>NC_079152.1:2773830-4160745 GCF_947563725.1 Argiope bruennichi
GAAAATACATTCCAAACTCGTTACCAACTTCTGTTGTCGATTTTTGAATGGTGAAGACCACTCAACGCCAATATTTTTTGCTTACCGCTAATATAATATTTCGCCAATTTTCGACTGCAAAAGTATTGATTTTCGGGGATAGATGTCGGTTTTAAAGACATTTTGAAAAGAGGAAAACGACGTTGTGCTTTTAAACTGGCAATTGAAATGAATAATTGAAAGACACAGTTTATTGCAGATATTTGTTATTTTGTAATATATATATATTGTCTAAAAAATTCTGTTTTCGTTTCGCTTTTCTAATGCATCATTTCAATGCAAAAGGTTCAATTTCGGTTTAGTAGCAGTGGTATTATCTAGTCTCAACACTAGATCTCAAGACTATGAAATAGGTGCAGGTTAACATTAAAAAATATTTTGTTTCATATAATAATAAAAGTTTTTTTTTCCGAAACTTCTTTTAATTCAATTTGTCTCGCACAAATTTGTTGCCGAATGCATTTTGTTTCATATAATAATAAAAGTTTTTTTTTCCAAAACTTCTTTTAATTCAATTTGTCTCGCACAAATTTGTTGCCGAATGCATTTTGTTTCATATAATAATAAAAGTTTTTTTTTTCCAAAACTTCTTTTAATTCAATTTGTCTCGCACAAATTTGTTGCCGAATGCATTTTTTTTTCTGTTCATCATGCTACTTTCTTTTCATAATCATAATTAAAATGGTCTTGTCTCACTATATATATATATATATATATATATATATAACATAGTTTTGTAGATCAGTGCCGACAAGAAAGCACATTTGGCATTTTTTCAATTTATTTTTTCACTGGAGGGCATAATTTGTACATGGGGATCAAAGTTAGGACAAGTCTGTTCGCATCAGGTTACAAGAGCGAATGTATGAATTTTTTTTTCTCTCAGTGCTTTTTATCGAAAGATTTCTTTGACTCCGGTCGATTTAGGAAAGGGAATCTTAGGTTTCTTTGTAAAGAATGCTGGTTCTTTTAAGGATTTTAAATCCCTTTTCTTTAGGGTGAGAATTATAAAATCAATTATTTCTTAGAATCCTTGTTTGAAATAATAAAATAAAATGACTGGGATTTGGAGCAGGAAATGTGAGATAATTTTAGAATAAAGTAATATGGACTAATTAAAGTTAAAAATTAGGAAATGAAGGAGACATTGGACTTTAAAATAAGCAAAAACAGACGAAAACGTGAAATTTTATTTTTATTGTTTCATCACCAAAATATATGTTTATATTCAACTAAAATAGTGTTATAAAATGTATTGTTCAATAAAATAAATATTTGAAAGGGTAAAAAGAAAAAAGTACATCTTAATGACCTTTCTTGAAATGATATTGTAATTAGATTTAAATATGTTTGAAATGTTCCAGGTGTCTTCATTTTTGAAGAAATTAAATGAAATTGATAATGAATATTTCTGTTAAGCATTAAAACAAAATGGGGTATGCATTTTATGTTTCAAGTTTTTTTTAAGGATAATTTAAGGTCAATTTTAGTTCAGAAAAACATAAAGTTCCAATGAAAATTCAATAAGTATGCATAAAAATATTTCTAAAAAATCAGCAATTAATTTGAATTGAAATATCATGCACAATTTTGTTTCAAAAATATCCATATTGGGTAATAAGAAAAAAATATTTTTAAAAAATTAAAAATTAAATCGCCTGAAATATTTTGAAATTTTTAAAACTTTTATATCTTTTGATTTTTTTAAAATAATATAATTCATTCAAAAAGTTTTTTTAAAGAAATTGATTTATATATATTTTAATACATAGGCATAAAAAATTTCATAACCCTAAGTGAATAATTCTCAAAACTGCTTATTAGAGTCCCCTTCATTAAGATTGAAGGTTAAGGGATATTTATAATGGCGTGCGAATTTCCGACCGAAAAAAAGGTTTGAATCTAAGCTCAGTTGTTCTGTTACCAGCGAGAGTGTTCTCGTCCCTCTCGTATTAACACAATTCGGCGTGTTCGGTGCCATAGAGCTCAGTGAACGAAACCGATTTACTTTTTTGATTGTTTGCTTTCATAGGGTTCAAGATTGGATACGTTGGTGTTACGAGATCACGTGTCAAATTTCATTTATCTAAACCTTTTGACACGAATGGTCCGATTTTTGTCAAACCATATCGAAAGATTTATCATCTCTTTTTCACTTTTTCACCGTCTGGATACAAAATTTGAACTTCAATTTTTATTTTAAAGCGAAATTTCATTCATTGAACATTTGCGTTGTTCAATTATTTGTTCACATGTTTAATATCGATGGACAAAAGAGACATACTTCCTATAAATTAATCCCGAAATGTGTCGGAAATCGAATAATGTGGCTAAAAGACAAATTTGTATCCTACAGCTCATTGCGTTTCTGAATTATTGTCAGACAAATAAATTCCCCAAATGTTTCTGTACGTCTCTGGGAGGCCTGAGACATTTATTCGAATTTTGAGGTGGAATGTTAGATAATCACGACAGTTTCTTTTTGTTTACTTCGTATAAGAGAAAAAACAAACAAACCGAGAATATTTAGCAAACTCATCGGCATATTTCTATTAAAATAAATGAGACAGGGAAAAAAAAGAAAAATTCATAAATATTCCGCGACGAAAGCTTCCACCAACATCTCTCTAGAGAATCAAAAATAGACTTCTAAATAAACAAGCTTCAGAAATCCGGCTCATTTTTATTAAGTTAAAGCAATTCAGACAACTTCAACTGCAATCTAATTTGATCCAACTCATTTTTCCTTAATTTAGTTACGATAATTTAGGGAAATTCTCCTTCGGAAATAGAAACATTTGTTTTCTATTCTGTCCAAATTTTATTTATCTTCCGCTGACCCAGAAATCGTTCCCGGACCTCATTACAATTCATTGTTAATTGGGATTTTTTTTTATTTTACCTTTATTTATCTAGAAAAGAATACTCTTGGGCTTTGCTTGTTAACTGCCGTCTGTATTTTCACGCAAAACTAATGAGCAGAAGAGGTATAAAAATAAGTTTTATTACAAAACGCTTGGCATTATCAGCATAAATAATCAGACCTCTGGGCTTAAACTCGCTTAAAAAAAAGGTTTAAGTTTAATATCCAGAATTAATTCTGCTTATAAAATGGATTATCATGAAAAAAAAAACATTTCCGAATTTGATAAGATTGCTGTGAAACAGATTGATCTACATGCTCCCATAAGGCCGTGGTCCGCCGACCTTGGTCTTACGGATAGGGTCGTAAATCCACTAACTGACCCATTGTATGACCACCCCCGCCTGTGGACATCGGTCTGGAGCTTCCCGCAAATTGTCGGTAAAATGAACAGACATCAAAAAACCACGAGAAGGGGAAGAGGGGGAAATGTGCCAGATTCAAGGCGGGCATAGGTCGTCGGAAAGGGGCTTAACAGGTATGTAAGGGTAGTTTTCTAATTTCAAAAACTTCCCTTACAATCTGAAACATTCAAGTGGAGGAGGGGTAGTAAGAAGGTCATTTGTGGTTTGTTCCGCTTTAAACGTAGTGGCTGTGTTCTCATCTCTACTTTCTCACGTACTTATAGGGGTACTCATGTACTTATTACATTTTTTTCAAGGATTTTTTTAATGAAAATATCGCAAGTATTTTTACGAAAACGCTGTTTAGCACTTGCTATTGGAGATCTATAACATATTTTTTCAAAACGCTTGGACAACGATATTTAAATAGTTTTAGCAAGTGGGCTTTCCTTCTCTGATCTGTCTGAGTTTATATTGTTTTCCTCAAAGTTTGAGGTAGTTTTCTCCCCATAGTTTGTCCTCTAGCGGCTTCGGTTTGTAGTTTTTGCAAGTTACCCGCTTTGACAACTTTCCTACCATCAGCTTCTAGAAACAGCCTTGTGGGCTGACGCGAAATTCTCTTCTGTCATTCTATCAAAGTAGAGGAACCTATTTCTAATGAAAAACTTTCTATTGATGTAGAAGGGCTTCTTTCTAATGTGAAAGTAGTTTCTTCCTTTTTTTGCATCACTTCTTCGCTTATCTTTTACAATATTTCATTCCTGAGGTAAATCTGTTAATTGTGGCCAATGGCAAGAAGTCTCTATCAGCTTAAATATTCCAATTAAATGATCAGATTCAATTTTCGGGTAAAACTATTGTAACTCTCTTCGGCATTACAGCATTTTACAGCGTCTGTTCTACAGTCGAAGAAATGTCCAACACGGTCATATTCTTTCGTGGGCACGAGTCAGTGATTCTATTCAAGAAGGTCCTCTTTTTTTCTCCTGAAGGCCCACACACAGACCAATCTAACAGTCGCAACTTGTGTGTGAGGTAAGGAAAACAAAAGAATCATTCCGCATTTCTCAAAGTAAATCAATGTTGGTAACACTGATGCTTGTCCGGGAAAAGTACGATACCTCTCTTCTTGGTGTCACATGAAGTTTTGAATGCCTTTAAATGTTTGTTGTAAAATCATGTGTTCACTTCATGTGTAACAAATGTATTCACTGGGCTGCATTTCTTTCAAATAAATTTGAAAGGAAAGAATGTTTAAAATTTTGCGTAGGAAAAAAAGAGGAATTCTATTGCTATTAGCACTAACAGCAAGAACTATTCTTAACAAAGTGCCACCTTTCCATTATTAAAAGTTTTATTCAAGATAGAAATGTCATTCGATTTGGAAGAATGTTTATCCTCTTTAAAAGTATATAAATTCCATCTAGGTATTTATTTTTTCGTAATCTTCACATTTTTTAATTGTAATCCTTAATTTTTCCTCTTCTCACTGATTCTGTGTATTAAGAAATCATCTTATGAAGAATTTTAGATTTATTGGTTCAAAATAAACGGGTGGGAGGGGGGGGGGATGACGGATATAAGGAAAAGGGTTTTAAATAAAATTCTAATATATGCAAACTTGACAAATAGGTCATTCTATTAATAACTCCCTGTATTAAAATCGTTAATATGATCATTTTGCTCTAAGAAAATCAATGTTTCTTATGCTATTATTATTAGCAATGAAAATAGAATAAATAAGAATTCCTTAGCGTTAATACTTCCTTGGTAGAAAGGCCATAGTATGTTTTTAAAGCACTGTATGTAAAACCTGAGGATGTTTTTTTATAAACGATTTTAAATACAATAGAATCTGGATTGAGTTAAAATTCATTTCAAACAATGAATAATGCGCTACTTCATTTCATGATTTACCTACTTTTAAATAAAGAGGAGCATTGCAAATTATGGAGTATGTTCCTACCCATCTCCAAAACGATATGTCTTTCTTTGTAATATTTTCCCCTGTATAAACTGCTTTTAAGTAATAAATATTTAAACAAAATGGCAAATGTACTAAACTAGTTTCTGAAATGTAACTGTAATGTATAATTTGACTTGACTTCGGACTTGTGAGTTAGTCTGGTAATTGATTATTAAACAAAAACAGACAAAGTTTATCTGCAATAAATTCTAAAAACATAAAAAAATGAATTTGGTTAAGTTCAAGGACTTGGCTTCTGTGAATGAAATATAAGGACGCAATCTAATTTTCTTCTCAATCTAATCTTTAATTAATCTAAAAATTATTCAAAAAAATCTGAAGGATTAAATTTTTAAAAAGTGTCAGATTTCAAGGCTGTTAAATCCAGCACTGCAAATAAATATCCTTTAATGAATAGTTCCCGCCTACAGCTGCTAAGCAGGGATTAAGAACCAGAAAGCAACAAAATGTGAAAGTGAAATAAAAAAAAAAAATGTGAGTGGGTTTTAAACGATGGCAAAAACAGTTCTTGTGGACCACCATAAATGCTTTGTTTTATAAACCCCTCTCGCCCGCTGCACTCCATCTCGAGTAATGGACGATCCATATCCTGCTGTGCGTCAGGATTTCATGGCTCTCGTGACAACATCTTGAGAAGGGCGATTAAGTGTGGAGGACCGCCGGACGTCGTAACATCCGGCATTTCTTACGATACACATCTTGATGGGAGCCGGTGTCTAGTTCCTCTTTTTTTATGACTCATCAGAAGGGATTCGAGAAATGCTGAGGGCCCTCTCGCGAAACTTCCGAGGAGGTGAAATAAATTCTTTTTGGAAAGAAAGTCGTTACTTTTTTTGATTTGCTTATGTAGGAGATGCGTTTGGTGCGAGTATCAATTATGCCATTTTGCGCGAAATAAATTTCGTAAAATATGCTTTACTGGAATTTTCTGAACCCTGCATTGTAAAAAAAATGTCTTAGTTGCTTTGTAATTTCTGGGTTTTAGTTTAAAGGATCGCAAAAGTATTCTTTCGAAGTTTTACTTTGCATGCTATTCGGCTGTCTCCTAAAAAGTATGCGATGTTGAAAATGAATTGGATGCGACATGAAGGGCGTTTGATTTTTTTATTACCTAACAATAAAATTATAAGAACAAGTGCAAAACAAAAAATCGTTCGATTATGTGATGGGGGCTCGTCTATATAATTGTCTGTTCGGCTGAATCTGCGGAGAACTCTATATAAGTTGAAAATAATGACTTAACTGATGGTACCAGATAATCTGAAAACTCTGAAAGACATGATGTCAAAAATGGTGTGTTTACCAACTGTCTGAAATTTTGGAAGTGTTTAGATTTCTGTTGTGGTGAAACGAGAATTTAGAAGAATATTGAGAATTTCACAGAAATTTTCTTTAAGCGATGGCCTGTTCATTGTTTAATATGAAGATAGGTGAACGGGAAGACGAGGAGGAAGGTCAGCGATTCACCACTTTGTGGCTTGGAGCCAACTGCCTCAAAGAGAATGTCAGTTTGATGAATCAGTCAGTGTTATGGATGGACTATGCTAAAGATTGCAGTCGGCCACAACAAATTCTGTCGATGTTGCTACGTTCAGTGATGGCAGGGCGGTCGGCTGTACCTAAAAAGAAGAACTCTGACATCATCTTTGATCTGGAGCAGTTGAAGAAATCGTAGGAACCACTGGACAATATCGTTCTGCTCATATTGACCGAAAGAATTAATTATTGAAATACTCTTTACTAAACAATGAACGTTTTCCCCCTTCCTTCCAATCTGACTTGCGTCTGTTCATCTTCACGAATGTTGGCTGCTCAACCACAATAATTCTCCTTCATCTATTTCTTTAATTCATTTCTTCAATCGAATAAATGTCTCGTTATTTCCTTTTATTTATATTTTAATGTAAAGTGATTTTTTTTCATTGCTTCATATATACTTATTTAAATATATGTTCCTAATTTTCTTTATTCTAAATCTTTGTAATTTGTTCAAATGGAAGATTTCAGGACATCATTATGTGCGCATTAGTTTTGTTTTACTTTTTAAGTATTAAATTAAATTGAAAAGTATCAAAATATTTCTTTATTATTATCAAAAATAAACTAATTTTAAATAGGTGTTGCCAATTGGGTAACTAAAATATTATATGTAATCTCGTTCTCAACATCCCTCCTACCCTGGTCAACCTCTTGAGAGATAACCAGAGAGACTAAGCTGTTTACCTTTCGACCATTAACTCTTAGTTCGCAGGCTTTTATCTTCCCGTCGCGTCCCTGATGTAGGCCCGTCATTCTGCCCTTCTTCCACATGTGCCGTGTCGGATGTCTTCTTGCAGGAGTACGATATCGCCAACTCGGACATTTACAGGATTGTCCTGGTTTCGAACTTGATGAAAAGCAATTGAATTAAATATTCCTTTGACCATTTTCCCCCCAAACAGTCAAGTGAGTCCTATTGTTACTTGTATCACGCCCACTTCCACCAACCGACGTTTCACGCTTTGGTTCTTTTAAAACATCTCTTTATTTTTTTCAAATATAAACCAATTTTAAGTAGGTGTTGCCAACTGGGCAACTAAAATATTATATGTCATCTCGTTCCCAAAAAATTTCAAATGATCAGTTTTATTTTATTTATTTCATATTTTTAGAGGTGGAATTTTGTAATAGATTTTTAAAAAAGATTTTGGATGCAGTAGAGGTTTAACTCATACAATGTCATGGTGGTCACCAGTGGCTTCCTATAAATCGACTCATTAAGAGAAGATTATACACGGTATCGGATCTGTTGGATATAATATTTCAAGATTATGTGTATCGCATAGTGAAAAAAAAACCCTCACCGCAATGTCTTGGGTAAACTCTGTAAAACTCGAGTGGCATTCAACGTGTTGACACTTTATACCCTTGTGCATATCCAGTGAAAATACGCTATTATGATATTTTCAGAAATTAATTATTAATTGATTCATTATAGTTAAATTCGATCCTTTTTTGTAACCCACTTGATAATAGTATTTGGAAAGAGAAAATGATCGAAATAAAAAAAAAAAAATTCTGATTACTACACTAATAAAAATGTCTTTTTAAATAAGCACCTTTAACTGTGCCTTATTTCTATAAAACTCATCTTCAACATTTCTAACATTTCATTTAACAAGTTGAAAGTTTTGAAAAAAATTTCATTCATTCTGCGTACTTTGAATTTAAATCTGAAGGATTTTAAAAAATCTTCCAGTTAAGATCCATTTGAATCTTTTCCATCCAATTTGAAAATTTTCCTAGTAGGAATGGGAGGGATTTAGAAGAAAAGCAATTTTGCAGAATAATTCTAATTTCATTTATGAAGAATCGGACGTCATTAGAACTAAGCAGCTTTTAAATAATTTTGCCTGATATCTTCAGAATTAAATATTTTGAACGTACATAATTTTTGTCGAAAAGCCAAACCAGAGTGAAAAGTCTTGAAAATTGAGTGAGAATGTTTTCCGGGTTTTTCTCGTTTTTCCTGCCGAATAAGCTGAAAGAAAAAGCTTCGCCCGCGGCTCTCCCGTCCCCGGATCTATTATTCATCTTCTAAACAGATCTCTTGCTCGCTTCTCCCGGCTCTTCTCTTCATCTGGAGCTAAAATATTTACGCCACCAATCTTCTGCACGGGAATGACTCTTCCCTTTCTGTGCTCTACTTTAAACTTGAGTTAGTTATGCTTCGAATTGAAAAATATTTGAATGGAAATGCGCTGATATGTGCAAGTTGCAAATTCAGGACGCCTTTCTTAGTCATAAAACAGTGCTCCAACATTTCTTTTATTCAAAAGGAATTGAATGGCGAACTTTTACAGTAGAGCAGCTTGCTCAAAAAATTTATGTTCACTAAAATCGCCTTGAACATAACTAAAATCTCCTTGCTTTCTCATCATATCACTTAATTGAAATTTAGAAAGCTTATAAAATGCTTTTCTAGCACTAGCGTTGTATAAACTTTTTTTTATCAGTAAAAACACAACATAGGAAAAGTTGTATCAGGAATAGTTGGAATGGGATATTGAAAAAAAAACTCATAGAATGAATGTCAATTCTAAATTTCATATGTGATAAATGAAATTGTCTTCTGTTATTCGAGATGTCCATGAACAAACCAGACGTTTCTTGAAAATCATTTATTCTTTTCTAGAAAACAATTCTTGGAGGCTATGAATGAAAATTTTCAATGAATGTACCTCAACATTTTCTAATTCCTGTTTTGCTTTATTGCAACATCGAAAAAACTAATATTGAATTATATTATATGTGAGGGGCCTTAATAGCCACTGAATATCAATATCCACTTGAGGTGTAGTAATATCCATTTAATGAAATACAAAGTAAAAATTAGTTTTCCAGTTAATTATGCTTTGATGTATAGCAACACTGAAATAAAATATTTGACTGGAGAAATTAGACCACTCTCATTTATAGCATTCTCCTATTAGAAGAGGAGTTGAATGGAGGCGTCTTATCAAAAACAAACGAAACTCAGTTTGAAAACAATTCATTCCATTCCAGAAAACAATTCCTGGAGCCCGCGAGTGAAACTTTTCCAATTAAATTCCCGCCGCAAATCGAATTGGAGCAAACATAAGAAAGAAAGTTGGAAAAAAAAACTATTCGGAGTTTGATTATTTTTTAATGTTTGGATACTGCAGGGGAGCGGGCCCCTATCCATTAATTACCTACGGGGCCGTCTCCTCTTTCGGGAAGCACATATGTGAAAAGCCATAAAATTTGTTTTTGTGACAAATTTAATTAAGGAGGATCCGAGGCGCCATGTTTTAAAGAATCGCCCGTTTACTGCGACGGCGACCCACATCGTTTTATAAATGTGGAAGAACTCCCCCCCCCCCCCAAATGTGGTGGGCTTTTAATTATTGTTTTATCTGTGTCAGGGCAATGGGCGAGCGATGGCTGCTCTCTACAGCGAATTGCGCCCACATTGTTTCAAGATTACATGTATCATGAGAAATGGCTGATACTTCGGTAGAAACCGATTAACGGGTGTATTAATTTAAAAGCCAAGCGACTTTTGACTTTCTCCTATACAAAATATAAATAGGTTTCAATCGTTCAAAACATTTCGACTTGTAGGCATTGATGAATTCATACGTTACAAAAGCACCCCGTCGGAACGAACCGTTTATCAATTGCTTTGACCTGTCTCGTTATAAACACTGTAACTCAAAAGGAAAGGAAGTAAAATTTGGTATGTGTTCTTCTCGCCAAAATTGCATATTTCTACCCGTATTTTAAAGGAATTTGTACGTTGCGATAGTTCACAAACGCTAAGATCTCAGTGAATAAAAATTTATTTCGGTTTTGTCGTTTGAATGATAGACTTGTCAACCAGTTGACTGTGAATTTCATTATCTGTGCGCGTGTAAGCGCTTTAAATCAAACATAATAAATATTATATAAATGAGATTTGATATGTGATCGAAATTTCAACTTTGTGGATTTTAGTGATGTTTGTAAGCAATCGACTGAAGATGCTTATGTGGTGGTGGGAAGCGGTAAACACGGGCATAATGTGCAAGCACACGAAGAGATTCTCCTCTTGTTTAATTGTCTCACCTTATAATTGCTGAAATCGAAGCGCTCAGAAGAGGGGC
The DNA here is from genome assembly GCF_947563725.1 of Argiope bruennichi. Lineage (NCBI taxonomy): Eukaryota > Metazoa > Arthropoda > Arachnida > Araneae > Araneidae > Argiope > Argiope bruennichi. The sequence goes on from NC_079152.1 coordinate 2,784,769, forward strand.
GCCACAGAGATGTTTCTCAGTGCAGCTCGGAATCTTTCAGAAATTCAATTAGTAAAACGTTGGCTGAAACCGAGAAAAAGTTGATTAAAATGCTTTTATCTGAGCTGAGACCTTTCTACACATCCAGGGAGATTTGCTCAACATCTTCCTTTTCTTTCTTTCTTTCTTTTTTGATTGTTTACTTTATTTTTGACACTTTGTTAATAATAATGAATGCCCAATAAAATGCGCACTCTCAAAATAAAGTGCAAGAGTCAGTTTGTTTAGTGTCGAATTCACGGTGAATTTCCTCAAATTCACTTTTTAAAAATGAAGATTACCGTTCGTTATACCCTTTTAAGCACTGAATTTACGATGACAAATTATCCTTTGTGTCTCAATAGGATGGAGTTAACCCTCCCCCCTTAAATATTGCAATTATATTTGCAATACATAGGGTCGACTATTGTTTGAAAACTCTTTGGCTTAAGTTAATATTAAAAAACTACAAAAGATTATATTTTTTTACAACTCCCAAAATGATTAAGTGGCAAATTAGTAAAATGTTTCTTCTACACTCATCTATAAGAACACAAAGTTTCTACAAAATTTGCTGGCATACTAAAAAGCAGATTTATTGATTTAGACTATATTTCTATACATCATGTGTATTTTAAGGATACGCATACAACAGTAGGTTATTTAAAGGACGAAATCGGCAGCTAATAATGGATTTATTAACAATTCAAGTTTTTAAAAAGGCATTAATTGAGGTTTTTACAAAAGTTATTCAAAATGAACACCTTCGACATCAATATAACGTTGCATTTTTTCTAATAATATTTGCATTGATGCGATTCAGTTCATCACTTGTAAGATCAAGACAGATTTCTAGAATTCATCCTCAAAGATCTGCTGCATCTACAGGAGACGTATTATTCACACAAAAAACATGCTTAACCTTATAATTAAAAGTCAAGACGCTTCAAGTCAAGTGATCAACAGGTCCATGAAAGCTAATCCACCTGTCAGGAAAATCCGCATTGAACAGCTGATCTGAGGCCTGGTGAGGCGAAGCACCATCTAATTTCAACCACCTGTGGAAGTGCTGCTAGATGCAATTCATCCATTAATTCAAACATTATACCACCAAAAATTGAATATATTGATCATCATTTATTATCTGTTGTGCAAATGGGGGCAAGCGGCGAATTCTTGAAATGCTACACCACACATAGAAAAAGACCGTTGATGACGAACCTGTTGTAAAGAAAATGAATTCTTATCGATCCAAAAGGAATCGCTTTGAAAATCTTAATTAAAAGAACATTCTTTTGTCTAAATTATACTCCTCAGGAAGGAAGGATTTAATTATCTTTGAGGATCTTTTATCAAAATTCTGCTTCTTAGGATTTAAGGAATTAGTTATCTTTTGGATATCTTATATTTGAGGATCTTTATGCAAATTTTACTTCTCAGGAAGGAAGGCTTTAATTATCATTTGGATATCTTATATTTGAGGATCTTTTATCCAAATTATACTTCTTTGGAAGGAAGGCTTTAATTATCTTTGAGGATCTTTTATCAAAATTATATTCTTAGGAATGAAGGATTTGATTCTTCCTGAGGTGGGACCCAATCGCCTCATTGCAAATGTTGGTCATGATTTGATTGTAGCTGGCCAATGAGTTCACGAATGCTCTGTGTACTTACCAGTTGTTACATTGGATTGTTATCAGTACTATTATTGAGTTCTCTAAAATGAGGGTGCTTAAAATATCCTGTTTTGAATCATTTGTATAATGCATCATCCTTCCCAGGGTTGTAAGGATCCTGTAGTTTGTAATCGCCGGTCCATGTTGTAAATATATTCCTTACAAGGATACCAGGAATCGGAAAAATGACGTTCTGCAGCTGGCCAACATTATATTTGAGTACAGCATAATGAATCAACATTTCAAAACTTGCCTTTTTACTGAAATACAATGTTTTTAGGAAAGCTAACATGACGCATACAGTTTTAGCTTCCTGCTCAATATCCCTTAAATAAAATATCCTTTTCAAAAGTTTCTTTTCCCTTCTTTCTGAAGTCAAAACTGCAATGATCGACTTATCGAAGTGAACTGTAATAAGCGCGATCAGCATTTTTTTTTTTTAAATCATGATAATGGGATGATGTATTATTAGACAACGATGTTATTGAATAGGGAGGTTTCCTGCATTGTTCAAAGTTGCACCGCTGAAATAAATGTCTCCATTTATACTAAATATATCTCTGAAAATTTTGTGGACCGAAACATAAAACTTTGTATGCGTAGGTTCATGCAAAATACACATTTTATTAACACTTTTTCACTATGGGCGATTATTTAAAAGTTTCATTTTTAGGAATTTTTTATTATCCATTTTTAAAAAAGCATTTTCATACAAGGACTCGCCTTATTTAATGAAATTTTATAATTAGAAATACATATCTAGATGCTATATCTAGAAAAATAAATATGTGTTGCCCTTTTTTTGGTACATTCTGTATTTAGATGTACCAATTTAAAATTTTTCCAACCAGACAAATGCAATTTTCTCGTTGATTACCATTTAACAAAAATAATCAAAGAAAAAATTTAAATTAAATAAATAAACTTTAAACTAATGATAACTTTTATGCAAAAAATAATACAGACAGTTAAAAAGACTTTTATATTTATCATTTATTTATTAATTATTTTAAAGGAAATTTAATAATTTAAAGGTAATTATAAAAGAAAAATGAATAAATGAAAGAAGATTTTTGAATGTGAATTATATTGATAGATATCTCAAAAAAATTCAAGCTTGACAAATGCAGTCATCTTCTTGTTTACCATCTTTATAATTATTAAAGGATGAAGAAGAGGAAGGGAAATAGTTTCTTTTTAATCATTGAGTCTTTTTCTGCGCTTTAATTACGTTTGGGAGTCCCTGTTTAAACGTGTTTGTCCTCTTGTGTTTTAAGAAAAAAAGTGATGCGCCGTTCTCTCCCTCTCCCCCTCCCCTAACTAACGAGCCAAAATGGACTGGAGCTCGTAATTATCCGGCGTGGAAGCAGATTTCTCTTGAAAAATAATGTTTAGTTGAAGTTTCGCTTTGTGATGTATTTATTTACTAAAAAGAGATCTCGAATCTTCTAAAGCGAGGATTCATCTTATTTCAAAAAGAATAATAATAAAAAAAAAAGAATATCCTTCTGATTTTAATGCCACGATCTACCTAAAATGGATTTGATCTGCTATCCTTACTACATGAACTGTTATTCCCCGTAATTCAAAAATATTGAAATATATATTGCACTTTAAAGACCCTATTGGCAATGCAAATGCCTCCCACCCTTTCGTTGTCCGTCCCAAACCAGATTGTCACAATCCAGGATTTTTTTTTTTTACTCTATTCTAATTTAATCTCTATGAAACTGGTTTTTTAAGGGGGCAATAGACTTTAAAATAAGCAAAAACAGACGAAAACGTGAAATTTTATTTCCATCGTTTCATCACCAAAATATATGTTTATATTCAACTAAAATAGTGTTATAAAATGTATTGTTCAATAAAATAAATAGTTGAAGTGTTAAGAGGAAAAAAGTACATCTTAATGACCTTTCTTGAAATGATATTGTAATTAGATTTAAATATGTTTGAAATGTTCCAGTGTCTTCATTTTTGAAGAAATTAAATGAAATTGATAATGAATATTTCTGTTAAACATTAAAACAAAATGGGGTATGCATTTTATGTTTCAAGTTTTTTTAAGGATAGTTTAAAGTCAATTTTAGTTCAGGAAAACATAAAGTTCCAATGAAAATTCAATAAGTATGCATAAAAATATTTCTAAAAAATCAGCATTTAATTGGAATTACAAAATCATACGTAGTTTTGTTCCAACTAAATTTACATTGAGTAGTAAAAAAAAATAATAATAATAGAAAAATTTAAAAACTAAGACGTCTAGAATATTTTGAAATTTTTAAAAATTATATATGTTTTAATTTTTTTAAAAAAATAATGTATTTTGTTCTAAAATATTTTTAAAGAAATGTGACGTATTTATATTTTAATATATATGCATAAAAAATTTCATAACCCTTACAGAAGAATTCCCAAAAGTGTCTCATAGAGTCTACTGTTCCTTTAAATAATAAATATTGAAACAAAAAATAAGTATTTAAACTTTTTAATGTAGAACACCTTTGAGAGAAATGGGTTGGGTTTCTCTCCCGTAAAAAAATATTCACCTATAAATTTTAAAGGAAAAAGAAAAACGGTAACACTTGTTTTCATCCCATTCAGTTGTTTTGATAAAGAGAAAAAAAAATGAATCTCTGTTGAGTAATTCAGCCATCCGGAGAAAAAAAAATCGCACTGACATAAACGAAAACATGAAGAAAAAAAATTCTAAGAAGAATTAAGGGCCGCGCTGGCCTGGTGGTAAGTTCTCGTCTTCGAAGCCAGAGGGTTTCAGAATCGAGATCCGATTCCGCCGAAGATCCAAATCTGGTGCACGTTAAATCCGTCAGGGCCAAACGACCTCCCACTGGTGTAGTGTGGAAATTTTTAGAGGGAAGTGCCAGCTCAGGTGTCGTCCTCGTCATCTGACCGCGGTTTAAAAGTGCTTGCTCCGTCCCTAGTGTTGCTTTAAAACGGGAGGTCAATGTAACTAAACTAAATTAAACCAAAGATGAATTAAAAATTTAAAACACGTGATTTTTACTTTTAACTCTTTTGAATACGTGGATCTTGTAAATCAATTGAAAGATTACTTCGAAAATATAGTTTAAAAAGTAGCAGATTATGATGCTCTCCAAAGAAGCGGTTATCAGACGGACGAATTAAAGAATTGCTTATTTGATAAATGCACAGTGGGAAAAAAATTTTTCCTTTTGGGAGGAAACTGCCTCCTAATTTTACTAAAATATTAATAACCTTTGGAACCTAACAATTTTTTCTTAATTTTAATTTTTTTAAAAATCACATTTAGGAATTTTTAAATTTAAAAAAATCGCAATCTGAGCTTGCGTTTTTACATGGCCAGCTTAATAACTTGTGGAAGTTTAAAGACACACCTTTTAATGAATTCCAGGTGAAAAATGGATCGATTCAAGTGCACAGACTGCGTTCGTTTGATGCTATCCGTTTTTGAATTATAGTGTTCAGTGCCAGACATAATTCCAGATGAATTTAATAAAAACACAGCGCTTTAAAGTAATGTTTCATTCTAACGTTTCAAATTATGCTAAAATGTAAAAATGTGTTTTTGAAATGCATTTTTATGAATATACTTATATAGGTGAATTTTAATTTTTTTAATGGTGTTCTGTTTCTTAGCTTTTAATTTATAATTCATTGTTACAAATATTATGGATTCTACGCTCCAATTTTTCACAAGTTCACTTGCTGTGGGGCGTTACTGGTACCGAATTAAAATGAATTCACTTTTTAACTGAAAAATGGAAACTTTGAAAATATTAATGTATTGTCACTGTCAAATACATAACTTTGTAAAATTTAGGCCCATCAAAAGTCAGTGAAGCATCATTACAAGCCTGGCTTTTTCGAATCGAGGTGGTCTGAAAGTGGAATCTCTTCAAAATATCTGGATAGAATTTTTTTGAATGATTATAGCTACCTTTCTCAGTTCATATACGAGAACAGGGCCAGCTGAGTTCTGACTGTCTCGAGAGTATATGAATCGCAATTAAAGTTGGAACAATTATTGTAATGCTATGCAAAAGGTATAAGATCATACACACTGTGAACAAAAATATCTTTAAATTGCGTTTTATTTTAAAATTTTTTTTTTGGTAGCAAACCATCAAGAAACTGTAGCTGAACATTCTTTTTCAATCAATTCGCTCTAATTGTTTGCGCACACGATAGAAAAAGTGTTCCTTGCAAAGTTTTCTTATCGCTTCTTAAATTCCAATGAGCTGCATCCCAGGTTGAAAGCGAAAAGGCTTGCAGAAGAATTTACTTAAGTTAAAAGCGCAGCTTTCTGCCACTGCGACGGAGAGCAGGAATAATTTATTACCGAAGCAGAGCTGGCAGAAAATTTTTACTGCGTGCCTTTCCTTCTCTTTGAATGCATTAACTCAAATATTTGCCCTCTAATACCCACAGCGAAACGTAAATTTTTACTTAAGAGTACTAAAACAACATCTTTCTTTCTTTTTTTTTTTTGTTATTATTATTACTCTTGAGCTCGCATTGTGCATTCGAGCTCTAATTACAGCGCCAGCGTTTTTTTTTTTTTTCTCCCTTGCTTTGTCAGTGTTTCCCAAAATTAAATAACCTGCATTTGGTAACAAAATTCTTTCCTTGCGCTGCAAAGTGGAAAATATATTTCGGCTTTAAAATCCTCTTTCCCCCGGATTTTAATTCCTTGAGTCAAGTGGAAAATTATACGAAAATAAGGCTTTGTTTGGATAAAGAAAAGACAGCAACACATGTGAAAGGGTCGCAGTCCATCTGGATTGCGTCTGTTTTATTTGCGTGGCTCAATGTATCAACTGCAGAAAGTTTGATTGCTTCTTATCGATATAAAATTATGTTCTAGATACCTTAAGATCTATTTTTTTTAATCATATATGCTTACATTTTTGGTAGATAAATTGCGAAATGGATGGGTGGAAATTATATTCCTCTTAAAGATAGACTTCCGTAAATAGCTTTTATCCAAAAATAGATTGGGATCTGCGTTTCCTTTACGTACCAAATTTTATCCATCTAGCGCGCTTCTTCCCAGAATTGATTTAACAGACAGAATTCAAAACATCGGTACTTCTGATTCAAATTGCATTTTTGACATTATGGTTCTTTATTTTTTTTATATTTGATGACAGGAATAGAAAAATAAAAAAAGCAAAATGATTTTAAAAAATTGTATTGCATCCATTTTACACACTAAACTTATCCTTCAACTAATTGTTACATTGAACTTGCCGTGTTCCCGTAGACAGGAGCGGGAAAACAGCCTATCTACTCCGTGTAAAAGGCCATATATCGAATATACAGTGCACTCCCGAGTATCTGGTTCGCGACTATCGGGCTTAGTTTTCTCTCATCGTAATTAATTGAGAAGGCAAGGTAACATTACCAAGGCATTAAAAGCGGGCGTCTGCTACGATCATCCCATGTGTCGTGTGCAAAATACAAGTTGTGACAGGAAAAGAGCAGCGTTCTGCTTGTTGCTCATTGCCATCTATTAAGGACTTTTTCAAGAACTAAATTTTGACTCCTATTTTAGTGTTACCTTTTCATATCTGTGTAATTCTTTATCAGGGAAAAATGAAATCAGTTTCAGTCACTTTTCTTAAGAATGAGACCTACGATTTACGTTAATGTTTAGTTTATGTTTCTTGCATTTAAGTTAGGCATTACATAATTTATGTTAAAATGTGAACACTTAAATCTTTTAATTTACTTTTTCTGTAATAAATTCTTGAAACGTACAGTTCAGTATATAAACTACCAGTACAGAGCGACACGTTACCGGCAATTGCTTCTATGATTCACCAGGCCGCGGTCGGATTTAGGGCTTAGTACTCAATAAAAAGTGAGAAAATACTTATTATTACAGTGAGTTTTGGTATAGCAATTTTGTCTTTTGGTATTGGTGGGCAAAGAAATGAATTTAAAGAATTCCGGCCTATCCGAATGTTTTGTTATTCGACTTGCCTTTCCGCCACATTAGGCCGGACACTCGGGAGTGTACTGTATTTGTAAATCTTTTATTTTTGAATTATTGCATTGACAAGCCTATAGATACAAAGACCCGTATGATTCTCAAAATATTTTCCGTACTCGGATAGATTTGAAACTGGGAATTAATAAAAATCTGAAGATGAAATGTTTCACAACTGCTGCTCTTTTTCTCTTGGTGCGCAAGAAGATACTAAAAGTACATGCTAACTAAAGAATAGTTCGGTGACAGAGCAGTATATTGTTAGTATGGGGGAATGGATTTGGAACATCATCACAAAATGTGAACCTTATTCTGCCTTCGGAAGCAGTGTTATTTACAGCTCCGACTTCCGTTTTAAGAGACACTAAATCAAACCCCTTTTTCATTAGGCGGGATGAGGACTACCTGTTAGAAGGAAACACTGAAATCCTTTTATGCTTATCGATCCCCAACATCACCTGTGCTTTTTCTTGCCTCCTTCACAGAGGGTTATTAAACGTGCCTCTCTGAGGAATGGCCGTCGAACCCTCTCAGGCTAATACGATACCCCACCCTCCCCCTCTCAGCAGAAGCGTGGGCGAAATAATTAACGTAAAGGCATCCTGTAATGTTTTGATTTATGTACTGGACTATTCACAAGACTTAGAGGATATTTCAGAATGAATCTGGTGCAATAAAACATAGAAGCACTGATTTTTTTTTTGTAACGGAATAAAGATTTTAAAAATGACAACGACTAATCAGTACAAAGTGCTGGATTATCAGCTAAAGAGAGATCTGGCAAAGCGTCCACAGCTTTTATTCAGCTCGAAATAAGCAGTTTAGGATGACCTCACTTCCTATTGAATCGTCAATTCGTTGCACTTCCGTCTGGATTAATATGCTTTTATCACTCCTCCCACGCTCATCTTCATCATCACTGTTGAGATTAGTTTCCCTTCCTAACCCCAGATGGCAGCGCATTCCCGTTGGCTTGAAAGTTATTCAGAAACGATTTCTGGGTTTGCTTAGCAGTCAAGAAAGGGAGACGTTCACGTGCGTGTGAGCGATCAGTAACTCCCGAGGAAAAGCAAAGCACATTTATTTTAACTATCATACTGAAACCCAGTGAGTTTCTAGTGAAATGAGTAGTTTGCGAAGAAAATAATTTTTATTGTCTTGAAGAAATATTCGTAACCGTGATATGTAATTGCTTATAGGAAATTGTATAAAAATTAAGAGTGGCTCGATGTGAATAAATGGATGACTATTCAAGAAAACTGTTTTCTTATTTGTCTTGCATAGAATCTTCTGTTTCTTGCAAACAGGAGCACAGGGTATGTACTCACGAACAGTGCAGAAATACTTCGTTAGGGAAATGTCCCCTATATTGGACAATCACCAATATCTCATTAGGTTTCCAATCGGAGTGACTGAGTTTGTATTTTACCTCCACGTTCAAACAGCGCCATTTTTCTCGTTCACTCCCCCTCCCCTCCCTAATGTTCTTGTTTGGTCAAAATAATGATTGTAAACCAATTAAAATTTCTTCTTTTTTTTCATCGCTTCTTATTCATTTTGAAATTGACCTGAATTTATAAGAGATATAGGCTGTCTAAATAAAATTAAATTTTGCTTTATTTTCTTATTAATTCTTTATTTACTAGGGTTGTAAAATTAAAAGTGCCAAACTTAAACGCAGGTTGTAAATTTAATACTGAAAAATTCAGTTATATGACATAAGGCGAAATCAGCGTGTTAGCTTATACCACATATTAGTTTTTTTTGTCTTTACTTACCTCAAAATAAATGTACTGATCCGTTCAAGTCTAAAAATAATTTCTATGATCCGTGCATTAGTAGTGTGTGTAAAGCTGTGTGTACCTATTTGCTACGCGTTTGGAAAGAACACCTAAATCTGAGAGGAAGCATCGCATTGCCTGAAATGATTTAATTCAAAGATAAAACGTTGTGATCCGAACAACTCTCATCGGTTCAAGCACGTGTCTGCATTATATTAGCTCTAATTAAATTATCCGACTTATTTACTTGTTATATTTTACCGATATAAGTCCAGCACATCCATCATCGGTTTATTTGTTATCACCATTATTTGTTTCATTATTTTTCCATTACAAAAGAAGAAAGTTTCTTACTAAAAATCATCGAATTATGTTGGTTTCATGTAGAATTTGAATTTTTGCATCATTTCCGACCCATCGATTAATATATGGACTTATTTTAACGTTTTAAATCACTATAGCAGGGAGATGGTGGTTTATGAATTACTAGAATTAGACAGCTTCTAGAGTAACATTTCTATGAAATTAGCATGTATAAAATTGTGTATTTAGCAGCAGATTTAAAACGCCTGCAGAATTGCTGAATAAGAACAAATGAACTATATCTTTAATGTATGGGTGAACTGTTGTTTTCTATTTCACACATACTTTGGGAATGTGTACCTGGGTACATGAAGGATTTGATCCAAAAAGGATGTAGCTTCAACCTAGGGGAATTCAAATTCTATGATCCCGGTTTGGAGTTGCATGTACTATCATATGGTAAAATAAAACTTGTTCGTTTGGCGCCAGAAAGATGCAATTCCAATCGTTAGTTCTCGCGTTACTCAAGCAATGGAATTGTTTGTCTCATTAGCTTGTTACAATATAAAGGTAGCTCCTGGTGCTACCGCCATTTCCCCTACCAATCGTGGGAAACATTGAAAAACGTACAAGGAAAGTAGAAATAGTTTTTTACCGTGTGAGTATACTGGTATCATAGAGAAGACTAGTGAAAAGTTTGTTCTTACTAAAGTTACCTAAGGAATGATTTTCAACTTCGTTGATCTATTAAAAGTCGCGTTTATAATTTGTTAGTTTACTTTAAACAAAATAATATTATAATAAACTGCATTTCTATTGTGAAATATTTTTCATAGAGGTAGACAGATTATCTATTTGGTTGCAAGAAAGAGGTAGCTCCAACATGTGCCACATCATTTGGAAAATATATTTTTGAGTGAAAATACTGTCATAACATGTAAGAACAATTAAGAAGATTGATGAAAAGAAAAATCTTCCCGCAATCTTACATTTAGAATTCTCAAACGTTTTTTACGGTTTTCTGAAAACTTGAATAATTGGAGCTAAATCCTTTTTACAGCAAACTCTTCAATTATTTTCGATACTTTAATTAAGTACAAGTTAGTCATGATGTAAACTTTCGAATGTAAAGTAACATAATGTTGAGTAATAATGTGGTGCGAAAACCATTTTTTTCCGCCTTAAAATTCAAAATTTTAAAATAATAATAATATTGGTGCCTCTTTAGATGTCGTCCAATGTTTAACAATATTTTTAGGCTTATTTTGCAATAATAATTATAATAATTGTTGTTGTTGCAATAAAATTTAAGCCATTGTCATTATTGAAAAAAAATATATATATTATTATTTTTCTCATATTATGGTAAAATCGTAATTCATTTTATTTTATTTTTATTTCATCACATTTGGGGGGGGGGAATCTGTAAGCAAAATGCTTTAAGATAACGGTGACTACCTTCTTGCGGAAGATTGCTAGTTTACAGTAAGATTCAGAGATATAATTCAGATATCTTTAACTGAGTAAAATGAATTCTTTTGTGTCAAAAACTAAGGTAAGCTATGGATGTTTTTTTAATTCCGTTGAAATAACATGTGTATTTAATTACTCATTACATGATATTTAAACCAGTATTTAAGTTAATATAATTACGTGGCCCCTCTATAATCTGGTACTTTATCTACCCGGGTCTTCCGTTTACAGGAAATCTTGAATGTGGATGACGGAATTGTATGTGGAAAACGAGTCTATGGGACTGCTCGTCTGTTGAATTTTTTAGGAAGCTTTAGATCAAATGCTTCTTTTTTTATTTTGTATATCTACAATGTCTTATTATTTAAGTTTTACGCTGAAGAAGTCATTTAATGATGGAAAAACAACTTTAAAATTATTTATTGTTTAACAAATTCTAAAGGATTTAAAGCTTTTTTTGCACATTTGTACAAGCCATGCTCTTTCTTGAATCGATGTGGAATCGCAGCTAATGGGGACTGGGAGATCGGTGTTTAGATCTTTTAGGTTTGGGACTTCCGGCTCTGGTATAAGCATCTAAAATGGCTCTCGTGTACCTTTGAAACTCATATAATTAAATTAAACTAGATAATGTTGTTTATAAACTACTAGCTGGAAATTATTTTTCTTGCCCTTTTTTAGCATTGTATATTTTATGAGTGTTATATGATGTTTTAAAAACATTTAAATAAGTGGATATATATAATTCTATGCATAAAAGCATCTAAATATTTTGAAGATTTATATAAATAATGCTTTTCTGACAATTGTATTTATTTTCATCAAAATTCTTCTTCTTCATGAATATCTTTGTGCATAGAATGAATTCTAATTCATCTTTTTTTTTTTTTTTTTTTTTTTTTTTTTTAGGTAAGGAATGAATATTGTGTGAATCTTGTTTTAGAAGATGTTTTGGAGAACTGAAATATATAGGTAACATCAAAAGCTTCTTAAACCTTCATTATGCGGGTGATGTTTCAGGTTTTTATTAAATATGTAGATTCCTTATTTTCTTGATCATAGATTTCCTATCTTTTTCTTTCGACATTTATTTTTGTCACAATTGGCACTCTTGGACAAATTCTAACTCAAAAAAGGACAAAAAAAAGGGGGAGGGAGTGGAGAAACTGCTGAACAACGGCATTCCTGCCGATTGCAGCTAAGAATAAATCCACGGCATTATTTGTCCCCTAAAGACATCTATCGGAAAAATTTATTTCAATAAAATATTTCATAGAAATAGAATGACAAGAAAACGATACGCAATTCTGTGGACCTTACACAAACAGAAACACAAAAAAAAGTCGTTCCAAGCATGAATATATGCATGTGGTGAGGGCTTAAAAAATGGGAGGGCAAGGGGGGGGGGCTTAGAGAAAGACATTCAGAAAACATGTCTCATTTTTCCAAACTTTTTTTGCCACTATGTTTGTCTTTATTGGAAATTTCTTTTTAAATCAGTTCGGAGTGTTACATAGCGTTTCTTTTTAGTTGAAGTCTGAGTTATTTTCAGTTTTTAAAAAAATATGAATGGATTCGTTGGCATGAACAATGTTGCAGACGGAAACGAAATAATTTTAAAGAGCCTCAAATCAAGAGACATCTGGAAACGAGTCCGCAAACTTTAAACAACAGATACTGGAAATGTTGCTGGATCCGCTTCCTTTCAAAAATAGCGAATCAGTTGATTTTTGCGAATAATTTGGACTGATTTATTAATAAAGAGAAAATATTGCTTTAATCAAACATTGCGATTTCCAAATGTTGACAAATCTCCATGTTTCAGACAAAATACTTCCTTCAATTATTATTATAAAATAAATATTACCCATTTACTAAATTGTAGGCGAAATCCGTCAAATGTGTCTGTTCGCTTGTCCATGTCAACACGATAATGCATAGAACTTGATGCATGAAATTTAGCATGTTTATTTCTTATGTATACGCAATCAGTCATAGAATTGACTGTATGTTGATACGATTGTAGATCACTTAGAGAAAGATAATTTATGACTTTATCAGCGAAGCTGTCGATAAACATTAAATTTTGGTTGGCAAGAATAGGAAGGAAGATAGCTACGATCTATCAATCATTTTTTTTTCATTTGATTATAAAGCAAAAACATTCTATAGAATGCCAATGTGATAACTACGTATTCCGTAAATACTATAAAATGATAGCCACAATCTGTCAATCAATTATTTTCATCTGATTATGAAGCAAAAACGTTCCATAAAATGCTAGTGTATGAGAAAATAATTCCACCGCTATTGTGCAGATCATGTAACAGTTTTATCTATTTGGCACATTTTGAATGAATGCATCCATTTTAACAATTTCAAAAAGAAATAATTTAATATATAAATCTTTCAGACTTATTGGATGACTCTCCGCGTATCACGTTATTTCATTTTATTTGTGAAACAGGGTTTAGGGGTCATATTTGATTTCATCTTGTCTTTCCGTTCACCTTCCTAGTATTTTTTTATGATTGTTTGTAGCGTCTTTTGCTTAACACCTTGAAAAATATGATATTCATTGTTTGGCGCAGTACAGTCAGAACTGGCTTTTGTGCCATAAAAATCTAACCCATCTCTGCATATTTGTGCTGAGAGTGGCTCTGCCACCCATGTGTGATTCTCGGATTTGTGATTTGATTCCAAGGATCGTACTTAAATAGCCCCGAAAATACGCACTTCTTGGCATTGGAACAATTCTAGGTATCATTAAAGTGACAGATCGCTCCAACCAAGAGAACTGCTTCAGATATTTGAAGACTTCCGCAGCTGGAAACAAATTATACTCAACGTAGATGCATCATCGAAGGGATATAAACATTTCAAGCTAATGCCTTCGTTGTGCCGCCTGTAATATCATGGTTGCTATATGCCTCCTTTAAAAAATAAGATTCATATTAATATATTTAATTAAAAAATGAATGCAAACTAAATTTATTCTTGAACTATAAATCTGTAGGAAGAAAAACTTAGTTCTTATTTTTTTAAAAGTAAAATCACATTTCCCGCAATTGTTCAAGGATCATCCCTTATACATCGTTCATTGTTTACTTCTTTATATTTTTTTTGTTGTTGTTTTGCTCGATTTTCTTTCTTTCTCAGAGTTTCCTTTAGGCATAACTTGCTGAGTAAAAACTCAACTTCCATCAAAAGGTGTAAATTGCTTTCAAATATGATTAGCAATTACTTGGCAGGCATTTACGAGGAATAAAACTTTGTTGTTGGCGAGAAGAGAGAAAAAATATCTCCAAACTTTTTGACGAAAAAAAGAAGTAAGGAAGAAGGAGCTGAGCCAAAAATATCCAAGCATAAACTTGCATGGCACGATAATGAGCTACATTTTTTTTTTCCTTCTCGTAGAGCTTTTAAACGTCTCGGCCATTTAATCTTTCACATGCAGCACAAACAAAATATTTCTTGGCTCTTTAATTTCATTTTAAAGGTTTTTGCTTATAAAAGTGAAAGAGCTTCTTTAGTGTTGAGAAATTTTATGCAGGAATTTGTTTTGACTTAAATTCGATGAAAAAAATGTCCTTTTAAATGTCATAACTAAAAACTAACCTCTCAGTTTTTGGAATGTGTCGAAAGATCTGAGGAATGATCTTCCCTGCTATTTTAGATGAAGGAAAGACCATTTCTTAGAGAAATCTTTAGTCTTATATTATTGCCTTTTACTGAATTAGCTCCGTGTTTGAAAAGATAAAATTTTACAAAAGTTCTTTACTCACTATTTACTGGAGTAAAATTTTGAATATTTGTAGACTTGTGTACTCTCGATTGCTGTACACTTCTTTAATTTTAATAGTTGGATGAATCGGACTTAATTGATATATTTAAATGAATTTAGTTGTCATATTTGTGGCACCATACTAGGGATTTGAGAAACTTTTTAAAAATATTTTATAGTGATCTGTATTAATAATGAAGTTGAGTGTGGTGGACAGATTATTTAGAGATGGAATTATCAAATCTGGAACAGATATACTTTAAGGGAACAAAAATGTGTCCGAAAATGTGAACGATTATTTTGTGTGTGAAATTTTAATTAAATATTAAGTAAAATGTTGGCATCTTTTTTTTTCGATAACTCTCGAAAATATTACAGCACGATATTGATTTTTAAATCATTCTAAAATTTTAAAAGTTTTTTTTTAAAATATCAATTTTGAAATTTTCCTAAACTTCAGCAGTTTTTAAAAATATTTTTTGGATGCAACAATACCGTGGAACTGTGAATGGTGGTTTCATTTCTTCTACAAATATTTCACTACGTGATTTTCTTCCACTGATGGAAACTAAGGGAAAGGGATTCTGCTTAATATCTGTGTACTTTACATGAAATTAATGAAAAAGCGAAGTTGCTGTTGTCGATGGATAAATTGTCCGGAAAGTTACATTTTTTTCGCAGCACCCCAGTGTCACAAGACCCGATTCCATTTATGTGCTGCCTACACAGTTCACTTACTCCGAAACATACATAAAAAACATGCAAAGCTGATAAAATAAAATGGCTCTGATGTTTACCGCAATCTGATGATGGATCCTATTGTCTTGAGGAATCATGAACACTAAGTTATGCGTAAGACATTTAATTGAAAATAAACGCAAATAGATCCGACAAAGACAGTTACTGGAGAAACTAATTTTATGTTATGCAATCGAATGAAAGCACTTTCTAGTGTTTTGCTTCGTGCTACTGTAAAGCTGCAGTGGTAAATTTTGAACATCAAGTATGTTCATTAAAAGAAAGCTATGGATTAATAAGCAATAGCGGTTTGGTTTTTAATTTGCAGTGAGAGGTTTTTACAGTTTACTGTGACTTATAATCTCTTTATACATGAGGGACGTTTTCTGTTTCAATTTTTCTGTGTTGTGTAATTTATTAAGAAATGTGTTAGTTAAAAACGTTTCATGTAGTGGAATCCTTCCATTAATGTAAAAATAAAAATAATGCGTGGGATGAGGACGCGCCGTATAACAAGAATTAGGAATAGAAAAGAAAAAAAAATTGTTGTTGAAAACACTTAAGAGGAATCGGACGAACGTTAAGATGTCATTCATTTGTCCCATGAATATATTCATGCTCAACAACAACAATAAAAGAAAAGTTTTTTTTCCTTATTCATCTGTGTATGCATGCCTGCTTAGAATATAGAACTCTGCAGGCGACACATTACCGTAGGGATATAAACTCTGTTTGTTCCAAAGAATTTGTTGGAAAACATTTGTTTCGTGGATATTCCCCGAATCACTTGCAGAATAACTTGGTGCTCTTAGGAGAGAATAGATGAGGAAATAAAAGTTTCTTCTAACAACAACTGGGGACGTTCTTCCCTCAACTTTCTCGTATATCGATACAATCGCCGTCTTATGCTTCTCAGTCAGCTGAAGAAAATGGAGCATACATTTCGGATATCTCCCTATCCTCCGACTAGGTGCAAAATTTGGTACGTTGTTGTTAGAAAGATCATTTAACGAATTTCATTTGTCGATGTCGTGGCTTCTCGAACTTATCGTGGTCACTTTGTCGCTAATAGAAACAGACGGTAAAATCCTTCACTATTGGGTCCAAGATTTGATGTAGAACTAAAATATTAAGATGAATCTGTCTAACAAATTTCTTGCTCATAATTTGTTCACTTGGGCAAATTTCGTACAGACTGATTTCATCAACGTTGCAATGAAATCGTCATTTTTTTTTTTTTTTGATTCCGCATACCAGTTATTATGACTGCAGCTCATTGCATTTTTGAGTAATGTTTGTAGGCGCAGCAGAAATCAAATACGATTCCTTAAACGATTTTACCAGCCACATTGAGATCTGAACACATGTTAGTTCATCGAAATCTGAAACTGGAATTATTTCGCGCTGATATTTTTTCCTTGTGCATTTTCTACACACGAAAATGAAAGACTGACATTTCTGAAAGATAGCTTTGAAAGGGATCTTTAATGCCAAGGTCTCTTTTGAATAGTCTACACAGAACGAATTACATTAAGAATATATTGTATTCAAGTGAATCGCCGAAAGAGACTCGACAAATATGCTTGTATAGCCATGCTCAAAATGGTATAATTCACCTTATGGTGCATTTCTTCCGGACATTTTAACCTGGCACAAGAAGCTGATTCGAGAGAAAATGTAAGGGTATGATTTCTGAATTGCCGAATGAACGAAACATGACGACGAAACGAATGTGTTCGTCCGTTCAGTTCAGAACTATCGATATAATTGTTAGCTGTGAATCGAAAGCGGAACAGGTTACATGATAGTGACGGGTAGCAGTCATTAGGGGCTTCTGGGGATGAGCGGCAGAAGGGGGAGGGACATTCATTTTGGCTGATGAGCTCATCCCTCGCAGCGTGTGCCCCTTAATGGACGACGCTGCATCATGGAGGGAGGCGGGGACATTCCAATAATTTACTCTCGAATTCCAAATGGAGCACATGGGTTTATTAAATCAAGCGTTTCGGGAATGGTCTGGAAAGAGATCTGGACTTATTGTGAAATGTGGTAAGAAACGGCTGGCATGTGAGAAGGACTAAAACTGCTTTTTAACCGTATAAAAGGATGTCTCATCGAAACACTGCACAGCGCATTAAGTGCTTCACAGCGAGTCGGGGAAAACTGAGTACGGATGTTGAGTGTCTTCCTTTACTGAGCCCAACATTTACTGCAGGTTTATGTTGCAACTTTGGTATTAAGACTGCAAGCCACCTTTACATTTTCAAGTTATCGTGCTCACATAGACAGACGGTGGATCAACTTAACCAAAAGCCTACATTTGTAATGATAACGCTACATGCTCATTTTCATATGTCTAACTCTTTTGCTTTTACTTTCTCGTATGTGAAATATAGAGAAAGTGTTGTCATCATCAAAGAATTCAAACTCAAGATTTTGACGAAACTTCAAGATTTAGATCCCAATTGAATCGAAAAACACGTTTTTCACATTATATTTCTCTGTGACAAAGATGAGTCGAAAATGCTTTTAGCTGGGCGGAGGAAATTTTATATACACCTTTAAGACCAAATTTTTGGATTTCTGACAAACTTTGAGCCAGTTCCATTCAGAGGAAGTCTGTTCAAGTTAAAAATATAATTACAAAACGAAGAATCCAGATGGATAAAATTAAATACGCAGATTTGACCTTTATAGTGTACCCACCTATCCTATTTGGAGCCAGATCCAGCAAAGGGTTGAGCGGTCTGTACATTTTGGAAGCATGTCAATGTGTTAGCTCAAATATATCAAAATCAATCTCAAATATATCATATGACTTAAATATATATCAAATTTGATATGTGATTTTATGACTGCAAGTGCAGTTCTGTTTCAATCGGTTGTTACAAACGCGTCCAAAAAACGAATTCGATTTTCGGTTACTGTCAACAGCATGCCAAGGATGAATTGCCAAAAAAGCCGCCAAGGTCCATAGGATCGATTTAGTAAAAATATTAAACCCACTCCAAAGATTAACATTTGGTAACTGATGTCCGCCATAGCCAAGGAGTTCTCTTGGATAATACTTTTATTACAAGGTATGCAAGAAAGTTTCATTAGAAGACTACTGTTGTTGGTTTCTTTTTATTAAATTTTTTTTTCGCTGGGCAAGCTTTAAGCCGGCTAGAATATGCATAAATGAGCAGTCACAAAACGACGTAATTAGAATTTTCTTAATAATTGTTTTCATTTCACTAAACGCAACGTTTTACTCTCTCAGATACTGTTGCAATGTTGGAAAATTTAGATTGACACTGAAAAATAAACTGATCAAAAAAAGAACTTTGTCCCAGGCTATTGTATATTTCATGGAAGGGTGCGATAAAATGTACTCTAAAGCATTCGGATTCGACGCCTATTGTGCTATTCTTCTATCCATCTTGATATTCAATTTCTGTTACAAGAAATGCAATATATTTTTAAAGCTGTGGGTCTGTTTCAGTTTGGCATCCGCCCCCTTAATATTTTGATATTTCAACTTAATTTAGCTATTAGGTGCTTGCAAGTATTTTGATCGTTTTTTCACTTTAAAAGGCATTTGTTGACAAAAAATTGGTACAATATATATCAATCAAAGTATTTTCTACAATTTTTTTTCCACTTTCGTCCAATAAATCTTGCAATGGATTGTCTTCGAATTTTTTTGTCATACAGGCCGTTTTTTGTCATTGGCATCGAAATCACCACTCTTAAATCGTTGAAACCAAAACCGACAGTTGGGATATGACGGAGCAGCATCACCATAAGTTGCTAAAAGTGTCTGATGGGTTTTGGCTGCAGATTTCTTCAAATCAAACAAAAACAAAAAAAGCAATGGATGTCGAAAATGCAATTTGGAACGTTCCATGATTGGGATCTTTATACACTGAATAACTCAATAACACTAAATGGAAAATTTTCAAAATGATAACAATAAAATAATAAAAATTTGATAAAACCCAAAACCATTATCGCTTATATAGATACTTCGCGTGTTTACCAATAGATGTCGCTGATTAAAATACACGCAAGCACCTAATAATATGATGAGTAAAAGCGAATAACATTTGAGCTAAACGTAATTATGTGATATTTTCGTGTGTGTAATGCTAATACACATTCCGACAGTATTTCGAACCCCTTCGCTTCTCGGAAACACCCCAGTCAGCTGGACAATCGCCTCTTTGACCTCTCTCGTCCTGATCAGTCCGGATTACTTCTGATCACGTCTGTCCTCTCTATTAGTTCAGGCAGACGAAGGATGAAAAAAGAAGGAAATGTACCCCCTGAAAAGTGTTCGACTCCCATCGTTTGGCCATCCCACGAATCACAATGGCCTACAACCAAATTCCGCGATAGTGAATCGACTGAACGGGAGAAAAAAGTATGCCTTTTTTTATTCGATGCGGTAGAGTTGCTTTCTTCCTCTGCATCACCCTTTGTGCAGGGAAAATTGTTATAGGGAAGGGGGCGGGGAAGTGTTTAACATCCCTGTCATGATCTGAGGGCGGAAATGGGATCTATGCTTAATGTTAACGGAGAGGGAAAAGATGAAAGTCTGGGATAGTTTGGCGGATTTGGCGACGGCGTATCGCTCAAGGAAATGTTAATGAGGCGCGTTGGGATATTCGGAATCGAAATTGTGGAATCCTAGCCGGAGTGGCATGGAACATTTCAAACAAAGCGTAGATTTTCAGCAAGCCAGTTATATTTTCCAATCTATTTAAAATCTTGTAGAATTTTATTTATAAAGAAAAGATAGAGTTTTGCTTATAAAAATGAAACAAAAAAAATGCCTAATATAATAAAAAGAAATAAGCATCGTCTTTATTCCAAAGTTTTTAACAATGATAGAAAACGCGCTGTTGAAAGTTTTTAGAAACAATGAAAACTGCCCGTGTCATCTCAACATTTATGCAATATTAAAATTACTATAAGCATTGGTACATAAAAATTACATAATTAAGGGGGAAAATTCCACTACATTTAAATAAGTATTCCTGGAAAAGATAATTTTTTTGAACTTCAAAATGGAATAAAGATCTCTTTTATCGATTATATTTTCGAAAGTTATTGTAGTTATTTAAAATCGAAAAAAAAAAAATCGTTTCGAGGTACATTTTTGAACCTTCCAAAAAGTTCCCAAGTCCCACATTTGGTAGCTCTAGATTCAGCCCTGAAAAGACCCAACAAACACACGCATTCATTTTTATTATTGGTAAAGAGTGATCAAACACTGGATATCAGTCTGATTTTAATTCCCTTGCTCTCTGATTGAATTCACCATTTCCTGTTAAAAATATGTTATTTAATGGCTAATTGAGAAATTTTTCATTCTGTACTTGCTACGAAATTTGGTTAGAAATCGGAAAGTGACATTAAATGCCAGAGGAGATTTTTTTGCTCGTAAAGAAAAATTCAAAACATTGAAGGTTTTTCATGGGTGATACAGCTGCCTGAAAAAAAAAGTAAAGTAATTTTAAGTTTAATTAATATTTAATTGAAATGAAAAATGAAATTTTGTAATAGCTAGCACTGGAAAATTAATTCACTCTATTTGTGATTATAAATAGTTTCTTTAAGTTATTTAGCATGCATCTGTTTGTTCTTAAAATATTTTTTATTTTCTAAGTTTTTCTAAATTTAGAAATATCTAAGATGTTTTTCCCGAAGTTTCTGAAAAACGAGCATTCAGTGGAAATGAAATCACCAATTGTTTGTTGAGTATTTGTTCAGCGGTATATGTAAGGAAAATTCATTCATTTTAAATGTACGAAACTTCGTTTTCAAATTACCACAAAATATTTACATTTATAAGACCGATTTGTGAAATTATTTTCCATGAGACATTAAAAAGCCCCGTCTTTAATTGCAAGCGCGGAGATTTTCTTGCATAATCTTAAAAGAAGAAGAAGCATCGCATCGAAGGTGGCAGAAAGCACTCATTCCGATGCAATGCAACACAAGTCTCTTCTGGAGGTGCCTATTTTTAACGCAAAATCAGAATCTACGACTGCATCGGTGTTCTAAAACATTTTAAACAATCCCCTCCTCCCTCACCTTCACCTAATCCTCCACACTCTTCCTCATTCTTTTACGCAAATTCCAACCAGTAAAATTCCTGTTCTGCGAAAGAGAAGGGGGAGGGGGGAGCAGGATCGCTGCTTGTAATCGGATGAAATTCTGGAGCGCCAAACGTTCCGTCCCGTGCACCCCCACCACCTTCCCACCTGAAAAGCAAGGCTGCACTTAATCACACTCTCCCAGTTTCAGGAGAGGTTCTTTTCATTCTCTTCTCGCTTTCCCCTCCCAAAAAGGGAGATTCCTTGCTCCCACTGGTCAACACTCAGACGATTTTAGAACAAAGAGCTTCTCCACCCCACCCCCTCTATTTCCTTTAGTAGCGTAATTACTAAACAATAACCCAAACGCTACGAGATGGCGTTATAAAAATAAAACCAGAACTAATAAATATCGCAACAAGGCGGGAATTTGCGTTAATAATTTATTTAGATTTTGCGATGGATTCTGGGATATGATTTCGAAGCGCCGCTCGCGTGAGGGAAAACATATTTTTTAAAATTCGTCTGGCGTGTAAAATGGAAATTGAATCCTTCGGATAATTTTAACAGCGCAGGGAAAATGATTTATTGCGGAATGCGTTCACTGTTGCCACGGATACGGAATTAAGTTCTCTTTAAAGATGTGAATGTTTGGATCCCTCCGCGGATTCCGAGAAGTATAATATTTTAAGAAAAATATTTTTGCCATGCTAATCCTTCACAAACAATTTAAACAAAAATTGGAAGGAAAAGAAACGACTTTTGTTTACTACATGAATTTTATTGTGCACGTTTTACGAAAGAGACTGGAATAGATGTTTAATGCGTAAACATTTGTTTTTAGTTTGTGATAAGGCAAATGTTTCACATGTTTCTGATAATACTCTGATTCCGGATAAATAGCAGGACCTTTAAAGAACAATGCCATAAAGATGTACGGAATGTTTGTGAGTTTTAATTAGTTTTTCACTTTGAATCGGAATGATTTTGGTGAGAATGACTTGCTATAGATACAAATGCGTGCTATAAGAAAGAAAATAAAAGAACATTGTTTAAAATCCCTGTCACACCTTTTCAATATGTTGCCACTCTCGTTATCAATCTAAGATCGAAATCTGTTTCTAAAAATCGTATTTATGGGATAAGAATGTAACGCTGTTGCTATTGAGATGGATCGACAAAACTCTTCTGTGCGATTGTTCAGAAAATTTTGGTCACGTTCGAGAGGGTTTTTTTTTTTTTTTTTTTTTTTTTTTTATTAGCCGCGCTATGTTTACCTCTGAAAGTTCATTAAAAAACATTATCCTTTCAATTCCTTTCTTGCATTCTTTTCAACGAAAATATGATTGTAGTATTTTCTATAACAACTCAAAAGTAGTTACTTGTAGTTTAATTGAAATTCTCTCAGCAGACTTTTTTTTTTTCAAAATTCACCAAGTATCTGTTAAGTAAGAACAAATCTCGCTTATTCTAAAAATCAATAGCACTGAAACAATTCATTACCACGTTCCTTGTTGTTATCATTTCAGAAGCTTGGAAATGCAGGTAAAGCTTCCAACTCAATGCAAATGAAATGCATTCAATAGATTTTCTGGCGTTTTCTTTTCGCATAAATTGACTTACTGGAAAAAAAATCACGAGTAGGAAAGCTCCGAGTCAGAATGCTAAAAACAAACATTTGCATTTTCCTAAAAAGGCGAAAATAAACCCGAAGCTATATAACTTGGTGGTTGTGTTTAGATCATTACTTTTAGCCTTCATATGATAAAGAGGCTCCTAGGATCCATTACAGTCATTCAAAGCCTTCAAATATTCAGGAGAATGCACTAATTGCGATAAATTGTTTTAAAATGTAAAACAGGTTCAACCACTCTGCATTGGTAATCTGTTTCATTTATGAATAATAATAATGATAATTATTTTCATTAACTGTCCGATTTTTTTAATATACGAAATGATCACCAAATAATATTTATTTATTTTAAAAAATTTATTTAATGCCCAGAAATTGAATCAAAATGGTTGCCAGTATCTACAGAATTCTTGTTTAAAAGTCGAACATACCACTCAATTCCTCAAATTTGTAAATAAAATTCTTTCATGTAAAAAAAGAAAATTTAGAAAAAAATTGCTTAATCTGACTTTAAAATTTTTAAAATAATTGGCAATAGTGATTCAGGTATGACTTTTTATTCTTGAAAAAAAATCGTTCTAATTAGATAACTGATAATTAAATAAATTCTCTTATACCATTTTTTAATTAAAATTGCTAATTGCGAAATTATTATTTCAACGTATTCAATTATTTGGCTATAACCTCAGGGGAACGATTGCATATGAGGTGTGGCCGACCGAAATCACCCATAGGAGGTGTCCGATCGTCATATTGGTCGTTATGAAAGATAAATAGGCGTATAAAAATTTAAAAAATTCATGAAATTATTTCATTAACTGAAAGAATATTCGATAGATCGTTTTTATAATCGACTGCTTAGTTAAAAATAAAATATAAAAGCTAAAATGTTAAAAATAAAATATAAAAGCTAAAATGTTAAAAATAAAATATAAAAGCTAAAATGTTAAAAATAAAATATGTATTCTATCCTCGCGTCTTTGAGTACCTTAGTAAAATATTGATTGACATAAGAAATTATTAATATTTTAACATAAGAAATATTGAAAATAAGTTTCTATTTACAAATTTAAATTTTGATTGTTATATATTTGTTTCAATGGAAAATCAAGTTAAAAACTCTAAATCAAATTAAATCTTCCTGAAAAAATTAAGTTGCAAGACAAAACTGATTTTTTCGAGATATAACTCATATTTCAAAAAAAAAAAAAAAAAAAAAGAAAAGAAAAAAAAAAAGAAAACAGTTACAGTTTACATGGATAATGAACATGAAATTCATATATGCCCGTAGAATAATTTACATGCACATTTCATGTGCGAAAATAAACTTCTTTTACGGCCGACTTAACAATATGTAGTTTCGAAATAGAACGCAAACAATTCAAAAATAATTGATTGCTTCCTCTTTCGCTTGACGAAACATCTCAACCCAACAGCATGACATAAATCTCGACAAAATGGCGACACTACATTCCCGAATCAACGCCATTTCAAGCAGAAGATTCTACGCTCTAAGCTGAAAAACAAAAATGCTGGCGTTAAGTAAACTTTACTAAAACTCGAAACGGAAGCTTAAAAACGATAAGGAAGGAGAATAAACAAATAAAATGGGAAAAAATAGAGTGAGTCAGAACATTTGACAAAGAACTGTTCTTAATGCAAAACAGCTGCCGAATGTGAAACGATTTCGATTCTTTATGTTAAACAGAATCGATTGAAACTTTTTCGAATTCAAAATGGCGTGCGAAATGAATACATTAACTCAAAAATATTTTCTTCATAAGAAACATAAAATGATTTATTTGCAGATTTTTTTAAAAGAAGTTTTCAAACTTTGAGATAGGAAATAAATTCCGATTTTAAACAAATGTCTCAAAATTTTTGAGACTTTTATGAATGAATCAAATTATTTCTTAATTAAGTTTATTTCTTCATTTCTGCTGAATAAAGTTTTATTTTCTATCGAAACGATAAAGTAATAGTTGCAAATAAAGAGAAAACCTTTCTGGTTTAAATTTAGTTATCTCAAAATCGCTGACCTTCATTTGAATAGCAACAAATTTATTTGCTGTTTCTCATTGCTTTCATAAATTAAACATCACAAACTCGACTTGGAATAAGGAAATTTTCTGAAGTGTATGCCAATCCATCCAACAATTGAAATGCGAATTCACTGAGTATCTAAAGTACTTTGAATTCACTATTTTAGGCGAATATATAAGTTAATTTTCTAGTAGCTGAACGCGGATACAGATCTCGTGAACAGAAATGCTTGCTTGAAGATATATTTAAAAAAATTTTAATGAAATGAAGTACAATAGTCAATTTCAAATTAACCTCTTACTGAATTTCATATTCATTGAGTTTCCAGACTGATGAGAGGTCATCATTTTCACGGAAACAGGTGTTATTTTTCGATGCTGCCGAAAATATACTAATAATAATTATTAAATATAATATATTATGAATTTATTAATAGCATTTTCAAAAGATTATGATGCTGATTAAAAAACAATTTTTTTAAATGCTTTTATTTTTTTACTAGATAATAATTTTTTTTATTTTAATTATTTTTCATTTTTGGTTCTTATTTTTTATTCATTATAATAAATATTTTGGCATTTAAAAAGCATTTTTTTTTTAATTTCACCACCAAGTACACCACTCTTTTGGAATCAAAATTTAGTTTATTGTCAACCGATAATTAAATTATGAAATCAGGAAAAATAAATTTACTAAACAGAGTTTAAAAATACAGATATTTCTATGATAATCGAAAATTGTTATTGTAATTATTTTCTACTTTTTGGTCACCCATTAATAATTCATAATTACAAGCGTTTCAAGCGATTAAATTCTTTTTTTTTTTCGAATTCATTGTCTTGTGGAGTTTTTTTTATATGGAATTCAAAATTTAATTAAAATTTATCAAGTAATGATTAAGTTCTGAATATGTTAATATAAAAGACATTTTAATCTCTAATATTTAATTGTTGACATTGAAAACACACAACTTCAACATTTGAAAATGTTTACACATCCAGATGCGGATGAAAAATCTATCTTCAAATTTCTTTTTTACAAACATGAAGCGAGTCAGGTAATGTAATATATTAGTTTCTTTGTAATAGACTATAATGATGTGTATTGCCACCATCTTATTTACTGCGAATTTCCACTACTTGTGGAGCCATCCTCTCTCTCTGGAATGTTTCCCGCGGTTTGTTTCCAGCTATAAGAATTGTTTTTGAAATTAAGTTACTTGACTATATAAAAATTCCCTCCAGAACTAAACCACTACATGAATAACAAGAATATATCTCGCATTCTTCCAAAAACTTTGATGTCTCGAGGTAGAACTTTTTTGACGATTGCATACAAGGAAGGAAGAAAAGTCTGGGGAGGTCTTTCACTTCGATGACTCAAAACCCTTACGTAATTTTAGTGATGCAACGCTCCCCCCTAAATCATTCGAAATATCTTCAGGTTTTTTTACTGCTATCAAACGACTCGATAAACGTATAATAAAAATCTTTATATCCCCCAGTTTTGCAAGGAGTCGGCGCCCTCGATTTACGCCCCACCTGAAAAGAATTCTGTTTCATCCTGCTGTTCGATTCAAAATACTTATTTCGAAAGGCGGGGAAGAATTTATCGTCGGAAGGAAATATACGCTCGTCGTTTGTCCTTATCGGGCGAGGGAGGAGTGTCAGAGACACCTGACGGAGAATTCCCCCTCCCCCACATTAGAATGCAGAAACTGCATATGCAAATAGTGCTGCACCAGATAAAAATATCTCCACAAATCGTGACCCGAATATCGAAGGAAGGGGGTTTGAACCAGTACTTCGCAAACGATATTTTTGGGAAACAAAAGATATTTCGCTCATTGCCTGAGATTTTAAGGGAGAGTTCATTTTTCCTCTGCATCTTCATCCTTTCGAAATGGGTTGCAAAAAATGAATATCTTCAGAATAGTTAGTTCCGTGCCATGTTTAAATCTGTTTCCATTTCAAAATTGCCAATTTCCACTTTTAAGCTAAGAAGTAAAAGAAAACAATTCTGTTCTGAAATTTCTTTTCTCATATTTTAACTTCGAAATCTACTAGATCCCTGGGAACATTGTTTACAATCTTTAAAAGAGGACCAGGAACAATAAAACTCGGAGTCATTTTTGCGATTGAACACGGAGTGGCAAACGCAATGGACAGCAGCTACCCACCAATGCGGATTGCGGCAATATTCTTTTTTTTCACTCTACTGATGATAAAAATATTACTTATGTGAGTTTTAATTTTACGTCCTTTGATATTCTGCATTTAATTTTATAGTATTACTAGCCGCCTCTGGTGACCAGCTGATTCGCCGAGGTCAATGATCGCCAAAATTTTGAAGTAAATTAATCATTTTCGATTTGATAATTTTAATGATGTAATATTAAATTTCAAATTTTGATAATCGTATAGCTTATTCTTTTATAGAAATCTTACGCTGTTCTGTTCATTGCACTCTGTATCCATATCTCTTCAATTTTCTGTTAACTCCCGTAACATTGAATTGTAAATGGAAACTGGAATGATTAAATTTCAGTTAATACTTTTTGTGAGGTGGCCTTGCGGTAAAGTCCCGGTTTTAATATTGGAGGTTTCCAGACCTGAAGCCAGATTCCTTTGATGATCCGTCGTGCATCTGACGTCGTTTACTAGAGCCCTTCCGTTGGTGCGTTGCGTGAGAGGATGGTAGATCAAGGGTCACCCTCTTCACTTGATCTGCGTTTAAAATTACAAGGTTCGCTTCAAAATAGGCCTTGTGTTGTTTTCTAGCGGTACTTCATTATAGCTGAAGAATGTTAATACAACTAAACTAAACCAACGGTTACCAATATACTTCCAGTTGCTAATCGCGTGTCATTAAGAACTTGCCCGTAAAAAATCACACATCTAAACCCGGTTTTAGCACTGCGATGTACATGAAATTGATTTCGAGGCCTCTTCAGCGCGAAGTGATTGCTTCTAACGATCGCCAGTGCGGAAAAGCGGTTGCTGCAGGAGCATCCTTTATCAATGAATTTAGTAAAGGACACCAAACAAATGGGCATCACATTATTAATACTTTTATAATGAATAATCGCACTGCTTCATGAAAAACAAAATTGCAATGTGATACTGATGAATCGGGTGCAGTATCATTATCAAACCTTTGGAAAACTTAAGTATTCAAAGGACTCGATGCTTTTATTTATTCAACTGTATTGTTCTGCTTTTATGGATTAGTATTCCATTGAGTATGTGTAGTGCTCTTTACCTGTGTCATTTTTCTTTCACTTAAATAAATTTATTACAGCCCCCAGTAACGATCATTACTGGCATATTATGGTAGAAATGGTTTGCTTCTGTATACCTCGTCAAACTTTCGAATTTATCTTAGGATTTTAAAATTCTCTTGTATTTCGTCAGCCCATTCCAAGCGTAGGAAATGAACTGATATATTTAGCTCCTTACGCCAGAATATGCCAGACTTAGCATTATAGAACAGAAAATTTCACCGAAAAGATATAAATGATTAAATTCTTACTGAGGAAATCATTACCATTCTTTAATCCTGACATTTGCGGCCATTCATAGAAAGCTCTCATCATTCTTAAAACTTATTTCTGAGCTGCATCTCTTATCATTCTAATTAAAGAACGCCCCATCCAAGAACATTTCAGAGAGAACCACGGCTGTCGAAAGAGAAAGAAAAAGTATCGTTTGCTGTGCATAAAGCCATAAATGGAACAAGGGCTTGTCTAATTGCGACATCTGGTGGCCATTCTTCAACCATAACCGTGATATGGTCTGTTCGGAAAGGGCTGAAATAGAACGTCTCCAACCTATTAAAATAATGGACCATTACAAGGATGGGGGCAAGAACTTTCTAAAGTGGAACAGGAAAGAAGGGGTTGTTGAGGGAAGATAGACGATTTATGGTGGTTTGATGGGTTACCGAAGAAAGTTTTTTTTCCAAGGCCTTGCACTGGTTTGGCGCGAAATCTCTTACATTCCCAGTCTTTATTGGGGGCATATCAGTTTTGTATCAGATTATTCGGTATTGAAAAAATAGTCGTGACTGGAACATAGCTTCGCGTATCCTATAAATAATTTTCATTCAGGTTCAGCGATCCTTTCAACAAGGCGCTGTTCAGCGAACCTGTTCAAAAATTCAGACCATTTTCAGTGCGAGAGTCCGCCTATCAAGTAAAAACATCTCGAAATGAAAAGTAAAACCATCTCGGGATCTGAAATATTCACAATATCGTTCATTCAGGAAAAGTCGATTTTGATTCAAAGCGATTGCGATGTAAATATAATCATCAATGCGTTGATATCAGTAAATAAATGCGGTTCATTTCTATCGTACTTCGTTTCTTTTGAAGGTAGATAATACGTCAAACTGTAAATATGATATAGATAATTGCATTTGGTCTATGCCGCATTCTTACCAGATAATTTCATTTCAGAAGTCTTGTTTGCGAAAATAAAACCTGGTGGTTTAAAGTTTTAGTTCACAATAAAGGTTGTGTGGTAAAGATTTTTAAAATTCCTATTTGTATCTGTAATGAGTTTCCATAATTTTTTAGAATAAGTATTGCTTTTTTACTAAGTTTTATTGTTTATAGAGAGAGAGAGAGAAATGTCAGACGCACATCAACTCATTTCTTCTTTCTCAGGTGAAATTTTGGTTTTTTTCATGTTCTTCTGTTTGAACTTAAATAATAGGTACAGCAGAGGTGCATAGCAAAAACTGAATTCCAAATTTTGAATAACATTTCATTTTTAATACATGTTTCTGTGTTTTTTATCATACGTTTCACTGACAAATTTTGCTAAAGAAAATAAATCCTGACTCGTTACAAAATTAATATTTATTTTCTGAAGCTAGTTTTAAATTGTAATATTTTAATGAATTGTGAAATTATCTCAATTCATTAAAATATTACAATTTAAAGCTAGCTTCACTTCACTTATAAGTTAAATCAAATATAATCATTGTTATCAAAATACTTGCTAAGGGTCACAAGATGGATTCAGTAAAAATGGCAAACTCACACGATAGTCTCACATTTCGTAAATGTAGCACATCAACACCAAGGCGTACGCTGCGGCCTTCTGTGGGATGACAGCGCTTTTAGAGAGTATGAGAGAATGTTTTGGGGAGATGACTTCCACTGATTTTTTTGCTGTGAGAACGAATGAAATATTTCACTCGCGTTTAATAGTTTTATCATTTTTGTTTGAAGTCGTACTTCCTTAGTGAAGGGTTCTACCGTGGGCGGTGATTGCCCTTAGGATTCAACCACAGTTCCGCCAATGCTCCTTAGCCGCGGTCCGGTCATTCAGTTTTTTTTTTTTTTTTTTTTTTTTTTTTTCTTTTTTTAATTTGTGGGCTTTCGGGCGGGTCGGAGAATCAGTGATATGACTTATCTTTGGAAGTGTATGATTTACGGGAGTAAGTTTTCCGATATATAAGTAATCACATTAGATTGCAATCAAAACTTAATATCTTGTTATCATTGCAGAATTGTATGATCAGAATTTACGACAGAATCATTAATCGTTGTGGTTGGAATGATCCTGGTGAAATTTCTGATAAAGCTTGAAGGAATTTTATACATTTTTCCTCTTTGAATTAACTGTAAAAACAAATTATTTCATGATACAAAACAATGGTCGTTTGGATATAGGAATTTGCTTTATTCTAGGAAGTTAACTATGTCTTGCCTTATTGTTATTGTCTTATTTTTTAAAAATCCTATTTTGATAGAACATTCCCTAATGTCGAATTCTAACATTTTCAATTTTTTTTTTTTTTTTTTTTTGAAATAGAGATGAAGCTCCTAATGCATGATCCGTTCAATACATTTTTCTTTGAAAGCCTTGAAAAATCCCTCTCCAAAAAGTAAAAGCGATTCCAGGCTTGAAAGTATTTTGGGAAATTAAAATATTTTCCTAGGCAATAAATTCCGAAGAGCTAATGAAAGCCTCGATTCCTTCTCGTCTAATTACAACGATGAAAGAGAAGGGAAAAATCGATATCTCCCTCCCCCCTGTTTCATCGTCATCGATCGCGCCTATATATCGTTCCAGCTTCAATTTATAGAGAGCACTTACAGATAATTCTCACATAAATTCCTGTAAAAGCGATGATTTCGCTTTTCAAACAAATTCCTCCACTTGAAAGAGATGATTCTGACAACAGTTTAATTAATTGGGTGATTTCGGTAAGACATTCGCATAAATATTTCAAACTCAAAGCGCGATTAATAAATAAATTACCAAACTTGTGAGATTTCGATTGCACGGGGACGACTCGAGAAGCGTTGAATTTTAAATAATTTGTACAAGTGTGCCATTCGATGATAATTACGTCATTGTAAAACCTCTTCAAACGTGAAATGATTAGATTGATAGAATTGGAATTGCTTTTGTATCTTTTGATGTTTTTTACAAATGTGTCATTAAATGATAATTAATGTCATGACAAAGCACAATCCATTATGAAATGATTGCACAGATGGAAAATCTCTCGATTAAATTTTTTTTATTGCAACATGCGACGATAATTATGTCAGTGCGAAACACTATCAAATGTGGGAGGTTTGAATTTACTAGGAACTGGATCATAATTTACGATTTTTATTTTATGTATGTCATTTTGTAAAACATCTCTTAGTGTGTAAAAAACCTCTTGTCGGATTGGCACATCTTTTCATTGGGGATGGGTCCGTTGACTAGACAAAGCCATCATTTCAGGGGAGCGAGAACCTGCTTGCCTTCTTTTCCCCAGATCTGAGGTGTTTTCCGGACATATTTCATGTTTATAAGTGTGAAATTTTGTTAATCGATTTTTCGGTTAACTCTGTTTGCTTGAGTTTTGAGATTTTGTTGACTTGTTTAGTCTGGATAACACTACACTATTTTAATTTCTTTATTATCATTAATTAATTTTTATTAAGATTTATGATCGCTTATTTGATTAATTCCATGACCTATATGGTTACCTGATAGTGAATTTCAGTGATAAAAATTTTAGACTTTTATAATATTAATAATAGTGGATTTGAAATTAAAAACTGAAGTATAAAAAATAATTGAAAAAATTCGTTTCAGTACACCTTTAAATGTGATCTTTTGAAAACTGTTTTTGTTAAAATTATTTTACTTCAACTTCCGAAATGGATTCGTATAGTTTTTTCTTCTATCGAATGCCTCCTCGCGAACTGAGAAAGGGTGGGCAGGTGTGATGGCAACTTTTTTGTTCTTCTATTTTTTTTCCTTCGTTATTATTATCTTGGTAAAACCAGGTCTTTAATTCCCTTCCACGATTCGAAAAGCAAACGATGCCTTCACTCACATAGTATCATTTTCTACGAAATAATCTATTGAATCCCATCCCCTTATATCTGTTCCCGAAGCTTTTTTTATTTTTATTTATTTATATTATTATTATTATTATTTACAGATATTATGATATGTGAGAAAGTCTCTACAGCCTTATTAGGATTTTTATATTGAATCGCGATTACATTTTTGTGAATAATTTTTTCTCTTTGTGTTCGGTTGCAATCAATATTGCTTTGACAGTTCCGCCTCTTTTCGAAAAAGTAATGCTGATTTATTTTTTAACTTAATGCTTTACTGAATTTGACTAATTTAATGTTTTGATAAATGAGATTTTGGAATCGATTTTTTCCCCACTTCCTGATTTTCTGAAATTCCGTTCATTTCTACTTTCTTGATGACAATACACTATCTAAATATTCTCAAAATTTAAGTATAATTTAACTGAGTACTTTAACTTTACTTCGATCTCATACCCATGGCACCATTTGGTTGTGAATCTAATAAAAAACGATTTTAAAGTTCATAATATTTTATTAATGAATTATAAATTTAAATCTAAAATTGCTGAAAATAATTAATATAAGAAATTTAACATTTTAATTTACTAATGTTTTGCGAAAGTATTTTATTCCATGTTTTACTATATTCAACACATGTGTATATTATTATTCGGAGTCCATTTCAGGTCAAGAGCTTTTGCCAAAGGTTTTCTGTTTGCATTTAAAATACTCTAGTTAAATAAAAAATAAAAAAAAATTAAATTAAATGCTGTATTTTATGGTACCCAAGCCATTTTAGGACATCCCCTCATTTTTGCAACCAATATGTATCTTTAATCTATTGTGAGTGAATCCCGCTCCCCCAAA
Source organism: Argiope bruennichi (assembly GCF_947563725.1). Lineage (NCBI taxonomy): Eukaryota > Metazoa > Arthropoda > Arachnida > Araneae > Araneidae > Argiope > Argiope bruennichi. The sequence continues at coordinate 2,818,502 of NC_079152.1, forward strand.
TTTTGCTTTCCCCATGGTACAGATTAGGTCGTCAAAAGGTAATCATCCTCCCTTCCCGCATTCATTATGCGCTCGTTCCTGATGGAGTGAGGGAACCGGATGGATATCCAACTTTCATCTTCACATCCTGCTATCTTTAGTTGATGCATTAACCAACGATGGATTTTGGAGTTCCACCACTCCATTGGTGTGGCGTAGAATGATCGTGAATATCCAATTTTATAGGAACAAAGAGGGTGGCCGTAAAAAAACTTTCTCTGTTTGGCAGCACTTGCAGCCAAAATGAATGAATGAAAGGAATTCATATTTCATATAAGATTGTGAAAGGCATGGGGAAAGGAATTTCGCAGAAAAAAAATCAGTACCGAAAGTTGTCGATGAGGGAATATCAACACTATGGGTTAAGTTATGAATTCATGAAACTCACAGAGATTGATCTTTTATTCATCAATATTAAGGTCCCCTGGACGCCGTGAAACCTCTTCAATATGCTGACGTTTCCTGTGAACAATACATTGCATACAGTGTATGAAGTTCTCCACTACTGCGTGCAAACTGTCAGTTCCGATGTTCATAACAGCCTGTGTTATGTTCTGTACATAAGACATGCAGGTTTGTTTTAGAGCAGCCACGGCATTACACTGTCTTGTGTAGAACGGTTTTACAAGTGAAGCACGCTGAGGTAAGGTAGGGACCATATTAAGAACAGTCAATTGCTAACAACATTCAAGAACATATGAATAGTCAAGAACGAACGAACTGCTAATAGATCGTTTTCTCTTTCATTTTTACAAGGAAGACACTGCTGTCAAACATGCACTAAGAATTTTATATAATCTATCTCAATATGCAAATTTCCTCGTTTGTACGTGACAGAAACTCCAATATTTCCCCTGTAGGCACTTTTGGTACTAATTTTTTTTTTTCTGCGGAATTCATCTTTCCATGCTTTCCACATTCTGTATATGAAATGTAATTTCATTTCGTTCATTCGTTATAGCTTCGCGTAACGCCAAACAGGGAAAATTTAATGGCCAACCCTGTACATTCCTGTTGCTAGTGAGATGTTATTTTTTAAAGCTTTCAGCTTACTGTAAATGCATAACACTGCAGTAAAGTTTATGAATTCACTTTCGTAAACAATGATTTTCTCATATACTATCCGCATTTGTCACTTCGCGTTCTAAGGAAGAATCGGTCACAGTTATTTCGTCATATTATGTGTTGCAAGATATTATTGCTCATCAAAAATAGGCCAACCTTGCTTCCGTCCTATTAACTCGCTGTACTGCAGCGAATGTTGCATTTTAATACGGGTCTCGTCTATGCATATTCAGAAGTGAAGTGCTTTAACTTTCGACGTCATCCCCTCTGGCGCACCTTTCGCTCTCTTGCTTCGGGAAGACTTAATGGCCCTGCTCCTCCTCATTCTTGGGGTCGAGCAGGAGGAGAACTCCTTCCCAACATTTTCTCCCGCGTATTATTTTCCATCCAAAACAAAGATCATTATGCCTCCAAAGTCCCTCGAGCGATCCTGCTTTTGAGCGTTGCACAAGTGGAGCATTCTTGAGTGGACGCTGCTGCCATTCGGGCTACAAATCGCCGCCAGCTGGCAGAGCGTCGTTATATAGTCATTAGTAAAAGGGAATCCCTAATGACGTCAAGAGGGGGAGGAGGGGGTTCCTTTGTCTCCTCCAATCAAATGCGTTCTGCTGTTCAACAAGGAAACTGGATTAGAAGTGTCAGTGCCGGCGGCTCGTGCCCGTTCGAAGGCATTTTTAAGCCATGCTTTAATGGATGTCAACTGCCTTCTCCAGGAGCGAGCAATGAAGATCCGTACCAGGGATCGCTTGCGCATACTGTATTTTATTGGCACTGAATCTTTTGGGACATATTGAATCGAAACAACTGTTATAAACCCAGCAAATTAGTTATTTGTTAATGGGACAATGTACTTTAAAATTTGCAAATAAAAAAATTCATTTTTCTTCTAGCATATTATATACATTTCCGTAATATATACTCTATACGAATTAAAAAAAATAATCAAGCATCCATAGATAAGTAAAGTCAACAGTTAAAAGATTTAAAAGAGTAAATATAATTTTAATGACTTTCAAGAAATATTTTCATTTTTCTAAAAGAAAACCCTTTTCACATTCGTTCTTTTAAATGTCTTTGAAGTGTTCCTTGCATCGCATATTTGTGTGTGTGTGTGTGGAAATGACATGAAATGCATAATAAAGATTCCGTTATATATATAATATTAAATATGCAAATTAGATTTGGTTTAAAAAACAATTAATTTTAATTTAGAAAGCATAAAAAATTTTTATTGAATACTCGATGAGTGTGCAAAAAAATATTTCCTGTCTTATTCCATATTTTCCAGTGTCCAAATGCAGTTGGAATTCTGTTTTATCATTTTTCTTTTTTTTTTTTTGGGGGGGGGGTTAAAGATTCCTGTGCCTATGCCTTGCCTTACAGTGAAACTAAAAATTTGCCCAATTTTGCGCTCTCAAAATCTGGCCCCCGGGGCACAAGCCCCGTTTGCCACCCCCTCCCCCTCCCCCCCCCAGGTACGTCGCTGCTAGACAGCAAGCTATTCAATTCACTGCAAGTAAGAACACATTTTTGTCAGTTTCATGATACCTCCTGATGGCGTTACGTACTTCCGGCAGGCAGGAATGGACAATAGTCGGAGGTTCAATCTCGATTTCCGTTTCTCTGTGGCAGAATTAAGGCAGTTGTCGCTACTTTCATCGAATGTTTATTTCAAATCAACTTGCAGGCATCCAATATCATCTGTTTTTGAAAAATAAATAAATAAAATTGTATAAAGATGCCTATTTGCGCTGAAAAAAAAATGAACTTAGATATTTGTTTTGAACACAGAAAACACTGAAATCAAAAGAGGCACATTGCTTCTTTTTAATTGCTGGTCAATCACATTTCAGTATTTTTAAAATTTAATCAACATATCATATGATTTATTTGTGTTTTTATTTTAATATATTTGTAAATTATATGTTTTTATTTATTTATTTTTTAGTGCATACATTATAAAAAAGAACTAGTTTTAAAATTCTTGAAAGAAAAATTAACTTTGATTATCAATTAATGATTTCGTTACTTACAAATGAAAGTTTTTAGTTATTAGGATTATTATAATCTTCCAAATATAACATTAAAAACAATTATTTTACAGTAACTTGAAGTAAAATATGACATGTTGAAGAAGATTATATGAATTTGATTAAATGGTTTCTTATGTGTTTTATTTGCTTCATATTTTTTTACTCAGTAAAGAGCTTCATATATTTTGTATTTATTATTCTTCAGTCAAATATCCTTGTAAATGCAAATTTGTCCTGTATATATATATGATGTATATATATGATGTAAGATGTATATATATATGATGTATGATGTATATATATATATGTATGATGTTGCTTGAGAATGCAAGTCGAAGTCGCTCTCGGGGGGTGGGTGGAGGTGGGATCATGAAAAGGTTCTATGACCTTTGGGTTGAGTCGCTTTTCATGAATAATGGATAGGAATGAAAAACATATTTAATTGAATAATGTCAAGCCGTTATTTACATCTGTTATTACACAATTAGGAAACCATTAAAAAGCAAATAAGATATTGTTGCAGAGCTCATTATAAACATCTAAAAATGAAAGTAAGGGTAACAATCTTCAATTGCGTGGCATTCTACAATTGTTGTTTTCCCTTTTACTTTAAATTAAAGATCCCGAATTCATGAAAAAAAAATAAGCAAGGATATAGTTGGGCAGGAATTTCATGTCATCAAGAATACGCAACTGTAAACGATTTCACTCCTTTAGATCATCCAGAAGGAAATTTAAAATCAAGAACAAAACTTTATTTCTACAATTTTAAATAAATGAATAAAAGTATGTGATAATAAATATTATGCTTTGGAAATTTGAAATGTATTGATAATTGAGTCTGTTAAAGAAATATGTAAATGAAGATGGTTTGCTACTTAAGTTCGCTGCATAATTCAGAATCTCTCCATGTAAATTTATGTCGAGAATAAATACAGCTACTCCAGATATTATGCATCCTTTCATGCGCGGAGCGATCTAAAATCACTTAAAACCCGCGCGCACTCCCTTGGTGATCATCTCTTTTGGGATGGGCCATCAATTCCGCATTTTATCGTTTGGTTAAAATCCCGCATTCGAAGCACCCGTTTTCTCCTACCGCTCTGCAACACAGTTAAAAAGCAGCAGCATCTCGAGTTTCGTGGGAACAGATCCCACGCCGAACACGTGTCTGTATAATTCGAAACACCCCTTTTATTGGGGAGGAGGGAGGGAAAGAATATCAAAGCTCTCATTGATTATTTGGAATGTAGCCCTGCGTGAGAAATCGTTTGTTAGTTGACTGTAATTGTAGTAGTTGGGAACGAATTGAGTTGAGGGGAGAATCCGTTCTCAAAAGAATCGATTCACCTGTATCCGTTTAAATGAATGCATTTTGCGATAAGACTCGTTAATTATTTTATCATATTTAATATCATGATCTGTTGAAGTAGGGTAAATTTCTTAATATTCTTCGATTCATTTCACTTACGAATTCTTTTTAATTAGTTTATGTATTTAAAGTTTAAAAGCCTTAAAATGATTAAAATATTTTTAAAAATAATAATTTTTTATATATTAAAACATTTTTATATAAAATACCATAAATGTTGTTATCGCATTGTATTTTTTAAAATTAAAAGCAAATGATTTATATAAACCACTGAAAAGCAATTGCCTTCTTTAATTTTTAATAATTTTTTTAAATAATGTAAAATATAGTTAAACATTTTGAGTGGTCAATAAATAAAACGATTTATAAAACCATAATATTCTCACTCAATAAGGATGGCAACGTTAAAGATAAACTCATCCTTTTCATTTGTAGAAAGTTTTTTATGAGCGAAAAATTAATTGTTGATTAAATTAATTATTTGTATTTTTATAGTGAATAAATTATTTAATCGTTTCGCTTTTATTTACATAGAGGTCTCAAAACGAAAAGATAAAAAAAATTCGTTTTAAATAAATTAAAAATTAGGGATTGTAATTCGGTTGTTCCACTTCACATTTATTTTCTGAATGGACCCTGAATTCAGCAAAAATATCTTAAGTCCTATTCAGACCTACTTCGTCTATTTATTTAGAAATTAAACTTCGGAAGGAGGATACGACACTATTATCACTTGGACGTCCAAGCATCGAAGACAGTAAAATATTTCACCTTACTTGGAAAAAATACATCCACTTCAAGGGCCAGCTTCCTTGCTTTGTATGGAGGAAAGGGCGGGAAAAAATGAAATATTTTCGTGATTACTTTATATAAAATTAGATGTTTTGTATTCAAATGTGAAAAACAGGGTTATTTTTTAAAAAAACTCAAACTGCCAAAGCATCTGCAGCTCGTTCCTTCAACCGGATTGCTACTAAATTCGGTAGGGGAAAAGGGTTATGAAAAAAGCACCACCTGTTTGCTTTATATTATTTTTCAAATAAACCTGCCTATAACAACATTCTGTCTTCTACTCTTAGTTATGATAGAATAACTAAGCTTCAGTCAGTTTTTCAAAGTACCATCTTCAAAGAATGCGCAGGGTATGCAAAGTGACTACGCGCAGTTTAGGAACAGCCCCCGCATACCAAACTGTTGATGGCCTCCACTGTTTAGTTCGAATTTCACCCGGAGGTCTGTTTATCAACTCTTATAATTTCCCATTGTGCGAAAATGCCAGATGATTTATTAGCTTTAATTGAACTGGAAAAGAGCGATTCGCTAAAAGCCTATTCTTCTTTCTTTTGAACCCGCACTCGCTGTTATGCAACGGTTTCAAAGGAAACTAATTTAATTAGAGATTACGGCATTTGTTTGTTTGTTTCTGTATGGCAACACCGCTCTGCTGGCTTGATACATTATCTCCGGGCTGGAGTCGGAAGTTTTTGTTTGTTGAGATCGCTAGAAAATGGATTTTTTCTTGAAACAAAACTGAAGTGCAGAAAGGCGGAGCTTATGCTTTTCCGTACAGTTAGTTCCCAGGAATCTGTCGAAAGAGAATTATTAAATTATGGGAAAACTTTACGAATTCCGTATTATTACAGGAAGACATAATGAATCGCCAATACCTGAAATTATTTTTCTTGATTGGCTTAGATATTCATTATACGTAGATATATGCAAATAGAGCGCAGGCCACTGGATTTGGAGCAACCTTTTTTTTCGTCTTCGGAAGTATGCGCTCTCTTAGGGAGGACTTTTAAAAATTCCAATCATATTAATTAAATATGAAGCCAAGTGTTGAAATTTTTCCTCAACAAATGCGGAACATATTATTACAACAAAACAGTTTGTACATATCTTTTTAAAAATTAGCTTTGCAATGATAATAATTTTATTTCTGTGCCCTTTTTTCTTTCATTTAATAAATTTTTGAAATTATTTGAAATATATTTGGCAATCCTACTTTTCATTATTTAAGTGACTGCTCTTACACTGTATTCATTGCTTCGACATTAAATGCATTGCTCGCGTGTGTGTGGCTGAGGCAGCATTATTAAGTCTAGAACATTTTCAAGCTATAATGTTTCGGTCCAGAGGTTTTCCTTTAAAACTTTTATTAGTGTTGTCAGTACAGGATTATATAAATTAAAAATTGCTTTCATTATATACTATTATTTCGTTCCAAGCCCAGTTGAAATTTGGGCACTACACAGAAAGAAACTTAAAGAAAACTTGCTTGTTTGCTTACATCATAAAACTCTTTTAACTTCTTTCTTCATTTGATCACGAAGACACTATTTAAGCGTTCATCCATTTCATTTCGTATGCTCGTCACCATCGATACTCGTTTAATGGCTATTCGGGAGTACTACATGTGGCTGTATAAATCCTCCCAGGTAGTTTTTTGGGTCTTCATTTTTATTAGAATGGGTCCTGAATTAGTTTTGACGCTCCCTCTGAGTGCAATAAGGACGGGAGGGTCCGCATGCCGAATATTGCTCCTGGTACTGAAATTTACTGTCATGTTATGCAGAAACGTCAAACTAGGCAACTTTTATCTTTCTCCTTCACCAAAACGTTTACCTTCTTTATAAGTAAATTCCTTGTAAGAAGATCACCTATTTCAATGACTCTCATGCCAAGATTTCCTTTCGCTGGTGTGGTGTTGAAGCTTGGGGAGGGGGATACCAGCTCATGTGTCGCTCTTGTCATCTGATCGCGGTTCAATATGACGAGATCCGTCCCAAAATAACCCTATTGTTGCTTTAAAACGGGACGTTTATATAACTAAAACTAAACTCATGACAAGATTTAGTGAAATTTCTTCAGTTCTTCACCAATTAGAGTCCCTTGAACTCAAATGCACTCTTATGTCAAAAGTTATATATAATATGAACATGTTATGCACATGCTTTAAACATATTATTTGCTAACAAAATATCTTGAGTAATTTCGTTTGCATTTTAACTGCCTTGGAATATTTTTAAGAAATGTAGAAACTTCTGATGATTTCCTAGAAGAAACATCAAGCTCAGAGACCGAAAATGGCCAAGAGTGGAAATGTTTATTTTCTTATAACTTCCTTAATATTGAAGACAATAAAATAAATCGAATGAGCCAAAATAGCGTTCAATTAGAACGAACAGCTTGAATAGTTAAAGTTTTTCGATATCTGCAGTTGTTTAGAAGTTGGAGCTAAAAAGTGATTTTCAAGCCCTCATTTGGATTTTTTCTAACATTTACGTTGTCTGATATTTTTTAAATAAAATGTTATAAAGCTTTTACCTTTATTTGTATTGTATTCAAGTTTTTTTTTCCTTTTAATCTTTTTTTTTTTTTTTTTTTTTTTTTTGAGGGTGGAGAAAGCTATAACCATTTGCAGTCGGAGATTTTGTTTTGTATCTTCTTGTAATTTCAATCCTGGCATAACCAGCGTCTTCGTCAAAGTATTATCAGATTCCGAGGAATCGCCGCTCCCGCTTTGTGGATGGTCCCTTCCGGGACTCTTAATTTCTGAAAAGAGTCAATTGGAAACATCTTCTGGCAAAAATACTTTCCCAAAATCATATTTCGCGAGTTCCACCGTTCGCAAATTAGGATGTCACCAATCGTTAATTGGAAACGACCCAGCACCGCTACAACAACAACCGGCAACGGAGGTCGATGTGTCTGTCTTTCGGAATTACACGGGGAAGGGAGCAAAATTTCATTAGGAGGAATCTTTGGAGATCTTTGAATATTGATTCATGTGAACGAAGATTGCTTCCCGAGTGCAGGTGTTGCTGTCTTTTACACTGCCCGTCTTTCATGCTATGTTCAGATGCATTCTCATCATAAAGATAAGGGTTCGTAGGTATTTTTACGATGACTAAAAAATATAATTGGATTGAGATTCGAACTAATCTGAAACATTATTAAATTGTTTTAGTCTTTATGAGACGCCTTTAACGATCAACGTTTTCGCCCAGATTACTTACTTTTTGAGGTATTCAGTATAAATAAAGAATATATATTTTTGTAAAAATTTCACCTTTTATTTCATAAGACCGTAATACGAAAAACATGAATTCAATTGAGTGAGTCTCGAAGCAAATAATAAGCTTTCAACATAAAAATTGTAAATATTACAAAAAAAAAAGTGGATGCAAAAAAATTCTACTTTGTAATTAACGTCCAAAAAAAGGATTTCTTTATTTCAATTTTAACACTGGAAAAAGCAAGCGATTGAATATTTTGAGGTACGAGTTTAAAATTCATAGCATTAAAAGTGTTATAAATTGTGCATTGTATTAAAAAATTTTATTAAAAGTAAGGAAAACATTTTATTGAAATGGAATGGATATCATCTAATATATAAAATTCTCGTGTCACAGTTTTCGTTGCCATACTCCTCCGAAACGGCTTGACCGATTTTGATGAAATTTTTTGTGCTTATCCGGTATCTATGAGAATCGGCCAACATCTATTTTTCATCCCCCTAAATGTTAGGGGTAGTCAATTATTAATTAAAAACTAACTTTCCCGCCAAAAAAATCTTCAATTTTCCCCAACGCCAAATGATTTAGGCTTTAGTTCTTTTTTTCTCCCAACAGTAATGAGACTAGGGTTAAGATTTTTCGGCGGATTATTTCAAACGATTCTGTTTATTTTCTTAATGTTTTATGCATTTAAAATTAAACATTGTTAATTAATCCATGTTTCAGATTCATTCTGAAGTACTTTTGAATTAAAATAGCACAGAATAAAGGAAATTAAAAATGTCTAATCTTCATAGCGTTACCCCAACTGGCGTAGAAAAATTCACGCATTTGCGTTACGTAAAAGGCGAAGAAAATTCACGCATGCGCACTGTGTTCTGATCGTTGGCATGGCAACCCTTATCAACGGACGATTTAAATTACTTTTAGGTTAGTTGTATGCTTTTATAAGTAAATTGTATTTATGTTAGTTATATATTTTTTGTATATGCTTATAGTTTTAAGTACATCGTTTTTTAAGTAGTTTTTTTTAACCTGTTTACAATGATTTAAATTATTTTTAGGTTAGTTGCATGCTTTTGTAATTAAATTGTATTTATGTTAGTTATATATATATTTTTTATATATGCTTATAGTTTTAAGTACGTCGTTTTTTAAGTAGTTTTTTTTAACCTGTTTTCAATGATTTAAATTATTTTTAGGTTAGTTGCATGCTTTTGTAATTAAATTGTATTTATGTTAGTTATATATATATTTTTATATATGCTTATAGTTTTAAGTACATCGTTTTTTAAGTAGTTTTTTTAAACCTGTTTTCGACAGATTATTTTAAACGATTCATTTTATTTTCTGAGTGTTTGATGCATTTAAAATGAAACATTGTTAATGAATCGATCCGTTCATGATGAATCTGAGAAAATTTTGTTGACAAATTCTTGAGATATTACATAAATTAAGAAAGATATTCTTTAGTGCCCATAAAGTTTAAACGCTCAGTGACTATTATCAGTAATCATATTATTAAAAAAAAATGCTTTGTTTCAGTAAAAAAATATTATTATATTAATTGCAGATTAATCCTTTACACTTTAATTTAAAGCATAAATTCTACGAGGGGTAACAGAAAATTAGAGAGATACATATCACGTTATGACTGAAGGTCTTTATAATATTATGAGTGAATTATATGACTATCAAAATTTGAAGTTTTAAAATATTTTGCTGAAGAATAAAATATTTTGCTGAAGAAGTTGGAATTGCATAAAATATTTAATTATTAAAATTTTAACGAACACTAAGATTGGCGAACCGGCTGGTCGCCAAAGGCGGCTAGTAAAAAATATAATTTCTTGAATTTTAAATAATGCAAATTTCATTTTTGTGAGATAATAGTTAGGGCAGATATCGACATTAGTTCCCTGAATTAAGTCATAGTGATTGCCCATCTAGTAATTGTTCAGCCTATTGTCATGCTTCGTTTTCATTCTTTTTTTGCAAATCATTTCCTCTGATTGGATAAAGTTTTTGTTGAGTTATATCCAGATTATTTCCAATAATAAATCAGCTTTATTAATTAACGAAGCATTGAACTAAATGCAGCATTCAGTAAAGTAATCTGAAATGCCCATAGAGTAATCTGTTTACATTTGATTGTTGCCATTCGATAATAACGATGATTTCTCTGCCGCATACGTTAGAGTTTAAAATATATAGTTATATTATTTTTTTTCTCTTAAATTATAACAACGATAACGTGCAGGCAAAACATGTTTTTATATCGTCGGTAGCTGTATATTTCAAACTCAATGACTGAAACAATGAAACAAAAAATATCATAATGTAAAATTCACTCACAAATATTTTGAAAAAAAAATATTAAAACTAGAGAAAAAAAATGTACGTAAATAAAATGATCATGGTATAAATAATTGAATTAGAGAGAACTTGTAATGTCGTATACCTAAGTCGTTAAAGAAAAACTTGAATATTTTAATTGAGTTTCAATCAAGATTTTTCTACACCTTCTCCACTGCCTACTATTAAAAAAGTAATTACGTGCCGATTTCTAACTCCAAAGTTATGCTTTATTGATGCTTTTTGAGCATTTCGAACAGCTTTAGCGTCATGAGAGTTATGGTGCTTAATAAATAGATGGTGTTCAACCTATGAATGCTTTCACTTTAAAGTGTATCAAATGAACAAACGCATGATTTTGTTTTGCGCTTCAGAGATGATAGTCATTGGTTATGCAGATACTTAACGAGAAAACATTATATGCTCTTTTGATTTCCTTTAAAACACTTTGAAAAACAGAGTTAAATGTATGAAAGGCTCATTAAAGAAAGTGTCATCCTTCTCGCATCAAACGTTTCAGTCAACCAATTCATTACCAAAAAAAAGAAAAAAGTGTTAGCGGACGGGGCCAACAGAGGGCCCGAAAGTGAGAGAAATGATCGGAAAAAGAGAAAAGAGAGGTTCCGAAACTGAGATTAATGACTCGTCCGGGGTAAATAGCTTTGATGAATGGAAGTCGGCTTGTTTTCTCCAAGGCAGTTAGCGAACATTCCTCGGATGGTGTCATTCAGAAAAAGAACTCGCACCCATTCATAAATGGTTTGAAGGTGGGGGAGGGTGATGGATGGAGAAATGGAACACCTTCGTAACGTGACAATCGGGATGCTTCATCTCATCGACGTTTAGATTTTCTCACTGCAAAGGCGGACAAAACTGTTTGCACTTTTATCAACCCGTCGCCGTACGTCCGAAGAGTTCTGGTCGAGGGAGAAGTGGAAAATAACATGCATTTTGTAATGAACGCAAATAAAGAGAAGCATCTTCAGTTGCATTCCTGTTTTATTTTCTTCTAAGCAATTAAACGGAAAATTCGATTTGCATTTATCTCCCATGACCGATAAGCAAAGTAAAACACCTTTTGAGCTGCGACTAAACAAATAAATAAATCATGGGAAAGCGTTCTAGATATTTATACATTCAAAATGGGGCACTTCCTGAAAAAGAATCAGTTAGACACTTTTCGAAAACTAATTGATCTGTTGTATCATGAGGAAATCCCATTAAATTGTTAAAGTTATGATAATTCGACCCAAAGGGTCATGGGAAAAACCAAAATCCCCTCTACTCGGAAGTAAGGGAAAAGAAAATATTTATTTTTATCTTCGAATTCGAGTGATGAGAAAATGACTTAATTTTGAAATCTCATATAAATTAAATCAATTGTTACATCGTAGAAAGAAATGTAAATCAAGTCTTCATAAAAAGAGAAACTGAAATGACTATAAATAAACAAAGAATTTTTATATAAATAATAAATAATGTAGATTACAAAAACAAAAACAAAAAAATATAACAAAAAGGCATGCAAAATGCCATTGTTAACGTGCATTTACTTTCCATCTTAACTATGGTTGATGGATCATTTCATGAATCACTCATAAATTTCATAGAGTTTGAATGCAATACCACATAACACGGGAAATTAAGATGATGGTAGTTGTATTTGTGAAGGATCGCTCTTCCTTACTTTCTAGATGATGCTTATCTCTCCCTAGTAGTTAGTGCCTTTAAAAGTTCATTTCTCCCTGGTAAGGAACACGAAAAAAAAACCTTTTAAAAAAAATTATATAAAATATTATATAATCTAATATTAATATATTATGTAATCTCTTATTAATATATTATATAATCTGTTATTAATATATAATCTAATATATATTATTTTTAAATATTATATATAAATTATGTATACTGGTTGAATTCCGCACTAACATCTACTACAAGTAGTTCAGCGATTATTTGTATTAAACTTAATAGAACCTGTGGAAGTGTTGTCCTCTCAACTACTAATACAATACGCATTTCGTATTTACAATCTTGAAAAGCTGCAAAATTTTTAAGCTTCAACAAATAATGAAATTAACTCATGATAATTCAATCATAATTCATAATTAAATGTGTAGTGTCCGTAAATGTGGCCTCGAAAGTAGACTCCATTTTTAAGCTTAATTCCTGACAAGGTTTTTTTTTCCCTTCTTTTTTAAAGATGCCTTAAACTAGCAAATTGCTTAAATCAGATGAAATTGCATACACGAATATCCGACAACAAGACCTCTTTGAGATTCTCTTTTGCAAGAATTTCTTCTTTAGAAGGACCTTCTGACATTTGAATAAATTATTTAATGAATTTTATCAAAGAACTTATGTATTGGTTAACTAAATTATTTTTATTAAATTTGTGATGGGTAAAAATAACTTCAAAGCGTTCGCACATCACACGCATTGCTGCATCTGTTCATTCCATTCCTCTACCTACGAAAGGAATCCTTATTCGAAATCAAAATTTGTTTCAGAAAAATCATTAAAAAAAAAAAATAGACTGCTTTTACTGTTAAATCCTAAGAATCCGCATCCAGAATCAGTATACCGTTGGCTTGTATATCGTGATCATGTGACAGACGCCATCTTGACATAGCAAAACAAACAAAAACAGGATGAATTCATTCTGAACATCGTATAAATTCGGAAAGAAGAATTCAGTAAGGATGAGAGATGGGTTTGGGTTTTTCTTGTGCATCAACACATATTCTTTGTCTCAAACTTGTTTCTTCTAGTGTTTCGATGGCAAAAAAAATACTCCTATTTTCCCTGACTGCGGATTGATTTCGAGATGAAGAAAAATTACCTTCGTGCCATTTTGATTTCTGAACGAATCAAAACCTTCTGTTCGAGACAACCCTCGGGATTAGACTTGTAAATGGGTTATGTAAATTGAAATGAAATGAGCACGAATATTCACTCGCGTTGCGGATTTGTGTCCTGCCTTCCGGCAAAAATCCTGTCTCTAATGGAGATAATGTTATTTTCGAGGATTTTGTTTCAACTTGGCTTATTCCATATTTTTAAAAATGGAGTTTTGTAATCGATTTCTCACACTCCCCTTTGAAAGGAGAAAGCAATTTATTGCTTTCGTGCTTCCTCGACGACATCATAGAATTTTAGCATTATCAAACTTCAATACACAGTTAAGCGCTAATTAAATCGAGGTTTAGTTTTTTATATGTACCATCACCTTGTAGTCACAAAAAAAAATAATTTAAATGTCAAATTTCTGCTGTTCAACCCCTATTTCTATTTACAATAAAGGTGTGTGTGTGTGTGTGTGTGTGTGTGTGTGTGTGTGTGTGTGTGTGTGTGTGTGTGTGTGTGTGTGTGTGTGTGTGTGTGTGTGTGTGTGTGTGTGTGTGTGTGTGTGTGTGTGTGTTGTCTCTTTACAGGCCTCCAAACCGTTTGATCTACAGCTACAAATTTGACCCGGATATACTTTAGAGAATGCGTATGTGCACCTCGATGAGCCTTTTTAATTTGTTTTTTTTTAATTAAGAAAAAATGCAAAATTTTGATATTTCCCCACAATAATTTCCAAATATATTCCAGCCCCAAAACACCCTTTAGAAGTCCAAAAACATTATCTCTTCATTGATCCAGTTTAGTGGCTGCAAAATTCTTTAATCCAAATTTAATTAATTTTTAAATAGATTTTTAAGTATATTACACAATTATATTTTTATTGCTGCATATGACCCTTTCTATCAAATATTTGATCGCTTGATTTTCTGTCATTTCAAAAAGCTGAAGAAGGTCCTTGTTTAATATCCATGTAGCTTACAGGATGAATGCTGATACTCCCTTGTAAGCACAATGAATGGGAGTCATTCCGATCCTACAGGGACGTACTCATTTGGGACATATGGTAGATACAGTGAAAATCTGGCTCGATGACTTGCCAAGCTAAAAGGGAGCAGAAAAGTGGAGCAAGTTGAAACACTCCCTAACACCTTATGATTGATGATAGAATAGGTAATTGAAAAATAAGTAATTGGTAATAGATAGATGATCGTCTTATTAATAATTGGCAACTTTTGTGCAATGACCAGTGACGACCCTTTTGTAACTAACCACGTGAACTGTGTTATTATCTCGGCTGCCGTTCTCAAAGGTCCCGAATGCTAGTAGGGGGAAGTAGTATCATTTACAGTTTTTCTGCTTTATTTGTCGACATAAAAATAATTTGTATTAAGCAAATGATCCCTTCATCATGAAGAGCAATGTTTGTATTTAAATTTAGAAGTTAGGGGAATTTTTTTTTGAATCCTTTATTTTAATTGTTTTTTTTTCACATTCCTGCTTACCACCTTGTTGGAAAACTCTCATTCTTTATTTTTCCTCACTCCTACCATCCTTATAACTCGAACTGTTATGAAATTTTCAGCATAAGTAACGAACGTGTTTTGATAACTCTCCTCGGGCAAGCGGGTACTCATTTTGCTTGTCAACAAGAAATGTACGTCGGGCGGTTTCGGCTTTCGAATCTGTTGCGAAGTCCCTTGACACACTCTATGACTTTATTCTTCTGCTTGACGAAACAAAAACATGAAATTATTTTTTTCCCCGACTGATGGAAAGACATTCCATTTGGAATACATGACAGCGATGTTAAACAAGAAATACATCATGCTTGCTTCGAAACATCCGTCGTCATCCCCCCCCACCCCGCCCCTCCCGAGAATATCTGTTTTTCCGATGAAGATTTCTCGCAGCGCCAATATTTAGATTCCGAATGAAAAATCTCGCTCCTCTTGATACTCTGATCCCATCGCCCGGCGCTGCAGAAACGGAATTTTCCGCTTTTTGGTTTTTAGCAGCATCAGGATAGAAGGCGTCTTTTCCTCTCTTTCTTTGGTTTTTTTGCAGCAGCAGCTTCCTGCGTGAGTTTTTGAAGATTGGAATTTATAGACGCTCACGAAAACTGCGAGTGAGGAGGTTTCAGTCGATTATCGTGCGAACTTTTTCAATGAGCTTCACTTTATACCTTCTAAATTATTTTCACTATACGATCGCCCGAAAAATATATTTACTCTTTAAAAAATATACTTTATATATAAAATGCTAACATTCGTGGCACAGAAATCGTTCTTATTACGTATTTTTGAATGGCAACAGTCAAATATAAACAAATCGCCATACTAATGTTTCAGACTGCTTCAGTGAAAGTTTTTACAGCCGCATTGTATTCACCGCATCGGTAATGGATGGTATTGGAAAATATTATTTCATATACTCTCTGGAGAACTGACCGTGGCACCCAAAATTCCATTTAAGTAGAGGGAAGAATATGTAAATGAATTAAAGAAATAATCGTCAAATGGAAATTTTAATCCAACGCGAAAATTGGCTTAACCATCGGCAGATAAGTTATCTAGGAAAATAGAAAATCTTATTTTTTTTAAACTATTATTTCACAGAAATGACTTTCATATTGTTATAAACTTGGTCGGAATGCCAATTATCATGTGAGGGAAAAGGGGAAACGTTACAATGCTTTGTGTCTTCCTATCACAGTGAAAAATACCGAGTGCGCATTTTAAACGGCTACTTTTTCTTTGACTGATTGTGTCTGAACCTTGAAAGAGCTCTGTCTACAAATTTGACGTAAGTAGATCATGTACCGAATCTGTTTACCTTACTTTTTTTATATTAGTTAATGGAACCTAATTGTTTGTCGAACGCTCTAATTACCACAACTAAGATTTAGTGTACCTGTATGAAAGTGAAAAGCGAAAATTGCGACAGCAATTGCATCCGGTTCATTCGAATCCCGCTTCCGATTCATCAGCAGCGTCAATTAATGGCTGAACGGAGCAGGAAGCTGCGAACCGCTCTCTTCCGTTCACGGCCCATTCTCCAGAACTGGGTTTCGTGAAGAAATAAAATGTTTCTCTTTTTCGAATGCCGCGCTCATTGAAGGCGTAAATGTCGTTTGCATCCATAAAACTCTCAAGTCCCTTGGAGGAAATTGTATAGCTGAAGAAATGCTAGTTACTCATTTTAAAATCTTGATTTCGAGTGTTGTAGAGTTGTTCAATTTCAGTACAGAAAATCTATCTTGAGCATATTTTGCTTATTATTGATTGGAGAACAATCCTCGTTAGCTTCTTAAAATGCACTTGATCAGAACTGGCGTTTATATAAGGGCTGCGTAACGGCAGTTGCACCATTTTTTTAATGTATATGCTTAATCACTCATTTTATTTTATTCTGAATGTAATATCAAAATATCTATCAATATATCGATGAAATTTTTTTTTTGTTGTTTCCTAGTAAATGCACAAAAATTAAAAGCTTAGTTACTTTGGAATTTAATTTCCTATAATTTCTCTTTTCTCAAATTCTGTTGGCATGTACATGTTTACAGTTCTTCTTCATTCAGTTTAGGTATTTGTAAGTTAATTTAGATATTTAGTTAAAAAATATTAAAACTGTTGGTTGCATCAACAATGTTAGAAAATAGGCTTTAAATTTTTTTCCGCGACAAATTTTTCGATTAAAAATAAAGAATTAAAAATCGAACAAATTCAATAATAAATATTATTTTTTATGAATTTGTATGAAATCTTTTTCGATTCAAAATAAGTTTTCCCAGTTTTTTTACAAATGTTTGTCTGTTGGAGGAACATTCAGAATTTCTGCCATACCATTATTAGGATTATAATAAAAAAGCTCTGAGAATAAAATGCGAGTCGTTTCAAGGATGCAACTTCTAAAAGAATATCAAAGACGGCGGTTCTAGAGCCGCTTTTTGAGTTATACACTCAGGATAGAAAGACGGTTTCAATGCAATCATTTCAAGTCATTTTTGAAAGGCATCAGAGCACACTTACGGATGGGGATTATACCATAAGTTACCCCTTTTTACTTTCTGGTATACGAAGTATTGAGAAAGTATTTTAATCGTCAAAAAATTCGAATTCGGGGAAATTAGACGTTTCAGATCTCCCTGAATTCGAAATAACACTCTTGGAAAATGCCTGTGGCAAATAGAATTCAAAATCTTTGAGTTAGCCAGATGAAATTTGGCATACTGTCTTTCCACCAAAGTTGTCAATTTCTATCAAATTTTGAGCAAAATATATACAGAGGAAGTAAGGCATGTAATTTTATGGTTAAAATTGTAAATCTGTATTCGATTTTAGACTCCAGCCATTTGCTGATCTACTTATTACATGCGCTTGAACGCGATAGCTCGAAAATGTTTGATTTATAAAAATGAAATTGGTATGTGGTCTTGTGACCGACATTTTGAAACTGCTTAACATATTGCAGATAATCGGTATAAAGAAAGAAACTCGAAATGCCTTCGTCGTTGTAATATGGAACATGAAACGCGCCATATTCTTTTAAATACAGAGTTACCCCGAATGCACAGTACAGACATTAAGGGTTAGTACAGAAAAATTGTCGCCATTATTTATTGTTTGAGAATGCAGGACCGCAAGTGATAAGGGGAGGCGCAAGCATTGGAAATAAGAGACGAATGGAAAGACGAAGCGTTTATTTACAACGTCGTTGACAAATGCAGTTCTTATAATAACTGTTGTAAGGTCCATTAACAGTGATACATGCTAGATAAAATTGGTGAAGCAATGCTCAAAGACGCCAGGTATTTCACACACACGTAAAGCAGCTACGGCTAATCGAACATCGGATCCTTATCTGAGTCAGTTGGATCATAAAAAAACATCTTCAGGTCGGCCATAAAAAGTAATCGAAGCTTGATAAATCAGAGGATCGGGGTGGTTAAGGGTCTCGTTAATCCGCCGTGTCTCAAACCTCTCCGTTTATCTTTCCTTTCATCGCTTCTTTATTGTGTTTAAGTTTCCTGCATCATGTGTATACAATAAATGAATGCCACAGAGTTCTGTACCAATCTTTAAGATTTGTACCATGAATTCGGGATCACCTTGCATGAAGTCGAAAGGAGAAAACTTCAGCTAGTATTTGTACCACGAATGCACCTTGTATATGAAAAAGTCATAAAGAGAAAGCATCAACTAGTATTTGTACCATGAATGCATCTTGCATATGAGAAAATCGAAAGCAGAAAACTTCAGCTAGTATTTGTTATATTAAATTCGGTCCGCAAAACATACATGGCATCAAGGCAAAATAATTTGAAGTATAAAATTCTGAGTCTGCGTTTATTTATTTCTTCCTGTAGGACACGAAAAAATTAATAAGAGCATTTTTAAAAATGTTTTTTTTTGCATCAAAAAATGGATAAATTATGTTTTATTTTTTAGCTTTAATTTCTAATTTATTTCATAAAAAGGGAATATTATGCATTCACTACATGTGTACACCACTTTGGAGGAAAAAAAATGCAATTAATTTAATTGTCTAATTGTTAATCAAAAAGAATTAAAATAGTGCATAACCATTCGGATACGTAACTGTATTCAATTTCTGCATTCGAATTCATTTGGAAAGTGCAAGAGAAGAAACGCTTGAAACTTCCATCTTTACAAACATGAAACGAGTCAAGTTAAATAAAAGTGTGCATTGAAGCAAATGCAAGAAGTTTCTTCCCCTCACAAAAACTTTTTCTTCTGATGCAGTGCATTGGCGGTGTTCGTCGATTTCATCCGGAATTGTCAGTGTCTTTCCTTTCTCTAACGAGAACGGACAGCTCGGGATGGGGATGAAATCAATTAAGAGGTGACAAGGGCGGTTAAGTGTCCACTCGGTCGAGAGTTTGGGTCCGGCGAAGGGGGGAGGGGTCAGAAAAAAAAAAGAAAAAGCAATAATTCCCTCTTCCGCTTTTTCCTGCGCAGTTGTGGCCTAGATTCGAAAAGGTAAATAAAATGCTTTGAGAAGCTTGTTTTTTTCAGGTTCCACAAAAAGCAAACAATTTTTTACCTAAGAAATGGTTGAACAAATAACTTCTGAAATTTTCTAACGATGAATGGAGGACACTTTTTAAGGATTTTAATTTAACTTGACTTGTTTCATGCTTTTGAAGATAGTTATATGATTGGTTTTTCATACCTAGTGTACTAGAGTTTACAAATTTTGTGTATTTCTTAAGATTTCTTACTGCTGTTGTATTGAGAACTTGAGACATTGGTCGTGCCTGCGTGAACCCTATGGAAGAATTGTGATTCCAAATCAATAAATAACTAAAATGATACCAAGCAGAATACAAATGCAAGAAGAACCCTTCTGATAACCGTGCTATTTATTCGAAGAAATATTCATCTGTCTCAGGTGGCTTCCGGGGAGGCGGATCATGGAAGTTTCTGCTACTAAAAATTCTTATAGTTTCGTATTTGCATTGTGTCTTAGTTATTGATAAATAATAAAAGTGTCATAGGGGGGGGATTAACTTTTTTTACTTTCTAGCATCCAAAGAGGAAGGCGTTGCAAAATTTCCCCTCCAGATATCCAATGATGGAGATATCAAATCACCTCCAGTGATTTGAGATCTCCATCATTCTGAAAAAGAAAGAGAAAGAAGCATTTTTGATGTGACGTCGATCTGCCCGTGAAAGGGACAACTCAAGAAAAAAACTGCTAAGAAGGCAAAAGTTGACATCTGGTCTTTACTGCACAAATGTAGAAATTTGTCTCATTTTGGGCGAAATCCATCTACAAGTAGTCTGCCTGTCCATTTGTGTTCATGTTATGAAATAACTATTAATCGCAAAGTGCTAGAAGGATTCAATTTGATATCATTAGAATTGTCGATCTGTATATAATTTTGAATTCAATGCAAAAGGGTTGTAACTTAATACTAATCTCTCACCACTGAAATTAAATTTTGATTCTTTATCAATAGATCCGCATAGTAGGGAATTTGGGAAATATTTTAACCTTAAGATTAAAAAGTAGAAAAGAATTAAAATACAAAAAATATATCTTGTAGTACGCTAATAAAAGAGTCCTTTTAAAAATAGAATAATTGATTAAAGCGTTTCTTACGCACTCTGGCAAAAAAAAAAAAATCGAATTAAATTATTTAAAATTATAGTATTGACCACAGGTAACATTCTGCTGAATTTTTATCTCTCAATTAATGCGTTATTGTATTTGGAGGAGGTATTTTGGAGGGAGGGGAAAGAAGGACGTATTTTGGAAATGTTGATGCAAAATTTGCGTTCTTTTGTTCGTTTTAGGATTTTTTTTTGTACTGTGTAGCACAGAAGGCGTCAAACTGCGTTGTGAGAAAGTCAAATTGGAGATATTCCAATTGTTTGTAATTTTTTCATTTATTAATTATGGAAATAGGCATTATAAAAAAAAAAACTCCTCTTCCTTCCGTTTTTTAAAAAATGAATTCACAAATGAAGTATGTTACTTAATATTTATATTCCTTTGAAAATGAGCAACCTTCTAAATACTCATTTATGTACTTTTAAATGCAATACCTGCTCATAGAATATTTTAATTAAATATTGCTTATTTTGATAAATGTTTTGCAAAAATCGGCTTTAGGTGTCTTTTTTTGAACTTTTTCAAGAAGCCTTTATCTACTTGGATACTGGATGATAAAAATAACAACCTTATAATTATTGGTGATACACCATTGGTTCTAGTCTAATTTGTAATCTTTCGATTGGGTTGCCAGATTGTTCGCGGCTTGTTTTAAATGGCATGAAAGTCCCAGAACACCTTAATTAGCAGCCATCTCTTTGATGCTTCCGTTGGAGCGATTAATCGAATCCCAAAACAGTTCGTCAGCAACCCTAGATTGGATTTTTACTTTCTAGGTGTTGCTTCATCTAAATTTAAACCTCTGCGGTCATGAATCAATTCCAAAGAAGACGCATTCGGGCGTTCCCCACCGAACTGTTGAAGGCAAGTGATAGGCAAACGATGTTCCCAATAGGCCAATCGATGGAATTGCTACCGATTTAGGCAACGCATGGCTTCCACATTTTGTTGGAAACCCATTCCTTCAGATCACAGAGGAGAGCTCAACTTTTCGATCTGAGTTCACAGATCTGGAAAAAGTTCTGTTCAAGATTGGTGGCGACATCGGATGTATAATAATTGTGTTTCAGATTTCTAAATTAATTGTTTTTCGGCTGCTGTGGCTGTAAGATGCTCTCCTTCGTTCTATCGACTGTAATTTGGGCATGAACACCCTATTACATTTGGATGGTTTAACCGCTTGTCCAAATCTAACCACCAAATCGTACCACTGGGATTCAAATATTTATACAATTATTATTGCACTTCAATACATTGTAGAATTTAACAAGGTATCCTTCAAAAAGATTCATAAATTTACTCAACCGGATCATGTCATATCTGATACCCTTTTCGTTCATTATGTATGTTCATTACGTATTTTTCCTTGTCGTTATCCGGCAGATCATGGTCCAAAACATTGCCGGATTGGAAATTCTAAAATCAGTCTCCAACTCTTGTGTATCTTGAATCGTTCATCTGAAACGGCGAAATGGTGCACAAGAAAGATCCGCACCCTCACCTCGAAGCAGACCCCATTTTCCTCACCAGTTGCACTTCCTCACCTCCAGTCCCGAAAGCGAAGGGAAAAAAAGGGCATCGTATGCCGCAAAAACTCTCTACCGGACTTCTCCGCATCCGGTGTCCGGGCGGTGTATCCGGCGAAGCAGGTCACGTGATTTCGAAAAGAGCGCCACCGTTGAAAGCAGCAACCCTGTCTTTTATCGATCCAGCTCTCCGTCAGTCCTGCGGCCGTCAAGCTCCCGGATAGATCACGGATCTTTCCTCCCTCGCTTTGGATACTTTTCGCTCCTGAAAGTTGTGACTGCCGTAGTTCTTGGAATTGGATCTCTTTAAAACCCAGTAACGAGTTTCGGGTGATCAGGCGTTGTTAACTCAACTGCGAAGGAATAGTTCGTAGCTAAAGGATGTTGTGTTGGATTTGACTCGAGCTACTGACTAGCGGTGTAAAAAAGCAATTAATTAAAATTTAAAATGTTGGCGATAAAAAAATTAATAAACTTTCAAAGTTTTAAAAATTAACTTTCAAGATTCATTATGAAATAAATTAAAGTTATCAAAAAGCTTTTGGTCTGTAAAATTCGCTGAAATCTTCATCGAAAGCGGAATTTATTTTCTTAAACTGTTAACTAACTGCCCAACCAAATTTATAAAATTTGTTGATAGGTCATTGCTAAGAATTATTGTTAAAGAGTTCAAAGTCGTTGTATGAATTGTATTTTTCGTTTGAAAATTATATACTTGTTCGTTACCTTAAATCAAAGTAATTAAGTAACTCATTCTAGCTGACTTAAACAATAAGTGTAGCTTCACGTATTTCGAATGTAATCTCATCAAGTTACGACGAGAATTTTAGTAATTTTGAGTTCATTTGCATTGATTACGAGTCAGGTTATTATTCGATGTGAAATATATTAGATACTATTATCAATTGTAAATAACTGTCATTTTGACATCCGTCTACAATTTTATTGTTTGAAAGTCAACTAGTTTTAGGGCATTGAAAAAAGAAAGAATTAGTAGAGGCAGTATTTGAAAAATCATTAAAGGCGGAGGTTTAAGAACATACGGATAATGAATCGCCTCACTACTCGCAAATCTTCATTCTTCAAGTGAATCCCGAATCATGATCTTCATCTTTCCCAAAAGATGATTTGTGCCCACCTGTCGTGCACCCCCATCAGATGTATCTTCCTCCTCTTCTACGCGTCCACTGCTCAACACTTCGCTAAGGATACAACGCTCATTCCCTGAAAAAGTTTCAAATCTGAAACACCTGTTAAGTTTCCAGAAGTTTTTAAGTGTAAATAGCGACGAAGGAATGCTCAATCTCTCAATGGTGCTTCCCTGTCCAAACGCCTTACGGTCCCAGTGAATCACTGGAGTGTGCATTCGCATTAAGAATCGAGTTGAGTTGTTGCCGTCTTGGTGCATCGTCCAGCTCATCTCGTGGTTGCCAATGCTAGATGCGTTGAAAGTGTTGTTTGTGCTGACGGGAGCGAGTACTTATCTGGGTAAGTAGAACCCTTTTCAATCGGCCCTCAAGAGTTCTCCATTCCCCTAGCCCCCCCCCCCTCCCCATCTGAGAGTCGTTTCACTTTTCTTGTCTAACATTTTCGGAGCATCCCCTTAAACTTCAAAGTTCCCCAATAACGCCTTCGTAGTTAAACCGGAAGCGTGTTTTGACCTGACTGCCCGCGAATTAGTCATGTCTCACCCACAAATACTTGCTGCTAAATGAATCGCCAGCTATTTGCAGTTCCTGGACACATTCCTCTGATTTTACGTCACTTTTTAATTGATTGTACTATTTGAGAAAATTTATTATTGCTCTTCAGTTTAAACAACATATTCTTGCCACACATAATTCGAAAATGGCTCATCTTTTCAACTTTAGTTTTTAAAAAGAAGGGAACTAAAAAAGCTCTGATTTTATGACTCACTTTTTTCTTAAATACATTTTCTCAGCGCTTCACTAATTTTATAAGATGTGGTATTCAACTTTCGAATACATATATAAGCGTTTGATTGTGTGTGTCTGTGTGTTTTACTGGCATAAGAGCCATATTTGGCTAGACTGAGCATCTAAGCGTTTGAAAGCAATGACGAAAGATTTGATTTTAAAAAAGAAGGTTTGCTTATACGCAAAACTTTTGAGCATAAAAAGAAAGTAGCACTCCTATTTGTATGTCTCAAGGTTTTTGCTAAGTTGTGTTGAAAAGTTTGAAAATAATATCCTAAATTTTGAAAGCAATATCCATTGAATTCCTTGATTTCACTTCTTATAGTCGTTAAAAAGTTGCTGCATTATAAACTACGAACCAAAAGTTATTTTAATCTAAATAGGTTAGTTTATTATTAGTAATACTATATTTCGAGAAAATATTTATATTCAAATCATTGCAAAATATGCCGCTTGCTTTTATGGATTTTTATAACGCTACTTCTGTTTTGTTTGAGTTTTGAACACTTAAGTGGAAAAAAATAGGAAGATATACTTATCCTTATTGTGACGAAAATATCAATAAGTAAAATAGATATACGTATTATACTGCCAAGACTAATACGTTCACGAAAAATAAGCATGTTGAAGAACTGCAAAAACAGTCGTTTTATTTTTACTTGATTTTTTTTTCGAAACTTTATTCGGCAACCGTTCATTGTACTTTTGCATCACGATAAAAATGAATGTTACAAAATATATAAATACATAGCTTGAAATCCATTATTTCGAACATGAATTGCGAAGACACAAGTCTAAAAATATTAGTTTGGAAAATAGACAGATGTAAAAATATACATCACAAATATACCGACGTATTAATACGTTTTTCGTGGACAGAAAGCATTTTGATGATCTGCAGTAAGAGACTGGCAATTTTATTGAATTGAAAAGTTAAATGTCATCGCATTCGTGTCATTTTATATCAAAATGAAAATGAATGCTATTCTTTTCAAGTATTTGAACTTTGTCTAAAGCGTTCTAGAAGAAATCTGCCGCAGTGAAAAAGAAATAATATCATCAGCTGAATTCACTATAGTAAAGATTTATTACTAAATTAAAAATGTGATTCCATGTTCATTTTTAAAAAGTCCATTTCATTTAGTCTAAAAATCAAAATTATAAAGAAACTGACTTAAAAGGTATTGAATCTTGATTCTGCTGTGTAAAAAAAGTGACTCTTAGTCTTCAGGTTTTTTTTTCTTTTGTAATTCTTTTATCGTTTTTCAAGAGAGTTCAAATCAGTCCAAGAGCACAATTCTTTTTATTTTTTAAGTGGTTATTTGATTGGTTATTTTCGACCGACGGTTACAACACTGTTCATTCAGAAATGTGATCATGATAATGATAAAAACGTCATAATCAATCAATTCATTTAGCTCAGAGGTGCAGAATTATTCTTTATGTGACATGAAAAATATTGCTTTAAATATGAGATTGGACAAAGATTTGACACGGTATTCTTTGATCTCCGAAATATCTGTATCTTTAAGAAAATCTATACCCATGATTATATATATTTCTTTATTCAGGTATTATGTGTAAAAGTTTAATATATTTTAGGATGTGAATATATTTTTGGATGTGAATATATTTTCGGATGTCTTCATCTTCGTTGAGGTGGAAAATGGGGTGAATGCTATAACATTCACATTTATAAGCCGCCTTATCATACATCCAAATTCGTATAGCTTTCATTTTAGAAATTACTATTGATTTTTTAAGTAATTAGTAAATGGTTCATTGACTATTTATAATTATTTTTTGTGCATTCGCTCGCATAAATTAAAATACTTTCATCGTATGTTGTATGTTGTAGGCGTTGTAAATGACGTCTGTATTTTTGCAGCTCTTCAAAATGAACGTACCTTTCAAGAAAGTTTTTGCTTGCTGATTTCTGTTTTTTTGAAATTAGTTATGTTGATACATGCTTCTCTAAGAAAGAATTTCGTGCTTCGAAGAAATCAATTTCCATGAATTTCAATTCTAGCATATTTTACTTTTTTCTGCACTCATAATACCTATTACATGAAATTATTTTAAATTTGATTTCTTCTATCTTTTGTAGTTGTGAATTCGCTGAAGATGCATTCATGGACTTTCGCGACCATCCAGATTTTTGCTATTTTCGGAGATTTCAAAATCACAGATTTCGAAATATGGAGTTGATTTTGAAATAATTATGATGCAAATGAATATTTTTTGGCGATATCCGATTTTGCTCGGGATTAAAATATTTTCATATCTAACATATTTAATATAAAAATTACTTTTTGTATAAAATAATATAATATAGAAAATTCTTTTAAATTCTTAAATACTTTTAGTGGAAATAAGATTATTAATTCACCTAGACCCATTTTCAGAACCATTGATGGCTCATTTCCTTCATAAGTTATTAATACTTGTTCTATAAATATTTCAGATTTCGTTCCCGCATAGTGAAGTGTTAAAAATGTTTTAATAAAAGTTTCGGAAAATTGATTAAGTGGCTAAATTTTTATTCATAGAAAATTTATGCAAAAACAAATCAAGTCAAATGTTGTCCTATTAGTTATCAGTTTTTGATTGTCTGCTTTTTATTTTTCCTTTAATGCTTTTTCCAGAAGTATTCTATTAATGTGGATTGGCATCAGTGCTTTGTGTGCTTTCTTGTCCTTTAACAAGTAAAATATGCTATCACAAATGAAGTACAAAGATACGTCGGCTTGAAAAATGAATTTAAATGTTAAAACTATCCGAAAATAAAAAAAAAGGTTTAAAATATAAAAAAATTATCTCAGATGTGTCATTGAATAAAGGCAGAACATTCAAATCTCGGTTTTTGTTTGCTGCCGTGTTCTGCAATTTTATTTATTAAATTGTTTGCATTTATACAGGTGTTTAGTAAATAAAAAAAGTAATGAAAATTAAATGACAGGAAAAATTTCGAATCTTTGATGGTTGAGATCTTCTTATGCGAATACTTTTCATAATTCAAACATTTTCATATCACGATTGTTTCAATAAATTCTTCTGTCTCAGTAACTTTAGCAGTAAATAAGTTAAGGCATCCATCCGACTAGGATCGGAGACGAATTTTTAAAAAGTGATACTTAAAAATGTTTTATTGTACCAAATAGCTAAAACAGACTTGAAAGGTCACTATTAAATGAAAAAAATACACTCATTGCCTGTTAGTTTTTGAAAAAACACTACTTTGTTAATGAAAATTTAGCAAATTATTCAATGTCAGGAGATACGGAGTAATATTTAATTTTTATTTCACCTATATATTACTCAAACTAAATAAAATGTAACAAACCGCAAGATAAAAATTATTTTAATAAATAAAAATTTTATGAGTATTTGAAGTGGCTGTTAATGATTTTTTGGTCAAAATTTATCTATATGTTGAACTTAAAGTATCTGTAAAGGATATCTATATGAAGTAATCTTAAAATCCACCCTCAAAGGCTTCGGATACATGCATACCAAATTTCATGAAATTTTAGTGAATTGATTTTGAGACATTATGTTTTCCGTGAATCAATTACATTGAAATATTCATTCTTCAGAAAATGCTTTTTACCATTTGATTGGCGCAGTTTAGCCAAACATGGCTCTTGCGCCATTAAACCTCAAACAACCAACCATCTTCAGAAAATGCGTTCAGATATTGTACTTGTGAATTAGTTCATTCTAATGGGCTAGAAATAAATGTAGTTTTCACACTTTTTTAACAGAAATACCAAAAATAAATGGATTGCGGTTGTGTAGATAGATATAAACATATCAAATATTATTTTGCAGAATTTTACGGTAAAAATAAGATAAATCGATCATTTTCGTTTAAAAATACCATTGTTTCCGATCTCATTTTTATTTGTTGTGTATTATTGAAACAACTGTATCAATAGTTCAATCTCACATGCATTAAAAACAAAGTCTGTTTTAGAATCTACGAAGTTTAGACTTTATTTTCAGATCAAAAAGAAAATCTGGAAAAAACATTTTTACAACCTTATCGGATACCTTAACTCTTTTTCAGATGCGAATCTGATTTCACTTGACAAAGAAGTGTCAGTGCAAATCTAATATTCATGTTTTCTTTTTCGCTTTCAAATTTTTCTCTGGACTTATTTTGCGTTTTTGGAAGCTAATGAGAAATGTGATTGTTGCCAGTCGAGGAGGTCTTGTTGCATCTTATATAAGCGACATTTTTTTTTAAATCTGAAAATGCCGAGAATTGCTTGGTAATAGTTTGCAAGAAAGGCAATGGAAAGAAATAAATGATTTTTTGTTAAAATTTGATCATCATTACCGTATTTATATGGTGGCATTGCTTAAGGACATTGTTTAAAGAAAAATAGAAAGATATATATATATATTTGGTAGATATATATATATTTGGCCAGAAAGGAATATATATATATTTGGTTTATAAAACTTATCATTTATTTTAAATTCAGATCTAAGAGTTTATTCGAGGATTTTATATGGATCTCTTGTGATAATGTGTTATTTCTCGAAGTGGCTACACGCTCATAAAAACGTGCGTACACATTCGCGCGTACTCTCAAGAACCATGCTAATGTATACTTAATAGAGCTGGGTCTTACATAATTTTATGCAAAAAGTATTCTGGATGAAATTTGCGTCACGCCACTCAAGCAAATGTAAGTGCTTGTACTTGTTTGAATGCGTCTCGTATTATGAAACACAATTCCCATAAAATATTTCTATTAGTTTTGACAATCATTTGAACAGACAGTATCGGAGATTAAATTGATACGCAAATATTTTTTTCTTTCTAAATAGTAAACATAAGACTAATAAAAAATGATCGGTTTCGAACATTTGAATTTGTTCTGAATTTTGAACTGAACAGTTCTTAGAAACTCGATACGCCCGTATGCATTTGAATGTCGCCCGGATACATTCGAGTGTACATTTCTCAATAAATAGATTCAGGTTTTGGCAATTCCTGATTCAATAATAAATATGAAACAGTGCGTTTTGAGAGATTATTTTTTAATAGTATATTTTTGAAGTCTTAGAATAAAGTGTCTGTACAGTGTGTGTTTTACTTAACCTATCATTCTGAAATAAACTCTCAGAATTCCGCTCGGTGACATTAAAAATATATGCATAAAGAGAGTAAAATAGATATAAAGGAAATTTTTTAACATCATTTTGACTTTTTTCAATGTGTCAATGTTTATGACTTTCCTAAGCCATCCTATTCAGTCATTTTTATCATTCAAAATTGTCGTTTATATAGTAAAAATGTTACTATTTTATGACATCGCCTATTAATATCGTAAATGTTGTTTTGATGCATTTCACAGTCTCCTTATTCGTTTGACATTAGTTCATGTGATGGATAAAATTTCTCAATTTGATGAGCAACAAAACCGTCATAAATTCTCGCGTTTTAAAAGAAAAAGGGAGACTGAAGTTTTAGCTACAAATTAAGAGTATCTCTCATTATTCTGCCACAAATATTCACCGCAATCGTTTATTTTTATCAAATGTTTAAAAAAAAAGGCAGAAATATTTGTTGTTAGTTTCAAAACATTACTTTCTTCCTGGCGTGTTTTTGCTTGTTTAGCAACATAGTTGAAACTTCAAAAATGTTTAATTTTTAAGCAAATAAAAAAAACAATCCTTTATTTGCTTTATATCTTTTTTTTTCTTGTAGATGTGATAACACTGCTGTGTTGAACTTGCAAATTCTCACTCATATTATATTTCTTTGCCCCGCTCTTTCCAATAAGGAACATTCTTTGTAACGATTGAAAAGCTATTTGATATAGAAGTTACAGTTAATTAAAACTCGCTCTATATAAGAATTTAATAAGACTCTCGTGTAAACATCCAATTTTGTTCGAAGTGTCAAATGTGAAATAAGCATGGACATTTGATTAAGCAATTTTTTTTTCAGTTTTTGTCAATCGATGGCTCGTGTATTTTCAACTTAAATGACAGCGGCTTTTTAAGGCGAGAAATATTATTTTTGTAAGATATGAGTTGGAAGTTTTCCAAACGGCGGGACTCAGCTTACGCAAAAATCGGAATTCAGGTCATTAAGCAACAGCAGTGTTGAAATAGAAATGTTTGAACTGGAATTATTCAAATTTTACAAACGTGCTTGAAAGTATAACTGAAAAGTTGTGCAATAAGATTAAGAATTTGCATGAAATATGGATTAGGTGATTTCCACAAAATTCAAATTTGAGCAAAAACATTATTTTCATGTAAAATTAGCACATTATGGTCGTGTCAAGTGGTATTTTATCGTGTCAACTGGAAACAAAAATGCATGAAAACGAGTTATCTCGTGATTCATCCATAAAAATATTATCAAAAGACAAGAGTATCCACCCTCAATGATTTGTATATTTTTCAATACTTCAAAAATTAAAATGTTGGTATTGCTTGACTTTTTCTAAGCTTGCATTTAATTTCTAATTGGCCAGCAATATTTTATTTTGGCATCACGTGCACACTTGTGTTTATACTACATTTAAAAAGAATCCTCTATATTCGTTACTGTTTGCGACAGTTTCAGTTTCTTTTCTCTCTCTCTCTCTTAAAAGTAGGAGAAATTAGATAGATGGTATTGCTTTTTGAGTAATAATATTTTGCTACTTAAACTCTAAAATCGCTCAAGGGCTGTTAGTCTCTGGTTGAAATATATCATTGAGATGTCTAAATATTTACTAACTGCAGGATACATTACGTCTTTTCAAAAGATGATTTTACAAATTATTTATGCATCGTTCCAATAGGCAATGCCTATTTCACGGTTGAAAATTATTGAATAGATTTGAAGTTATGATAAAGATTGCATTTAGGTGATGGTTGGAACACGGAAATTCTCCAATATTAATGATATATTTTAATGTCATAACTGAGAAACGTTAAAATTCCAAAAGACCTTAACCTTGCCTACAGCTACTCGAAACTTTAAGTATCGATCAAAGTTGCTTTTATCTCCTGCATAAGTAAATAGAGGACGTGAAAGCTTCGACAGATGCTGCCTGGAGAAGGAAGAGAAAAGATGCAAAACGCTCGGGTTTGGATCATCAGCGTCCATTTTTGATGGATGAATTTTGGATCGCAGCCCTTCGGATGCAAAAAAGATATTTAGTTGCCTGTGCTTAACTTTTTTCTCATTTTTTTTTTATTCCGTTGAATTGGTAAAGAGTTATACGGCAAATTGAAGAAACCTATTTCTGATGCATGGGAAACTAGGGTTTATGGTTGATTCATATTAGATATATATTGTTTTAGGACAAATTGTACAGTTATGAAGATATAACAGAACATCGTTGACGTTATAGTTAACACAATGCTGATCTAAATATAGGATGCAAGTTTTAAAAAAACCAAAACTTATGTTTTTGTCTTTAATCAACAAGACTGTATTGAAAATCTAGAATACATTGTGGATAGATGAATTTACTCTTGTTTAATTTGCTCTTAAGGGCGAATCACGATATTTTATGTTTGCATTTTTTTTCAGAATTTACACGAATAAACTCGTGTTAGTCAAGGAAAATAAAATAATGTTACCAGAAAAATTAAAAGCTTTATAATCATCAAGTACTGTATGTCCAGTAACAGTAGAAGTGTAATAAATCCCCCCTCTTGACTTATTTTCGAGGTAAGGCAAGGAATTTGAAAACAAGTTTTTATATTTAAATTTTTTTAAACATATGTTTAAAAATTCTTTTTAAAGGGTATTTCCTATCAATGTTTCGATATTTTTTAAAAATATATCTTTTCCGCATTTTATTTCCGCAATGAAATGTGATCTTAAATTAAGCTGGGGGGAGCATTAACGGGTAAAAGGTATATTATTTGAAAGATCGTACATAGGAAGGGTTAGCTGCTGTATCATTGCATTATATTCATCACACTTTCAAGAACAGATCTCCGAATCCTTTTGTGGGCTCCTTTTACAGCCCTTCGAAAGTTTTCAAATTTCTTCTCTTCGAAAATGGATAGAAATATTTCCTCATCTGGAGATTCTTGAGACGAAATGTTTCAAATTCTTAGCACCCTCTTCGATCCCTGTGAGGGAGGAAGGGGTGGGAAGGGAGGAAACGCTCACGTCCGAGATATCTTCGACCCATTTTTAATCGACAGAATTTGTAGCAACTCGTGCGATTTTGCGTAATAGTGACATATCGGTTCCCTATAATCGATGCTAGACGATATTTCGAAGAAGGCGCAGTCGAAAGTTAATGTCGAAATATCTATAATTTTGTCAGAGAGGCTTCGCGTCGTCCGTTTTGCCCATTGCATTGACTGCTTTCAGAGTGTAAAATTTTGCTTTCATATTATGAGCCGTCTGAATCAGAAGTTCTAGCAACTACTGCTTTTAACTCTTTGAATGCCCCCCACAGTACTTTGATCCAATAAATTCAAACACCTAGGAATCATTTTTTAAGTATACCAATCATTCATTTTTCGGTATAATCTAAGTTTTGAGATCATTAGTGAGCTATCAAAGTTTAGTTTTTTTAGTTATATTAACGTCCCGTTTTAAAGCAACACTAGGGCTGTTTTGGGACGGACTTTGTCATTTTGAATTGGCAACAAAGTTTTCTTCCCCTTTCCAAACTTCCACACCACACCAGTGGGAGGTTTATACCAATTCGACAACGAGAAGTATGACTCTTTGATCGTTTATATCTACATAATGTATGTTTTCTTAGTTCACGTAACTAAAAGGACTCACAAACCCATCATAAAATTATATGGGTGTATATAGGATGATGCTGAAATAGTTCAGTTTATTTCTTATTATGACGAGGCACTCTGAATAAGCGTTATAGGCGTATTCAGATTTAGACGCGGGAAAGTTGAATTTAATTCATGTTGTGAGTCTGTACTGATGGATTTTTTTTTTCCTTAAAAGTTTTTGGAGCGTTTACTTTCAACTGATATGCTTTTATATGTTATTGATGTTTTTTGGTTTTATGATTTAATGGTCTTTTTGTAGTTTGGTTTGATTCAATTTTGCTGTGGTTCTTGCTTAGATTTGAATTTTGAAATAATATTTTGTTTATTATTGCGTAATTTATTGTCTTTGATTTTATGATACTCTTATCTCCAAAACCTCAGTTACTTCGTATTTTGGGGTCACGAGGGGTCAACATTTTGGACGAAAATCAGACACCTCACAGAAAAAATCCATAGTTTGAATCCCTGCATGAGGGTGACCCTTAAAAAAGTCTTCTATTATTTGAATGGAAGTTTTTTTAAAGCAAAAACAATCAGCAAAATTTGAACCTCAATTTTAAGTAATTTTTGCTTTTTCTCATGCTGTTTCTGGCACTGCTTTGATTTCTCTTTTCTAAAGAATTACTGGTTTTAGTAACATTTTCATTCAAATGGACAGTAAAAATTGAACATAAAATTCAAAAATTCAATCTATGTATGCTGAATTATGATATGTAATGTGTTCTGTTTTATAAATGAAAATGCAACCTCAAATTTCGTTTGTGGGTATGTTGTCGTAAGTGTGGTCGTAAGTTCGGGTGGAATACATGTTTCCTTGAAGTCCCGATAGTAATAATGTAAAATCTCTCCTTCTATTGAATGTTTAAAACTCACCATTTTACGTGATAATATTAATAGGCTGAATACTATCCATAGATTGCGACATGCATGTTGCAAAAATCGTTTGAAATTTCTTTGGATCAGGTCGTTGTACCTGCATATAGCAAATTCTTTAAGTAGTTACTTTTTCGACAGAAGATATTCAATAATATTTCATTTTTCAAATATTATATTGGATGTTTTGTTAAAAGTGTATCGAAATGCTAATATTTTTCCTCAATAAATTCCTAGCGTACTATTGAGCAAAATTTACCTTAAAATTCAAACAATAGCTTTTCAGTTACAGCAGTTCTATTTCCGTGCAAATTTTACTAATGCTAATTTTAACATATTTTTGTTCATAACCTTTTAAAATATATTGTACAGCAATATATTTCCATTGTGTTAATGACTGCTTTCATACATATGGGAATTACGATATTAAATGTATTGTTCAGTGCGCTGTAGTGTTGCTACATGATTCAAAATAATTTTTTAAAGTCAAAACAAAAGACAGAGGAATTATGGTTGGAAGCAACGACTCCGAATCTCCTTTATTTCTATTTTTTTCTCCCTTCTTCCTTTTAGAATGATTAATAACTAGGAAACTTTGTGAAAACCGAATCAAAACGAGTTGAGTCTTCGTCCTAAAAACAAAACTCTGCTGTTAATGAGACGGAAGCTCAGAACAAAGCAATTCCGCCGCGGATTTTATTCTTTCTGGCAAAATCTTATCAAAAGTTGCGCGAAAGGCTCACCTTTTGCCAGATAAGCTCCTCGCGATAATTAGGCGAGGCCATTCATCAACGAGAACCCTTTTCATAAATAAAGAAAACACATCTTCAAAATTCTTCCATAACAACTTGTAACTTCCACCTTGAGCGTTGTTCTTTTATCATTAATCTTTCTTCTTTTGCTGTTTTCTTACTTGTTAGTAAAAAAATAAATAAGTAAAGTCCCCCTTCGTTCTGGCTTCAAGTGGAGAGTTATTAGTCCTATTTACGTAATGGACTTGCTTCGGCCATTCTTTCTGGCTGGAAAACGCATCCGAGTTCGTTATTTTTGAAGGCTCGTTACTTATTTATATGAGAAAAGTGGCTTTGTTACGAAGAGTTTGATTGGCTATCGTCTTTGTTACGAAGTTTTTGATGGGTGATCGTCTTTTGTTTTTAGATTCATGACATTGGATGACGTTAATTTGCAGTTGGAGTCAGAAAATTCAGGGATTTTCTTCAGAAAACTGAAGAAAGTTTGTAGAAGAAATTTTCTCCATTTTATGGTATTGTTTGCCAGAACCGTTACAAACGTTTCTAAGAGCAGAAAAATACACGTGAATATGAAGTTTTATGTCAGGGATAGACGTCATTTTTCGCCCCATCTCATAACAAATCAGAAGTTGTTTAAGATTCAGTAAGAATTTAAAGAAACTATTTTTTATAATACGCATGCTCAACGAAGTATTCGATAATGCTTGTAATTCACAGCCTTTTTACTTTCTCCTACACGAAGTTTAGATTGAATTTTTGAATGAAGTGCAAGTATGACGTTATGGAATGACGTTATGTTATCTATGACGTGTTTTGGAATGGATTTCATAATATTTACATAATTAAAGAATTAAAATGTATAATTAAAAACAAACGAAAATTCTACTATTTAGTACTCGAATAAAAATATAATTTTTTTTATTGTTTTCATGCAGAAACTTTATTTTCTTCCCTAAAATTTCACACATGGTTTAAAGGAAGCAGTGTCTACTAACTTAGCAAAATTAAAAGGGTCTGACGAGAAGTGAAGACCTTGCATTTTTTGCTCACTTTAAAAAGTAAAAAAAGTTGATGGTAAAATCGAATTTTCTTTAAAATAAAAATAAGCACGAAATGGAAAAAAATATATATTTGAGGCTTGAAAAAAATGGAGCGCAAACTTGTCAAAGAGAAAATCCATTACAAATGCAGGGGCTTGGGCAAGTTGCGCCCCCGAATACCAAATTCTTCCCGTTGGCAGCTTCTGTTTTTTAGCACTTTATTTTCTTTAGTCGAGGGGCCCCGAACGTCGATTCGAGTTAGATGGCGAATCTAGAATGGGGGAATGAAAGCCCTGTCTATTTCCAGAAATGTGCTGCACTTGTATTTGAGGGACTCAGCACCTCAGAAATTGTTTTAAAACACTTTTAACTTAACTTGCTTAACTCACCTTTCTTCTATCAGAATTTTCATTCTCAACATAATGTATTAGAGCACAGGTGACAAATTCTAGTACAAAGCTAATCTAAGTTTATGAAAATCTCGAAAGCTTTGCAGAAGCATTTGCTTACTTTGGAAGTCACAATAATAATAATAATAATAAAAATAACTACACCGTCGGTAAAATAATATATTTGTTCCTGGCAGTTGTACTTTCCCCCATACTATCTTCCACTTCAAAGGATATCTTGGCCTCAGTGGTTGATTTCAAAACGGATCTGCGGCGAATGTCAATAATATGGATGGGAATTGTTTCCTTTCACAAAGAAAATAATTGTTTAGTAAATATATTATCAATAAAGCATTTGAAACATGATTTCATTTACCGACAGTGAGAGACGACCAGTAATCGATCATTCGAAAATATAGGGGTTTTAACAATTCAAATAACTAAAAATTTTTTGAAAATTAGCTACGAATTTTTTATTAAAAAGTTGCGTACTTTCATGTTTACTGTTCGTTGTCGGGTCTCGCAAGTCTGGCATCTCTTGCATACACTCAGTATAATAATGCTTTGTAAATTAAATCAAATAAAGTAGATTTTTCATTTCATTTATTATCTACTTTTAATGTTTGATTTAGAAGTTATGATGAATATCAATTTCTTTCTAAATTCTCTGCGAGGTGGTGCCCCTTGTACAGGATTTTAATCTAATTAATCGATGAGCTGATAAAAAAAAATATTCCGAAAATATTAAAATAGTCTGTAGTCTTCGAAGAGTATTCGAAAACTATAACACATGAAAAAGAATGGGAAAAATTCAATTACAATAATCTATTTTACAAACGTGATAGTCCGTTTAACAAAAATGTTTTACTACTGGGAAAAATTTGCCTGTTTGTTTTTTACCCGCTTGATAACTGCACTTGTTAAGATGCCCCGAAGCTCCTATGCTTTGCAGTTCGCTATGCATATTTTTTAAGAGATGTTTAATATGTTTTTTTTAAAAAAAAGATTCAAATGTGTTTATTTCTGGCTTAATTAGATTGATCTCATTGGACGCGATTGCAATCCAAAAATGATAGAAGAAACAAGAAGAACATTCAAGTCCTCAAGGGATAGTTCGGGAATGTGAGCCGTTCATTGAGATATTTTTTACAGGCAAATCGTGAATCGCTGGAAAAGCAATGGGCCATAAATCTTCAGTCTGAATTGCCAGTTTAATTAGATCTTCGCATAAGGATTATTTTCGATAGCATAATCATACAAAAATAATTGTTCGATCATTTCTAAATAAAAAAAAAATATTTTTAATGACACCAATTTGATTGTTACGCAATTTTGCATAATTTTGCTAAATTTTAAAAACTTTTTTTCAGGATTTTAATATTTATTTTCATTGTTGTAAGGAAAATAAAATTCATTTCATTGTTTCATTAGATCATTTTACTGTTTTAATTTTTTACTGTTTCACTGTTTGCACAGAAAGAAAGCCTGAGGGATTTAAGTGCATTTTTCCTGCGGACATGTTTCACGGCACATTTCCGAATTCATGACGAATTTCCGAGGAACAAACGATAGTTTCGTTTGATGCATGGTTGTGATTGCTCCATGGTTTACCAAGATCATCTAACTATAAAACTAGCCCTGCAAATGCGAGCGCATGACAATTTATTTTATTGAACATAATATCAGAACTCGACCTGTTCACCTGAACCTGTCGCTGATGTATCATTTTCGTGAACGCTCTCATTCGTCGGATCTTCTGAACCTCTTGACGACCGAACGTCAATTCGTACGAAATGATT
This sequence comes from Argiope bruennichi, assembly GCF_947563725.1. NCBI lineage: Eukaryota > Metazoa > Arthropoda > Arachnida > Araneae > Araneidae > Argiope > Argiope bruennichi. The sequence continues at coordinate 2,856,466 of NC_079152.1, forward strand.
CAGAATTAATTCGATGGAGAGCTATTTCATTCGAACTTTTGTCGAAGCCAACCTGTCGGATGTCAAGGGTGCGGAATGGAGAGGATGTCACTTTCGGAATTTAATTAGCGTCAGCTGGGGGGACGAACGCACCCGCCTTCATTTGCATCAGGAGATACAGTTGTCGAAGAGGGAGTCAATATTAGCATTCGTCTGCGCCCTTGATGGCGAGCTAAAAATAATACGAACAGATATTCACTCGCCCTGTGCTAATGACGTTTTTCTTTAGTGGCAGTGTCACCCCTTGACCTCTATAAACTGCTGCTTTGTTGGAATGCATTTTAGAATATCCTGTTTCCCATCGATCGGGTCCAACAGTCTAGTTCTCTGACCAGCCTGCATTGTTGATGACAAGATCACAATATCCAAATGGATGTTGTTCTGTTCTCCAGTGATCCAGGCCCTCACCTATTCGCGAATGGACAGATAAACCCGCGACCCATCACTTGACAAATTAAATACGAGAACTGCTTTAGATTCTCGATTCTAATGGTTAATCTGTTTGCCTAAATTTTATCCGTCTAGCTATTTGCGATTTTGAGTTTTAATGTTCAGATGGACGGAGAATATGCTTTTTTCAAAGTATTTGAATAAGCATGTCGCAATGTAAAGACAGATCCAGCCTGTAAACCTTAACAGGTTCAAAAGAAGACAATCGAGTGTTGCAGGAATGGATAGATTGCATTATTACCGACGAGCTGTCAGAACACGATATCTCCTCAGCATATTATCATCCGAATTTATCAATAAAGAAATGAATGAATGACATCCTGCCATCTCAAATAGAGTTTGTCATCTGAATACATAAATTGTTTATGTTGTGAGAAAATGGCTTATTATCTTCATTTTTATTATAGCATTATTAAGTTTATAGCAAACATCAGCTAAATATTATTCAAGAAAAAGAAACTTCAAAAAGAAAAATAGATACAAAAAATTAAAATTAAATCTACGATCGCAAATTTCAAGTTATCATTTGAGAACATTATTATTTTTAAATCATTATTTGTCTTAATTAATTTAAATCACAAACAAGTTTAAACCGGTTTGAAACAATCACGAGACCTCTATCCCCCCTCTCTCATATATAATTTTTTTAAACTTTCATTTTCAATTTTTTTAGCTGGCAAACAAAGTTTTGAAGCTCGACCGATTTTGAAATGAAATAACAGCTATGTCAGAGTTCTACGTCGAATCTTTAAAAACGCATCTGCTTTCAAAGAAGCATACATAATAATACAATACTGGTAAAAGGTAAATAAAGGTTAAAAAAAATAGATGCGATTAAAAGATAATGATGAAAATTGCCATTGATGCTTTATTCATTGCCTACGCGATTTCGAGCTCTTCAAAAACCCCTAACCAAAACAACATCATGTTCTCACATGATAAAAAAAAAACCCAAATTTCAAAATGAAACGTAATTTAAAGATATATATTTGTTCACAGAACAAATATAGCATTACGTATTATATATTTTCATAAATTAAATATGCATAGATTGAATTTTTGTATTTTATATTCAACTTTTTTTTACCCTTTTGGATAAAAATCTAGTTTGAACCAGTAGTTTTACTTTAAAATAGAGAAAGCAGAATGAGAGAAAGCCGAAATTACTAAAAAAATTTTGAGATTATTCTGAATATTATTTATTTAATTTTTGAAAAAGTTGAATCAGTTTAGAATTTTAAGACGGTGGACTAGCAATAAATGAAGAAAAAGTAGAAAGTAAACCTTTCTGAATTTCGATCTAATACTCAGTATCGCAATAGCACGAAATTAGTTTGGTTCGATTCCATCGGCCATTATTCTATGCTTCATAGGTTTTAAATCAAGCCAGTCATAAAAATAATATCATCTTAAAATCATTATCATGTTAATTAAAGATAAGATAAAATTTTTACGGCGTAATCAATATTTGAAAACAAACATTTTTTTTTTTAATTTTAACATCAGTCTTTGCTAAAGCAAGGGAGTAAAACGTATGACGAAACTGTAAAATTATTGTTAATATACTATTAAATATTGTTCCATTATTTCGTTGCAAACAAGATAATATTTCGGTCAAATTGTTTGAAAAATTTTTGAAAATAAAAAAAAAATTAAAAAGTAATGTTGGCACTATTGGAAATTATTCATTTAAATTTTTTAAAAACTTTTTTTTCCCCTTATCGGGTTTGAAATATTTAAGAAAATGTTAAAATTTCATTCATTTTTTATGAATTAAAAATCCAATCAAAACTTTTTAAACCCCTTTCTTTAAGAAATGTGTTATTTAAGAAGTAGCTATATGCCAAATATGGTAGCTCTAGGGCAGAATGTTATTCTTATTCGATAACACGCTTACTCTACACAATTTCTGAATCGCATAGAAATACGGTAAAAGTCATTGCAGAAAATACGCAAGCCAAAACACATTATTCTTTTAAACACATTATTCTCTTATATTCTCTTCTAAAACACATTATTCTCTTATTCGATTAGAAAAATGTAATAATCTTTCGATAAAAGATGCGACATTTAATTAAAATTTAATTCAAATTTGGCAACCGTCGCTTGAATTGTCGATCTAACAACTAATACAAGAATCTGTAGAACTGTGACATCGAGATTCAAACTTCAAACAGAATGAGTCTATCCTTCTGAAATGTTTGCTTTTAATTGCTTCACTAATTACATCAAAAAAGTATTGAAACTTTATACCCATAAAAAATGTAATAAATGAAACGTCATTGAAAAATGTTGCTTTTGATTAAAAATGTAATTCTCCGTCATCGTTTTTTTTTTTCCTCTTCGACCTTTGCGAATCTAATAAGTTTTGAAGATCTCGAATACGGTTTTGATAATTAGTCTTGATAAATGAATTTTTCTCTTCGAAGAAGTAAAGAAAAAAAAAGGGAGGAAAAAAAGCTTCCCGCGCGATGAGATAGCTTCACGTTAATTATTTTTCCAACGTCGGTATTAACGTTTAAGCAGCGATGGAAAAATTTATGGGGATTGCAACATTTTTTCATCGCATTTTGCTCTGAAAAAAATTGAGGCGACGATTAAAAAATCATGCTTGAAGTCTTTCAAACAAAATATCTGACAGATTCATTTTTAACATATTTTTTTTTTCTATTCTGTTTTAGAAGAAAAGGAGCGAGAATTCGAGTAAAAAAAAATGTCTCCTCCCCCATCTGTATTTAGAACCTGTCTTTTCCACGTCATCATTAAATTCACATTTACAAAAAGAAAAGAAAAATCCTTTTTTGGGATTCTCCTTGGGATTCACATTTAAAGGGCAAGGAAATGTGTTTATGAAGCGGGTTCTTCTTTTTCTTCAGGCATTAAATTTCGTTTTATTTTGCGATTCTCCTGCCAAAAGAATAAATCTTCTCCACTCGACTCACTGCTCACTGAATAGTTGTTCGATTCCTTTTTTTCTCACATTTCTGCTTTATTAAAGACCGGCCAGTTTCAGTGTCCAGTGGGAATAGTGGCTGTGATTAATTTCAAATTTATTTTAAAATTAAACACTTCGTTGAATTTTTTGCTCACAATTCATACGAAGAAATATTTTAATTTCAAGTTGCTAATATTTCATCCGCGCCATTTTTGCAACTTTACATCTATCCTATTGATTTTGCACATGGTCATCTCTTATTAGCTGAAGTCACGTGACGTACATCTGAGTCATCGAATATCTAAAATTCATAACCCCAAGATTTTAGCAAATCTTGGATAAAATTCCGTTCAAACGAAGGCTGTCTGTTTGTTCGTGTATATCCAATAATGTTATCATTAGAATGGTAGATCAAAATATTGCAGCAAATCCACCATCATTTTGCTGTGTGATCTTAAATATGTATTAAAATGTTGGTTCCAATCGGAAAAGGAAGGCCATTCAAAATGTATATCTGATTTTCTTTACTTTACTAAGAAAACAAAATGCGCTATAATGTGTCAGAATACAAGAAAGTAGGTGAGAGATTATTCTTTCTGGGTTTTTTTCTTCTTAATTCTAAATCCTTAGATACTTTTTTGTTAATCGATAAAAACTGTCGATCGAAATTGGTTCCAATTGCGTACAACTTTTCCAGTGGCAGGCCTTGCTGGAAGTTCGTTGTTATTAGCAGTTTCTCGAAGCATTTTGTCCTTTCTTTTGAAAGATTCCGTTTATGGAGAAATTTGAAATGATAGTCGTTTTCTGATGTTTTCAACTAATCGTTTCCTCAATCCAGAATTTTGCTGAACGTAATAATAAACTTAATAAACCATTTTTTTTAAAAAAATATATATATCTTAAGAAAAAGAAAAAATTATTTCCATTATTTTCTATTTTTAATTATAATAATATTTTATTTCATATTATAAATATTGTTGAATATTGGAATGATTTTCTCTTAAATTCGTTATTAGATGACGGCATTCGTGTGGAATTCTAATTAAAAGAATCCATTAACGAATGAATCTTAAAATATTAAAACAGCGTGTTGAATCGAGCATTCACAAAAATATAAAAATATAAAACTGTAACCGATCAAAAAGTAAGTGAAAAGTTTATTAAACTACTCCCTCCTTATAAAGCATGAAACAATTGAAGTTGAAATAAATTTGAAAAGTACTCGGACTGGTTCTTCAAAATAAGTCATAGAACTGCCAAAAAATGCTGTTTTCATAACTTCTTTCAGGGGTAAAATTTTACCAGAAATTTTTCTAGTAGAATATTATTTTTTCTTATCAAGTGCAAAAAAAGAAATATCAATTTCAAAAAGTGCCGAAAATGAATTCTTTGCGGAGGAAGGGGAAAAAAATGAAAAAGAAAATTATATGGACATTCGATTTCCATTTTAGTTTCGATTTCGGATTGTAACTTCATCTTTTTCACTGATCCTCCCTTCTCAATCCAAATGAAACGTTTCCGATTTCCTCTCTTCCAAATGAAAAGTGAAAACGATCCCCCCTCAAAGTAAAAGTAGATTTTTTTTGCTTCTGGAGTGTCGATTTACATGTTATTTCCGATTGGACTCATTGTAGAAACAAAGGTTAGGTATCAGCCCGATTCTCGATCACAGAAAATGTTCATTAAAAGAATCCATTTGGCTTTTTATATAATTGGCATTGAGGTATTAATTTATCTTGAATGAATTATATGAATGCCTATCATTGGCGATTGATGAGTAAGTTGAATTAATTCCCACAGAAGTGGTTCCCAAACTGCTCACAGGTTTTCTTCTTTGTGAGTCTAAACTTTTTGAAGGCTTGAAATGTGTAGTTTCATTGAGATATCTTAATGGAATTTTTTGGCAGTTGCAATACGTATGGTTTGAATACTTCGTATAAGAGGAATTATCCAAAAACTTAAAACGTGTCCCTGTCTCTTTTAGGTTTTGAGCAAAAGATACATAAAGAAAAATTTAGAATTACTAAAAGAAATCTTATACTGGTTATTTCTTTAATGTATTCTTTAAATGAGAAGTCTTTTCCAATTAAGGATCCAAGTATTTTTAAATGAAATTTTTGTAATCAACGAATAAAGTATCTCAAATTTTTCCCATTAGGATTACATTCGTAAATAAGAATTTTATATCGTAATAAAAACACACTATTATAATAAAATGTGGATAAAAATGTGCAACAGCTAAATATTAGGATGTATTATTGATAAGAATGAATATTTCTTATGTTTCTGATTCATTCGTTTTAGGCTGCGAAAGGTGTCTAATAATATTAATTCCATGGCTGAAAATACAAATATCACAAAAATAAAATGATGTAATCTTAATGAAAGGTATTAATAATTTTCAATACCTTTCAACAGATCATATCAAATTATCAAAAATATACTTGCAAAGTTTTTTTAATTAGTTGTAATTCATCACTTTCATGAGTTACCTTTTCCGATCCAACTCGTCAGATTTCTGTCACATCTTATTCTTTCTTATCTCTTTCTTTGAAATATTTTTTAAACAAATTTCCGGCATATGGCTAACTTGTTTGCCAATTTAAGCGCTATCTAATTTGATGGAATATATATGTACGTATGTATAATATATATTTATGTTGAACATTGCTTTATATTTGTATATGAAAATAGTATGACCCAAAGTCATATATCACTGGTGGTACATACACCTTGAACCACTGAATAGTTAAGCTTAACACCGGAATCTATTTAAAGCATACTTTAATTTGGTGGATAGAAAAAAAGCAAAACTCCTTAATTGAGTTAAAGAAGGCTTGAAAAAAAAATTTTTTTGTTTTAATTTGATTGCATAATAAAACTGCATTCTGTGAGAGCCTATTTAGTTCTCAAATAGGTGATGGTCGGTAAACTCTAATAAAATAATTTTCACCTAGCAAGAAAACTACTAAACTACTAAACAATGACTCTTTAATTTGCTTAGTGAAAATATTTAACATTTTTCTTTTTAAGTACGAACTGTATTAACTGTCTAAAGAATTCTGTCTGACAGTTGGAATGATCTAACTACTTCGCATCCCCCGAATCAGAGGGAAGAGAGAAACATCTCTGGAATTCTGTTGGCTTGTGAACATGACAACTGAAAAACATTAGCAACGGGGAGTGACCTAGGCAGCTACTTTGCAAGTCTCGGTCAAACTCAGTGGGACGTCTGCCCCAGCAAATACAATAACTCAAGGCATAGAACAGATAGCAAGACGGTTGAAAATCTTTATATGGTTTTACGTTAGGATTATAGATGTATATCAGATTTTGGATGCAATCTGTTAAAAGGTTGACCGTTAATAAGTCCATCTATGTATATGTGAATATACGCATATACAACCATTCAAATAATGGAATTTGATATGTGTCTTTCACCAAAATTATATTTTTATGTCAAATCTTGTATCCAGTATGTGAAAAGAACTCGCTCTCTTCGCTAACTTTGACCCTTTCACTATTATTCCTCCTCATACCGGCCATGAAAGTTCTTTTCTAATGAACCAGTTTTGGGCCGGTTTCAGTTTCGAACGAGGGGCGCAGCATATCAACCAAGCTATCCTTAAGGATGCCTCTCTTTGCATCCTGCTCCTCTTATTTGTAAGAGAATATAAAACGTATGATTGCGAGGGGTGGGAGAATACTAGAAATAAACTAGAAACGGAGCATAACTGCTTATTATCGAAGACAGAACATTTCTGCCTATTATTCTTTATCTGAAAAACGTCAAGTTTTACAGTTACAGAAATCGTCAAAGAAATCCGAATATTTCTGATGACTTACTTCACTGCATGGTTTTAACATAACATTTTCTTAAGATTTTTATGTATCCGATGTGCTACGTGCCAATAAAAGATTTATTATTAACTAACGTAACTGAACCGCATCCATTCATAAAAGTCTCCTCCGTTCCCGATTAAGTTCTTTCGGACTTCACTACTCGGAAACTGAAAATTTCTGATGAGTTGGTAATCATCGTTTTATGCAATCCAAAGTTTTCCTTTTTATTTTGACATCAGCATTTCAATTTGAAGCTTCACATTCGCTTTTCTAAGCTAACCTAATGTCGACGGCTTCTATAATCGTGTGTGACAGATTGTAGCTGAGATTTAATCAATACTAAGGAAACTAAAAAAAACAGTCTTAAATTAGGAAATGTAAATTATTTACGATTTATAAAATCAATTACGAAATATAAATGATTCTATTCTTCAAGAATTATTGAATTTCTTTTTTAAAGTCTGAAATCCATTCGTGAAGAAAACAAGCATTTGTTAACAAACGACACATTAACCCCTTAACTGTTTTATTTTCTTTACTATCTAATAAGATGACACCTTCTATTTTGGGTATATTTTCTTATTTTGATTCAAATGGAAATCCATTGTATACTTGACTTATCTATGCATTCGAAGTCATTTTAATACTAAATTATAATCGTTATGAATGGTTTATTTTTGCTTACAACTATCAAAACTCGATAACCGATGCACGTATGGTACTCTGGCGAAACAGTTAAGCGGTTAATGATGTATAAAATTTGCTCATATTTTTTGTGCGGTTTACTTCTAAAATAACTGCATCAGCCGGATAGAATGTAATAGAAAATGCAATAGAATTTTAATTATTCGTATCCCAATAATATCTGGTAATCTGATAATTCGGGCCCCAATAATATCTAGACTTTCAGTGATCCGAATTTAAATTTGTTATTTTTATATTGTGTGTTTATGTATATAATGAATCTTTATATTTAATTTAATTTGTATCATATTTTTTAATATCAATATTTCAGTCTACAGTTGCCTAACTTTATTCAATGCTTCATGTGATTTTTGTTTATTTTCTGATATCTCATAATCTGATAATCTATTATTGATATTTTGATTTGGACCATTCCATTTCTGTAATTTATTTTAATTTAAACGTTGCCATCTGTTCAAAGTAGTAAAAATGTAGGTTATTTATATGAATTTTAAGAAAAATTTACTTAAATTGAAACTTAAATATCATCTCTCATTTGAATAGTTCTGATGCATTTTCTGTGAGGGCGGGGGGGGGGGGGCGACATGAAACATCTTAAGAACACCTTATTCAGCCTTTTTTATCGTTTAGGAGGACATTGTTATTATTCAGGTGCATACATAAAAAGGGAGACTCCATTCAGCATTTACGAGCTTGAATTCCACAAAAGTCATATTCGAAGCTGGTGGCGCTGCAAAAGAGATTCAAACATTCGAATTCCAGAATATTTTCTTGGAAATTTTCGATCAATATTGGCAAGTGTCAAAGCACATTCTTCAGAAGGGCAAAGATTTCCAGCCCACGGAAGTTACTCTACCTTTCGAAAATGCAAACGCTGTCGGAATTTTGGACTTGTGAAATGGAATGAACATCGAAGTTGTTTTTCTTAAACTCTCTTCTAATCAGAATCAGAAAATTTCTTCGATTGGAGATCTTTTTTTAAGAAGAACTGAGATGAGAGAGAGGAGCTAAAAAGAGAGGAGCTACATCTTATCCCAACGTCAATTCCTTCTGAATTCAGCGTGAGAACCGATAAGTGTCCGCTGTTCTTTATGATAACTATTACGCGAGTCTTTGGAATACTTGGATGATTTCCTTTTTAACCCATTCTCTTGTTTCGGACTCTTATTATTATTTTTAAAAAATTCTACCTCAGAGGTGAAATTACTTTAATAATTGCATCTAAATTCTGAACTACTGCAGAACTTACGAATTCAATAATATTTTTCTAAGGAAATTAATTGTAATTAAAAATTAACTTAATTTAAAAATTCGGAACAGTATTTTCTTACATATGTCCTTTATATTACCTATGAATTGCCATTCTTTTCAATGAAAATAGCATAAATAGAGATGCTTTATTGATTTATTTCTTTTGATTGAATTGTTCTGTGAAATTTCTCTTTTAACCAGTTTTTGTTCGAAAGCAACTTTCTCACCTCATTTAGCTCTTAGGACCAATGGCAAATGTATGTTAACCTGCAGGAGTGTTGTCCCCACAACTTTCACGTAACTCATATGTTTGAATGCGTTTCACAAAGCAGTCAGTGAAATAGAGTGGTATTTGGCGATTAAATGTGGCGACCATATGTTAAATATAATTCGTCACAATCATCATGTTCCCTCTTATCGCGTAAATATTAGATACAAATAGTCGCATCAACAAACAGCAAAACTCAGCCCGAATGGGTTCAACATATGACCTACATTCATTTGTGATTCTAATGATATAAGTATGCGCTATTTTTTATCGATTACGTCTAATTATTATCCTGTTCACATGAGAAGATGGATGAACGGACTTCCTGTCGGCGAATTTTTTTCCAAATTTGATGAAAATTTGTTATTGTGGTATAAATGACGTCACCCAAATTCCGCATGTTTAGCCCGTTATTTATTTTAATCACACGTTCACTGACAGACATGATAACTAAACTCTTTTCTTCGGAAAATCTAAAACGCAATATTCTTCAATAATCTTTCAGGATTGCGTACGTTCCAGAATTGTCCGTACACAATTCTTGGAACGAGAAAGTAATTAAAATGAATCCTCAAATATTCTGTTTATGTCCAAGTTCAACTGCGGGCGTTTATAAATGCGGTTAAATTCTTTGGGAGAAATTTCGACTTTTACTCACCCTCCCCCTTCCGTGCCCATCAACTCTCTCTTTCGCTCGGAGGGAGCAAGTAAAGAATAAGTTTTTTTTGCTCGAAAACCAAATTCTGCTGAAAGGGGCCTCTTCTAACTAATCGAATCGTCTTTTCAAGTCTCCTCCAACTACCCCTCTAAATTCTCGTGGACTTTGGAAGATAAAACGATTCCCAAGAAGACAAATTTTATTTTTACTTTCACAGGAAGAAAAGATTGCGGTTTTTTTACAACTATGATCGTGCGAGGTGGATTATTTTCAACAGTGAAAGGCTTATTGTAAAGACGCTTGAATTGTAAAGAAATGAGACTTTTTGCGATATTACGTGTTTCTTTCAGTTAGATTTCCTTATAGAAATGCTGTCTATTTCAGTAGAAAATAAATAATGATAGACGCCGCCTAAAAAAAACTCATTTTTCATCCCAAACGAACAATTGTTTATAGCATGGTAAACGTAAGAAAAATCTGATAATTCTATTATCACTTTTTTTACAATTTTTCCATCCTATTCAGCCCTTGGCACTTGCAACGCCTTCTACTTTTAGTTTTCACCTGTTCTCGTGATGCGACTTTATAAAATTTGCCTTTTGAAGAAAGAAAGATAATCGAATCAAGAGAAATATAACTTCATCATAGCGAGCAACTTTTGCGCTGGAAAGTTTTTGATAGCTGCGTTTATATAGAAGTAAATCGGCTAAAAATTAATTTTCATCATCTACCTCCCACTGCCTTTTAATCTAAAAGGTAATTCAGTTTGTGCAATTATAGCTTCTGTGTTTGATACTCTTCATTTTACTATGAACTATAGATGTGCACTTGATAACTAGTTGCACAACTCGCATCATTTTAGTTATCGCGGAGTCATTTGAGATATCATTTGGAGTTGTTTACAGTTTTGGTCAGAAGACTACAAATTAAATTTCACTTATTTCTATTTTTGAGTTATCATATTCGTGGCAGGCATAATTCCAAATAAATGTTTTCTGGTCTCGTGAAAGTCTAAAACGAGTAGACTCATAATTGCAAATTTTTTTTAGGATTACAATGCTTTGTGTACTTCAAATATGTAAAATAAAAACCACCAAACCTCGAATTTGCTTTTCGTTTGTTAAGTAAAATAAAGATATTCAACTCTGTTGCTCCATAAAATTTAATTATTATATTTTTTATTACCTGGTGCACGGCGCGTTGCTGCCACAGAAAAAAATAATTTTGGAAATATCATTTGAACTCTGAGATTGCTATCTTGTTTAATTAGGAATGATAGAAAGAATGGCATTTATTTTCTTGTCGACAATGAATACATTCACTGAAATTGAATGATGCATAAAGGAGAAGTATTCATAATGTTTATTTTTTTTTATTATTATTATTCAAATGCTTTAGGGTAGACAATATTTTTCGTTTTTCCTTCTTTAGTAAAAAGAAATACATTTCTTGGTTGTCCGACTCGTGAGTATCCAACATACAACTGGCCATGTGAAAAACATGTACTTTCTAGGTTCAAAGCAATGAGTTTACAAAGTGTTATCGCAATCGGATGAATGGTACGGCAATGCATAAAATACGAACAAACAAAAGTTCATTTTTATATATTATATAAAACTTAATTTCTCTCTGAATTCCTTAAGAAGCGAAACGAAAAAATTCTTTCTACTTTCGTCACAGATTGATTCATTTTCTATTCAAAATATTTTTAACCTTCGAAAGCTTTTGAAAGGCCCGGAGCAACAGTGTTTTCTAGGAATAACAGATCGAATCATTATCGGAAGACAGAATAAGACGTCCCGTCTCTCGACACCTCAAAGGCCCCTTGATTGACTGATAGCCACTGAAACAACTTCCTGCAGTTAGAAACATTCACTGTTATCTCGCCTCCTCCACCCGCCAATTAATTATCGTTTGCACCTTAGGGTGGACCCTTCCCCCTTGTTGACCCAAATCTTTTCCCGACTCAATTTGTCAAGACGCCATCTTTTGCTTGACCCCAAACGATAAATCCTCTCGCTTCCACCCCTACCGGTGATGAATGGATTCTTCCTTTTCCGAACGTCCTGCTTTTGTTTCGTTTGTGGGTCCACGAATAGAATTTTGTTAAGCTCGGAAATCGGATATTAACATATTGCTCGAAAGTCTCTCTCGCTTGTTGACCCGATCCATTTTTTAAAACATTATTAAACCTTGCTTATTTCAAGTTCGTTCATCATCTGTCGGATGTTATATTCTTCCGAATATAACATTCTTATATTGCCATTCGAGGACACACTTAAATATTTAAGAATTTTAATTGTAAATGTTTAAGAATTTTTATCGTCAGTCAGTAGATTAATCTAATTAAATGTTCATTCCATGAATGCGAATTTAAGGGAAAAAAGTTAAGATTCCATCGTATTTGTAATAAATAATTCTAAAATAAAAACTAAATAAATAAACTAATAAAATAAAACTAAAATAAACGATGACCTTATTATATGGCAGTGAGAGTAGAGTGTTTTAAAAAACAGTTAATATTTGTAAAATTTATTTATATAAAACTTTTTTATCATACTGAAATAGCAATATATTCATCTCTTTTTCTATAATTAATCTAAAACTGAAAAAAAACAAACATTTATATAAATTTTAAAACACATATAATTGAAAAGCAGAATCCACATTTTTAGTTTTATTATAAACTAGCCGCCTTTGGCGACCAGCCGGTTCGCCAGTATTACCGCTCGCTACAATTTTAAGTAACTGGTCTCTTAACAGATTCTCAAACAAAACATTTTTAATTTTCAAATTTTGATAGTCATACCAAACTTATACTGTTGTTTACATCGTTTCGTTCAATTTACTATATATATTTTGCTAATTTGTTGTCATTTTCGGTAAAACCAACTTTAATTTAAAGTGGAAAGATTTAATTTATATTTAGTTGGAGCTTTCATCAATGTGATGGCAACATTTTGACAAAAGCTAATTTTTTCCCATGAATGCGAAACGTGCTCGTGCAGCTTAAATTTTATTTTTATTTTGTACGAAAAAAATTGTTGAAAAATATAGTTAAAATATTTATTTAAAAATTCATTAAAAATAGAAATTTAATTTTAAGGTTAAAACATTGGTATCATTTAAAAGATAAATTTTTGATCTTTAACTTCATGTAAAAATCTTTTTTGTGCGGTAATATTTTCGGAAGTTATAGCAGAAACACGCCAAAATTTCGCTTAATTTTTAAATAAATAAAATTCTAATTAAAAATTCGAAAAAATAACCCCCAGGTGCACATTTCCGGCCTCCAAGGTATACACGTGCCAAATTTGGTAGCTGTAGGTTGAATGGTCTGGCCTGTAGAACGCCACACACACACACACACACACACACACACACATTGAGCTTTATTATAAGTATAGATTACTTTATAAGCGAAACAAAGAAATGCGATATAAACGAGGGTAAAATTGCACAACAAAATGAAATGTAAGTGATAAAATAGACATACTTAGTTTTCATGACATTATTAAATAACTTAATTCGACTTATTTTATGTTTGTAAAGGTGGAATCTTGCATTCGATCTTTTTCACCCATTTCCTCATGTAGACTTGTGTATGGACTCGATGACAACCGACTATTTTAATAGTTAATAGAGTTATTAGGAATTTGTACTAGTTAATAGAGTTATTTAATTATATTTTGAATCCATACGAATGGCAAGCACGTTAATGAATTTGAAAAAAATCATTGATTCAAATTTTATAATTTTTCATAACAAATATAATGCAAAGTCTGAAAAGTAAAAAATAATTTAAATAAAAAAAATCATTTTTTTAATGCAAGAATAAAAAGCGTTTTTAAAAATTGTTTGTAGATTCATTTTCATCAATAACATTCTAATTTTTTTCTTTCCTTCCCTTTTTAGGTATGTAGAATTTGTTTACTCATAATGAAAACTCTATTTGGTGAGTGTATTTTATGTCTCTCTGATGCTGCTTGAAATACATACATATGTACTCTGTTCGTTCTTGAGGAAAAACACACATAGCCCCTCAATACATTCTCAGACCTAGAAATGGAGACACATCCATATCATAAATATAGTACCCAGTATAATTTCGAAATCGAACGCATGCTGCTGTATGTGCAAGTAAAACATTATCTGGCACAGTGGTATAATGAAGGCAAATGATGCCCGGGACATCAAATGGCAAAAATATTGTTTTTTAAGTATTACTCAGACTATTCTAGTGAAATAATCGTTAAAAAGAATGTCATTTGAAGTTTTTAAAACAGCCATTGATATTACACTCCTTTGTGGGAACTCACACTGGAACATGCTTCCAATACTTGTTTACTTGTTCTTGAAGAATGACTTTGATTAGAATAATCATATCAAATGTTCTTCGAGTAATTTTTATTTTTTTATTTTTTCCGTAATTTTTTTAAATTTGTACTGCATTCTCTAAAACCTCATTTTTGTACAATTGTTTTCTCTCTTACATTATATTCGACACTTCATGCAGAATTTTGTTTTGTAGAAGAAATAATGCATAGCTTCATGTATTAATTGATACGGTTCATAATGACCATGTTCATTTATCCAGTATTCTTGTATTGAAGACATTATAATTTATTTTTATTATCAATTTTATATAAAATGATACTTTATATTATTTATTTGTAATGATATTTCATATTTGTGCGGCCACAGCAGTAGATAATGGGTGACGTCAGTAAGATGTTATATTTTATCAACTATTTTTGGTCAGTCGACTAAAAAATCAATACGTCAGAGATAGACGTTAATCTGACAGATTATTAGGTACCTGATTTAATGGACATCCATCCAGACTATGTTTGCACACAATTTGACAGAATAATCGACAAGTGAATAAAATGCCACATTTTTCGACTATTCTTGATGGGTCGACAAGCCTCTCAATTGCTAAGGATGTCGACCAATTGTCAAACATTTTATTCAATTGTTGTCCATTTATTCTACAGTTTTCTCTATACTTGTCAGAAGAACCGATGAAGAGACAAATGAAAAAATTTGCAGCCTTTTTGCCGACATTTTTTTTTTTTTTTTTTTTGCCTAATATATCATTATTTATGAAATATTGTGTTTTTACTTTCATTCACTATTTCGATCAACTATTGGTAGAATAATTAGGTAATTTAGAGCTTCTATATTATGCATGAATAAGATTATTTTTCTATATCCCTATTTTACTAAATAATTGAGAAAAGAATCAACATTTTATTCCTCAATAATAAATTGGGTCGGTTTTCTGACTTATTGTGCTTTATTTCATTATGATAATTCCTTGATAAAAATCTGGTTAATTGTTAAAGTAATTTTATTAAAAATATAGGCGACTGTTCTTGATAATATTTTAGAGTATAATCATGCTAGGAAGAGTTATTGGCTGAGCTAAATGATGTAATTCATTATAAATCAGTAGAGTAATTAAAGTGGGCAAATATAGGTTTATTGAACTGTAGAATATCTATACATTTTGTGCTTTTTAGCATTCTGTAGAAAACCGAGTTTTATCTTCGGGCAACATTCTTCGAGTTCGGAGAATGTTGCTTTTGACAGTTAGAGCCCATAATTCAGATCTATGATTAACAAAATAAAATAGTCTTTTTGCTCTCTATTGTACTTCCGACAAACATTCTCCAGAATTCTAAAGATTTTATTTGGCGGGGGGGGGACTAGGGAAGGTCTGGAGTGTGAAACAGTTATCTCAGTCACGTGCACACGAATAATCATATCAGCAGTCGATCAAACATTTGACGGTTTGATCAAAAAGGTGATACAGATCTGCAATTTTAATGATGAAAATTTCATCGTTTTGCGGTTTATATTTTTTGAATTAACTGTCTTCTCTTGTACACGGAAGGACTAATTGACAGACTTCTTGCAGATCGATTTCACCAAAATTGAATAAAAATTTCCTGTAAAAACCAAACATAAAAATTTCATTCCTTCCAAGTCTTTGTGTATTTTGCTATTCTACTCGGTGATAGGCCAACGGATGGGCATGATTTAAAAACCGTTTTTTAATGGACTGAGGAGGTAGATCTGAAATGAAGAGAATTGTCAACATCTCGATGTAAAAATGCTTGACAATAAGGATATATTTTGACGATTAAAGTACTTTGCAGTCCTAAACAGAACACATGATGTAGCTCCTTTTTCAACAAATGGACCAATTTAGCTTCAGATTTCAACATATTTGAAGCGCTTTAAGGATTTATTTTACGTTATTATCATTTTTTTATTAATTTTGTGAATATGCATTTGTTTTTGTTTACCTTTTATGACACTAGATTGCTCAGCATTTACATTTGTACATAATATTTTTAAAACACATTTTCGATGTCAATAAATACTTTAATAGCTAAACGAACGTAATGAAACACATAAGAATCTGGCCGTTTATACTTAATAAAGTATTAATATCTATATCCCTTTCTCTCTCTTTCTCTCTCTCTCTCTCTCTCATATATATAATGCTAACTTATGTGGCGCTGAAATTGCTTTTATTACTTATTGTTAAGTGTCTACAATTAAATGTAAACAAATCAATGAATCAACGTTGCAGACAATATCCCTAAGGTGAATAATTTGAAATAAAGCAACTGAAGTGAGAAATAAACTCAAAAAGCTTTCAAATTAAAGGAAACTAAAATTGATTCACTGAATCATTTTACATCCGCTTTAATTTAATGCTTTACTAATTACTGGAGATGCAAATTATTATGCTATTCAGTTCGGTCGGATGAAAGAAAAAAGATGTATAAAAAAAATAGGCTTGAAATAAAATTTATCAAGCGCTAAAATAGATGCTGACAGATGGATAATCGCTATGACTAAACAATTAATATAGTATTCGTTTAAAAAGTGAATAATATGAGCGAACTAGCTGGTCGCCAAAAATGGCTGAAGCCTTAATATGTTATCATTCTTTGAATTTATATTGTTTATTAGGCAATTATGTATATAAAATATTTAATCGATCTGGCTGCGACCCACGTTTGTCCTAGTGGCCTTAGGGAATTGCCTATTTGGAAATCCGCCACTGATGAGAGTGGATTTTTCCTTTTGTTTATCTGCTACACGATAAAATAATAAAGATGACTGGAAATCCCAGTTTCTGTTCTGGCCAAACGAAGGTGAAATTCAAGTCCAGATTCAACTCACTGCCACCCCCCGCCCCATCTTCTGTGACGGTTGATTCTATTCCTTCTCTGAGGATGCTATCCCAAAAGCTACTTCGGCGCCCTTCAAAAGCGCAATAACTTCGCTTTTGCAGAAATACATTTCTGGTTCTGTATTTGCCGTGCCATGGAGGGACGAATTTGTTTTTGATCAAATTTCATTTCATTCGGCAATTTTTATGCTTTTTGAATGTCAAGAACGAAAAAAAAAAAAAAAACTTACGGCAAATAGTGGCCTGAGAGTATTTTGCGCTAAAATAAGGGAAAATAGAATTGATCACAGTTTTTTTTTTTTCTCTAGAAAGTCCTTTTTGTGTCAGTCTTGAATAGAACCGAGGAAATAAAATGTTGTTTGATGGGATCTGTTTTTTTGTCCCAATGCTCGAGCTCTTGAACAAGAATGCATTCTGTTGAGGAAGACTTTCGAATGCAGTTTATTCCTTTCTTTAATGATAAACCGTCGATTTTCGAGAATTTGGCCCCTTTCAGACCTCCACGAATTTGAAGAATTTCTTTTAACATTTGCGCATTTTGTATATGTTATGTACAAGATGCATTAAGCAGTTTTTATGACACTGACAAGAAGTACTTAAAACCCGTTTAGAAGAGTGTGCATAGGCTGAGAGATAAAATATGTGGGAAAAATTTGAGGAATAAAACATATTAGTATGTATTGATCATTAAACTCACAATACACATAAACTCAAAAAATTTCTTTAGCAGACAAATAGAAGGATGTGCGTCAATAATTCTTAATCAGTTTTTTTTTTAATTTGGCAGTTTTTTACCCAATAATTTATTTGAGCTTGATATGTATGAAACCACTCTGCCTGATTATAGTGTCCTAAGCTATTGTTACGGTTTTTCATACTTAGTTTAAGATAAATTATTTTTTAATTATATAGAAAGACAATGTTTAAAATCAATCGCCACACACACACAGCTCTTATAATACTTGTTAATTTGCACGTAAATTATCGGACATATGCATAAGTCTGACTCGTTACTACGCATTTTGGTGTGAGTAATGCATCACGAGTGTAGCTTGTTATTCTGAGTGAATGCATTAAAAACTATGTTTCATTTTCATTGACAATGTTGGCATAGTAACTATAGCCATGAAATTTGAATTATGGGACCGTATATATATATATATATATATATATATATATATATATATATATATATATATATATATATATATATATATATATATATATATAAGTAACCAATCTAAAGTAAGAATAGTTTGAAAACGAAACTAAAATGAAAACGAAACAAAACAGTTTCGAAATCGCAATTCTTTTTTATTTGGTTTATTTCATTTTCCTATTAACTTGATTTTAATATATATATATATATATATATATATATATATAATATGGAGGCAATTTTTTAAGAAATGAAGGCTTGTTCCACTTCTCCTAAGCACCCTGTTTACTATTAACAAATCAGACATCCGACATTTGTAAATATCGTAATTTTTAAATGAAAGAAGTGAAGCCAAACGGAAAGTAACCAGCTTTGCTTAGCAAAGTGACATTTTCGTATTATTATATTGCACAATTCAAATGTTTTCTGATTTATAAAATTTGCATTTTTTTGCTCTTTTATTTATTTGAGAACTGGGCAACACAAAGGATATTTGGGCTGTATTGCAAGAATTTGGACCGTGCCCAGATGTCGGTTGCTCAGCGTTTCTGCAATGATATCGAGTCTGGAAAAAATCTAGTGCCAAAATAAAGACCTCCTCACCTGGTCACTGAGGCTCTAGGTAGTTGCCTGTCCGAACACTCTCTATACGAATGTGGGAATCGTGGCGTCACCTGTGGTGAAAAATAAATAATTTTTTTTGTAATGAAGAGAATGAAAAAAAAAATAATAAAGTTAACATAAAATAATAGCATGATGTTAAATTAAAAAAATACTAAAACGCGGAACTAAATCTATAAATTTATTAAAAGAGGAATTTAATTGTGTTCACTGGCAAGACAACAAAATGTCTAAATCTTCCAATTTATTAAAAAGGTAAAAGGAAATGTATAGAACGATGTTTTCAAAATATGCTTCTGGACCTATTTTTAAACTCTTGCTTCATATGATAACGTTTTCTAATGCTTAATATTTTGAAATTTAATTTTCGGAAATTGAAATCATAGCTACGTTCTTCTGACAAACAGAAAAATCATCAAATATGTTTCGGTTTCGAAAGACCGACTTCTGTATTTTAATCACGACCGTCTCTTGTATCAGGGTTATCTGGAGATGGGAATATCTGCAACCGCATCACGTTTTCTAATTCTTTTATCGAAAAAAAACCTCTCCACAGCTTAAAAAGAAATTCGAAAAAGTCATACGAGGGGGGGGGGGAGTGGGAAAAATCCGGACGTGAATTTTTATACCGTTCTATTTTCTCAGCAAATCTATACATTTTTTTTCACTCAGGAATAAAAAAAAATTCTGCAGGGAGAATAAACAGTTTCTGGAAGGGAATATATCAACTTCCAACAACTTCTTCGTCTTATCTGCTTGTTTATTTCTTTCAGCTCTGAAACTCGAACTTGCATCAATTTCTCTGCATTCATTTTATGTGTCTATTTCCTGTTCTGCCGACTCCGAAGGAATTGTTTTTCCTGGGCCTTCCTTCCTTAACCCCCCTCCCCGTTTTTTCATTTCGATAAAGCAAACGCCGCGTTTCAAGGATTTTCAAAACACTTTCTGTTCCAAGGACAGAAGTGGAGGTGGATAAATGCAAAGTCAAAGTTCAAATCAATTTTTTTTAAGCACGTGTGAAATGCGAAGTTCATAACTCGCACACAGCGCAAAAAAAAAAGTTCCATTTCTGGAATTCGAGAAAACTCGGTTTCAACTTTCTATAATACTCAAAATCATATATTAAAAATGAATGGGCATGAAAAAAAATTAATTCTGCCTTTCAGTTTATTAATAAAAATGTTCATAAAATATTTTTTATTAAGTTTGTGTTATTAATCAGGATTGCCACGCCAACGGGAGAACCTTGAAAACACAGGGAATTTAAAAATCGGCGGGAAAAAAACAGGGAAAATGCAGGGAAATTTGAAAATTTTCATAAAAACCGGGAAAATGTATTGAATTTTTTCTTAGTTATTTTTCCCTGCCTAAAACACGCCGATCTCTGAAGAGTGCAAGAATAAATGATCGCAGTCGTCACTTCTGAAAGCGAAACAATGCCATTTGCGATGGTGCAATGCAGATAAGGGTTCATTTCTATGCTTTTTACATTCCTTAAAACTATATTCCATTATAACTAGCAAATGAGTGCTATTCGCGCATTTCTTTCTATCTTGAACCTAGGTACAGGGCAAAAAACCGGAAAAACACAAGGACTTTTTCCCCAGATTCCTTGTTAATCGGCACTGAATTTTTTTTAAACATCGCACATTTATTAAAAAATAACCAATTAATTTAAATAAATTCTTATTTTATGTAGATGGTGCCATATGTTTGTGAAAATGAGCAAAAGTTGATTTTAAAGTTTCACCTTATTTTTGAAAGTCATACCTCATTTTTACTTTATTATTCTTTATTCACCTTTTTAGTTTTATAAAATGAAACTAAAAAGTGATTATAATCCGCTTTTTAGTATATGTTAAAAAATGAGATTTTAAAAACTGTTTTTAACAAATTCATTTTGAAAGCTGCTTCGAGTTATTTCAATCTTTAAATTCATTCAATGATTTCAACTACAGCATTTTTTTTTTTTTTTGTCACCGAAATTCTTACCCCCACGCGGCAGTTACCCAGAAAACCAAAGCCCCTCCCCCTAGGCTCGCCATATATGGAGATAAAAGTAGCGTCGTTACTATTTTTAAATTGCATTCAGCAATCGCTGATCCCCTCATAATTGTCTCCGTCATTATTTGTTACTCTTCTCATTTTTAAATGACAGTGCTATCCTTCTTTTTCTGGTAAGAAGATCAAATGGAATTCATTTTCGTTTTTAATTTCGATTTGCTGAAAGTTATAATTGAGATATATTGTCTTGAGTCTGAGTCTTCAATCACATTTTTGCACTCGGAAAAGTAATCAGTTAACACAAGGACTTGCTTACTGCTATGAAAAAAAAAATATTTATCATAGTTTTAAGTTGAATTTTACCGAAAAATTAATCTACATCTTCTTAGCATTTTTAGTTAATTTTTAAAAATTAAAATTTAAAAGTAGATGAATGAAGCGTCAAAAGGATAAACCTTCTCGAATGGTGAGTGAGAGGCGCCTTCCGAGTGCAGAGGGTTCATTTTTAAGAATCTAGAAATACACAATTAGGAGTTTGACCATAAAATTGTAAATTACATTTCATTCATACATTTCTTTTTTGAGTTATTGCATCTTTATGCAAGTTGATGGACATGGGGATTAATTAATCTCCATTTGAGATATTTTGCTCAAAATTGGATTTTATGTTCATATATCCGATTTCATTATATCTGGTTCGTTGCATTTTTCAATTATCGTCTTTATTGGCACACATAACTCCAAAAATAGGGGTTTTTTTTTATTTCAAATCGATCTTTATTATAAAAATTCCATTAAAATTTCGGGGTCGAATATTTTGACTACTATATAATTTATGCACTTCTTTCGCAAAAAAAAAAAAAAAAAAAAAAAAAAAAAAAAAAAAAAAAAAAACTTCAATTTTTAAACTTACAATTTCCATACAGCCGGAGGGACCAACAGGCACGTTTGTCCCTCCTAGTTACGTCAATGAATTTAGCGGATAATAAATATTCTGAGCATAGCCCATTTGGTAAAAGATAAGACTTGTGTCTTCTTTCTTTGCCGAAATCATTTGCTATTCTATAGTATTTAATACTAATTACTGAAAAAGGGATAAACTGTGTTTTGCCTTTTACAACTGAAACTACAATTTTCTTTCAAAATTTGATGGAGATAAATAAATTCGAATTTCCTTTTATTAGTTAAGTCATTCATCATAATCATCCTTCTAGTTTTTTTGTATTTTTGATTTATCGTATTCATATGTACAAAGACGCACAAATAAATTTCTCATAGACGAGCTTCATACAAAATTTGATAAAAATTTAGAATTTAGGTAACATTCCTAACATCAGCTCTTTGTATGCTTGAGTAATAACATTCCAACAAGCAAGCATAATTCTCAAAAAAAGGTTACATTTTCAGAATTTTGAGGACGAATTTTTTTTAACATTTACAATTTGTTTTTTACGTTACCAGGGAAGTAAAAAATCATTACACGATTCTCTATCCACGAATTGAAGCTGTGGTCTCAGCTTCGGAACTGGAGGGGTTCAGGTTTCAGTCCCGATTCCACCGAAGAACCGTAGTGTAAACGGGTTTAATGTACTCTAAATCCCCCACAGCCAAATGTCCTCCCGTTAGTGTGGTGTGGAAGTTGGGAGAGAAGGGTGATAGATCAGGTGCCGTCCTCGTCATCTGACCGCGGTTCGAAATTAGCTGTCCCAAAATAGCCCTAGTGTTACTTTAAAAGGGGACGTTAATGTAACAAAACTAAACTAAATCATCTACGAGTTAACTCGCGAAATTATCGATTCGTCTTTTCTGATCTCAAAGTCTAATTTTTCAAAAATGGCAAAAAAATTTGCACATTTACGAGTTAAAGAAAGATGCCAGTCTTCTATAATTAGGATTTTTTGTAACAAAGCAGATAAATAAACGTTCGAACGCTTTTTAACGTAAAAAATGCTTTGTTTTAATATTTATCAATTGCGTTCTTTTTCAACCTCTTAATTTTAATCTTTATGAAATCAGAAATGGAAAAACCGCAATGGGAAGGAGAGTGTCATTTTTCTTTCCAATTATATCTCTTGAAGAAAGGTCTCTACTTCTGCCTTCAGTAGTAATACTTCCTTTCTTTCTTTTTTATTTGTATCATCCATGCTTCATTATATCATGTATCAAATTATAAAACTATTCGTAGCCGAAACGACGATAATAATGGAAAAAAAGTTTTTCGAACGGAAAAGAAAAGAAATTATCTGAAACCGCATTATATTTAATCCAACAAAAATGTCGACCTTAGCAGAAAAAGTTTTTCTTGGAAATGAACACTAAATAATATTTTTCGTCCAAATCCATTTCATTCATAAACCAATAAAACTCCATATCTTCCAAATCCTCTAAAAGCCAGGGCAGATCAGAAGCGAGTTCATCTTTATGGATGGCTGCCGCTTTTACTCTGGAAATTTATTTCTAAGAAGAAAAAGAGAATCGGAACTCGTATTTCAAAAATGAATCATTTTTGTGAAACACAAATACAGTCCATTTAGGAAATTGAAATGATGCCTCAGCAAATAGAATAAAACCTGTAATTTCCTATGAATTTTATTTACAGGGAAATGCATTATAGATATATTTATGAGCGGCTTTCAAATCTACTTCGTTACATCGGTTTGTGAGGTTTATCGGTTTCCAGAGTGGGGAAGTCTGAAAGCAGATGGTAACCAAGACTGAACTTGGGATTTTTCCAGCAATCGTTGTACCTACGGATATCTGCAATGTATAAAAATCAAAATGGATAAAGGACTGGATTCTGCAAACGGGACAAGGCGACTGGCCACTGGCCGATAATTGCTGCCAACTGGCTCGAATCCCGCAATATTAGGACATCTTTCCTTTGTTAAGTTGATCAGGGAAGGAACTTGATATTTAGATGAATTTCCAAGTTCTAGACCTCTCTTTGGACGAGAAAAATGTTTGGAGTGTATCTGTTGATCTTTGTATGCCACAGTTCCATAAATTTTATTAAAAATCTTGGACGATGAAACAACTCTTTACTTCAAGTTTTAACATTTCTGCTACATTTTGAATGAAATCCTTCTGCAGGAAGTGCGTCTGTGCAGTCATTTG
This sequence comes from Argiope bruennichi, assembly GCF_947563725.1. NCBI lineage: Eukaryota > Metazoa > Arthropoda > Arachnida > Araneae > Araneidae > Argiope > Argiope bruennichi. The sequence continues at coordinate 2,880,726 of NC_079152.1, forward strand.
CATGCGAGTACGAGAAGTGGAAAGTCAGTATGATTGCATCATCAAAATTGTTAATTTTGGGCCCAATCTGCCATCAGATTATTTGTCCGACTCCTCGTATGCGGGGTAAAGCGATAATTTAGAAACGTCGTAAACACGTCGATAAATTAATTTTTGGCATATGATCCTGTGACGAAAGGTAAGGCAAGTTTTAACACAGTCGGAAAAAAAGGAAAATATCCAAAATACATCGTTTTCTGTATTATACAACGAAGCAAAAAGCCGCTCTTTTTGTGTTACTGTACGCCACTTGTTTGTTGTATCTTCTGGTATGCGATTCATTTCTGGTCTTTGGAATTCCTACTGAATGAAGAGTCTTATAAGAAGAAGCGAACAGAATACGTCATATACCAAAATACCCCAAGATAAGATCTTGGTTGCAGCTTGGTTCCGCTAGTTGCAACGCATTTGGTTGATTTGTATAATCATTCCACTTCTTGAATGGATTTACCCCTCAGGGGCTCACCTACTAAAGGTGAGTACGGGTGTCCCAATCCCGAGGTTCCCAGGGATCTTTACTCCCTTTATGTTTACTCTCCACTGCGCCTTCTGCTGTCTCCTTTTCTTTCTTTCCCTCGAGGGTAGTCGAGGGAGCTCTCCATGAGAAGCTGTCGCCGCTCTGTTTGCTTCTTGATTCTCATGGACAGCCACAAACCCCCACGTGTTGGCCGTGCGTGGCGACCCATTAGACGGGCGGTACACTGTGGTCCCCGGTGTGTCAATCGGCTTGTAGATGGTCACGTAAGTGGTTAGTCTGCTAGGGATCAAGCGAAGGGGTTACTCCTTGGGCTTGGCGTTAAGGGTGGTCACTGTCCCCGGGGGTAACTCCGAGCGTATAGGTACCAGTTAGCATTATGGTAAGTGCTGAGGCTAGGGATATCTAGAGCCAGTTACTGCCATCCCGAGTAGGGCTCCGTGGTGGGCGATGCCGCTGGGCCTGAATCCCCATCAATATCGTATGGGCCGTAAAAACTTTGCTCCCTTCAGTGGGCAACAAAAGAATGTTAACCTTTTTGAAAAACCTTTCGACAAATTCTTTATTGTAAAACGCATTTCTGAAAATAACGAAACATTTAACAGCGTTTCACCGTTTCTAGTAGAAAAAGCAATGAGAGGAGCACTTGGAGAAGTTGTTTCAACTCGAAAACTTCGCTCTGGTGACTTACTTGTAGAAGTCGGTAGCCGCAAGCAAGCTCAACAAATAATTAAATTGAAGGCATTGGCATCTATAACCGTTAGTGTAAGCGCTCATACGACGCTTAATTCTTCAAAAAGCGTAATAACCTGTGGCGAGCTATATAACGACACCTTGGACAAAATTACAGCAGAATTGAAACCCGAAGGAGTGACGCATGTACGCCGGATAACAATTCGGCGGGATGGACAACTCCTTCCCACAAAACACTTTATTTTGACATTCAATAGACCTAAATTGCCAGAACGGGTAAAAGTGGGCTATATGAGACTAGCCGTGAGGCCTTACATACCAAATCCTCTCCGGTGCTTTCAGTGCCAACGATTTGGACACTCGAAATCCAACTGCCGAGGGACTCTCACTTGCGCCCGGTGTGCAGTGAAAGGCCACGAAAGTCAGCAGTGTTCCGCTGAAGAAAAATGTGTGAATTGCAATGGCAATCACACTTCATTTTCTAGGTCATGTCCACGTTGGTTGATGGAGAAACAGATTCTAACAATTAAACATAAAGAAAATATCTCTTACTCTGAAGCTAGGCGTAAAGTCAATGTCCAGACACCGACACCTGGTGTAACTTATGCTTCTGTTTTGCAAAAACAATTTTGTGCAAATTGCTCTTGCACTAATTGTGTTAAAAATATCGATGAAAGTAAGCCGCCTGTGAAATCAGACTCCGATACTGAAAAGTCCGTAACTAGTGCTCCTGAAACTGGAAAACCTGAAATAGCTCAACGCAAACGGAAATCAAATAAATCACTAAAGCTTAAGCTTTCGAAACGTGGCGTTTCCGAAAAACATCTTTCACAAAAGATAAAAGCATCAAGTTTAAATAACTCTGTCGCTCTGGGACTTGCGAATCAGGGTATAGTCAAAAAGGATCTATCGTCCATTTTCAGTGGCGTGCCCAAAAGTCCCGAACTAATCGCACTTCATCCATCCGAAGAGGAGGATGAAATCCAAATGAGTTGCGATTTATCGACGACTCTAACGAATGTCCCTAATACCTCTCATGCAACGTTTTCTTGATGGGTAATTTCCTCTCTTGGAACTGTCGTGGCACTCGGTCCAAGCTAAATGAAATTAGGACCATTCTAAACGAATTTCATCCAGCTTGCTTATGTCTTCAAGAAACTTTCTTGAAATGAAACATGCCTCTTAAATTGCGGGGTTATAATGCTGTTCGGAAAGATTCGGACATTAATTCGCATAATTCTGGAGGCGTTTGCATTTTGACCTCCAATTCTTTCCCCAGCACACCTCTCTTACTCCATACTAATTTGCAGGCTGTGGCGGTTCAAGTACATGTACGAACATTAATTACAGTATGTTGTGTTTATTTACCACCTAATGATTCAATCAGTCAAAAAGATCTTGACACTTTAGTAGAGCAACTTCCAGCACCTTTTATCTTACTTGGTGATTTCAATGGCCATAGCACCTTGTGGGGTTCGCATAGCACAAATTCTCGTGGACGACAGATTGAGCAGTTCATCACTAATAATGCTCTCTGTCTGCTAAATAATGAAGAGAAAACGTACTTCCACGAACCCTCGCGTACCTTTCACAGTTTAGATCTCGCCATATGTTCACCAATGCTTTTTCCGTTGCTAAATTTTACAGTTGGAAACGATTTACACGAGAGTGATCATTTTCCTGTAATAATATCTCATGCTGATGGTGGTGGTACGACTCAAGGTCGACCTCGCTTCCTATTCCAGCATGCGAATTGGACTGATTTTTCACAACTGGCTAAAATTACTGAAAATATGATTAACACAGCAGATATCTCATCAGCAGTACAGATAGTCCACGATTGCATTATGAAAGCTGCAAATAAATGTATCCCCAAAAGCTCACCCCGTCTACGGAAATTCCGCAGACCGTGGTGGAACAAGGCTTGTCATGACAGTTATAAGAAACAAAAACAGCTTTGGAACAAATTTCGCAGATACCCAACAACAGAAAATCTTGTTGCATTTAAGCGAGCCAAAGCTTATGCTCGCTGCATTCGACGGCGTAGCCAGAGGGAATCCTGGCTTAAATACGTCTCCTCCATCATTTACTCTACCTCTAGCAAACTACTATGGAGGAAAGTGAAGGCAGCTAATGGAATAAATACGGAATTTTCATTTCCTGTGTTGAAATCGGGAAATGTAATTTATTCCTCACCTGTAGAAGTTGCCAATGTTCTCGGGCGAGCATTTGAAAAAGTTTCAGCTATTAATTCATACAGTCCTAAATTTCAAGTGAACAAAAAGCGAGCGGAAGGAATTAATTTAAATTTTACTGCACGTAAATCTCTTGCGTACAATAACGCTTTTAATATGTTTGAGCTGAAGAACACCTTGCGTCAAGCACATGAAACTAGCCCTGGTCCTGATGGAATCACTTACAGTTTGCTTCGCCATTTAGATGAGGTGTCGCTGTCCAATTTGTTAAAACTTTTTAACCGAATCTGGTATGAGCATAAATTCCCTAAACAATGGCAAGAGGCAATAGTGATTCCAATCCTTAAGCCGGGAAAGGATCCTGCCAGCCCTTTGAACTACAGGCCAATCGCTTTGACGAGTTGTATGTGCAAAACTCTCGAGCGTATGGTCAATGCCCGCTTAGTGTTTGAGTTGGAGAAACATGGATACATCTCACCGTTGCAGAGTGGCTTCCGACGAGGACGCTCAACATTTGATAACATAGTTCTTCTGGAGACACAAATTCGTAATGCCTTTGTTCGCAGGAATCATCTTGTTTCCGTCTTCTTCGATATTGAAAAGGCTTACGATCGTACGTGGCGTTACGGTATTCTTCAAACACTTTTAAATTTGGATTTTAGAGGAAACCTCCCTGTTTTTATTCAAAATTTTTTGACTACTCGGATATTTCGTGTACGTGTCGGTAATTTTTATTCCGATCCTTTTATCCAAGCTGAGGGTGTTCCACAAGGAAGTGTCCTCAGTGTTACGCTTTTTATAACTCACTTTAGCGAAATTCTACAGCAACTTCCACCATCTGTTCAGCACCACCATCTTCCACCATCAGCAACACTATATGTTGACGATTTGCAGATTTCTGCTCAAGGCTGTAATATGCACTTGATTGAAAGGCAACTGCAGAATGCAGTGAACAAACTAGTTTCCTGGTGTGAAAGAAATGGGCACACTCTTTCTCCAGAAAAGAGTCGTTGCGTACATTTCTGCCGGAAACGAAACATGCACCCAGATCCTATAATTAACATTCAAGGAAACGCCATTCCTGTTGAGGATGACGTGCGATTCTTGGGAGTGATATTTGACAAAAGACTCACTTTCCTTCCGCATATTCTAGATCTGCGAAAGAAGTGTGAGAAATCTCTTAATATCCTAAAAGTGCTGTCAAATACTTCATGGGGAGCCGATCGCCCATCCCTTCTCCGAATATACCAAGCCGTTATTTTATCCCGTATAGATTACGGTTGCATGATATATGGTTCTGCACGCCCTTCTGTTTTGCGCAGGCTTGATACGGTGCACCATTCTGCCCTGAGAATTTGCTCTGGTGCTTTCCGCACATCACCTGTAGAAAGCTTATATGTCATCTGCAATCAAATGCCTCTAGATCTGCGACGTCGGAAATTAATTGCACAATATTATTTCCGACTGCAGTCGATTCCGAAACACCCTGTTAGGCAGTTGTCTCTACCAGTTGGTCTTCGTAGACTATATGATGCACGCCCCTCTCACATTCTTCCCTATTGTGAGAGAGTAAAAATTCTGCTGAATGATTCGGGACTCCATGAGACTACAATTCAACCTATTAATTACTTTTCTTTCCCACCATGGGATACTCCACATTTCTCATTCTTGAACCCGTTTACGGGATTTGACAAATCCACAACAGCACCTATTATCTTTCAGAAGCTCTTTCAAGATCATCGCAGCCAGTATTATTCGTACACAGAAGTATTCACTGATGGGTCAAAATCTAATAGTCATGTCGGTAGTGGTGTTGTTTTACCTACTCAGACATATAGCTACAGTTTGCCCACATCATTCTCTGTTTTGACTGCTGAATTGGTTGCAATAACATATGCCCTTGAAGTGATTTCAACTTCTTGTACACGCACCTTTTGCATCTACACTGACAGCAAGAGTGCTTTGGAATCTCTTTCCAATTTCAGTTATTTAATGCATCCGGTTGCTTTGGAAATCCTGGTTTTTCTTCAATCCCTTGAAAACAAAGGGTTCGAAATTCTATTCTGCTGGGTTCCGAGCCATGTCGGAATACCTGGAAATGAAATGGCAGATGCTGCAGCAAAATCCTCAAGCACTTTTCATGAGCGAGCGCTTCCGCATGGCGATGCAAAGACATGTTTTGCTCGGCACGTTCACATGTTGTGGCAACGATCTTGGGATCAGCAGATTTCCAATAAGCTGCATTCTCTCCAACCAATGATTCGCTTATGGCCTACCATTCCAGTGCGTGGGCTTGATGTAAAATTAATTCGGCTCCGCATTGGGCATACACGATTCAGCCATAAACACCTTTTATTTGGTGAACCATGTCCAAAATGCACGACATGCCATACAGTTTTAAGTGTGCGTCATGTTTTAATCGATTGTCCTGCTTTTAATAATCAACGGTTACGATTTTTTAATACAGTGTCTATAGACATGCTTGAACTACTGGGTGAGAAACCTCACTCTAACATTTTTAAATTTCTGCAGACCATTGGTTTGATGCATTTTATTTAAGTTTTGTCCAATTTGGAATCTTTTTCGTGTGTCAGCTATTTATGAACTTTTACTTTTTTCATGGATGTTTTTTAAATACCGTTTTAATGCATCGGCTTGCGATTGGAATTTTTAACCTTACCTAGTTTTTTTAATCGGAATAACCTCTTTAAATATCTTTGAAATGCTTCTTACCATTTGATTGGCGCAGCATGGCCAGATATGGCTTTTGCGCCATAAAACCTAAACAACCAACCAACTTGAATGCATTTATTCCCTTATATTATTTCTCTGTTAACGCATTGCGTACAGCGCTCTGCGCGCCCAGGGCCAGCACATTTTTGAACACTCTAGAAGCATGCTTGGCAAGCAATAGAATGCATATATGCACATCATTAATTTGCACTGAGTATTATATTTACATAAAGTATCCTTAAGTACTATTATAAATTTTATACATGCATTTATTATATAGGATTTTTTTTTAACATTTTAACTATTATTTATTTTACACACTTGAATAATGCTTTAGAGTAGTGTGATATTTGGTAACGCATATTCTCTTGTGCAATGGTGTTCGGCACGATTTGCAGCAGTATCTTGTTTTAAGACATTAAGGACCACTCAAGAGTTTTCTCGCGTTGCCTCTCCCATATGTTATTGCTTCATAAATAACAAAGTTATGATGTTTTCAGAATTTACATGTTTGCCCAAAAACTTGCTGTACCAGGTATATCTTACAGATTTCTTTACGATCCTTAATTTGTTAAGTATTTGTCTCTGGTTGCATCGATTTAGCCAAAAAAGATGAAAACGAGATAACTCGTGACCTGACCACAACGTCCGGCCTGCTGAAAACGAGAAATTTCGTGACCCGTTCGCATTGTGTTAACCTAAACCAGTGATGATATCGCAACGACCGTTGACTGCCATGTAAATCAGCCTCTAATCCCCAGTAAGGGATATGATTTATACTTCCTTAATAACAAGGCCTCTATTGATCAGGAAATTTGTGGTGTGTGCAATGCTGAATATCGTGGGTTCCTATTCGTCAATCCTGACATTACCATGGCAACGCGTTTCCCTAACAATAATCCGATTTGATGAACCGTTCCTTATTATTCAAATTATTAATTGGGTATTTCATTTTAGATTGATTTCAGATTAATACCTCTAATCCCTACCTTGTCCAAACAATCTCTTGTGCATTTATCGATGTTCCACTTTTTTATTATTATTTTTGAAATATAATATCTTATCTCTATGATGGCGTTCCGAGCAATTTTGGAAAGTAAATTCTTAATATTTAATGACGAAGAAGGCCATTAAAATGTTGTGAAAATATAAAAAAGGTAAGCAAATGTCATGTAGAATACTCCAGTGTTCCGGATTCGTAAACCGACTTTATTGAAGAATCGCTTTGTAAGCATGTCTGTCGCACGTCCAGTCTCTTGGGATCGGATATTTTCCGGCTTGCGCGGGGCAAAAAATTAGAGAAGAGGCCGCCTTGGTCCTTCTGATCGCTGTTCAGATTAACGAAGGTTATTCCAAGAAAACTTGCGGTGCTTCAACTTGAGGCGTAAATATAATTCAACTGAAACTAAGCCCATATGGCAACGTAGGCCATGACCTGAAAGGCTGCATATATGGATAATAAGGCAACCAAATACTTACAAATGTAGTATTTTACAAGTAGAAAGAAAAAGGGATTATAAATTTTATCATTCACTTAAAAGTTGTTTGTTGTCAAAGGCGAGTTCTTTTCCCAAAAAATCATTTAAGATGTGCGATGTAAAACAATAAGCTGAAAGCTTTTGTTTTTCTTTACATTGGAACAGATTCAGCTGACTCTTTCTCATTTAAATAGAAGTTGAAAAGTTTTAATAAACTAAAAAGGAAAAAAATAATAATAATAAAGCTTATTATTTTCTTCTGTGAAATCGACGAGGATACTTTTCGGAAAATCGCTTTTTCAATGATCACCCTCAAAAAATGTATCCACTCTATGTATATGGTATCTAACTCTTCGGAATTTAAATACTTCAGACTGTCGTTAATCTGGTAGATATGTTTATTGCACAAAGTTTGCAAAATTATCATACTATATGAAATAAGTATTACAGTATATAAATTCAAAGCCTGAGCACTATCTTGTGTACAACGTCCACTTACGATGACTTGTTTTCTCTTTGACGTTCCTAGGAGGAACCGAAATGAAATAATGCCGGATGACTGAAAATATTATAATGCCGAGTTTAGATTCGGCCAGTTATAAGGCCGTCAGTAGTAGAGCGCATGTGTAGAAAAAGACTGATTTATGTTTGCCACGATTTCATAAGATAGATTTTGGCATTTCATTCTTGGCAATATATTGTCGTTTTGGCGACCCTGAAATTTTCTTTTGCGCTATGCATCGCATTAAAATGATGGAAATTTTATACCATCATACCATGTGGTTTTCAGAAAAATGTCACTATAATGCGCGTAGCTACCTCAATACCTTTGACCATTACCCTCGTTGGGTTGGATGAGGTACTGGCTAATCGCTTGACCAACATCACGTCTACGAGACTCCAATTGAATCTGAAGATGACCTCATTGCAAAACTTTCAGTAGCTGTTGGTTCAGTTTCTGTTCGGGAAATAGCTGGAACTTTCGAACGAGTGTGCCAATCATTGCCCAAACTCCACCAAGCCTGTATCAGTGTTGGTAGTGGCACATTCGAGTGCATATTGTTGTATATTGTAAGTAATTGTATATTGTATCTTTCAATTTCCTCAACATTTCTAGTTTTTTTCGCCTATAGTATTTTACTTCTGGCCACATATTTCTGTATAAAAGGTACTTCTCTGTACATATTTTACCTTCTCGTAAATTTTGGTTCATGAACTCCTAAGCAACTTCCATATATATATATATATATATATATATATATATATAATATTAAGTGTTTGCATGTATTTTATTCAGCTACGTCTATTGGTAAACACGTGCAGTATCTATACAAACGACAATGGTTTTGGGTTTTATAGATTTACTATTACTATATTGTTATCATTTTGAAAGTTTTCTATTTAGTTTTATTGAGTTATTCAGTGTCTGAAGACACCAATCGTGGAACGCTCCAAATTGCATTTTCGACATTCATTGCTTTTTGTTTATTTGTTTGATTTTAATAAATCTGCTGCCGAAGCCGATCAGACACTTTTAGAAACTTATGGTGATGCTTCTCCATCATATTCCAATTGTCGGTTTTGGTTTCAAACGGCTTAAGAGTGGTAATTTCGATGTCAATGACAAAGAACGTCCTGGAGAATTGAACAAATTCAAGGACAATCAATTGCAAGACTATTGGACAAAAATGGGAAAAAGTATAAAAAATGATGGAAAATATTTTGATCGATACATATTGTATCCATTTTTCTCTTTAAATGCATTTTTAAAGTGAAAAAAGGGAACAAAATACATGCAAGCACCTAATGAAATGAATCATAAACCCGTCTAGAAGGCTTAGGTGAACTAAAAAAAATTAATTTCTAATTTATTTCCTTTGAATCATATAATTCCCAAAATAACCCTACCGTTGATTCGATAAGGGACTGAATGAAGCAAAATTGTACTTAAATCAGATTATTTAAAGTTTCAGATTTCTTTGTTGTTATTTCATCCATACATGGTAAACTATATCAGAAATTTTCTTTCCCTAAAGAAAGGAAAAAAAAATGTTTTAATGGCATAATCAAAATAGCAGAAGCAGGCTGTGTTTGTAAAATTATTTTTATCATGAAGAAATGATTAATCGTTGGTGCTGGCGAAAGAAAAATTTACTTCATTTTTGCTATCACAAATCTTAGCACCTTAATATATAATGTGTGTGTAGTGTAATCTCGTTTGAGGTTTTAATCGGGAAATGTCTGACCGCCTTATCGACTCCCGGAATAAACTTGCTCATTCTTTGATCCCTTCAACAATTCCGTAATTAACCCTCAAGGGAGGTCTGCACTGCCAAGGCCAAGATGAAATTTTCTTAACCGAATGGCGTGTGCAAAGCTGCACTTCCCCCTTTTACTGACCAGTAGCGGGACTGGAGGCCTTTCCTCAAACAAAGGCGGGTAGAAGGGCCTTTGTCTTAATTAGTTTCAGTTTAATGGTCGCCGAAGAGTTCGGGACATCACGGAAGCATTCCCTCGAGGAAGTAATTTCTCGGGCACAGCTGTCAGCCCTTTGTGATGATACCATAATGTCCGAGCATTGTGCGATCCTTTGATGAGAAGTAACCGCTCGCGTGCGTCGAGGCGGAGCCGCTCAGACAAAAAGAAGTATCGGGCATGCGAACCCATTCATGTCAGACATGTGTCTTCTGAAGTCAATGACTGGATCTTTTTAGCTTCGGAGGCGCTCATTAAGTCATCAATTCAAACACAGATAGAACTGTATGCGATAAATTATTTTGTATGATTGCGATATTCTAGCAATCATACAAAATTTCGATCTGATGGTTTAGATGAATCTCCACATTTTAAACCTATATCACAGAAAAGTATAATTTTAGAATGATGTCGGTGTACCTGGGAACACGATGAATCACAAAAGCAATGAGTTTCGGTTACAATTCATCGACTGTTGCGAAAAGTTTCACTCTTGTTAGTCAAATAAGTGTCTTTTTTTTCCCACCAAATCACGCCAAGATTCAGTGCAGCACAACGATTTTAATGACAGAACCGTGCTCTAAATTTCATCCAGTCAGTGATTTGCTTTTCAGAGTTATCGAACTCGCATAGACAGGCGAACGGACACAATTTTCTGCTGAAAAATTTCAAACAAAATTTTTGATATAAAGATCACAGACAAAATTTCCCGCCCATTTTTGTTCCGTGTTTGGGCCTTCGAGTTTCAAGCGAACACTCTTACAACCAGCGGAAGTGTTGTCTCTGAAATTTTCTCTCATGCTCTCTAATGAAGGTTTAGATGCATTTTTTCCCAAAATGATTGAAAACCAAAATTTGACACAGACTGCAATTGCAGTCACAAAAACACATGCCAAGTTTGATATATTTAAATCATTGTGTGTGTTTTTTTTTTACTTATTGCGTTTAAATCCATCTAAAAGCACAAACCGAGAAACGTTCAACCTCTCCCTGGAATTGGTTCAAAATTTGATGGGTGTCCACACTGTAGATGTTAAATATGTGTGTCAAATTTTATCCATCTGGTTCTCTTTGTTTCGTAGTTATCGTGTTAGTTTATTTTCGAACAGCCCGGCAGACAGACTTCCTTTGAATAGGCTTTGCTCAAAATGTGTTAGAAAGCTACCAATTTGATATCAAAACCGCATGGTAAATTTCATCCATCTAGCTCAAATTGCTTTTGAGTTATCTTTGACTCATACAGGCAGGCCAGTCAGACAGACAAATCAATAAGCATAGTTGCAAAAGTGCGTTTTGCTAACTGAGGGAGATCGAAACATGGAGATTCATCAAAAACTTTACATTCGAATTTTTAGAAAATTATAATATTTTTTCTATACTTCATATACCCAAGTAAAAAGGATTATATGGGATCTGAACCTGTCACTCATCTGAAAAGGCATCAAAATATGTTGGATGAAATTATTGAATATTAGATACTTTTTCGTAGACGAAGTAGTTTTGAAAGATTATCATTTTTAAATTATTGTCCTGCAACTATTTTCTCAGTTTAAGCATACTCTGTTTGGACAAAAAAGAAAGAAAAGTTCTCTTAAAGCCAAGAAAAATAATTATTCTTCCCCGAAAGTGGCGAATTAAGCGTTCGATTTTTGAAAAGAAATAAATCTTTTTTTTTCACACACCTCCTTTTTCAGAGTGACAAAGCGCTATTTAGCACATGCATGAGGAAGAGTCGGGTAGCATCGTCGAAGCAGAAACTTGTTGAAAAGGTTTAATTCCATTTCGCCCCAGGCAGCAAAGGTGCGCCCTATTATAGTGGGCCAGTCAGCCCTGTTATCTCCTGTTTCCAGGGCAGCGCTAAGCTTCGGCTTGAAAGGGTGCACAAAGTATGTTTCTCCCTCCTTTTCATTCTTCCGTTTTGTTGGCACCAGAAGTCTTTTGGCAAATACCTCGCCAAAAGGAGAATCGAGAAAAGAAAAAAAAAGGAAGTTTGAATTCTTGTTGCTTGTTGGATCCATTCTGGAATAAGCAATAGCGGGAAAACTGCTTTAAAGCATGAGGGCACGTATTTGGGGCATGAGAAAAAATTCCAGAAATCATTGTATTTTTTTAACTCTCTGATTTCTGCACATTTAAATTGATAAAATATTAGGAGACAAAGCTCTGACTTCTACACATTTAAAATGAACAACTATTGGGGAACAAATTTTAAGGATAGATCAGGTATACAAGGACAAACTCATTTCACAATAGAGCGAATGCAGAGGAGCTTTGTTTATGAATTACAATTTAGCTATAAAATGAGCTGGAATGGTCTCCCCATAAATTTCACACATGCTCTCTAATAAAGGTTAATTTATGTTTTAGATGTGTTCCCCCCCCCTCCCCCGATTGAAACCGGCATTTAACACTGTGCTACATTACCAAATTTGATATCTATTTAAATCATTGCTATTTTGAATGAACACTATAAACTACAGACTGGCAGGCGGCCAACCCTTGTTGGAATTGATTCAAAATTTGATAGATGTTAATCTGTGTGCCGAATTTTATCCATCTAGCTGTCTTCGTTTTGTAGATATTTTATAAATTTATATTTGAACATCCGGGTAGATTAACTTCCTCTATGTAAATTTCGCTTAAAATGTGTCACTTGCAAACAGCAGATTCATATTAACACTAGAACTACCAAGACCCTCATCTAGACGGTTTTCAAATTTCATGCTTAAAAAGTTTGATGCAATTTATGTATGAGCAGGGAAATAGTATTATAGATTTGTATAAAGGGATGTGATTCTGCAGTATATATATTTGTGCACAGGGATGTTTTCCACTTTCTAGATTTCTAGTCTTTTCCCACTTTCCAAGAAATCTGCAGTTCAGTCAAAGTCTACCAATCCGACTATTCATTCATATGAAAATGCAATGGTCATATTCACAACAAGCTTGATAAGTGAATTTTAGAATTTGATGTTCATAGATTTATCTGTAATTTCTTACCATACTCATCAGTCAACTACTCATTGATCCATTAAAAAATATCTGTAAATCTCTCTTCCTCTTGATCACACTAACTGAGCAGGGAAAAAGTTTTACAGGAATGTGATTCTTCCGCGGATCAGGCGGTTTTCCGCTTTTTAGATTTCTACTCTTTTCCCACTTTCCAAGAAATCTGCAGTTCAGTTATATAAAAAGGAAGAAAAAATGAAGAAAAATAATTTAAAACATGAATTCAGCAGCAAGGGATTACTGATCAAAATTCTTAGTCAAAAAAAAAAAGAGAGAGAGAGAGAGAGTGAGAGAGAATATGTGGTAAACAGTGAAGTCCAATGAAAAAGCGAATGCCAAAAGGAGCTGCCACAGCGGTTTCTGGTCTCAAAGATTTCCTCGACATCTGAACCTCCTAAATAAAATGGTGCTACTAGCTGTACTTGTGATTAATGTTCAAAGTTCATGTTCATGAAATATCTATAAAGAAACAGGAAGTAATGTGTTCGAGACATGCAGAAAAAGTCCATTAAGTTGAATGAAAGAAAAATGAGATAAAATGCAGGGTGGCCATAAAATAACTTTCCCTGTTTGGCGGCTTCTTCAGCTAAAACGAATGAACGAAATGAAACTACATTTCTTATACAGACTGTGGAAGACATAGGAAGATAAATTCCACAGAAAAAAAATTGGAAATAATAGTTACCGATAGGAGAAATATTGGCGCTGCTGTCACGTATGGACGAGGACATTTGCATATTGAGATGGATAATGTGCAATGTCATGCATTCCTTGTAAAATGGGACGAACAAACGACCTGTTAGCAGTTTCTTCTTGACTAGTGAGGCATTCTTGATTGTTGTTAGTGATTAACTATTGATGTGTGGTTCATATGGGCCCTACCTTATCTCAGCTTACTTTACTGGTAAAACTGTTTTACACAAGACAGTGTAATGCCGTGGCTGCTCTTAAGCAAACCTGCACAGACGGGCTGTTATGCTCATCGAAACCGACAGTTAACACGCAGCAGTGGAGAACGCCATACACCGTATGCAATATGTTGCACACATGGAAGGCCAGAATATTGAAAATGTTGCTCAGCGTCCAGGTGACTTTAATATTGATGAATAAAAGAGTATTTCCAGTGAATTTCATAAATTCATTCATAGCTGTACTTCCACAGGGCCAGCATTTCCCCTATAGATAACTTTCAGTACTCCATTTTTTTTTCTCGGCGGAATTCATTTCCCCATGCCTTCCACAGTCTGTATATAAAATGTGGTTTCTTTTCGTTCATTCGTTTTAGCTGCAGATGCCGCCAAACAGTTATTTTATGGCAGCCCCGTATAGTAGTGAGGTATGTTTACAATTTCCCTTCATATTTGTTGTTCTATATACCTTTATAGTTTTTTCTGGAAAATAAAGTGTTTTTGGATAAAATCATATTGATTTATTACTTCTATAAATATTTTTAAATGAATAAAAAGGCCAACGGGACTGAACTTACTAAATTTTTTTTTTCTGTACCTTGAGTTTTCAGACATTTTGCATGTTTTCTCTTGACGCGTTATTTCGTGTCCCTTTTTAGATTCTCCCTCTCTTTTAATTTGGTCAGTCACATCTTTGTATACAATGCTTCGCACCTACAATATCCTCTCCTTCAGCCATCATCCTCAGGCTATTTTTTGATAAACAGTTTTTTTATGTCTCCTGGATACAGAGGATCCTGTGGACGGAAGTGTTATTCATTCAATGTATGGAATGTGCTATCCAACAGAAATTGTGAAGTGCATTAAGAAAAATCTAACATAATGGGTAACTGGCTCAATTTCGCTTAAGTGCATAATAACTTCAAAAATTTAAAACTTTATTGAATGAGTTGCATGATAATGTTACATCATTCATGCCTTTTGTATCACAATGGAGTGTAAGATGCACGGTCCAATAGACCGAGCCTTATTTAGATGAAATAAACTTCGCATTTCTTTGTTCAGGAGCATCGCATTAGCAAAGTACAGTGCTTTCTTTCCCGCATAACTTGTAAATTTATAAATCGTGGCTCTTTGGCCGATGTTTGTCAGCAAAAAGGGAGGGAGGTTCCACCAAAAAGCGAACAAAAGGCCGCAGCGACCGCCTTCGTTACGAGCTGTCACGAAAATTTCCGTGCAAGGGTGCAGCTTCGGATCGGAGTTCTCATTAAATTGGAGTGCAAGCCTTTTGTCTCGCTTAATTATTTTAAAGAAGGCGCCATACGCATTGTTTGAGGGCTTGGGGAGGGGGGGGGTTAAAAGTAAGATTAAGAACTTTGGAACAAAAAGGGAAGTTCGAACGCGAGACGACGTCATTAAATTTCGAAAGTGTTTTTAAAGTGAAATAAGCATTTTGAAAAACCGTTAGCTATATTGAGCTATTTTTTTACATCATTTCAAACGGTTTTTTTGCCAATAAGCCAGTGGGAATATTTCCTCTCAACTTTCTCAAATAAATCTTTTGCTTCGAGGTAGAATGAAGAAGAAAACCGTGTTTATATTATGGTCGCCTATTGTCAGACCGCATATTCGCACAGACCGTAATACGACTCATCAGGTTTGATTCCTATTATTACACTTTAGAGTTATCATTATCCCGTATAACAAATAAACTGGACGACAATCAACCTTTCAACGAACCGAGTCGAAAAGTAATTCAGATGGATAATCCTCATTACAAATTCAGAGGCTTCATTTCGTCCATTTCGTTGTTGGCGCTTTCAAGTTAATCTGCTCAAATGGATATAAATGGTTGAACATGCAAATTTTCCACACACGGATTTTATCCAAACTTTAATAGAAGTAATTTGATGTGAAGGTCACATACGAAATTTTATCTCTCTAGTGGACTCCATTTTTAAATTACCTATCAGAGACACCTATCAGAATTTTCTTACTGTGCAAAGACGCCCTTTCCGCAAGTTCCACATTCGTTAAAAACATTGGATATTTTGTTGCTTTGAAATCAACTTTTTGGTCCTTTTTACTTTCTCGTATATGAAGCAAAGAGAAAATATTGGAATCGTCAAAAAATGAGACATAGATTTCATATTTATAATGTAAGAAATATCAAATAGTGAGCCAAATCCAACGAGGAGCAGAATGTCTGTCGGTCTGTACTTTCAGAGGCATGTGAATGCAATGGCTCAAAAGCGCAATGCTTTAAATATGTCACATTTGGTATGTGATTTTATGACTTCAACCGTAGCTGTTTGTCAAATTTTGATTTCATTCGTTCGGGATAAAACGCGTCTGAAACTGAAATTCTATTTTCGGATCCTATCAGCCGGGAATTAATCTCAAAAAAAAAAAAAAAAAAAAAACTTTCAGGTATCGTCTGATCGATTCAATAAAAATACTTTCGAGTCAAGGGTTCATATTTCGTAACTATTGTACAGCAAAGCCATGAAAAGGCGTGCTCTGGAATAATACCTTTATTTCAGAGTATGCGAGACATTTTTTTGTAGACCACCCGCTTGTTTTTCGCTGCAACCCGATTGATTTCCAGACTTGCACGGTTCTCAAAATCAGCATGAACTTGATGAAACAAAATTTTCTAATGTTTTTTAAAAGTTTCATCGTTTATGTGTTGTGTTTACGGCCATCACAAAATCACGTTCGCTTCCACTTTGATCAGCCAGCGAAATCTCTGTTCCAGCAAATGAGTGCTTCAAAAAATCATCTTAACATACACGAAACAATTCGAGTTCAATAAAAGTATTTAATAAAGTAAATAACTACCCATTGCTCTCGTATTTTCATCAGTTTCAATTGACTTGGATATATTTCTTGTTGCAAGGTTCAGCTTCATGACATCGAGACTTGATATATGTTAAAAAAGAAATAACGAGTTGGTATTATTAATTTCCCTTCCACAAGTCAGTTCTTTCCGCAAAAACCCTCGTCCGCATCATCATAATCTTGATTCGAATCATAACAGTTAGGAGGCAAAGTACACACGGACGCGTTCGTGATGAAGGCGTTCTCGTTCGTCGAATGAGATGAACGGATTACGCTAATAGCTGCGGAAATATCCGTTCATCAACTTTCTCGCATTAGCTGAAAGTACTGCGCGCATTCTATAGAATGGATGCTTCCTGATACGAGCGGGAATAACTTGCAGCGTTTTCTTATTTTATCAGGAGGCATCTTTTATGGCTGTGGTTTTAAGAAGACGTTAAGAAGGAGCATATAAATAAAATAAAGCCTCTTGCTTGAAATGTCACACCAGGATACTATTGATGGTTTGATTTATCTGCTTTGATTGCATCAGCCCGCTTTCCTTTCTCATGAAAACGATTTTTACAGCATGCAATTTACAGAAGCTCAGTGAATGCGTACACAAATGTTATAGGATGGAGTAGCCATTTGAAAATGGACGATTTTTTAATACATCCATCACAATGCTAGTTTACTTAGCTTTTCAGTTAACAGCTGTTTAAAGAGTGGGAAAACATGTGAGTGATATATTTCGTTTGAATTTCATTATAGCTATAAAAGCATAGGTACGTGAGCATATTTCGTGAGCCTTTTTAAAATAAAGAAAAAATTCGTGTAAATAAAATTAATATAATATTATTAATATTAATTATATATTGTTTCATTTTAAGAGTGTGCAAAAAGTATCTTTGCATCATAATATTTTGAAAGTTATCATTCAAAATTTCAAAAATCTTTGAATCAAAAAGATTTAAGTATATTTTTCCTCGTGCTTAATTATTTCTTAAAGACAGCTATTATTTGAAACTGCTTCTAAATATGCAATTTTTTCCTATCATAATAATATATTTCTTTTTGCCCAAATGTATGGTAAATCCTTTTCAATAATTCTTTTTACCAATAATAAATGGCACTCTGATTGTGCTTAATAATATGCTCTTTGTAAATCTATTTCAAGAATGACTTCCTCTGTTTGTTTTTTTCTTAAATGAATCTTCCTGATGAAATAATATTTCCATCTGCAGCAACGCTTATTTTATATTAAATGAATTTTCCTTATGAAATAATATTTCTATCTGCAGCAACGCTTATTTTATGTTAGATGAATTTTCCTTATGAAATAATATTTCCATCTGCAACAAGGCTTTTTTTTAATGGAATAGGCAGTTTCAGTGCGAAGCGACAATCCTTAATTAAACATTTGTTAGTGCCAGAGTCAAAAAGAAAAAAAAATTGATTTATCTTAGTTTTCAATATTCAGATATCACCGAATAGTACTACTTAAAGGCAAGATTAGGTTTCAGAAATTGAAGCATGTTTTTGTTTTTTTTACTTTGTTGAAGAAAACATCATTTGGCTTCTTTTTTATTTTTATGATTATTATCTGGGAAGCGGGGGGGGGGGTTCTTTTTAATGTATTCATTTTACCTCTTTTCGACCTTGATTTTCCTTCTAAGAGTCGTTCTCAATATCTACTGCTTTAACATGCCGTGAATTTGCTGAGGCATCATAAAAAGTTTCATTGCTTATCTAACAGGTTATGAGACAGAATTGCAGAATCGGTTTCAATGAATATCATAATAATTTATAACGAAACAACTAATTTAAAATTTTCCCAACCACTTATTTGTCATCTCAAAGAATACCACCCTGAAATAATTAAACTCTAACAGTTATTCCCTTAGGAAATTCAAAAGAGAAAAAATGCAGTATGGTTTAAAGAGGATATGTTTAATCTCGCATAAGAAAGGCCATTTGCCTTTTTCTCAACACAATTTTTTTTTAAAAAAAGTGAGATGCAATGAATGAGGTAATGACATTTTTATATTAAGGATCGAAATTCATTCCCATTAAATATGAAAGCAAAAACGACAGGCAGTAGGCCGGAAGTTATTCTTGAAAATTCTTTACTCTTTTTAAGAAAACTGTTTGATAAAAAGGTCAGAATATGGTGTTGGAAACGAACTCATCATTCTGTTAACCCATTTCCGACTCGGCAGATGAGGCAGCTCCCTAGGCCTGAATGAGACCGCAAGTAAGTTGATAAAAAAAGATTTATTAGTCGAACTGCGAGGTTACTAAATGTGTGAAAATCCCAAATGATCTGAACTATAAAATATTATGGAACCTGAACGTGAATGCTTCACAAAGTGTTAACATTATCTTATCTGTACAGTATGTATACTGTAATTATCAAAATAAACATAAAGACCGAATATCTGAAAAATAGTAGACACTGACGTTTATCCCATGCAGTTAAAGACATAAAAAACCAAAGGAGCACCAACAGATACACAAACACACATTCATCTTTGTTATAAGTAGATGTGATTGCGCTGCATCCACGTTTGCATGCAATATTATTAAATAAGACTCTCGGTGAATGAATAAGTCAGCAGTAGTATGGGAGAGGGAAGTGCTTGCTCAGATGTATATTCATCATTTGACCGGGCTCCAGAATGACGAGGTCCATCATAAAATAGCTCTCGCGTTGCTTTGAAACACGATGTTAATATATAAACTAATTTTATCTTTTACAATTTTTTTTTTTTTTAGAAATTAAGCTAATGAAATCTTTATAATCGCCCTGCTTTCGCCCTCAAAGAAGCCGCTTAGTCGGAAATACACTAGTAAGGAAAAAAAAAACCCGGATCTCACTTAGAAAATCAATCGAAATAAAAAAGATAAATTCCACATAGAGAACTCTCACACAGAGTGGAAAGTAGAATAATTGATCCGTGCTCTCAAATACTTCTCTATGGATTTCAACAAGTCACTGACGTCTGGCGCAGTGCAACCATTTCTGGCTCTTGCGCCATTCAACTCGACACACCACTGATGTATTGTGTGATAAACGGGACACTAAAAGATATAAGAAAATCCTTTTAAGCTGCTGTGGTAAATGCATTGTTTATTTAATGCTGTTGCTTTTGATAATTCACGGCAACCTGTTAAATTTTAGGGAACAATGCAAAATGTGCTTCAATGGCCCCTTTTATGAACTTCCACCCAGTCTCAAAAATCATCTGCAGAAGTGAATGTTCCACACAGTAAAGGAATTTTAATTCTGAGACAGAATCGCTGATTTCCTCTCTCTTGTCGTAATTACGTGGAAAACATATTGCTGCAACAAAGACTCAAACGGCTTAGGGGTAATGCAAAAGTTTAAGTTGCGGAGAAAAGTTTAAACTCTTTGCTGTGGCTGTTTCGAATGCATTCAGATATAATTTCATTTAATGGAAGTGGGATTCCACATTCTGTATATCTATACGATAGAGAGATTTTCGCTATTCTCAGAAACTTAAAGAAAATGGAATGCGAATTTTGAGAAAAAGTTTTAATTAGTTAAAATATGATAAAAATTTAGAATTTTGTTGACAAGATCTCTTACACAAATGAAACTAGGTATGTTTTCGGAATGCCGCGTTCACAAACATGCCAATAAAGGATGACCAACCTTTTGAGGGTTGGTTAAAAATTGTATGTTGTTCTACAAATAGTATCATATATACCGGCGTCCTGACCTACGAGTAGCGCGTCTTCCCATGATCTGGGTGTCCGGAGCTCGAGTATGGTGGTTCTTTACCATGTGTTCTATCTGTGAGGTGTGTGAAAGAGCACCTCCCCCCCCCCCCCTGTAAAAAGTGGTTATCAAGCGAGTGTCATCTTCATATGAGCTAGAAGTCAGACTTCTGCCGGTCATTACCCTCAGAAGCTACTGCACAAACTCGGTTTAAATCGCTTTCATTTGTCAGAGAGCTTGTCTATGCCAAGTGCCATAAGCAACAACAACATAGTATCATTTATCGCCTCCATATGCACACAAACAGGCAGACGTTTCGTAGGTGTAGATTCGTACAAACAGGCAGGCAATTAGAATTTCTTTAAAATTGAACATAAATCTGCAAATTTTTCGGACGGTTACATACCAAATTTATTTATTTAGCTCATTGTGTATCAGCAAATTTTCCGTGAACACAGACAGCAATACAAAGCCTTTCTTCCCATTTATACCGATGGGTCAAAATCATCTAATAATGTCTCTTTTGCTGTTGTCTTACCAGATACAGTCATTTCTTTTACACTTCATTCCTTTTGTTCAATTTTTACGGCAGAAATAACTGCGGTTTTATATGCATTAGAAGAAATCTCTGAGAGACCGGGAAAAAAGTTTATTATTTATACCGACTCTCTAAGTGTGTTACAATCCCTAAAATCATTTTATCTTCATCGTCATAATCATCCTTTGGTTTTCCAAGTTATAGATATTTTTAACAAACTGACTTCTCGAGATTTTATTATTTTATTCTGTTCGGTACCCTCTCATGTAGGAATTCTGGGCAATGAGGAAGCAGACAAGGCTGCTAAATTGGCAAGTATTCCAGCCGTCACATCTATTCCTGTAAGCGATTTAAATAAGCACACTAAAAGGCTTCTTTATTCCAAATGGCAAGCTCAGTGAGATTTTGAAACTAACAATAAACTACATGCTATTAAACCTCATGTACAACCGTGGTCTTCATTACCCAATCGGAAAGCAGACACAGTATTAACCCGTTTACGTATTGGGCATACGAGATTTACCCATCTCCACCTGTTACTAGGTGAACAACCACCACTATGTTCCCAGTGTGACTGTCAAATGTCTGTCCAACATATATTGTCAGAATGTCCAAATTTCAATACTCAACTTTTGCACTTCTTTCAAAATACGAACACTCCATTACCCTTCTTACTTGATAAGACACCACATGTTCAAATTTTTGCATTTTTGAAATCAATAGGTTTTTATCCACATATCTAAGTTTTCTCCATCTTTCTTAAAAATTTTCACATTGTTTTTATAGCTGAAATTTTATATTTTAAGCCAGAAAAACACAGTTTGGCGCAGCATAGCCAGCATTATGGCTCTTGTGCCAATAAAATCAAGAAAATCATTTAGCTCATTGTGTTTTTGAGTTTTCGTCTTTTGCAAACAGACTAATATAAAGCCAAAAATTTATGTACTGAATTCAGGAAGCTCTATTGTAAATTCATCGAAATTCCCAAGTTGAATTTTTTGACGATTGCTATATGTTTTATGCTTTGAGTGCCAGAGATTAAAAATGTGCAGATATATTACAGGATTTCGATTCTTGTTTCAAGACATTCTATTGATCTAGCTAAAAAGCTTCATTGCTCAATTTTTTGTAACTTAATGTGTGAAGACTCCTTATCATACCGAGAAACAATTCAAACGTGATTTTAAAATATAATCCTTTTCTCTGTTTTTATTTCATTTTTTTTGGCTAAAAACTCTAAAAGAATTCTCTAAAACTCTCTAATAAGAATAGCATCTTCTTCGAGCTGAATTTTTAGTTAAAATTAATAAATGGGCAGCTTTGAATTTTCTTATCATAGTGGGTAATTTTCTTTTGAAGCACTTGTTTGCTGTGCCACCCTTTGAAAAAAAGCGAATGAAGCTGCTGAATTACTTAATACCATTCATTAGAATGGCATTAAGTAATTCAGAAGCTTTATTCGCTCAGTAGCCAGAGGGAGTAATCTATCCTCGAATTTCTTGTATTTCCATAATAGAACACCTTATAAAAGTCTGTATTTCTGGGGCTTCCCGCCGCCTCATTTCTCGTGTCATGAGTGCACGACACTGTTTGCGCCTTTGTGAATAGGGCTTTATTGACTCTGCTTTCGTCCGATTACGTTCAAAATGGGACGAATTTTTGTTGCGAGATCACATTTTTAGATTTCATTTGCATGCGTTTTTGAGTATCGCGTTCAAGTGCACTTCGACGGATAGACGGTCATTTGACTTTTCAATGACATTTTTCGGTCAAAATTTGATTAAAATCTGCAAATATTTTTTACAGAAACTTATCCGGTTTCAATCGGTAGTTCATTGCATTTTTAAGCTACCGTAGTGACAGAGTATCATTCAAAAAATATTTTATTTTTTCTTTCAGCTCTAAGAGATTGTGAAAGTTCTTTCAAATTTGCGGGAGTATTGAGTTTCTCTAGTGATTATAATGCATGAGAAAGTAGAATCATCAAAGAGGAGTTTATTCATTCTTGTCACTGGCTGATATTTTCAAAATGAACAGCAATGGCGCAGAGCGGTTCTTGAAAATTATTGCTTTTCGTTTCCAATTACACATGTATTTCTTATTTTTGCTTTTATCATTCATAAAAGTGAAGGGATGGGTGTTACTTTAGAAATTCTAATGCTCTTATTTTTAAGAGTTTTTATGTTTTTTAATTCAAAGCTTAGCTTTGCTTAGTATTGGGAATGTCGACTTTATCAAAATTTAATTTTTATCAAAAGCGTAAAAGCTGAGAAGAAAAGATATGTTTTGTAGAGTATTATATAGGTTATTTTTATTCCCTTTTTGAATTTATTGAATATTTTTAAAATATATGTTATGCTTGATTTTAAAAAGTAACGTATTTTGAATTTTCTTTAAATGGGAAATTCGGTGCTTTTTATAAAATTTTTCAGAAATTCCGGAAGTTCGGTTTTATAATTCTGAATTTTTTAGATAGACATTCTTAACTGTTTCCCAGGAGCTGAGTAAAGATCCTAAACTTTAAGACAATTATTTTAATGTTAATCATTTTTATTTACCATTTTTTTAATCGATTTTTTTTTTTTTGCTCGTTTTCTGTTGTACCGGAGTTTATGAATTTTGTACTCTTCTGTATTGTACGTTTTATCTTATTTTCCCTTTTGTTATTCTTCGTTTGCGGTTTAAAAGCCTCGGAGCTCTATTGCAAAGGCATGCAGAATCGGAAGCATGTATCCTACTTTAATTCTTGTAAGGCAAAGAACTTGCTCTTCATACTTCTGTATTGAAAGAAATAGTAAACTTAGCATTTATAAAATTTATTCCCTTCATTAGTGCTCATTCTCTGAAAGATCGTTGAATTAATATACCTGAACAAAAAAAGAAGCAATTAATACACGGATTAAAATCATATAATTTTCTCCTGCGCTCACCTTGGCGAAGTTTATCCCCTAATCAATTAAAGCAAGGGCGTCCGAATCTTTCTTATCAAGAGTCGCCCTGGTTTCTCTAATACCCAGGTAATAGCCAGCATAATTGTCACGATAAAGCCCTGCGGGGCTCTCAAGCTTAAAAACGAGCTCCCTAGTGATAAGGTGATGACGATCCGGGAGTTTATGGGGCGCTGTGGGCGTCTGATAAGCCCCGGAATGTACTGCGCGGGGATTCGGGCGGGACGCTTCGCTGACCTCTTAGTTAACGACTCTGGATGAGGCTTGAATGTCTTGTAAAAAAACAAACACTTACACATTTTAGGATATTGTTTCTTCATTGAAAAAAATTATAAAGTTATTTTTAATTAATTTTGTTTGATGGACAAACGAAACGGGATAATGTAAACACATGGGTGGATAAAATTTTAATACATATCTTTATCATCAGCGTTTTAGATGTGTGTAATATATTTGATCAAATCCACCGGTGATCATGTATCATTTGACTTACTTTTACACATTGCCGACGGTTGGCGAGATTATTAGTGTTAAGTTGGAAAAAAACGAAGGATGACTGAAGTCTTGTACCAGGTGCAAATTTATTATACTTTCCTGCATTCTTATGCAGTAACCTTCTCCGGGTTCGAAATACTGGAATAGTTTACTTTTATATGCATTTTCATTTTTAAAGAGATAGTGGACATTCAATTAAGTATTTACAAAAACCGACAAATGTATGTTTTTTTAAATTATTTTTCATCAATAAAATAGCATTTAATACAGCTATTTTATTTGATATGCGTTTATATTCAAATAAAATAGCTGTATTAAATGCATTGTTTAGCAAAATGAAAGGCTTGAAGGAATAAATATATTTTAATGGCTGTTTTTAAGAACAAAATTCTAGATTTAGTATCTTTCAAAGGTTTCGGGTATCTTAAGTTTTAAAAAATTTCATAAAACTGATTATGAAGATTTAGGTTAAACAGTAAGAGAAAACTGCTGCTTTTATGTTTCGAATTCTTTTGCATAGATGAAATTCAATTTTAATTCAGAACATACACAATATTCTCATGAAAAGTGAATGCGTATGTATGGAGAGTGCTCGATAACGCGTAAATAGCAAAATGATCTCGCTACAAATAGATATTTAATGTGTCATTTTAATTAACAATTAATGTAACATTTTAATTAATAATTGCAGTGTCATTTTAATTAACTAACCTAAGAGCAATGAATGATTTTCGACTAAATTAATAATTTTGAATTTTAAATGCTTCTAATTTTTTTAAAAAAATTTCTAAAAAAATAATAATTAAAGATTAAAGATAAAAATGCATGCACGGCCTGTCTATTTTTGAGTGTGCATCTTGCTTCTACTCAGCAATCGATGTGTTAGGCATTGTGTTTACAGATTTGCTTGGCTGAAAATCCGGTCGCTTTCATCGGATTGGACGAGTCTTTTTAAAAGCCGGCTTTCAGTCCGGCCTTTGAACTTATTAAGGGAAACACGGGCCATTGATCGGGATTAAAAACCGTTACCTAAATCACGGACTCATTGTTTTTCTTGCTTTTAAAAATCTCACTTTCTCGAAGGAAAAAGTCGGTGGCACTGCACTGGAGCGAACTCTTTCATCACACTCGTTCATTAGAATGTAAACAATCCCTCCTTTCTTTCGCCGGCGACTTCCAACCACTGAAACTTTATCGCCCTCCTCCTCCCTACGTTACTTCCCCCCTGCTCCGCACCTCTGTAATTATTTTCCTTTGTTCTTCCCACCCCCATTTCTCTTTTCCGCTTCATTCGTCCCGGGAACAATTTTATTACGCGCGAGAGCACACTTTGGGACGGAGAGCAAAAAACGGCGGCACTGAAGAACGTAGCGTCCCCGTCGATTGAAAACTGTTGTAGCGTGCACCGATCGGAAATTCCTTGAGACTTTGCGCCAGGGGTTGTAGAGTGAAAGATGAATGGAGAGAGAGAGAGAAAGAGAGGCGTTTGCACCCATTGACGAGGCAAATTAAGAATTATGAAGAACGTTTCGGGAGCATCTAGGAAATATAGAACTCTATAGTTATATATTGCGCATGCCTCGACTTTATGCCCATTTTTGCATTCTCTTGTCGGAGGTATAAAAAGTATAGTAATCGTCATAAAATGTTTGCATTTACGTTTGGGTGGATTTCCAGGTTTCAGGATGCCCTTCGAATCTGAAAATAATTAATTTCAGTTCATTTTGATGGTTTAGTTTAGTTGTATATATCCCCTGAGGGGGGCACCTCATAACTGAGGATGAGAAGCTAACGGCATGGGGGTTGGTTCTCGCCACCCCTTGGGTATACAAAATGGTAGGCGTCTGGCTCTTCCCATCGATGATGGGACTTACTTCCGTAGGGAAATGTTGTGCCATGGCCGGTGATGGCCCTTAGGTCTTGACCACAGTACCCGGTAGTGTTGCTGACGCGGTGGTCCAGTCATTCAGGTTTATTCATGTGCCTTCGGATGGGTCGGAGAGTCAGTGTATGACTTAATTTAGATATATTAACATCCCGTTTGAAAACATTACTAAGGCAATATAATTCGTGTAACTTCGAGTAATTATATACATAATTTCGAGCCGCTATCAAATGACGAGGAAGGCATCTGAGCTATCACTTCCCACTCCAAACTTTCGCACCACACCCCAAACGAATTTAACTCTCATCAGACCTACTTATATGGCGGTTCTACGGCGTAATGGGATTCGAACCTGGAACTCTTCGTCGCAAAGTAGAGACCTTAACATCAGGCCACCGGCATGTTTCGATGAGTTGATCGTTTTGTGAACACGATGAACCCAAAAAACTGGTGAAATGAAATTCGAATGCGTGCTCTTAACCCAAAAATTGTAGATTTCAATCAAATTTTTGAACAAAATCCATCTTTAAAAAGCCTTTTCGCCTGCTGAGATGTGGTGATTGAAAAATATAGAAATCACTTCCTATTGCTTTAGAGGATCGAAGTTTGACTACACTTGTCTATTCCCAATGACGATATTGTGTTCCAATATTTTAAGAGTTCAATAATGGGTTATTAAATCAATAATTAGATTCTAATTCCATTGGCATGGAGCCACCCGGTAAAGATTTTAAAGAAAAACAAAAGTATTTTCTAGGCTAACACTATATTGAATTTCTATTTAAAGTCTATTAGGAAGGCAATTTATAGTAAACAAAGCGAGCCAAAAAATATTATACTCTTTAATGCTTCAATGCCACTCACACAACATGCGCATGATAACCGAAACAACTGCAGTGTCCGCTCTCATAAAATGTGTGAGGGTATTGGCCTGGATCATACTCTCTGTGTGATGATTCGTGAATGTAAACAAGTCAATGGCAAACATATTGATGTTGGCTTCTTATTTCATCACTATGTTTTTGATTTTAGGTTAATTACTGTTATATTGCCCGTTTTAGTAAATTAAACACAAATGAAAAATATTGAATTTTTTGTATTAAATGTGTTATTATTAATATAGTTTTTGTTTGTTTGTTTGTTTGTTCGTTTGTTGTGCATGTCCGCATATGTCAAATTATTTCGTGAATTTACATGAAGTTTTTAAAATTCTTCAAAAATATTGCCAGCCCCTGGTGACGTTTGATGCTTAGACCAGCTGCCATTAAAACATTAATACGCTGATAAAATATTATTTTAACAATTTTGGTTTATTTATATTATTTTATCTTCTCTATATTCAATATATCACCACAACAAATTAAGGTTATAACAATGCTGTGTTTAGTTGTTATTATTCTGCACTTTAAAGCCCTTATGTCAACCCCAATGGGTGCCATGCTTAAAACTGAAGCTCGCTGAAAAATTGCGTAACCAGAATATGAATGTTTCTACACATTAGACGTGATGCAATGGCAAATAGCAAATTAATCATCAAAGATGCGAATGAATAGTTTCGATTACGGTTACGGAGCAGATAAATATATCTTTTATTTCATCTGATAATAGTTTGTGATCTGCCGCAATTGCAATTTCCTATGTGATAAATGTGATTTTCTTTCTGAACGAAAGCTATTTTTGTTCGTTTGTGGTGGGCTTTAAAAAATTTTCTTTATTATTATACATTTCAGTTTTAAAATCTTTACTATGCAGTTCAGCTTTTAATGCATGTGAAATATTTCTGGCAGTATGCTTTCTGCCATTAACATCTGTATATTCATTGCGGTGTTGATTGCGTATTCGAAATCTTCCCCTTATTTCTAAAGATTTGTTTGATTTCCATGTAAACTTAAAATTAATAATTAATTTCAACTGAAATATTTTTGATAAATATAAAATTTTATTACATGAAACTTATTTCCAATTTTAAAAATGTATGTTTCTGTGATGTCATTCTCTAAAGAAATAATTGATTCTTTTAAAATTATTTTTTGCAATCATTTTATGTCATATTTTAAGGTGGGGGTGGTGATTTTCTTACTAATATTAAAATTATGGGTATTTTTAAGCGTTATATTTTCCTAGACCAGAATTTTTAGTAATTCTAAATCTGTATAAAAATAAAATTTGAAATATGAAATGATTTCTAATGCATGCAAACAGGAGATAGAATATTAAAAGCAAAACATTGAGGTTGGGCTCAGAAAAAACAAAAATGAAATTTTAAACTATCTTTTTTCCCGAACCTTAACACAATCAAACAACTCATAAGATTTACTTTTCTGAAATTAATGTATGTGATATGCATACTTACGTGCATTACTGTATTGAAATCATATATTTTACAAACATTTTTTCGGATACTTTCAAACCAAATCTAATTTCCAACAACATTTCCCTTGCAATAAATCTAATCTCTAGCACTTATTGAAAACTTCGGTGATTTTCAACAAAACATTTTCTATTGCGATTATTTCAGAATTCTTAAAATGGACCTTAACTTGGAAGTTATTTTTCCAAATTCACGAAGAGTTCAGTCGTTTCGCGTACGGTCTGTCATCCTTCGCTGTACCTGTAAAAGTTCGTTTGCAGTCGAGGCTCCGTTAGTGTCGGAAAGCAACAAGTGTGGAAAATAATTCGCTTGCAAATGCAGTCAAACTTGTTTTTGTGCGATGTATAGGGCCCGCATAAAGGATACTACGCACGCATACACAAAAATCAGAAAATTTTAAATATACTTTTAACAAATAATATTTTGCAAAAATTTCAATAATTCTTTTTATGCGGTGGTGCTGAACCGCATAAAGAAAAGTCCCACTTAGAAAATATGTCTGAGTTTTAGAAGAGATGAGTTGACAAAGCTTACGAGAAGGTACTTCCAAATAAAACAAATAATTAAATGGCACATGGGGACATTTTTTAAATTTAATTTCTCATTTTAAAATGGGGAAATTTTCAAAATGCACATGACTCAATAGTAATCTTCATAACCTAAAACACGCATCTTCTTGTGATGAACCTTTTAAAAATCCCTTTCATCACTTGGAAATATTAAAATTGATTTAATTTTGGAATATATTGTTTATTTTATTTTCGAACATTGGAATTGGATGATGTAATATGTACATACATGCAATGTGTTTAACATACCCATCGAATCATTGAACGTATATATACACTGATAAAAAAAACATTGCAACGGCCAACACCATTGATATTCATATACTGCATAGAAATGGACCGCACAAAAACATGTTGGACTATAATATATGAACTTACTTATTTCAAGAGAAATTCAAAGCAGTTGAAGACAAAAATATATCAAAACATTTTGTTAACTCGCCGTGTTTCAACAAGGCATGTGAAAAACAGCATATGAATGATAACTTTAACACTTACTTTAATTCATTTCATTTGTCCTTCACCCTCTTTACTAAAAATGCATGATGATATTTTTCCCCTATAACTAATGCAAGGGATATGAAATGAGTTTGATGTCCGTTAAGAATCACGCCTCTTCATGAAAAGGTGTTTTGTCTGTCTGTGAAGTGATAGCTGAAAAACGAATAAAACTCAACGGATAAAATTTGATCTGTGATCTTAAACCAAAACTTTCTAGATTTTTTTTCACTTATTGGCAAAAAATTCATCAACAGGAAGTATGTCCACACGTCTTTGCGCTTGTTAATACCGTAACTGAAATGCAATGTGCCGGATAAATGAAATTTTCCATACCATTTTAGGATAAACGTAGTAGTTCTATATCAAATTTTGAAATGACTGTCCGTTGGTCTGTTTGTTCACGAGTATGTACATGTGATTCCTAAAACACGGGAGAAAAACCTTCACCAAAAGGGAGTTTGAGACTTTTGGTAAAGGAATATAAGGGACGAGGATTGGACTGCCGTAAAGGTGAATAACCTCAGAGATCAAGGGGCCGTGCCAGCTCGGGTGTCGTCCTCGTCATCTGACCGCTGTTCAAAATAACGAGGTCAGTCCCAAAGTAGCCCTAGTGTTGCTTTGAAAATGGAACGTTCCTATAACTAACTTAACCTAACCGGAGATCGAGGAAGAAGAAAGGAGCTAAGATCTAAAAATGATGATTTATTTCAAACTTCTTTCCAATAAATAATTATTTTATTTTAATGAAAAAGAGAATGTAAAAGAAAATGGTTATTAATCTAGTCTATTCAACGACAGGGATATATTTAAGTATGGGCACTGGTCCTGGTATTAGCTACAAAATCGTTCGAAAAAATACAATATTGCCTAAATTGGTTAAGATATCTCCGAGATTCGGCACTACAGATTTTTTTTGTAGCATTTCTGCTGGAAAAGCATTTTTGTATCGTTCCCAGAAATTCCAGGAACATTTTCGGAAGACTGCTAACACAAGAGAAGTTCAAATACGTCATGCGGAAGATGGTTTTTTCCACTTCTGTTAAATAAAATAAAAATTATTCCTCCCTCCTTTTATATATAAGGGAACAACAAAAAGAAAGAGAGAGGGGGGGGGGTTGAAGCGGGCCGGTTGTCTCTGAAAGTTCAATAGAAAAGTTCCGAAACAACGGCGGAAAAAAAGCGAGAGCAATCGCATTTCGAGAGATCCATCAGGAGAGCTGTCACTATTTATTTTATTCGGGATGCTCGTTTGGCTTTTTTCCCTCATTGTTAAATGCAGTTTAGGCCTAAAAAGAGTGAGGCTTGTCAATAGGCGGCGAAGACGAATCGGCGTCGGTGAAGTGCGGCCGATTCAATCTTCGTTCCGCCTCGCAATCGAATAAAGCCGCCTTCTTCATTCTATTCTTAACCTTCCTGTCGTCTTTTAATTTGCCAGCCATGCGCTGCTTGTTTTTTTTTTTTTTTTTTTGAGGGGGGGAGGTAAGGGAAGTTAAAGGCGTTTTTGAGCCAAGTTTGACGCCCATCTGCAGTATTTTCAGGATCGGAACTAACACGTCGTTTTCTACTTGTTCCGAAGAAAAAGGAAACAATTCCTCGGTTTTATTTCGTTTAAAGAACGTATTTTAGATGCGGAGGGTATTATAGAACTTTATACTTAACTTCACATGTTTCGTGTTTGTAAGAATCGAATTTTGTAATCGATTTTTCCATTCATTTCTTCTGCAACAAAAAGTTCTGTAATTTGTGTATAGTTTTTGTTACGGATGGCAACAGAATATCTTAATTTTAGATCTCTTAGTTATCAATTAATATATTAATTTAGCTAAAAATGGATATAGGATGTAGCATCATCTAGAAATAAATTAGAGAAATATTGATTTTGGAATTCCACAACATTTATAACCACGTTTTATATAATATATTAAGTGCTTGAATGTATTTTGATATTTTTTACTTTAAAAAGGCATCTATTAAGAAAAATTGGTAAAATATATATCAATCAAAATATTTTCCACAACTGTTCTCCATTTTCGTCCAATAAGTCTTGCAATTGATTGTCCTTGAATTTGTTTAATTCTCCAGGACGTTCTTTGTCATTGACATCGAAATCCCCACTCTTAACACGTTTGAAACCAAAACCGACAGTTGGGATATGACGGAGCAGCATCGCCATAAGTTTCTAAAAGTGTCTGATGGGCTTCGGCAGCAGATTTCTTCAAATCAAACAAACAAAAAAAAAGCAATGAGTGTCGAAAATGCAATTTGGAGCGTTCCATGATTGGGGTCATTACACAGTGAATAATTCGATAATACTAAATTGAAAACTTTCAACAATAATAGTAATTTGAACAATGCAATAATAGAAAATCAGTAAAACCCAAAACCATTGTCGTTTGTATAGATACTGCGCGTGTGTACCAATAGACGTCGCTGATTAAAATACATCGAAGCACCTAATATTAAAAGAAAAAAAGTAAAATACCAATATCATTTTAAACACTGTTTTATTCGTATAGTAAAAAAAAAAAAATCTTTATCAGACATAAAGCAATATTTTAAAGAAATTAAAGTACGTCGTCGTTATAAGATTTTTAAAAAATATTAATTGAAATTTGAAACATATTATAAACGTGATTAAAATTTCAGTTTAAAATATTTATATCACAGTCTATCGCTTTTATGTTCAGATATACATAGTTCTTCAAGAAATTAACTACTTGCGCTGGAATGAAGTACCCCTCACGTCGAAAGAATTTTGTCACGAAAATGCCAACCTTGTATTATCCTTGCTGTGCTATCACAGAAGTAAAAATCATGTTCGATGTCCGCCGATAGAGATTGTATGCCAGAACACAATCATAGGTGGAAAATTAATTCATTCAGAATATATAATTTTTTTCCGATTTTTGTAAGACATTTATATTTTCTGTGGCCTCGCTGCAAGTTACAGTAGATTCTTTTGGCACGCACTTATTCTCATGATGATTAGGTGTGTGCCAAAAATGTCGCTACACCGGTAAAATAAAATAATAATTAAAATCAAAAATATAATTTAAATAGTTACCCAAAAAAATCTTTCATATGCATATGTAATAGAGGCAAAAAAAGCTAAAGACAGCCAAGAAAAGAAAAACAAAGCAAGAACAAAAAATAAATAACTATAAAAAAAGGGGGAAAGTTCTAAAGGGCTCAAGCAGAAAAGCCTACGTAATATTCCACAGTAACAGTATCAGTTAAAAACACAATTAGTAAATAATAAGATTTACCAAATATAGGCAGTTTAAACTTTGAAAACAGGAAAATAAAAAATTTAAAGCAAATATAAATAAATAAATGAAAAAATAAGCAAATAAGTGAAAAAAATAAGTAAATAAATGAAAAATAAATAAATAAACAGAAAAAATAAAAATATGCATTGGCTCAGTCTAAGGTAGAGTCTGTGATTAAGAACAAAAGACTAGATAAAGAGTTCTTTTTGCATTTTTTTTCTTATACTCACAAGATACTGTTCACTTTTAACAGTGCTTGACTTTCTCTATACTTGGAAGGGCTCAGGCAGTGGTCGAGTCCCATTTAAAGTTTGCAACTGTTAAAAAAGCATTAACACTTAAAGGACTAAGAGGAATACAAAATTGCTTTACCACAAAGTATAACTGACAAAAATTCCATTTTTTTCTTTGTAGTAAAAGAACATATGGCTTCAAAAATCCTTTTTCCTTTTTAGTACAATAATATATGGAGTCGAAAATAAAGTCTAGATGGGAGAGAAACTAGGATCAATTATTATTCCATTTATCAAAATCCGTTTTTCATTGTGATACAGGAAATCCAGGATAGTTTGAGCTTCTAAAGTCATTTTTTTATTTGATAGAATTTTCAAAACATTTTGTTGAGGTTTAATAAATTATGGTACGCACCTATGTGAATCTTTTGTCAGCCCGAGTGGTTAAGAATTTTCTAAAAAATCTGAATTGAAAAATGAATTCTATTAGAATTTTTACATATAATTAAATGCCTGTCTGATTGTTTGTTTAAACCTTATACAATTTCACCCGCTTTGACAGGCCCGAAAAAAATTTATAGCAATGCAATGTTTTGCACCTGAGCCGTAAAAAGTTGCCAGTTGGTGAAATGATTATAGCACTGCTTATTCTTTCTCTTATCTCTGGATTATTAAGAGCTAAGAAGAGATAAATATAGATTAACCTTGACAGTTTCTGTTGCACCCCACACAATCTGAGACCAGACGCACATGCGCTGCTACCGAGAATGTTAAACCGAGTTAGTGAATTCTCAGTCTTTTTACGGACGAGGAATTTATGTACAAGTTGTCGATTGCAGCCCTAGGTCTTTTTCTAGAGCTGGGCACATCCGGATCACAGGCTGGTATTAGAAGTAACTAGTTACGAATCTGGAGTATTTTTTCGAAAAAAATTGATGTTCTTTTGATAAATTCCGAAACCGGTTCAATTTGGAGGTCATCATAACGCATTTTCCTCCTGACTTACCTGAACGCATTAACAATCTTCATCAGATGTTTATTTTGAGAAACTTGTAACTTCCTAATGTTTTGGACGGAAGTGGCATCCCTTGCAAAAAGGACGGAATAGTTCTTGTTTATGGCAAAGAGCTTCTTATTGGCGGGAAGTCCCCGATGGGGCATTAGGCCTAAGCATCAAAGTTGCAGGCGGGAACAAAGAGAACGAAAAAGACGAGCCGCATCGACAGGGACATTATCGGACCTTAATTTGTCGGCAGATTATTGGGTTTCGCAACTGGCTTTTTGTCCTGCCGTCTGATTAATCGGCCCCTTTTTCTGCGAACGACGCGAAAAGGGATTTTTTCCCTCCTGCAAGAAAAGAGAAATCGATGAACAATATGTACGCAAATGATTCTGGCTTTATCTTTTGTAGCAAACTTTTAATTGTTTCCTCTGCCCTGAATACTTGTTTCGAAGGCTAACCTTTAGCGGATAGAGTCAGTTGGGTCTCGTGCCAAAGATCCCATGTGAAAATGCTGCCTTATAGGGCTCAATTCAGTGGCACAAATAAGTTGCAGCAGATAGCATATGTTACCAATTGTGAGAAATTGAATTACTTTCCTTCTGGTCTGTGAAGTGTTCTCAGAACTAAGGAAGAATCTAAAAGTTTAAAACAATGACTTAAGTTCAATACTAATGATGCTAGAGAATCTTAAAATACTAAAAGACATAATGTTAAAACATAAGGTTTTGCCAAAAATTTAAAGTTTAAAGGTGCTTGCCTCTCTTCTGTTGTGGGACGCACATTTGGAGGAATACAGAGATTTTGAAAAGGTTTTCTCAAAGTGTTTACCTGCTGCTCATAAAACAGGATTGCAAATGTAGGGAAGATTGACCACCTGTGGCTTAGGGCCAACCGCCTGGAATAGGATGCCAGTTCGGAGAATTTGCCATTAATATGGATGGATTACGTTCAAGATAGCAATCTGCCACAACAAATCTTGTCGATACTACCTCGTTCAGTGGTATCGGGGTAGTCGACTGTACACAAGAAGAAGAAATCTGTGAAGTTTACAACATTAAAAAAAACTCTTTAAATAGCTTCCAAATTGTGTCATTTTCTACAAAATAAGGAAGAAAACTATTCCACCGATATGATACTCTTTTAATTTTAATGAGTATTGCTCGAAACAGGTTTCATCCATTGCAAATGCGTGTAGATCATGTGAGTAGTTAGCGATTTCGTTCTAAACTTTCCATTGAGGAGAAGATTAAATAGCATATGAATCAATCACTACGTTAAGACGTCGAGCAGCGGATTTATGTAATGTTTATTGCCCAGGCTAGACATCACAATTTGCCACGTCCATAACCAGCTGATCTCTGCCCGTGTGAGTTTGTCCTAGAATGAAGAATTTATCTTACAGCAAACAGCTCTCAAATTGCTACATTGTTCCATGATAAATGAAATGATAAATGAAAGTGGGAAAGTGGCAAAAGGTGTCTAGCAATCCCGGTTTATGTCTTCGTATGCTTAATGATTGAAAATATATGGTTTTAAATAGGAGGTGATTTTATCGAGGAGCCAGTTTAAGAGATTTTATTTGTTCCTTAAAGAAGTTCCGGGACTATTTGAAAATTGTAGTATAACTGGAAAATACTGGACTCTTTGGAGTTATAATATAAATAGGAAAGGTTTTTTCAAAATTGCAGCCAGTCACCCCGTTACCACAGAGCAAAGAGTATAAACAGCAATTATGCTCATCAGCTATCAGAATTTTCTCATAAGAAAACAATGGTCAACAAAAGCCTGAAGAATCTTCAAACTGTTGGTAAAAAGCTTGATATCTTTTGAATTCCCAGGCTGTTGTAATAATGTGTTAAAATTACTATCCATAATGAATTTTCTACTAATTTTTTTGAGTTCGACACATTCTCTTATATAATGCTGTACTATAAATAGGAAGTACTGGGATTATTTGAAAGTTATAACACAAATGGAAAGTACCGGGATTTGAAATTTGTAGTATAAATATAAAATACCTTTAACCATTCTCGAAAATTTGGCGATGTGAAGAGTCTCAATGTTTTTAGACCTTTTAGCTTCTCCCTCTCTAACAAAAGCATGCTCGGTTATTTGTCTATTTATTTGTCTTTGAACATGATAACTAAAAAAAAGCAGAGAGCTGATAGAATGAGGTTTATGTAATCGTGACACTAAGGTCAACATAAACGATATTATTAAGATAATAACCAAATGAATAAATTTGTAATATATATAAATTCTGTGAATTATAATTCATAATGTTATAGACGGGTTCCTTTCTTGTTCTTTAAATTTAATACAGTATATATAAACATTGAACTTCTGCTTAAATAATAGCATGCGTAAACATGGATGATGCGCGCTCACCTATATCTGTATTAATAATAAAGAGAAGGTTGTGTATTAACGGTCTTCAGGTCAGACTGTTTGATCAACAGCTGCGATATCTCATGGTCAGAAAAAAAAAGGCTAATTGAGAAACAAAATATGATTCAACACATTTTACTCCAGCTATTCATTATTATCATTTATTCGATATCTACTGAATTGTTCTAAAAGCGTAATCTATACTAATAATAAAGATGGATGCGTGTGTGTTTGCACTTAAGAGATCAAACCGTTTGACCTACATCTACCAAATTTGGCACAAATGCATCTTGGAGAATTAAAATGTGCACGTAGGAGTGATTTTTTTAAAAAAGCTAATTAAAAATTAAACTGAATTTTGGATTTGGACCCACGAATTAATTGATTTCTGCACGAAAACCTCTTTTTCGGCGTATATACATCTTTTTGTCTGTGACAAAGATAACTCAAAAACACTTAGAGCTAGACAGATGAAAATTGATATATGGTCTTTGCACCAAATTTGTAGATTTTCAAATTTTGAACAAAATCTGTTCAGAGGAAGTTTGTCTGACTGTTCGAATATAAGTTAACACAGTGACTGCAAAATGAAGAGAGCTTTATAGATATAATTCCGTGTCCAGATCTAACATCTATAGTGTAGACACCTAAGACATTTTGAGCAAATCCAATAAAGGATTGACTGTCTGAAGTTTCTCAAAAAGAGAACATTTCAAATAAAACTCAAAATATTATCTCTGAGTTTGCTATCATCAGAGTAGGAATAATGCAGGGTAATTCTCGTAACACATCGCTCAGGAACATTCCCCCCCCCCCCTCCGCCCTCGAATCGATGCCATTGTAAACTGATTTCTCACATGATACAGCTGCTATCTTCACAACGGACAACAGCACCAGTTGTGTTGTCAAACCTTTGCAACACATCCTCAACAAAATCGAAGGAGGGTGCACTCTTTGGCATGCTGCCATTAACAGGAAGAAAACGCATGGCATACTTTTACGGAAGAAAACATTTCAGCAAATCAGTCTAGGAGTTACCGATCTTTCTTGTGAAGGAGAAGCAAATGTATAGGACTTGTGCTTGATATCAAGTTCAACTTCAATGAACAAGTCACTGAATAATGTTGAAAATTTTTGGGACAAAGTTACTTTAATCATTTTCCTCAATGATAGACACTTTCCGTTATCATTAAGAAGCAAAATCTTGCTTTTCAACCTATTTTGACATATGGAATCTAAATCTGAGAACTTGCAAGAAAATCGCAAAAAAGGATAAATTTCACAGAATAAGATTGATGAATGAATATCGTCATGAATTCATCATGTTAGTCGAAGAATCGCATCATGCATAATGACGATAGAATTGAAGATTGCATCGAGAGGGAAGGAAAGAAAGTGCATACTCATATGCCGCTACCAGATGTTGCCTCTTCTTAAAATCTCCGTAATAGAGAAGGTTTCAACCAAATTCTCTTGTTCTTAATCTTCAATCACAAATTCAAAACCTGCTAACTTATTTGAAGCCTCTTTTATAACTAGTCTTGAAATTTTCTTGATTTCAGGGGGGGGGGGATTCTCAAGTTGAGGAGAAATGCATAAATGCTCAAGCGAGTATTCGTTATTAAATGTTCTATTTCGTTTTAAGGTGCAAAACTCAGCAAAGTCACAGATTTGAGCTACGCCTTAATTCAGTCTATAGAATATAAACAGCACCACAAATGACAATGGGATATTTGAAACTGAATGTCTCACTTCAAAAGCTTGCTTATTGAATTCAAAAGTTGTTCGACCTGAACGCGGATGAAGGCTTTCGCACTTTCTTCTTACGCCTTTTCCACATGCTGTGCGGATGAAAACCCCTCGACACTAAAATCGACTCGACACGGGAGAGCATAAATCTTCTCTCTAAGTGCAGTCCCATTCTAAAGTGGCGGGAGCAACCATTAGAGCTCGAGGGCGAATGAAATTTATACACCTCCATTCAGAAGGGATAACCATTTATAAATATTACCTCATCAGGTTTTTCTTAGATAAGACTTGAAAATGGCACACATGAAATCGAATATTTATTGAGCGCATTAAAGTGAGAGGGGCGGAGTTTTAAGAAGATTGATTTGTTTGGAGGGTATTCTTATTCCCTAGACTTACTTGTCACCATAATGTTGGTCGTGTTTAATTATCATTCAATCTTTTATACATCATTTCAGGCTTCTGTACAAATTATTTTTAGCATCAAATTGTGGCAGCTGTGCTTTTTTATTAGCCTTGTACCTGTTTTAAGACGGAGTTCAGAACATTACAGTTCCATAACAGATAACCGTTTAGATAACCTGCCTAGTAATGACGCATTTATTATTCGCGGTGTTTTCCTAATTTATAAACTAAATTTCACATATAATAAGCAGAATTATATTGTAAGCAGAATATTTATTCATTAGAATATAATTAAGAAAAGAAAATATTTGAAGAAACAATGAAAGAAGACTTTAGATTTTATTGAACCAATAAAGAATATAGCTAAAATTAAGTGAGAAAATATATTTTTAAAATTATAAAAAATACAGGATGAAATAATGATTTTAAAGATATAGTGTATGTATGTATGCACTGTATTTTAAAATCTAATTTCAATTCTAATTAATTACCAAAGTTTTGTCTTAATTTAGCCCATATTAACTTCATTCTAAAATGTTCTCTTATTTCTCGAGCCCTTTCCGCTTTTTCTATTTAATTAATGTAACAGAAAGCATTGTAAAAAGGCTTTAGTCAGCTGTTCCCACGCTCCGAGTGAAGGAATAAAAAATTGCTAACCTAAAAAAATTCTTCTAAAATATACCTTGATTACCCTATCGAAATCGACACTTGTAAAGAAATTCCTATCAGAATCTCACAATGTATAAGCACTGGGAAAAATTTTATCTGTCTCTTGCGACTTTTTACACTCTTTTACTCTTGTATCGCTACTGAACGGACGCTAGTCCGTCAGCGCTTATCGTACATAAATCATGGAATAAAACGAATTTAAAAATTCAAAGTGTCTTTTCTGTCTTCAGTCACGACTCTGCTTCAAAAAATTATGTTTATATCTATATCTATCTATATATATATGTGTGTGTGTGTGTGTATTTTAAAATGGCTTAAAAATTATTTTTATGCAACAATATTTCTGGAAATTATAATCCCGCTTATATTTTACTAAATTCAAAAATTTACCCTCATCCTAAAAATGTATATTTAGGCCGAATTTAGTAGCTCCAGGTCAAAAAACAGTTTTCTTTATTAATAGTTGAGGAAGAACATACTGTTCCCTTTCTCTTTCAAAAATGCTTTTAATATTCTAAACCTGATATTAAAACAACGCTTTACACCGCTCCTTAAAACTGAAGGATATCGAAATATTCTCTAAATGTCCTACTCAGGATGGCCAGTCTACAGGCCATCATCAGGGAATTTCGGAAGGTCGGGAAAAATCAGGGAAAGTGAGGAAAATATTTTATAGATCGTTTAATTTTATCGAATATGATAATTCACTTGTATTTTTTCTTAAGTAGAATAAAACATCGGTGGCAATTAATGAAAATCAAACTTTTCTTGATAGTCTGTGTAAGAGAAAGATTAACCATCTTATTTAATTTATTTCATATATGTATGAAATATATAATATTTTCCGATTAAAGTTTGTTTTTTCAGAACGTCAAGTTATCGGCATAATTAGCGAAAATGATTTTGTGTACTGTGGAAAAAATCAGCCTAACTAAACCGCAGCTCCTATTACTGTTAAATATTTTTAAGCCTTAATCGGTCTCTTATGTTTAAAAAGATATATATGGAGTTATCTCCACCTTTCTTCTTTCGAATGTCAAATGAATCATACCGCGTGTTACAAGAGCTAAAGTATGCATTTTCGATATTAATATTCAAAAAGGATTATAAAATATGGACCTATTATTATAATTCCACAACAATTTATTTTAATTAAATCAGAATTTTACAATAATTACTTTTTTCTGAACATTCTTTTTTCATTTCTTTTTTGTTTATTTTAAAAATTATGAGCACTGATAACTAAATTCTTCATATGATTGAATGTTATGGAACGATGTGAAATGGGCGTTATTGCTAATATTCTTTTTTTTTTTTCAATTTTTTGTATGGGTTGATTTAAAATTTCCCATACATTCATTAAAATGCTCTATAATTTTAAAATAATATTAAACACGAAAAATTACTATGTTAGATACATTATAGGTACACATGCCTCTTGTCATTTTTTCAAAAAAATTTAAAAAGAGGAAGGCAGCATTTTTTATAAGATTTGATGTATATAAAACTATATGCCACAACAATATACAAAATTCATTCATGCTATTTTTTAATTATTACCTTTAAAACATTTTTCTTTTTTTGAAATTAAGAAAAAAAAAACTTATAAGGACTCATTTTTTTTCTCTATTTTATGGGTTAAGCATTGAGTCAACATGCAGTTTGAAGTATAGTTAAGCAGTGAAAATGCTATATCATTATTTCTCAAGTATAATGTAAATTAATATGATAAGGTATTTTTGTGATAATATGTATTTATCAATTAACATATAAATTGTTAATAAGAAAAAATTAATTATTCGTATTAATACTCGTCGGTTTCGGCGATTGTTTCAATATTATTAAGTCATATGATTTCAATGAAATGCGCCTTATTAAAACCCGGAGAAGAAAGTAAATTCAATACTGATTATAAACATTTCAAAATTATATATATATATATATATATATATTTGCTTTTTAGCATTTGCATATTTATCTGTTTCTTACCAGAACATTTTAACATTTAGATTCAATTTAATTAGATTTCAAAAATTTAATTTTTATTTTTTAATAGTGGATGTAAAAATAATATTAACAGTTCATGCAATTTTAAATAATTTAAATTTATTTTTAGTATTGAATGTATTGATAATTCCTTATTACTTTAAGAATGCATAACTATATAGCGAAGCGAACTAAGATCATGTAGCGATCCGAAAAGAGTCGTAGCGTGATTTTTGGGGACTGGTGAGCAGAGAGATGAGGGAGGTGTAACTGTCGAGTACGTTTTTATTTCATTATGATGTAAGTTTTATTTCGGATTAATTTAATAATATAAATTTGGAATGTTTTATTCTGTGATTACTAAATCTCCATTCAGGACGCTTTCATTGTTGATGGAAAAATAATGCTGTTATTACAAATATTCTCCTATTCTTATTTATGTGGTGTAAAAGTTTCAAAATGTTTCTCTGATATTCGACAGAAGCTGCGCATTTTGGGAGCTCAAC
Source organism: Argiope bruennichi (assembly GCF_947563725.1). Taxonomy (NCBI): domain Eukaryota; kingdom Metazoa; phylum Arthropoda; class Arachnida; order Araneae; family Araneidae; genus Argiope; species Argiope bruennichi. Next base: position 2,922,808 of record NC_079152.1, read on the forward strand.
ATAAAAACACACTCGATGTTTTATTTCCAAATTCCTTTGAATCTCTCATCGTTATACCTTGCAGCCGCCTCAAAGCTTTTAAACATTCCCGGGGCCCAAGCAGTCGTTCCACCAAAAATAATCCTCATAATATCGGAACGACCCCCGGGGGCATTTTGGAGAGACTTAACTCGGTCCACCGAATAATCGTCCGCTTCATTCCTGAAGATTTGGAGAGAATTAGTGGCAATTACTTTAATTGTATGGAGGGGGTGGCGAGGGAGTGAATTAAATTGCGACCTTATTTTAAAAGATAATTCCCGGCGATAGTCTGTTTATCTGGGAAGCACTCGGGGCCCAAAGAGGGAGAAAATGGCGCATCACTCTGGGATGCTGATTGGTGGAAACCGTTCCCTTATTTTGCGCTTAAAAGTCTCTCGTGATTAAATAAACAGCTTTGTTACTTTCTCGTACGCGAACTATATAAAGAGGAAGTACTCGAACCTAAAAATTCTGAATCTTCCCGAGTCCGAAGATTATAATTATTATTCATCTCGTATCTTATTCGTCGAGATGTATTATTATTATTAACATCTCGACATATGTCTGTGAACGTGAAAACTAAGAAGCGTAATATTCTACAGGTTTGAAATGAGGTACTCAAGATCGGGAAACCTGACCAATCAAAATCGAATCTGCGTGTCTTCTACAAACAATGGATCGAAAGCCCACACAGGCAAAAGAAATGAGATTCAGCAGAATCTTTAGTTCTCACCACATCGTATAACTTCTAACAGCATCGATGAAATATAATACAAAATTTGCATGTAATATGTTAGAATTGAAAAGTTATCTGCAATTACAACAGGAGTTTGAAGCGATAAAATGCAGGAAATTAAAATAATAGCAGCCATAAATAGTAAAAAATGAAAATTATTAAAAAAAATGCAAAATAATAAACATAATAGGAGACATAAAATAACAAAAATAAAAGGTAAACAAAAAAGAAAATATTATTTAATGTAATATGAATCGTACAATAGAAATAAAGAATAAGACAATTTAAAATACAATTAATAATGAGAAAAAGTAACATATAGACAGTTTATGTAAGATATATTTAGCAAAGCACAACTCAATTCAAAATTTCGATATGAAAGCATTGCATTCTGTAAATGCTATTAGGTAAAATATATTCATTTCAATTTTCTTGATCCCAATTTTTCAATCTTTTGCTGAATCCATTCCAAAATTCTCATCGTTCTATGACTGTTGTCCAACGTTCTTTTCATCAGTGCGGCTGTCAAAATCTAGTGATTTTTCAAAGAAAGACTTTGATATTCGAGGAAAGAATCACGAGTCATTAAAATCACGTAAAAGTCTCGGAGGTGTCTTTTCGAGGCGAGGAAAATGGATGCGAAAATGTTATCATTTCTATAATTTAAACTTCTTTATTTAAAGGCATGCACATCATTCGTGGTATCCAAATCATAGTCATAGTTATAATTATGGACTATAATTATTAAAATAATAAGAACGATTTCTTAGAACAACATTTTTACATATAAATTATGAATTTTCTTCCATGATTCTATTTCCTTTTTGTTTAGCGTCCGTGATACTAAGAATGAACGAATGCGCATTGCCCATCATTGGCTGTCGTCAAAACAAAGCTTATATAAATAAACAATAACAGTGACGTGTAGAAACAATTTGCATGAAATATAGTGAGGATGTTTTACTTTAATTTAAATTTAAAATTTTATTTTTTGGATAAAAATTATTTTTTAATTAAAAAAAGGGAGAAGTGTTCCCAAAACTTTTTTCGCATATTTTCTAATAAAAATGTTATCTTCCATCGCTCGCCAAAGATTGTGGACCTTGAGTACTGCAGCGAATGCTTTGCATAGCATTTGCGTGCAATAATTAATAATAATTATCCTTTGAGTGCGTTTGGTATTTTTATTGTCATTCTTAACGAGTTTTCAGGCTCTGGCCTGTAGTTAATAGTATCTAAAACTTTAGCATTTGTGCTTTAAACGCGTTTTTCCCAACCGATTGAAACCAGTAGGAGTGGTCTTCGCGAAACTTTCTTGCATACTTTCTAATAAAGGTAAATGCGTGTTTCAGGAGCGTTTTTCCCCAGCCGATTGAAACTAAAATTGGACACAGAACCGCAATTGCAGGCACAAAATCAAGCGCCAAATCTGATGCATTTAAGTCATTGCGTTTTTGAGTTTCCGTATTTACTTGCTTCTGGAGGTACAGACCGACAGACGTTCATTCTCTTGTTAGATTTGTCTCAATATCTGATGGTATTGACACTACAGATATTTAATACATGCACCTTATTTTATTAATCTAACTCCTCGTTTTGTAGTTATCGTGTGGACTTATATTCGAGCAGCCAAAGAGACACGCTTCCTCTGTACAGATTTTATTCAAAATTTGAGAGTAATCTAGAAATTTGGTGTAAAGGCCATATACTAATATCAGCCCTGGTTACGAGGTGCGTTTCAAAATGCGTAGGATTTGAGGCATGATTGGCATGTGGTAATGAGGATGTGTCCTTTCAGCTGGATGTTCGATAAGCCGACGTGACTGAATTTCTGGAATAAGCCGTCGAACGCATCCTCTGCCGCTCAGCCGCTAATCGAATTGCAAATAGCTGATTTTGTTGTCAATTTTATTGTCAGAATTTGAAAATGCTGAGCCAAAAGATTCCTTGTCGTAATGAATGAATAAGCCACTGATTATGCTATCGGATAATTCAGAAATATCCTCCAATGTGTCCTGGTAGAGGAGGATCATCAGTTTGTTCGAGGCGAATTCTCCTTTAGATATTCCGGAAATGCTTTTCGAGAATTTCCCCTCTAAAGAGCAAATATGAATAATCCGGGGAAGAGAGAAAGAGTACTTCGTAACTACAAGACCTTTCGAATGGATCATGATTATCCCTCAATTAAGCGTGGGCAGGAATTTAAGATGACCGTTCGGTGTCTTTTGGTGATAGATTTAAGATGACTGTTTGGTGCCGTCATCCATCTCGCCAACTGCTAAAATGCTCACAAAAGAGACAATAGTAAAGCGAAAACAAAATTTCGTTTGAAAAATACCCAATTTAGTGAGTTAAAATAAATGAGTCAATGCATTGATTGAGGTTGCATTTAAAATCTTTTAGATTGCCACATTTAGGGAGTCATCGCTAAAAGAAAAAAAAATCCACATCTAATAATGTGAATCACGGGGGGTCATTATCAAGGCTTATTTTAGTCGACTGGACATCGCTCTCTCATTTATTGGACTTATTTGGGCTCCATACCAAACTGCTGTTTATCCTCCTGTCAGTAAGACATGCAGAACACTTTCCCAGGGCGTCATTACAAAAGGATGAGAAATTGTATTTTTAAGAAAACTGTTCCCTTCAGTTTCTCGAATGCAATTAAAAAACATATAAATGCACTAAAATTGTAATAAGTAGATAATCATAATGAGTAAAAGTAAAAAAACTTAAAGGAGACACTGAATTCTTATCCAGAAAATTATATCATGAAAATTTTATTAAAATAGGCGTATCCAAATGGAGTGGATCTCGTGTTGTCAGTTGGATTCCAACCCAAATTGCTAGTATTCGCCGACCCGTAAGGAATGCAGAACACTTGCCCAGGGAACCCTCACTAACGGATAATTTTTTTTTTTATTTTTAAAAATGTTTTCTTAAATTTCTTGAAAACATGGAAACAAAATAAGATATAAATGCATTATAAATTTTAATAAACGTATGATAATAATAAGTAATGGTAAAAATATATAGGAAATTCTAAGCTCTTGTTCAAATGATTGTATCATAAGAATAATTTGGCTTGGTTTGTCTATTTTAATATATGGCCTCTAATATACAGCCTCTTCATACAATCTGTAAATTTCCGATTTGGTTCCTCTCCAAAAATTATCAGATTTAATACCACCAAACATCCTTCTTAAAATCCCTCATTTAAATATCGCAAGAATCCTTACATCTTTCACTGTCGCTGCCATGTGAGAACGGATCTAATCAAAAGTTCCATTAATGAGTAATTTGGTGTTTTCTGCTCATGAAATTAGATCTTAAATATTCCTATGGTCGAAAAAATATTTCTTTGCAGATGAAACTCGGCTGCGAATCTCTGTTCATTGTATTTATTTCAGAGTCTAAATATTTGAAGCTATTTCAAACCTGTATTCACCTACTTCAAAACAAAGATTATTAAAATGGATAGAGGATGGATAGAACAGATTGCTGTTTGATTTTACTCTGGTTAACGAAAGATGTCTCTTACTTGCTTTAGCTTCAGAAGAAAGGAAAGATCCCAATGCCATTAGCAGATTAATTAAAAGTAGTTCCTCTTGTGTTAATATTAGAAACGTCTGTAATATTTAAAGTAATAAATTGTAAACTAAAAACATAAAGTTCGGAAGAAATTAAAATAAAAAAGGAAAGTCTGTACTTTTAATGCACTGAAGTGTTTTCAAAACCTTTTTTTTTCATTTAATTTTCTTACACTGCATTAGTTAGCGATTAAAAAAAAACTAATGTTTTTTCAGTCATTGCGACATTTATGGACTCCGCAACAAAAGCCATCCTCGCGCTGACAAAAGCAATTCCATCCACTATCACACAGCGATTACAACTTGGTTGTGGCAAACACAAAAGGGAGAAAAAAAGGGAGTTATTTAAATGTGAAAATGTGCCTCACACAACTTCATAAAAAAATTGTGAATGCTTTTCACGCAAATAATCACAAATCATTGATCTCGCGTAATTGCAACTGCATTTCTTCCACGCACGACAATAAAAAAAAAAAAAAAGATAAAGAAAAAAAAGAGCCAAGGTAAAAATAGAACAAATTAAAAAAAAAAGTGAGCTTCAGAGGGAATAAAGAAGGCGACTAAAAAAAAAGGGCCAGGGAAAATTAACGACTGGTATTCTATTGCTGGGAAGCGATTCCCCTTCTTTTCGTTTTTTAGCATTATTATTTTCCCTCTCCATTCCTTGTGGGAGGGAATCCAGAGCTCGCCTTTGTGTGTCTGCAGCTGCGAGGAGTAATTTTAGTTGTGTCTCTGGAAGGGAGATGAATTTTCAGAGCAAAAAAATCCTACCATGATTCGGATCATAAATTTCGTCGAATGCTTTTTTTTTCACCTTAGTTTCGCACTGCTTTATATTTTATTTCGGTTTGAACTTTCTCCATTGCAGGTGAAAAATTGGAAGTTTGGAATGAAGGAAAAGATTCGCGTTTTGACAATTCTGAAATGATTATTACGTGTTTAGTCTTGCCATTCATGTTAGGTGAAATTATTGTTTGTTCGTGAAGGCACTCTACAGAGAAGCCCGGTTACAGAGAGGGCTGTTCCAATTTTCGATTTATCAAAAAAATCGATTGATCGATGACAGTTTTCGAAAAATATCAATCCATCGGTGTCATGAACATAAATAATGGTTCATTTGAAACTGTACCAAGTGTTTCATAGACATCTTGCCGTTAAAAAATAGTAGAAAAATAAAAATGTTGATCACATTTCACATAAAATTTATTTTGTCTAGCCGTCCAACACCTAACTAGCCGGTTTCGCCGATCAGCTATTCTCCTACCATATTAATAATATTAATTTAGTAATGCCAACCAACTTTGATAAATTACATCTAATCGCAACAAAAAAGGTTTTTTTTTTTTTTTTTTTTTTTTTTTTTGTAAAATGTATTTCAATGTACCAGCTTTATTCACCCTCATAGGGGGAATAAAGCTAGTGAAATCCCTCTAATTGTTGAGGCTGGGAGCTCCGTTAAAGTTTTGCTACGTCTCCCAAAGCCGGAAGTTAGAGATAAGGACTGGTGACACTTGAAGTCAGATTTAAGAGAGATTTTATAATGAAATTCGAGAAAAGGAGATTTCAACTGAAATAAAAAGGGCGATTTCACTGTAAGGGTTAGGCCTGGGGAAGATTGCTAAGGATTCTTTTTTCGGTAGAGAATGAGTTGTGAAGTAGTGTATTTGAGACTTTTTTTGGAAATGGAGAGGGGTGTGGGACAGTCAATTCTTAACTTATCTAGGAATCATGGGCCTTCATTTGAAATAAAAATTGTCGAAATTGGAACGGGGATTGGAGCTGGAGAACTGAATCTTTTGTTTTCGTTATTATTTTAAGTATGCTCATAAACGCGATTCTCATTTATTTATTCATTTTATTTGACACTGGATAGTAAATGGGCCATGTTTTAAAATTGGGATTTTCTGAAAGAAACTGGACAATAATTCCTCCTCTCGTCTTCTGGAATTTTCTATAGACCAGTTAAAGTCTCTCTTAAGGAATGGAATTAACCCTGTCTCACAGACTGGAAGGTATGGGAGCAGAAAGACATGGAAGGAATATCATCTACCGTATTGGAGAATGGAATCGAATGCATCTGTAGCCCCAGTCCAACACCCATAAGGGGAAAAAATCGATTTGATTAAAGCTTTTAGACCTCTTCATAAAAAAATGTAAACTTTTTAGAAATAAGAACAATCTGAGGGTGTAATAAAGAAAAAAAAGTAATTAACAATTTGCGGTATCCGTATTATTTCACCTAATAACGGACTTCTTTATTGTTCCCAAAAATAAATGTATATAATTATTTTAATTAGAATTTCCAGAAAAATTCATCTACATCTTCTTACCACTCCATAAGTATTTTTAACAATTTCAAAATGAAAATGTAAAGAAATAAAACATCAAAGTGATGCACCGTCTTCGATAATGCCTGAAAAGAGCCATTCGAGTGCAAAGTATTGAAGAAGTTATCAAGAATATACTTTTATTAGTGTTCCTAAAAGCAGAAATTATTTGTATTTAATCATTAATCGCCTTTTAGTCGTTTCATTTCTTTGGATTAAGGCGCATATTGGAATACATGGAAATGAAAAGGCGGATCAATTTACAATTGGCGGCACAGAGAGAGAGTGTTGGTATAATTGTCCCCAAAACAAAGAGTGTCTGAAAATGAGATTTAAGAGGAGACATAAAGCTACAATGGTTTGACGGATGGTATGTGTCCAAAACACGGAACAATATCATCCACAGGTAATTCAAATTATATCAGGACATGGGAGACTTTCCGCATATTTTCACAGATTTGGAAGAATGCAGGAAAATAAATGCATCTGTGGAGGAATCGGTACTGTTTACCATTATTGAAAGGAATGCAAAGAAATCTCAGAATTTAAAAAAGAATCTGAAAGTTGAAAATAATGACTTAAGTACAGTACTGATGGTACCAGATAATCTTAAAACTCTGAAGGAAATGATGTTAAAAATTGTGTTTTTTACCAACTGATTGAAAGTGTTTGGATTTCTGTTGTTGTGAAAGGAGAATTTGGAAGAATATTGAGAAATCCGAGGCGATTTTTCTTTAAATGGTGGCCTGTTCATTGTTTAATAGGAAGATAGATGAACGGGAAGAGGAGGAGGAAGGTCTGTGTTTCACCACTTTGGGGTTTAGGGGCCAGTTGCCTCGAAGAGGATGTCAGTTTGGTGAATTGGTCAGTGATATGGACGGACTATGCTTAAGATAGCAGTCGACCACAACAAATCCTGTCGATGCTTCTTCCTTCAGTGATGGCAGGGTGGTTGGATGTATAGAAGAAAAAGAGAAGGCGTTTCAATTCTTTCAATATTTCAAAATAGTAAAATCAATTTTTTTTTCTCGATTTCTCTACCAAGTTACAGATTGCATGGAAATGAAATCTCATCAAAATAAAACATGTAATGTAGAGCAAAAAATACAATTAACTTAATTGTTTAATTCATAACAATGATATTTTTATAATATTTTTTGGAAGATATTAAAATAACGGATTGCTATCGGAAAAACTGTAAAACTCTGGCACACCGGGAAGTGAAAAGAAAATCGATTATAAAATTTCATTTTTATAAACGTTTAATACATTTCAGCACCGTAAGTGTTAAAATAGCAGATATTCAGAAAAATGAAAACATCGCATTTAAAACGAGCTTCGTTAATTCGCAACATTTGATGCTCAGGAATCGACTGACAAGATCAAAAACGGCATCGATTTTCCTCACGCGCTCGCTTCCTGTGTTCGCCGGAAGCAATTATGATCGAGGCTCCCGTGCAAATCGGGGCGCTGGAGATAAAAGAACTCTGCATCAGAAAAAAAAACCCGAGTAAATAGATAAGAAACCGCGTCTTTTGCATAACATCGGAGAAAATCGATTTCTTCGAGATTTTGTTACAAATTTTGACTACCAGCAGATAACTGGAGAAGTTCGCTGAAAAACACGGAGGGAGTCTTTAATTGTACGTCTCTTCTCAAATCCCTTCTGCCGCATCATTCACCCTAAAGTAAACCAAACAATTTATTCACTTTTAGCATGCAGAAAGGACTCGTCATCCTCCCGCAATAAAAAGAAAACAATCCGAAGCAATAACGTTTTTATCGAAAATAATTAATATTCAAATATTTCTTCAGGTATTAGGTACATGCATGTGTTTTAATCAGCGACATCTATTGGTAAACATGCGAAGTATCAATATAAACGACAATGATTTTGGGTTTTACCAATTTACTATTACTTTATTGTTATCATTTTGAAAGTTTTTCATTTAGTATTATTGAGTTACTCAGTGTATAATCATGGAGCACTCTAAATTGCATTTTCGACATTCATTGCTTTTTTTTTTGTTTGATTTGAAGAAATCTGCTGCCGAAGTCCATCAGACACTTTTAGAAACTTGTTGCGTGATATCCCAATTGTCGGTTTGGGCTTTAATGATTTAAGAATGGTGATTTCGATGTCGATGACAAAGGCCTGGAGAACCAAAATATTTTTGAAGACAATCAATTGTAAGACTTATTGTACGAAAATGGGGAAAAGTTGCAGAAAATGATTTAAAATATTTTTAATAATGATTTAAAATAATTTTTCTCAATAAATACCGTTTTAAAGTGAAAAAATGAACAAAATGCATGCAAACACCTAATATAAGAGAGTTTTTAAAGGTCGGATTTTGAGAGTAACAAAGCTAGGGTTATTCGCCAGAAAATTCATAACTTCATAATGATATAGGTTAAATTCGTCTACCTTGATTGCATCAGCCGTTTCCTGTTTGCACATCACGCAATTTGAGAAACTAAGTAAATTTTTTCAATTTTATTTCAGGAAACAGCAATAGTAGTGCATGATATAAAATGGATGATTTAAAATTTCAACATCGTTTATTCCCAAAGTTGAATTTGACCATAAAATTTAATAGATTCTAATTCTGCTTTTAAAAAAACATTTTTTAAAAAATAATAAGCTATTGATGATAGGAAAATAAATAAAATCTTCTTATCTTATATTAAAGATTAAACGCCGGATAACAAGGCCAATGAATAATTTATGGTTTTAGTATTTTGCGATCGAAATTAACTTACTAATAAATGTGTGTTTTTGTTCAGCTTCTTGCGTCTACTTTGTCATTCCTTAACTAGTTTCAAAAATGTATTGGAGAGAGATACTTTTCCTAAAAATTTAGAAAAGGAAAGCACTGATAAAATATTTTGGAAGGAAAATAGATATCCAACTTCGAATGGGACTGAGTGGATCTGATCACCTTTAGGCCACAAAGAACACTGCGATTAAAATAATTGCACTTCTTATTTCGCACATGCTTTTTCTGAAAATTTTCTTTCTATAATGAAAAATATCGAGTAGGCATTTTGGACAACATATTATGCAAACGATTGGATTCAAAATATGGCGCAGATTTCGGTACAATTCGAAACACTTAATTTTGCTTTTCGTTACGTTTTCACGTTAAAGCTTCCTCAAACAAATGTGCTCACAGACGGTCAAATAATTGAACAAAATTTTATATACATCTGATGTTTCAATGGTAAAAAAGTTTCCTGAATAGTGTCCTTAGAACTCCCATATACATGGTTGGACAAACAGTCAAACTTCTGACTGACAAATTCCGTCCAGAATTCGACTGAAATCTACCATTTCCAAAGTTCCTACAAGTTCCAAGGCCGAACATTCCTTTTTTACTTCGTCGTATATGAAGTTTAGATCGTCAAAAAAAATCGAGTTTGAGATTTTGACGAATGACCAAGTTTCTGACTTTGCTGAGTTCGAAAAGCACATTTTTGGAAAATGTCTGTCTGCGACAAAGATAACCCAAAAGCACTCTGAAATAGACGAATGAAATCTGTTATAAGGGTTTCACACCAAATTTCTAGATTTCTATCAAATTTTGAGCAAAATCCATTCAAAAGACACGTTATATGTCCGCCTGTTCGAATAAAAGTTATTTCGCTAACTACAAAACGAAGAGATCTAACTGGATATGATTTGGTTCATAGATTTAACATTTATATTGTAGACATTAATTGAATTTTGAACTAGACCTTCAAAACACTTGATTGTGTGTCTTTTTGTACATTTAGACACACATAAAAATGGTGACTTAAAAGCCCAATATATTTACCTTAAATATACCTTGTTCAGTATTTGATTTTGTGCCTGCAGTTGTGGTTCTGCATCAAATTTTGATTTCAATCTGCTGGAAAATAAACGCGTCTTAAACACAAATCCACCTATATTAGGGAATTGGCGAGAGAATTCTCGGGTGACGGCTCTTGCTGGTTGAGTTATCGCGATTACGTTAGGCTTCTTCTTGTGTACAGCCGACGACTCCGCCACCACTGAACGAGGCAGCATCGGCAGGATTTGCTGTGGCCAACTGCTGTCTTTAACATAATTCATCCATATTACTGGAAAATTATCCGAACTGGCATCCTCTTCGAGGCGAATGGCCCTAAGCCATAGAGGGTCAATCTTTGACTTTCCTCCTCGTCTTCCCCTACATTTTTCAACCTATTTTACGAGCAGCAGGTCAACACTTTGCGGAAACCTTTTCAAAATTCCCTGTATTCCTCCAAATGTGTGTCCCACAACAGAAGAATGGCAAACATTTTTAAACTTTAAATTTTTGGCAAAAAAAAAAAAATACTGTCAATTTACACCGTCGTGTCTTTCAGTATTTTAATATTTTCCTGCACCATTAGTACTGAGCTTATTATTTTCAACTTTTAGATTCTTTCTTAGTTCTGAGACTTCTATACATTCGTTTAAATAATGGTAAACAGTACCCATCCGTCCACAGATGCACTTATTTTCTTGCATTCTTCAAAATCTTTGTAAATATGCGGGAAATCATCCATGTCCTGATACAATTTGGATTTCCTGTGGATAGTATTTTCTTATTTTTGTTTCTGGGTTAGGAATAATCTTCCTTTTTTGAAGCTATACCATCTGTCAAATCGTCGTAGCTTTATTTCTTCCCTTCATTCCCATTTTTTAAATGCATGATACTGGAATTGCTAAGGGTTAAAGAGATGAGTTTAATATATGATTTGATTCGTAGATCTGTATCTGTCTGAGCTTGTCTGTACGTGAGTGAAAGACATGTTGTAGTTCCTTTTTTTGGACTTCTACAAACCATTGTAACTTTATTTCTTCTCTTAAATCCCATTTTAAGGCACCATTTGAGGGACAATTATATCAACACTCTCTTTCTGTGCCGCACACTTTGTATCTTGATCCGCTTTTTCATTACCATATGTTCCAATAGGGTCCTTAACCGAATTTAACTATATCCACTCGTTCATTTTTACATTTTTTTCTTCTTTCTTTTATCGTCCATATTTCCCTATTACAATCGTGAGATGATTGATACATTTACCTTAGTCTGCCGGACGTACTTAAAGAAATTGTTTTTCGAACTTTTTATATCTGTAACATGGGTGTCTATTCTATTCCAACTCTTTTTTGGAGACTTCGTTTGCAAGAAAGTAAAATACTCATACTATCAATTTTACAAGAACACTTCTACAGCTGCAGCTTAGATTTGGCAAATCTCCGCAGTTTGGCCGTTTATGAATAAATGATGGTTATCCGCGATCACTGACCACAATAATGCAGTTATTCCTCTTCGTAGGAAAGAGGGAGGCCTGTTGGGTCGATTCCGTCCCGCGACTATAGTGTGATCAGCGTGTACGAGTTGAGAGGTAGCAGTTTAGAGCATTGATGCTTGAGTTGCCATGGTGACTTGATGCGGTACATGTGTATCTGTGAGAGGGATAAATCCGGTTTGTGCTCTTCAATCCAACCATCAGTAATCAGAGTGCAGAATGGACGGGATTTCTTGTTGAAAGTCAAAAAAAGGAGAGGGTCCCAATTTTTTTTTTAATTTTTTTTCTCTCATACAAAGATAAAGAATTATAATAATTAATAGAGAGAGAAATCAGATCTAGTCTGAAAACACATTTCGGGAATTATGTCGGTATCTTTGTGAATACGGCTGAAAAACGTAACGAATTTGGTATGTGGCTGTTACGGATTGTGCTCAGATGGTGCTCTTGATTGCACAGTGGTTGTCAACATCTACCGTGGCAGGCGTGTAACCCAACGGATGGAATTTGGAAGGAGTGCCATGAACGTTAAACTTTGTAATTAGTTAGTCTATCTAAAAAGGCACCAATTTTGGAATGCAGTAAGCACCTCCACTGAACACAAGTGCAACAGCGGCCTTTAAATAAACATTGTAGACAGCTTATGGTGCGAAATCTGTTTGAGTACTGTGGAATGTAGAACCGGGTGAAATTTTAAATGTCACCGGTGGAAAGGAAAGCTCTCAAATGTGCCATACGGCGTCATTATGCGTGAAAGTTGACCATTTATTTAGCACTCCATTCCGACTCTCGCTATTTATTGAAAATTAAAATGAGATAAATTCAGACGCACGATAGCTCATTTGCACCAACAAATTTGCAGAAGCCTATGAAAAGTTCACTGTAAATCTAATATAAAAAATCATTTTTGTTTTTTCGTATTTTCTGAGCTGCCATACCATTCATCCGATGGCGATAGAACTTTGCCAACCTATTGCTTGCACCTGCGCTATGGTTATAGCTATAGTATAATTATTATATATAATATATAAAAATGAGGTTCTTTTATTCTATTTTATGCGCTGCCATACCATTCATCCGATAACTATAAAACTTTGCTAACTTATTATTTTGAACTTAGAAAATTCATGTTTTTCACATAACCCGGATGTTCACAAGTTGGACAGACTTTTTTTTTTTTTTGCTGAAGACGGAAGAACAAAAAAATATTGTGTACCTTAAAGCTTACTTGAATAATAAAGTAAAAAAAATAGAATAAATATTATTTATACCTTTCCTTTATATATCATTCAATTTCAGTGAATATATTCATTGACTATAAGAAAATAAATATAATTCATAAATAAATATCATATAGCTGTTTTAAATATCTAACGATATTTCCAAAATTATAATTTCTGCTGTAGCAACGCTCCGGTAATCAGCTAGTCATTTATAATTTTTAAAGAATAATATAAAATTGGAAAATAGATAATAATAATGATGTTTCTAAAGTACTTTCAGCGGAACTTAGCAAAATTTTCTTTGCCATAAAGCGAAAAATGCTCCCTACCGTGTCTGAAACGAACAGAGGAGCGTTTATTTGGGAATATTATCCGATTTAAAAACTAAGAACAGCTTAAGATATCTTGTGTTCGCGATGCATTTCGACATTCTTTTTACAAAACATAATAGCGATTTTGATAAGCTTAAAACAGTGAGTCGGCGTTAGATATCTTTTGCAAGCGTTCTGGGATTTATTGTCCTAACTTTGCCTCGGATTGATGGTTATGAAATATCTAAGACCCTCTTAATGTTTAAATATATGTGTATTCATATTAAAGCAAAACAAATTTGAAGACTTATCCTCTTGCGAACTCGTCAATAGTGCGGGTCATCCAGTGTTCGCAGCATTCACCCCCCCCCCTTCCCTTTCCCTACAAATTGGTTTTGGCCCCGTTTTTAAAAGGAATAAACGGCAAAAATTTTTCCTGCAAGGAAATATTATTTGAGACATCTGTTTTTTTTTTCCTAATAATCCATTTATCATGAAGAAATGTGGAAATTATGGACACGATTCCTGCTTCCGATCCTCGATTTTAATATACAAAATAAGTCGCCGAGGTGGCACTGAAAAGGCGAAAGAAATTTATGACGCCATAACATAAAGCACTCTTTTACAAAAGGAACTTGGGAGCGAAATTATTTCTCAAAGAGAGCCAAAGAAATGTTCTCTGAGAGAATCCATCTAAAATCCTCCTCAAATAGAGAATAACGAAAGAGTAAAAATGAAAAGAGAGAGAGAAAAGGAAGGAACTGAAGACCAGTCGTTCATTTTCCTCGACATTTTCCTTTTTTACGGCCAGACATTTTTAGTACTTTTTTTTTTTTTTTGTTCCTTTTATTATTTTTAGAACCGGTGTAGTCTCAATCCGGACAGATCGGTGATTTGTGATTATTTGTATCAAACTTTTTTCAAGAGACAAATTCACTTCTAAATGAGCTGAGATTTATCTTTCATAGATGCGGTTTCTTTTATTAATTCTGGTTGCAATACAGTAAATGGAATCTCGATTGACCATCAACTTCAAAATTTTCAATGGGATTATTAACGTTACATGCGCATACGTACTTTATAAAGATTCGGTCTTGTAACAGACACATCACATCTACAGTCTTATAAAATGGTAAAATAGTAAATTTCTTTATTTCAAAGGTTTAAAATTTAAAAGTATTGCTTCCTAATTGAAAACTAATTTTTTTAATTAAAAAGTTCGAAACTAACTAAAACTTTTTTCATTATAATGAAAAAAAATGTACATTACTTACATGAAATTTTTAAATGTGTATCTATGATAGATTTTGGGAAAAACTACTGTCTTCATTTCAAAAGCACGGACGGTTTAAAGGTGAGTGAATGACTAAATGGATGAACGAGCGTAGAAAAAAAATGAAAGACGGTTCAATCCTTTCATCTTGAGCATGGTAACGTGATATGATTTCAAGCGTGATTTGTCTGTCTATTTTACTTTTTAAAAATTTGCTCATAATTACGTAGGCGGAACAACGTGTATCTAAGAAATGTATTTAATTCATTTTATCACCCATGTCAGTATAAATCCCTGAACAAAAATAATAAAAAAATAGTGTCGTAAATGATGCATTAGAATATATTGAAACATTTCTTAGAATTAAAAATGTGCCAAAATATAACTAGTATTAATAAAGCGCTTATTTTTTTCCATTTCTATTCAATTATATTTATAAATGAACCTTTTGGAATGAATATTGTAGTGAATGGCGAATAATAATTAAAAATATCAATAATATATGCATCTGAATAATAATTAAAACAAAATTCGTGAAAGGTTGCCATTTTAGAGTCATTTAAATCATTTTGGTAAAAATTGTATCACCCAAAATAACATTGTAATCCTTTCTAATCAATGTTACATATAACAAAGTTTGATAAATTCTGATCTAGACATTCGTAAGTTATTTTGCTAACGCACTGGAGCATAACCCTTAGAGCATTTTTCAATTAAGTCGTACCAAGCTGTTGACTCCAGAGAAGGAGCCTCCGCCTCTTCACACTTACACACACACGCTTTCTTTTTTGCGCCGAGAAATTGACGTCGTATCCGAAATTGTTTCAATTGAATTGAAAGTAATCTCTTTCTCTCTGAGGGGATTATTTTAAGGAATAATTGTGGATGGATTATCAGATGGGAGGCCCTCAAAATCGCATTACAAGCCTCGCTGTCGTCGCATTGTTCGAATGCAAGCAGAATTCGTTCCATTGTTGTTGTTTTTTTTTTGTCTCCTTTTAATATTTTTATTGGGTTTATTCTCCTTTCACAACTTAAGATAGTTTCTCCCACTATTTCACGTAACACATCACGGCGCGTTTTGTGTTTGATAGTTTAGATTTTTAAAAAAAACTGGAGAGGTTTCTTCAAAACTTTCTCGCATATTCTTAAATAAAGTGAGAGTAGAGACTAGAATAATGAGAGGCATAATCTTGTTTTGCCTTGTATGGCAACATACAAGAGTTAAGAAATATGAATCATTGGCGTGAATGTAGCATTTCTACGAATCTCTCTTTGGCGATGAATCCCTGGTATGCGATTAAAATATTAGAAAATCGAATTTGTTGACGCGTCTAAGAGTCATCCCAACCGATTGAAACAAAAGTTTGAAACTTAACCACATTTGTAGTCACAAAATTCCATACTAAAACGGGTGTTTTTAAATCAGTGCATTTACAGGCTTCTGAAAGTATGGACCGATAAGCGGCCAACCCATTATTGAATGGACTCAACATTGGATAAATGTCGACACTTCACATGTTAAATCAGTCCAATGGATTTTATCTTCTAGCTGTCTTCGTTTTGTAGTTATCGTGTTCACTTATATTCGAATAGCCGGACAGACAGACTTCCTCTGAATAGTTTTATTTTAACATTTGATAAAAATCTGCACATGTGATGAAAGACAGTACTCGAAATGTCATCCGTTCCACCCAAAGCGTTTTTAAGCACAGTGCAAAAGAGTATTTCTGACGAACAAGGGGTCGCCAAAGACGGTTCATTATTTCACTGAATCAGTGATACGTTGACGAATGAACTACATTCGGTGACAGACGCTATGTCAGAGCTGATTTGATTGCGAATGATTCACGCGGGACGCTTCTGATCATTCGCATCCGATAACGAGCACTCTCTGCACACCTTCTCAGCGCTCTGAACTCATCCATCGCCCCATCCCCCAATTAGCCGTATTTCTGATCATCAAACTGTTGCGCCCTGGCATCATTAAATGCCACCGGATTTAATTTATTAGCGAAGATTATCGTGTCATAGGATTCGATTCTGGAAACCCTGGCGTTACCAAGAGACGCCCCGGGAACTGTGCTGTCCATTCTATATCGATACACTGCTGGAATGGAACGCCGTTGAAACATTCATTTAATTATTTTCATCCTTTTTTTTTCCGCCTTCTTATGCGAAATTTACACAGAGAAATCCTCAGACATTCCACCTCGAATGAGTGGCGAATTTCCACTTTTCAGACCTACCCAAGTTCATGAAATACATTTTTAGAGCGATGTCCGACTTTGAATATCGTGATTAAATAATGTGAGGAGCTAGAAAAATGAAATGTGTGTAACGCTTTTACATCAAACTTAAAATATTCGTATCAAATTTTGAACAAATTCCGTCTGAAGAAAATTCTGTGAACGCGATATGAAGGGACACTAAAAGATCTGCATGGATAACATTTAGTTTACATGCATTACGCAGTTTCGGAGATGCGCGGCTGAAAAGAAGACACATTCGGAATGAACTTCCGTTTCTTTTTCCACCGGAGGGCATGATTTGTATAAGAGGATCGAAGACAGAACTCGTCCGTTCACACTGGGGTACGAGTGTGCGCTCTTCTTAAGTGCTTCTTATAGGGGCTCCTCTGATGCGAATTAAGAATGGGAATCTTAAGCATTTTCAAAAGGAATGCGTGGGTGTTAGGGATTTTAATCTCTTTGCTTGGAGCATGAAAACTGCGATGGCCATCAGCTTTTTAGTGCGTGTGTTAGAATGAATTAACTAAAAAAGTGGGACTCGAATGAGGAGGACAAAGTGATATGGACTAATTTAAAATCAAAAGTGGGAAATAAATTAGGATTAATGAATTAGATTAAGAGATATTTTCGTACATATCTAAAATGTAAATGTGTTTTAAATGATGAACCAAATCCTTCAACTGATTCACAGACTGACGATGTATTTTTTTAAGGTAGATTCTTATAGGAAGACGAACCCTTTCGCTTGAGTGAATGCATGAATCAAAAACGGAGCGGCTTAGATGAAAGAATTATGACATTTGTGCTTGTGATCAAAATGTAAATCTTTATTAAACTGGGGACGCAAACTTGCTCGCTTTTCTTTATGACACTACGAAGTAAGCCATATTGTGACGTCAATATGCATAAAATTCGAAGGGAAAGCAACAATTGCATAAAAAAATGTCTCTCGTCTCCTCATTTTCTGGTGGTTGGAAGATTTGTATATTCTTGATGATTATTATACACTACCTGATTGCTATGCAGTTGAGGATTGTACACTATTTTAATATTTTAAAAACTTTTAGAATGATCTGCAATTTATTTGATTAAATTAGATTTTAATATTAATGCTGCGACGTGATTTGTGAATTTGAAAAAAAAAATGAATTCGACATTTTATAACACTTGTGATTAGGCAGTGGTGGCATGTTAGGCAACTGCCTAAGACCGGAGCACTGTAAGGGGGTCGTATGAAGATGAATTAAAAAATCTTTATTTTTCTTGTTCCTAAATAAAAAAAAGCTTTCTAAAAATGCAAATTTAATTATTGTTAAAACGTTAGAAAAATATTTGCATTTAATCAAGTATAATTTGCCCGATGCAAGTGTCATTTGTCTATATGTTTTATTACGCTTTTATACTTATAAAAAATATGGAATATGTTTAGAACCGAACATTCGTTTCAAAAATATTGTATGCAGTCCTAGAAAACGGGCACCTTGAAATCATTAAAAAAAAAAAAAAAATACAAATTCAGAAACAAAATCGGCCATTTTATTAAAAAAAAGGGGGGGAGGGCACCTTATAATGCTTATTGGTGAGAGCCGGAAAATATCTAAATCCACCATTGTAATTATGAATTATAAATCAAAAGGGAAATAGTATAAATTAATTTAAAAAAGACTTCTTTGGGTACTGAAAAATATATGTTTTTAAAAAACCACTTTTATTAATTCTTTTCTGACCCCCAAAATTCGCCTCTAAAAAAATCTTAAACTGTGAAAATAAGAGTTTTAGTGGGCAGATGTCTGATTCACTGCGGCGGTCAAGAGGATGGAACAGGATAAATAAATAAACTCAACCATCCCTTGAACTTCTTCCAACACACCTCAACTCGCCCCTCTGTCTCTTCCTTTGTGGCTGCAACCACCTGCTTGGAAACCAGAAAGAAAAAAAAAATATCTTGATGTTTGTGCTTGGGGACGGACCATGAATTAAACAACTCTCGAGGTATTTCAACCCCTGAGGGGGGAGGAAATAAATAACATTAGAAAAAAAATCTTCGCCACGAGACGGTAGACTTCTTTCGGCAGCACTTTTCTCATCGTTTTATTTACTTTGGCTCGTTCTTAAACAAAGAAAAATTCTTTTTTCCTCCATCAGCAATTCAGAAGGAGAGATTTTTTTTTTATTATTTGATCTTTTTCCCCCTCCCCTCCCGGCTGTCTGAAGTTCCAGTGGCCGGTTGCGGAAAGTGCTGCTCGTGCGAAGCATTTTATTCAAGTCAGTTGGGTAAATCTTTCACCGGTTATTCTTTTAAACGTCACAAGCGCTCCTTTGCAACATTTTCCTTCGGACAATTTTATTTAATTTGGCATTTTTCAGATTAGAATTTTTGAAACGATAGTTCGCCTCCTGATGTGCTCCATCTGAGGTGGATAACTTCTGACTCGCATGCCTCCGAAAGAGAGAGAAGAGGGAGAAGTTTAGTTTAGTTCGATTAACTTCCCGTTTTAAAGCAACACTAGGGATATTTTGGAACGGACCTCATAATTTTGAACATAGGTCAGATGACGAGGATGACACCCGAGCTGTTACCCACCAAAGTATAATGTAAATTAATGTATTATTGACTTTTCGAATAAGATTATATTTCATCGTTGTTTGATTTTACATTTTTTTTAAAAAAATATTTGTCCAATCGCTGGCAATTGCCTAGAATCAACATATTATATAGAATACACATTGAACTAGTATTTTCTACATTGGATAAAAAGGAACTAAGAAAATCGATTAAGAATAACTAATTTTGCGAACTTTCACAATTGATGACATTACACTATTTCAATGCTTCCAAAATTTGACTATTTGTCTATCGATTCAATTTTATAAGCTTGTGGCCAGTCTTACCTGTGCGTAGGAATGATGTTATTTTAACACATCTTCGTATAGGGCATACTCGGTTCACCCACAAGCACCTTCTATTCGGTGACAGAGCACCTATGTGCTCTACATGTCGCACAGATTTTACAGTTCATCACATTTTAATCGAATGCCCTACTTTTAATGTTCATCGTAACCAGTTTTTTCACTCATCACCGTTAACTCTCACTGATTTATTGGGAGAGAACCACCATCCAAACATTTTTAAATTTTTATATGCTATTAAATTTTTACCGTGCATTTAAACTTTTCAAGTGTTTAAACCTTTTAAATTTTTTTTAAATTTTAAATACATATCCATTTGCTACTGTTTCCAGTATATTTTAACTATTTTATTGTTTTCGTATAACCATTCATATATTTAAATTTTAAAGAAAATTTAACCTCTTCTTTATCACATGAATGGCACAGTTTAGCCAAAGATGTGCCAGAAAAATGCAAACAAACCAAACCAATCGATTCAACTGTAGGACTCAATATATTATTATATTAGTAGATTAGTTACTAAATGAGTTTTGAAAATATTAAATAATATATTGATATTGAAAATATACGAACAAATAAATTTTTGAAAACTTAACCTTTGAAAAATTGAAAATCCTATTTCAAAAGTTAAGCAAGTGAGTTCTTAACCTAAATTGTTTTAAAATAATCAAAATATTTTTGAATAATTTTTTTTTTAGTTATCCTCCTTCCAGCAATACTAAATTTTGACGGGTTCATTTTGAATATTATATGATAATTTGAATAAATCATCTTTCATATCGTTACGGAACTTCCTCCACTCACTCTGTAAAGTCAACGGTTTCGCTTGTGGTGGGTGTATGGTGTAACGCAATCAACAGGTGTCGACAGCAAATGATTATTATACACGAATACACAGACGAGAAACATAGTCGAGACATTCACACGCAATACATAGCAGCTTACTTACAACAAACAGCAGCCGACAAGTAGTAATCGGTAGCTAACAATAATCACAGCACACAAAGCGGCCAGACAGAATTCTTCAAGAGGACGGAATCTATGTAACTACGGTCACCTGCCATTCTCCACTGTCTTCTCGCTTTAGCTGTATCCAACTGCCGACTCGCTACTACACGATTGGCTGCTCCTCACACGACTCGATGCTGTTTCTATATTAAACTCCAGGATTCGGCTCACAGCTCAGTTCATTCAGCAATCGATTGAGCTCCACTCCACACGTGCGTTTCTCTGAACTGATCCAACTGATTCGCCGTTGACTCGCTCTGCGACTCTAAACCTCTCGACGACTCTATACCAGACTGTCCTCGGCCTGGATTACCGGCTTTTTATAGTTTTCGGAGCAGCGCCGAGAAAATTCTGGAACGAGCAGTCAAGCATATATCGGCTTCTGTTGGCTCTATCGCCAAAATTCTTGACGATTTTAATATTATCCATTTTGTCGCCAAGCCCTGAAGATCACTGATTCGGCACCCGATCAGCATCCAATAGAGCTTTCCAGTGATTGAACTAATCGTACTGGGAAGAAACATTACAGATTTGTAACAGTGTTTTCTTGTCATAAATGGCTTGATCTCAGGAAACAACATTCTTGCCCTTTGTAATAGACACGCACTGAATTTAAAATGCTTTAACATATATCATATTATAACAAATACTAAGTTGCATTATTCTGCATTCCTCGCGCCTCATGCAGTAAAGATTCCACTTTCGCCTTGAAGTCGGCTCTTGAAATAATCGAGATCCCTCGAAGAGACAGTTTAAAATGTGAATTTTAATGAGACGTTTGAAATCTTTGCGTGGCAACGTATTTTGCTTACAGCAGGAGGATTTGATAATTGAAAGAATGGAAATTTCCATTCTGAAACGCACAAGCTGGAAGACTTTAAAATAAAAAGTGAAAGAAATTAATAATTAAAAAAAAACATTCTTTTAAAAGGGCCATTTTTATTATTGAACGATGAAGTAAAAATTATTTTTGTTACAGAAGTATTTTTGAAGTTTATGGAAATTCGTTTTGGATTCTTAATTTATTGTTCAATATTATAAATATTGTGAAGCCACAATTGCCTCTTTGGGAGTCGTATATATCCTCTCTCTATTGTGTGAGAAAGTTTACCGAAGAAGTGCAAGCTCGGGTGTCATCCACGTTATCTGACAATGATTCCAAATTCGTCCCAAAATAACTACGATGTATCTTCAAAACGGAGCCTAAAATAACTATAAAATCTCGAAATAGATTCTCCCTTCCTTAAAATCGCTTTAGCTACTGCAGGATAAAAATTTAAGTAAATGATTTTAATGAATGATGAATAGATCTTATTTTAATCTAGCGCACCTTAGTAAAGTAAAAAAAATTTCAAATATCTGCACGTTTAGAAAGGCGATTACAAATTCCATTTTTAGAAAGAGAAAAATGACATTAAAAAAAGCATGCAAAGATCTTATTTTCAGCGATTTATATTTTATTACAACACAAGATTCGGCAAAAATTATCAATCACATTTTCGATCTGAAACCCGCGAAATCAAATATTCCATCGTAAATCCTACTGCGCTTCATAGCATAGATTAAAAGAAAATGATAAAATTATAATTCTAATGTTTAATTATTTTTCATCCATTGAGTTATTTGTGTGTAGCAAACGTGTTCACGTGGACACAAATGGGGAGATCCGCGCATCTTTATCAAATGGATTTGGTCTGCAGTTTTGGTTTAATTCCATGTTCCATTTTTGTCGTTTGTTGCGTCTATGAACGATCGAGTTCACAGGTAGGCAGGCATAGTTCCAAAAATGTTCTTGTTGCATTCGTTCAGATCTGAAATGATTCTTTCGCATCTCGAGTTTCAGTTCAAAAGAGAGAGAAAATTCTTTTGTTTTGATGAATATATTTTCTTTAAAGTGCACTCTACGCACAAGAAAATAATTAGAAATATATAAAATGACATAAAATTTAAAATCGTTTGATCTGATCACAAAAATTATGTTAAGAAATGTTCTCAATCCCTACTTTCTTTTTTCCTTCCTTTATTTTCTTGGAACTCTGATAATATCAATGTTTCTATTCCGGAAATAGAAACATCGTAGTAATAGTCGTTTTTAATAGCATGTAAAAAATATTTTTAAAACAAATATATATATATTCGCTTTGGGCTGTAGGTTTCCTTGCGAAGGCATTACCACATCAGATGATTTTTTTTCCGCGCTCACGGTGACACTCCATAATCCTTTTTGCGCGTCCTCCCCCTTCTCTTTGTGAACGCGGGGACAAATGCCCTTGAGTTCATTCCCAACACCCCTTTTAAGAACATGATGGATGAAGCATCGGAGGTATGACGTTGCCAGATTAGAACTGCCGACGCGCAGAGGAGGCTTTATGGAACCGAGATAAATTGGTTGGTGTTTATCGTCTGCACAGCTCGAGGGCGGGGGGAGGCCTGAATTATGGATCGTCCGGTGTTTTGAAAACATCGCAATTTCGTGCGCCATTTACTACAGAAAGTCGGTTGCTTTTCTTCGTTGTTCTTTTTCTCGGAGTAAATATATAGGTTGTTCTATCATTCTCGCATGGAAGGGGAGTGTGCTGACGTAATACTGTTTTTTTCCCGTGGGGGGGGGAAGGTTTGACTTTTTTAAAAGAAGAAATATAATTTAATGCTAATAAATACATAGAGGGGGAATGCTGCCGAGTTTGAGCATGGGAGAACTGGTTTCCCAAATTGAATCTTGAACCCTTTCTGGGCGAACGATGCATGTGTGCGTTTGTGTAACATTCAGAGCCAAATTCCGCATCCTTGCGTTTCGGTGGAAATTGGTGTTCATAGTCATAAAATGGGTCCCTCATAATTCAATTTTTCTCTCACAAATTTCAAAAGAAAGGCTTGCCGGCAAGAAACACGCTCGTGCTGTTGGCGCGTTTAGGACTGCCAAATTTAGTATGGATATGCTTTGGCTGCTGGAATGGATATACTTTGGTGGATAAAAACGAGCAATATCGGAGCATTTTTTTTAAAAAAATGTAATTAATTTAAAATTGCACGAAATTTTGACGTATTTTTCATTAAGTTTTTCCTTCGAATTTTTAATATTTTTTTGAAATTACTTTATGTATTTTTAGCCAATTATTTCATTGTTTCAATAAAACCCAAACTGTTTTCTTCATTGTTAAAGCAATAGAAAATTATGTTTTATATATGTAAATTATTGGAAAAGTTAGAAAGTGAAGTGTTACAATATTCTTTAAGTTAGAAGAATATTTAAAAATATTCTTCAAGTTAATGCTATAATCAAAATCAGTTAAATTTTTAATTGTAGCACTACGATGTCGAAGGATTTGACACCATTAGCCTCATCCTGTCACCTTTTAATCCGTTGTATTCCAACCCTCCAAGCCAGTGTTTCTCAACCTATCAGTATTTGCGTACCAGTTTTCAATCATAATTTTCATCGCGCCCCACGCTTACTATAAAATGTATACAACAATAATGTGTATTGAGTATTTTGGATTCTGTTTTTAAATTATTTTTAACTAATTGTCAAAACAAGAGTAAAAGCGAAACAACATTGGCGAGAAACCACATCTGGCATTTTGCCAAGCGGGCGGTGAACAGATGAAGCGAATGAAAGGGAGGAATATTTAAATATTATATTTGAAATGAAAGCCAAACAGGTAGATAACGTTGAAAGAATATGAAAGTAAAAAAAAAAATTCTTTAAAGAAAGTTAACCTAGACAGGGTGAGCTAAATTTAGGAACTGGGAATACATTTTTTCGAATAATAAAAGAAATAAAACAGAAGCATCACTAAACAAAAGTGAAAAAAAAGCAATGTTTGTGGAAGGGAATCCACACGACTTATGCCGTCTCGAGTATGCGCGGAGCAAATGTTTTCTCATAGGAAGAAGGAAAATGTTCGATAACGCAAGTTTCAATTCCAGCCAGTCTCATTCGAGTCGATCCTTTTATCGCTATCGAATCTATAGTGAATATGCATGTTATGTATGTTTTCGTGTTAATTGCAATTAACCATATTAAATATTCACGGCAGTAAATTTTGCAGACTCATGGATAAATTTTTAAGCGGAAGTAAGCAAGCATTAGACGATAGTCAAGCATGAACAAGTACACAGACGAGCGTGGTTCCGAAAATAAAATCAAGAAAATATTCTCAAGAATACTTACATTTTGGGTTTACCTGTGCAGAAGTAAATGAAGAAGAAAAGTCCCTGTATATCATTTGCTCAAAAATGTTGGCCGCAGACAGCATGAAACTTAAAGGACATTTGGAAACGTTTCCCAGTGAGTACGTCAACAAACCCAGAGAATTCTTCGAATTAAAATTAAAATCATATAAAAAGCAAAAATCATTTTTAAAGAAACTTTGTCTCTCAATAAAAAAGCTTTAATTGCATCTTACAAAGTTCATATAAAATAGCAAGACGTAAAAACACCTCACACCATTGGTGAAGAGCTAATTTTGTCAGCAGCAATTGAGATCGTAGAAACTATGTTTGGAGATAATTTTTCAAACCAATTGCAGTCCATACCTCTTTCAAATGATACTGTTGCTCGTTGGCGATATATCTGAAGATGTACAGTGTCAGCTTTTCTCGAAGTTGCGTGACAAATTGTTTTCAGTACAGCTTGACGAAGTAACAGATAGTAATAAAGATGCTCATTTAATTGTCTATGTTCGAATTTGTGATAATATGTCAGTAGTAGAAGAACTACTTTTCTGCAAACCAATAGAATTCAAAACAACAGCGCTCGCATTATTCGCTATTTTAAAGGATTTTATGAACGAGGCAAACATAGAATGGAAAAATTGCGTCGGAATATGCACAGATGATGCTTGTTCAATGTCCGGAAGATTCCAAGGTATACAAGCATTTGTAAAACAAAAATCGCCTCACTGCACACATTGCATGATCCACAGAGAAGCTTTGGCTTCGAAAGCAATGAGTCCTTGTCTGAATATTGTGTTAACTACGGTTGTAACCGTAGTAAATTATATAAAAATGAGACACCTGAAATCGAGAATCTTTTCCGCACTTTGTAAAAACATGGGTTCAGTACATTCAGCGTTACTATTTTATTGCGAGGCAAGATGGTCATCACGTGGGAAATTTTTGCAACATGTTTATGAATAAAGAGAAGAAATCGCCATTTTCCTAGAAGAAAACAGACCGGAGGCCGAGAATTTTCGCGATGGTTTATTTGTGATGAAATTGAGGTACTTTGTCGACATATTCGAGAAATTAAATAACTTGAATCTTCAACTCCAAGGAGCAAATACACATATGTTGGATACGAGTGATAAAGTTAATGCTTTTTGTAGAAAATTCGAATTGTGGAGCAGAAATTTAAAGTAAAAAAAACCTAACAATGTTTGCAAATATGGATGATTGTACTAAAATTTTCAAGACTGAAGAAGAACATGTAAAAGTTGTTTTTGCAACCATTAAAAATCTTTTAGCCATGCTGGCAAAGAATTTTAAAAAGTATTTTCTTGCTGACGACAAACTGATAGCAAGTTACGAGTGGGTTAGGGATCCATTTCATAAGATTCCCGAAGGACTCTCAATTGATGAGGAAGAAAAATTCGTAGACTTCACAACAAGTGGCGAAACTAAAAGACAATTTAGTAATAAATCACTATTTGAATTTTGGACAGGAGTAAGGATGATTTTTCTGCACTAAAAATAAGGGCATTTCACATTCTATTACCATTTTCAACATCCTACCTTTGTGAAACTGGATTTTCTGCTGTGGCGTCTTTGAAGACAAAATATAGAAACAGAATTGAGAGTGGCTATTTCTAATATTAAGCCTTCCTTCGAAAAACTTTGCTCTGTAAGACAGGTTTCAGGTCCAAGAAAGTCACTAATAATTATTAAATTTGTTTTTAATTTAGTAAGTTTTGATTAAGTAAGTTTTGATTTAGTAAGTTGTTTTACTTTAATAAGTTATTAAATATTTCGAAATGTATTTTGTTTTCCATGTGTATATGTGCTTTCCTTTCAGTCAGTTAACCAATTTTTTAAAATAATATTTTGTTTTGGATACTCTCGCGCTCCCCTCTAGTGTGCTCGCGCCCCACAGGTTGAGAATCGCTGCTCTAATCGCTGCTCGTTTCTCTATCTCTTGGATTAAAGTTAAAATATGTGTTTGCCCAAATGCTCTTTAGTAGAATCAATTAAAATAGCTGGTTTTTCTCTGAATTTTTTACCTAGTTGTATAAAATCCTTTATCCCTTTTAATTTGTTCACACAAAAATATTTTTTAATGTGGAACTTTTCGTTCAAGAGTTTGGTCACAGAAAGAAATGAATGCTGAAAAAAAAAAGTGAAATACAAAGATAACTCTTACTAGAAACATTCTGGAAATTATGATGCGGGAACAAAATGTCATTTATCCTCTTAATGGAGAACAATAGACGGTTAAACGCTTAAAAAATGGCTAGTATGGTAAAGCAAAACGTGTGGCATGGCCTTTGCGCCATAAAACCAAACCAAGCCAAACCAAAACAGGTGACACAGAGAAGAACATTGAAGCTTAGAAACTTCACAACACGAATGAAAATTCATGGCCATTTGCTGGATATTTTGTTCGCAAAGAGCTTACTTTAATTTGTGGGAAGAAGCGAAGTGCGGCCCAAAATATATCCACCGGCGGTTTCAACACGTGAGCTCATGTAAAGAAACTCTTAACGAGAATTATTTGAGTAAAAATTCGCTCTAATCCTATAAGCATCTTTTTGAGGATTCCAGAGAACTTTAAAGGTATTTTTACTTCTCGTTATAAATTTTTCCTGAAATTATTAATTTCTTTCTTTTGTGTTTCCTTCTTTAAGTCCTTTATTTTCGCGAATATCTCATTAAAATGCTCCAACGTGATCAGATTATAAACGACGGAAAACTCCAAAAGGCAATTATCTACTTTAAAATTCTCCTGGTACTTAAAAAATTTATTGTTATCCCCTTAAAAGCAGCGCATGAAAAGGATGACTGCAAAAAATTAATAAAGCGAATAAGGACTTTATTTTACCTTTTTTTTTCGGAATAAAATAGTCCAATTATTGAAGGGATTAGCTTCGGCGACAGAAACTTCTTAAATTTCTTCTTCGATTTTTTTTAAAGATGCAGTTATTAAGAATAATCAAAAAATATCTCCAGACAGCAAGCTAACGATCGAGTATGTTTTATATCTGACTTTTGAATCTTCATTTACGAATTAAGTGAAGTGGAGCACTCTCTTTAATGGCGAATTAAATGTTGATGCACATTTCCTGGACAAATATGAACATAGGTATAATTTGAGTAGGAACGTGATATTTCACAGAGCAAATTTTAGCTTGCTTCCTCTTCCGTTTTGATTATGTGTAGATGCCGGTAAACCTGTGCGAGGCGTACAACACTCATTGTTTAAAATTAGGGCCGAGTATTTTACTCTAGTCTGTTGGTTTAACTAAAACGTTCTCCCGTATTCTCTATTAGAGTTGTTCACAGCGACCGGGAATCGTCGGGGAATTCCTGAAAGCATCGAAAAATCAGGGGAAAGTTAGGGAAATGTGTTATAAAATTCGAAATTTGTTACAAATCAGTAATTTTTATCGAATATGATAATTCACTTGTATTTTTTCGTAAGTAGAATGAAACATCGGTGGCAACTAATGAAAATCAAACTTTTATTGATAGTCTGTGTAAGAGAAAGATTAACCATCTTATTTAATTTATTTCATATATGTATGAAATATATAATATTTTCCGATTAAAGTTTGTTTTTTCAGAACGTCAAGTTATCGGCATAATTAGCGAAAAGGATTTTGTGTACTGTGGAAAAAATCAGCCTAACTAAACCGCAGTTCCTGTTACTGTTAAATATTTTTCAGCTTTAATCGGCCTCTTTTGTTTAAAAAGATATATGTGTAACTATCGCCCTATCCCTTTTCTTCGAATGAAGAAATCCCTGTTCGTGACCATCTTTTGACGTAACACAGTGAAAAAAGTAAAGAAGATGAGACGGAGTTCACATTGATCTGAGGGGGAACATTAAAATATCACCCTAGGCACAATTTCAGAATTCTTCGCGGATTTTCTTTTACAGACGTCGCAGCTGAGCAGAGATATATTTTTACTTTTTGGTGCACAAAGTATGGCGAAAGTATTGTCATCTTCAAAAATTTCGAACTCGAGATTTTGGCGAATTTTTTTCTATCAGTTTGTTTTATCTGAAATAACCACTATAAATACAACTTGATTCAAACAAAGCTCTTTTCTTGAAAAGGTATTTATAACATGACTGAAAAGATGAATGCTTTTTCTTTCGCTATAGTGTCTAATATTTTTTAAGAAATTCAATAAAAACTTGCATTGACTTATATGCTTGAAAGCAAAAGTCACGTGTATTTTAATGATTTTCTATTTTCAGCATTTCATTTTTAATTTAATATCATAAATATTACAGAATCTTGGATTAAATTTTATTTCATACTAGGTGATGACTTTCATGTAGAATCAAAATGGAATGAATTGACAACTAACCCCTTCACATACAATGACGAATCTGACTCGTACATCGATTTATTGAATTTTTAATTTTAAATCTGGAATAAAGTGAAAGTATTAAATAATTTAAAATATAAAAATCAATAAAAAAACTCTTCAACATCTCAAATACCCTTATATTATTCTAGAGATGGAAATAATATTAAATGTTCCAAAGGAATGTGTCATCCAATTGGGAAGTGAAGTAAATTCGGAAATGAAGGGATTGAAGTGCTCAAAATTTTAAAATGCATTCTTTCTAATATATAATAAAGAATCTTATGTCACAATATCACAGGAAATGGGTGAAAATCGAATCAAAATTTCATCTTTGCAAACTTAATAATAAACAAGTCATCAAGTTAAATAATAAGCTTGTAAAGTATTGAAAAGCCGCATGCAATAACGGCAAAATGTATTTATAAAATACCCGAAGAAAATAATCCGAGACTCTATATTCTAGAATACAGAAAAAAAAACTCAGTTTAGAATCCAAATTTCTTTGGGTTCCCAATTTTTTGTCAGTCTAGAAAGTATGCAAACTCTTTTAAGTTGAAAACTTCTCTTAGCTGCTGAAACTCCTACTGAAATATTGCTCTATTCGAAGTATCTTCTGTGAAAATGCGGCTCTTTCCATCCATTGATAACTTCTCCAAACACCCTCTCCACGAAACTGTCTGTCTCCTTTTCTTTCTTCGGCGCCTCTTACAAGGAGCTCGTAAATCAGAGGATCCGTGGCTACGCGGGCTGCAACATTTGAAGAAATAAACACGTTTTCATTTTATGTGTACCCCTCCCCGCACTTCCACCCCATTTCGAGTTCTCCATACGCAATAAGATAGCAGCATTGGAAGTAGTTGGATGAATCACGGCAGCTAATGGAGATGCCGTCCTGCCCAAATATGTTTGGCTAAAAAAATGTCTACGAAGTCAGCTGGAGGTAGATTCTATTTTCTCCTTATATGTAAGGGATTCCCACCCACATTTCCTTCTCTAACTTCTGCAGCTGGAGTGAAAAAAAAAATGAGAAAACAACTGATGGGAGATTCACTGAGATATGCCGAATGCTTAAATGAATCAATAGAAGTCTCTAATAAAGGTGAATTTGTGTTTTAGAAAGCCTTTTTTGCCTGCTGACTGAAATCCAAAATTTAACACAGAACTACAAATGCAGTTGCAAAATCACATACCACATTTCATATATTTAAGTGATTGCGTTTAAGAGCAATTGTGTTTACATGCTTTTGAAAGAATAGACAGATAGACAGATGTTCAGCCCCTTTTAGAAGTTAACTCAAAATTTGATGAGTATCTGCACTATAAATATTAAATTTATCAACCGAATTTTATCCAACTGGCTCTCTTTATTTTATAGTATTGTATTAACTTATAAGTTCCACCTGGTGATGTGTACAGAAGTAGTACTGATTCAGGTATCGTCCTCGTCATTTGCCCGTGGTTCATTTGTCAAAATTAAAAGATTGATTTTTAAATAGATATCCTTTTGTTTCGAAATGGAACTAACTTGAACTAGCTCAATGCTTCACTGCCGGTCTTCGATCTTTCGAATACAATCTTTTTATTAATTCCTGGGCTTAAATTTTATTTGAATAAAAACAGCATTTCATTGATTTAAAGTAAGATTGTGACGTCACTTGAGATTGCAAGAGGTAAATAAGACTCCGATCGAACTCTGTGAACCGCAGTTAGAAAATCAAATAAGAAACAATTCGAAAACTTCCCTCAATGCGGAAAAAATAAACAAAGTGTATGAAGATTCACCTCAAAGGAAAAGAACACGCAAAATAAAGGGAAGGGGGAACCAAATGGGTAGTCTCGAATTATTCCGATTGGAATTTCGAAGGCCTTCTGCTTTCTTTTGTAATTAGGAAAGGTTTCCGACTGAATGAAATTGGATTATGTTCTTGAAGAAATTTTCTCCCCCTCCTCGCTTTCGATATTTAACAAATAATATTACGTTCTATTTTGAAGCAGTTCTTATTCTTTCACCAGAAAATGTCTTCAATTGAAGTGCATGCAAACATAAAGAAGATTGCCACATTTGGTCATTTTTTAACGCGCTGTGACAAAGAAGTAATTTTGATATAAATGAAGTAGAATATTTTCAGTTTATTTCTATCCAAAATAATGTCATTAACTTTGTAACATATTCATTCCGAAAGAAGGAGGCAAATAGCATTACGCTGTTCGTAAATACGAGGAAAACTCGTTCCTTTAATGGGCCAATAATTTCATAAATCGGACAGTGATTTTTTCTCGGCATAGTCAAAATAAAAATATTTTTAATTCTGAAATTCACTCCAGCACAGAATGTATAAACCCAAATATGAAATTTATGCCTTTCACCGTGGATCCTTAAATCTTGTTGTTTGTGAATCACCATATCTTTATTGGTTATAAAATTTAAAAAGGATTAATATTGCAGAAAAAATTTCACCGAAATAAAATCGGTAACATTGAAAAGTTAATTTTTTTAAGTTTAAAGTACTTTAAATTAATTTTTTGTTAGGATGCTGAACAGAAATTATAAAGAAAAAAAATTTCGAATAATTAGTTAAAAATGAAATCAAATCACGTTTTTGAGCCCCTTTCTTTGAAAGCACTAACTACCCAAGTTCAGTGCTTTGGAATTCCAAAAGAACTGTTTCTTTAGTCTTTTTAAGTTTAAGGTATCCGACTAGGTTCGGAGACGAATTTTTAAAAAATGGTACATAAACATTTTTCACTGTACCGAATAGCTAAAACTTTCAAAGGTCACTAACTCACTATTAGAAGAAAAAATACACTCATTGCCTTTAGCTATTGAAAAAAAAAACTACTTATCTAATGAAAATTCAACAAAATTTTTAATGCAAGGAAAAACAGAGTAAGTTAAAAAATAATGAAAATATTTAATTTTTATATTACCTATGTATATAGCTCAAACTGCATAAAATGTAACATACCCCAAGATAAAGATGATTTTAATTAATAAAAATTGTATGAGCATTTGAAGTTGCGGATAATGATTTTTTGTCAAAATGTGTCTATGTTTTGAACTTAAATTGTCTGTAAAATATGTCTAAATGAAGCTACCACAACATCCGCGGTCTATCACACCCTCAAAGGTTTCGGATACATACATACCAAATTTCATAAAATTTTAGGGAAAATATTATGTTTTCCGTGAATCAATCATAATGCAATATTCATTCTTCAGAAATTGCGTTCAGATATTGTACTTGTGAATTAGTTTATCCAAATGCGCTGCAAACAAATGCAGTTTTCGCGCCTTTTTAACTGAAATGCCAAAAATAAATAAAGTATGGCTGAGTAGGTAGAGATATAATATAAACATATCAAATATCATTTTGGAGAATTTTATGGTGAAAATAATATAAATCGCTCATTTTCGGTTAAAAATAACGTTTCCAATTTCATTTTTATTTGTTGCGTATTATTGAAACTATTGTATCTACAGTTTTATCTCAAATATATTAAAAATAAAGTTTGTTTTAGAATTTACGCACTTTATTTTCAGATAATAAAAAAAATTTCAAAATTTTCTGGAAAAATAATCTTTTCCACATAGTTGGATACCTTAATGGTCTGGACAATTTGAATGCTTTTTGCATCATTCATGTGGCATGAAAAAGTTAAAAAATAATATCCAATTTACAAAAATTAACATGTTTAAAAAAATGTTGGAATTTTGTTTATAAAATATACTTGTAAAACAGAGCAGAAACACTTTAGACAAACTAATGAAAAGCGAAATGAAAGGAACTTCCTTCCTTTTCTTTGCATGTTGTCAGGTGCATACATAACTCTAGGTAAATGTTTTAATAATGCAGAAAAAATTCTAATTAATTCAATAAAAATTTCCTCTTTTTTTTTTTTTTTGTCATTTGTGGCTCTGTGTTTGTGGAATATGTAGTTAAAAAACGCTCCGGTTTTCACAATAAACATTTATTGAAGACACAGACTGGTTCGCACAGAAGCAGACACAGCGTAACTATGGTGGTATAATTTTGAAGGCTTCATAAGCCAGCACCCCTTTCACAATTTAAAATATATTGGTCATTTCACCTAGTTGCCTCCACGCAATCGGGGACCAACTCTCTCATTCTTCAGGGAGCTCACCCCAGCCCCTTTACTGTTCCATTTCTCAGCAACTTGTTCCGTCCTAATTTTCGTTTCTTGTAAATAGTCTATCGCTGATTAGGTAACTTTAGTAGGTAGGTAGACTTCCGTAGATCCTCGAGCATCTCTACCGTATAGTAATTTGAAGGGTGACACCCCAGTAGTGGTATTCAGCACCTCACGATAAGCAAACAATGTAAATGATAATTGCAAGCCCCAATTTCCCGAATCTTCTCTAATGACATGGTGCAGCATATCTTTTAACACTGCATTCCACCTCTCAACGAGACCATTACTGGCTGGATGGCCAGGGCAAGAGAACCTGGGACTTGATCCAATTCTCTTAACAAATTCTTGGCTCAGAACAGATGTAAAATGGATTCCATGTTCACTAGCTAAGAAACTTGGAAAACCAGCCCGAGAAAATATTTCCAACAGTGTATCGCATGTTGCCTTTGCAGTAGGTGACCAAGGAAGTATTGCTTCAGGCCACCTCGACATTTGATCCATCAGACGTAGAATGCACTTATGTCCAGGTGTGTGTGTGTGTGTGTGTGTGTGTGTGTGTGTGTGTGTGTGTGTGTGTGTGTGTGTGTGTGTGTGTGTGTGTGTGTGTGTGTGTGTGTGTGTGTGTGTGTGTGTGTGTGTGTGTGTGTTGAAATGTGCAAATGTTCTAGTCTATTCCATTGTTTCAAATGATATTGATTTGGTTTTTAATTTCTGTTCCATTTGATTTGGTTCAGGTTTTAAAAATGGAATTCTAGAGTCATCATTAAAATTCCATTTTTTTTTAACATGGTAGATTTGATAAGCAAATGATGTTAACATTACAAAGCGGAAAATAATTATTCCTGGACCCATTTTGCCGAACTTCTATTATATAAAATTTTTCACCTTTCTCTTTTCCGCGCCCCTTTTTTTATTTCGCTCATTCTCCTTGCTATTCCAAAATCTTCACATTTTATGAGATACTTTGAAGTCTTTATTTTTCTCTGCCATCAGTATACTTTATGTAACTGCACTCGCTTTGTATTATTATTCAATGTTGCTGGGTTCGGAGATGAACCCTTCAATGAAGGAATTTTTATTTTTAATAAATAAAATTTGAAATCAACCGGAAAATGAGTGAAGTGAATGGGAAAAATACATAAAAAAAAACACATAATATTTTATTTTTAATTTCAAAAAAAATCATTTTGATGTATTTCTATATCATTATTAAAAAACCCTCCTTGAACTTTGCAAATCTACTGCGTACAATAATATACTATTTCAAGTATAAATAATACCTCTCATTACGTTACAACAAAACATGAAAATTCATGCAGCAATTATATTTAGCATTTAAACATAAAGGAACATTGCATTTGTTACACGATCGCTGTGCACTTCAGTCTTTTTGAAAGTACTATAGGCCAGTACCAACTTTTCGTTCATCTATAGACGGCCAAGGATGAGATGAACCTATAGGTTTATTGAACTTATGTAGAACAGATTTTCATATTCATGTATTTTTACATTAAAAAAAAGGCTACAGTTATCTTGCATAAATTTGTCAGTGTGAGCAAAAATGTAGATATTATTATTTACTCTTACCTTGTTTCTATCCGAAAACAGTTTTTCCTATTTGTTTTTATTACTTTATATATGCATAATTGTAATTCGTAA
This sequence comes from Argiope bruennichi, assembly GCF_947563725.1. Lineage (NCBI taxonomy): Eukaryota > Metazoa > Arthropoda > Arachnida > Araneae > Araneidae > Argiope > Argiope bruennichi. Next base: position 2,958,112 of record NC_079152.1, read on the forward strand.
AACCGGCGAAATGAAATTGCATTCAGATAGCGCACTAAAAATTTATAAGAAGAATGATAAGAAATAAACGTAAAACAGATGAAGAAATAAACTCTCAAAGATTCTAGTTGCGTTCGGAAATGATAAAATAGTTTTGGTAAAGTTAAAAAAACACTATACAAAGGTTGCTACATAAAGAGATATGAGGTTTGAAGTATATGATGCTGATCTACATCGTTATGCATTTAAGAAATTCGAGTTCAAATATTCCGTGATCAATCCCACAAGTCGACAAATCCCAAATAATTAAAATTAAATTCGATTGTTTGCTACTTTCTATAGTTTTTAAAATTCTTTGTCATCCCCCAGACTCATTTTATATGTGCAAAAATCTGTCATTGATTCTTTCCCAGAGACTCGAAATTGTGTACACTTGTGTATTAGCAGTGACAGTACACTACTTGAATATTTCTGGATCTTGAATATAAGCTAATGGATTAAATGAATGAAAATTGAGTAGAACTACTTGGTAGCGAATTTGGGAAAAAATTATTTCTCAAATTGTAGAATATTTCTTAGGTTGACAAATATAATTCTAATTTTTTTTACTTCCTGGACTCAGGAAATTTTCAAACAGGAAGATGAGCCCAAATTGTTGATTATTGCTATACTAGATATTCTTTGCATACGAAAAAGTAAAAACACTTCCATTTCATTACATATTCAAATGAACTTCTGTTGGGATTCCCTTACGCCAAGGCAATTCTACCCCACTCTCCTAATTTTACCGAATTCATTATGAAGCATTTAGAATAAAAATCACGTACTGACAGTAATAATACAGAAAAAAAAAAGTATTTTTCATGTTCTTTTCATCAACTAGTTTAAACTGAGTTTTATAGAACTGTATTCCAGACGTCATTAGCATGCTGCAGTTTAAATGATACTCACTGGCGAAGGGTTGTTTTTGCTTTATTGCTTCGCGATTTTTATTTTTTTAAAGCGCCGAAAAAGGTTGTTCCTAGATTTAATTTCATCTTTCTATCAAAAAGAATCATGTCGGTCATTACCACTTCACATAAACTGTGAAGAGGAATGAGAAGATGATCTTTCAGAACAACAAATATACCTGGTTGTCCTCCGCTCCTTTCTTCTTTCTGCCCCCTCGGCCATTTTAGTAAAAGGATCACGTCCTGTCGGCGATACTCGGCAATTTTTCTTCTCTTAGAAAACTTCTTTCTCGGATGCTGTTCTGCGTTTCTCTTTTTCCCTCTCCTATATATGAAAGAACGAACTATGCAAAGAGGAAAGAGCTGCATCGTCAAATAATCCAATCTAAGGATTTGGATTATTCCTCTGGTTTGATTTTTGGATTTAATCAGTTTGTCAATGTGATGATCTGAAAACGCAATTAGCTGGACAAATGAAATTTAGTATGTGGTCTCCAATCAAAATTTGTCCTTCTATAATTACCAAATTTTGGACGGATTGCTTGCCAATTCTTCTGTAGGCAACCCATCCCTCTGTTCGTTCTTGTACAAGTGAACACGATCACTAAAAAGCGCAAAAACTAGATGAACGGAATTTAACATATGATTTTATGACCAATATTCTACATTTCTATGTAAATTCGGACCCACTGTGACTGTCGTTTTGATCTGCATATTATATGTATTTGAATATGATAACGATTTAAATGGATGAAATTTGGTATGTAGTATTATGATCAAAATTGTAGAAAAATTGTTCCATCTTTAGTATGAAATCATAATATTTGAAGTTAAATCAGAAACAGTTGATACTGAATCAATGCAGAGTTTCTTTGATTTATTCCATTCGAATTGTCAGCAGAATGGATGATGCTTGATATATTCGATAATTGCCAGTCACTGGAATAATGTTGCACAGACCGTTTATGATTGTACAGGAGCTTCAAATCCCTTTGTGTCGATTGTAATGGTGTGATTTCCATTCTTAAATTTCCAATCCTTGTAGTTGAATATTAATAATATGTAGAAATCAAAATTTTGTTTGTATGGAAACCCGCATTCTAGGTTGAATTATGAAAGTGGTAACTTTGTGGTGGCCTCGGGGATTTCTTTTAAAACATCTTTTGAAGGCAATCTAATTTTGTGTTTTTATTTGATTTACAGCGTTCATTTTTTGGAACTTGATCGAATTAAAAACATCTTTCGAATTTTAAGAAATTACTCTAACAGCAATCCTAAAACAACATAATAGCAAATTGCTCTATAATTCTAAAAAATGATCTCGTTTTGTAATTAAAAAATTGACCATTGCTGTAATTAAACAGTATTTAGGTTATGGTAAAAAAGTTTTCTATTTTTATTTTATTACATTTATTTATTTATTATTATAATTACTATTTTGTGAATGCCTTAAAAATTATATTTTAAATTTTGTTTTAAAATATTTTTGGATTTAAATTTTGAGTATTTTTTTTTAAACATACTAAAACCAATTCTCATAAAAGTTATTTGTAATATTAATTATTTAAATTGTAAAATGTGGTATTTAAAAGCTACTTATATAGAGAGATTAAAGCTATAATCCATACAAAAATATATTTTGATTCTATCTCTTGTTTTGGAAATTGGGGAGGAAAAAGGACGATTAATTTTTTTAGAATTGAAAAAAAGCGACTATTGTATTTTTTAGAAGTAAATATATATATATATATATATATATATATATATATATATATATATATATATATATATATATATATATATATATATATATATATATATATATATATATATATATATATATATATATATATATATATATAAATTCATATCAGGAAACTTTTGTGTATACTCTTTGACTTTCAAATTATTTTATGTTTAACCATTTCGAACTGAAGGGGTGTAATTCTTATTCATAATGTAATTTCAACAACACCCAAAATCTGTTTAACTTGCAGAGCAAATCACGTCCCTCCAAAACAACCGGAGAAAGCTAGCCATCTTCGTAACCGTATCCGATTTTCAAGCCCACACGTGCCGGACCCCTTTCTTTTAAACAAAGACGTCAAAAAACAGTTGTTCTTATCAGTCCAATAACTCTTCCCGCCGTCCGAATGTGCAACTCTGAGCAAATCTCTGGGAAAGGAAAGCGCCACTTCATGTTCCCGGCATTTGTCAGGCCGAAAAAGTTATTTTCACTCTCGTATCGCCCTGCTAGAAGAGGGGAGGGGGCTATCTTAATAGGTTTCTTGCGAGAACAAGAGTTGTTGGATTTATGCGACGGGATCGCCGCGGCTCTCAAGGGAAAAGTAAATACTACCATCAGTTGAAATGGTCTCTGGCTTCGGCTTTTATTGGATGTCAGAACGTGATCTTCATTCTAAACGCCGCGCTTCAACAAAATGGTGATGCTTTCGGGGAGATGATGCCTTGTTTTATTTCCTCGCGGGGCCTTAATGAATAGGCATTCTTCTTCCATGTGTGGGTGAGCCTCAAAAGTTCACTTTTTTGTAATATTTTTATCGCAAATGTAAGATCTGAGAGCTGCATATCTCGAGAATGTACTATTAGCAAAATGATTTGAGAGCAAATTTGAAATGAGAGAAAATAAATATTCTGGGCATACAAAAAAAAAATCAATTTTACTTACAAAACCAGTGTGAAAGGTCTCCTCAAAACGATCTCCCTTACTCTCTAATAAAGGAGTATTCAAATGTAACGCAGGTCACGGAAGTCTGATGATAAGGTCTCGGCTTCGGAACCAGAGGGTTACACATTCGAGACCCGATTTCTCCGTCGTGTGAACGGGTCGGTGCACGTTAAATCCGCAGGGGCCAAACGTCCTTCTGCTGATGTGGTGTGGAAGTTCGGAGGGGGTGCCAGCTCTGGAGTCATCCTCGTCATTTGACCGAGGTTCAAAATGACGAGATCCTTAGTGTTGCTTTAAATAGCCCTAGTGCTGCTTTAAAATGAACTAAACTTTCCATACAACGCCTTGCATAGCGTTAGCGTTAGGTAGTTACGAAATATTAACCTTTGACTTGAACTTAGATTTTTTACCGAATCAATCGAGTGATCTTTGGCAAGATTTTCGACAATTAATTCCTGCCATGCGGTTAATAGTATCCGAAAATAGAATTTGTGTTTTAGATGCGTTTTTCCCAATCGATTAAACCAATATTTCGCACAAAACTACGTTTGTAATCACAAACTCTTATATCAAATTTGATATATTGAAGTCATTGCGTTTTTGGATGATCGAGTTTACATGCTTTTGAAGGTATAGACCGACAGGCATCCAATTCCTTGTTCCATTTGGCTCAAAATTTGACAGGAATCTACACTGTAGATGATTGATCTGTGCACCGAATGGCATCGATCCGATTGCGCTCATTTTGTAGTTCACTTTTATTCGAGCAGCCGGACTGGCAGATTTTCTCAGGAAGGATTTTCCTCAAAACTTGATAGAAATTTGGTGTAAAGGTCGTGCACCGAATTTCATTCGACTAGTTCAGAGCGTTTTTGAATTATCTTTGTCACGAACAGACAGATAGATATAATGCCACAAATGTGTTTTTCGAACTGAGAGAGATCTAAAACGTGGAGATTCGTCAAAATCTCGAGTTCGAATTTCTTTTGACGATGACAGTATTTTCTCTGCGCCTCGAAAAGGTAAAAATAGTGCTCATCTTGCCGAATATGGAGGTTGATAATATACATAAATTCGAAAGCCTAGAACGAACTTTGAAAACTGCAGCAGAAGCCTGCTGAGTAAAAAGATTTTTTAGGGTCTGATTTTGGGGCGTTTCTTTTTATATAGTATGCGAGTTGTATTTATATGAAATACAGAATATTTATAAATTTATTATCATAATATTTATAAGATTATGCATTTCCCAGACATACGTTTTTATATTTTTGGATTGTAATAGATTTTCAAGATGCTATCAATAAGTTTTCAATTTTTGTGAAGTTCAGATTTTCTTGATTTTATGAAATTTGTTCTCCTTAAATATTGAGTCCATAACCACATATTATTTAGTTTGAATTTGGATTTGATGAAATTGTAGACTGATTTGTAGTTCTTGATTAACATTTAGTCAACAATTTAGGCTCGTTGTGAAAAAGCAAATGCTTCAAAATAAAAAGTAGCATTTCTAAGTCGAGAAAAAATTCAGCAAAAGCTAAAGCTGCAATATTCCAAATCAGAATATCAAATTCACAAAAACGCTGATTAATGAAAGTGGGAAAAGAGATTTTATTTGCAAAATAAATGTTTAAAGAACGAAAATTTTCAAAGTATTAAAAATTATACAAAAAATTATATTATTTGTAGTAATTATTACAAAATACAAATACAAATCAAGCAGCAGTCTAATAAGTCACGTCAAGAGCATTGGCTTCCACATGTAATGATTTGTATTTACTAAAGTTCACATTATTTGAATGAAAACAAGATTTGATGGCTTTCGTGATCGAGAATGCTGAAATGCCTCTTCACTTAAGAATAATCTTTCAGAGTTGAAGAAAAGATCTCTCGTCATTTTCTTTTAAGTATTTAACAAACGTTAAAAACGTGGAAAGTCGACTAAAAATGTGATTTTTTTTAAATTTTAACCTTTTATTAGCAAATTGTCCGCAATCGCGTGGGAATTTTTTTTTCGGTAATTTTATTCTTTCCTTTGGTATAACCATTTTCTAATGATTTAATCTAATAAAAGAGATTTGTTGAATATCCATCTTCTCCGCCGTCCTTCTGTCAACAATTGACTTTCGACTGCCTTCAACCACCAATAATGGACTGATCTTAAATGCCCAACTTAAATTTTTTCTTAATTCCATAAAGTGCTGATATTGTTTGAAAATTTTTATTACAATGTAAGTATTCATGAGGAAACAAAGTAAATTTCGAGACGTTCTAATTTGTGGTTGTTTTTCCTCCCGCAGTGACCAAATACATCCGAATCGGTATCGGAGACAAGAACGATAACCCCCCGTACTTCGACCAGGCCCTCTACGAAGCAGAGGTAAACGAAGACGAGGACATACAGCACACGGTCATCACCGTCACGGCGAAGGACAAGGACGAATGTGAGTACCTTCTCTTTGTTATCTAGATGAATGACATATTTTTTCCCTCTTATCCTTATGATAAGGTTATCCCTCTTCCAAATCCGCCAGATATCTTTTCACCATCCAGTTGGTCTGTTATCTTTAACACCAGTAAGTTCAGCCTTTACATAAGCAGTTACAAGTGACGAAACATCTCGTGTTATCACATTTGGGTCAAAGTGGAGTAGTAGGCTTGGTTTTTAATATTCCTCCATTTCAGACATTTCTTTTTCGTGGCCTCTTTGCGCGTGGTCTAAAGTAAGATAAGAATTTTCAGTTGATAATTGCTGTCTAGACTTCCGCAAACCTGATCGAGACGCGATGGGTCTGGAGTCCCAAAATTCATATTTTTCTGAATGACGAAGACGTACAATAGCGACCACAAAGTTTCGCAATTGCTGCTTTCAAAATGACATTCAAAAAATGCAAGTTTATCGCAGAAAATGGATTGCTCTTTAGAAATATTTTCGGTTCCCCATTAAATGGTATAAAATTTAAGTTATTCAAACAAGTGAAAGGAAAACGTATATTTGAAAAACATAAATTGCCATTGTACGAACCCCTCCTCAAACACACACAAAAAAACTCCGAATTTAAATTCGTCTAATCTGAACTTACAATCTGACAATCATATTTGATATGGACAAAAATATTTTTAAAAAGGCGTTTTTTCCCTAATGAAATAGCAAAATCGAATGCCTAATTAAAATTCTTATGCGAAAGAACACATAATAATATAATGTGAATATAATATTTGATGAATATAAGATGAATATAATATTCCGTTAGGATATTATATTCATCTTTTTTTTCTGAAGGAATTTTATTATTCTGTGTTTTAATTGTTTTTTGTGAAGTCAACATTATTATGAAATGTATCATCCGAAACTGTTTGCAGTTCGAATCCTGACACCTCTACAGCTTGTAACACGTTAAGAAACTAATCTCAGAAGTAGAATAAAGAGCACATTTGTGTCCCATTTTTTTATATATTGATAAAATTAATATGAACCAAAAAAGTGTTCAATAAGGTTTTTGCTATGTTCTGGGATCATAGGCAAACCGTGATGGAAGAGGAGGTACAACTTACTGAAACATATATTTTTTGCAGAAAAGTGTATGACAGGAATGAATACAAAAAGAGATATGAAAAGAAAATGTTCTTTATTTGCATCATCATCCCGAATTGCTTCTTTGCAGCAATTTACAATAATTACCGAAATTTGCTACCATTAACTATAATGAATCGTCAAAAAAAAAAAAAAAGGTATTGGCATCCAGGTCATTGGGATAAATACTTTGAAATTATTATTTGATAGAATGCCGCGAGTCAGTTTCGTCATTGTATGCGAAATGGTTCATTATTTTCCACTGTTAAACGGATATTTTCTGCTTTGCATTCATCATTGCGCCTGTAACCTCTTTTTGTACTTTTTGACCTGAATTAAGTTTTCATTTTATTTACATGATTATCTGACAGAATTCATCAAGAACCATTAAAAGAAGCATTTTCAAGTTGTAGGTCTAAGTATCTAATATAAAAATATTCGAAATAGGATTCCGCATTCTCTACTGTTTAAATAGGAGTGTAATTATACATTTCTCTGAATTTTGTGATACCTATTATGGTGAATTATAATGTTTGCAGTATGGAAGCTTAGAATCGCTGAAAAACATTTGCAGTTATAGTAATTTTGGATTACATTCAAAATTAATTTCTAACATAAAAATACTAATTTCCTAAATTTCTCTGCGTTCCCTAATAAAAAATATCACCTGAAAATGTTATCATAAAAATTGACGATTACTTAACCAAGATAATATTTCCTGTTTTATTTATCCTGCTATTAATCTTTAACTTGAGCCGAATGGCAGTTTTTTTTCCAATTCTAAAGAATGACTTCATTTTATCATCCCCCTCCTAACCCTGTGTCAGAAAAGTAGCTCGTTATTTTCCTTAGAAAGAATCCACCACAACTGCATTTCAATTTATCACAAGTGTCAGTGAGGAGAGTAAAAGCTGCTTGATTTGCGCATGCGCAGAAACAAAAGCTTTCAGATCATCCAACCTGAATTTTCTTTCAAAGTTAGTTTTTTTTTCACTTCTGTACTTGTTCTGTGCCTTCGAAAGAGGTAGTCACTTAAAGAAACTTTTCATTTAGAAAAGCTTTTATTTTCTAAATGTTTAAAACTGTGTTAAATTCAATCTATAACGTTTGTTGAAAATTTCTTTCTTAAAATATATTTTTGATTACCTCACCACGTATTAAGTACTTGCGTGTATTGTAATCAGCGACATCTATTGGCGAACATGCGAAGTATCTATATAAGCGACAATAGTTTTTGGGTTTTACCAATTTACGTTTACTTTATTATTATCATTTTGAAAGTTTTCCATTCAGTATTATTGAGTTATTCTGTGTATAAAGACCCCAATCATGGAACGCTGCAAATTGCATTTTCGGCATTCATTGTTTTTTGTTGTTGTTGTTGTTGTGGTGGTGATGGTGGTTTTTTTATTTGAAAAAATCTGCTGCCGAAGCCCATCAGATTTTTTAGAAACTTATGGTGAGGCTGCTCCATCCTATCCCAACGGTCGGTTTTGGTTTCAACGATATATGTCAAGTTTGATAGTTGTTAGTGAAACGGTCTAGCCTATATAGTGCCAATGCATACACACTTTCATCTTTATTATTATTAAAGTAGGAACAATTGTTCGTTAAACATATCTTTACGGAACTTCCTCCACTCAGTTCATTAAGTCATCGGTGTCTTTTGTAGTGGGTGTATGGTGTAAAACAATCAACAGGCTTTATTATCAAATGACGATGTTTATTGACACAATGACATATACAACAAATACACAGCCGAGACGAAAACAAACAATACAGAGCAGCACACTTAGAAGAAACAGCAGCCCCGGAGTAGTAATCGGTAGCTAACAACGATCACAGCACACAAACGATCAGACAGAATTGAGCAGGAGGAAGAAATCTTCTTAGTACTCTCTACGGTCTTTCCAAACGCCTGCCATTCTCCACTGCTTCCTCTCTTTTGCTGTATCCAACCGCCGGCTCACTACTACAGGACTGGCTACTCCTCACACGACTCGATGCTGCTTCTATAATAATTTCCAGGATTCGGCTCACGGCTCAATTCACGAATCACTTGAGCTCCACTCAATACTTGCGCTTTGTTGGAGTGATTCAACTATTCCGCCGTTGACTGTCTCTACGACTCTAAACCTCTCGATGACTCTATGCACGACTGTCTTCGGCTTGGACTATCGGCCTTCCCGGCGCAGGGCGGAAAAGATTTTGGAAAAATCAGGCATATCTCAGCTTGTTTGGCTCTATCGGCCAAATTTTTGAAGATCCCAGTATAATTCATTTTGTAACCAAAGGGTCGCCCAGTTTGTCGTCAAGTCCGGGAGTCACTGATGCTGTATCCGATCAGCATTCAATAGAGCTGATCATAAAGCGATCTTTCCTACGATGAAAATAACTATGCTGGGGAGCAACATTACAGATTCGCAACTATATATTTGTTGAGAATGTTGCTATTGTATGGCAGTATTATTTGCTGCATTTCATTGTTCTAATCATTCCTGAAGGCAACGTTTTAGTTCGAGTTCTAAAATTAAGGCTTCACGACGAAGCTAAGCGCAAAACTCGCCGCATTTTGTGCTATAAGTATTTGAGATGGAAGCCCTACCCCTACCTCGTTGCTTAATTACAGAGTTTGTGTAGCTTTACAATTCGATATTCTAAATGCTTCTAACGCTTGCCCAGTTTTTACTACAAGCACATGTTTAAGTGGCGACGAGGGATTTTTCTAAGATTAATTTATGCCTTTGGCCGGAGGTAGTTCAGAAATTTTTCGAGCATTCAGACGCTGAAAGGGGAGTCAGAGTCTGATTTATGATTCTCCATTTTTTTTTTTTTCTTTCTATTTCGAGATCACGATTGAAGTCAATAATAATAAGTAGATTAACAACAATGAATGATTTCTAAGATTAATAGTGTGAGTCCGAAGTCAATATCTTATGTTATTCTCTTTTCCCTCGGCTGATTTATTGGCGGCTTTTTTTTATCGTTCGGTTCTTTCATCATCGATTTTTCTTTTAAAAATCTTATAAAGCGACGGAATCTTTTGTCAGTTTAATGAGATCAGAAATACATTGTGAATGATCTAACGAAGTGTGTTCTCTTTTTGTGAAATAACACCAAAAGAAAGAAATAGTTTCGCTTGAAAACTTTCTGGCGATTTGAGGAAGTCCCTTATTCAAAAGTTTGAGAAAAATGACTGTCGTTTCTTGTAAAGAATGCAGCTTTAAAAAATATTCAAATTTTCAAAATAGTCAAATGTCCGAGTTTTATAAATCTTCACTTTAGAACCTCAGAATCAAGGAAAAAAATGCTTTTGAAATTACATCTCTCTCTCTCTCTCTTTCTGAATGCGATAATTGTAAAATGCAATAAGTTAAATGGATGAACTTTTGGAATCATTTTTTAAGGTAAAGGGAAGAGTCCGATGTGACGCGTGAAATGTGCTTTAAACAGAATAGATCTCATGCTATCGATCCACTAATGGATTTTGAGAAATGTAGCGCATGAGCTGAGGAACCAATGAGAGTGGTCTTCGAGAAAGTTTCTTGCACACTTCCTAATAAAGAGTTTTCCGCGACGATTGAAATCAAAATGTGACACAGAACTACAGCTGGAGTTGCAAAATATCATACCAATTTGATGTAGCTATCATTGCGTTTATGAGATATCACATTTATATGCTTCCGGAAGTGCAAATCGAGAAACGTTCAACCGCTTTGGGGAGTTAATGCCAAATTTGATATGTCTCTGCATTATAAATGGCTCTCCTCGTTTTGTAGGTATTATAAGTTTCCCTTGGTGATGTGTACAGAAGCGGTACTGAGTCAGATATCGCCCTCGTCATTTGTCCTGTTTCAAAATTAAAAGATTGGTTTTTAAATAGACATCTTTTTGCTTCGAAATGGAACATAAAAATGGCTAACTTGAACTAGCTCAATGCTTCACTGTGGGTCTGCGTCATTTTTCCTTTTGAACCTGTTGGTTTACACTTCGATCTTTTTTTTTATCAATACCTGTGCTTACATTTTACTTGAATAAAAGCAGCATTTCGTTGGTTTAAAGTAAGATTGTGATGTCTCTAGAGATTGTACGAGATAAATAAGATTTTTTTTATCGAATTCTGTGAACCGCAATTAGTAAATCAAATAAGAAACTATTCCAAATCTTCCCTCAGTGCGGAAAAAATAGAGTTTTTCAATTATCGCGTTTATATGGTTTTCAAAGTTCAACCTCTTGATGGATTTGTCTCAAATTTTGACATGTGTCTACGCTAGACATGTTAAATCTGTCAGCTTAAGTTTATCCATCTAGCTCTCTTCGTTTTGTAGATATTTTATTAAATTATATTCGAAAAGATGAACATTTGCATTTACTCTGAAACGATTTTACCAAATATCTGGTGCAAATCTATCCATTTGGAGCTAAGACCATATACAAAATTTCATCTGTCTAGCTAAAAGCGTTTTTAAATTCTTTATCACCTGCAGACAAACGGATAGGCATACAGGTACATAAATATGCTTTTCAAACTCAGTGAGATCTAAAATGTGGAGATTCATTAAACTCCCGAGTCATATATTCTCATAATGTTTGCGCCACCGGATTCCCTAAAACTCGTCAAAATATTATTAAGGTTGTATCTAAGGAAGAACAAATCTTACTTTGTCAGAGGGAGAGTTTTATTTTAGATCAATACCAATAAAGGCGGAAACGTTTGAAAGAATTTTATGACATCTTTTCGGCACATTTGCGAGACAAAAGTAATGGCTCGCGATTAAAGCTTTTTCTAGAACGGAAAACAAATTAAAGAAAATCCAGAATTCTCCCCCCAAGAATACAAACAATCAAGCACTAATGAAGAAAAAACCCATTAAACTTGTTCGATACAATCCGCAGCAACATTATCACCAAAAGCGAAATAGCATTAACATTTTTATTTTTATAACCCTTTTATTCTGTTTATTTATTATTTCTCTGGCATTTTCAAACTTCGAAAACACGCGCTGATAACAGTCATTTGAGTTTCAAAATCGCTGCCATTCGGAGGAAAGAAATAATGATAAGGAAAGAACGAACGAATGTAATATCGTGGCAGCTGAAAGAAAATGGCCGGACCGCCATATTTGCTCTCTTGTAGAGCAGCCAAATCACCAACTCTGCGCTGTCAGCTGCCAGGGTTATAATGACAGGGAATTCTCTTCAAAAGTGGTTTGGGGGAGAAGGAATATCTTCGACTGAGAACTGTCATGGACGAAATATCGGTTTTTTTTCTCTCTCTCAAAGGGTTGGGAATTGAAATGAGAGGTTGTCAAAAGAGATGGCACGTTTGAAATTTTTCTACGTCTCTTTTCTTCGCCGATTTAAATGTATTAGGAAACCAACAACAACTCTCACGCTTCTTTCTCTGCAGGCCGCTGGAAGTTTGGCGAAATTGGCTGTGGTGTAAAAATTTCAAAGGCAACACAACTTTTCGAATGATCTCATGTTCAAAAGGGGTGCTTTCTTGAAGTGTTTTTGTTCTTGTGTGCAAAGTACTAAAAAGTAACTATTTTTAGAATCATGGCTATTTGTCTGACACGAAAAAGTAGCAATTAGGCGCATGAAATTATGCATGATGCTTTTATACCGAAATGGTGAATTTGTGTCGAATGAAGTCGCCAACGGGCCTCTCCATTTCTGTAAACACGGATTGTTACTAAAATGAGGAAAACTTTTCATTTGAGGCGCACGAAATGCTGGTACAAATCTATTCGCATTGAGCTGATTTTTATGGGAACGCGAGAGCTCAAAAACGCCTGAACTCAGAAGCCTGAACTCTTATCAGAAGCCTGAACTCTTCAGAAATGTTGGACCCAACGAGAAACCAGCGTGAGTCGTTTTCCCCAAACTTTCTCCTTTATAAAAGTGCTATCCCAGAGAGCGCTTTCATTGACGCTGGCGTAGAATAGTTACTAAATGTGACCGCGCGAATTTAAAACTTTTATTTAACCTATATTCGACTCTTGGCAAGTTTTCGATTGATTAAACCTTGACATGGGGTTAAAAGAATCCAAAAATCTCATTTGTATTTTATACGCACTTTTTCTCAACCGATAGAAACCAAAATTTGACACGGGACTACGCTCATAGTCACAAAACCAAATTCCAAATTTGGTATATTTAAGTCAACGTGTTTTTAAATTATCAAGTTTGATTGTTTCTGAAAGTACTGAGTGACAGAGAATCAGCCCCCTTATTGAATTTGGCTCAAAAATTGACAGGTGTTTAAATTATATTTTATTAAATACTAGCCGCCTTTGGCGACCAGCTGGTTCGTCAATCTTAATGTTCGTTTAGATTTTAATAATTAAATATTTTATGTAATTTCTACTTTAATAGCTTCTTCATCAAAATATTTTAAAACTTTAAATTTTGATAGTCACATAATTCACTCATAATATTATAAAAGCCTTCAGTCATAACGTAATATGTATCTCTCTCATTTTCTGTTAGTTCCCGTAGAATGTATGCTTTAAATTAAAGTGGAAAGAATGAATCTGCAATGAATATAATAATATTTTTTACTGAAACAAAGCATTTTTTATAATATGATTACTGATAACAGAGTCACTGAGCGTTTAAACTTTATGGGCACTAAAGAATAATTTATGTTATATCTCAAGAATTTGCCAACAAAATTTTCTCAGATTCATCATGAATAGATCGATTCATTAACAATGTTTAGTTTTAAATGCATCAAACACTAAGAAAATAAAATGAATCGTTTAAAATAATCGGTAGAAAACAGGTTTAAAAAAACTATTTAAAAAACGATGTACTTAAAACTATAAGCATATACAAAAAATATATAACTAGCATAAATACAATTTAATTACAAAAGCTTGCAACTAACCTAAAAATAATTTAAATCAAGAATCATCCGTTGATAATATTGTCAACAATCAGAACACAATGCTCATGCGTGAATTTTCAACGCCAGTTATGGTAACGCAAATGCGTGAATTTTTCTACGCCGGTTGGGGTAACGCTATGCAGATTATACATTTTTAATTTCCTTTATTCTGTGTTATTTTAATTCAAAAGTACTTCAGAATGAATCTGAAAGATCGATTCATTAACAATGATTAATTTTAAATGCATAAAACATTAAGAAAATAAACAGAATCGTTTGAAATAATCCGCCGAAAAATATTAACCCTAGCCTCATTACTGTTGGGAGAAAAAAGAAACTGAAGCCTTACTCATTTGGCGGTGGGGAAAATGGAAGATTTTTTTTTGGCGGAAAAGTTGGCGGTGGGGAAAATGGAAGATTTTTTGGCGGGAAAGTTAGTTTTTAATTAATAATTAAAATTCTAATTAAAAATTCAAAAAAAAAGGGACCCCAGGTGCACATTCCCGACCTCTAAGGTATACATTTACCAAATTTGGTAGCTGTAGGTCAAACTGGCCTGTAGAGCGCCAACACACACACACACACACATTGAGCTTATGTACAGATGTATATCGAATTTTATCTCTCTACCTCTCTTCGCTTTGGAGTTACATTTGAATAGCCGGAGAGACAGACTTCCTCTGAATGATTTCATAGAAATCTACAGATTTAGTGCAAGGACCGTATATCAATTTCATTCTTCTGGTTCCAAGCGGCTTTGAGTCCCTGATAGGCAGGCATTTTCCAAATATGTTTTTTTGACTTGGAGAGATTTAAAATGTGGAAATTCGACAAATTTTCAAGTTTCCAATATTTTTTAGCCTATTTTTTTATAAATACGCCAGCGTACTATAAACCATATATCGTTGGCGAATTTCAAAAAAGCCTATTAGCCTGCGAATTTTAGCGATCAATAGCTAGGATGGGATTAATACACAAATACGAGAAAACCGCATCTATATTTTGGACGCTTTTGTTTCGACTCCTGAATTGAAAATGTAGGCACAGAATTACAATTATATTCTCAAAAATTATATACCAAGATTCATAAAAATAAGGTATAATTTTTGAATTTAAGTTTTAAAATAAAGATTCGGCATCTACTCTTACGAATCTGAATCTTCGTATGAGATTTTATATATCTCATTACCTCCTTTTTTTTATAATTATCATGCTAATTTATATACAGAAGCCAGTTAGTCAGCCTTCCTCTGAATGGAATTCGTTCAAAATCTGATGGAAATCTAGAAATGTATTGTAAAAATCATGCACTTGATTTCTTCCGTTTAGCTCGAAACGCTTTTTGAGTCATCATGACAAACAAGCATAATTTTAAAAAAATTATGTACTAATTATCAAGTTTGTATCTTAATGTCTCTTTTTTGTTGCCTTTGTATTATATAATCTTAGTAAAATCTATAAATCTTTCATAATAAACTTTCATAAATTGTATTGATAATAATGATCTCGGCTACAAATTTCTATCGTAAACGTACTTTATGATATACTTTGCCATCAAATTTAATTTTCACTTAACAGTTTTTTTCCACAATCATTTTAAGGGCCGCGGTGGCTTTGTTGTAAGGCTTCGGAACTGGAGGGATTCTAGTTCGAGACCCGATTCCATCTAAGAACAGTCATGTCAGCGGGTCTGATGCATGCTAACTCCATCAGGGCCAAACGCCCTCCCGCCGGTGTAGCGCGAAAGTTTGGAGATGGGGTGTCAGCTCAGGTGTCATCCTCGTCATCTGGACGCGGTTCAAAATGACAAGGTCTGTCTCAAAGTAGCCCTAGTGTTGCTTTAAAACGGGACGTTAATATAACTAAACCAACAACCCTATTTTATCAAAAATTTTCTTTTATATTATTTTTATACACATTTTTATAGATTTCGACAACATAAGATCATATCACTTTAACTCTATTTCCTTTAATTTTTTTATTCGGCTTTATTCCATAAAAGGGGAAGTAAGCTAATATAACAGAGAGATAATCTGTGTATGTTGGGGGTGGACGATACTTGTTTCACGAGTGAAAATTCCTCGAGCCGGCCCTGCAAAATAGTTTTACCAGTAACCGCAAAGTAATTCGATTGCGAAAACTAACTTACACCTGCAGAAACTAACCGACATGCCTTGCATTTTGTTGGCGAAAGAAATAAAAACAAGAGCGTGGAGATGAAAAAGAGATGCTTCGGAATTCATTACGTAAATGGAAAGCTTCATTAAAAGTGAAACGTCTCCGGAATAATTTTGAATTTATCGGGGAATTGTTGTTCGTGAGAGTGAATTCCACATCGCGAAGCACAAGCGAGTGTATTGGAGGAAAAGTGGTGCAGTTGTGAAGCAGCCGCCGTCTCATGAAGTGATCCTGACCAGTGGTGGATTTCCGACTTGGCAACTGACTGGGGTCGCTGAACCGCGGTCGATTAAGAAAATATTATTAGACTAATTTTTATAAAAATGCATATTCTACTAATAACCTTAACCTTTGCACACTATAATCGGTCTGCTTCATTGAGTACATTTAAATTTAATTATTACAGTAAACAGAAATTGGAGGCATGTTTTAATATAATTCTGTACAATCGGGCATTCTACGCAGGCATCTCTACTAACAGTAAAGATTGAATTGTTTGTGTGTGTGCGAGAGCTCGCGCGTGTGTAAGGGCAGTTACTTTATGTGAAAATTAAATTAAAATGTAAGTGTCATTTTGATGTTTTCTCCACATAACATCCAAAAATATTATTGCACAGAAATGAATTTTACACTTTTCAAAATTTAAAAAACTGTATTTTTAATGATGCCAAGGTGTTAGATTGTCTTTCAACATTTCATTAAATTTTGGTAATTCTTTAAAAATTTCCTCTGATTTATTTCCCTTTGATATCCAACATTATTGCTTTGAAATTGTAACCGTTTTTATTGTTTCATCAAATTTTCAATGGCGTGATTTCTTCCAATATAAGCTAAAGAAGGATTCTGAGGTTTGCAAGACAAATCAAAAAGTGAAGTGACAAGATCGTGTCATTTAGAATTTAGATGAACAGCGCAATTACTTTTTTAAATAGCGGTATTATGCTCTAGGATTTTCTCCTCCATGCGAAAAGTCCTTGCACACAATAAATAAAACTTAAATAATCAGTAAAATAACGTACCGTTAATGGTGTACAATTTGGAGGCATCGTGGACATGAAGCTATATTTAAACGATTTAACTGAAATCAAATATAATCAATAATCCCAGCGAGCCAGTGGGTCGCCTTATGCAACTAATAACAATATTAACATCTATTAAACAATATAACATATTAATATCTAACATAAAAGCAACTAAAAATATTGAAATCTACGTTAAAAAATATTATATGCTGGAAATGATAGTTAAATTAATTATAAAATGTTTTTTTTAATAAAAATGCTTCCTATTTATCGTAAGAAATCTATAGTAGAAAAATCAAAATGACTCTCACCTTTTTTGATTAGCAATTGAAGAAACTGGAAGCGAAGAGAAAATGTTTAATAATAATAAAATATATATAAATACATAGAAATAATTTTTGAATTCATTTTATAGTGTATTTAGACGGGACAAATATTTAATTTTCTGCCATTTAGTCTTTTATTTAAAATTCACTATTATAAAATGATGAACTCGGTTTTTCACAAACTCATTACAGGTAATGCATAATGCATACAAAAACAAAATATAATTAAATGGATAGATTAGATTACAGTTATTTTCTGAAGATTTTAAAATATTATACCAAGAATACAAAAATGTTTAAAAAAATTAATAATAATAATTGCATCGCATGAAGACGCGAGTGAATAATCGATTATGAAATTCTATCTTTGCAGACATGAAGTTTAGTTTCGTTATATTAACGTCCCGCTTCTAAAGCAATACTAGGACTATTTTGGACGGATGTCTTAATTCTGAACCGCGGTCAGACTAGCTCGCACCTCCCTGTCCAAATTCCGCAACACATCATTGAATATAAAAGAAGTACAATTAAATAACAGTGTATACACAAGAAAGGCATGCCATTGGATTACTAAACCCAATCACAAAATAATCTGTTCAATAATTTGTAATTAAAATTTTCAAAAACTCCAACCTCTTCATTTGGACGAATTGAAGCGTTGGCGTGTTTGTGAAACTGTTGTAAAAATAGAATAAACTAGGCGGGTGGAATTAACATGAAAACTGATGATATTCGACTCATGTCGAATGTGCCTATGGAATATCTGTTTATGCATATAACAACAACGATTCAAAAACACTTATAGTTCGATAGATGGAAATTTATTAATTTTATTACTTCAGGAGTAAATAGGTGTGGAATTTTGAATCAAATCTCTTTTCCTATGGATTGTCTAGTTTCCTCACTTCTATGATTTTGAATGAATCTGTTCCCTTAGTGGATTGTCTATTTTCTTCACTTTTACGAAGCGCAAAACATGTAAATTTATGAGAAAACCGAAGTTGGTGTTATTTTGTGATAGCAAAGATAAAGACAAACCTCAAGCGATAGTACACAAAATTTAAAGATGAATCGGTTATCAATCCGAATTTTTCTAGCTTAAGACGCAAAAGCGACGATTTGTAACACAGTAATCTACAATAAGCAGTATTAAGTTCCAATGAATCGGTTTTAGAGATAAGATGAAAAACAACAACAAAAAACAATGAGAGTTTATTTTTAACTACTAAAATAAAGATATCATATTGTAATTGCTCAGATGTGATTTAATTATTCAGATAAAAATGTATGCTTGTACTGAACCTTATACATACTCGGTGATTTCTTACACACACACACACATATATATATATATATATATATAAGTCTTCCAGTATTCTTACTGCATGTTATATTCACATAACTTAATTTCATGAATTATAGTGAAGTGTTTTCTACGTCTGACGTATTTTTTGCGTAATTTCTGAGCATTATCCAATTCTCTGCCACACCTCAATCGGCTCGATCTCCGTCTTATCCGAATATCTAACGCTCTATTGTATTTTCGAATCAGAAAATGCCGAAGTGTTCCGAATTCCTTTATCTGGGGGATTCCCTTTCAATTCGGAGAGCAGGAGTTTTGCCGTATTCACGAGTGAAATCTCTTCCGGGAATGGAAACTCTCGTTACAAGTTTCCATTTACATAAAAATTCACATTTTTCTGACGTGCACCGCTTTCCCGCCGAGGGGATTCTTAATTAAATGAGAGGTCGAATGGGTAAGGAGCTTAGAATTTTTCATCGAAATAAAATGTAGAGAACAACTAATTATTAATTCTTCCGGTTTTGTCGGAATATTTTATGCATTGTATTATAACAAGCAATTGGGGGCTGTTTATACATTACAATCTATAAATTTCGGCCATTTCTCTCTCTTATTTTCTTTGGGGTGGTTCATCAAAACGACTTCGTTGCTTTCGTTATTTCAAGCTGGCCATGTTTGGTGACCAGCCGATTTGCTACGATAATTGGTTGCAGAAATTTTTAATTCAGTCGTTAATGCATCAGTCGGTCTTAAAGAGAAGTACTTTTTAAATTTCAAATTCCGATGGGCACGTTACTACGATTGCGCGTCTCATTTTCTGTTACCCAGCTTGAAAGGTTCCAGCATTCGTTTGAAATGGAAGCTTCTACTTACACTTCCTGATTTGAAACGTGTTCTTTAAAAAAAATTGGAAGGATAACAAACAGAATCATTCAACATTGAAGGTTCTTTGTGTACCAACGAAATAAAATGTCACTCCATATCAAAGTGTTATTGTTTACTGATTCAGTAAAAAATGCAGCTTATCATAATAAGAAAGCAAACTTTTTAGCCACAAAGCGATAATATATATTTATACATTCTATTATATTACAGAAGAGATCATGGCAATACCTAGAAACACACTTATCGTGACACATTTTCATTATCACTTATTTTTGAAGCTAGATATTAATTGCAATGAACTGTTTTGACAATTTTAAAAAAAAGTCAAAACTTCAACTAAACGTTGCTTTAAAAAGCAAATATGAAGAAAATGAGACAAATATTGTTGTATTATTTATTAACATTAGAAAAAAATCCAAGTAAAATCAATGCCTGCGATAAGAAGGAAAACAATTTGAATTTCGAATGTCATTATTATTATTCATCATAACCTTTCAGCATACAAATTCCGTGCTTACGCAGAAGAAAATGACGACAAAAATCCGAAAATTGATTAAGAATTTTCAATAAATTCGTATTTCGGAGTTTTCACGTCTAAATAGTTCAAAAAATTAAAATATCAAAATATTTTACATTTTAGCTCACAAATGAAAGCGAATTTTTAAAATCCGCCGCTTTATTCTTCCATCCAGAAATAAACCGATTCACCCTAGTGGAGATTCAATCTCATATGTAATTAGAGTATGATTTCTCTGATATTCAACTTTGGCACTACATCCTCTCTGGACGGCGGCTGTTCACTCAATATGTAGACGTTCCCTTGAGAAAGCGTCTGAAAGCTAATTATTAGTTCCTGATCCTTTTGGCAGAAATGTGCTTCCTTTCCCCCAAACAAAATGACGGTTGTTCCAATCAGATGACGTTTATCTTTTTTTCTCCTCAGAAAAGTTACGTCAAGTCAAAACAAAATACTCAATTTCCTACTTAAAAATAGTTTAAATAAATTAGATGCAACGGGAATCGAGAGCCGTTGAGCAATTAAAAAAGGCAAATTTTGTTAATACTTTGAAACAGGAAAGATTTTTGTTTCTTCTCGGAGATAACATTGTTTCAATACTTCGCCTTTTCCCACTCTTGTTTCTGCATTATAATCTTGTTATTCGAAGAATTCAAGTAATTGTTCGCAATAAAGGAAGAAATGATCTTTATTGTTAGAATATTGTCATTTCCAAAATGTTTCTGTTTTCTCTTTTATTTACCCTTTGCACTCGGATAGTGCCTCTCAGTCACCATTTAGAGACGGCGCATCATTTTGATGTTTTATTTATTTATTTTTCAATTTTTATTGTTAAATGGCGCCTACAGAATAGTGAAAAGATGTAGATTAATTTTTCAGAGAAATTCAACTTAAAATAATTATATATATTTATTTTTCGAAAGAATAAACAAGCTCTTGTATAAGGTGAATAGTTAGGCATTGGATTACTTCTCCAACTGTAAAGGATTAAACCAGTTTTGAATCTTCACTCCACTCGAAGCTTGCGCTTCGCTGGACTGATCAACTAATTCGCCGTTGACTCGCTATGCGACTCTTACCCTCTTGACGACTCTATACATGACTGCCTTTGGCTTGGACTGCTGGCCTTTTATAGTGCCCGCAGCAAGGCAGAGAAGGTTCTAGAACAATCCGGCATATTTCAGCTTCTATTGGCTCTGTCGTCAAAATTCTTGAAGATTCTAGAATAATCTATTTTATCGACAAAGTCTCCAAATTGTCACCAAGCCCTGGGATCCCTGATTCGGCATCCGATCAGCATCCAACAGGGCTGATTGTAAATTGGTATTTCCAGTGATTGAACTAACTGTGCTGAGAAGCAACATTGTAACAATATTATGATTTCATTTGTAAGAATACTCAATACTCGTAAACACAGTAAGGTAAGTAGATGAAATTTCCCTCGTGATCATGTGATTGAACATGCAACTTTATATCGAATATTGTTACAATCGAAGGAAATGGCCTCCTATAAATATACGGGATTTTCTCCGCCCTGAAAAGCTGTAATCTCGCCATTTTTAGAAATTCGAGGAAAGAAGATTCCAGCACGTTTAAATTCATTGCAAATACTTAGATCCTTTTTTTTTATAGATGGGAGAAAATTGTTACTAGTACTTGAAAACGGTTACTAAATTGTAAAGAAAATAGAATATTATATGCACTTTATTATCTGTATTTGCATATTCACATGCTTAATCAAACAAATGTAAAGATATTTCAAGTAATTTTTTTTTTTTTTTTGTCAATGGAACCTTATTTAAATTAGTTGTCAAAAAATCAATTTTTAGTAATATTTATTAATTTGTATATCCAACATCAATAATTATTGACTTGCTTAATAATACTTTGACAATTACAGTTCAAAATTTTAATACTTATTATAAGGGCAGGCATCTGATGAATTAATGATTGAATCCTCCGTTTGACGAACAATCATCCCGCTGTTCTTCCTGGACGGTTAACCATAAATCGAAACTCGATTGATCTGGTCATTTCATTTTTACTGTTTCAGCGCTATCTGACTGGCAAAACACGTTTTCAGATTTTGAATGGCAACAGTTTATAGGAAACTGTGGCAATTTCTCTTCACTCTATCCCATAATTTTGGTATCAATGTATTCCAAATTATAATTTACTCTAAAATCGAAAAATCAAGCTGGTCGAATGAATTCCATAAGTATTATACTCCCTATTCGAAAAGGATTCATTATGTTTCAGTCAGTATTCGAGCTTTAATTGGAAAGGAAAATTGAAAAACTTGCGATCGAATCACTTTACAACAGACCTACCCTAACATCCGATATCCATCCAAACGATCAACAGAATTCACTGCTGCGCGTCGCAAACCATCCTACAGAATAAACATCCCGCAGTCTCACCTCCCGGCGTCGTGTTGACGCGGCTTCTCGGAGATGAATGTTGATTTAAGCGAAAGTTGGAAGCCACGCGGAGCTCGCAATCAATGAGGAATTGAATTCCTCTGTTCGTGGATCTCTACAAGAGGAAGTTTCACACGTCCGACATCTCTTTGTCTCATTCAATGAACGTTGGCATTGACTCTTCGTTAGAATGTTATCTTCACCCTCGAACGATCGCATTGCATCTCGCAGGTGTAAAATCTATTCATCCTGTTGTGATCGTATTTTCCCTTTGTGATAATAAATTCTAATGAAAGTATAAATGTGCATTCTGTCAGAAGGCTCAGACTGTGATGCATTAGAATCGATTAGAAACTGCAGGCTGCGTACATGCAGTGCCAATTTGCGACTGGAAGAGATGCCTGCTTAGGTGCCTTCTCATCATCTGATCGCAGTTCAAAATTACAAGATTCAGCCTGAAATAATTCACGAATATATTTAAAACGAGTCATTATTATAACTAAACTAAGTCCTATTTAAAAATGAGTTCCAACTTGATATTGTTACAAAACTTCCTACATTAATTCCATAAAGTCACGGGTTCGCTTGTAGGGGGTGTATGGTGTAACACAATCAAAGGCCTCAGTAACAAATGACAACTTTTTTTTACAGGAAGACACTAATACACAGACAACAAATACAACGGCGATAAGTACACACGAAATACACAGACAACAAATACAACGGCGAGAAGTACACACGAAATACACGCAGCACACTTAATACAAACAGTAGCCCAAAAGTAGTAACTGTAGTAATAACAACCAACAGACGGCCAAACAGAATTCAGCAGGAGGAGGAGGAAATCTGCGTAACTACTCTCTATGGTCTCTTCAATCGCCTGCAATTCTCTACGGTCTTCTCGCTTTAGCTGTGCCCAACTGCCGATTCACTACTATACGACTGGTTACTCTTTACGTGATTCGCTGCTGCTTCCATAATAAATTGCAAGATTCGGCACACAGCTCAATTCAGCAATCGCTTGAGATCCACTCAACGCTTGCGCTTCGCTGGACTGATGCAACAAATACGCCGTTGACTCGCTGTGTCACTCTAAACTTCTCAATGACTCTAGACACAACTATCTTCGGCTTGTACTACCGGCCTTTTATAGTTTCCCGAGCAGGGCAGAGAAGGTTCTCGAACAATCAAGCATATATCAGCGTCTATTGACTCTATTGCCAAAATTCTTGAAATTTCTAGTGTTATCTGTTTTGTCGCCAAGTCCCGGGAATCACTGATTCGGCATCTGATCAGCATCCAACAGAACTGGAAACGGTCTTTCCAGTGATTGAACTAACCGTGCTGGGAAACAACATTATAAGATTTGCAACAATATATTTTGCTTCAAAACATAAATTAGTGCTTATTATCGTCGAATATCTAATTTGTTTTATGCCCAGTTTGTATTTATACATGCATATTTGATGTTTTCTATCAGATTAATGACTATCCATATCATTAAATAAAGCCATTCTCCAGTGTTCTGATACTTCTTATATTTAGTTTTATTTCAAGAGCACATACTTGAATGTCGGCCGTTCGAACAGCTAAACACTTGGCTGTTCTGTCAGCAATTCATTCATCTCGGCAGATAATTCAAGCTCATTTTTGCATTTTCCCTCACGTATCTCTCGACCAAGGTTATTGGCATTTACTGACCAATCGAAGATCCTCTTATTAATCTGAAAACGGTCTTATCTTTCCATCTTATATTTTTGTAGAATAACTTTCATTTTATTTGTAATCTTATGTGGGGATCAAAATACTATTCATTCTTTAATTCGGAAGCCTTTTTCATGTTTGCTCATGTATCAGGAGGCGTTTATTTACTTAAAAAATAAAACCGACTGAGAGGAAGTTGGAAGTAGATGTCTACATTTAGCGATACGATGAATGCAGATTATTCGCCGTAAGGGAATTAGGAGCCTTAATAACTGCTCATCTTTCTGAATAACATTCCTTAGCGAAGTACAAGTCTCAAAAAGGGCTAATCTCAGAATCTTGAAACAAATAGTACACTTGAAATCTGGTAAATTTTAATGAATCGTAGCCATTATTTATCAAATGAGTGCCCATGTTCATTTGAAAGATTGATATTATGGCAAGGAGTCTGAAGGACAATCATATATAAAATTTTATATATAGGCTAATAGACGTCGTATCTTGAAAAATGAGGCATACATTATGTTTCAATTGGATCCTGTTTTTTTTTTTTTTTTTTTTTTTTTTTTTTCTAATGAAACTAGCCTCCTCTGGCGATCATTTTGCTCTCCTGATTATTGACCTTTTGGGCATTGAAGTGATTTTTTTCTTTTGTTGTTTTCATTGCATCGTCGAATTCGTATTTTTTATTTTTTTATTTTTTATTTTTTTTATTTTCTTCCATTGAGGACAACTAAGGGAAAGATTATTCTTCTTATTCTGTCTGTAGTTTGTGTGAGAAATAAGAAAATAAAGTTACAAGCTACAATAGCGAAAGAGTCAACGTGCAATTAGAAGAAATTACTTTAAGAAATATGCTTTAATGACAATATCATGTGAAGGGACTCTTCATGAGGAAGATTCACTTACATAATAAACAGAATGGGTGTTTGGCTATTAAAAATGAGTGTTTGGCTATTAAAAATGAGTGTTTGGCTATTAAAATTTTCTTATCAGATTGCATTATGTGGAATATTGAAAAACCACTTTTGTAAATGCTTAGAAATAAAAATGACATTTTTTGTTGAATATGAGGATTTAATGAATATATCGAAAGAAGGAGGAAGGGACATTGAGTAATTTCCAGTTATGCCCTACCTCATTGGACGCATTTGTGGCGACATCTAGTGAGACTCTAAGAATTTATTTCAGTTCAATGTTGGAAGTTAATTAGACTCACTCAACTGCGTTTACTCACTCTTTTATAAGCTGCATATTTGACGAATTTTCTTTTTCGTGAGTAAGAAAGAGAGCGAGAAAAAATGAAACTAAACATTTCCCGGTGGAAAAACCTGTTAAGAAATTCTTCACTCCAGAAATATAATTACACTCCAATTCGGAAGAATCGTCGCCATTTTGTGCCATTTTCTTTTCATTTTTTGAAAGGAAAGAAAAATAAAGAAAATTGAGAGAGCGAATTTTATTTTTCGGGCAAAAAGAAACGGAGAGAGAAAATTAGAAACAGGAGAAATAAGATAACTTTAGTTAGAAAATTAATATAATTCTGAAGATACCGTGTAGTAGTGAGATTCCATGGCTGAAAACCAAATAAAACTAATCTTTCTGAGAAATGAAGTTGTGCTGAAACAGATTAAAAGACATCCCCCCCCCTTCCAGTGTCTCCAATGAAAGAGAAACAAATCGAACTGAAAACTGACAAATGACGCCAGAAGTGAAATTATAAGTATACTCCATTAAATTTTCCGTTTTTTCCTTCCTTTTCTTTTTCCTTATCCTAAAACTTGCTTCTTTTTAATATTAATGTTAGAAATAATTCTTTAAAAATGAGATGATTAGCAAGAGTATGAAGTACAAATTTATCATTGAGTCACACTTTTTATCTATGCAGATTTTCTCGAAAAAAGTTGATTTATGAAGAAATATTTATTTAAAACATTGCCAACTGACGGTACCAGATTTTTATTGAGACAGCTACCTCACTCTCCGTAATTTTTGCGATTTTCTTTATAAAATGGGTCCAGAGTGACCACACTTGGCAAGTAATTAAATCTTGTGAAATAGGTGCGCACTAAGAAGGTGTTTTCAGCAAATTAGTTCAATTTTTAATTAGTTAAAATGAATCAAAATTTTTCCTCATTAACTTCAGTACTTATTATTTCAAGAGTGCCTAATTTATATCTATGTGTATAACTTCCCAAAGAAATAATTTATTTTTTATTTTCATTCCCGTGTTTTCTTTAATTTTAAGGAACTTCCGAAATTAGGTTTATATACAATTTGTAATTGTGGTTTTCTTTCGTGCTAATGAAATTCAAACCAATGTCATTCTTTTATCAAATATTTCATTCGCACCCCTTTGCCAACATCAAATTTGTAATAACTAGTTGCAAATTCCAAAGCAGAATTTTCCCTTTTGCTTCATTAACAAAACAATGACACTGGGCTGTCATTCTTCCTTTGAATTTCTAATGCACAGAAAGCAGCGAATAATAATAAAGTAAGAAGAAAGCACGACAGGTCAATCAATTCGACCATGCCACACGTTACAGACTAGAGATTTTCATTACCGCTCATTTTTTACTTTTGCTAAAAAGTTGCTATTGTTACTTATCTAAGTGTAGAAAGAAAATAAATAATTTTATTTTGAAATAAATTTAACGAAAAAATTTTATAAATGAGTTAAAAAGTAAATTCTTTTAGTTTGAATAATGCTCTTTTTCTTTAATCTTTTGTTTATAATTTGTTATTATAAAAATTATAGAAATTTGAAACAATTTTTAAAAAATGTTGTGTCCATTGTTTCGTACCGTTTATTGAAACTGATTAATTAATGACTCATTAAGCAACAAAATATTATCAGAGTTAATCCCATCAAGGACACACAATCCTCGATGAGATCCTGAAACATGTCACTTCCTGGCATGTTTCAGAATATAAAATTTAAGTCCTGAAATAAATGAAGAAATGAGTAAAAAAATTAATTACGAAATTCTGTCTTAACAAAGATGAAATATGTAAAATAAAATAAAAGCAAATTTCAAGCAATTGCGCAATGAAATTGATTTTATATTCGCTTTATTGGAAACAATCTAGTTTCTTTGATTAAGTAAATAGCGCAACCAATAGTATTACGGCTTGATGCATTTTTCGTTAAACCCCATTCGAAATACATTACAGAAACGGAGAAGGAAATCATATTTTAACAGTCAGAAGTTCGCAGATTCACGAATGCATTCGCAAATTTCAGCTTAGAACTATAAATATCTCTTTTTAATGACTCGAAGCAGCGGAGGTCTCTTTCGAAGAGTCTGTTATTATTGATTTTCTGGGTGTCTTGTGGTCACCAAGATGTGTAATTCGTTCTAACAGTTTACCATTCTGGAATATGGAGTGATTCTGGAAATGGTCAAGGATTTTATTGTTGCCATCAGGATCATGAAACATGAAAAATTGATATTAGAGCAAAGCTCCATTGCTTTGTTAAATATACAAAGAAAAAAGTACTGTAACCGTTAGTTAATCCCCCGCTCCAGGTTTTGATGAATATCTTCATGTCATACTTCTCTGATTTCAAACAAATATTTTGAGACGTATATCTTGGCAATCCGTGAAAATAATTTGAAAACGGAAAGGCGTAGACATATAAAATTTGGATTCTGGCCTTTGCGTTGAAATTTCAAGTTTCTGTAAAATTCCGAATGAAAACCTTCTGCAGTCAATCTGTCTGTCCTTCCATCACCACATAAATTCCAATTTTGATCAATAAAAATGTGATTTATTGCTTTTTTATAAAAATGTCATGCTTTTGTAGCGACAGTTTAGGAACCACTTTTGTTCACACTTGCTGGTTATTTAAATTTCTCTGTAAAGTAAATAAGTAATGCGAATGTTTCCTGATTTCAGAGAAATCATTCTTAAAAAATAATTTTCATTGATCATGGACTAGTGAAGGCACAATTGGGACAAAAAATGTTCATCCCTTTTCTAAAAGGCACGAAGCTTGAGCGAATGAACAAAAAACGCTGTGGATGTATGAGGAAAAAATGTCACCTATCGATAATTGATGGTTACCAATCGCTTAATCATAACCGTGTTCATGAGTCTGAAAACCCAGACGATCTATCACCGCTTGCGTCGAAACAGGATCTTATTGCCTGGAATTTCTTCTCTCGCACCCCAACCCAATTCAAATAAAAAAAAGGAAAGAAAGAATAAAAAGGGGAATTTATCTTTCCGCTGTATCGTTTGCGTGAAGCGAAAGGGTTAATCCGACTATTTGTTCCTCCACTCTAACCATCACTCTGATGATTTAAGCCTTTGTTCAATATCTTGGAGAAAACTTTCATTCGCTAGTTGCATTATTTATATAAGAGTAACAAAGCAAACAAAGGAAAAAGAATTGATAACAAAAGTATTCTTTTATAAATTATATATTGGAATGTGATTTTCTTCCCATTTATTTAATTTGAAGGGATTTCTTGCCTTTCGTAATGAGCTTTTAAATCTGCTCCTGACTTTTTAGCATTTTGAAATGGTTATTGATTTTCTATCCATGAAAATCTATCGTTGAAATTTGTTCTTCAATATGGAGGTATATGTCATATTTTATTGTTCAATCTGTCGCAAGACTTCTATTTGTTTACATGTATTTGAAAGCGGTAACTCTGCAGCGCAACGACTTAGATAAAGGGAATTTGTTGTGTATAAATAATATCTATCAGATTTTGAACCTAGGCAGTCACAAAGCAAACGATTTTTTTTTCTTCTACTAAGAAACATAAATCGTGTTTTATTGCTTCGGTGTACACCTGTTGAATCACAGCACAGCTACTTGTAATCATTTGTCATCATCCTGTTTTTCGTCCAAAACATATGACGACATCTCATTCATAAGGGGGAAAGAAAAGAGCGCGTCCCCTTAAGAAAATCACGGGGAAACCTTTCAAGTTGTTTTGCAAATGGCAATTTTAATCTTTATGCATTAAGCACAATTGATTATTGTCAAAAGTCTAGATTAGTTTGTAATTTCAATTTGCAATCTTGTCGAGCAGTAAGAGATTTTTTTCTTCATCATTCGCCGACATCATGAGCGGTAATCAGATTAAACCGCATATATTGAAATAAAATCCTTCGGGTCATTTTCTGAATTTTTTTCAAGCTTATACTTTTCTCTTTTTTACCTCTAATAACTGCTTCTGATCATTTTGCCGGTCATTCATTTTGGCTTTAACGGAAGCCTCACATCTTAAAATAGGGTCGATATTCCTTGATTTGTTTTTGAAAGTAATTTGGTTTTTTTCCCCGAGTTAATAACCTTTGTTATCACCAGTTTTCTTTGAATTTAAAAAAACGTTATAATCAGAAAAAAATAATAAATCCTTTAAATGATGAGAATTTAATAAATGAGGATTTTGTTACGTCTTTGTGTATTTATAAAGTAAACAATTAAAAATGAAGCATCCGAATTTTTCCTACTCATTTTTAAGGGGGAAAATTATTTCAAGATTTATATAAGATACTAAGCAAATAAAAAAGTATTATTTAAATCGATTGCTATATTTCTGAATATTTATGAAGAAAGAAAAAATTACAGGTGCAGTCGCTGAATTTCATCTGCAGTATAATTTTTTTCATCCCTTTCTCGTACAAATAATTAGTTAATTCAAATAGGAAATCTGATTCCTAAATTGTAAAAACAAGGGTCATTCAATGCGAATCGTTATATCTTTGAGCATATTTGAAGAAGTAAACAATTAAAAATAAATTTCATCTTTGGTTCAAATATTTTTTTTCAGTTCTAATGATTTTTTTTTTTTTTTTAGAATTTACGTAAAAAAAATCTTGTGTATAAGTTTTTATAAAAATTAAATAGTGGTTTTTGTATTTTTGTATATTGAAAATGTTATCAATCAAAAAATGAAGACAGATAATGCCAAATTATGATTTAATTGTATATTTCGTCATTTTTATACAAAATATAATTTAAGCATAATGGGAATAAAATAAACATATTTTTAAGCCGATTGTCATATTTTTGAATATTTATGAAGTGTGCAATTAGAAATGAAGGCGCAGAATTTTAACTATAGTTTGTGTATGTGCGCTTTCATTAAAAAATAGTGGACTGTTTGCCTAAAAAATCTTGTACACAGACATCTTTGAAATTTTTAAATAAATTTTTAGAAATGTAAAAATTCATTGAAAAAATGATTATTGGAAAATTATATGACTGGAAAAAAGTAGTTTATTTTCGCTTTATTAAAATGAACTGAAACCGAGATTTCGTGCGAATCCACGGCTCACAAAAACTGCATTTCGGCGCGAAAGTATTCACAAATTAGTTTTTATTTCATCCTCCTATTTTTTATGTCTTTTTAATGGTTATTTTATAATTCTGGTTTATTTAATCTTTTTTCTTTTAAATGATAACATTTTTTCATGCATTTTTTTTCTATTAAGGATAACAGACATAACATTAGATTCAATTTAGTTAACTGCATCAAATTGAATCAATGTACACATGAGAAAATGTACTCTTATTTACGAATGTTCATACGTTTTGAAAACATTGATAAATGTGAAAGGAAGATAAAAAGAAACATCTCGTATATCAGATAAATTTGTTACTAAAAACTCTGGAAAGTTGTTGTTAGTGATCCGGGTAGACAGATTAGGCAACTGTCTGGGCCCCCAACGATGAGAGTAGGTGGATTGAAAAACTAAATTTTCCTAATTGCTAAATAAATGTCTTGCAAAAAATACAAGATTTTTGAAATATTAAGTTAATACTAACATTTTATGTTTATGCGATTATAAAATGCGTGTGTAATGATATTTATTAATTTATTTATATCCATTCATTTGTTCATATCTATAAATTTATAATTTATATCTCACTCATTTCCTTTTTTAAAATCGCTACTTTATTCTAAAATGTTCTCTTATTCCATTATTTCTAACATGCTAAAATTTGCTGATGCTTTCGTTCCCACACTATAAACGAAATCCCTAATGCCGACAGCATATCTTCCAAAGACACCTACATTCCCTTTCCTAAATCGTCACATGTCAAAAAAAAAATCCTTGAAATAATCTCTTAGTAAAAACATAGAAGAAAAAAACTCTTTCTCTCTTGCGTTCTAGTGAGAACAGACGTGTTCTGCCTTTGATCCATGCCATCCTGTGGGAAAATAAAGTTAATTTCAGATTTGTTTTCTTTCCGGCCATTCACCTGCAAAAATGTGCAGCAAAAAAAAACGACTCCTTTCTGCTATATGAACTGCGATTCTTTCACGTGAATAAGTATAAACTGTTCCTGAAAAATAAACGGGGGCCGCGGTTGGCCTGGTGGTAAAGTCAGGGTTTCAGGTTCGAAATCCGATTCCACCGAAGAAGCGTCGTGTAAGCGGGTCTGGTGCACGTGTAATCAGTTGGGCTCCTCCAACTGATGTAGTGCGGAAATTCGGAAAGGTTGGTGCCAGCTCAGGTGTCGTCTCGTCATCTGACCGCGGTTCAAAATTGCGACATCCGTCCTAAAATAGCCCTAGTGTTGCTTTAAAAATGGACGTTAATATAACTAAATTAAAATAAACCCTGATGCTCCTCTTGGACTAAAAATTAATTTGATAGGTCTTATTTCGAAAGTGCTTGCCCTTCAGAATGTTTTTCTTGGTGAATCAAACTTTTTAAAGGTAACTTGATGAGATGGTGAAGAAGTTGATGTTGGTAGATGCAAAATTATTTCACTTTCTGTAACAAGTATATATATATATATATATATATATATATATATATATATATATATATATATATATATATATATATATATATATATATATATATATATATATATATATATATAAAGGAAAGAAACCATGAAAAGTCTTTCTATTTTTTCCTATCTGAAAAGAATTTTGTTATCAAGATCGACATCAACAAGGGGCATAAAGTTAGATTATCTTCCGTTCATAACATTTGAGGAGACTGTTATTTTTTTCAAAATCTCTCGAAAATGAAATATGTTGCTAATCTTCATCTAAAATCACCACCTGCTCCTCCTTGGACCTTTGCCCAATTCTCATTGGGTCCGATACTTCACGAAAGAAGGCGTTTCAAGAAATTTTTATCTTCACAGCATTTTGCTCTTTTCTAAAGCGTCCAGAGAAAAAAAACTGCGATTTATTGCATTTATGCAATAAATCGCAGTTTTATGCCCTTTAGATTCAGAACAACTGTTCAAGAAAAGAAAGTTTTAATTTTTTTAAAAAAAGAGAAATTTTATAAAAATCAGACATTTGAGAAGCATCATTAAGTTTTTATTAGCGGTATCAAACCAAAAGCTTCCAGACTTGGTGCCGACAAAGTCGTAATAATGAATGAAAATACTGAATAATAACAAAAGTGTGACTTTGCATATAAATGTATACAAACATTAATTGGAGGCAGCTACCTATGTGGAGCAAAAGAAACATCAATATGAAACACTCTATCCATCTGTACTGCATCTGAATATGCATCTGTTGGTACGGTGCAATGAAGAATATTGGAACTAAAGTTGCCGAAAATTTACAATGAAAGATGCAAATTTGTGATTAAATGCATTTTTTCTCAAATTTCAATTAGAATTTTAATTAGGCAAGCTTGATCTCGGTATTTTTCCATGATTTCTTCTGAAAATGCTTCTTCACAAATTTGTCCTATTTTGAGACATTTTTTTTAATGACACTACGTTAGTTATGCATTATTTTTTCTTAAATTTGGCAAGGGATTTTTTGGTATAATTTTCAGAGACGAGATTTAAACCATCTTCAATATTTCATCAGATATTCCATTGCTTTATTTTCTTCTTCTGTTGAAAAACATTGAAGAAGGGTCTTTTTCATGATCTGCACCAATAACATGAGCAACAAATTAAAAAAAAATACTATGAAGCGAATGATGTTACGTTCTAACTGGTTTCATGATGATTTCATTAAGAATGTATAAATATGTTATGAACAAAATCGAAATAAGGCTGCTAAAATAACAATATTTTCGAATGGAAAGGGTGGGGATCTTGGGAAGCACTTAGGGATCTTGTCGCTATAGCTAAAAAGTAACGGTTAATAATAGAACAAATGGATTAAGTCTAAAATTAAAATTTTCAGAACAGTGTCTAATATTTATTTATTAGCTTTAAGGTTGATTTCAGTCAATCATACTTGATGTTAAAAAAAATAACTAGTTGATGAAAAGAAGTCTTATCTGAAATGAACCTCAAAGAACCCGTTTTTCACAAAAGCGGATAATATTACAATAAAAGTATGACAGAATTATTTCATGGCAACAAATTCCTCGAATGGCATTTTTTTAACTAAGCAATAAATTCAGATTGGCATTTTTTTAACTAAGCAATAAATTCAGATTGGCATTTTTTTAACTAAGCAATAAATTCAGATTGGCATTTTTTTAACTAAGCAATAAATTCAGATTGGCATTTTTTTATCAACTTAAGGTTTCATCATTCTGAATTAATACATATTATTTTATGTCCTTTAATACTTTCTATTTGTATAGTTTTCATCGCCTCCTAAATTTGTAAATCTTTATCAAATGAATCGATGCTTTTTGTTAAATTCGAAGTTGGCATTTGCTTTCTGGTAGCTTGAAGTAGTGGCTTCTATTAAAGCGGATTGCATACAAGTCCCCAAAAAGTCGGAAAGACACTACTTTTGAGAATTTTTATAATGTAGATTCTGTTCTCGCAATATATGCCCTTCATAATTACCAATTAGAGAGTCGCTAACGTTATTGACGAATGACCACCCTGAATGCAGACACAACACAAATTCGATAAATAATGACGGAGTTTAAATAGAATCCTTACTACTCAATAGATTTTAAAGGAGTAATATTTTGATCCTCAGATTGGTTAAGTTCAAAAAGAAAGAATTGTTAAGCCGAGGAATTATGGACGATTTCCAGATCTTCTGCAAAGAAAGGAATCTGGGGTGGTCCACAAATGGCCTAAGCGCTGTCAACAATTGTTGGAGGAAAATGCTAAGATGGAGAAGATAGTATTTAATTCAGAAACCATTTTTTATGAGTTGGGAATAGAATCTGTAATTCCATTTTTTTATTTTTTATTCAGAATATCAAAGTATTTAATTATTTTCTGGGATGATATTCAAGTAATGCTTTGGCAATACAATTAGGCCCGTTACTACGTCATTCAGTTGTTTGTTTAAAGAAAATTTTGATGTCATTTCTTTTTATTGCTTCTTTATGTTTTTTTTTTCCAGCGCTAATTATGAATCTAAAATTAACAAATAATCCTCTTATGGAATTTTATTTATAGTCAAAAAAACATTAAAAATAATTTTTATTTAAATCAATTTTTCTTTTAATTTAAAAATTGTAAAATCTTGATAAATTGTCATTTTTTACTAAAATATACTAAAAATGCCTCATTCTTTGCCATTTTACAGCTGGCTCAGATCGGCGCATTCATTAGTTGAAGTTCGAGAAATGTTGAACATGGTTTGAGCAATAAAAAAGCACTCTGTGCACTGTTATTCCTTTTCTAATTAAAACTAATCTAAAGAATATACTGCAAATCAAATTATCTTCCATTGTATCCATTTGACTACGGCAAAAGGTTTATATTGAAGGGCATTTATAGTCGTTTTGACAATAACAGTTTATTAACACACAGCTAAATGTTTTTAAATAAATCAGTTTTTAATTTAAAATGCATTCATTTCATTGGCTAATTTAAATTATTTGGAGCGTGGAATGGTTAGTAACCAGTCAAGGCAAAAAAATGTCGAGAAAATAAAAATTATTCAAAACCATAATAACAATGCAATCTGCAATTACCAATACGATCATATTTCCATTACATACATCCATTTCATCTGCTGCTGATGCTTTCTGATGCCCCGAAGGCCGCAAGCGAATCATCGAATATTGCTCGTTTCCTGTCATCAGAATCAACAGTTGGCGTCTTCGTGTTATGTCACGTGTGTTAACAATAAGATAAAGAAAACAGGCTTCCGATTGCTGCCATTTTCTCCTCGTGCCCTTTTACATTCCTACATCCAAATTAGGGAGAAAATATTGAAATCGCCAAAAAAATCCGAATTCGAGATTTTGACGAATCTCTCCGAGTTAGAAAAATATATTTTTGGAAAATTCCTGTATACGAGAAATGCTTAGAGCGAGGCGGATGAAATACACGGCAGTGACGCCAAATTTGCAAATTTCTCTCAAATTTTAAGCAAAATTCATTGAAAAGAAATTTGTCTGTCCGGCTGTTCGAATATAAGTTAACTACGAAACGAAGAAGAAACTATCAATCCATAAATAAACAAATGCAAAAACACCTATATAATTTTTCTGAATCTATATAATAATAAAATATACATTGTATTTAGAGAGCGCTAATGCTGCTACAACTAAAACACAAATGAACTTAACCAAACTACGAAACGAAGAGAGCTAGATGGATGAAATTTGATGCACAGATTCAACATCTGCAGTGTAGACACCCATCCGTTTTGAGCCAAATTCAAAGAAGAGGTTGACCGTCTGTCCCTCAGTACCGCCAGAAGCATGTAAACGCGGTCACTCAAAAACGCAGTGACTTGAACAAATTTCTTTTACCTAGTTTATAGTTTTAATTATTTGGCCCAAGGACGAACCAACAGATTTCCAAAAATATGTTTTATAGACGCAGAAAGCTCTGAAACGATTCCTCCATATATCGAGGTGAAATCTTTGTCAGTTAAAATAATTTCTCTTTGCATATTTCCAGTACAAGGAAACAACCAACCAGATGAAATATTTTCATCATAAAAAATACCGTAAATAAAATCGAATTTTTTATTGAAATAAAAATTTAAATAGTTGTAGATGTACTTATTCCCCCCCCCCCTTTTTTTTTTCTTTTTTCCCCCAGCTCTGCTCTCACACTACGGTTGATTTTTACTATTTCTTTCGCTGAACAAATCCTTTTAAGAACTCGTCTAGAAGAATATTTTTTCGTCATTTCAAAATCACCGCCGTTCTGTTCTGCGCGTCTTTGTTTACGTAAACATTCCTTTCTCAATATTAAACGTTAAAGTCAGAGCGCGTTCGATTTTTTTTTCCTTGCCACAAAAGCAGTTTACTTGCAACATCTCTCTTTATATTTTAAAATTTTCCAACTGGTTGTCAAACAAATTTCTCCGGACCTGCAGTTACTTATTAGATCACGGCTGTTTGAGACTCCTTGCAAGAATTTTAAATCTCTCTGCGCTTCATTGAGCTTGCGTGGGAGTTCCTAATCTCTTAATTCCGAACTTAGCAACTCCGCTCCAAAATAAATCCACGAAATAAATAAATAATTGGGGTGGACAGGTCTTTAGTAATTCTCTTTTACTAAAGTTATTTTTATCATTTCATCGAGTTTGGGGGACTTGCGTGTATTATATGGCTATATCTTTCAGATACCGCAAATCCTGGTTCATTAGTAAGTGAAATTTCGAATCTGTTCAAGGCACAGTCAATGCATCAGTAATTATTGTTGTTGCCAAAAATAGAGTCCATTCTTGGAATTTCACAAAAAGCATTAAAGTTAAAAATTAACTTGGGAATGCTTTTTTTTCGATGATTTCCACAAACAATATAAAGCTAGCAGTTTTTTAATATGATTTCCACTGTCCAATGCCGAATTTAAAAATTTCATTAAAATATCTTCACTTGTGTTGAAGTTAGAACTGGTTTCAGTTGAATTGAGACACCCTGCATTTATGACTAATTTAGTTTAATTATACAAACGTCCCGTTTTTAAAGCAACACTAGAACTATTTTGGAACGAACTTTATCATTTTGAACCAGGGTCAGATGACGAGAACGACACCTGAGCTGGCATCCCCCTCTCCCAGCTTCTACATCATGCCATTGGGAAAATGTGTGGCCCCGACGGATTTAAGACCTGCTTAACGACGGTTCTTCGGTGGAATCGAGTCTCAAACGTGTCACTCTCCGGTTCCGAAGCCGAGACCTTACCACCAAGATACCGCGGCTTGTATTTATGATTGAAGAAATGGCTTGCGACCTGGGTTTCATACGCAAATAACATTCGTGTCCTTTTTCTCGACCTTCACTGGAAGTTTGTACCATGAATTCAAAATCGTCGCAGGAGTGTGACTGGAGAAGTGACGGGCCTCTTGTCACTTGAGAGGGCATAGGTAGGGAGTTTTCGGGCGGACCTGGCGACAGATTTCGAAAAGTTATGCCCCCCTCCCCATTGTAAAAGATGTGAAATATGAAAATTTAATGAAGTCTAGCCGTCGGTGAACGTAGTGGAAATTAGACTACATTCTGGTTCCAGACTCCTTTAACCCTAACGTAGATCTTCTGTTTTCATTCCGTTGCTGCTATGCAGGAGAATTTTCGTTCCATTTATGAATGGCCAGACACATATTTGCTGCAATTCATTAAAACGAATCGATAACAGCTCCGTCGAACATGTAATGATCCTCTCCGCATGCAACAATGTTGCTGACAGTGCGTCGAAAGAAAATTAGCCTAATGGAGCCGTCATTAGGAGAATGTTTTCAGTCTCTTAAAATGACCAGTGGTTAATTAATTTAATTACAATCTTATGATCGGAATCCTGTTTGAACTTTATGGCAGCGTGTTTCAGATGCGGCTTTATTGGGTCTACGTTTCCCACTAAAAAATGATTTTTATAGCCAAACTGTTGAAAATCTTTTCTGTATTGATTTAACTCTTTAAAACAGTGTTTTCCTGTCTGTGGTAAACAAAATCTGAGGACACGCGAAAGTGATGTTTGCGATGGCGGAAGATGCAAAACACACAGGTTTAAGATGACGAGAAAATTTCTTTCTTCAATTTCTTGAAGGAAAGTGAGAGAACATGCCGAGTGGAGCAGTGTTAAAATAAAATACTAAGTATTTTCAAGAACACAGGATTTTATATGTGTCTTTAAACGGGGCTTTTGTACATGGGACACACGTCTGCGTCTCCATTTAAGTGGTTGATTATCACGGTAAATTATTGGAAATCCTTTCAGTATTGTTTTTGTTTGTCATGAAGTGGCACCAATACAGTGATAAAATTGGAATAAAATATAAAAATACAAATTAATCTTACAAAAGTTGGATGGATTGAAGTAATGACGATACTTAAAGTTAAAATGACATCACCGAGGAAAAGAACCAAGGAAACATTGCTTTTATAACACGACAGTATTCAACTTAATTCATCTTGCCCCAAATAGTGAAAGTGAACGCAGTGATTTTTGTTTGATGACAGAAATGATGAGTGTTAAAAAATAACGCCATCTTGTTTGCTCCCATCAATAATAAAAAATTGAATCATATTATTAACGCATTTACTTGTAAAACTTTTACAAACACTTTGAACAAAAACAAAAAAAGCTTTTGGACCTTAGGGTTCCAAGTTCGATCCTCGATTCCACAGAAGAACCGCCGTGTAAGCGGGTCTAGTGTACGTTAAATCTGTAGAAGGCCAAATATCCTCTTGCTGGTATGGTGTAGACGTTTACAGAGACGGTTGCCAAGGCAGGCGTTTTCCTCGTCATTTCCTGATCGTAGCTCCAAATTGCGTTCAAATGAATTAAGAATTATTATCTTTCATCAAACATTCATTTCATTTTCACCCCACGTTTTATTTATGAAATAGCAGCCTAACTAAAACATAAACACAAAAAGAATGGCAACGGAAGATATGCGCAAGTTATTTCATTTATAAGAACTATATAATTCATTATAGAAATATACAATAGAATATTTTATTAAGGAAATATATAATTTAAAGGAACATATCTCTCCCCTTTCGGCCAATCAGAGTGATTGGTTTTACGATTGTTTAGGAAAGAGGTGCTGCTATCACTTTCCTGCAAATGCTCAGATATTCCGGAAATTCTTTAAAGAACTAGACGCAGTTAATTGTTTTGAACAGATCTTGAATAATGACAACTTTCATGTGCCCCATGTTTCTCAGAAGATCCTGAACACATTTGTTTCTCTCGTTTTTCAAATATAAATGCCAAATTCTAGACATACATCGGATGGCTGAACCCTATTTAATGTTCACTACTTGCCAATCGATCTTTAGCACTTTTCTCCATATTTAGAAAACTAAGAAATTTAGAGAGATAAATCAAACATTCAATCAAATTTTTAAAAAAAATAAATATATTCTAAAAACAAATAATCTATAACAAAGTTTGGAGTTGGTTTTTCTATCTCTTTCTCAAAAATCGGAATCTCATGGTCGGAATAGTATTTAGAACACATTTGACTATATTTTTCTGATAAGATTCTTTTCCAACCGAACTACAAAAGCCTCACGTTCATTTTTAGTGCCTTTATATAATTGTAATAAAGAGCATAATGAATTGTGTGTTTAAAACCTTGTAGACGAGTTAGTCTTTCTCTTAAATATATGAACCGCCCCAATGCATTTATTTCGAATAAATTCAGCAACGGCCCATTTTTACCTCATTATAAAGTGAACTCCCCTTTCTTTCGAAAAATGATTTTTTTCTGCTTTTTCATCTCCTTAATTCTCTTCTCTTTTTTCTCCTAAATATTAATTAGCCTAATGGACGCAGTGACAGGCCGTCCCTTACTTTCCTTTCTCTTAAGTGCCGCGTTTCTTCGTTTATGCTGATCAGAGTTTACTTCTGCAAGTAATTTAAATGAACAAACCCTTTTTTTCATCCAAAAAGTTGTTGCTTTTATATATATAAATTAATTATTTTCTATCTCTCTTGCTTTTACTTAAAATGGAGCAGAAAAGGTCAGTTGTACGGAGAAGTGTTATACTTAAACTAATTGCTTTTGTCTTGTTAGTTAAAAGTATTGGCAGCAGACTGTACCCCCCCCCCCCCTTTCACTTTTTCGATAGCATTAGACATTTTTTTCCTTCAAAGCCATAGCTTTTTGCAATTAAAGCCATAGTGGCCAGATGGTAAGGTGTAGGCTTTCAAGGGTTACAGGTTTCATTGAAGAAGTGCCGTAAAAGCGAGTCTTTCGTGCGTTAAATCTGTCGATGTCGTATACTCATCAGTTTGATGCGGTGAACATTATGAGATACCCGCTCAAGTGTCATGCTGGTCATCTGATCATGACTGAATAACGCGAATAATAATTTTCGCGTATCCTATGTTTCTCAGAAGATTCTGAAACATATTTGTTCCTCCTCTTTCTCGAAATATACATATTAAATTTTAGGTATATATCGAATAGCAGAACCATAGAAAGTTCCGAACTAGACCTCGTGTTCCGACTACAGGGGATGTAAATATGAGAATGCAAAACTAATCCAAAACAGAGAAAACTATGTGATTAGCTCGTGTGGTACCAACAACTTCTACCAACAAATTCAAAAGAAATCATTTCTGAAATCTCGTAGAGATATTTACTGCATATTTAAACTGCCGAAGCTGACGAAACTTAGAAAGGCAAAAGACTATTCCAGTATATGTTTATTTATGGTTGGTGGCTACGTTGAAAGATGTTTTTCTTTTTTTTTTTCAAAATTATATATATTTTTTTATTTAATATTCTTAATATTTAAGCAGGTTTCTTTATAAATTTGAACATGTTTTTTATATTTGTATTTATAAATGTTTTAATGTTATTTTATATCTTTATTTATTTATCTTTATTTTACCTTATATTAAATCTTTAACTATTTTATATCTTTTTTTAATAAAAATTCTAATCTTTGGCAGCATTTTCTTACAAAAAAAATCTCATTAAATTAAAATCTGATGGATATTTTTTATCCTAATTTGTTATAATAATTTCTCAGTATGTGTTTGTAGTTTCAGAACTAAAGAATAAATAAATTTTTTAGAAATATTTTATAGTTGTTTAAATGTGTTAAGTTTCAGAATGGGAAAAAAAACTGAAATTTTTTTAATATTTATCATTTGAAACCCAATATTTAGAGAATGGAAAGGAATGTGACTTATTTTTTTTAGTTCCGGAATTAGATAATATATATCTTAAGCTACCAGCAACATTTTATGTAAGTCCTTTGGTAACCCTCTAAACTAGAAGATTTTTGCTTTAACCTCTTTTTAGCCGAATATCCCTTTTTTAAATATTATTAAAAAAATTTGGCATTTAATTGGTATATTTGGGTTTCATAGTTGTAGTTCCTTATTTCATAATTTCATTATTTCAAACTTAATGCAAAAGTTCAAAATATAGTTAGTTAAGAGCGTTTTTCAAAATAAAGCATCCCGAGCCTAGCCCACTTATTTTAATTCGATTCATAATCTGTCCTTTTAC
This sequence comes from Argiope bruennichi, assembly GCF_947563725.1. Taxonomy (NCBI): domain Eukaryota; kingdom Metazoa; phylum Arthropoda; class Arachnida; order Araneae; family Araneidae; genus Argiope; species Argiope bruennichi. Next base: position 2,999,863 of record NC_079152.1, read on the forward strand.
AAATTTTACACACTTTTTAATAAATATTTTGGATATCTTATTTCTTTCTATACATCCTTCACTGCTTTTACAGTTCAGTCTCTCGATTTTTTTTAAAATTCATAAGTGATTGTTCCTTTATTTGATGCCTATAGTGTTCTGCATTGCCTAAATATTTTCTTGCGTGTTTATTTTGTGATTCATTGTTTTCTAATTTGTGTCTTTCGCATTATCTTTCATTTTTTTCTTCATATTGTGATTCGATTTTTTTTCTATGCGCATTCTCTAACATATAAATAAATAAATGTTAGCGATTCTTAAATAACTGTGCGTTTATGCCTTCAAGGTGATTAAGATATAAATACACAGCACGCGGTCATAAGCAGTATTGCATAGATTAAAAATTTTACCAAGAGTGGATGAAAAAAACAGCAATGAAACTTTTCCAAAGTTGTAGTGAATGAATTTTTCCTCAGGATTCAAACTGTGCAATTCTTCACCCCCAAAGTAGTCGCCTTTTTCCCCTTTATTTCTTTTTTATCCAAAGAAGGAAGATTTTACTTTCTTTCTTATTTTCTTTAACATATGATAAAAAATTTTCTCCGGGTTCTCCTCAAATATTGAAAAAAACCAGAAAAAGTAAACACTGTTCCTGATCACGTGATCCCCTATATGTCATATCCTCCGAAATTCAGGACCTTTCTAAGCATTCCCTCTGCCGAAATTTACTTTTTCCGATAGATACACTCCACCCGATATTATATTTCCGGATGTATCGATTAATCTTTTTGCTTTTGTTTTTGACTTGGCTTCTATCGATTCTAAACTTCATGGGCCGAGGCGTATTTATTCCCAGAAGTAAAATCTCGCATCAGAAGGAAGGGAGCGAAATGTCAACTGTGAGAGCATTTCCTCATGATTCGTTTCTTTCGATTTCGCGAGAAACATAGAACATAGTTACCAGAGCCCGTGAATGTCCGGAATGGCAATAGCAGGAATTAAAATAAAGATTCGAAAACGGATTTTTTTTAGTTATATTAATCTTCCGTTTTTAAAGCAACACTAGAGCTATTTTGGCACGAACCTCGTCATTTTTAACCACGGTCAGATGTCGAGGGAGACACCTGATCTGGGACCCCCTCTCTCCACTTCTACATCATGCAAGTGGGAGGATGTATGCCCCCGACGGATTTAATGTGCACCAGACCCGCTAAAACGACCCTTCTTCGGTGGAATCGAGTCTCGAGCCTGAAAATCTCCGGTTCCAAAGCCGAGACCTTACCACCACGCTCCCGTTGCCCCCAATTTAAAAGTGAAATCAAAATGAAAATAGAACAGAATTTATTTCACTTGTTTGTTTTTCTTCGTGGCATTGATATCGCTTGCTAAATTGTAGACACTGTGAATAGGAACAAATAACTGAAATTCAAAGCATATTTTTAAAAAGAGTTGATTAGTTCCAAACAACGCTACTAAGTGTTTAAATTGTGTAAAAAAAATTTTCATGATTATTCGACCGCTCATTATTATTTCGCATGCTTGGGACTGCAAACGCACGTGACTCTCTTGGCCTGCAAGGATGGTCTTTCAACGAATATTCTTGTGTGATACGAGGAACTCTTTCGGTAAACAATTAATCGAAAAGCAGTAAGATAATAGGTGCTTTTATGTATTTTAATCAGCGACATCTACTGGTAAACATGCGCAGTATCTATACAAACGACAATGGTTTTGGGTTTTACCAATTTACTATTGCTTTATTGTTATCATTTTGAAAGTTTTCCATTCAGTTTTATCGAGTTATTTAGTGTATAATGACCCCAAACATGGAACGCTCCAAACTGCATTTTCGGCATTCATTGCTTTTTTTTATTTGAAGAAATCTGTCGAATATACCAAATCTCAGCGTCTGCATTTTTGAGGTTATCGCATTAGCAGAGAAAAAAACAAACATAATTTTTTTTTTCTGCTCAGAAAAGTTTAAGTTCCTGAATATCTGTAGATTTTTTTTTTTTTTTTTTGATGATTACATTATTTTGCATGTACTGTTTACGAGAAATTGATAAAAGTGGGTGGCATTTTTTTCAAAAAGGTGGAGACTCTAAGATATAATCTGAAACAATGTAGCATGAAAATGATACTTGTTTCCTTTTTTTATATATAAAAGCAACATTTATATACTTGTAATAATGTATGCATAAAAAAATACGTTTGATACTTTGGGCATTCCCGTGATTCTAAAAAAACGGTCATTAAAACCTTTAAAAGTATTATTGTAAAATATAATTTAAAAATTTCGTATGAGAGAAAAAAATGTATTGAGATGGAATGGATGTCACTGAAAAAGTAATTTTTAGAAAAGACAATTCGCACTGATAATCTCCTTTCTGTATTTGTTATTCAAGAAATAACTAAGTGCGGAATTTCATAGCTCTATTTCGCATCCTGTGCTCTTTTGACCTGATATCTATAAGGCTTGTCGCATGACGTCATTTACTATTCTTATGATAGCCTTTAAATAATGATAAAATGACAGAAAATGTCATGAGCAAAAGACATATGTATTAAAGAAGGCCAAGTATCATTATACAACATGCGTGTATAAAAAACATAATATTATTTACAAGAATTAACAAGAAAACTGTAAAAAATAACAAAGTTAAACATCCATTCGACATTGCAAAAAATCATAAATAAATTTTCATTCCTTTGCTTACAACAGTGAAACAAGAGCACGCAATTCCATGCATTTTTTTGAAACAATAAAAACTGTTAGAATGTCATCGGAAAAAACAGAAAGTACTGTTTCACATTGTGAATAAAAATATGAAAACAACAAAATCCTCTCCTCTTTTACTGCTTTATTTGCAATTAAAATGAGAATATGAGTTGCACCAAAGGATATATTTTTTTTTCACTTCCTCCTTGGTTATAATTAGTTTTAAGGAATAATGCAAAATTTGAATAAATATAGAGAGTAGCTCTAGAGAGCTGAAAAATAGCGTTTTTTAAAACATCTCATTAAATAGGAAAGTGAAATCTAAACATATTTAATTTATACATTAACTGAAATGATGTACCATTTTCTGAGTGCTGAATCTTTGAAGAGAGAAAGTTCAGAATCATTCGGTGGCTCGTCTTATTCGAAGAAATTTTAAATAATAAAAGATGATTTAGTTATTGACCACTTCACCGTTTTTTTAGCAAAATGTGATGAAAACTCTGGTCAGTAGTTTGATTTTCTACAGCGTAGAAACTATTTATGAAATTTCAGTTTTTAGTTATACCTGCCATTGAATAGCTAAATTGAAAACATTCTAAATGACGTATATATATTAAAATATTTTTGCCATTCAAATATTTCTAACAAAAAAATCCACTCCTCTACGATCAAAACAATTTCGAATCTTCGAATTTCATTATTCTAGATCAACCAACGGTCTTCTCAAGAGAAGAGTCCGTTGATTGGGTTTCCTCCTTGAAGTAGCATTGAAATAGTATTGGAGTAGAATTAAGAAGCAATGAAATAGTATTGGAGTAGAATTAAGAAGCATTGAAATAGTATTGGAGTAATGGAGCAGCATTGAAATAGTATTGGAATAATGGAGCATTGCTGAAGAAGAATTCGAATAGTATAAACTTATCTGAAATAGTGATATTTTATCAATTTGATGGCAACACTTTGATAAAAGCTAATTTTTTTTCCCATTAACGTATAACGTGCAGCTTAAAGTTTATTTTTATTTTGTACGAAATAAATTGTTTAAAAATTGAATTAAATTACTTTTTTTAAATTCATTAAAAATATAAATTTAATTTGTTAGTTAAAACAGTAGTATCATTGAAAATATTATTTTTTGATCATCAAAATGATGTAAAAATCAATTTTGTGTTGTAATATTTTCGGAAGTGATATCGGAAAAAAAAACCAAAATTTCGTTAAATTTTTAATTAATTAAAATTCTTATTAAAAATTCGAAAAAATTACTCCGAGGTACACATTTCCATCCTCCCAGGTATACACATGCGAATTCGGTAGCTGTAGATTGAACGGTTTGGTCTGTAGAATCCAAACACTCACTCAGCTTCGTTGTGAGTACAGATGGATAGGTAATAGCGAATAAAATCATTCCTTACAAATACAGCGCTTGGCTCACTTGCACTCAAAGTATCACGACGTGTGCACTCATCTGACTCGTCACTATGCATTTTGACTTCAATACCGCATCACGAGTGTAACTCTTTATTGTGCACGAATGGATTAAAAAGCTATTAGGCCACATATCCTGTATAGATGGCTCCGTTTTCCAAGATTACGAATCTATATCGAAGTTATTTGTATCTCGGAGTTGCATGGCATTCATGCTTTCTTTCTTTCTTTTGCAGCCTCGAGGATTCGTTATGAGATCACGCAAGGCAACATCGGCGGTGCGTTTGCTGTCAAAAATGAGACGGGCGCCATCTACGTGGCCGGACCGCTCGACTATGAATCCAGGAAGGAGGTAAATATCAATTGCTTTCACCTTCCCACTCTCCGTAGGATGGCCTATCATTTCGAACTATTTTAATCATTTTCTACTTTCTCAGTGAGCGCGAACTCTCTTAGAGCTTCGAAACTGGTCTTAATCATTTCGAAGCAAATCATTTTCAAAAATACCTCGAGTAAAGTAATTAATTTTCTTATCAGCAGTGGCGTGTATTGAATCGAAAAAGTAACGCTTCAATAAGAGACTTATTTTATCAGCCGCACTCTTAATTCTCTGTTCGAATTTCTTTTCTCTCTTTAAATTTCCGATGCAGCAAGATTCCTTTTTCTTTGACGCTACTTTCCCGAAAGTTGATATCGCATAACGTCATAGAAAATGATAGTTTTGTGATTGATTAACTTTTACGTCCCATTACTGAACATAATACTCACCTTATTAAAGCAACTGTATTCGGAATAATCATCGGCCAATGAAATTTCACGCAGTACGATCACAAACATCTATCACTAATAAAGACATAGCGTTCGGCACTGCAGCGTTTAAGGTGGGTTTACATTCGGCCATTTATAAGACGGCCAGTAAGCGGCGCATGCGTAGAAAGGCTAAAAAATGCTGTTCGGTTCACTTGTCCCGATTGGACAACAACATGCCACTGCATTGTATTTTTTTCTTATTGCGCATGCGTTTGTAGAATTTAGCTGAATGTTTGTTTATTTGTTTGTTTTTGAGCTTGAAAAAAATTGATATCATAAATTAATTCTGTCATTTTTTGCTTTTTGTTCTTTCTGATGTGAAGTTGCATTTTTTTTTTCATTTTATTTGACATTTTTTATATATATTTCCAAATTTAGGTAGGTTAACTTTTTTTTTTACTTCATTATATATGTTGATGTAAATATCCGTCATTTTAATACGATACGCAGTGGAAAAAGAAAATTCAGGGAAGCCAAAACGTTAATTTATAGCCAAGCATGGAATGTCTGAATCTATCTTATGAAATTGTGGCAAACATAAATCGACTCCTTTCTGCGCATGCGCTGCCTACTGGTCGTCTTATAACTGGCTAGGTGTAAACTCACCTTTACAGTTCATGAGACATTTGTTTTTGCGAAGTCATTGTCTCTAAGGTCGATGTGCAGTCTAGACATGCAGGTAATTACCTAGAAATCGTGCCGAAACAAAACGGGTTTTTCGACGGAGACATTCAAACAGGCCGACTGTTAAAGTATTGAGCTGTTTCAAACGAAGACCTATTGAAGGCTTTTCAGTTTTTGGCTTCTGTGCATGGATTTCTGCTGAAAATGAAAGCCGCCAAAACTTTACCTTTTCAGAAATGATTTATACTGGTTAAATAATTCTCATTTATGGACCTCGTTCTGATATCAAAATCTTCCAGAGTAACTAAAAATTGAACTCTACGAACTAAAATGTTTTTCTTTTCAAACAGAGACGATCAAAAATATCCAGCCTTCGTGTACTCAAAACAAAAAGTAACTGAAATGAAGTAAATATATTCATATTATAGAGAGTAAAGATTCTATGATAAGCATAATTATTTATAAAATAAAAATGAGTGTTTGGGAATACTAGGAAGATTAAATAATTGATAAATATAAAAAATGGTAAACAAATAAATAATTATAAAAAGAAAAATCCATATATAATTATGCTAACAGACAGAAGTAAATGATACAATAAGGAAAGGGGATGGAAGTTATCTTTGAGAAATTGAAAACAATGATTCGATTTCGGTTTCCGGATCTCAAGAACGTTCACAAAACTGTAGAAAGTCGATTTCCTGTAGATTTAAAAGAGTTGGGAAATGGTCTTTTCTGGCCCCAACTAGACCATTTCTTTCTTTTTCCATCAACGCGTAAATTCAGTAAAACCTATATGGTGTTACAAATCTGCAATGTTGCTTTCCAGCATGATTAGTTCAATCACTGGAAAGACCGTTAGATGCTGATCGGATGCCGAATCAGGGATCCCAAGGCTTGGCGACAAAATAGATAATACAAGTATCTTCAAAAATTGTTGGCGTTAGAACCAATAGAAACCGAGATATGCTTGATTGTTCTAGAATCTTCTCTGCCGTGTTTCGGGAACTATAAAAGGCCGGTAATCCAAGCCGAAGACAGTCGTGTATAGAGGCGACGTGAGGTTTAGAGTCGCATAGTGATTCAACGGCGAATTAGTTGTAACAGTCCATTGAAGTCAGTCTTTGAGTTCAACTCTGATTGAAAGTTGAACAAGTTCTTTCCCTTGGCGTTTCGAGCTGCTTATCGTTTTTGTGCTGCTTGTGTACTGCTGTTTGCTAGAAGTGCTGCTGTGCATTGCTTGTGTGCGTCTCGGCTGTGTTGGAACTTAGTGGAGAAGTTCCGTAACAATAGATAACATTATGTTCATGCATTTTGCAAGAAATTCGATCGCCGTGAATATGTTCTAAAATTGCCGCACGCCACTGCTCGTGATTTTTTTAAAAATTTCTTATACATCCAATTTTTCTAAGGGAAACCTGATTTTAGTACAATCTCATCATCCTAATACTGACCGCTTAACGTGGATTGTTTTTCATGCAAGTGTTCAAATAATGCAGCAATCTTTGTAATTTATTGATTTTTGTTGAGTTTTAGTTGCTTTTATTATATTTAAAGCAGTAAATATATACTGATTGTCCTACAAATGAGTTGGGGATTTTTAAAAAGGCAGAATGTCATAAACATGTATCTTTGCGGTCTTCCGTTGCGGCATTTTATTCCGCCAAATTTCAAATCTAGCTAACATTGCCGCCGATAGGTAGCGAAGCAGGCCATCTGTAATAGATGCAGTTGAAACGAAGTATATGATATCTGTACTTGAGATGCTCCGCGGTGATGTTGCAAATGAAAGTAACATTTAAAAAAAAATTTGCAACAATCCTTGCTATATTTTTATACCGGTTTTAATTTTCCTATTTTGCATCAATACTTGACGGTGGCAAAGTTAACTAAATTTGGAATTTGCTGAATTGAATTTTTGAGACACCTAGTATTATTGTTTGTAGCAATATTATTTTGATGAAAACGTATTCAGAGTATTTCAGTAATAGTTTTGTTTATTTTCTGAAGGCAGTGATCATCTTACATACAATTTAATTTATGCATATATGAACCAATGAATATGTGAATTCTGGTGAGTGTTTACTTGTGCTTCAGCATTTGACAAACTTTCACACCATAAAATTCTATCTAGTGATAAAATGGGCATCTGCGATGTTTCATTAATAAGCAAAAGACGATCCAACATATTTTACCACAGCTATTCATTACAATCACTTATTTGATGCCGAATTGTTCTAAAAGTATAATAAATTGATAAAGAAAACATAATAATAAAGGAACGTAAGATAAAAAAAATATAGAAGAATATAAAGAAGTACAAGGAAAGAAATATAATAATTAAAAGTAATGAAATAGACTTTTATTACTATACTAAAACTTTTTTACTAACTATTTAACTAACTGCTTTTTTTATTTTAATAATGCCTTAATTTTCAATTCATATTCAAATACCCTACTAGACAGCAGCTGTTATAGAATCAAAATGTAATTAAATCAATCGGTTAAACAATAATTACGTTTTAAAATAATAAAATGGCGCACTGTCATCGATAAAAGTCAGATGTATAGTTTCAAAACTATCGAACACTGTTCACTGATTTATAATACACTTTCTTTATTAATATATGACTTCTTTATACGTTCCTTTCACTGCAGCTTCATTGTTGCTTTTCAGATTTGAATTTATTACGCGAATTTGAAAAGTCAAACTTCATTTTAATCCATTTTATTATATGCAAATAACATGTTGAGAACTGCTATTTTAAAATATCAGAAAGTGACTGAGAAATCAGTTACAAAAATTATTCTCCAAACACAGAACCAAATCAGGTGAAAAAATTCGAAGGGATGAAATGTCTGTATTCTATTAAATAGAGATATGATAATAATTTCAGATAAAACGCTCGTGCTGAAATGAGTTCAGTATTAGACTTGAAATATCGAACTAGAAAGTACAGAATTTATTGAAAATTTTTAAAACGGAATTTCAACTTCACCTTAATGTGTTTTGACTAATTTAAATACCTTATTTTTGTGCTGGCAAAACAAAAGCGACGGTGCAATTATAGGAAGGTTATATAATATTTTCTTCAACTTTTAAGCTCATTTCTGTTGTTTAAGCTATTTTTAATGAGCCTAAAAAGAACAAAATATTAAAAATTAGTTCACGTCTTTATCTAACTTAAATTCGAAGAAAGAGTCGCATTTTTCTCTGAGAACACAAAAGAACGAAAAATTAATAATGTCGAAAATGACATTACTTGTTCCGGAACAAGAGAAGAAGAATGGAAAATAAAAAAAGGGTGCGTCCGCTTCGAAACCGTCTGCATTTCGATCAATAATCAAGCGAGCGAATAACATCACAAAATTAGAAAATGGCAACTAGAAAATCAAAAGGTTTCAAATTCGTTTCCTTGAAAATGGATAATTATTTTAGAAATTCTAAACGTCCCAGATTAGATTAATGTATAATCACGAAAAATAGAAAAGATTCAGAAAGGGCTCTAATTAGAAGAGGAGAGTGAAATTTTTAAACTCTAATTAGATTCTCCCTTTTTCCAGAAACGTATCATTATAGAAAAAAAATTTTTTTTCTATTTTTTTATCCTAGTTTTTCAGGGATTCTGCCAATATTGCAAAACGTATTGGTGTACTTTCCAAATCTAATTCAATTCTTAAACTTTTAATTTGATAGAAAACTAAAAATTAAAAAAAACAATTAAAAAATGTGAATCTTTCTCATACGAATGTTGATATAATTTCACACCAAATATTAGGAAATTTCTTCTTTATTATCAGCAAAATTTGTTCTTCGTATTGATAAATTGATAGTATTAAATTAATATATGTTAAGAAATTTTAGAAATCATGTTAATTAAAAAAAATTAATTTTTCTAAATATTTTTTCGTAATTAGACATTTTACGTTATTTCTTAATTGTTTAATTTTGTGTAATTATAGACAAAATACGTATTTTCGGAATAAATGAAGAGAGTGTTGTTACAAGGCATAATATTCCCTGGTAATTTTAAAAATAATTTTATTTCGTGGATTCTTTGTAGACTTTTGACTAATATCGCGCCAATTCGCTTGGATTATTAAAAAATAAACATCTGTCTGCAAATGCCAGTTTTTTTATTGCATTTGTTGAAAATATTTCTGTATCATTTTTTATATTTTTATTGCATCAGTGCCATTTGATTTTTAAATTTCGCTTGAAACAAAGTAAAAGTTGTCTTCTAAAAATGAAAGCTGTAATTTATAATTAAATCTAAAAATAACCTAGAAGAAAATTAAAATTTAATAATTAGAAAGATTCTGTATAAAAAAGTTTATTAATTTCCCAATTTGAAAAAAAAAATTATTAAATGTGTTAAACTTTTAAATGTTAATTATCCTCAGATTAGAATTTAAAGAAATCGAATTTCACAATTGAACCAGCTTTAAAATGGCTGTATTTTAATGGAAGATTGATTTCATCTAATTTATATACATGTAAGTTCAAGTTTTATCAGGGGTGGACAAAATGTTCCATGGTGCAGGCTACTTCTAGTTTTTTCAAGGTGTTGTTGTCCACCCAGTGGCGTAAGTGTGATGAGCTAAAAAAAAGTCTACAATATTTATTACAACTTAATAATAAATACGGACTATGTATGTACCTACATAACTAGAAACATATTAGTTATAGCATAATACAAATATAATAATAATAGCCACAAATATAATAATATCAAATAATGCATTTAATATCAAATCATTCAAAATACATTAAAAAATAAATAATTTTCATCGAAAATTAGTTTTCGTAGTAATAATTTGTAGAAGATTCAGTCTGCATATTATCCGCCAGTCCTGAATATCTCGGTATATAGTTACTAACTGCTAATCTTGCACTGGATTCTAAGGGGTCGTCTGTGAGACGGGAAGGATGTGTTGTCTCAATTATATTCATAGTCGAAAATGCAGATTAACACCAAAAAACGATGTTACATGATATGCAATTTAAAAAAAAAAATAGGATACATTACTTCGTCCATTAGATTCCAAAAGTTATTCGTAGGTTCTGAACTACGTGCTTTTAGAATAATATCATTTTGAAGGAGAAAAATCTCGTTTTCCTCAAGAGTGAAAGAGAATATATTATTTATATTTTCAATTATTTCTTCCACATCGACATTGCCAAATGGGTAACACATGAATGTATCGATTGGTCTCTTTTAGTATGCGCGTCTTAGGTCTTAGTAAAGGAGGTCACCCTAAAATGTGTTGGTGGACCACCGGTCGATCGCGATCGACTTAATGCCCACTCCAGAGTTATATTCATACAACATGCATATAGGTTCAAGTTTTAAAAAAATTAGAAAGATTATAAATTATTCTTCTCGGAGGTATGTGCTCTTGAGCTTCGAATAATTGGAGCTCTAAAATCGATAACGCGAGACAGTAATACCCCGAATGCCCTCTTCCTAGGCAGCTTCACAATTCGCAGTGGAGGGCCGCATTCGAATAAGCTGTCTTCGTAATCGCATAATCATCTGTTCTCGAAAATGCTCGGAATTCAGAGTCGAGGCCACCGCAGCGATTTCAGACATTCCGCGATTATTACAAGCTGCGATTCGACGCAGTCACTGGAGCCGTTGCTATTCGCAAGAATGCAAATGCCGATGGAAATCGCCGGCACCTTCGACGAAGGGGTAATTTGGCGAGATTCTTCCCGAGTTAAATTTCGAAGAGAATGCCTTCTGAATTTCAAAGTTTCTGCAAGGCTTTGTGACCATTAACCCACATCATAAGAATGAATTAAATTCTGTAATTCGTCAGTTTCATTCAACTCTATTTTATACCCTGAATCTGCTGCAGTTTTATCCACTGCAAAAAATTTAGTCATTTATTCACATTCACTAGCTTGAAAAACGTGATTAACCCATCTTCTTGAAAATAACAAAATATCCACTTTCGCCCAAGTAATAAAACGTGAATTTCTAAAATTTCCTAAATTTGAATAATAGAAAGAATAAACATCGGAAAAAAAATATGACATTTTTCTCAATTCATTTTATGAAACTTCAAAGCGTTTTGTAACATAGAAGTGTGAAATATTTTGAAGCATTTGTTTTATTTTTGTGGCATAAAATATGCAGTAGATAGCTGATGGAAATATTTTTTTAAATTTTCATGGCTGATCAACTTTTAGATCTTTCTATTAGTAGCCAATGCCATCTATTTTTGAGGAAATAAATTAAAATTGCAAGGACGGTGCATGTATAGGATATAGTATACATGCATTGTAATATTGATTTAAAGTTGATCTGGATATTTATTTAATTTTATAATACTAAATGATTTCTAACAGAATTCACATATTCTATGAAGGATTAAAATAATTTTTAAATACATACTTTTATAAATATACTAAACAACAGCATTTTTATTTGAGTTATTTTATAATTTTTAGTTTTGAGATCCATTGTTTGCCAAACTATCAAGTTATGCCACTGGTACCAGTATTAACTTCTAATTTTATAAAGGATTAACTGATAAATAATTATTCAAAATATTAAAATAATGTACTGTCAATACTAGTTCAAAAAAAGTACAAAATTTCAATATTCTTTGACATATTCGGAAACAAATAAAATATTGGTTGTAAAACTTCCTTCTTTGCGATCAAGAAACAAATTAAGTTAAATACAAGTTTTCACAATAAAAACTATTTCAGTGATTAACTTTATAGAATATTTTTAGCCATATTATCACATTCATGTACTTGGTAATCTGTTCCACGTATCGATACAATATAACAGATCTAAACGAATTGAAATATTATCCTTAATGCAAACTATAAAAATGACTAACAAATATTGTTATTCAAATAGACAAATGACCAAATGGGGCACGTAATGTGCTTTTCTTACTCAAATTGGGAAAAAAATTCTAGTCTAAAAATAATTTATAAAAATTTTATTATTTAAAACAATTAAATCAGAATGATTGGTGATTTTAGTGATTGAAAATGTAAAAAGATAAAGAAAAAAACGATCACTTGATCCATACATATCACTATAAAAAGAAAAAGGAATACTAAATTAATCTTGAAATAACTGCATTTTTTTTTGTTGTTGTTGTTGATCAAACTGATGGGTTTTAGCTTTCAGACTTTTAAATGTAAAAATCTTTATTTTTGAGAAATCACTGAATTTAAGTGAAGAACATTTTTTTTTTTTCATTAAGTTTGTTTCGCTTAAAAAACATGTGTGTATAATTGCTTTTGCAATAAAAAGAACTTTGCGGTGCGAAATACAAGTTTCCTCTAGTTTAACAAATAAAAAATGTATTTTAATTAGTTTTTTTTAATGATTTGATCTCCTCCTGCATCTGTATCAGACAACGATTAAATTTTCTTTTGTGTTATTTGGCAACACAATCTTTCATTCCACAATGAAAGGAAATTAAATCACTGCCTTCAGAACTGAAAAGCCGCAACCTTTTTCATCTTTTCTTCTTTCCTTCCTCTTCTCCGATTATTATTTTTTTTCTTTTTATCTAAAGAATTGGTACAAAACAAGATGAAGCAAAGACTTAATATTCCTTCCTGCACCTGTTATCTTGCATGGATTTTTTTTTTTTATTAAAATCCTGTTTCAAGCTAATGGAAAGAGAAGAAAATATTAATTTCCTTTTTGTTTTGAGCGAAAATGCATCTGAATGCAGCCAAGCAGCTGCGCTTGACGGCTCATATATTTAATTGCTTCTTAAGCTTGCTGAAACGAAATTGGCAGCTGTTAATATTCCTTATTAGAAGCTACTTACATCTGCTCTTCCGAATTATTCTTATTAGGCTTATTTCTCTCGCTGTCTGAGCTTAGCAAACTGCAACAAAGCTTCGCAATTTAAAAGTTAAAAAGCCTATTTACTGTTGTCCTGCCGGCTCTTTAATTTCTAGATATTTAGGATTAAAGAAAAGAGAAAAACGAAAGAATGCAATGTAGAAAATGAAGCTGTTTTATTTTCAGATTAAAATTACTGAATTAAGAGAATGTTTTCTTCCATTCAGATTTATGAAAAAATATTTTTCATCACTGTATACCATTCTTTTATTTATAAGATTATTTTGAAAATATGTTTTGTATTCCTAAGCTAGTTGCTGCTGCATTTCTATTGCTCACATTGTGATATTGCTGTATTTTACTATTTACATTCATAAGTAAAAATTATGCCTGAATTTTTAAATACAATATATATGCTGTATAAGAGGTGTTTTTTAATGTATTATTTACTGTCCTACAATTTACTTATTGGTTTCATTCATTTATTTCTTGTTGTTAATGTATATTTTTGTATTTTGTTTCATAGTGTATTATTATGTCATTAATATTTAATAATATTTATTATTTTTAATAATACAGTTAACATACAGTAACAGGCGCACATGATATTTAATGTATAAGTCGGCATTTTTTTAAACACTGTTTATTACATTTTCATGACATCAACAGAATACCTTAACCGACAGGTGATATCACTTTCAATCGTATTTCCCTGACAGCATGATCTTAATACAAATAAAAAAAAATTATTTTATGAATTTGTTTTCGAAACAAGAAGCAGTTGCTTCTCCCAGTATTTATTTATATTATTAACAAACTATAATTTGGGTTGAACAAAGTTGAGCATTCTGTAAGGGAGTCTTAATGATCCAAGAAACAAATCAGGTATTTATTTTATGTAAAAAAAAATAATGACACATTCGCAAACCTTTTGTATTATTATTTTAAAATGTAAAAAGGAAAACGAAAGTTATTTTGCGACTCAAATGATCAGCATAAAAGAACTAAAAATTTGCATCGCTTGAATACACCAAAACAGAAGAAGCAAAGTTAACTTCTTTAAAATTTAATGTTCAAATTTAATGATTCTCTCGTATCATTTGATTGATTTTATTGTTTGGAAAATGAAAATATACGGATGTAAATGGATAAATATTTTATCTTATTTTTATGTATTGTGTATGCGATAGTATTCATATATAATTTTGGCAGCACTTTCGATTTATCCACGAAGGTTTCAACCTAATGGACTTTTATATATTCTAATCATATTTGCCAATTTATCTCAAGGCCGAATGCTGTGTTAGATCAAATATTTGGACATTTCTCGCTCTTAAAAATACAATGAAATAATATCAAAATTTCTGCAAATAGGATCCATTAAGAAACTACGAAATATTTCTGTTAAATTATGAAACTATTATGAGGAGAAAATCGTCTCTTTCATCAAAAGTTCCTCTAAAATAGGTATTTCAATTCGATAATAAAAAAAGATATTGAACAAAGATAGACCTACAAAATTCCTAACATTGTCAATTTTTTAAAACTTCCAGTTATATATTTGGTTAGCAAATTGCTTCCTCATTTCAATTTAAGTAACTGTATGTTCTATATATTATATCATGTATATACTATATATAACGCATCTACCAAAATTATATAGATTTGGTAGATGTGTGACCGAGAAGATGATAGGGACGAAAGGCGGAACGAACGGTGACAAACACATCTATTCATCAAGAGCAAATTGACAAAACATTTTCCTTCAGTGATTTTAAGAGATTCTGATAAGGATTTCTTTGACACCTGTCGATTTAGGAACGGGAATCTTAGGTACTTTTTAAAGGAATGCGTGGGTATTAGAGATATTTATGCCTTCTCTTGGAGTGTGCGAAAGAAGAACATCAGCACTTTTTTTTAAACACGGACTCATTTAAGATAAAAACAGGAAATGAATTAGGATTTAAATTAAATTGATATATATATATATACGACACGTAAAGTTTTAGGAAAGGGAAGTTTAAATATTTTTAAAAGAATGCTGCAAACATTGAGGATTTTAATCCCAGCCTGGGAAAATGGCAAAAGTGAACAGTTTTATATAGCGCCTGTTTAATTAAATAAAAAAGTGCCCATTGGATGAGGAAATAAGAGATCATTTTAGAATGAAGTGAATATGGGCTAAATGATGATGAAAATTTGGAAATGAATTAAGATTTAAATTAGATTAAAAAATATCATTACATTATCATTAAATATCATTACGTATATGAAATCATTTCACTAAACTGCAAAATAAATTTCAAAGAAGGGAATTTCTGATATGGATATACAAAATCGCATTTCACCATAAATAAAACGTCGTTGTTGTTGCTTTAAAAAATCGATTCTACGTCCATCCTTCATTTTTTTTTATACGTAAAACATCAGTAATAATGCTTCTGATCCTATTTTGATAAATAGTAAAATGAATTTCAATTTCGAAAACCCTAACACAAACCTTCTTATCTATTTGAAAAATTTTCAACGACTCACTCTCAAAAGATAAAAAACGATTTGAGGTTGAAATATTATTTTCTTCTCAGGAGTTGATTGTATTCATGTCAAAATATAAATTTCTAAAACACTGCAAAGGAAAATTTCTTCGGTATTTCTGAAGAAAATTTCGTCTTCGTCTGCAAATCATTTTTTTTTCTTTTTTATGAAACTGAAAATTTGCCTCATTCTTCAATAACCATGCATCGCAGAAGCAGCTGTTGCCAGCAGCTTTTTAAAACTTTCTATTGCATAAAATGAAAATCATGGAAGCTAGCTGGCAACTTAAATATAACTCCATTACCTAGAGATTTAAGTTAGATTTCCACGATCAAAAATTAATTTCAGGAAACATTTCATTATTTTTTAAATTCCTTTTTAAACTCAAAGGCATTATATGTTTTTTTTAATGGACACATATTCTTTTAATTCATTAGACTTTTGAAATTAAATATTGTTTAAATAATGATTCGTTCAACATTCTATATGAAAAAGTAAAACGGTGTGCAAAGAGTACTGGAATCGCCGAAACATTCTACCTCCAAATTTCAATGAATCGCTCCTTTCAGATCTCTTTGAGACCGAAATTCGGAATTGCGTCTCTGTTGATCACCGCAATTCAATAAAACATTAAAATGTTTATACAGTTTTATGCAGTTGTAGTATACAGTTTACATAAACACAGTAGCCTTGGCATGAAAATGACAGCTTTCTATCAAATCTTAGACGAAATCCTTCTGCGGCAAGGCTGTCAGTCTAGCTCTCTACTTTCTTGTAAACGAAGTGCAGAGAAAATATTGTCATTGTCAAAAAATTCGAACTCGAGATTTGGACGAATCTCCATTTTATAGAACTCACTGAGTTAAAAAAAAAAAAAAAAACCCTATTTCTGAAAAATGTTTATCTATATATGATGAAGATAACTCAAAAATACTTTGAGCTAGATGGATGAAATGTGGTATATGATCTTTACACCAGATATGTAGATTTCAATCGCATTTTAAGAACATATCGTCACATTTTTGAAACGACAAGAACTTCTTGAGCCTTGTTTTGTAAAAAATAAAAAATTTCATGTGACATCATATTTAACATTATTAACCCTTGAATGCATGACTTCTTACTTATTTTTTTAATAAAATATATATGTTTTTAAATAGGTGCATATCATTTAGGAAAATTATTTTTTTAAAGTTGTTAACTGTTTTTTCGTGAAATTAAAAAAAAATAAATGTGCCAAACTATTACATAATGAATGAAACAAAATCCCAGTAACACAAATGACATAATAACAATCCTGCAATAAAAAAAATCCCTTCTTACAATGCAAATAGTTATATTTTTAAGGATAAAACTACATACAACAATCATGTTTCCAGTCCATGTTATATTCCTCTATTCTCATACATCGGTCTTTTCGACAAATATTTATCAAAAAGCCTTTTAAAAAGATATTTCCAAATACTCATTATTTCCTTTTGGAACATTCATGTGAAGCTTATAAGTGGAAATAAAAACATGTAGCTAAACGGCTACATGATGCACTGTAGGGGTAACTATTACAAAATGAAATGTATTACATAAACAGAGTAATGATTGTATATAGAGTCTTCAAATTACCTGTCTTGTTTTTATAACCAACCCTTTTTTTTTATTTATTACATTCGCCAAATGCACAACGCATACGCATAAAGAATAAATATTTGCGTTAACTACTAATCATGAACAGAGGTTTGTTTATTTATTTTGGGTGGGCATGGAACTTACATTCCTGCACAACTCTGGCTGAATTGGTGGACCTTCACCTGATAGGTTGTCAAGACTTCATCCAAATGCTACACAATTTGCCATAAAACTTTGAATCCATATTTTTTCTTTGTCAAGAAATTCTCGATCGAATAATTCGTATCATGTGTGCCATGTGTACTGTATGCTAACCTACACATGGACTGGTCAAGACGCATAGCAGGCTGTTTCGAATTTACGCTCTTAAACCTCTTTTCAGATCCGTTTCACACTAATCTAGGCAGTTTTTTCCTCGTGTCTATTCATGTAGTTAATTCCACAACTGAAAATTATTCGTTTTTTTACTGTGAATTGACAGAATAAGTAAATTAAATGACCAGAGACACAAGAAGGTTTTTTATCATCTAATTGATGTGATGTAACCGTCTTCACGACTGCAAACAAAATCTTTAGTATGAAGTGGATTTAACTCTCATCTCCCGTTGAGGTTTTCAAACGGCAGTCAGACTCGCCAAAGAAACAGCCTGGAGATGCGCCTGTGGCCGGTTTACTGTGGACGTCCCCCACTCCCCGCCCTCCCTGGAGAGCGAGTGAGTGACCAGTGTTGTTGTATGTGTTCGCAGTACAAGCTGAGGCTGGTGGCTTCGGACAACCTGAACGAGAACCACACGACGGTCGTGATCCACATCAAAGACGTCAATGACAACCCTCCGATGTTCGATCGCCCCACCTACGAGACGCAGATCACCGAAGAGGACGACCGCAACCTTCCCAAGAGAGTGCTGCAGGTCCTCTCACTTAACCACTCACCCCCCTCTCAAGCACCCACGTTTCGTATCAGTGGACGCATTTTCTCTCGGAGCATATGCCTTTCATCTCTTCCGACATTCCTTTAACAACGAAATACATTTCGTTGTCATTAAATTATGAATGCCTGATCAACCTGAACTAATGTTATAGAGTTAAGTCGCCTATTATAGCATTTTAAACTGCATTAAGCTCTCGAACTAGCCAGTAGTTGGGCCAAGTATGCTTGTAAGTTAGCGATTTAATGTTTTCTTAGTCGCAATATCTAATAAATTTACAGTACAGGAAGCTTTTTATGTCTTTCAAACGATAATTATCTATTGTCAGATTCATGAAGTTCACAAATTATAATTATTTCCAAGCGAAAATTTTGTAAATGCATTATTTGGAAAGCGTTCCTAATATTGCATTTGAAAAATTTTATTTGTAATTTTACGAAACAAAAATTGAATATTCCTCAAGTGGAGATTCGGGTTTTGCAGCTCTTCGAGATGTTTTGGCGAGTATGCGGTTGGCGAACTTTATGCAAGTTTGATGACGAAACTGTACGATGTTTAAACAGTGATTGCGAGCAAATGAGAGTTAGTAAGAGAATGGACATGTAAGAAGAATGTTTACATTGTGGTATCTTTTTATGTCGTATTTTTTATATCGATTTTTTTATGTTGTAAAATAAAAAATTACATTTTTTAAACATATTTTTATCAGTGCACGAAAAAGTATTTTTAATCTTTAATTACTTTTTACTTTTTTGTTTTCAATTTAGAATTCATTATTATAAATATTGTGAATCTCCAAATAATTATTTCTCAAATTTAACATTAGATGGTGCCATTCTTAGGAACTAAAAATTCAACTAACTAAATCCACTAACTGACAATTAAGTTTTGAATGGATTAATTAATGTTCATTTTTTTATAAAAATAAGAGAGCGGAAAACTTCAAATTCCAGCGCGTGAGGAGGTGAGTGGAAAGTCGAAGTGTGGAAGTGAGTCGTGGAAGTGAGAAGAAAATTTCTGATGAAATTCAACAACGGGTTTGCAATCCGCCCCTATATAAATGCTTGGGCTCAAAATGGCAGTAAGTGAGATAAATGAAATTTGATATGAGGTACGAAAATAGTACGTACGTGTCTGTCAGGTTCGAATCCGAAAAATTGGAAAATATCCAAAATTTATATATTTGATTTTCTGTATAAAACGTGGTAGTAGTAGACAAGGAAATCAAGAAGAGAACAATCTTCAAGAGTTTTTTCCTCGCTTGGTTCTTAATCCTTAGACTCGTTGAAAAAAAAATGTTGGATAAAATTGCTTCTCATTGGATTCTACAACTTTAAAGGTTGGCCGTTCTTTTCAGAGGCACCTAGCGTTTCATGATTCCAAGAGAGAGGACATCTCATGTTTTAAATTCAGAGTTCACAGAGCTGTTGCGAATAATTGCTGTAGGAATCGCGCTTAGTTGCCTTATGATAATATTAGATATAAACATTTGGACCTCCTGATTGGATCTGATCTGATTCACCTGCTCCCAAAGTCCTGGAGCGGTATATTCTCATTAGATCATCATGCATTGGCTATGTCATCTCGCGTTTAACGATTGAATGCTTTCTCTAAATGTATGACAACGGAACCCCGTCTTACAGAGCTGTATGTTTATATTTCTGAAAATTAAATATTTTCAAGGTATAGCTTAAAGAAATTTTCAGTACTGAGATTTAGAACTTGTCTCGGTAATCACTAGTCTGCTATATAAACTCCCCTAAGCAGATTTCAGATTTATTTGCATTAAAATTAAATTGGAGATACATTACTACTATTGCTACTATGTTCAAAAGACTCCAAAAATTTTCATATATTTTGCCATGCTATTATCCGCAAAGTATTATTATCATCATACCATTATCTGTGAAATGAGCATAGTTTATCATGTGATCGACTAGTCAAGACAAGTTTCATCCATTTTTTATACGTACAGCACATGCCCGTAGCTCGTGATTGCAAGGAGTCAAAAGCTCCAGTCGCAGGTTCTTCTTCAGGATTAGGTGCCAGTTCACGAGTGACAAATTATACTTCAAAACATCATCCGATTCCGACTTTTCCACAAACAGCTTATGCTCCTGATCTCATCGCGTACGGCGTTTTCCTCGGATGAAGAATTAGCTGAGAAATAATGATTCACCTGTTATGAAGAAGTACAGCATTTGAAGACACTTTAATGCATTTTGGAGAAGTATGCATTAAAGTGAGCACCTAATCTTCATGTGAAAGACAGCAAAATTGTGTATTTATGCACAACTATTAATGAAAGGAACAGGTTCTATTTATATCCATTTAAAATACGTTCCGAAACTTTTTAAATGCAGAATGAATCTCAATTGCGTTTTTTTTTTAATTGAAAAGTGAAAAGAAAAACTGAATCAAATAAGCAGGAAATCGACCGCTTAAAGTTCTAAGTAATAAATTGGCTTCCACTGCGAATTAGAGCTCTTTCACATGGTATAGAGCTATGACTGCATTGATCCAAAAGATTTTAGATTCAAAACACGATCCATTAACTATATGGATGTCCTTTGTGCATGTTGAATCTGGAATCGAAGGTCAAATGTCCTTCCGCTGATACGGATAGCTGGTAGAAAAGTAGATGTCGGCTCAGACGTCCTCGTAATTTAATGCAGGTCAAATTTCTGAGATCTTTACGGTGCACTTAAAGAGGAGCCGTTAATAAAGAACAAGACATTTATTTCTTCATAGATTATGCGAAAAAGTATCCCTTACGTATTAAAGTTTGTTTTAAAATAAATTTAATTAAGCAGTTTTTGAACATTTTATTTTATTGATACGTTAAAAAGGAGAAATTATTTTATTTATATTATATTCTAAAATTAATGTTTAATTTTTAATTTTTACTGTAGAAAGGTATCTTAAAACCATTTTTTTTTTACCATAAGAGCGTAAATAATAACTAGCGCTACGCACAGAAAGCATGGCAGTATATAAAACTTTTTAATAAAAATTTCGTAGACACTAATTTTTAAATTTCTAATAATGCATAGTTATAAATAAGTTTGTAAATAGTTATAAATAGGTATAGTATGTATAGTTATAAATAAGTTTTTGTCAGACTCGAAATTAAAAACATTCATCAAAGGATTCAATTTTGACCGCAATCAATCACTGTGATCATAATATTCTTCGAAATAGGAAAAAACAAATGATAATTGTAAAGTAATGAAGAATAAACTTTGCCATTAAGCATTTAACACGACCATTGTCCTTATTTTTTTTATACCTTACGTTCGAACTTAAAATTATAATTCTATTATTTTTTTTTTCTTCTTTTGAGGCTATGGTCTTATTTGAAACGTGCTAGTATTTGAGTTTAACAATCTCAGTTAAACTTCATGGAAATCGAGATAAGGAATCTCTCGAAAAATCGTGGCGGCCAAGGGCTAAATAATTGGATATTGGTCAGAGTTCTTTTAAAACTCGCAATTTCCATGAAACTGAACTTGTTAAAATGCTAAGTTTAAAATTCTATGTTCTTAAAAAACAACAATTATTCTCACTGTTAATTTTGTTGCAAAGTCAAACATAATCAGAACAAAGAAGAGAAAAAAAGCATACTTGGTTTTGACGACTGTTTGTAAAGTAGAGCTTCTAGTTTCCAGGAATCTTCTCCAAGCAAATTAAAACACTTCGCGCGAAGAAAAAAAAATAGAGAAACGCTCCGAGCAAACTTCGTCCACCGAGAACGAACTCACCATTTTAAAACATTTAGTTCTTTCCTTTTTCCCCTTTTTCTTTTAGTTTTCCCCGGAATGGCAACGAAGTCGGTGCAAGTTGGAGTTGAGTTGTTTCCCAAACTGACGCATGACGTTTTAATTACGTTTGGATTGTTGTTTTTAGTTTTTGTGATGGATCTTTGCGTTTGTTGTTTTTATAGTTTTTCCCCGGATGATTAAATAGCCAGAGAAGAGTGTTTATTTTAGTTCTGCATGCTGGTTTCATTCACTGCATGTGATTGTGTTTTTTTTTCTCTCTCTTTGTTTCTGTTGTGATCGGGTCCAGTATAAGTTGACCTTGGTAGCATCGGACACATTAATGGAATCCAGCACCCTAGTACACGTGAAGATTAACGACATCAATGACCTGCCGCCCAAGTTCGAACAGCCTTCCTACATCACGACCATACTGGAGGAGGATACGGAGGGAATGCCCAAAAGTGTCCTAAAGGTGAGGTGAAAACGGGAATTATCAGGTGATGGTGGCAGCTTTACTTAACATCTGCAGGGTGATCCAAAAGTCCCTAGACAAATTTTAAGGTTTGGTTAGGCATACAGAAAAGAGTCATTTGTTTTCTCCTTTAAACAAACATTTAAAGATGGGAAAAGAAAGAAAACCTTATAAAAAAAAGAACTCGTCAAATAAGCCACTGATGTCAAGAATTTTATAATAACGACCATTCTGTTGTAGGATGGGGGAAGAAATTTCATTCAGAGACTTATTCCATATAAAACAATGATAGGCTTTGGTCCCTTCTTCCAATTGTTGATCCAATTGAACACTGGATCACAAAATGCAAATGACAACCGTTATAGGAGCTCTTTGCCACTGAATGAAGAAAGTACACCATAGCATAACACAGATGTAAAAATAAAAGCATAACCGATACAACAAACAGTGATAGCTCAGAAATGAGCTGTGCTGCAGAATTGTTTATCGATGCATTTTTAACCTTTAACTCTGCTTTGTTTTCGAAAATCTTATCGAATGCTCTTCTGGTAGCATTAAATTCTTTAACACTTTAATATTCACTCACACTTTATGCTTGGGGTAGCCGGAACAACTGTTAGTATCCGCTCACACAACAAATATGAGATTTTTTTTCCTCGCATACTAAACATAAAGAAAATATTGCAATCATCAAATAAATTCGATTCAGATTTCCCGAGTCTGAAAAATGTCTGTCTCTTTCTGACTCAAGAATACTTTAAGTGGGATGGATGCATGTGTCATTTGGTCTTTATCACTAAATGTTTAGATCTCCATCAAATTTTGAGTAAAATGTATTCGGAGGAAATCTTTCTGTCTTTTCGAATATAACTTTGCACGATAACTGCGAAACGAAGAGAACTAGAGAGATAAAATTCAGTACACTGGTTTGACATCCATGGTGTAGACACCTATTAAACTTTGAATCAAATAAACGAGGATTGAACCTCTGTCGGTCTGTAATTTGACGGGGTCCTCTTCGAAGCAATTGATCCCTAACCACCAAGCGGTCAATTTTTGACCTTCCTCCTCATCTTTTCTTACATTTACTAACATGGAGCAAGGTACCATTTGGAGAACATATCTACAATTTTCTCCATGTTCCTCCAAATGTGCGTTCCACAACAAAAGAAAGCAAACATTTTTGAACTTTCAAATAGTTGTCAAAAAACTGTCAATTTTTAGGATCATGTCCTTCAGTATGTTAAGATTTTCTAGCACCGTTAGTACTGTGTTTATGTCCTTATTTTCAACTTTTAGATTATTTCTTAATTCCGAGACCTCTGTGGATTCCTTTAAATAATGATAAACTCCACAGATGTGTTTATCTTCTTGCATTCTTTCAGATTGAACTTTTCGCCGCCGAGTAGAGCGTAGCATCGAAAGAAACTTTGCTTAATTCACTGGCAACGAGCTCGTTATATTGGCCACCTTTCTCGTTTACTATCGATTTATTACAAAAATGGCTCGTTTCTGAATGCTCAATTTGCGCTGACTCGTTATTTCACAAGCTTCGTTTAAAGTAGCTGGATATGATAGAAACTTGTCAGTGAGCCCGCAATTTAAATTTATTTATATAATTATGATCTAATCCTTTACTATTGATGCCTTCAACAGCTTCTGCAAAGTTAGAAATAGTATTGTAAAATACAGCTTCGCAATGCTGTTGCCAAATTATCCTTTAAAATGCAGGATTATGCAGTACACAATCTCCCGCAGATTTTCTGGTTCGCTCCTCATCTCAGAGAACGCAGTAAATATGTAGAGAGGCAATAAATTACGTGCCGACAAAATTATAGTGCATGAAAATTATTCTTCGGGTTGGAAGTGCTGTTCCAAAGCAGTTTTAACGATGGAATAAAATGATGTGAAAAAAATCGGGGAAATTCAGTGCATCTTATCTTTATGTATTTCAAATTATTATTTTTTTTATTTTATTAATTTTGAATTAGCATGTTGCTCTGGCTATGCGAAGCACCTTTTATTTTTGTTTATTAAATATTGATTTATATATACTTGTATGTTTTTTACACATTTATCTTCATAATTTAATATAAAATATAAGAATTATTTGTGAAATATATGCATCTTTAAAAGGATTTGGCATTTGCTTCAGTTCAGAAATCAATTTGCTGGAAGATAAGTATATGATCGGAATGAATGAAAAAAAGAATCTTAATTTCTTAAACTGTAATTTCAGATATTCTATCCCTGACCGATTTTTATGAAAGGCACGTCGTGAGATTGACCGGTGCGATCTATGCTTTTATCAGTTCAGGTGGATATAGTCTTCATTTGGAAAGTGAAATTAAGAAACTAGTCGCTCAGTAATTCTAAAAGAATTACAGCTATAGAATTTGATTAGCTTTCATTTGATACATCTCTATACAATTCGATGATTGTATGTAGATCAATATCTTCCGATGAATCCAGTGAATCAGCACTGTTTTGAAACTTCTGCTGACAGTTTGCTTCATTGCTGCGCAACAGTGCTTAAAATATATTCGAAATCTTGAAAACAATAACATATGTGCAAAGACAAGACTTTCCACCGAATTATTCATAAATGAAGGTTAAATACCCCATCAAATAAATCATTAATACTACTTTTCACTATAATATTATTTTTCGATTTTCACATCGGCTTCTATTAAAAATTTCTGCCTGGAGGCGAAAGCCAGGGCCTTTTGCTTCGAGATTAAATAAAAGAAGACCTCATGCACCATATTCTCAAGGATTGGAACTATGCTAGTGTTGAGAGCTGGAAGGGAATGCAATTGACGAAGCAGGCTTTCGTGCGCGGAAGTTGAAAGGCAGCCCAAGGTAAGGTTTGGAAAACGTTTTACAGCTCGCAACTTTCAAACAATTGCAGCTGTCTTAACATTTCATATGAACAAAAGCTGTTTTATATGTGGGTTCACTCAAGAATGTCATCATTCAGAGTGGAACAAAATATTTTTTTTAAATTTTTAACTACATTATCATAGATTAACAAGCATGTTGCTTAGTGAACAAGTGCCAATGAACATAAACTAAAGCCATATTTGTTTTCAGCAAAGTATAGGATGGCCATAAACTAACTTTCCCTGTTTGACAGCATCTGCAGCTGAAACAAATGAACAAAATGAAACCACTTTTCATATACAGATTGTGAAAGGCATGGGAAATGAATTCCGCAGAAAAAAAAAATTAGTACCGAAAGTTGCTGATAGGGGAAATACTGGCCCTGCGGGAGTACAGTTATAAATTAATTCTTGACACTCACTGAAAATAATCTTTTATGCATCCGCATTAGGGCTCCATGGACACCGCGCAACATTTTCAATATGCTGACCTTCCTTGTGTGCAACATATTGCGTACAGTGTATGACGTTCTCCCCTGTCAACTGTCGGTTTCGAAGGTTCATAAAAGCCCGTCTTATGTTCTGCACATAAGACATGCAGGTTTGCTTAAGAGCAGCGACGGCTGTCCAGTGTAGAACAGTTTTACCAGCAAAGCACGCTGACGTAAGGTAGGGCTCATATTAAGAACGCTTCAATAGTCAAGAACGAACTGCTAACAGGTCGTTTGCTCTTCCCTTTTTTACAAGGAATTCTGGGTGCTAGAAATTTATATAATCAATCCAATATGAAAATTTCTCTTTCGTACGTGACAGCTATGCCGTTATTTTTCCAGTACTGTTAGTACTAATTTTTTTTCTGTTTGCAGAATTCGTCTTCCTATACCTTCCACAGTCTGTATATGAAATCTGGTTTTTATTTCATTCATTCGTAAATGCCACGAAACAGGGAAAGTTATTTTATGGCCGTCCTCTACATATAAAATAAATTTAAAAAATTTCCTGCGACTCCAAGTTACATTTAGGGTTAGTCCTAATGGAAATATACTAACTAAGTATTCTATAAATTTTAGTGTTAAAAATAGAATGAATCAGCCAAAAAATGGATTCTAATCTAGCATAGTAGATACTGTACTAACGAAAGGTTATTCAGTAGTTTTTCTTTGTAAAATAAGATATGAATTTTGAAGCAGAAATTAAAAAAGTAATTATGAAGAAAATTTTTAAACCTTAAAAATGAGAGGAAAAACTATTATGGAGGAAAAAAAGACACATTCTATCCTTTTCTGAGTTAATGTTCCTTGCTCATATGCAAATACAGCAGATTCTGAAAATGGAAGCTTCAGGTTGAAAATATATAATAAATCTACTTTTCCTTCATAACTTCATAAATTAAAAAGTAAAAATAAAGAGGCAAATGGCAGTTCTGATAGTTTTTATTTCTAGAACTAAAACTCAGTTTAAGAAAGAGAAAAAACTTGCACTTTTTTGCATTAGAAATATGTTATACTTCTGAATCTCAGGGTCAAAGAATAAAGAAAAAAGAAAACGCGAATTGCATTTTCGGTAAAAAGCTATTTTACTAACATAAAATTTCAATCACAAAGAATTGACTTTAAAAAAACTCCGAACGATTCATTTTTCAGCTTCATTTTTCATTTTTATTATCGTCTGCAGTTCTTTGTCAAAGTATTATACGTTCCATTGGAAATAATGCGTAAAAGATTTCCGCCGACTCAACTGTTTTTTCAGATAACTTTTTTCGAAGCAATTTGAGGTGGTTGGGGAATTATATATTTTGTATTTTTTTTTAAGATATGTCCCATTTATTATGAAAAGGCGTTTTATGCTGAACTGGGTAAAAACCTCACTCTCTTTAAATCTGTTATTTATTAGTTTTGAGATTTTATGTAATAATAATTCCTGGAGGCTTATTATTATTTTTTTTGTATCGCCCTTCAGCTTCATATTAAACACTGCTTTAAATTTTTTTACGTTTTTCATAGTCCTAACGTTTTTTATTTAATATAAAATGTGCAAATTATGAAAAGCGTCAAGAAATTATTAAGTCCGATCTCTAAAAAATTTTTAAAAAATGGTTAGCGATTTACGCAGGATATTTAAAAAGTGTCTCTTAAACATTTTTCGGGTTATGGTATTTCTGAAAAAGTAGTTTACGCAATTTCATAACATCAAAGAGAAATTTTTATCATGAGAAATGTGTTATGTTGGTGTTCGTTTTGCTGATAGGCAAAATGCAACACAGGGCACACTATTAAGCTTACAACAATCAAGTTTGACACATAGTTAATTCTTGAAAACAGGAAGTTCAATTACCCAAAACATCAATTAGATGTTCAAATATTTAAAATCAGTTGTAATTTTAATTTTATTCTCAATTGTTTAAAAAATTAATTAGATTTCCAAATATTATAAAATTAGTTGTAATTTTAATTTTTTTTCTATAATTAATTTGAACATACAATCTCAAAAAAAAAGATTTCATTACTTCATTTCCTTAATTTTTAAAAAAATTTTATTTTCTCATTAAGAATTCCTTAAGTTTTAAAAATTCAGTTTGTCTGTGGTCCCCAAAATACAAATAGCTGGATGAATACAGTTGAACATTTATCTTTAGAACTCTAGATCTCTATCAGATTTTGAACCCGGTCGGTCTACTTGCATGTATGTGAAGGCGTTCATTTGAAAAGCTATGTTTTTTGTGGTGCAGAAAGTCCATCTCACATACTTTGATGTGCGTCAGTTGAAAAAAGGACGATACTCAAAATCCTCGCTTGTTTATTTATTTATTTTTCACTATTCTAAGAAATACAAAACGCGTCATTTTGTGTTATATAGAAAGATTCGAGTAGATGACACTCCCACTGGTTGTGATCTGTTCCGTTTGCAGAGGAAAATTTAAATGAAACGGGAAAAAATAGCATTAGGTATTTTTTCTTTTAAGAAATATAAAGGGGTATAAAAAAAGATAATAAAAAGCAAGGGTCGAAGGAAAGGCATTCCATAAATTTTTCACGTTCCAATATCATTCCTTATTTTTCCATCACATTCGGCAAATTCTAGAATTCATCTACCCGTAAAAATGTAGATGTAGATTTCTATATGGCAACGTTCGTGTTCTCTTCGATTTATCATACGACTACCTGCATAATGCATGAAAAGAAATAAAAAAATATTTGTTGTATTCCTTTGAAAAGAGATAGTTCGTTTTCTAGTAGAAATGTGGAAATCCTGTCTGTGTTCGAAAAAGTCTTGTTAACGTTTGAAAATTCTGGGACCAACCTAATCCCCACCTTTTACGATAAAAAGTCGTCTACAGTTCTGGTTTACTCTACCGAACAGCCTTAAGAAATGCCGGAGGAAATTTTTTTGATGGAAATGTCGTCTGCCTTGCTGCACTCCCTCCCCCTCCCCTTGAATTTAATATTTGTATCTGAAGGAATGATTTCTATTAAGAATGTTCGTTCGTCCCTACTGCTTTCTCATAAAAGAAACATTATGCAACGAGGAAATATTGCAATCGTCAAAAAATTCGAAGTCGAGATGTTGACGAGTCTTTATGTTTTAGATTCCTAGGAGTCCGGAAAACACACTTTGGGAGTCCATTAAAAGCAACTTTGAGCTAGAGAGATGAGTTGCATACAAGATATTTTCTTGAGGTGAGGAAGCTGTTTGCTTTCTTCGCCCATTCAAGAGTGATGGCAATTAATGAGTTGCACACAAGATGTTTTCCTGAGGGGAATTGTTTGTTTCCTTTCTCATTTGAGAATGTGTCAATGAATGAGCTGCAGATAAAATGCTGCCTTCAGGAGAAAGTTTTTTTTTTCACCCACTTAAAAGTGATGTCAATTTAGGAGTGAGATACAAGATATTTTCTTGGGGGGGGGGGAGCTGTTCGTTTTCTTCGCCCTTTTAAGAAGGATGTCAATTATGAGTTGTATTCAAGATATTTTCTTGCGGGGGAGGGGTGTTAATTTTTTCCTTCATCCATTTGAAAGTTATGTTAATTAATCACTTGCATACAGGATGAACAGTTTTAGCAGCTTAAAATAGCTTAAATTAAATGCTAGGTGTGATATTTTTTTTTTTTTTTTTTTTTTGCTTTAACACAGAATTACATTAAAATGCGATTGATCTACTAGATTGTACTTTGCTGTTTCCCGACACCAAAATATTTTTTCTTCTCCCCCTGAGACTTTGACAGGTCATTGCACGCTTCATTGTTATTTTTAAGCGAAGGTACATTCAGAATTGTAAAGAAACTATGACTTTAAGATTTTGATGAAACTTTGAGTTTCTGATGCGAGAAAATAGAAACTTGGAACGAGAAAATGAAAACTCGGAAATTCTAGGCTTGAATTAGATTTTAATTACAATTCTAGATCCTTCACAAATGTTGGCTAAAATCCGTCAAAAGGGTTGAAAGTCTGTCCTTCTGTATATTCCCACATATGTGAAAGCGATAATTCGGAAACATGAAGATGAATTAAATTTGTCATGTGACCTCATAACCAAAATGTAGGTGTGTATCGAATTTTGGTGTCAACTGACCGGAAACACGGCATTCAAAATGCCTTTTTGGTTTTCTACTTTATAATACGAGGCACAAATTGTTCGGTATTATTTCGTCCGTATATGCAGGAGCCGGTGGGAAGAGAAGAGAAAAGACTGCCCCATGATCATTTACGATCTGCCGCCTCCCTTAACCATCATGAATTTAAAAAGACGCTGTTAACTTATCTTAACCACTTGCAATGACAATAAATTCGAAGTGCAAGTGTCAAAACAGTCCATTGTAATATGTGATACCTTATATAAATCTGAAAAAAAGACATATTTTCTAAATGAATTAATTTTCGACCCAGACTTTATTCCTGTAAACTCCGCTCCGCCAAACAATCTCGGTTAAAGGGTAGGGCATCATTTTTACTTCTGTTACAATTGCCTGCTGGCATGTGCAGCACGCCGGTTGCGATTCTGTAATAAAAACGCCTCGATGTGCGTAGCACGTTTTCCCACCTCAAGCGGTTAAATCTAAAGAGAAATTACCTCCTCTCGATTTGATCGCCCGTTCTGAATATATAAATTTCAAAATTGTTGTTTCGGCTTTCTTCTACTCAGAATTCCATTCCCTTTATTTAAGCCAAACTATTAGTTTCTTTTTTTCTTTCAATCAACGATAATTGCTCCAAAGCTCAGTAAAGAAGAAGATCGTTCCCTCATTCATTCTCATTAACTTTTGGACATGAAAACTTTCCATATCGTGCCAGATCTTAACCGCTGTATTGATTTAAGCGTAAAATCCGATCATTCCGAACTGTAATAATTCCAAGTTTATGCAAACTCTTTCGATTTAAGAACAGTCGTAAAAATTCTTAATTTCTTCCTTGGCCCTGTATTATTTCTGGCATCCATAAAATGCGTAGAAAGCATCTCTCAAAAGATTTTTTAATGCCGAAGTTGCCTTATCCCAGCTCTTGCTAGAGGCAGGTTTATCTGGAGGCCACTCGCAAATTTGACAGAGCAACGTTCCCCGATCTCCTCCTTCAGCCGGAGAGCTCTCGCTCTATCCGGTTGGGATAAATGTTTTCAACATGTCGCTATCTATTCTCCATCTAGTTCAGGGGAGGGCTTTTAAAATTTGATAACCTCCATTTTTAGACTTTCCCCAGTCCCGGAGAAAATGGCACAAACTGTTTGTCAGAAATGCATCTGTTGCTTGTGAATGCCGTAACTCGACATCAGGATGGTCTAGAAAGACGATATCTGGGAAGTGGTGTTTGCATCAGAATTATAAATTTCCACCAAATTCCGAATGAAATCGGTTTCTAAAAAATGTGTCCGACTGTCTGTGTTTGTTTGTCTGTCCGTCCGTAACTCAAGAATGCAAAGTTCTAAAGGGATTAAATTTATTATATGGTTTTATCATCGGAAACTGTAAACCTATATCATATTGAATTTGAAATGAATGAAATTGGAAAATGGCATGTTTCTAACAAATTTCGTCTAAATCCGTTGATGTTTATCTGTTCGAATACATATAGATACGATACGACAAACACTCTGTGAGCTAATCAGATGAAAATTAGAAAATTTATTTTTGAAAATTTGATGATAAAATAATCAAGGTTTGATACGAGTCCAGCAAAAGGTCGATTTCTTTATAGGCATTGTTCTTCAAAATGTTGACGAGACCTGTCGATATGGATATCTGTGCATTAAGATGGAACGACAATGGCATTACAATTTATTTTTTATATATAGATTTTAGTTGGTAGTACTGCGGAAAAGTTGCCTTTTAGGTTAAAAAACAATGTTAAAAAATTTAGTCGCAATATTACATTATCTTGAGGTGTCACAAAAAGTTTGGAATTTGTAAAAAAATTGGAAAAATAGAAAATTGAAAAAGGGCCTTTAAACATTTTTCGTAGATTTTACTTTAGTAATAGTGCAGAAAAGTTGCATTTTAGGTTCAAAAACAATATTTAAAATTTTGGTTGCAATATTACATTTATTGCATTATCTTGAGGTGCCGAAAAAAGCTTGAAGTTTGTAAAAAAAATTGAAAAACTATAAACTTTGATAAAATATTTTTATGAATTTTTCGTTCATATAATGTTATAAAAGAGGATTTTAAATACATACATTCAGCATTACAATCGGGAAAATTATTAATCACAAAGTATGATAATAAAAAAAAAATTTATGTCCAATTTTGCATTTCTTACTTTTGTATCCTTAATTATTACAAATGTTTCAGCTTCAAAATGTTCGTTTCTACTTCTTCGTCACATTAAACAGTTTTTAAAATTAAATTTTGGCATATTCACACACGAGTCAATTTTTGCACTTACGTATCCTTCGCTTGCGATTGAACCACAGACATTTTGAGCCACCAGTGTCACAGGGAAAGTCGATAACCGAGACCACTAAACTATTTGGTTCAGCTTCAGATGCCTTCTGCATAAAGTTTTAATTTAATGCTAAACCTCACGGGCACTTGGTAGTTTTATCGAGTCTTGTCTATTTGATGGATCTGATTGACTTGCCTCTTTTTGCAAAGAACACTGTTCTTCAGCGTTATTATTGTCACCACTTATCGTTTCTGATGCACTAGTATCTTTTACCCATTCTTGATTAAACTTAACTATTCTCTGTAGTTCTCCACTCTTTCTTGCTTCTTTCTTCCTCAAAGCGCTTGTGGTAGCAATTTCGGTATAGCCTATAACCATTTTCCTGTTAGATCATTGATCGTTTAGAACCTTTTATTCCATAACTGGCACTTTTTTTAATACATGTCAGCAATATCAAATAAACGCCTAGCTTCTTTTCTAAATTCTATGAGGTTGGAATTAAATTTATCTGAACATTTTCTGCTTTTAGACTTTAATAAATTTCTGTATTTAGCATGAAAAGCTTTTATCATTTGTGAAATTCTATTGCTAGAAGCAACGGGAATATAAGTCCTTGACCATATTTGTTCTATTAAGAGAACTAAAGTGTCACATATTTCACTTATAGAAGGATCCTTCTCTGAAGCAATTTTGAGGTTATGTCTAATATAATATAGATTCGTCAGTAGTGCGTTCAACTTCAAGCAAATCATAAATTTCCCAAAATTAGAACACTCCGAAATTTATCTTGTCTTCACTAATTTAGACTGAACCATTTTTAATCACAGCAAGACATCCAAGGACAAACTAACAAATCAATTACACCATAAGCGAAGGAGAGACGCCAACTCAACTGAACTTGGCAAAGCTACTGATTTGAAACCAGCTCTGTCCTTGTCACCGGACGCAGACAAATCTCCACCTTACCTCAATAACAACCGCTCCGGCGACGACTCAGTGCCATGCTAATGCAATAATAAAACTGCTTTTAACTTTTATTCATATGAAAATGTCTAATAAAAGCTTTTTATTTCATAATCGAGGCACGCAAAAATACTTAAACAGTTGCAAAAAGTGGGGTTTTATGAAATTTAACGTCCTTGAGGCACCTCAAGATGTACTCTAATATTTTTTAATAATTTTTATCTGATCTATACCAAAAGAAACTTTTCCGAGCCTATTATAAATTAAAAATCAAAAATTGACTTCCTCGTTTCACCCTACTGTGCATGCCTTGAACACACAATCTGAACAAATGAAATTTGCCTTTTGTACTCTTTACCAAAGGCTTATCTCTTCCTACAGTGACCCAAAACAGTGAAATTTCAGTCCTGTCCTGCAAAGGAACTCAAAAACACAAAACGAGCCGTCTTGTATGCCACGAATTTATTTGAACCCGGCGAGTGATTCTTTTTTTCGATATTGCTTTACTTTATCACAATGATGGGGGTTCTATAAAATTAATGAATGTTCAGAACGCACTGCATTGTGTTAGAAATGGGTGGGATGGGGGGGGGGATCTAGAACATTCTGTTTGGATTATGTGCTTTATAATCAAGTGTAAGTGGATGCCGTTTAATGGTTGGTTGCTTGGTTGAGTTGTATTTTATGGCGCAAGAGCCATAACACAAGATAATAAAACCACTTCATTCTATAATTGTCAATTAAAAGGAGTAACGAACACCATTTAATGAGTATCTGAATCTTGAACAGTAGTAGAAGCATTCTGTAAGAGAACAGCTTTTTGAATTTCGATTCGGCTAACTGCAGAATGTACCAGTGGCAGTCATTCAGGTCTGCCTCAACATAAAAACACTGAAATCTTGCTCAGATCGTTTCACGGTGACGTTCCATGTCGTCATATAATGTTGATCTCCCTTAAAAATACGCTTCTTCTCTTCGAAACTGTCGAAATCAATACCAAAATGTCTCCTGAATTCGAAAGCTTTTTTCACGTGTTTATTTATATCATTTCAATTTAGTTTTTTGTGTTTTCTGAGTCTGTAAAATGAACTTCCGGATTTTCATTTTCAAAATTTAGAAATAAAATCTCAAGATAAGTTGTCATCATTATACGTTTATTTTTTTTATGATATCCTCATTAAATCTGTAGCGAAGCAAAAGTATTCGCCACCATTTCTCTTGTTTTTAGTGGTGTCATTGTTTCCGCCTTCTCATGCTCCAAATTTCAGTTTGAAAGTGTGTTGTGGGTGGACCTTGCTCCTTGAGCTAGAGGCTGATTTTGAGCCTTGAAAGCAGAGGATCCCGAGGGAACTGCTGGTCCTTGTTGCCTTCAATTGTTTCGTAGTTGTGGGCATCAATGTATCATTACCCAATATGCAATCTGGCCGGCAAGAACTTAATATTTCTTTCTCAACTCGAGAGTGAGCTACTTCAACTTCTTCTGTTAATCCTTTTACCTTTTGTTTTTGTTGTATAAATAAATATACTCTTGTTCCTTGTTAAAAATGCCGTTGCGTCGTTTCTTGAAGCTCTGAACCTTTTAAGTAGACGAATCCTCCCATACCCCCACAAGTGGTGACCTTGACATCAATGCTGTTCAGCTTCGTGAGCGGAAATGAAAGACATCAATTTCAGTTAAGAGGTATGTTTCTTTCTGAATCATTTTTGACTTTCGCACTTGATCGTACTCCTGCTCTCTAGTATTCAAAATGGATGCCGGAACTAAAGTGCGCCCATCTGCTTAGTTGGTTCGCGTTGCATTTATAGCTCCTCCGTTTTGGAAAAGTAATCCTGAATTGTGGTTTTTGCAATTAGTTGCAATTTATCACATCGGGAATTGCTTCGGAAAGCACTAAATTTCATTGTGTAATTTCTGTCTTGTATTGCGATGTTTTAGATTGCGTCAGTAATCTAATTCGGTGCTCTTCACCTGACACTCCATACATATTATTAAAAGATAAAATAATTAAACAATATACTGATTTCGAAAATATTAAACTCAAAGATCTTTTACAAGATCTTCAACTAGGAGATAATACTTCTTCACAACTTTTAATACAAATGAAAGATTTAAATAACGGTCACGTTAATACTGATGTTTTAAAAACACTTTTCTTGCAACGTTTACCTGTTACAATGCAACAAATTATCAGTTTATGATGATAATTTAGAAAAATTGGTCCAAAGCCATGATAAAATTAATGAACAGCTAATACTGCAGTAGTTAGTGAGCTTTCAACAAATCCTTTTTTAAAATCATTTGCAACAAAAAGTGAGGAGTTGTCAAAGCAAATTCAACGAATATCTACACACTTATTTCGCAGTAATAACAGAAATAGAACGTCAAAATCTCGTTCCCGATCACCTTATGTTACAAACACCAATACTAGGAAATGTTGTTATCATACGCGTTATGGCGATAAAGCTACGAAATGCGTGGAACCATGTTCCTATTCGGAAAATTTAAAGAATTGTCAGATGTAGCGGCTGCTGACGATTGCAATGAAACAAGCCGCTTATTTGTTTATGACCGCAAATCTAAACTTAAATTTTTAATAGATAGTGGCGCGGCTTGTTCTGTTTTTCCAGTTTTTTTATGCGAATTTAACTAAACGTGTACCAGACACAAACTTCGTTCTATATGCTGCAAATTCTTCAATTTTTCGAACTTACGGCACTAGATTTTTAAAGTTAGATCTTGGCTTACGGCGATTATTTTCCTCGAATTTTATAATTGCAGATGTCTTTGCACCTATACTGGGTGCAGATTTTTAAGAAAGATTTGAATTAGTTATCGATATCAAAAATCGTAGACAAATTGAAACTACCCTTAACTACCCTTCGTAGACAAATTGAAATAGGTTAACTACCCTTAAAGTGAATGGTAAAACTTATATTGATCCATCAATTGTCTTAACAACAAATTTGGATGATTCGCCTTACCATCATTTGCTTTATGAATTTCCTAACATAATCAAACTTACTCTCAATCTTAAATCAGTAAATTATTCTACGAATCTTTGTATACTCACTGAAGGACCTCCAGTCTTCAGTAAACCAAGACGATTCACGCTAGAGAAATTAAGAACACTCAAAGTTGAATTCCAAATGTTGTACCAAATGTAAAGTTGAATTTACTAGAACAAGATATCATACGTCCTTCTAAAAGCCCATAGGCTAGTCCTATACATCTTGTTAAGAAAAAGGACGGCACTTGGCGCATCTGTGGTGATTTCCGCAGATTAAATTCAGTTACAATTTCTGATAAATATCATCTGCCTCTTATCCAAGATTTTTCTATGGAATTAAATGACAAAATAATTTTTCTAAACTAGATTTGGTTAAAGCTTATAATCAGATACCAGTTAACCAATCGGATATCGAAAACACTGCTGTTGCTGTTACCACACCAATAGGACTGTTTGAGTTCAATCGCATGCCTTTCAGTCTTAAAAATGCAGGTCACACATTTCAACGGTTATGGATGAAGTGTTGCGAGGTTTAAATTGCTATGTTTACCTGGACGATATTCTTGTTATCTCTAAAGATTTTATCACACATTTGTGTGATTTGCGACAAATTTTCTAACGACTTGATCAATATCATGTTATTTTAAACATTCAAAAATGCATGTTTGATCAAACGGAATTGCTTTTTCTTGGATATTTAGTTAGCAAGGAAGGATCTATCCTTTGTCAGAAAAAGTTAAAGCTGTTTCCGAATTCCCATTGCCTAAAACTG
The DNA here is from genome assembly GCF_947563725.1 of Argiope bruennichi. Taxonomy (NCBI): domain Eukaryota; kingdom Metazoa; phylum Arthropoda; class Arachnida; order Araneae; family Araneidae; genus Argiope; species Argiope bruennichi. The sequence goes on from NC_079152.1 coordinate 3,037,072, forward strand.
TTTATGATTTGCGTCGTTTCCTAGCAATGATTAATCTTTATCATCGCTTTCTCGCTCGAGCTGCACATTTACAAACTCCACTTTATAACTCAATTAAAAGTAATGAAAAACGAGATAAAACCCTAATTCATTGGATACCAGATGCACTTGATTCATTTGAAGCATGTAAAAAAATGCTAGCTAATGCTGCTTTACTTGCACACCCAAAAGACGATGCGTAAATGTCTCTTATGACTGATACATCGGATTTTGCTATAGGTGCTGTACTGAACCAACATATCGATAACAAGCCACAACCACTTGCATTTTTTTCTCGTATGTTAACTCCTACTGAAAAAATTATAGTTTCTATGACCGAGAATTACTTGCAGTCTATTGTGCCGTTCTTCATTTCCGACATTTTCTGGAAGGTAGACAGTTTAGAATTTACTGTGATCACAAGCCGCTAACGTTTGACTCTAAAAAAAAAAAATTAAAAAAATAAGCCCCATTTTCTCCCCATTCAAACTAGACAAGTAGAATTTTTGGCTCAATTTTCGACTTCGTTTCAAGTGATTCCAATGCAGTAGCTGACGCGTTTTCTCGTGTAGCTGAAATTATTTTGCGAATTAAAATCGATTATGAAATTATGGCTAGGGAACAGGAGGTCGATAATGGTCTTAAGTCTTTAATAGAAAGTGATTCAGGATTGAAACTGAAGCCTATTGAACTTGCCTGCGGATCAAAGTTAATGTGCGATGTATCAACAGGCATTATACGCCCTTACGTTCCAGAAACAAACTTTCAGAAAAATTATTTTCGATAGCATTCATTGTCTATCTCATCCTGGTGGTAAAACCACGGCTAAATTAATAAGACAGATTTATCTGGCCTTCTTTGCAGAAAGATTGCATCCGATTTTCTAAAAACTGTATCGAATGCCAAAAAAGCAAACTATCGAGACATTCCAAGTCTTCAGTCGGACAATTTCCTCTCGTTTCAGCACGATTCCCTCGACATCGTGGGGCCGTTACCACCCTCTGATGGTCATGCTTACTGCCTCGCATGCGTCGACACATTTTCAAGATAGCCGGAAGTTTTTCTGATGCCCGATATGAAACCCGAAACATGTGTTAAAACATTTCTTCAAGGCTGGATTGTAATATTTGGTGTGCCTGATATCATAACTACAGATCGTGGCTCACATTTCGAATATGAACTATTTCAGGCATTTACTGAATTTTTAGGTTCACAGCGAATCCGAAAGACAAGTTATCATCCAGCTTCAAATGGTATGGTGGAAAGATTTCATCGACAGTTGAAAAATGCTGTGAGATGCCCTTTCCACATCACGTTGGACGAGTATCCTACCAATGGTTATGCTAGTTATCTGAGCCAGCCTCAAAGAAGACTTGAGTGTTTCTCCTGCAGAACTTCTCTACAGTGCACCCTTGCGTCTTCCTAGTGACTTTTTTCGTTCCTTTAAAACCAGTTCTGCTATTCCAGAATTCATCCGTCCATTAAAAACTAACATCCAGAGTTTGCAGCCAATTCCTGCTTCCAAGCACGCTAAACATAAGGTGTTTTTGCACAAAGATTTGGCTGCGACAACTCGTTTTCGTCCGACAAGACTCCATTCGTCAACCTCTTGAACAGCCCTATGATGGGCCATACAAGGTCTTGTCGAGAACGGACATAGTCTTCAAACTGGACATGCATGAACAAAAACGAACTGTCACTGTAGACAGACTCGCTTACATTTTGAATGACCCGACTGACGTCCTTCTACGTTACTCATTCTGAGTATGAAACCAGATATGCATTACATCAGATTTCGCATTACTCCTCCGGTCGAATAATAACCGACCATCGGTTTCAATGTATCGTTACCCACTATGCAATCTGGCCGGCAAGAAATGAATATTTCTTTCTCGACTCGAGAGTGAGCTATTTCAACTTCATCTGTAAATCTTTTTACTTTTTGATTTTGTTGTATAAATAAATATACTCTTTTTCGTTGTTGAAAATGCCGTTGCATCGTTTCTTGAAGCTCTGAACATTTTGAGTGGAGGAATCGTCCCACACCCCCACATAGTCTTGAGTCAATGTACGGTTTTCTCGTCTTGATGGATGTGTTTCTCTCACCTCCATTAATATATTATTTGCGACAATTTATCTCAAAAAAAATTCTTGTTTTAGAATGATAATAATAAACATTTTTTTATCTCTTCATATTCGTTTCAAATGATTCAGTAAATTTTGTCCACAATGTAATTCGGAAATTATATAAATGTCTCTCTAGTTCTGCATTTTATCTAGTTTATATTCGTAATTTTTTTGAAAATGCCTTTTTCATTTAAATCCAAAACACTGCAATTATTGAATGTCTCACATGAATTCCCTTTTGAAATTTAAAAAAAAGGCAGATTGGAGCAGAGAATCTGTTGATATATGCTTTTTAAAGGTTCGTTTCTTTTTCTAATTAGCTTGTTGTTGAGATAGCTTTTTTGTCTGTCTTTTTAATGCGTTTCTCGGGAAAAAAGGCGACAAAAGGGAAATTTTAAACGGCAATTACGATTTTAAAGCTTCCATTTAGTCCTTTTTAATAATTTCATTAAATACATGACTACTTTGGAAACACCTTTTTTCATTCTCTCAGAAATATTAATATGGAAATTATGGAGAAAAAAAAATTGTCATCTAGCTATCTCCTAATGGATTCGGTTTATTTATTTTCATACACAAAGCTAGAAATTTGTAATTTTTAAAAATTTTTTTAAGAATGACAGGTAATTCTTTCTCAAATAAAATGAAATGAAATAAGTTTAAGTAAGAAATAAAAAGTTATTTGAAAAAACACCTTAAGATAGCAGTCAATAAGCTCCTTTAAAAATTGCCATTTCATTCAGAAAACACTTTTTTTTTGCGTATGTTAAGGAATCCACTTTTTAAAATATAATATAAGCAAGAAAAGAAAATATTGGTATAAAGATTAGCTTTTAGTTTTGAAGGGTTTTCTTTTTTCTCTTTGAAAAAGTGGAATGGAAGCTATTAGTTACTGACGGAAGGAAACATAAACTTTTTTTTTTATCAAACATTTTGTATCCGATACGTTTTCAATTCTTTTTCATTAAATGAGCTCAAATCGACTTATTTTTTTATTTGTATGAAACGGCTTCAATTTTATTTTTCCTTTTATTGGCAAGTTTTTTCAGAATGACTGAGGATTGATTTCCGTGTTTTCTTCTTTTCCTTACTTTCATGTTCAATGTTAGTTTCGCTCATCGTATGGATAAAAAATGAAAATTCATTAACATTATTTTGATCGCTTTTATAAGTTAGTTTCAAATAGATGAAGTTACGACACTTCATTTTAATTTCATTTCGTGCTGATCGTCCTCTGAAAATTCTCAAACTGTTGCCATGTCAAATGACCGAATGTCACTCATTTTGAAGTCTGAATAATGGAAGCGATGCAGTCAGCCTAGTTTCACCCATCATGGCCCCTAAGGCCTAACACCATTCATCGTTTAAAATTTATTCATTGCTTAAAATGTTATATGTATAAAAATTAACATTAGATTCTAAACTATACATTAAATTGTATAATTAATGTATGTATTTAATGTAAGTATTTTTAATGAATATCTAACTGTTTAACGGAATAATTCATGAAATAAGTTAAAATGTAATGAATTCATATTTTAACTAATTAATTTTAATTAACTAATAATAGATAATTACATTGTAAAATAAACATTTAAACTTCATTAAGCAGGAAACAAGATTATTTTTTTTATTACAACAGGGATTTTTAAAACATAGCTCGTAGCAGTAGTATAAATTTATTTCTAAAACAGATGCAATTTTTTAAGTAATAGATGGCAAAAGTTTACAATACACTTTACATACTTTAGAGTTAGGAGTTTTAATTAAAATCACCTACATGTATCGAATACTGAATATATTAACGAATACTGACAAATGTGGTGACAGTTATTGAATATTTTAACGGGGCATAGATCACCGTTTTATGACATAAACAATTCAATCATAGAGAGCAAATGAATTTTATTCTTTGACTAATTTGACCAGTTTTTCAAGAAACTACTGATCATGATTTATAAAATAACGGATCTCGTACTTTAACGATAACATGTGTAACACTTCCCCCTTGTTATCGAATGTAATTTGGTTTCAGTTTCAATTGTGGAATTTGAAAGTCTTGACTGCATTATTAGATGAACCTATCAAGTTAAAGGATGAGGAAATAAGGAAGTATGAAATTTCCGTTTGCCACCAACTTTCTTACTAATGAAAGAGAAAAACAATTCTCATAAATCGAATTGCTTCCTTATCGTAACAGACAGTAATGGCGTTGAAAATTTTTCGAAGAACTGCATTTTCTCATAAGTTTATGGCAGAAAAGTTATTTTCCAACTTTACTTCATTTTTTTTAAAATCTAAGCTCTTAGCACCTGATCTGAAAACTCAGTTGCATTCTCTTCCAGCATGTTTTGTACTCATGGCACCGATCCATATGAAATTGGAGAAAGAAATGACTGCATGGGGAACCTCTGTATTCCTGCTTGATCACATGCCTGTTTTAATCTCGATTAGACAGCGGATGAATCCAAACACTGACGGGAAAAGTAAAGAGTGAACGGTTTCTATTTCAACATGAAATAATTGAGATATGACAAAAATACTGAAAAAAAAATTCGTCGTGGTAGAAATGTCAAAGAAGGGAAATTTTCAGAAGCAATTTTCTATAGAAATTGTCCTACTATTTAGACAGTGGAAGAAAAAAATCATTTGCATTTGTTCTAAAATTTTCGGAAGTGAACATGTGATTTAACAATTTTTTAAACGATGCATTAATTGCATATATTATTTACTACGAGATAATTAGAAACCTTTCTCACCTCATCTTAATCTGCTAGGATTTACTCTTTATGAAAATGCTAAATTTAAAATAAATAAGTTTTAAGAAGCTTGGTAATTTTCACAACATGAATCGTAAGTATATCGTGTTTTAGGGTTCTATATCGAATGCAAATTCTATTAATTTTTCTTTTTTAATTTGTCGTCAGTTTTTGAATATCTAACCTAAATTAAACAGAATAGGATTTCTTTAATTAAGAATCCAAACTTCCACAGATTGAATGGTTATTTTTCGAGCCGATTTGTCAACTTCCGGATTAGACATGTTTACTACTGGATGTACTCAGATGTATCCTCTAGAAGATATTTTGGTGCTTCCTTTGCCAATATCTTCCGTCAACTTGTAATATTTTCTTGATGAGATGTATTCACAAACAGATGCATTTGCCAATATCCTTCGGTCAACTTGTAATGTCTTCTTGATGAGATATATCCACAAACAGATGCATTTGCCAATATCCTTCGGTCAACTTGTAATGTCTTCTTGATGAGATATATTCACAAACAGATGCATTTGGATATATCTCATTTAGAAGATATCTTGGCGCATCATTTTGCCAACACTGACCTTCTGCCCGTTAGGTGACAGCGACAGACGGCGATCGCGACCGCAAACCAGACATCGTGTACTTCTTGACAGGCCAGGGGGTGGACGACCAAGATCCTGCAAACAGCAAGTTCGCTATCAACACGACGACTGGTGAAATCTATGTTCTGAAACCTCTGGACCGAGACCTGCCCCACGGACGATCCCAGTGGCGGTTCACAGTTTTCGCCGAAGACGAAGGGGGCAACGGCCTCGTCGGCTATGCCGACGTCCTGGTCAACTTGAAGGACATCAACGACAACGCGCCCTTCTTCCCCTATGCCATCTACACAGGCAATGTGACAGAGAACGGGACGGCAGGTGAGCAATTAATTGATGTTTTTAAATTTAAAAAAATGGTTACTGTTTATTTATTTTTTTTAAATTAACCAACTGTGTCAGAGGGGGGAGAAATAAATCTATAGGAAAAATTATTACAGAATTAAAGCAAGATCAAAATTGCATAATTAACAAAATTTAACGATTAAATATTAGCTTCAAATTAGTAAATTATTAAAGCATGATACATAACAACAAAATATAACATTCTTATCATTCTTAAATAACATATTTAAGAATGGTTATAACAATAAAAAATGGGCATAAGAAATTGAAATGTAATTAGAATTAAGGAACTGAATAGGAAAAAAAAAAGGTTTTATCTCCAATTTGTTTTAAAAAAGAAAAAGGAATTACATTCGAGATTCCGAAATGAAACGAAATTTTTCGTACAGTTTTTAGACATTCCTCTCCTCAATGTTCCAGATCTCCTCAAAACAAGCAGTAAAGCAAAGTGAAAAAAAATGTGGGTTTTTTTTTCTGTTGTTGTTGTTTTATTAACTAATATTTCTGAGATATCTTTAGCCGAATTTCTCCAGAGACATTAGAAATGTTTTAATGGCCGCCTAAAATCGCAAGTACAGAATAATTGTCGATTGCTTTATGTGTCGCTCGTTATTTTACTTTAAATGCAGCATCAATAATGTCTCTTAATTACCAATGGGTGTGCCCTCACCCAGACTTTCCCATACACTGGAGCCTTAACGAAGAGCATGAGCTCGCTTCATCTCTTACAACCGACCGAGACGAAAATTGAAACAGATCTGCAATTTTGGTCATAAGTCACTTTTTTAATCTTTTCCCGCAACATCCCCTTTCTTCATTCTCAGTCACTCCATGCCAGTCACTTTTTCGCCTAGCCTTCATTTACGATCACTTCACGCCAACTTCTGTTCCACCCCTTTATACCTATCACCACGGGTGCAATTTTCGTCTCCACGATTTGGTGCGATTGTTTGAAGGATCAATCCACATGGATTGAATGAAAATACTATGGATTGGACATCCAGTCTTTAAGTCCACGGCGTGCTAATCCTAAGTGAATTTTCGAATGAAAGATAGAGTGCAGTGCCCCGGAAGGAAAAATGAAGGTGGAAAAATTATATGGAAAAGGCTTGTAGTTCATAGATAAAACATAATAATGTTTTGTGTTTAACATTGAATGTGTGGATTTTGATGCAACACGTTCTCACACAGAAAATCATTTGTTAAAGGCGTTGCATATTCGAATTGCACATATGTATACACGTTGCATCAAAATCCATGAATTCATATTCATATACAAACCAACAAATCGTCTATTTTTTGGCAGATATTTGATGTAGATCTGAGGTTTGCATCGAACTATTTACAATTTTTAGTCATCAAGTCCGGGAAATTGACAGAAAAATTTTAAATCTGCGGACTTTTAAAAAATTTTTTAATAGAAATCAACAAATTTAGTGTAAAGTCCAAATTTCATGCTACTAATTCCCCGTGTTTTTGAATTATCCTTTTCAAAGGTTAATAAATTAACAGACAAATATAATTCAAAATATATCTTTCATATTTATGGAGGTGTGAAACAAGGAGTATTGTAAAAATATCGTTGCGAATATTTTTTTAAATATTTCTATACTTTAAAAAGGCTTTGTTTTCTACTTTTTAGTTTTGAAATCTATTGTTCTTCAAACTCGATACTATATGAAAGAAATAAGATTTAATTTAATTAATATTAATGAATATTCATGATCTGAAAATCGTGTATTGTCATCGAGAATACACAACTGGTCAAAATTTATCTTCTGGCTCACCAAGAAATGAGTGAAAAATCGATTTAGAAATTCCATCTTCACTAGTATGAAAGACGTTGCCCCTACAATGAATCGCGTAGATACTTGAAGGCACGTTTTTATTTCCATTTATAACTTCATACGAACTTTCAAAGGGCAACAGTACGTGTTTGGAAACCCTTTTGTAAATGCTTTTTGATAAACATTTGTCGAAAAAACCGATATATTGCAATAGCGAGACACGAAAAAGATTTAAACTGGAAGTTTGAAAAAAATACTACTATACTAAGATGGTTGTATGAATATTCTACAATGAAAAATATTATAAAATATTTTTTGCATTATAAAAAATACATTGGTAAAAGGGGTGTTTTATTTTTGCTACAGAATCGTTATAATGTGATTTGTGTCACTGGGATGTTATTTAATTCATCGTGTACTTATTTGGCACATTTAAAAAAAATTTAAATACCATAAAAAATTATTTAAATTTTTAAAATAATTTACCTAAATTATATTCAGCTATTCAAAGCACATGGCCTTTTTGTAAAAAAACAGTCGTGCATTTTAGGATTAAATAAAAATATTTAAAAATTATTTTTAATTGAATCTATTTCTTCCAGCATGCTAGTAAAATTTGCCGTAACGAAGGTCTATTTCAGAGCTCGCGCGAGAATTGCTGTTGATGTTAGCATGTTCAATCGCCTTTCGAGTTCTTGTAAAAATCGCGTTCCTTTTTTTTATGCGCTATAAATTAACCTCTGTCTCATAACAAACATCTCTCCTGACATCTTTTTTCTTTTCCGCGAGTCAATATTTACAAGGAAAGACTGCTTAAAATTTATCTCGGTTTTTTTTTTAAGGTGTCTTTTTCTAATGATCTCGGAAGTAATTTTTTCACTTTTCTTCACTGTAAATAAGGGAGAATTGGACCAGAGTTTTCTTTACTCTAACCGAGAGGAGGGGAAAAAACTTCGCCCGTTTCTTTTCATAATCATTTTGGAACTAAAAAAAAAAAGAAAGGAAAATGTTTGTCCTGGAACTTTTTGTAATTAATATGTGTGTCTCCCCGATTGCGCTTAATTAAGTGGTAGGGAATCGATTTCTTTTTTAAATCTACTTCATTATATCTTCTGAAGAGAGAGAGGGAAAAAACATTATTATGTATCCTTTCAGGCGCTCTCCGTTTCTTTGAAACATCGATGTCATTTTCTGCTCTGGATTAGGTATTCCGAATATTTTCACTTTCTGTCATGCAGTATTAAAACACTGAGAGGAGACATTTCACTTTGAAATTAAGGCGAATCTAACGTTTTCTGATTGGCAATTCTGTTTCTGCAGAGAGGCGTTTTTTCTAATTTATGTCTTTTTTGGAACAGCTGAACTCAAAAACGCCAAGAGATAGAGACAAAAAATTCGGTATGTGGTCTTTACTGCAAAATTGTAAATTTCTATAAAATTTCGAACAAAATCTGATTGTAGAAGATGTTTCTATTCGTTCGTGATACTTCCGTTTCTATACGGACATGGTACTTCTTGTGTGCAGCCGATCATCCCGCCATCACTGAACGAGACAGCATCGGCAGGATTTGCTGTGACCGACTGCTGTCCTTTAACATAATCCATCCATATGACTGGCAAATTCTCCGAACTGGCATCCTCTTCGAGGCGGATGGCCCTAAGCCATAGAGGGTCAATCTCTGACTTTCCTCCTCGTCTTCCCCTACATTTGCCAATCTGTTTTACGAGCAGCTGGTCAACACTTTGAGAAAACCTTATCAAAATTCCTTGTATTCCTCCAAATGTGTGTCCCACAACAGAAGAAAGGCAAACACTTTTAAACTTTAAATTTTTGGCAAAAAAACTGTCAGTTTTCAACGCCGTGTCTTTCATTAAGATTTTCCTGCACCATTAGTACTGGGCTTATTATTTTCAACTTTTAGATTCTTTCTTAGTTCTGAGACTTCTATACATTCGTTTAAATAATGGTAAACAGTACCCATTCGTCCACAGATGCACTTATTTTCTTGCATTCTTCAAAATATTTGTAAATATGCGGGAAATCATCCATGTCCTGATATAATTTGGGTTTCCAGTGGATAGTATTTTCTTATTTTTATTTCTGTGTTAGGAATAAAGTCATAAGTTAATCTTCTTTTTTTGGACATATACCATCTGTTAAACCATTGTAGCTCTTATTTCCCATTTTTTTATGCATGATACTGGAATTTCTAAGGGTTAAAAAGATGAATTTAATATATGATTTGATTATCAGATTTGTAGATCTGCATCTGTCTGCCTGTACATGAGTGATAGAAGATTTGTATGTGGTTTTCTCACCAAGTTTATAGATCTATTACGAATGGTGGAATTCATTAGGAATCAGGATCAAAGACTCGATTATCTGTGTGCTTTTTAATGGGCATGCTAATATTATAATTTCACGTCTCGAATATTTAAACTAATGAAACTGAGTATTAAATCTTACCACATCTACAGCGGTCATCCAAATTGTAGATCAGTGTACCATTGTGGTTCTAATCGGAGGCCTCAAAAGCCCACTCTTTTCCTTTCTCTACTATACGAAACATAAACCATAATGCGTTAGTATGAGGGATAATTGAGAGAATATCACTGCCTCTCTAATTTTTGACGTAAGTTTAAACCATCCTATTTTTTAAAACCAATACCAAAACCAAAAATGGTTTTCATCGGGCACCTATCCTCTTTAGTTGAGCCTGCTGATATTTTTTTTTCTTTTAAATCCCTCACCTCCTTCTAGGTAAGTGTGTTTGTCCTAATTTTACCTGGATAACTGAACTGCTTGTGACTATAACCTCTATATTTGAAGTTCTTATTTACTTAAATCTCTAATTGGAGGATACGTCCTTTTGGGACATTTATTATTATTTCAATTCTTATAATGATATAAGGGCATCTGAAATGTTGAAGTGGTTTTTGCATTTTAAATTACTTAAAATTTTCAATTGGTTTCAGATTTCAAATTAGAAATTAGAGTCAGGCTCGTCATTGTATGTGAAGGGATTAATTACTTGTATTCTAAAATATTATTGTATTAAGATTTATTATAAAAGAGAATCGTGAAATCTTCTCTTTAACATCAGAAAAATCTTCAATGTCGATTTTTACACTCTTTACTGAAAAATTTAGTGATTACGTCTTTAAAATAAGGAAAAAGCGCTTTCCTATTTTCTGATTTTTGTTCACTCAGCAGAGATTTCGGTTGAGAAAGGTCCAAATAATCGAGGCATTGTTTGCTGTATTTTTCCTTTTTCATGCATCTGAGCGCTTTACGTCAGTTAATTTCCAGTCATCAAACAAAATACCGAGTTCAGAAATTTGCCTGAAATGCTCGAATAAAAAATGTTACAATTCTGGCATATGAATGTTCTAAGAAATGGAGTCGAAATGAATTTTTTTTCCTTCCCGGGACAAGATTTTAAATTTTTCGATCGCAATTTTTCCGCTTTTCCTGACGTAATCCATTTAAATCTCTCATCTCCATTTTTTCCCGAAAACGTCCGATCCGCATTAGCTATGCAAATAGGATCCTCCCTTTGTCTCGTCCGGCCTTTTTTTTCGGTGGAAAACAAAAAATGCAGGGTGATACAAAAAGAAAGAGAAATCGTATTATGATCAGATGAATTCGACGGGATGTCAGTTTCTTAGAGTTTCCTTAGTAATAAGTTTAGACTTAAGAAAAATCCAATTTGAATAACGAGGGTCTCGCGTAAATTAATGCAATGCATAAAAAGAAAGGGCTTCTTTATTTTCATAGCATTGGGAGGTAATGGGATTTTTTTTCTTTTGGAAAAGCAGCAGGTATTTTGGTGTAAATGAATTGGATTGGTGTTGAATTAGTAAATAAAAGTTCTATAAAAAATTCTTTTTTTTCTGACAAGGCAATTTTCGGCGTTGATTTCGATGTATTGTTTTATTACTATCTATGACTATCTACAAACTTTTCTAAAAAGAGCATTAAAAAAAATTTCATTACGTTATTTTAATGATTCTATTCATTTTAGATTTCCAATTTTTTGTTGTTATTGTTGCGTTTATTTTTCTCTTTAAACACAATATCTCAAAAATATACTGACCTATATTCATTCGATTTGTTTATGAGGCCTTTACCAAAAATTTTAGTTTATTATCAATTTTTGGGCAAATTCTGTTAACAATCATTCTATCTGTCTATAGATGTGAACACGGTAATTTTAAAAAGCGACCTGCTTGATAGATGAAATTTTATCATTGAAATTGCTCATCCTTATCAAATTCTAAACAATACCACGCCACTTGAGTCGTATAATACGATCAGCACAACTTTGGAACAGCTAAGACAATACCTTGATTTCTTTTGGATTCTTCCTTTCCTTTTTTATGACGGTGTTCGAATCGTACTTATAAAACCAGAACTCACTGCTTCTAATCAATGTTCAGAACATTGAGATGCTATTGACAGTCTTCAGTATCGCTGCGTGATCTCCGAGGGGAGTTGTTTCTGCTTGATCATTATCAAACTCAGGCACGAATTTCGCTGAAGCTCTTCTGGGGCCCAGATCTTCAGTCAAAATGTATGGGCGCTGACATTTTCCACTTCTGCAAGTTCTCTTAAAGTAATTTGTGTCGCCCAGGGCCCTAACATGGCCATTGTCTATCTCGTATTTGGGTGTTGAGGACCTACCAGAACATTCTCTATTTGCCATAAATGTATGGCTATCCTTAAAGAGGTTGTACCAATCCTTTATCTGCATGACCTTGAATACCTGTTTAATCCGCCTGATCCTTTCCATTTCGAAATTGCCAAAAATTACACAAAATGTAATGCAATAATGTTACATTTTGATTTTCAATCACCTTTTATAAGGCAATAAAATAACCCTCCTTCACTTTCCCTAAATTATCAGTTGTCTGCCTGAAGGTTGCTGCAGAGGTGCTAAAATTTAAAGATTGGCATTGGGATTGCCTTTGATTGATTTCTGTACGAAGTCATGCTTTCTTAGTTTCATTTGATCAAAAACACTTACAGTTGGATACTTTATAAACAAACCTCAAATATTTTTTTAATTTAATTATCAGTTGATTCATTTAATGAAATTTTGATTGTACTTCTGTGTTTCCAGCCGGTGATGAATTAAGAAATTGATTGCAATGAGAAGATCTTTCTATAATTCATCAATAAAAGTCTGTTTTAAAAACAACTTTTATAAATTTTATTTTAGCAATGCATTCAAATTATTTATGCACGTTCTTTGCAGGAATGACGGTGATGACGATGACGGCGACTGACTACGACGATCCGAACGAGGGCACCAACGCCCGCCTCAAGTATTCCATTGAGCAGAATCAGGTGAACGAGAACGGGGAGCTCATCTTCACCATCGACGAAGAGACAGGTGTCATCTCGACAGCCGTCTGCTGCCTTGACCGGGAGACCAACCCCGAGTACACCATCAAGGTGGTTGCCATGGACGGAGGGGGGCTCAAAGGTACAAACGTTTTCAAAGGTAGCTAACACTGACACAGAATAGCCTATAACCGCCGTTGCTCCGGACGTCCAAAATGTCTCGCATAGAACAGGATCATTTCTCGAACGTTCGAAATGTATCGTAACGGAATAAAATCAGCTATGAAAAAAATCAAAAACTTTTGGCGATAATTTGTTTTTGATGAAAAGGCTTCAAAAGTTAGAATGAATGTTAAAATGAGACTTTTCATGCTGAGATTCATTTATAGGTTTAAAATGACGCGTTTAAGCTATTCAAATCATACCATTAAAATTTTGTAATTGTAATAACTTCACGGGACACCGAAAAAGCTGTCGAAACAACACAGAGGAGGCAGGGAAGCTTGTGTAGTGGGCGGGGAACTTTTTAACAATCCGAAGTAGTCCGGTTTTGATACCATTCTTCCCATTCAAACAGAGCAGTGAAACAAGCAGTGGTCTTTAATATTATCAATAATGTGAGGAGATTCCATACTTTAATCTGTATTTTGGTAATGTATTTTCTCATACTAACTGCTTCTGAGGCTGCGTATTTTGATGATGTGCATGCAGGATGAACGATAAAAAGAAACTTGCAGAGCCATCTATCGACAGCGTTTTGGATTAAAACCAAAACCTAGCTCTGTCACATGATTTGGCTTTAAGAATTTATTTTTCTAACCTTAACCGTTTTTCTGTTATGCATTTTTAAAATTCGACAGTCGGTTCAGAGCACCCTGTAGAAATATAGAATAGATCTAAATGCACGAGTCACCATACTCATAAGAAGAAAAAAAAAAAGGTTCGATTCGTTTAAGACGGCTGTAATTTTTCAAAAATTGAGTCATTTCTGATTTGAAAAGCTATTATGAATTTTGGCGCTAGTTTATTTTTGAATATTATACTGAAATACATTTGAAATAAGGTGAGAGACGAATTCATTAAGTTATATAAATTTATAAAATATTTTATTATTAATTTGTATGACTTTCAACTAGTATAGTTAATTATTAAATTTTATCACTTAAGAGCTGATCTTATGGTAAAATTTCCTGCGCTTATAATTCTGCTCTAATTTTATAAATTGGATATTTAATAAATCTAGATTATTTTTCTTCATTTTTTTTCTGCAATCTAATTAAATTCAGTCATGATTTTTCGTTGAGATAAAACGAATGTGATTATTTCTAAATGTTTTCGATTGTATCAGGGTTCAGGATATTCAAGTGTTTCATTAAGCATCCCTTATCCTTCCGTTTCTTCGTTGAGATGCATTTTGTAACCGGGGCTCTTTAGACTGGTTGCTTGCTTAGATAAAAATTGATTGCTCGCCAAATTTCGGTTAAGCATGAAATGCTCTCTTTTTTTTTTTTTTTCCCTTCAAAATTTTACTAATTTCTGCCGTTCTGAAACATTTTTGACGTCCCCGGTGCTTAGCTGTTAGTAGTGTGTTCCTTGTGTTGCAGTGTGCTATGTTTCGTGAACTAATGACGGAAGAACTAATTAAGTAGCTGACTAATGAGCATACATGTTGTACTAATGTATAAAAAATTTGTTTCATCTGTAAAATTGCATGTTGGGAGACAAAAAGCGAAGAATTTAAAGTTGTTTCCTGTGCATATGTGTCAGAATGCATGTTCTAGTTCCTTATGCAGTAGTATTTTGAATAAAACTTTGATGAATTGGTATTTGTTTTTCAACCATTCTCTTTGTACAAAAAATCAACTTTCAAATTATTGCTTAAACTTAGAGAAAGTTGTATGCATAATAGATTGCTAAAATATTTTCTTGTTTTGTCATTTTTATCCCATATTTCAGCGCTGTGAAGACTTAAACATCGTGAAATTGTTTGGCGGCACCTCTTCTTTGCAGTGTCATAAATTTACCATTCCTTTAAAAACGGCAATTTCCGTAAATTATATTTTAGCCCTTAATCACTGTTTCTTTGATGCAAGTTGCTCAAAGCAGTTGCATCGATTACAAATGGTTTAGTCAGGAATGGGATGGAAAATTTTAAAATTCAATACAGATGAAGGCTTGAAATATTGTTTGCATAAATAACAATTAAAGTCATCCCGGGCAGAGAAGCTTCTAAAAAAGTGACATAAGAACAACAGTTCTCACATAATAAATACTGCGCAAAATAATTTAGAATTTGTATAGTGTGATTTTAAAAATAAGAAGGTTAATATTCGTTAACTGTTAAAAAGAAAGGAAAAAAAAAGGTCCAATAAAATAATTTATCAGCAGTATAAAATTTCGGAGAAACGTTGAATGCTGAGATATATTTGTTCGCTTCAGTTCCGAATGGGTCACACAATTTCGGGGAGAATATTGAAATCGAAACTGGTGTTAGCGAGGAGAGAGCCCGTTGCAGATGAATGGCGGAAATACGGTCATCTAAGTCTTGCACAGTATGGAAGGAAGCCCGTCCCAATGCATGCTATAGTCCGGCCAAGAGTACTCATGACGAAAACCCCAGAGGGGGCCATAGTCGGAAGCATCAGACAGCCGAGGCTGTACAAGTCTGAAGCTGGACAATACTCCCGATTCAGGGCCTACCCTATGTTCAGTCAAAGTTGACTTTTCCAAACTTGCGAACACAAATGAGGCCGCAACCCACTTAGCGCTCGCCTGTTCACCGACCAATAAGTGAACCCAAGGTGAGGAACGGACGCCATTGCTTAGACTGACCTCTTCCGCAGACCTTTAAGTACCAGTTTTGGTTTCCGAACAGCATTGCACTGGACCATGATGCAGAAGATTAAGCGCAGTTGGAATTGACACCACAAGTTCTACTACACTGTCCTCGGTAGAATGCACCCTCCTTATCAATCAGGAAGGTTTCATTGCTCCTAACTGGGCAGAGACTAGGCTTCCATTGTATTTTCGCTTACCCCATCATCAGAAGGCTGCAGGGTTGGTTCTGGTTCCGGGCCTGAGATTAAACCGTGAGTGATTGGTTCTTCTTCCAGGTTACACACAAAGTCTCCTACCACGGTTTTTGTTTGAAAAGCCATAGAGAGGACTGTTGAAGGAGACTAATTTTCTGATAAATTCTTGAAGGGAATGAATGCCTTCTTTTAAATGATTATTTTTTACGAACCGGAGCATGTCAAATTTGTATCCGAATGCGATGTTCGGAAGATTTTCGAATTTCTTAATTCGGGCTGGATTTGCTGGTTCCGAATCATTGCTGAATAGGTGCTATGGTTTCCGAGGTGCAGAATTCTAGTATCTCTTGTAACACCATTAACGAAATCTGTAAAGCAAAGTGACATGAACTTGATTCCTGGTGAATTACTGAGGAACCGATATTGCTATACAATTTTTCCGAGTTAAACAACTGCGAAGTAAAATTTAAGCAACAAAGGAAGTAAACAAGAGTAATAATTTTAAAAGATCCGAAAACACATTCAGAGGGAGAGAACATTGAAAAATATATATTTCAGTTTTCAGGGAATCCTTTTTCAAATCGAGGAGAATTCATAATTTTAGTAGCAAATATCTCCACCATTTTACAGATAATGTCATGAAACTTTTTCCTGTGTTTTTATTGCGTACATTTTCTAATTGTACTTTTGTACCGATATCTTTTATTTCGTGAGTCCTTTTTGTAACTTCTTTCTCTCGCCATTAAGGACCAGCCTGTCTCGGTAAATTTAGCATATTCACTTTCTTATAGGTATATATAATACTTCCTAGGCTATACAAAACTTTATGCAACAAGGTTGGGAAAACCAAAAAAATACAAGGAAGGAATTTAAAAATCATCTAAAATACAGGGAAATTTGAAAATTTCCATAAAACCCGTGAAAAAACAGGGAATTTTATGTCTCTTAGTTCCTTTTTTCTCCTAAAAAATGCAAATATCTGGGCATTTCAAGAATATAAGATCGACTTCACAGTAATAAAAGCGAAACTGTATAATCGCGAAAACTCACCCCTTTTCTACTCGTTCCAATTTTTTTCTGTACAGATCAGTATAATTTCGATTTCAGCGACAGTTGTTTTCTTTCCAATGAGATTCCCAGAAAGAGCTGGACTGCTGTAGATCAGAGAATGGAGTAACTCCCTCTGGTGGGAACAGCCGCATCCAATCTACAAAAGCAGCGCGATGTTTTGTAATCGCTCACACGTGAGTTTATTGAATGGATAGCTTATTATTTGTGAGCTTATTCTGAATAGATTAGAGAATTTATTAAAACAACGAACTACTCAAAATAATTCGTATTTAATACGAATTGGACGGATAAAAATATAAATTCTGACTCTGCTGAATGGGATAGAGAAGTTCCGCAAACTCCATTTGCCATACGCTGCTCGCTTTGTAAGAAGATAATAAGCTTTAGTAATATGGGAAAACAGGCACTTGTTAGTCATGCCAAAAAATGGGGAAACATACAAAATTACATGCCAGTTCAAAAGAGTCTTAGTTGATATTCGAGAAAGAAATACTGGAGAAGATGATATGTCAAGTCTGAAAATAAGCCAAATTCGAACTTTTCAGTTCACGAACCATTATTTAAAGCAGAACTTTTGTGAGCATTAAAACTTGTTGCTTCGCATTCGTCCTTTAATCCATTCAATTACAGAAATATTTTCACATATGTTCAATGTTAGTTAAATAGCTAAAAAATGTACTTCAGGTCGTACAAAAATGTCGTACATTATTTGTTACGGATTAACTCCGCTTTTTCAACAATCTCTTAAGAAATCTTTGAAAAAGAATTAGTAATAGTCTTTGAACTGCATTTTATAAAAATACCAAATGGATCCTATTTTAAGATTTTGGTGTGAATCAAGCAATGAAGTTTCCAGAAGATATTGTAATTCAATATTTTTAAGGTTCAGGAATTGTTTGAGAATTGTAAAGATGTTGCATCAAGTTTTTACTTTAAATTACTTTTACAAATTAGTAAAATGTATATATTTTTTTTAAACATGTCAAAGTAGAACCGTGTAAAAATGATCTTAAAATTTTAGATCTAAGTGTTTGTATACTACACATAATCCACTGAGCATTTCAGCATGAACATAATTCTACTGAGTATCAAGCAAATGTTATTCTAAGAGCAACGTATAGAATATTTGCTCCAACTAGATTCAGCTAAGTCCAACTAGACGTGCTGGAAGTTACTTGTTCTTCTGAATTTTCATTGAAGTTTGGTTCTTTTCATTGGGTGGAAAATATCAGTATTTGCGAAAGTACTCTAAACGTTTTTGACAACATAATGAAATGCATAGATTTCAATAAAAAAAACTATTTCTATATCTGCCACGAGTGATAATATTATAAATACTTGTTAGAATATATCGATTCGAAAATCAGCTTCGCTTATATTGCTGATATTCTTCAATCATTTCTTTAAAAAAATTCTGACATCTAAACCAACGGTGTTTTCTTATAAATGCAATTTTTTTCATTTTTGTTAAACAGTTAATGAAAAACATTGTCAAAAGGGGAAGGATCGAAAAGTAAAAACATTACACTTATTTTTGATAAAATAGAATCCTAAAAATCTAAAGCTGAGAAAAAAAGACTGATATTGGAATAATGATTAAAAGTTACTTGATTTCAATGAAGCGACTGAAACGGACAAACAGCCCTTTTAGCAGAGTGTTTTATGTCTGGGGAAAATATTATAAAAAATATATAAACGCCTGTCCAAAAGTCTTACTGTTTTCAAACCTGTACCTTGTTTAAATCCTCATTTATTGAAGAACCTTACTTTTTCCTCTCGTTAAAATTGTGGGGTATTGTTTTTCCATTGTAAGTATATATGATATACGAGTGCTGTTCGCGCATTTTCTCTTATATTGCACATACGTACAGGGAAAGCACAGAGAATTTTTTTGTGGATTTGAGTGGATGTAAGCAGTTGATAACATTATTTGACATTTCATTATATTCATTCTTATGAAAGAAAATTAGAGATTGTCTTGAAAAACTTGGATAATTGATATGAAATATAAAAACTGTCACTACTATTACACTGACCAGATGGTTGTTGTTAAAAAAAAAAATCTTTTTTTTATGTGATATAATTTTTGATGAAGTTTTCTTGAAATGAAAATTAATAACAGCTATTTAGCTTTTGATGTTGTAATTATATTCAAATGCCTATCAATAGAAAGAACTACAAATAAGAAAAAGTCTAATGCGATTTTAAATTTCGGTTTTATTTTTTAAAATGCCATTATATTAAAATCTAATGATTGCATTTAATTCATTCGTTGATTTATTATTACATTTTATTAGCTCATACTTTTATTTAATCATCCGTTAACGAATGTATTTTGTAGAACCAACTTTTCAAAGATGAATTTTTATTAATATTAAGAAAAAAACAAAGATCTTCTAAACCTACCTGCAAATCTGATTATTGATAACTTATTTCATGTCAATCCTAATTAATTCTGATATGTTATGTATAAAAACGAATTCATTCAAATGATATTCAAATCGTATTTGCTCCTTGAATCGAATGTTCCCTTCATTGATGAGGTCGTTCACCTTCTGGGAAAATACGAATAAAATCTGCTAATCCGAATGTATTCGAATACTTTTGATCCTCTAATGTATTGAAGTTGTCTTTAGAAGATGAGATTTAGATAGTAATTTTTGTAATTTAAACTGCGAGAGTAAAATATTGAAATAGTAGGTACGAATAACTATATTTTTCGTTAACATGCCGGTTTCGCTTTGTGATGAGTGCCGCGGTGACCTGGTGGTAAGATCTCGTCTTCGGAAGTGGATGATCTCAGATTCGAGACCCGATTGCACCGAAGAACCGTTGTGTAATCCGGTCTGGTGCACATTAAATCCGTCGGGGCCAAACGCCCTCGCACTGGTGTAGTGTGGAAGCTTGGAGAGGAGGATGCTAGCTGAAATTCAATCCTTGTCCTCTGACCGCGGTTCAAAATTGCAAGGTCCGTCTCAAAATAGCCTTAGTTAAAAACGAGACGTTAATATAACTAAACTAAATGAATCCTCTTTGTGATTCTTCAAGTTCGCGAGGAATTGATTGAAAAGTGATAATTAGGCACTGAGATGGTATGTTAATCTTAGATGTGCAATGATAATATTCGGATTGATACCCACTACAAAATCTGTGGGACTGTCGATTTTATTTATTTTTTTATCATTTACTAATTCTGATACTTGATTAGAGGCGATCCATTTTAAGTTATTTTTTATAGGATGGGTTGAAGCTTCAGCTAGCATGAGCAGATTGTTACGTGGGTTTTGATCATTACTGAGTTTATTTAGATATTTGCCATTAGAAACTGCAAACAAATTGCTTTGTGGGTAGTTATCAAATTTAAATATGTCTGAGAAGTTTATTTCGTTAGTTGATTGCTAACAATTCTGGATTCTGTTGAGGTTTTGCATGGTTGGATGGATTTCTTGCTTTTTAAATAGTAACAAGGTTTTTTTTTTTTTTTTTTTGCGTTCTTTTTGGATCTATGGTGGTTTAAAATTTGGGAATGAATCAAAATCTTGGGATCCCTTCTAAGTGTAGAAATTTTGTAATCGTAATCTAGGTACGAAACTTAAATGCTGTAAAAATAAATAGCAACTGGGCACGGCACTCAAACGAAAAGCTGACCATGGTATTCTCCTGCACTAGCACTTGTGAAACACAAACCAATAAATCACGTTACTCAGTAACAAAGAACGCAGATTTCAAACATAAACTCTATGATGTGCCGTTTTTTTCTCTGAGGCATCTGTAGTGTTTTCAACTGTTTTAACCGGAACCGGTTCGCATTTCCCTGCAGGAACGGGAACAGCCACCATCAAGATAAAAGACATCAATGACATGCCACCAGAATTCACAAAGAAGGAGTGGCAAGTGGAAGTGGATGAAACGGAAGGAGACAACATCCCGGAGACACCCATCCTCGTGGTCTCGGTGAACGACGGTGATCTGCTCGAGACAAACAGGTTCAGCTACAAGGTCATAGACAATGCCTTCGGGGCGGACAAGTTTACGATGGTTACCAACTCCGACGGTACGGGTTCGCTCAAGATAGCCAAGGTGAGTGGAGAGACACGTATT
Source organism: Argiope bruennichi (assembly GCF_947563725.1). Taxonomy (NCBI): domain Eukaryota; kingdom Metazoa; phylum Arthropoda; class Arachnida; order Araneae; family Araneidae; genus Argiope; species Argiope bruennichi. The sequence goes on from NC_079152.1 coordinate 3,058,264, forward strand.
TTTGTTTGTTTGTTTGTTTGTTTGTGTGTGTGTGTGTGAAGGCATTCATAGAGGTCATGAATTCAAGGTAAATACAAAATTATCACTGGATTCCTCCCTGCTGAGTGTTTCAAATATCTTAAGGAAGGGCTGTCTTACTAAAAAAAAATAGTTTTTAAATGAAACATAAAATCTTAAATATAAAAGGGAAGGTGCGCTACAGGTGGCTTTTTGTCAAGAAATCAAGTAAAAGAATTAAACCAAACTCAGAATTTATGCTGTTTTAAAATAGTAGATAAACCCTGTTGTATTAATAATAGCATATAAAGTCGTGCAAAACATAGTAATAATAGCAAACGTTTGGAGTATTCAACAAAATGCTCAAAATGATGTGCCATCTGAATCGATGCATTGCTTCGCTTGCTTCACGCAACTGGATTGCTGTGCATGGGGAATTTGTATTCGGTTAGATTTGTACTGAAAGTTTGTCCTAAGACTAGTGTTGGTGTATGCTCCCAATTTGGGGGAGGGGGCCACTTCCAGCCAAAACATTAAGAAGTTTGCAACTTTTCTAAAATAAACATCTGATGAAGATTGTTAATGCGCGCTAGTACGTCAGAAGGAAAATATTTCATGATGATCTCCAAATGGAACCTATTTTTCGGAATTTATTAAAAGATCATCCATTCAGTTCCTCAAAAAATTATTCCAGATTCTTAACAAGTTACTTTAAATGCCATCATGTGATCCGGTTGTGCCCAGCTCTAGAAAAAGACCTAAAGGTGTCATCTACAACTCTTGCATTCCTTTTCCGTCTGTAGAAAGACTGAGAATTTATTAACTCTGTTTTCATTCTGGTGGATTAAAATCACACAAAATGAGTACTGTTTCGGCCTTTAAAGACTACGATGAGCAACACGCGCGGAATTTCTGGATTTTTTCGAAAATAACTTATCTCAATTGTTAAATCAGGCCCCATAGTAAAAGGCACGTGCAACGTCATTCCATTGAAGGTTTTTTTCCCCCATCAATAACAAAATATCACTTTACATTAATAATGACATAAAAATTTTAATCTAACAATTCTGCCAAATGGCATGACATTAGAGCTTTATTGCGCTCGTCTAAACTAGTTTCAATTCATTTTAACCTTTCCCTCAATTGACAAATTATGATAACTATTCCAAATTTTGATGTGGAGGTGCTCGCGACCCCTTTGTCACTCCGCGGAATTCCGAAACATCCCGACGTTACCGCTGCTGAAAGCTTTTCCTGGTGTATCCTTTTCTTTTAATCTGTCCACTGATAAGGAGTCCCCTGTTTCGCATTTGTGATTCCATTCTGTACATTTAAAAAAAAGGTAGATTCTGTGTATGTAGCTTATCCAAATATCTGTTTTATCAGGTTTTAGATATATTTTTTTGAATCAGCAATGGGACGTAGACCGGTGCGCATTTTTTAAAAATCTTGTCCCAGAGATGCCTGTTTTGAATAACATATTTTTTTCGATTCATGTTATTTAAAATGATTATGTCTATGCTAAGTATTTCTTGATTCTGGAAGTGTTTCGGATTTCTAAACAAATGTGCCCTTGAATGGATGGTCCTGTCACATATTGTTTACTTGCACAAGCAGACGCTCGCTTCTCCCTCGGATGTTGAGAATGGCTTGAAAGTCTTTGAGTTTCTGCGTGAAAAACATTTCATTTGTTTGTCTGTGTACAAATGACCGTACTGACTACTCCCTTTCTTTGCTTTGGTAAGTCATATTCAATGAAAAGGGAAATCTAACTCCATTATTGTTTTAAAATTTTATTTTTCTCAGATGTATTGCAATATCTTGCATCATTTTGTACTATTTATTTTGTTTCATTTATTATCCATTGTCTTGTAGTGTGTGTTCGTATCTTTTATTTCTCATAAACAGCCATTAATAGTATTTTTTACAAAAAAAAAATATTTTGAACGAAGATGAAATTTTATTGTTATTGATATAATTTTTTTATGTAGCGACCCTAAAATTGCATTTTTACTGTTAAAAAAATGACAAGCTGTTGTAATGAGTTCTTATTTTTGTGACTAAGTGTAGATTCCAATGTTATTTTTGTTTCTGCAATGCGAGCTCTCTTTTTTGAATTCGCGATTTACAAGATCGGTTGATCATTATTAGAAGAAAGGAGCTAGAGCTAAACAAGAATAGTAAGAAATGCAGTTTCGTGATCTGCTCCTTGAATGAATCATTCATTTTTTTATCTTCAGAAAGCTCCGAAATTTTTAAACGTTCCCGACTTTTAAAAAAAATTTGTAATTTTCCGCATTTCCGCAGCGAGGAATATGATGCGGTCGATTAATCAGACTAAATTTTGTCCAGTTCAAATACGTACAGGGCATGTTCATGACTTGCGAATGCATACGTTTGTCGTGAGTCTTTATAATGATAAGACGTAAGTTAATAACTCCCATTCGGTACTAAACTACCAATTAAAACATTATTTTCGAATGTATTCCCTTGCTAGCTGTTGTCAACTTTGTCATTTTTTTTTGCAGGGGGTGTTCAAATGAAAAGGTACGAAACGACACTGTGGGTATAAATGAAGACTTTATTCAAAGTATGCACCATAAACCTGAGCACAACAATTCCATTGCTTAACGTGCCGAAGGATTCCTTGTACCTAGAATTCCTGTGGCCGTGACGAGACCCAGTCATTCACAGCGTCCTTGAGTTCGCCGTCCAAGTTGAAGCGCTTCCCTTTCAGATGTTTTTTCAAGGAACCGAACATATGAAAATCGCAGGGCGACATATCTGGGCTGTAGGCTGCTCCCAGTTGAACTTAGCCCGTTCCGCATGTGTGACACTGGAGACGTTTGGACGCGCATTATCATGGAGCAGAACCACACTCTCCGTGATTTGCCCAAGTCTTTTGTTCTTGGTGGACCAGCGTAGTCTCTGGAGTCTCTCTCAGTACACATCGGAGTTAATGGTTCTTCTGTGCTCGAAGAATTCAACAAGTAGCGGACCTTGGATGACGAACTCAAGGACGCTGTGAAGGATGGATCTGTTCATGACCACAGGAAATCTGCGAACATGGAATCCTTCGGCTCGTTAATCAATGGGATCGTTGTGCTCAGGCCTATGGTGTATACTTTGAATAAAATAAATAAAATACGTACTTTTTTCATTTGAACACCATTATATCTTATTCGAATTTGCTATCAACTTTACCATTTTTTATCTTATTCGAATTTTCTATCAGCTTTGCTATTTGAATTTGCTATCAACTTTGCCATTTTTTAAAAAATCTTATTCGAATTTTTCCACGATTGAAGAATTTACTTCAAACAAAATGACACTCACACTCCGAAAAAGTCCAGGGAGGGAAGCCCTGACGGAGACTTTTCGTTCTCTTTCATATCTCCCTACGAGCAGTGTTAAAAATTATCTAATTCAAAATATTGATTTAAAAGTACATAAAAGTGGTAGTCCTGTTCTCTGGCTGTTTAGCCGAATTCACGTCCCTGACTATTGTGTGTCTACCCGCAGCCCCTCGACTTCGAAGACCTTCAGCAGCGGTTCGGCTTCAACATCACGATCCAGGTGAGCGACCATGGCGGCGAGAGCTCAGAGCCCTATCACGTCGACTACGCCAAGGTGAGAGTGCGCCTCAGAGACATTAACGACAACAAGCCCGAGTTCGAGAAGCCCAACATCGAGGTCATCGTCAAGGAGGACGCCGACATCGGCACCAGCCTCGCTACTTTCAGAGCCACCGATGCGGACCAGGGAGGCAAGTCCAGAGTCAGGTGGGTATTCTTTGACATTCTCCCGAAAGTGGAAAGGAAAACAATTACTTCCAGAAGTTGATTGATTAAATACAATTTTGATTCCCTACGTGTTGAGCGCATGATTAGTACTAGGGCTGCGGTGGCCTGGTGGCAAGATCTTGGCTTCCGAACGGCAGGGTTTCAAGTTCGAGACCCGACTCCACCAAAGAACCGTCGTGCGAACGGATCTAGTGCACGTTCAATCTGTCGGGGCCACCCACTGTTGTCGCCCTCGTCATCTGATATCCTTATTTGTCATATGTGCTTCAAAATGACGAAGTCCATCCCAAAATAGCCCTAGAGTCGCTTTAAAATGGGACGTTAATATAACTTAACTAAACTATACCTCCGAACAACGAATCTGAAAAGATAATTCATTTGAAGATTCTACGATACTTATAATATGTATAAATAAGAGTAAAAAGTAGAAAATATTTCAAAAATTCTGATGTTTATTAGATTAATAAAAATTTATATTTGTTTACTTTATTATGCTTTTCATGCTTGTCAAAATAGATAATTTCTATTTTCCGCTCAATTCTTGATTTGGTTAGAATTTTAAAAACTACTCTTGGCAAAGATTTATTATGTTATTTTCAGAAATTTATTGTATTAATTTAATATCAGTCATTAAATTAATCTAATAGAATGTTTTTTCTATATCAATGACGCCACCTGAAGGTGATTTTAAAATAATAATAGAATTAAAAATTTAATATATATAATATAAAAATTCTGCTATTTAGTGTATTAATAAATCTGTTTTTAAAAGATTTTTTTAATTGTTTGTCTATTAAATAAATAATCTATTAATTTCTAATTCTTTCAAATATTTCATTTGAAATATATATGATATGTAAATACAACTCTTTTTGATAGATAAATTTTAGACAAATATTTCAACATATAAATTAATTTCCGCATATATTTACATTATAACTAATATTAAGTGAAATAAATCCTGTAAATGACAGAAATAATTCAAAATGATATCTAAATGAGCTGTTTGTAAATTATTCTTGCATCAATATTATATTAAGACTGTGTTCCTGTTTAAGCACTGTCTGATTTTAGAAAAAATGAAATTTCAAAACAATAATATCATTCTTTGACTAGTTGGATTTGCATTTCATGATACTGAAATAATTCACTTTTTATTGTGAAAACTTAACATGGCGCTTTCTTTTTTCTTGAAAATTTCTTGTACGTAAAGGTATATTTTACTCGCATAATTTCCTTTTTTTAAAATTATCTCTTTTTAAATTTTTATTTTTATTATTATTACTTTCATCTTGTAGGGATATGCCTGAGTTGTAACCGGTCAAATATAATTTTGCTATATAAAATTAATTTATCGTATAACGTTTGTCTGTTTTCAGTCATGTGGCGAGCATTTTAATAGCTGACAAAGTTTGGCAACGACACCGTAAATATAATCTTTAGTATGACCAATGACAGGAACTAATGGAAGAATAAATAGATTTAATATTTCAAAATTTACTTTTTTCTTTTTCTACAGTAGCCTTCGTCTTCCCTGGAAGATTTTTAATTTCATTATTGTTCATCTATTCCGTCGTTGTATTGTGCTTGGTATCTGGCCTCCTTCTTTCTTGAGTGCTCTCCACCCAGAGGGTTAATGAATGTTCTAAAATCAAAAGATTGAGCTGGTGCACAGTGAAAGAATGAAGGATTAATTTTAAACAATTCTAGTAGCTGCCTTTCTGAAAAACGAGAGGCAGAAGGCATTATGTTTTATTGAAGAAGAAGCTGCAGCAAAAATGAGGCAACCCAACAAAAACTGTCTTTGTAGAGTTTAATTTTCCAATTTGTATGCGCCGAACTCTAATGTAAGAATCTCGAGTTCCAGCAAGAAAGCACCATCACTCTGAATAAAAACGGGTTGAAATTGTGTAAAATATTCGAATTCCTCCAATTTTTCCCTCCGCCTTTTGAACTTTGCGGAAAAGGAGCGCCGATTCATTCCTTTAAGCTGCGAAATGGAGTGAGGCGAATCTCTGGAAGTTTCCCCGAAGAATATGCATTTATATGGAGTTCGTTAAATAATTTGTGGAAAAGCACAGCCATTTTGAGGAACCGAGGCTGAGATGTGTTTTATGTTGATGCATCTGGACTTGAAGCCTTGCCAAATCTTTTACGACGGGCTATTCTTATGGTTTTAAAATATTCAAAGTGCTTCCCTGCTTTGCATGTGTTCTTGGGATAGTACTGAAGCTTTTTCCCTTTATTTATTCCCCGAATGGGATTACCGGAAACCTATGAGTGACAGTTGAAGATTTTCAGGTGCTCGCACATAAGCCGCCACATATAAATTCTCGCGCAGTTTTTCTTTTAAAATATGTGTAATGTATTTTTATTTCAATGATAATATTTTCAAAAAGAGTATGAATTGTTCGATTATCAACTCTTTAGTCGTCTGAAAGATATATACTTTTTCTATATTCTTAAATGTGTGAGAAAATCACCTAAAACGCTATGCTGGTTTTTCCTAATTTCAAATAATAGTAAAGCAGAACCGATTGGATTCCAACATACCCCATTCTTTACTCACATCTCGGTTGAGAGATATACTCGATTTGGACGTCATTTCCTTAAGGTTCATAGCAAATTTTAAGAATTTAAGACATTTCTTTTTACTCTCTTATGTGTGAAATATGCAAGGGAAAATTATTTCAGTTCATTGATACATTTTTGTAGTTAAATTTTGATTCCGTACTAATGGCGCCACCTGAGAATTTTATTTCAAAATATGTACATTTAAAAAACGGTATTAAATATATTAATTGTTTATAGCATTTCTGGTGCAAAGAAATCATGTTAAACAAAGCAATTTAATTCATGATGTGTGTCGTTAGAAATATTAATAATTTTAGTAGTGTGAAAGTTTTTAAATTGTAAAGTGTTTTCGTAACATTTCTACTCATCAGTCTTTGGCTGCACTCATTAGCAGTTGATTTGGAACACTCTCTTTATAGTTTCATTATTGCCATTGGTCTCTCTCGCTATAAAGAAAATATTTCTTTAAAATGTTGAAATTTCATATTTTAATTATTTTATATTTACTTAGATTTTTATGTATAATCCATTATGATAAACATCATGAACTCTTGAAATCATTTTTTTAAATAACTTCTAGCTCCAGTGGCATAGAACTAAAATATAAAAATTGTGCATTTTTACTTAATTTATAAAAAGATACAAAATTTCACCCCCCCCCTTTCCTTAGAAAGAGAGTGAAAATTAGATCTTTAAAATTGTGAATGAAGTGACATTGCTTTGTAAAAAAAGACTAAATTTCTTTGCTTAACATAAAGCCATACCACATTTTTTCTCTTTTCATATTTTTTGAATTTAAAAATCACTTACTTTTAAATCGTCATTTTGCGGGATTTTGTGGAATAAAATTAATACACAAACCCTTTAAGTGTTTAACTGGACGTTTTGATTTTGAGAATTTTAATTTTCTCCCCGATTTCTAATCTTGAGATTAATATAAGATTCGTTATAAGGTGGTGTAACTGACAATGAACCAAAATTTAATTAAATGAATTCATTGATTTCTGAAAATATGTTAAGATAGTGCACTGTTATTGAGGGTACACAAGTGCACAATTTTAACATTTTAAGGATGTATTATAAAATTCTATCTTTACCAAAGCAAAACAAGTCGAGTTAAACAAGAAGAAAGCAGTATTTCGTCTGGACGTAAAATAAGATTCTAATAAAAATAATTCTGATCCTGTGAAATTTAGTTTTTCAAACTCTATAAAAATTTAAAACCAATTTTTGTCTTACATTTTCGTAAAAATATCTTTGGGCTCAAACTTTGATTAGATTTTGCTCTTTGTTGCCCCCAGAACACAAAAAAGCGATAATGAGCTTTTGTTTCGTCGTTTTATTTGCTCTAGCTCCATCTAATAAAGCTGCTGAAAGTTCGCTTCATAAGACGACATTTGGACTTTGGAAAGAGTTAGAAGAATCAATACAAAAAAAAGGAGGGGAGAAAAATAATTCGGGAAAATATTTTTTTTTCCTCTCTTTTCTTCTTCTGATTGAAAGTATTTTCCCGTGCCATTTCAAACTTAATGTCTTCAATAATTATTAACTTCTACCAAGCAAATGGTCCTCAACTCGACAGGATTGAAACGGAGTGTGTGAATGTGGGAATTAAAAAAAAATAAAAAATAAACAGAGCCTCTCTTTCACTTTCAAAAGTTTTTATTGTTGTGGAAAGGAAAAAGACATAAAAAAAAACTCATATGCTCCCCTACAAATGGATAAACTAATTTCGATACCGGTGTGTGTGTGTGTGTGTTTTTTTTTGTTTTTTTTACTGTCTTTAAAAAAAGGAAATAAATGGCCGAACATAAAGTTCTCAAAAAAATCAGCGGTAATTTCAAATGGGATTGTATGGTTGCATTTCAATTGAAATTATATACATTTCTCAGTTCGAACAGTTTGCTCTATGAATGTGATGTTTTACGATTGATTATAAAATTGGTCATATTTCGAGAATTTTTACGAGAAAAAATACTTGAAATTTTTTTTTCACATACATTTTTTTTTAATTTAAATAAATTCCAGTGTGGCTTATTATTATGTAAATAAGAAGAAAAGTGTGTAAAAGAAGTAAAAAAAAATTAGAAATGATCGGCACAAACCACAAATATCCATTTTATTGAATAAAAGTAATTAATAATGAATTGAAACTTTTTGTTTTGTATCCTCCTATTTGTTAAATACTGAAATATATTCCTTTTTGTATTAAATAAATATGATTAAGATCGCTCTTTTTTTTTTTTTTTTTCTTTTTTTTTCAATGCAATATATTTGGTTCCAATTGTTTACATCAAAGTGGATATAATCCAAACAAAAGTCCAATAATTATCATCCATTTCAAAAATGTGATTAATTTATTGCTCAGAACATTGAAGTATTTATTCTTAGTGGTTAACCCTTTCAGGGGTGGTGATGACACAGGGTCATTACATATTTAAAAAAAATTTTTTTTTTAAATATCTTCGTTAACCCTTTGAGGGGCATTAAATAAAAATATTCAAATTTTAACTAGATAACATTATAATTGTGAACTATTGGGCCACTAAGGATATATTTTGATGTTGAAAAAAATTTCACTTACCTCCTAAGAGGTTTTCTAGGTTATGCCATGACGGCATCACTGCCCTTCCAAGGCATTTTTGTCGAGCGAAGATGTCTCCAGGAAAAACATTCAGTTAGGCGTTATTACGGTTTTCAAAATCGAAATTTCTCGTTAAATATTATTAAACTTTAATTTTTATGAAGGAATTTTTTAAAAAACAGGTTTAAAATATATATTTTCTAAATATATATATTTTAATTTATATATATCTTAATTTTTTAGATTCTTCAGGAATATATATTAATTTAGGTATTGAGACTTTTAATGAAAAAGTAAGCACTATAAGTTCAGGTACACAAAATTTATTTAAAAAACAATGTGAAATTTTTTTAATTAATTTTAGAATAAATAACTAGAAATATGTATAGGAAATAAAACATTAAATATAAATCAAATTATTGAAGAAAGTACTTGAGAAGTAACTCTTTGAAATTACTTTTTATGAAATTTTACAAAGCAGCTAATATCTTTTGTCTGCATGCACAATCCAACATTGCAAGTTTCACACATTGTGCTTGTTTGGTGCGGTTTTGCACGGGTGCTACAGTATGCACATCTTCTGCGCTTGCACTTCACAGGCAAGTGGTTTACATTTTTATACTTCACTTCTTCCGGAATGTAGGGCTTGTGCTTTTTTATAGCTCTGACTTCTGAAGTAGAGGGTCTTTTCATTTCTAAAGTTGGTTTCGCACCCGTAACCATAAGGCTTCTGACAATTTCACGTCGAAAATCTTTCATTGTTTTGAATTCAGCGCTCTCATTGTTAACCATCTTGTTCAAAATGAATGAATTAACAGCAGTTGCATCAAGAAAATGAAAAAAGATACGGTGCCACCATTTTCTACTTTTTCTGTCAATTTCATATAGGGATTTCAAATGATCAAAATGATCTACATATCCCATATGCTTATTGTAATCCAAAATGGCTTTAGGGCAAGGTAAAGAGACTTTTGATCCATCTCTTTCTTTTCTCTCGACAGCATTTATTTGAACGGGATTTTCAAGAGTGGTTAATTTATTCACGCACCTCTTGTCTTTCCATTTCAGACAAACAATATTGTCGTTACTTACTGCCCAATCAAGTTCTCCTCTTTTTAGAATTTTTTCATCGGACAAATTTTTTGGAAGATTTTTTTCGGTTGATATTAACCGTGCCTCAAGCAAAAACATTTTGTGTATCCAGAAATTTGAAGAGATTATAGGACGTAAAAAAATTATCCGTAAACAATCTATGATTTTTCCCATAGAGAGGTTTGCTCAGCGACTTCACAACACTTTCGCCTAAGTTCTTCTGATCAATTTTTCCATATAAATCTCAAACTGGGAAGCGTATCCATTTTCTTCACACCTCATCCATACTGTATAGCCTCTCTTTATGGGTTTTTTCGGCATGTATTGTTTGATCGAGCTCCTACCTTTAAATTTTATCATGGACTCATCAATAGGTTGATTTTGTCTAGGTTTTATAACAGCTTGAAAGTTTTTGCCCAAAGTTGACAGTAAAGGTCGCACCTTATATAATTTGTCGAAATTTTCTTCACCATGTTTTGGTTGAACCGTGTTATCATTCAAATGCAGGTGGCTCAGAATCCAGGAAAATCTTTTCACAGACATCTGCTTCGAAATATATCCATCATGCAGATCTTCAAAAGACGACCAATAATCTCGATAACTCGGCGTTCTTTTAATTCCCATTAGCGAATTTATACCCAAAAATCTCATCAGTTCTTCTAAAGTTAGAGGAGTAAATTGCTTTCCTTCTTGCGTTGCATAGAGGTTTGTTTGGAAAACTATTTCTTCCATGAGAATTTTTGTAAATAATGCCAAGAATAGAGAAATTGGATTTTTTTCTAGTATTGCTAGAATGTCTTCTGATGGACCTGCTTCCGCGCAGAAATCTGGCAAAACAGTCTTTGAGTTGCCCTTTGGTACCCAAGTCACTTCAATGGGCTGAGAAGGACCAGGTCTACACTCACTTGATAAAATAGTACCATCGGTATCTTCAATTTCCAGTATCTCTTCGTCACTTGAAGATAAATCTGGAGGTTGAACATAATCCTCATCAGATGTACTTCCATCAGAAACAACTGATTCACTGTCTGAAGGCAATTCAGAAAGGAGAGCTGTGCTCAAATATTTTCGAGCCATTCGAGGAGCAAAAGTATTCAACGACTGATATACAGAAAGGCAGAATAGAAACTGCTGAGAAACACCAATAAACAAAGCTCATCTATTTTATCCCCAATAGTTATCAGTTGCGAATTCTTTCCCACCGTAATAACACACAGCTGGTAATCATATCATGTTACACCGCATACATATACTGTTAGATTTTTTCCCACGGCTCTCAGTCGCCTAGTGGGGCGGTGATGCTCTCAGAGCATCACATTATATCTCTTTCTATAAAATACATCAACTTGATATAAGAGTTTTGATAAAGTTATTATCAAAATAAGGATTAGTTAACTTCATTTTCTGGTAATTTTTTTCCTTTATAATTATGGTTTTATTTTATTTGGAAAGGTTAAAATGCACAGCTTTTAAACATGGCGCCATTCTAAGTATTTTTTTTACCTCCTTAAATTAATTTTTTCTGTGCTGCCATCTATTGCTCAATCTAGAAGACATAAGCTGCATTTTCTATATTTGGCTATTTTTTTAATTTTAGATCTTTCAGTAAAAAAATTTTAAAAACGGGCTTTTTATACTGTTATAAATAGTAAAAAAATGTTTATTTTCTACTTTCAAATCTTTGCTTTATTCATACATTATTATGAATGTGATGGAATTTTGAAATTGTTTTGTTCTGCAATTTACTGTTATATGGTGCCATTGGCATAGAATCGATATTTCATTGATTAGCTGATAATGAAGTTCTGAAAATATTGGAATATCGGAACAAAATTTCCTACTTCTTATACATCAGGAATAGGTTAATTCTGACATTCTATCTTTGCAAGTTAAATAAAAGTACAAAGATAGAAGAAATTAGTTTCCCTTTTTTAAATTTTCCTAATATTTTTTGCTAACCATTATTAAAGGAGTAGCCTCTCAAAATTTAATATAATTAAGAATTCACTAATAGTTAAGTTTTGAAAATGAGAGTACAGTGTATTGTTATATGTACATAAAATTTCTAGTCTTGCTGTTTATTACAAATAAAGATGTCTAAACATAAAAGTATCATTCCGTTATTTTTAATATATTTTAAGCGTTACTCTTTGTTAGTATTTATAGCTTTCTAAACACGAAATATTATATTCTAGAATTTTTTAACCTTGAAATTTCTTTGCAGTCTTTTTACGTCTCTGGTGAGATCAGAGCTTATGTTGTTTTATTGATCTAATTTGTCGTTGAAACACTGCTAAGAAAGATATCGACCTATTACATTAAAGGCACAAAATACGATTAGACATATAATCTATCTGCATTTTTGTAAAATCTTAAAATAGTAAAGAGATTTCATCAAGTTCCTAAATTTCTATTATTCTGAAATATTCTTTAGAATTTTCGCAAATTTCCCTGCATTTGTCTGTAAAGAACGGGTATGGATCATGAGCAGTCCATTCGCAGCGAGTTGAAATGAACCGTCATAAAAGGATTCATTTCACCATTCATTTATTTACGTTTCATTGATATAATTAAAAATACTTTATTTTGAATTGATATTTCTTTTTAAGATAAACGAGCGAAATTTGACATTCAACCTCCGAATTGTAGGACAGATGCGACACTTCCGTTTGTGAAACGTCCGCTTTCCATTATTGCTTTTATGTTTTGTTTACTAAGTCACTCCAAACTCCAAACTCCAAAACAATTTTCAACTGGCATACCTCACCTATTAGCTAGATTTTGATGTCAAAATATCATCGTTTCGGAAATTTATTTTTCTTTATAATGGGAGGGATTAAAAAAATCCTTTTTTTTTTAATATTATATATATATATATATATAGAGAGAGAGAGAGAGAGAAAAGTTCTTTTTAAATTATTCTATATCCATTATATGATAGAATGCAGTTTTGCTTCAGTAAATTTTTAGATTTAATTTTACAGGACGATTAGCTTAATCTTAGTATTTTAACATAATGGGAAAAGAAATTAGCTAAAGTGTTTGCTTAAACTGAAGTGGACCATAAAGAAGTGAGTATACTATGACTTTAAAAAGTAATTTTTCTTTCAGGTTAAAGCTACTTCGTTGAAATGTTACATGTAGCAACTAGTGTAAGCTTAGTATAGTGTTGAGAAAACAATTATATTTTTATTGTATAGTTTTTGGGAAGGTGAAAATGTTGGATAGTTATTAATTGAAAGCTTATTCCTTGCATCGAAATGATTAATGGATCATTAGGGTGATCATTTCTGTTTCATCGCAGATGCTTCGAATAATTTTATTTACCGTCCGAGTTCTTATTCTTAACTAAATGTCAGTCTTTAAGGGATATTAAAAGGATCGCTGCGATGATTTATGCCAATGATTTGGTTCATCTATCTACTCTTTCTTTGCTATGCTCTAAATGTAATAATCCATTTAAATGGCGTTGTGAATCAAGAGAATAATAGGTGTTTCTTGCTAGTTAATGTACTAATAACATAATGATAAATTTAGCACCAGCGATTTTTAAAAAATTGTTTGATGCAGTCCATATTCTCATTTAAAATTTTAAATTGTAAATGTTAACAATAAAGAGATTTTATGAATAAAATTCTGTTTAAAAGCATTTTTTTCCCCTTAAAACGTTACCCTGGAAAGCATTTTTTCCAAAGCAATAAAAGCATTTTTTTTTCAAGCAAAATGTTACTCTTGAAGGCATTTTTTTTAAAGCAATAAAAGCATTTTTTCACTTAAAGCGTTACTCTTGATGGCATTTTTCTCCAAAACAATGTCAAGCGTGTCGCTTCTTAGAAGTCCTGAACAGTTATAAAGAAAGTTGTTAATTTTCGATAAAGATTTGAAGGTAATTAATATGTGGTTTAACGACTCCTGATAGTTTAACTTTAAAAAAATCTGTTTAAGTTCCTTTGTTGCAGAGGATACGTAATTTTTTTTTTTTTTTTTTTAATTACAGTAAGTGACATACGCCAACTTAGGTTTACCTAATCTGATGCAAAGCGAAAAAAAAAAGCAGCACATTATTTTTCTCATCAGTTGAACGATTTTTCCCCCTCTATAATGACATATCCTCTTTAGATTTTCCTTTTTTTTTTTTTTTTTTCCTTTCCCGCTCAAAAATTTTTCTTGTTCAGAGAGGGGAGCAACTAACGATTTTTTTTTCTCTCTTGTCATTCACCTTCGTAAATTATTTGATGTAGTCCCTGTTTGTAATGCCCCCCCCCCCTCTGTATTGATTTTGCAGTTATACCATCGACCGATCTTCCGACAAAAAGCGACAATTCCGGATTGACCAGAACGGAGTTGTTCGGATACAAAGGACGCTGGACAGGGAAGAGACGCCCCGGCACCAGGTCAAGATTCTGGCCATTGATGACGGTGAGCTTTTATTTGTATGTCCTATTAACTGCAGTGTGTTCGTGTGTTCAGTTTTATTTGCTTGCGCGCGAACTTCTCACGAATTTGAAAGCAAAGAACAGTGTGGAGCAAATCCACAGAAATATCAAGGTGGGCACGAGCATCAAGGGATAGAGCTGCCGGTCATAAGATGAAAACCTGAATTTAAATGACATCGAGATCTTCAAAATATTTACTAACCCTTTATTGGCGAGTTGAAAAGTTAGAACATAACTGGGGGGAGGGGGTGTCTACGGGACCTCATTTCCTTTATAGTCAAATTAAATTTTCTATGAAAGTATTAGTATGAAAATCAGTCAATATGTTATGCAGATATTTTTCTTGATATATAAATAGGTTTTAGAAATTTTTCAAGATATATTATCATTGAGAAAAGTAATTGCGTTAAAACACATTTTTTTTTTCTCAAATTACATGTTACAATAAATAATATTCTTGAAAAAAACATATTATTTTTTTACTTTTTAAATCATATTTATTTTTACAGTTTACGATGGTATATAGAAAACAATATAATGGAAAATTTTACAATTACATGAAAAATATAAAAACTGACTGTGGATAAAATTCACCCTTTTTTGAATCTGCATCATTTTTACGCAGAAACTTGTGGACATTCGCTGCACGGTTTTCGAAGGCATTTTAAGCATGCAGGTTAAGTACTCTATGTACAGGTTAAGTACATACAGGTTAAGTAAATAATAAAAATAAGCCTGTAAATTCTGTAGATATTTCTCTTGGTATATTAATATATTTTAGAAATTTTTCAAAATACATTATCACTAGAAAATTTAATTATATTTGAATATACATATCAGAATCAGTCGAATGCGAACTTTCATCGAAAAAATCTTCTGTATAATTATCTTCACCAATAAAATCACTTTCTGCTTCCTAAAATCACTTTAAAACAGCGATTCTCAACCTGTGGGGCGCGCCCCCTAGTGGGGCGCGAGAATATCCAACAGAAAATATTATTTAAAATATTTTTAAAAAATTGATTAACCGACTGAAAGGAAAGCACACATACACATAGAAAACAAAATACATTTCGACATATTTAATAACTTATTAAAGTAAAACAACTTACTAAATCAAAACTTAATTAATCAAAACATATTAAATTAAAACAAATTTATAATTATTAGTGACTTCCTTGGGCCTGTCTTGCAGAGCAAAGTTTTTCGAAGGAATGCTAAATATTAGAAATAGCCACTCTCATTTCTGCCGAGATCTATATTTTGTCTTCAAAGAAACCACAGCAAAAAATCCAGTTTCACAAAAGTAGGATGTTGAAAATGGTAATAGAATGCAAAATGCCCTTGTTCTTAATGCAGAAAAATCATCCTCTACTCCTGCCCAAAATTCAAATAGTGCTTTATTACTAAATTGTCTTTTAGTTTCGCCACTTGTCGTGAAGTCTATAAATTTTCTTCCTTATCGATTGAGAGCCCTTCAGGAGTCTTATGAAATGGATCCCTAACTCACTCGTAACTTGCTATCAATTTGTCGTCAGCTAGAAAATACTTTTTAAAATTCTTTGCCAGCATGGCTAAATGATTTTCACACAACAACTCGGTTTGTGGTTACACAAACAACTTTTACATGTTCTTCTTCAGCCTTGTAAGTTTTAGTACAATCATCCACATTTGCAAACATTGTTAGATTTTTTTTGCTTTAAATTTCTGCTTCACAATTCCAATTTTCTACAAAAAGCATTAACTTTTCACTCGTATCCAACATATGTGTATTTGCTCCTTGGAGTTGAAGATTCAAGTTATTTAATTTCTCGAATACGTCGACCAAGTAGCTCAATTTCATCACAAATAAATCATTGCGAAAATTCTCGGCCTCCGGTCTGTTTTCTTCTTCTATTAAAATGGCGATTTCTTTTCTTAATTCATAAACACGTTGCAAAAATTTCCCAAATGATAACTATCTTGCCTGGCAATAAAATAGTAATTCTCATGTCTTTACAAAGTGCGGAAAAGATTCTCGATTTCAGAGGTCCCATTTTTATATAATTTACTACGGTTACAACCGTAGTTAACACAATATTCACACCAAGACTCATTTCTTTCGAACCCAAAGCTTCTCTGTGGATCATGCAATGTGTCCAGACGCACTGAGGCGATTTTTGTTTTACAAGTGCTTGCATACCTTGGAATCTTCCGGACATTGAACAATCACCATCAGTGCATATCCCGACGCAATTTTTCCATTCTATGTTTGCCTCGTTCATAAAATCATTTAAAATAGCAAATAATGTGAGGGCCGTTGTTTTGAGTTCTATTGGTTTGCAGGAAAGTAGTTCTTCTACTACTGACATATTATCACAAGATCGAACATAGGCAATTAAATGAGCGTCTTTATTACTATCTGTTGCTTCATCAAGCTGTATTGAAAACAATTTGTCACGCAACTTAGAGAAAAGCTGACACTGTACATCTTCAGTTATATCACTAATTCGACGAGCAACAGTATCATTTGAAAAAGGTACGGACTGGAATTGTTTTGAAAAATTAACTCCAAACATAGTTTCTACAATTTCAATTGTTGCTGGCAAAATAATCTCTTCACCAATGGTGTGGGGTTTTGAACATCTTGCTATTTTATATGAAACTTTGTAAGATGCAATTAAATATTTTTTATTCACTGACAAATTTTCTTTAAAAATTTTGTAAACAAATCTTTACAAATTTTCCTTAAAAATTGTTTTTTTCAAAAATAAATTTTTCTTTTATTTTTGCTGTTTATATGATTTTAATTTTAATTCTAAGAATTCTCTGGGTTTGTTGACGTACTCACTATGAAGCGTTTCCAAATGTCGCTTAAGTTTCTTAGCCTTCATGCTGCTGGCGGCCAATATTTTTGAGCAAATGATACACAGGGCCATTCTTCTACATTTACTTGAGTACTCGTAAATCCAAAATTTAAATATTCTTGAGAATATTTTCTTGATTTTATTTTCGGAACCACGCTCGTCTGTGTACTTGTTGATGCTTGACTGTCGCCTAATGCTCGCTTACTTCCGCTTAAAAATTTATCCATAAGTCTGCATAAATCTGCTGCCGTAAATATTTAATATGGTGAATTGCAATTAACACGAAAACATATATAACATACGCATTCACGATATATTCGATAGCTATAGAAGGATCGACTCGAATGAGACTGGTCGGAATTGAAACTTGCGTTATCTAACATTTTCCTTTTTCGTATGAGAAAACATCTGCGCATGCTCGAGACGGCATCGGTCGTGTGGATTCTCTTCCACAAACATTACTTATTTTTTTCTCTTTTGTTTAGTGATGCTTCTGTTTTATTTCTGTTATTAATCGAAAAAATGTATTTCCAGTTTCTAAATTTAGCTCACCCCGTCTAAGTTAACTTTCATTAACGAATTTTTCTACTTTAATATTCTTTTAACGTTATTTCCCTGTTTGGCTTTCATTTCAAATATAATATTTAAATTTTCCCCGCTTTCATTCGCTTCCATCTGTTCACCGCCCGCTTTGCAAAATGCCAGATGTGGTTTCTCGCCAATTTTGGCTCGCTTTTACTCTTTTTTTGGCAGTTAATTAAAAATAATTTAAAAACAGAATCCAAAATACTCAATATACATTATTGTTGTATACATTTTATTGTAAGCGGGGGGGGGGGGCGAGATGACAATTATGATTGAAACACTGGGTCGCGAATACTGAAAGGTTGAGAAACGCTGCTTTAAAAGTCTCTGGAGCTCTGCTTCATAAGGTATCAGTAGGTTGGATGATATTTCGAGGACCAAGTCTTAGAACCATCTGCTAAGGCTTGTATAATGCTGGAACACTAAAAGGGAGGTCACTACTGTTCTTTATCTCTGTCTCTGCTTTTTATAGTTTTCGTGACAGGGCAAAGAACACCGGACCTCGCATCCTAAAGGTACTCGATATTCTGGGTCCTTTTTGCTGCTGGATTCGTCTAATGATCAAGAATCATCGACTTGGCATTTGTCCGTTATTAGCTACAACTCTCTGGATGGATGCGCAAGGAAGTTGCGCCACAAATTCTTAACAATGTTTGCGCAATAATGAAGTGTTTTGCCGTTCTGTGAACGTTTTTGCTTCTCTGAGAATTTAAAATCAATAATCCAACAAAAGATTCAATCATTAATGAAGGGACGATTGAAATGTACGAAAGTTTCGAGCGAGTTTGCTTGCTTTACTTTATTTATAATATAAATGCCGTGCTTTCTTTCAGGGGCGCCTCCTCGGACGGCCACTGCGACCTTAACGGTGGTTGTGAGCGACATCAACGATAATGCGCCCCGTTTCCTGCGAGACTACCGCCCCGTCATCATGGAGCATTCACCTCCTCAGAAGGTGGAAGAAATTTTGGCTACTGACGACGACGATCGCTCAAAGGGCAATGGCCCGCCCTTCACATTCCGCATGGACCCCAATGCACCGGACATCATCAAGCAGTTCTTCGATGTTCAGCACGATCCCAGTAAGCATCCTCTGCCTCTTCTTTGTTTTGATTCATATCATTCGTTCTTTAAATAGGAAATGTATTTTCTTCTTGGTTTTTCATCCTGTACCTATTTTTCAAAAATTCTTATCGTGCAGAAATTAAACGAACATGAATACTCTAGTGGCACACATATGTTGTACGATGTTGCATGACATTAAGCAATATTCCCATTCATTGTGTAATATGTTTGAATGTTGAATAATATAATATTGCCCAATATTATACAATGATGTGTAACAAGCTGTGCTACTTGAATGATAGGGTTTGGTTTTTGAAGCTTCACACCGCCTGTCGCCTCGTTGCAACCTTTTTGGTTTTATTTTTCCAGCCTCATTTCCTTGTATCCCTTCATGTTGAAGCAGATCTTGTCATCGATCTTCTCTGTGCATCTTTTGTATAAGTTTTGAAACATTTTAAATGAGTTAGTAAGTCGGGAAATTTCTCGTTTGACAGTATCTCTTACATTCGACGAAATATTTGTCATTAGTATTTATAAATAAAAATTGCTCATGTAGACGTTTAGAAGAATGTGTCCTAAACTGGACATCGTTCAAATGAGTCGTCTTACTAAAAATGACTGGTGAGAGTAAAAGCAGATGTCATGATTTCGGAAGTAATCACAATTCATGAATTAATAAAGACGAATTTAACAGAGTTTATTTAAGCGCCAATCTTTTAAAGACGCAGTGGACTGCACTGAAGTCTTTGAGATTATTTTACTAGTCCTTACGCTAGGGGAAAAAGTACTCGGTTAACTTAATTTCATGGAAAATTTGTACTTTACATTCTCAGACAATCAGGCAGACGAGGTTGAAGATATGTATTATTTAAAGTGCTTGCTTGCATGTACATAAATTATATAAAATAAGGTATGTACATTTAGTATTCAAAATGGGTAATAAAGTTTTGATTATCCTCACTATTTTGATAAATTTGCTATTTTAAAATGCAATTATTGCTTCCATTACTATGTAATAACATGCTAGTATTATATATAAAAGCTTTAAAATGGCAGCGATGAATATCTGGACGAATTTTCACTGGTACCTTTACGCTTGAATGAATCAAATTTATTTATTGAAATTTTGATTGTAAATCATTTTGGGTCCGTTCACGATCCGTCGGAAGCCGTGCAATTTATTGCATGGACGTTACTGATTTAAAAGTCTCTAGCATCGCATTACATCCGTGATATGGATCTCTGCTTCAAAAAGACTTCAGATTAGGCACAACATTTCCCTTAATCTTCAGGCAAATTTTATAAATGTAATGATTGCATCAGAAACCTGCTTGATCCTTCTTCATTCAATTCCATTTGCTGAACCTGTCCTCTCGGTGGGTTCGACTACTTGTCGATTGGATTGGAATCGACCCACTTGTGCCGATTCCAATCCACCCAATGACTTCTTCGTGGAATTCATGAGAGAAAAGGTTTCTTGACTCAGCTTTTACCAAGTGTAGAAACTTTTTTTAATCATCATTTCAACGTTTGGATCATGATGCCCAAGAAATGCTTGGGAAAACCCTGAAAGAATGCATCGTATACTGTCTGGGTGTTACGACACTTGCGTACAAATTTTGCATTTTTCGATCCTCTGTGGCTAATAGACGAGATGAATTAGGCAATTATTAGTATAGATTTGCTGAAATCTGTCTATTGATAAGAATATTTGAAGAGCGGATTCATAAATAGAAAGTTTCTTCATCTGGATTTCAGCCTTACAAAATCCGAGGCCGTTTTATCATACCATGTCAGTGAAATTCAACCACTCAGCTCAAAGGCATTAATATCCTAATTTACGAAGGAAAATCAGAGAAAAAATATTGGAAGGAAGAAAAATATCTTACTTGTATCGACAAAAGTATATGAGACATATTCTTGATTTTCCTCGTGGATTTTTATCTATGTTCAAAGGACAACAGTTCAACAGTTCAAAAGACAATAGTTTCAAAGGACAAAGGCATCTCTAACAAATAGGGAAATGATCCATGTAGGTACAAAGTTTATTCAATTTGGGTGAATACACGGCAATTTTTGCAATTTCATGCTAGCATGTACATTATAAAATCTTCTAATATGTATTCTGATTTGTAGCTCGTCTGTCTAGCTAGACTAGTAAGCTTCTGTCAATGTACAAAAATGCCACACAATCAAAGTGCATTTACATAAAGCGAAGCATCATTTTTCATTGCTTCCCTCTCTTCGCAGCCGGCGCCAACGGGGATGGCATGGCCATTGTGACGTCCAAGGAGCGGTTCGACCGCGAACAGCAGAAGGAGTACCTGGTACCCATCGTAATCAAAGACAGCGGCACCCCATCCATGACCGGCACCTCCACTCTCACCGTCATCATCGGTGACGTCAACGACAACCGCATGCACCCTGGCAGCAAGAGCATCTTTGTCTACAACTTCAAAGGTAACAAAAAACTGCTTTTCTCGGCATTAAACGACCCCTCCCCCCGGAACTGTCATTATAGTGATAAATAGAAATATTCACCTCAAACCAGACTAGACTAAAATATGCTAGCTTCCAATCATATCATTAAAATGAGAGAAAGAGCCGCCGCTTAACGGCACTTGGTGAACAATTATAAACGAGTGGGACTAGTTTCCCCAAATCTTTCCTGCATACTTCCAATAGACGTGTTATCCCCTACACCACACAAAATACCTGGCGACCTGAGATAAGGCAAAGAACGCTTTGCATGGCATTGGCTTGCAATAGTTTTGAGATATTAACCTTTGGTGAGATGTTGGCATTTGTATTGAATTTACCATGTGATCCTTAGCGATTAATCCATAGCATGCGATTAAAAGTATCCAAAAATTGGTTTTACACGCGTTCTCCCAAACCGAATGGAATAAAAATTTCACATAAAACTATAATTGTAGTCACAAAATACATATCACATTTGGTATGTTTAAATCATTGTGTTTCTTAAGTTATAGTATTCATATGCTTCTGAATTTATAGATCGATAAACCGTCAATTCTTTGTTGGATTTAACTCAAAATTAGACAGATGTCTGTACTACACATGTTAAATCCTTATGCAGAATTTTATCCATCTAGCTCTCTTCGTTTTGTAATTATCATGTTAACTTATTTTCGAATAGCCGGATAGACGGAATAGATTTCTCTGAATAGGTTTTGCTCAAAATTTGACTGAAGTCTATGAATTTGTTTTGATATCTACCAAATTTCATCCATCCAGCTCAAGGCGTTCTTTGTTGGACACAGAGAGATAATTTTCAAAAATGTATTTTTCGAATTCAGAGAGGTTTAAAACGTAGAAATTCGCAGAAATTCTGGGTTCTAATTTTTTGACGCTTACAATACTGTTTCTATACTTTGTATATGAGATGTACAAAGTAAGAACATATCAGCATTTAACAGAAGAATTTAGTTTTCCTTGTGACCTATAGTAATATTTTAACTTAAAAAGTTAGAAATTACTTAGGAATCACACAATATCAACACAGTAAATAATTTTTCCGATACAATCCTTCAGATTTAAAGATATCCGGATACAAAAAAGGAAATCGTAAAATACTAGAAGAAACAACTGTACAAGAATAAATGCGTATGAATGATGACGAAAAATGCCGCATTAAAATCTAAAGATCCATATCCATGGCTTTAAAACGGAAGAACTGCGACATACTTCTTACATTTTTTAACGCTGAGAGACGAAAAGCAATTCTGAATAGACTGGAAATGAGAAAAAAATTAAACCAAATCATATAAAGAAACTTATCTGAATTTTAGAATGGTCATGGTCCAAGGTTTCTGCGTTCATTTATTTTCAAGAGTAACTAACTGCTTTTGGCGACCAGCTGTTGGCCCACCATTTATGTATTTTAATAATTGGATAAATTTAAAACTATTTCCCCAGCCATAAAAATTGTGGCGATTTTGCCACTTTTTGCCCTTCTTTCAGCCACCATTTGCGAGAAAAATTTTAAACGCTTTATTTCTTTCGTATTCTATAGAAAATCCCTGGTCCGACCTTGATAATCGTAATTACTAAATAAAATATCTAATGTATCGATTTTGACAATTTTAATTTCGTACGAAAGCTCATATTTCCTCAAATGAAGTATATCAGAATTGTTTGTCATTTCCAAATCCATTTTTCAGAGATATTATAAAATATAACTTAGATAGAGCCCCAAACCCAACAACTAAATTTATTGAGCCAATTTTTGTCGCCATTTTTGAAATATAGCTAACCAATCAAAATGCTCTATCATTATTATGGAATCATAATTTAAAATAGTACTCCCTTTTATCATCAGAAGATGTATTTCACCGAAATTTGTCGACATGACTGTACTCATGTCATTCAAGTGAGACGCTCGGTTAATATTAATTTAGTCGTATCGACCAACCTCGATTCACTTCATTTTACCGCAACAAAAACATAACTAAAGAATGGCTGCATTAATGTAAGTGTAAATTGCACATCAGTGATAGAACATTCCAAATGATTAGCTGCATTTCAAGGAGGCGAAATTTTCGCAAAATGATTCCATTCGTTAACGCTGTGCCAGAGTTTTATTTTGTAAAATTTCTCGAAATGGGAAGGAAGGAGAGTAGACGACCCTTGGTGGCATGTCTAGGGATAATAATGTTTCGCATGAAATGAAAAATTTTGAAAGTTGAGGCAATAGTTTTGATTGGTGAGCTCTTTCCTCAGTTTTCCACATAGAAAATGCATTATGAAGTGTTTTTTTCTCACAAAACTGAATTGTGGAGAAAGGCATGAGGCACTCTAGAGATCGTGAGATGTCCTAAAAAAACCAAATTTCTCGGAACTGATTCAATGGTTTTGGCTGGTGAACTCTATTGCGAGATTTCCTTCTTAGAGTATACATTATGAAAAATATTTTCTCTCAAAAATAGAAAGAGGTGGATGGCAGAGGACACATTTAGGGATCAGGATTGAAAATTAAGGAAATTGGATCAGCGACTGAGATTTGACGACAAGTTCAGTGATATTTCTTCATTATTTTCAATATATAGATTGGCATCTATTAATTAGAGGAAAATTGGCTGTGTCCGATTTTACCTAAATTATTAGCACATTCCTGCCTAAGATTGAGATGTTTTCAATTCGAACTAAGTCCGCTATCATTTTATCTTCAGAAGAAATATCAAAATGTATTAAAAAATGACATAAAATTGTCTTTAGGTTTACCATTTTCAAACCCATCACGATAGCAAGCACTTGCTGGCGTGAATAAGAAAACGTGCTTAGTTTTATCTGAATGCGTCGAAGCATAATAATTGAGGTAGCAAAGTTTACTTCAGATTTAATTTTCGCCCATTTCTTCCCAAGCAACGATTCTATAGGAACCATTTGAAACTATACTGTGAGTTATTTGATGAATCATTTCATATATTTTTGAAATATCTAAACTTTCATTCTGAGAACAGAAATATTTTAAACACGAAAAACCGATGTCGCATTTCTTTCTTCCTCCCCTTCTAGTGCGGGCTGGCGATGTCATGTTATGTTTTAAATTTCCTCCCCCCCCCCCCCACAAAAAAATGCTATTATTTATTTTTTCCATGTCTAAATACTATATCGACTGTATTATAAGTTGAATATATTAATGGATATAGTGGAAGGCGCCCAGTTTAAGTCTTTAAAGGTGTAGATATTGTCCCAAATTGTTTGTGTTTTCTAGAACTTTTATTAAGTTATAATACCGCAGAATATACAAGGGGGTCAAAATTAAAACTCCCCTACTCTGATCTCTCTATGCAGCGAACTACTCGGTGTAAAGGTTCCAAAATTGTTGAACATACTATTCAAGACATGGGAAAATGGATTACGCGAGAAAAAAAATTGGTTCCAGAAAACTGACAGATTCCTCTGTGCAACAGGTAATATGCTGAAAAGACTCAAAATACACATTTGTAAAACATTTATTTCAAACATTCAATCACAAGGATCTTACAGCTGCAGTAGAAACTCCTCAAGATGCAAAATCTGCATTCTGTAGATAGCTTGTTCTACTGCAGATCGTCATGGGATGCATTACACATGCAGAGTGATACTGTTTTTCAAGGTCATCAGACTTCCTCGATAAACAAGATTTTTTAAGTATCCCCAAATTCAAAAATCACAGGGATTAAGATGTGTAGAACGAGATGGTTAGGCTACCGGAAACGCGTGACTAATGACTCTTTCATAAGTAAAATGTTGCCGAAGAAACTGCTGTACACAGAATCTAATGTGTCCATCTTGCATATTGAATTGAATCAAGACATTTGCGCTTTTGCACTTGGGGTACAAAAAAGTTTCGAACATGTTTTGCATACTACCTTTGCATAAATTCTCAAGTCGACGGAACTCTCGAAGTGCAGCTGCAGCATTTCCTTTGTTTTCATAAAACAGCTTCGCAAGTAACGCGTGAAGCTATCGCTGATAAGAATGACAGTTTTCCAGATTTATCCCGTTTTATGCTCAGAACAGCAGCAGCAAAACAAGGGTTTATTTAAAATTTGTGCTTACAGTGCGAAATGGCAGTTACAATGACAGTTTAAGTTTCTTCACTTTTTTTTTATCTTATTTTTTATTTTCCTTTATATCTGCAATAGAAATCAGAAAGGAAAAATTCCATACCACATGTGTATTTTTTTCCCTGATTGTCTTTTCAGCATATTTTCTGTTGTACAGCACCATCTATCGATGTTTCTGGAACTTATATTTTTTTCGTGTAATCTATTTCCCCATGTCTTGAATAGTATGTTCAACAATTTCGGAGCCTTTACAGCGAGTAGTTCGCTGTATAGAGAACTCAGAGTAGGGTGTTTTAATTTTGACCCCCTTGTACATTTAACAGTTAACTGCGAAATTTATTTTTTAAAGTCCCTCACGCCCCGCATTTTAAAATCAAGCGATGGTTGCATAGTAATTTTGCAAAAAATCATAGTAAAGCGAATAAGGTTTTATTTTTATTAGATAAAAAAAAAATGATGCATCGACCGCGCTAAAATGAAGATTTGGATTGACCTTTATACATGTCGAACGCACTTATCTGGTTAAATGATATTGATAGTTAGAGAGCAATCAGAATCAGGAAGCAGATTTCATAAGCAGAAATTAATCTTGTGTCGCTGATAGAAATGATAAGTTAAAATATCATTGCGAGTAATCCTCATAATATTGTTTTTATTAAGTATAATTTATACCTTTTTCAGTTCTGTGAAAAAAGTGATTCTAAATCAAATCAAAATTAATAAGGAAATTCACTTTGTAGATAAAAAATATCTGATGAAATCATTCCAACAAAGACGAAAGAAAATTAATTCGGGTTTCTTTTAATTTCGCCTTACTTTTTACTCGGTGAATTTTTAAAATTGCCACCTTTGCACTTTTTTTTTCTTTTAGAGAAATTCAATTATTTTGCTTTCTTTCACAATTTACAAAATTGAAGTTTGTAGCGAGAAGTCAGTGAAATGGATGATTAAATGATCCAAAAATTGGATATTTCTTTTTTCTCTCTCCTTCTGCTTTATAAATGGAAGGTTTTCATAAATCATCTGCTGATTAATTCCCCACACCAGTCATTAGCGAAGGGAACTGATTTTCCTCTCCCATAAAAGTTGCAGAAAAAATCTTAAGTATTTGAGTTATTCCAGAAAGTAGCGAGTTCCCTCTTTTGCCCGCAAATGATAGATATTAAGCGGTTGCGCCTGTCTGAAAGGTAAACGGGACGTAGCTGTCATATGCAACAGTATGCATTCCAATTAAATCAAACAGAACCAACAAAGTTTCTCTTTGCACGACTCAAAAGAAGAAGAATATTCTTTTAAATTGTATTGCCTATGCAAAGACAGTTAAATGAGCCTTATAAGATCTTCAATAAACCTGCACAGTTATAATTGAAATATTTCGAAAACTTATTTAAGATTTAATAAGAGTGGCTTTCAGAAATTTCATCATGTGGGTATGCTCCATTCTAAATTCGAACCTCACATGATTTATGTAAAAAATGTTATTACTTGATGTGTGTGATTAAAATAATTATTTGTGAAGTGACGAAATGAAGTACGAATCATTTTCTTAGTCTGGACACGCACCTTTTTTGTGTTAATCATGTCAATACTAACCCGGACGTACTATATTTATGGTCCGCTTTGTTTTTCAGAAGATTACTTCAGGGTGTAAAGTGGGGACATTATTGGTGGTATTTACACTGTACATCCCTCGTTTGTAACGGAAACCGACCCCAAAACGGCCCATTCGTATAGAACTTTCACAGCTGTGTGGGCCTTATTATCAGTGAAAAAACTGCTTTGGACTGGAAAGCCAGAAATAATGAATGAGAGAGAGACTCAATTCAATGCCCATACTTAATACATATGACATATGAAGCGGTTTTGTGTTTCATCTGAAAGCTTTCGAATAAAAAAGAAATCAGAACACACAACGGGAAGAGAAATTGCGTTCTGAAGAAAGTTCATTTTGCTCTGTCAGAGGTATGAACCTGTTAAGTATCGAAATGACCGCAATCAATATTTCAGGAGAATCTCCCCCGACTCCCATCGGTCGAGTGCACGTGGAGGACCTGGACGATTGGGATTTGCCCGATAAGTCCTTCTACTGGGAGAACAACATCGCCCACACCAATTTCGAGGTGGACAAGGACACTGGTCTCATCGTGATGAAGAACGTGACGAGTGGAGGGACCTACTTCCTGAGGTTTGTCGTCCACGACCGCGTCCACACACAGGAAGTGTCCGCCAACGTCTCCGTGACTGTCAAGGAGATCCCAGAGGAGGCCATCTTCAATTCAGGATCCATTCGGATATCAGGTAAGCATTTTTTAGCAAGGAACACCCGAATTACCCAAGTAAGAAGTAATCACCAAAATTCATTTCAGATGGAAAGGCGCCCACTTGAAACAGGCCGGATTTTAGGTGTCCGTTTATTCGATGCCGATTCGCTTTGGAGAAAAAAGTCCTCTCGCAAAACTGTTATTTCTGAGATTATACCAACTAATAATTTTTCACTTTCATGACTAATACACGTACAATCTTTTTATCGGTTTAATTATCAACATAAATTTAAATAGCATAAATAAAAGTACATAATGTAGCAACTAAAAAATGCAACTTTTATTAATAAAAATACAATAATAAATCATTAATAATAGGCAAAATTATATCATTTTAAAGAGTAATAACCGTCAAATCGATATGTACAAGCATTTTTGGTTTCAGATGACCTCCTGAAAATTCATCGTCAAGGACTCTTTGCAGCTGAATCGCCTTTCCTCCTTAGCCAGGCTTTCAAAGATGTACGAAAATTCTGAAAATGATTATAACCTTTTAAAAATATTAGATACATAGGAAAATAAGCTTCATGCAGTAATGTTCGCAGTTTCACGATAAATGAGATTATGACGAAAAACATGTCGAAGCGAAAGACATGTGACTTTGCATATAAATATACGCAATATAAACATATAAATATACGCAATGTATTGCATATAATTATACGCAAATATAAACAATGATGGATAAAATGGATGTTTCGATTCGTAACGAATGTTGTAGTTGTTTTACATGTCAAATGTACATATTAACATTAAAATGAAAACACTAAGCATGTGTAATTTCCCACAGGCATCAGCGCCGAAGATTTCGTGCGGGTGTGGAACTGGACCGAGAACCGACAAGTGAAAAGCAAGTACCACAAGTTTCGCGACATGATCTCGAGTCTGACGTCCACCCGGCGGGACAATGTCGACATCTTCAGCGTCATCCTCAAGCAGGAGCGTCCTCCCATTACAGACGTCCGCTTTGCCGCCCACAGGTCACCCTACTTCAAGGCCAGTATGCTGAATGGTATCGTCGCGCTCAACAGGGAGCTGGTGAGTGCCCTTTCTTAATCACCATTATAACTATCACTGTTCACTGAAATCATTTTAACTATCACTGGAAATGCCGACCCCAGTTTTCCTCGATTCTTATTTGTTATTCTAATTATAACGTAACTTATGAGGCACCTTAGAAAGAAATAAAATAAAATAAAATCGCCTCAATTATCTGGAGCCAAGGATATAGGTGAGACCATAAAAAAATAATCCCTCTATGCCTCGGGATCACTGAATAAGCATGTCCCAAGTCTGATTGTCCTAAAATAATGAAATGATTAATTGCCCTGTAGTAATGATATGTAATGTTTCCAAATGTGATTGCAGAAATTGGGAACATTTCATTGCCAAAATCATTTTACTGAATAGGATTCATAAGATCGAAGGACGGTAAAAAATTTAGTCGTCATAATTATTTTCAGAAGTATACATATTTATTGATTGAAATAAAATTAGACATCACTTACCACATTTTAATCCCTTTGAATGTGAACTGAAATCAGAATTTTATGATGAATCAGAGAATTTTTCATTGTAGAATTCTTTGAGATATTGCATAGTAGTACTTACTCACAAGATTTCAATGCGGAATGATTCGATTTTCTGCACTAATATTTTTTAAAAACCATGTTTGTTTTCAGAAAAAAAGTGTTTTTGCATTTATTGACGTTTTATCACCTTCTCTTCAATTTAAAGTTTAAATCTTATTGGAGCTGACGCAAAATTAAATAGATGCATAGTGCCAGGAACATAACAGTGCAAGGCTTCCATTATAGTATGAGATATATCATAATCGAAATTTGAAGCCTAAAAGTATTTTGCTGAAGGAATTTTTAAAAGACCAAGCTTCATAAAATATTGAATTGAAAATTTTAACATTAATTCTGACGAACTAGATGGTCATGAAAGGAGGCAAGTATTAAATTTGTCGTGCAGACTTGGCTTCGGAGTCAAGTCCAACAATCAGATCTATTTCGGAATAATCGGGAGAAATTCTAGAATTCCATCGCAGACTCCCTTTGTTGTGGTATAAGGAAGATGCTTGCTCAAATGTCGTTTTTGTACTCTGACCGAAGCTCAAATTTGGGGGGCTCGTCCTAAAACAATCCGCATGTTTCTCAAGATAACGGACCGTAATACAACTAAACTAAACCCACACATATTTTTCCAGGGCGCGCCACCAACTACTTCTTATCATTAGCCGGCTATATCCTCCTTCAAGAGCACCACAACTGAGATAATAAAACTTTTGTGCCTCGAAATTTTGGTTTAGATTTGCGATTTGTGTCGGACAAGTCATGAGCGACACAAAATGCAAGCAATTAATGACGTGATGTATTTTGAAAGCAGTTGAGCACTGCACAAATAAATCCCTCTTTGTCAAATAAGTTTTAACCTACTAATCATTTCACGTATTTCATGCTGCTAATCATTTTCCAAGATTTTGTGTTGTCCGTCACAAATCGGACGTGCCAATATCCTCCCTGTCATTGGTCTAATGATAGTTATAATGAGCTGCGAACCCTGCCAAGCATTTAGCAGCATTGTGTATCTAAGTAAGTGCAACAGCCAGTTAAGTGTGATTTAGTTCCCGACTGACGTCTCATCTCGCCTACCTTGCATCGAATGACCTACGAAGTTCTTACAAAGGGTAGCTTTGTTAGGGAACGTAATTCATGTCTTTTCCACCCCTTCTTGCAGATCGAACAGGAGGTAGGCATCAACATCACAATGGTGGGCATCGATGAATGCCTCTTCGAGAACCTCAACTGCGAGACGAGTTGCACGAACGCCCTCATGGTGGACAGGCAGCCGATCGTCGTCAACGCCAACCGTACATCCTTCGTCGGGGTGAACACCTGGGTGCAGCCCAGATGCGTATGTGGAGCTAGAGACTTCTCAGAAATAGAAACTTGCAGAAAAAGGCCTCAGCCATGCTACAACGGGGGACGATGCTTCGAGTCCTACGGCGGTGTGAGGTGAGGAGTGCTTTCTTGTCTCATTCTGTATACTGACCTCTCTAGTAGCCCAGTACATTTTGAAATTTCGAGTGAAGAAACATATCACATCGTACGGATGCAATAACCCTGGCACAACTTAAACGATAAACTGTAACTCGTTGTTTTACAAAAAAATTATTTATATTTTAATTTTTTTTCATAATTTTATATATTTAATATTTTGGGCAACAAAAACTGGGTGAACGCTCTTAACTCCGGCAGTCCTGCTAGAATTCTGAAAATAAAATCATAAGATAAGAATTAACAAGTCATATGTGGAATAGTTTCAATCCCATTCAGAAATCTATCAGGTAGGCTAAGAATTTGCGAAGCGTGAGTATAGTCGCATTTATTCTTTTATTCTGTTCTATTCTTCCAATACGACTTCTTCTTGTATACAGCCGACTACCCCTCTACCACTGAACGTAGCAGTGTCGACAGGATTTGTTGAGGCCTACTGCTACAACGCTGACCGATTCACCAAACTGACATCCTCTTCGAGGTAATTGGCCGCTAACCACAAAGTGGTCAATCACGGACCTTCCTCCTCATCTTCCCGTCCACCTATCTTCTAATTAAACAAGGGACAGGCCATCGATGAAAGAAAATCTAATCGAAATTATCAATATCCTTCCAAATTCTCTTTTCACAACAACAGAAATCCAAACACTTTCAAACAGTTCGTAAAAAACTGACTTTTAACATCATATCCTTCAGAGTATTCCAATATAACTGTGGGATTTTGTATAATTTTTTTTAAAATTTAGTCTTTGGATATAAATGCAGGATAATAATAACATAACCATTGATATTCGAAATGATAATGCCCTCCAATGTTAATTGGGGATAGAAAAGAGGGTATTAAATTTTTACTTTTGCAATTTCACTTTTCCTCGTGGGCATCACTAATCAGTCCTCGCATTCAGAAAAGAAGACGTTGAATTGATCGATATGGTGCTGATGCTTACACCATTTTAGGTGACTCTCAGGACCGCCGATTTTTGCAGTTTCTTTTCATTAAAGATATGTGTAGGCAACGAAAGAAACGAATTAAGACTTTAAAATTCTCCAGAATACCATCCAATGACCACAAATGAGTCAATGTCTATATGGCCTTCATTTTCTTTACACATTATTTATTATAGGGGGAGGGGGGTTATTCTCTTTTTCAATGTTATTTCTAAAGTTAAATTATTTTGTATCTTCTGCTTTCACATTTATATATTCATAAAGACTAGATAAATCATCAATAAACCAATTTCTAAACTATCTAATCAACGCAGCTGCAAGTGCCCGGAGGGTTTCGAGGGCCCCCAGTGCCAGTTGACAACACGCAGCTTCGACGGTCGTGGGTGGGCGTGGTTCCCTCCCCTCCAGCAGTGCGAGCGATCCCACCTAAGCCTGGAGTTCATGACCCGCAAGCCGGACGGTTTGTTACTGTACAATGGACCCATCGCTAACCCGGACGTCGGGGAGGTGGCGCCCCAGGATTTCATTTCCCTCGAGCTGCAATCTGGTCGGCCTCGCCTGCTGGTGGACTTCGGAAGTGGCACAGCAGAGGTGGTCGTCTTTGTCGACGAGTCCCTCAGCGACGGGGAGTGGCATCAAGTGGACATCTTCTGGGACAGAGAGGTGAGATTATTGTTTTGCTTCCAGGACGATGAAATATTCATTTACGACATATAAAACATTTAATACGAAAAGGCCATGCCTACATATAAGGGATAATTACATGATTTCCGTACTTCTCCAGAAAATCTTGCAAGACTCCGTCGGTTTGACTTGTCTGGAGAATCCATGTCCAAACACTAATTATATAGACTGTTTCTAAAATCATGGGCGAAATTTAGGAGTAAGACTGGAATACAGAATAGAAAGCATTTTACAACAAAACGTTGGATTGGAAATGAAACGGATGACCGCTCAGAGGACTATTTGTTTGCAAAGTACAATGTGGTTAACTGAAAAACTGTTACTGAAAACTGTATGAGAGCTTAACCGTTATTGTCATATCGAGAATATCTGCTACCATCCAACGATAAGATCGCTAGATCATATGCCATCAAAGTATTTTTCATTATTAGCTTATAATTTCCTGACAGAGTCCCTTTGTAGCGGTTACCCTTTAAGTTTATCCCATGATTTTAGAACTACCGTGTATATTTAAAGATTATATCCAAACACTTGCTGTAGACTGTCCACTGAACGTCTAACTCATTTATCAGTGTCCATTTATTAGTTTACAGATTGAAAAATTCTGGAAGAATACCAGAATTTGGTTGCAAAATCTTCCGAGGCCCATCTTCAAAGACAACCTACATACCAGTCCTATTTGTGAATATGTTTCAATGACCACCATTGGTGCTGATCGATGCTAATCGAAATATTTTGATTAACGTATCAGTCTTGAACACAAGCATGCCCATTGTCAACTAGACATGAAAGGGGAGATTACCTTCAACTGGATCAAAATGAAGTATGTCACGTGCAAATATCCAGCCACTGTAAGTCATGTGTACTCGCCTGTGATACTATTTCTTAAGATTCGATTGATAGATGACGAAAGATAAATTGTTTGAAAGGTCTACTATCAATTAATTTATATATGAGTTGGCCAAAAATGACGGATTAAATGAAATATTGTATAGGATTTTTTGAATAAATAAAACCTCGAATAGTATTGTACAAAGAATAAGAGTATTTCATTTTCAATAATTGCATAAAAATGATGCAAAATTATTAACTAATGATATTTTATATTTTCATTTTGAAATTTTATTAAAATTTATTCATTAATCCTTAACTGCCGTAAGTCACCTTTCAGGTGATAACAATGCTTTGTTGCTACGGTCGTACATCACGTGACAAGAAAGAACATACCGAAACTCACTTTCTGTGAAATACGGGTACCATTGCCTTGTCAGTTAAGCATCAACTATGGAGCAATTGGTATCTCCAGTGATACATTACTACCTTTTCTGTTCACTTTTTAATGAATCGCGCCCAGAAATGTTTTGAAATCAATTCTCAAAGTAATTTTGATCCTAGTGACGAGACTAGCAGTGGCATCATAGAACTTTAATCGGAAAATAGTTGTGTCACTAGTTGGAAATTTAAAGTGAAGGTTAAACTGCGCGATTTGGAGCGCCATCAACAACAGGCAGTGAAGAGAGATTAGATGGGAAAACTATAAATCTTGCAATTTGATGCTAAATGAAAACATAATGACTGCGTAGTGTGTTCTAATCCTTAGTTTCCCGGAGGAAGAAAAATATCAATATGCTTCTGCGAAACGTGCAATACAAAATCATTCCTTCGTATTGAAGATTGTTTCAAAAAATATTCTGCATTAAAAAGATATAAAAAATTATTTGAAACTTATATATTTGTAATACTTTTTCAAAAAAGTTCTTTATTTAAAATTGTTAATCTTATGACTCTGAAAATGTATCAGATATTTACCGAAATCCGCTCCAATCTAATGAAAATCACATATAAAAAGCTGTCGTCCGATAACGGTTAAAATTTGATCCCTCAAGCTAAATGCAATATTAAATGTAGTGTTTGTATTTTCTCCGATACTCTTTTCTCTTTGTTTTATTCAGTTTCGGCACATACTGTAGCTTTTATTTGCGTCATTTTTATTTTATTGCCTGAAACAGGGGCCAAAAGCTTTTTAAAATCTATACAGAGAAAAAAATGTAATGGTAAACTGAAAACAAGTGAGCAAGCCTAAAGAAGCAAGATCGCACTTTATCATAACTTATATCATATTCACCATTAGTTACAATCATCACCTAGACTTAAGAGACCAGACCTTGTGATCTCATCAAGAGGCTCACTGGCCACTATCTTGAACTCTAGCAGGAAATGAGTTTCTTATGAAAGCGATCAATTTTCGTTTTGTAGTATGACACTGGGAATGTCATAAACTTGCCACAATCTACAGTTTTTCGCTTGAAAAAATACAAACCATGTCGTAATGCGCTTTTATTAGATAGCTGAAGGTAAGCGACAATAGAGCTGTTTATCACAAAACTTTAATGCCATCCAGAACAGTATATGTTTCTGAACAGTTTCACGTCACTCAAAAGATAATGTCCTGTCAAGGTGACATCTTGAGTCGTTTGTCGTCTCTGGCTATACATTTATGTTTGTGCAATCACTTTATAAGCTAATGCTTATGTTTTTCTTTGTTTTTTCAGACTATTCGCCTCGTCATTGATAATTGTCAGAAAGCAAAAATTGAGGATTCCGACCCCCCTAAGATCAACAGATCTCGATGCGAGACTAAGAGCAACATCCCGCCTTTCAACGAGTTTTTAAATGTGAACACTCCTTTGCAGCTAGGAGGTGTGCACCATCAGTATTTAACAGACTACAGGTGGCAACACCAACATACCAGAGAAGGTTTCGAAGGATGCATCAAAAACGTTATTCACAACAGTGAGGTAAGTTCGCATCATCTCCCGCCATGAATTCCAACAAATTAAATTTCTCTCTCGAATTTGTATACTGAATTACTTGCCTTTTATTGCAATTATTTTAGGGAGTAAACAATGCCATTTAAACAAGAAATTTTTCAAATGTGCACTTGTGCTTCGCGAATGTTCTGCCTACATGTAATTTTTTTACAAAACGTGACTATATTATTTTAAAGGATTCATTTTATAAATAGTTTAAAATCTTTCTTTTTGAAAATATCCTTGTTAATACAACTGAAAACCGGTTAGATACTTAATTAGGGCAACCTTTCATTACAGCTGATACATATGTAATAGTCTAAAGCATTTCAATCCTCCTATGCCTCGTCAGCGGCGTTTTTCCCCCAGCTTATTTCCACAGGTGTGGAAGTTGTGGAATAACTGAAGTAGTAACCAGTTCTGCTGGTGACTTGGATAAAAATATTTAAAAAAACTATTTCTCCTTTTTTGGATTTAAATAATAATCAAAAGAACTCCAATCCAGACAGCGAACAAATAAATTGGCAAAAAAAGGATTTCGAATTATTCTAGATTCTTAAATCCGTTGATAGCTATTCCGTTCTATAAACAGAACTAATACTTTTGCAGGAATTCTCTAACTTATACATAAGACTAATAACATTGAAAGATAATAAATACTTCAAGCAAGTACCAGCTGTAATGGTATGGTGCCAAGCAGTCCAAGCGAGGAAAAATAATTAATTCATAATCACCATATAACAAACCAGAAACACCTGGAGTAACCATAGTATCATCTGAAGAGGGGCAGAGGCTTAAAATACTTTCTACGAGGAATATAAGAAATAAGAATAGAAAATAAAAGTGCGTTTTGAATGACATATTTCATTTAAAAGCAGTAGAATTCCAAACAAAAATGTGTTTCGCTAAGAATGAACGCTTTTTAATGCCCTACATACAATGTTATAAAATTGTAAATGTTTCAGATAGCGAAAGAAAGCTGCATCTCAAGTAGTTTCACATCCGTAACTAATTAAAAGATGGCATTACACAATATTTTTTTCTAGCCAATAGATAAACAAGAAAAAACTTGTATCAGCCATTGCATAATCATTTCATTATTACACTATCAGTTATCTGCAATTATTTCAACAATTAAATTCTCATTCAAAGTAAGCACTCTGAAAAATACTCTGTAATGTACATTTGTGAAATTTTTTTTCTAATCCCTTTTTATGTATAAATGATTTAATTTCAGTCCATCTAACTATTCTTCTAATCTTTTAAAAAGAGTAAAAACGGAATGTTTTTCTGAATAAATTACAATTTATTCTGCAAAAATTCCTTTTCTTTAAGTGGAACGAAAATTCAGCTTGTAAATCTGGAAGCAAAAAGACCGTGAATTTATATCAACGAATCAAAAAATGTAACTGCGTCGCGAAATCCTGCGGACCATCTGTCGTTATCAGAGATATCGCCGAAGTAAGAGTTCCATTTCTCTGGTGAATTCTCTATTATTGGTTGAATAAAAGTAATAACAAAATCCTATTTAATTGATAAGCCCACTTTTCTTTTTCTTATTCTAATGAGAACCCATTTCTGAACACGGTTTAATTACATAAACGATATCTTCCCTTCCAAACACTTCTTGGCGGTTGAGAAACCCTCGGAGAGTTCAGCAGAAAAGATTCTGCCTGAAAAAGCGGATAAAAGAAGGCAAGGGTATAATTTAACAGTCGCAGTCAAGAACTGCGCCGTAGCCAATTACTTTTTGCAATACGTCAGCATAATTCAGAATTATTTTCCCCATTGCATTAATAATGCGAAAGCACCCTCAGACATAAAGCGAATTAGATGAAAGAGAAGGGAAAAGGAGAGAAAAGAAGAAAGAAAAACAGTACCAAGATGGCGGACAAGCTTCATTTGCATTTAAATAAGATAGTCTCGTCCCCCATGAAACTATAATTCATAAAGAATTAAGAGTGCATAATGGGTGAAGCGTTTGCGTTGGGTGATTTTCTTGTTTGCAGGTAAACACTTGATTAATTTTTGCTTTTTATTTCTTTCACTGCTGTGGCCACAGTTGC
The DNA here is from genome assembly GCF_947563725.1 of Argiope bruennichi. Lineage (NCBI taxonomy): Eukaryota > Metazoa > Arthropoda > Arachnida > Araneae > Araneidae > Argiope > Argiope bruennichi. The sequence goes on from NC_079152.1 coordinate 3,095,712, forward strand.
GAAAAATTATTAAATAAAGTCCAAAGAAGAAGAAAGAGAAAATGATGAACATTCAGAAGAATATTTTGGGGAAGAGAGCTTTGATAATATGATAATTATTTTTTCTCTACATGAAACAGTGTTGGGAGTTTCATTTGAAAGAAAATAATCTTGGCTTCTATTTAAGGAATTAAAACCCAAATCGTTTGAATTTCCCAAATCACCGGTATTTGTTTTGTGTTAAATTCATAAAATTACAAATGCTGCTCTGTTGTTGCTGATGTAAAAGCTGGGAAAATTTTCTTTTCTTAAATAAATGCGGATATGAACAAATAATTATTTCACTTCATCTTCTTGCCATAATAAAGAAAAGAGAAATATTTACATGATTGCTTTATACTTCTGATGATAACTTCGGTTTATATTTTTTGTGTTGCAATTTTCTTTAGTGGTTCAAATATTTTTTTACTTATGTATTAAGAGTGGCTTGCGCCGACGAGCTCTAGGAATACAACACCCTAATGCAACTACCGATATATCAATACATTTCATTTTACACGTAATATTTAAATCCATCAACAATCTATAGTTTTCAGTATCCAAGAATCGCGCAATGAAACATGTATTACTCTCATTGTAGGGCGCAAAAAGTACCGACAACGTTTGTGCCGCTGGTGACATGCAGTAATAAAATTCATTTCTCCTAGTTCCCAGTTTGTGTGTGGAAGAAGACAGCTTTTTCTCTTCCAAAGAAGGCAGAGGTGGGGAGTTCCTTGTGAATATAAATGTTTTGAGAAACTAAAATGTGAATATAAATGAAGGATAATCATTGATAAATAAAGGAAATTAAAAAAAAAAATGTTGTACTATTAAGCATTTTCCTAAATAAATACGGAAGTAATTTTTTAAAAAAACGTAACGTAAGAAATACAAGCAAATTCAATAAAAATATTTATTTTGAGATTTAATGAATTGAAGAGAAAAATAGCAATTTACAACTAAAAAAAACCTAAACTTATTTACATCAATTCATTTTTTTTACATTGGCAAATAATGAAATTATTCAAAATTAATTACAAAAATGCAAAAATTACCTTAAGTCAAAGCCCTGCTTTTCTTAGGATAGGTTTCAGCAGCTGTGCATTACGGCTAAGGATTGCAATACCGGTATACCGGGATACCGAATACCGGTATTTTGAGCCATTTGTACAATTTTGTAATACCGGTATGCACAAGTTTAAATACCGATTTTTCGGTATTTACTAGAAATTTTTAAAATTGTCTCCACTATATGTTCAGGTATCGCGAACATAGCAAAATAGTATACGTTTTTGTTTTTATGTCTCCATAACGGGCGAAATTAATTAGCTAATGAATGGCTTAATGAATTGCTTAAATCTAAATTAGCGAAACATGGATTATCCCTGAAAGAAAATATCCATATATATGTATCCATAACGAAGCAACAATTATGAAAAAAAGTTGGAAAGTTCATTGGTACAAATCAGCAGTTGTGCTATGCACATGGAATTCAATTAAGAGTAATAGATGTGTTATACCAAAAAAATAAAGAATAGAAGAATCCAAATACTGTGGATATAGAAATTTCGGATTCCAACTTTGAAAAGAGTGAGAGTGATATTGACAGTGAAGATAATGATAATGTAATTGTTGAAGAAGATATTGCTAATGAGGATGAAATATTAACCTATCAAGAATTGCTTCCTATAATTTATAAAGTTCGAAAAATTGTTAAGATATTTAAACGTTCCCCTATAAAAATGACATATTACTAAAATATACACTAACTGAAAATAAAACAGAATATATGTTAATATTAGATTCTAAAACACGTGGAACAGTTTACTCCTAATGATGGAACGATTTTTGAAAGTGGGAAATCCAATGCAAAAAGCAATAATCGACTTCAACCTGTAAATTGATTTTTCAGATAGTGAATTCGATTTAATATCCAGAATTATTTCAGCTCTACTTCCAATAAAACTGACTATTGAGGCATTATGTCGGAGAGATTTTAATTTATTAATAGTTAATGCAACACAAAATTTCATGCTGCAGTCACTGAAAGAAGAGCACACATGACTCTCTGAAGAATTATATATTACATTGGAAAATCTCGCAGAAGAAAGGCATGAAAATGTCTTATGGTATTTACATAATTATAATGATTTTAAAAATGAAAATGAAAAAAAGAAAATAACCAATTCAAATCTGATTAAGTTTATAGTAAATTTTCTTAACATTTTTTACCCACAAACCTATCCACATTCAGAAGAATTCGGTTCAATTATAGAAGATTATGATGTCACTACTGTCGATAGTGAAAAGGAATTGTCTCTTGAACAAAAATTAGAATTAGCAATAAATAAATAAAATTTCAACGAACCAAAAATACAATACAGAAATCAGCTATATCCAAAACCATCCAACGGGAAATCGATTTATTTGGAGATGAGGGATTTAGAGGTAAGTACTTGGAAAAAGTATATCACGCATTGCTAACAGTACCATCAACTAGCGTAGATGCCGAAAGAGCGTTTTCAACAGCTGGTCATTTTTACACAAAATTACTTTTCAGACTTAATGACAGTACAATGGATGCATTATGTTTTTTAAGATCACATTTCAAAAATTTGTAATAGTACCACAAACTGAATAGTGTTATTTACACTTTTTTTGTGATTTAAATAAATAAGATGTTTCTTTACTTTTTTGTGATTATATACTGTTATAATTTATAAGTTACAAATTATTTTTTGTGATATTTACACTCTCTAACAGAACTGGCAAATAAAACAAGGAAACACCTGTGTTTTCTTTCTTTTTCTAAAATTTCTAATACCGGTATTAAAACCGGTATTCCGGTATTAAGATTTTAAAAAATACCGAATACCGGTATTGAAATTTTGGTCCGGTATTGCAATCCCTAATTCCGGCTACACTGCAGTGCCTTATTTATAGTATATGCCTTATTTATATATGTATAAGTATAATGTATAAGTGCCTTATTTATAGTATAGTTTCCATATAAATTATATATGCAAGATAATTTTTCTATACTTTAGATCTAAAATCTAAATACAAAAGCACTTTTATAAACATTTACTCATTTTGCGGTCTGACCCTTTATGAGACAGCATTATGGGAAGGTCTCGCGAAAAACGAAAGAGCATCTTCGTGTGTAAATTTCGGAGATGGTTTACTAGCAAGAGGAACCCATAGTTTTTGGAAAGCCGTGGCTTTGAAGTTGCAGACTTTGATGTCCTTTGGTACAACGACATCCACTGTTCGTAAGGAATGACATCTGAAAGGCTTCCCAAATGGATGCTTGTTCACATTTATTTATTTGAAATAAGTTCATAACAGAGATCCACTCCATATTACCATTCATTAAGTTCTGGCCTCATCAACCAACCGAGAAAAAACAATTTGCAAATGCTATTTATTCTTTTTTTTTCTTTTATTTTACTTCTTGTTTCTCACATGCAGGGCAGACAATCATCACTTTAACAAATGTGATTCAAAACACGACACATACCTATTACTTTGATGATAAAACCTTTACACCCCCTTTCAGGTAATGCGATGGATCGCCTCAAAGAAACTCTTCCCAATAGCCCAAATACTTCGCCGACTCCGGGAGAAAATTCATTAATTCGGTATTTTCTCAACAACTATTTGTAAAAGTTGTCACCTTGCAACTAAAAGACCAATATTAAAAAAAGGAGGGCAAATATTAAGTAAACAGTTTAAGGGCCATAAGGATTGAAGAGATACTTTTTGCTACACCGTCAGTCTGCTCGAATCATCTGCTTTCACTAAATCAAACGGCCAGCTGGTTCTTTTTTTTTTCCCTCCTAGCATTCACAGTGCACTGATGCATGCTCGATATTTCCACTTTCAATTTTACATAAGCACTTTCCTTCTCTTTCGAATAATTTTACTTGGTGAACTCTGAATACAACCTGATTGGTGTAGATTTGATTTATTTAGAAACTAGCCGCCTTAACAACCAGTTTATTCACCCAGATTAACTTTCTGGGCTGTAAAATTTTAATGTGGAATTTATATATTTTTAAATTTTACCTTGTATGTTTGATAAGACCGGAAAGCATGAATTTACTTGAATGATTCAAATCAAATTAATAAACATGCAAACTAAAAAAAGCGGAAGTAAAAAATTCCTACTTCATAATTAATGCCCAAAGAAAGCCTGTCTTTAATTTAGCATTGGCAAAAGCACGCGATTTAATGCTTGGTTGAAGGAGTTTGGATTTCATAACACTAAAAATTGCTGCAAATTTTGAATTATATTTTTAAAAGTTATTAAAAATAAAGAAAACGTAGCATATAAATGAAACTCATATTATTAAAAAAGGTAATTTTTTGAGTTTTACGATGCTACAAAAATCAATTTTGTGAGATACTAGTTTTGAAAGATACGTTCATCCATTTTCCATAGGTAAATCACAGCAATTACTCACCTAGAAATGGTTATGACAATTTTCACGCCCAATTAATCTTTGTTTGACGTTTATTTCTTGATTTCTTTTACGTCTTCTATCCTTTGAGTGAACAAAAGTTTTGTTAAATGTCTTATCCAGCACATTTTAATGATACATTTCAGCTTCATTAATTAGCGAAATATTGAATGAAATGAAGTTATAACAATGTTCAATGAAATAACATGAAATGTTTGTCTAGTGATTTATTTACATTTTATTGTTGCCATTCAACAATATTTAATAAAAGAGATTTCTATGTCACGTGCGTTAACATTTTATATAGAGAGATTGCATTGTATTTACATACTACATTGTGCAGACATTTTTTTTTCTCTTGAGTCTTCAGTTAACGGCCATCTTAACTGCCATTTTTCTCTCCATTTTTTTTTTTTTTTTGCATGTATTTCTAGGTTAAATAACTGATAGAGTAAAATCCCTCTATCAGTTATTTTTTTCCAACTGCTGGTTTTGCCAAATCCTCAGCTGTTTCGTCCCTATGAAATCCTTGTTGTGCCGTTATCCAGGATAGTTCCATCCTTTTATCATAGTTTTGTACTTTACATTTAAGCTGATTTCTTATTTTCTTTTACTCCTTCACTGATTGCAAAACAGTTATAGTGATATGAAATCTTACACTGTCTTGATGTCTTTCAGCTGTCAACATAGTTTGTCTTGTTGCATTGCGATGACTCCTTTTGCGTACAAGCATGTGCTGAAATTCATCTTTCTCTCTCTTTACGTTTTGGAATATCTTGTTCACGAATAAACATAATTCCTAAAATGACCAGTTTCGAACTCGAGGAATTATAAATTTTGTCAATTCATCTCAATTTTGAGTTTTTTGGTGATTTTTTTTTATTATTTCCTCTTTGTAATAAAAGAGGATATAAAAGAATAGTTGCTGCATTTTTCTTTAACAATGCCCTAATTCTGCATTTTAATTGTAAGATCCGCATTCAAATGCATTCCACCTTACAATTTCTAAACAAAATACATAACGACAATATGGAATGTTTAAATAAAGGCCTTCCATTTTTCAAAAATTCTCTTTAACGCTGAACCTAATGGAATAATTCTGCTCTCTTGCGGTGGGAACTCAGCATTCGATGTAGGTATTCGTTTAAATCGAATAATTAATCTCCATCGTTTCGAAAGGAGGGGGGAGCTCTTTTTGTTCGGCGGCGAGCATGTGTTCTTTGCAAGTGGAAGAGCTGAGAGTAATTACAATTCAACAATGTCATTAGATATACCGCCGACGGTAATTAAGGCTATATTCCTGAAATCTCGCGGTAATTACTTAATGATGCTTTGGCAACGGGCTTGCAGCCAAACGATACTTGTCAGTACCAAATGATGAGTGAGGAAAAGAGTTCGAACGGTTCTATCTTTAGTTTGTTGTTTGTCTAATGATACCACAATCGAATATCCCCCGCAAATATAATTATTGAGGTTATATTTAATAAGAATAATATTTCATTATCTAATTAAATATAACAAATATTTTTTTTTTTTTTTTACTTGTGATCGGTGGATATTGTTTGCGATAATGAGATCGTTTTTTTTTTCAGTCTTTGGTGATTGCCAAATCGGGCTTTGTAATATTGTGAATCAAATAATTATTTTTCCATCGGTTTATTTGCTCTTCTACCCGAGGAACACATCAAACTTCGACCTGCATCTTAAACTATATAGAACTGCCATATCTTATTTTAATTATTATATATATTGTGCGCTTTAAAAACCATGACATAAATGTTATGGCGATATTTTATTTCAAAATTCTTAAATAGTTCTCAGAAAAATATTGATTAATATATGTTCATCAAAATTTCCCTGTTTCACAAAAACTGCGGGGTGGAGCAGATAAATAGGATGTTTTAAAAAAAAAAAAAAAAAAAAAAAAGACAAACATTCGTGCTGACAGCATTTAATGATAATCATGTAAGGAAAATCGGGCCTTTCAACTGGGAATAAGTAATTGGATAAAAAGATGCTAGCTTTCGCTAAAAAAACTAAAATTAAGACTTTCTCTTTAAACTATACTTATTTATTCCCAACAGTAAAATTTCATAAAAAAAAAACCAATAAAATTTAGATTCGTAACTTGTAGCACTTGCAGTTATAAATACTACATAGGAAAACATTTTTTTTTAAATACTTGAAAATTATCCTAAATAAAATTAAAGGCGAGGATAACTTTATAATCAGTAGTAACAAAGATGTCTAAAAGATAACAATATTAATGAACCTAATACTTATGATTTTGAAAATTTGTACACTAATCTACTTCATGAAGAATTAATAGATGTCTGTACTATTATATATGACGAATATTTAAACAGAGATATTATTACAAAAAATAATTGGCTAGAATTATGTAAATTTAATAATTTTAATAAAATGACGTCTTTAACGGAATTAATTTTTATAAACAAATACAGGTAATTCCAATGGGAACAGCTTTTTCAAGTGCTTTAGTCAATATTTTCTAATTACATTATTATGAGAAAAAATAATTAAACACAACTTAATAAACGGTTGAAGATATATTGATGACTTACTTTTGTTAAACTTCGATAATCCTAATGTTGTTATTAATTGTTATCCAAAAGATTTAGTTTTAACTGAAACAAACGAAATCAACTTAAAGCTACCTATCTAGATTTAAATATAGAAATTTCTAATGGAAAAACTTTAATAGGTATTTATGATAAAAGGGTTGAATTTAACTTTAAAATAATTAAGATTAGTAATTACCATTCTAATATAAACTAAAATTTTGAAAAATTTGATATTCTCACAATTTAACAGGATTAAAAAAAATTGTGATAGTAAAATTTCTTATATTGAAGCAACAAAGAATCTCATAAAAAAATTTAACTACTAATGAATTTCCCAAAAATTTTTGCAATATAGAAGTATTGATAAAAGAAAGTTTATCTAAATTCAAACTTCCTCCAGTTTATTCACTATGAATATTAAATCAAAAGATGGCGCTTCATTTATGCCTTATGATGACGATGCATTATGACCAAACGTGGTTGACGTATATAGCTTTAACCGCGGGAAAATTCAATCTAGTTTAACGAAATGCAATTGCACTTATAAGTTTACTTACTGCACACTGTTTTTTAGAGTTTCACGTTCAATTGGTAAGTGTTTTGCTTTTATATTTTAATTAATTTGGTTCTATGTTTTATGGTCTTTTGTTGTTTGGTTTTGCTATAATCTTTTTTGAATCAAAAAATTTGAAATGATTTTGCTTGTTAATGTATAATTATTTTTAATTTTGTGATACTAATTTTATTTCCAAAACCTCAATTTCCTGGGATTTTTGGGACACGAGGGATCAATTAGTTGGACGAAAGTCAGATCCCTCACAGGAAAAATTCCTAGTTTAAATCCCTGCCTGAGGGTGACCCTAGAGAAAGTCTTCGGGCCGGATTCATTATATCTTTCTTTTTGGTTCTTTGACTTTAAACTTAATATTTATTTCTATTATTTATTTTAATTTGGCTTTTCAACTGATGTCGATTTTCTTTCATACATTGAAGTTCTAGAGAACTTCTCTCTTAGTAGATCTGTACATAACTGCACTTTTTGATATCTTCTGGAATACGTACTTCATGAGGATTACCAGATATTTTTTCCGTTTATGAACCTCCTGAATGTTGATTAATCAGATATAAGATTGTGTTTAGAGGGGGAACAAAATCATTTCGAGAAATTTTGAATCTGCGACGCCACAAAACAATCATAAACAAAATTATATTAAGAGATTATTCATTGTGTGACACCAACGGAAATAAATGCGCATATTATGAACAGTAGAACAGAATATCCTCCTCATATGCCCGTGCTATTCTATGCCAAACCTGCTGTGTTTCGAAAACTTCTGTCTCAATCTATACATCGGAAAATATTAATCGAAAATAATCCACAAAATACTGACCGTCTGAAAGTTCGAGGGTAGATGCATTGCAGATTTGGTGAGCTTTGGAATTGGGAGGTTTTCAGCGCATTAATGTGTTATTTTGTTTCTTGTGTGCAGATGTATGACCTCGGAAATCCCGGGAGCAGCGCCGCCAGCAGCCCCGGTTGCAAACCCGCTGAAGACGCCTGCAACAGCAACAGTGTCACCAGGCACTGCGAGCACGGCACTTGCGTCGGCACTTACAACTCGGCCAAGTGCATCTGCTACCCGGGCTACTTCGGGACCCGCTGCGATAAAGGTGAGTTTGTTTTCGAACACAGAGCCCTGCTGGAATATTTTTAAAACAAGTTGTTTACTCTAATGGCTGGTCCATCAACTGATTTTGAATACATTTTCTGTTGGAAGCATCTAATTGATGCAAAAGAATTTTATTTCAAGTTTGAATCAGTAAATGCATTGTTAATAAATTGTGATCTCTAAATTTTCATATAGTTCCCTGGCCCTATTATTCACATTTTGTGAAATATTCTTGTTATTGAAAACAAAAACAAGTTCCGCTTTTCAGCGATGAAAACCGGCCGATCTAGAAAGTTTTGTGTAATATATACAAAATATTGAGTATACACTATACTCTTTCTTCTTCAATTTTATTCTTTTTGATCTTAATATTCCTATTTATGACTAATATTTATAAGAACGACAAAATATACATTAACAAAAATATTAGGCTAAAAAACAAAACGAAGGAATCAATAATATTTTTATTACAGTAATTTTTATGTCAAAGTTACAAATTCCAAAGTCACAAAATTGAGTATACATCTAGCAAAATCTGTCAACAAAAAGAGAAAAAGATAAATTAATATTTTGTTGCATATCCTTTTGCATTTAGAACAGCTTGTAAACGATGTGGCATTAAGTTGACAAGAATTTGAGTTGTTTCGCCGGATATTTTCGACCATTCTTCTTGTAGTACTCTTTTTAAGTGTTCCTTGCCCCTAATATTGTGTTTTTGAACTGATTTTCCTAATTTTGCCCACAAATTTTCAATCACATTGAGATCTGGAGATTGAGGAGGGGGTGCAATTGCAATTTACAATTATACAACAATCGTAACTTAACTATTTTAGCTGTATGCTTCGGGTCATTATCTTGTTGAAACAAAAAACTTGACCCTAAACCCAAATTCTGGGCACTTTGTTTTAAATTGTTCTTCAATATATCCAAAAATTTGATTTTGTCCATGATTTCATCAATGAAAACTAACTTTCCCACTCCTTTTGCAGACACACAGCCCCATACAAAAAGTGAACCACCTCCATGCTTGACAGAAGCATTGGTGTTTTGGGGAAGAAGTTCAAAATTCGACTTTCTCCAAACATAACATCGACCATCACTACCAAAAACATTGAAACATTGAATATTATTTGATTCCAGAAGTCCAGAGGTTTTGAAATATGACTTTTAGCAAATGAAATTCTTTTCTCTCCATTTACTTTGGAAATGAATGGTTTTGTTCTGGCTACGCAACCATTATAATTTGCTTTTCAGATTACTCTTTGAATTGTTTCTGCAGAAACACCTTTTACAATTGTTCTCGAAGTAAATGTAGCAATTTTTGTAGCATTCACCTTAAGATTGTTTGCTACCTCTCGAATAACTCTTCTCTTGGTCGTGACACTGAGGATTCCTTTTCTTCCTCTTCCAGGTTTATTAACAATTCGGCTATACATTTTATACTTCTGGAAAATTTTTTGAACGCATCCGTGACTGCGTTGAATTTTCCTTGCAATTTCTCGTAGAGATTTACCATCTTCAGATAATCGAATAACAAGTTTTGGAATTTCAACATTTGTTTCATTTCTGGAGCTCATTATGATAACCAAAACGTTTGTTTTCACTTGGAAATCAATGATTGCCAATTAAAGTAACAAAACTATTTTACTTATTGATTTTAAAATAAATAATAGAAGTCAAGTCGCATATTTTATAAGGTGTATACTCAATTTTGTGACTTTGGAATTTGTAAGTTTGACATAAAAATTACTGTAATAAAAATATTATTGATTCCTCCGTTTTGTTTTTTATCCTAATACTTTTGTTAATATATATTTTTTCGTTCTTATAAATATTAGCCATAAAAGGAATGTTAAGATCAAAAAGAATAAAATTAAAAAAGAAAGAGTGTAATGTATACTCAATTTTGGGAGCCACTGTATATATGTTTTAATCTAAGGTTGCTTCGAATTGCGAAGGTTTCCAGGAGAGAGAGTGCTGAAGCAGAGCACAGCACAGCACTTCCTCCAGACAATCTTAATTAACCTAAAATAATGAAAGTCAAAGCTTTTTTGCTTAAAATGTTAGTTTCTCAAGAATGTAATGAAAAATAATTAATAGGAAAGGGTAACTGGTGTGTGCCATTTGGACCCATATATTGCAAATCATATCCGTAAAAAAATTTCACCAGAAATATGGAAGTCATAATAATATTTTAAAAACTTGAAGCACTGGAAAACAATGTTCTAAGGAATTCAAATCGTATTTCATACCCTGAGAAAACTTTCATTAAAAAACTCCATTTACTTTGGTTATTTCTAAAAATTTAATTTAAATTATTGTGTTTCAAATACAAAAATAAATATATTAACCGCAAATTGAATTATTTAAATGAATGTCACTTCTTTAAACAGTTTGTTTTCATGAATTATTATTATATCAATATATCGCATTCTTTTTCGGTACCTACACTTATTCTATAGAAACCTGGGCACTTGATCTCGATTAAAAAACAAGATAATTTGCATGTGATGAATGAGCTAATTAAAAACTGATTAATTTTTGATAACAAAGATGCGAACACATTTCGAACAAAGGAGTAATGCCTTCCAATATAATATGAGTGTTGAAATTGGATTTTCAATCATACCAAAAATAAATGTGCACTCGATTTGGAATTGTCTTAATGCCATTAATTATCCACCCATTCTTACAATAATAATATATTTATATTGCACTTTAATATTAATAATACGATTTAATAATATAAATTAATAATGTTCAAGTGCATTATTCTGTGACTGTAAACATCCTACTTAGGATGCATTGAGTTTCAATCTGAAAATGCTTCTTTTTTTTTTTTCTTTTTTTTTGTAAGTACATATATTATTGATTTTTATTTGAAATAGAACGAATTTTTTTTAAAAAATTCAGAGCACTCTCTATGGATTATCTGTCATTTTTATTTACTTGAAAATTTGAAATAAATATCTGCCTCTCCCGAAGAAACTGACAGGAAATGTTTAAAATCTTTCTGCTTCAAAAATCCATGTCAACATTGGATTTGAAAAAGAACCACAAATGTTCCCAAATCGATGCAAAGTTGAAAAGCGGATGTATCTATCACTTTTACTTCACTTATTGCATGTTTGCAAAGATGAGATTTTTTCACTCACTTCATAATTCTGAAATTTTGAATATTTCTCCATGGAAATATTCTACTGTAAAGTTTTCAGAATTTGTTCATCAGTTAACCAATTAATTTAGTAAAATAAGTCCATATGAACAACACCACCTCATAGCAAAGTTAGGAAAAATTGATTTCATGATTGTAGTAATGAATAGAGTTGAAAATAATTAAAACAAAATAGTGTAATATTTTGTATACTAATTTGATCTATTAATAATTCATTGTTATACATAAGCGATACCAAGATTTTGCATTATTTATGGAAATATATTACTAATTAAGCTTTCAGTTCAGTTAAACTGGCGCACTTGTCACGAGGACAATTCAAAAACACAAATACTATTAAAGATTAATTTGAACCGTGATCAGATTACAATGATGACACTTGAGCTGGTACTGCAAATTACCTCTACCCAGCAAGGAGAGGTTAATGCAGATGTAGCATATATCTACATTAACCTTTCCTCGACAGAGATAGATGTAGCATACATAAAGTCATTTCAGTTCCACTAACAAAAGATTTTCGTTCCCGAAACCGGAAACTTATCAACAGGCCACTTCGGCAAATTAATAATTAAAAGGCAGATAATAATTGAAACAAAAACTTATTTTTTAAGCACTGATTTTTTATAATTGCTTTCAATTAAATATCAATGAATTATTGTTAAATGCTCTTTTCTGAGACCTAGAAGAAACTGGAAACCTTTCCTTCGTACTCTTAACTAATGACACTTTAATATACACAAAACTGGAATAAATTGTGGTCTAGTTATGAAGAACGAAATTTTTTCCAGAAACCATCTCCAAGATGTTCCAGCAAAACAGTTACATCAAGTATGCCTTATCTTTTGAACCGGACCCTTACCGGACGGACATACAGCTGCAATTCCGAACGAGGCAGAAACATGGAGAGCTCTTCCGGGCGACCAGCAAGCACGGGAGGGAATACTGCATACTGGAGGTGAGTGCCCTTCACACATTCCCTACTACAGGGGACTTCTGAAATAGTCTCTAACTTTGGAATTACCAACGATCGACATAGTTTCCAGTGATTTTGATAGATCAGTCATTTGATCGACATAGTCATGTTTCCAGCCATTTGATTTGATTTCAGTCATTTGATCGACATACATTCCAGTCGGTATTCTTCCAGTCATTTTGAGTGGTCGATCGACCACTGACTGGGTCAACCAGTGTTAATCGAGTTCCTTTTATTCAGTGTCTTAACCCTGGCCGTGGGAAGTATGCTTCCCACCAAATTTATCAATCTTTGTATGAAATTTTGGCCTAAGTTCTGACAAATTTTTTTAGTAAGTCAGAAACTTAGATGCTTCAGTTCTTCATCTCACACAAAATGATGCGTCTTGATTTGTTACTTAATTATTAATTAACCAAATTAATTAATTAATCAAATTAAATTTATCTAATAAGCTAAATGAATCTTTTTCCTTATTCTAATTTCAAGCCTAAAAGTATTTTAACATAATATGACTAAAAAAAATGGCCCTTTAAAGGGTTAAAGGACGTTTCCATCCTTGCATGCTATGGCAACAAATATACTGGTCAATCGAAGGACCTCAAATCGCTCTCCATATAAAATAGAGTGTTCGCGTGTGAATTTCTAACACAAATTCCTAGCAATTTCTGTCCACTCTTGATGCATGTGCAGCTCAAAACAAGGGGAGAATTATTTTCAAGTTCTTAATTCAAAAGACAGTTGAAATTTCCGTTAATTCAAAATCAACAAATGATTTTTCTGCTATATTTTACGAAAATATAAACCCACAGAAAGGATCTTTACATCATTTTGAAAAGTATAAAATTAGCATTTTAATGATAACCGATTACTTTTCTAATTACACTCCTGATTTTAAGAAGTTTTTAATTTTATCTACAGCAATATTTTTAGAATCGTGGTCAGCAATTGTTTTATTCACTTATCATTTCCATTGTTAACCAATTTCGCTTTCTTGTATGAACTCTTAAATTAAATTTAACTCCCAGTTCCATTTTAGGCGATTTTTTCAACTCAAACTCATTTGAATGAAGTGGTTTTTATTTCGTTTGATTTGACAAATTTCGTTTAGTGCAACATTTTCTCACAATAAGTAAAATTGGTAATTTTTATAATATGTAAACGGATAATTTGCTTCACTTCCTAACTACATATTTTTTAATTTTATTTCAAGTTCGCAATTAGTACCATATGAGATTACCCCCCTCCCCCTTTAAGCATTTTGATTGAGAACATAAATAAAAAAAATAATTCGTCACAAAATTTATTATTTACAAAATGCTCGCTGACACTATTTTTAAATATTTCTGCTTAATGTCGCAGATTTGTAAATTGGGAATTTTATTCTACTTTCTCCTCATATGATATAATTTTGTGCACTTCTTCATTACTAATGACGATAGAACATGTCGTTAATTTTAGAGCTCTTTAAATATCAAATAATATATTTATTTAGCTAAAAATTCATTTTATGCATATAGCATCATATAGGAATTAATTTAATGTAGAAAATAGTAAGAAGATTTAAGTATTGTTTTATTCATATCGTAAAAAGCAAGAAATAGCTAGATGTTTGATTTAAAAAAAAGTTATGTTATAAAAACGTTACCCTAACTAGATTATGAGAGGAGTTTTTTCTATTTCTAATGACATTGATTTTAATTTATTATGTAATCATTTATATTTGTATTACATTTATTACAAGTAATCACAATTTATCATAATTGTCCCCAGTGCATAAAATAAGATTTGGACAAGATCACTCAAATACACGAATGTAACTCATGTATTGTTGCACAGTTTTTTTTTTTTAAAGAAAACTATAAAGTGAATATAATAAATATAATATTACAAATTTTTATAGCTTTCAGTTATTAACTATACCATATTTAATCTTTTTTCGTGATCGTTATTATTAGTACATTTTACTGTATTCTTTTAATGGTAAAAACCTATTTTAAAATATATTTCATTGCTTTATAAGCAAAATAATTATTTAAATATACATTATGTCCACTAAAGTCCTTTCCCACTAGGGCTGGGCGATGACCTGAACTTTATCATCGCAATATATCGTCCAATACATATCGATATTTTTCGATATATCGTGATGTCATTATTTATTTATAGTTATTATAAGTTATAAATAGCATCTCTAAACATATTGACTGATCAGAACGACTCCAAATAAAGGGAAGTTTCAATTTATATAATAAAAATATTCGTTTTCTTTTGAAGAAAAATAGTTAGAAAACAAATGTGTTAAAAAAACAACCTTTTAATAAAGTGTGTCAATACGAAAGCTATGTAGGGATAATATTGCAATATAATAATTCAAATTTCAAATTTTAGCCTTTTACTGCTGACTAAAAAACTTCAGTTTCATTCTTCGTAGGAAAAGAAAGAAAAACTACTTAATAATACCTTTAACAAGTAAAATTAAATATTTTTAATAAATCATAAATTTAAAATCTGTCTCCGAAAAATTAATTTTGTATATGAATTACAAAAAATTTTATTCTTATTTCAATAGTATTATTAGCAGATTTAATATAAATATGCACTAGAATTTTAACAATAGGTATGCTGTATACCTAAAATTAATCATTCAATTTACTATTTCAAAAGTCAAAAAGAGACGAAAAATAGTAATTCCGAAATGAGTAAAACAATAATAACCAATATTATGGAGGGTAAATTTATTTACGGATAAATGATGTAATATATTAAAAATTTTCGAAAATGTCCTGATCATTTAAAAGAAAAATATGCCATTATATATAGGGATTGCAATACCGGTATACCGGGATACCGAATACCGGTATTTTGAGCCATTTGTATAATTTCGTAATACCGGTATTCACAAGTTTAAATACCGGTTTTTCGGTATTTACTAGACATTTTTAAAATTGTCTCCACTATATGTTCAGGTATCGCGAACATAGAAAAATAGTATACGTTTTTGTTTTTATGTCTCCATAACAGGCGAAATTAATTAGCTAATTAATGTTTAATTAATTTCTTAAATCTAAATTAGCAAAACATGGATTATCCCTGAAAGATATTGTATCCATAACGACTGATGGAGCAACAGTTATGAAAAAAGGTGGAAAGTTGACTAGGTGCAACTCAGCAATTGTGCTATGTTCATGGAATTGAATTAGGAGTAATAGATAAATTATGACAAAAAAAAAAGAACATAAGAATCTAAATACTGTTGATATAGAAACTTTGGATTCCGACTTTGAAAAGAGTGAGAGTGATATTGACAATGAAGATAATGACAATGTAATTGTTGAAGAAGATATTGCTAATGAGGATGAAATATTAACCTATCAAGAATTGCTTCTTATAATTTATAAAGTTCGAAAAATTGTTAAGATATTTAAACGTTCCCCTATAAAAAGGATATATTACTAAAATATATACTAACTGAAAATAAAACAGAATATATGTTAATATTAGATTCTAAAACACGTTGGAACAGTTTACTCCTAATGATGGAACGATTTTTGAAACTGGCAAATCCAATAAAAAAAGCAATAATTGACTTAAACCTGTAAATTAATTTTTCAGATAGTGAATTCGGCTTAATATCCGGAACTATATCAGCTCTACTTCCAATAAAACTAATTATTGAGGCATTATGTCGGAGATATTTTAATTTATTAACAGCTAATGCAACAATAAATTTCATGTTGCAGTCACTGAAAGAACAGTGCGCATCACTATCTGAAGAATTATATATTACATTGAAAAATCTCCCAGAAGAAAGGCATACCGAAATAGAAAATGTCTTATGGTATTTACATAATTATAATGGTTTTAAAAATGAAAAAAGAAGAAAAGAAAGTAACCAATTCAAATCTGATTAAGTTTAGAGTAAAGTTTCTTAAAATTGTTTACCCACAAACCTATCCACATTCGGAAGAATTCGGTTCAGTTATCGAAGATTATGATGTCACTACTGTCGATAGTGAAAAGGAATTGTCTCTTGAACAAAAATTAGAATTAGCGATAAATAAAATTTCAACGAACCAAAAATACAATACAGAAATCAGTTATATCCAAAACCATCCAACGGGAAATCGATTTATTTGGAGATGAGGGATTTAGAGGTAAATACTTGGAAAAAGTATATCGCGCATTGCAAACAGTACCACCAACTACCGTAGATGCCGAAAGAGCGTATACGACAGCTGGTAATTTTTACACAAAATTACTTTTCAGGCTTCATGACAGTACCATTAATGGATTATGTTTTTTAAGATCACATTTCAATAATTTGTAATAGTACCACAGACTGAATAGTGATATTTACACTTTTTTTGTGATTTAAATAAATAAGATGTTTTTTTACATTTTTGTGATTATATACTGTTATAATTTATAAGTTACAAATTATTTTTGTGATATTAACACTCTCTAACAAAACTGGCAAATAAAACAAAGAAACACCTGTGTTTTCTTTCTTTTTCTAAAATTTCTAATACCGGTATTAAAACCGGTATCCCGGTATTAAGATTTAAAAAATACCGAATACCGGTATTGAAATTTTGGTCCGGTATTGCAATCCCTAATTATATATCATCATTAATATAAACTCAATGAAAAATAACCAACACTCAAATACAAAACTCTGTTTCTGAATATTAAAATTCTAGCTAATTATCAATTATTTATAAGTACTTAATCAACATTTTAGCATATTATAAAATTTGAAATGAAATAAAAACATTAAAATTAAATATGAAAGCTAAAATGAAGGGGGGAATGAAAAATGATTATATTAAAAACAGTTAAAAGGCTTAAAAATCACCACTAAAATATCTTTACATTAAAAACAGAAAAACAAATATTCTTGTCAGATATAGTGTGGACGGATGGAGTATGCTTTTCATGGAATGGTATGTACAATAGGCAAAGCACTCGTTGTTGGGTGCCAGAAAATTCTAGATGTTTAATGGGCAATCGACATTAAATACGCTACCAACGTTTGGTGTGCAATTTACACTAACAAGCTGATCCACCAGATGTTTTACGATGGAACGTTAGCGGGTGCACGATATTTGAAACTGCTTCAAAACGTAATACCCGATTTTGCGGAAAACCTGCCGTTGTTTAATCTGGGGAATCTATGGTTTCAACATGGCAGCACGCCTGCTCATCTCCAGTGAAGCAATATCTCGTTAAGGAGTTCGGGAGCCAAATAATTGGGTATAGCCAAAGATTGGTCTTCACGTTCGCCTGATCTGACTCCACTGGACTTTCTGTAATGATACCTGAAATAGTATGATACCTGATGTGTATGTGGCAATTCTAAAAACATTGCGGTAACTTAAACGACGCATTACGGATGCTTGCATCCAAATGTACAATACAGCTGACGGTGAGAAGTTCGATCATCTCAAATAAAATTATATTGTTATAACTAATCGGTTTTTTTTTTTTTTTTTTTCCCCTTAGAACGTTTTGTAACTTCACAGTTTAGGAAATCACGATAAAACTAATCCGCGCTTTAACCGTTATATTCTTCGCATTAATTTCCATAGGGTATCTTTTCATACAAAATCGATGATGCTCTATATCTATGTAAATGCTTTTTTTCTCTATTTCATTCTGTATTCGAGATAGGAATGCTATCTTTGCATTTCCCACCAGATGACGTCATAGGCGGTTTCATTCAATGGCGCATGGCCACTTTACACCACTTTTATGAATATAGCAGCAGCTATTCCGAAGTTAAGAGGGTGGCAAGGGACTTAAATGGGCATGCCGTATATGGTTGTATTAAATTGAAAATATAGACGTTTTAATAACATTTAATACGATATAATAGTTTATAATGATTAATTAAATTTTTTTCAGATGAAGTAATAATATTGGACTATTATTATTATTTTGAACAGGTTCATTTCCTTTTACACGTATGTGCAGATGGTAATTAAAATAATAGAAACACCTGTGAATAAAAGTGACATTTAAGAATATGCTTCATTGCATTAAAATGTGATCCTAGTAACCATTTTTTTTAATTTAAAAAATCCATATTATGGTAGTATAGGTAGATTTATTGAAGTTGTATACACCTTGGATTTTGTCGAGTGTAAAATGTTAAACCGCGCAGAGCTTCAAAGAGGCCATATTATAGGAACTCAACTAGCTGGAACAAGGAAACATCCCAGTTTTTAGGCTTTTCTAGAGATGCAGTGTCTAAAATCATGACAGCGTACTCACTGCGCTGCAAGACACACTTAGCAACGCGAAATAGTGGAGGAAGGAAAGCGGAGTGGAAGAGATCGACGGGTATTGAACTGGATTGTAACGTCTAAAAAGAAGACAACGGCAGCCAAAGTGACAGCAGAGCTGAATCAGCATCTGGATTCTCCAGTGTCAACAACATTTACGGCAGAGCAGCAATTCCCATCCTTTGCCTCAAACGCTAATACCAAGCGTCGCCTACAGTGGTTTTATAACCACAAAACCTGGACGATTAATAAGTGGAAGGCAGTTATATGGTCAGACGAATCATCTTTTCCTCACAAAAGGACGTCTTTGGTGCGTCCTTCTGACTGTGAGGCATGGAAATGGATTTGCTATTGTATGGCCAACCATGTCATGGTTTTCTGCTGACCCAATCGCGATCCTGAAAGGAGGGATTACTGGGGATAAGTTTCATCTGACCAGGTGCATTCTATGAGGCAAACTTTGTTTCCTGCCGGAATTTTTCAGGATGACAACGCTCTTATTCATGCAACGGGACTTGTTCAATTGTGGGTTGAACACATGTTGGAAGTGAAGTCTGCCTTAACCAAGACATCCCTCTGATTTCAAATTATCGAACCTTTATAGTCTATTTTAGAGCTCCGGAATCTATATCCACCATCGGCCTCTCTCCTAGGACTTTTACAGTATCTCCATTAAGTATGGTACAATATTTCTCTAATTACTATCCAGCACTTATATGATTCGATTCCCAGGCGAACCTATGCTATATTGCATGCCAAAGGTGGCTCCACGCCTTATTAATAAAGATTCTTGTATTCATTTGTAATGCTTCCATTATTCTGATGACCGCATGTATATGTTTGATTGGAAAAGATATGGTAGAAAAAACCTTGATTTACACCCTTCCCTTAATTCTTTGTTAACTTGAATTTTTTGTCAACCGTGCCTTCTAGCGTTGAACTCATATAATATATGAATAGGTTCATTAAAAATAATGCATGCTAAATTCGCTGTCTAACTTGGAAATATTTTGTTTACAGTTTTTTTCCCTGAACAATTGGAGATCTGCTGTACTTAATTGTGGAATCTTTTTCAGATCCGGGACAAGAAACTGCGGCTGCGCTTCAACCTAAACCACCTGCGGTCAGCGGACGAGCACGAGCTCTGGCTTCCGAACGTGCAAGTGAGCGATGGCCAGTGGCACACTGTGCGCGTGCTGCGACATGGTTCGACAGCTAGCCTGTCCCTGGATGGTGGCGGGGGGCGGCGCTACAACGAGCTGCTGGAGTACGAGGGGCAACACCAGCTTATGATGATCGAGAAGCAGAACGTGATAGCCGGCGGGGACGTGCAGTACGTCGGACCCGGTGTCACTGTTGTCGACAACGATTTCCAGGAAGGTGAGATCGCTATTTCATCCTGCGTTATTCCTGACCACTCACTGCTTAGCCGTGGGCGCAAATTTCGCTCACATGAACAGGTGGCATTCGCTGAGTTAATGTTTTATATGGAAATCGGGAGTTTATCCACTCCATGTCATGGCAATTCTGACATTGATGGTCAATTTGTCAATACCATCACTTCATTCACTTGGGGCTTGAAGATAATAGTAAATACCCGGCTTTAAACAGGCCGACTGAATGCTGATATCAATGTTTAAAGTCGGAAAATTAACGTTTATTCCATAGCATTTGCTACATTATACATTACTGGAAAAAGAAAATTTACTGTGTCTCAATATATATAATTAGCTTCATCTTGCATATTCTCTTTTGGCATTTCAGATGCTTATACAAAATGCACATAATTGCATCATGCATTTTTAGAATACAAATAAATTGCATGACTCTCATCGTAGTCTTATCTCTAATTTCTAAATTAATAGAAATGGGCATTGCTCCCAATTGCAAAAAAATAACCTAAATGATGTAAAGAATTCAAATTTAATTTATCCTCAGTAAATCCATAAATATTTTACTGAGAAAATGACGAAGTCTAAATCGCAATCCGCAATCGTATTTATCATATTTAGCAAAATATTTATGGCAAAAGAATTTTAAACAAAAAAAATCTCTTTTCTCTTGTTATGAAGGTTTGAATACCTCTATTTTAGACGATTTCCAGTGGTATCTGAGAACCGTCAATCAGCAGGCAATGATTTCTCGAGGTGGCTGTTATTTGAACTAAAATAATGAAAAGAATCATAACTCTACCAATAGTCGCATAACAGAACTTTTGAATAAAAAACGTTTTAGGGTCAAGAATATATTAGATTAAATATGATAAGCAGGGCAATAGGACTGCATAAAAATTTAGACATCGTAATTTTTCCACAATTGAGAAGTTTATTTATGAATTCAAGTAACGTAATTTTTTCTGTTAAATATTGGTTAAAAAGAAACCCCTTCTATATAACATATGTATTTAACGCACTATTAGAAAGGTAGAAAGAGCATGATAAGCACAAACAGAATACAACACGAATGAAACCACACAAGCTAGCAAATCAGCGCACAAATCATGTTGATAACGAGAGAGATATAATGGAGATCTCCTCTGAAATGGCACATTATAAAGTATTGCAGATATGTTTTATAATGGGGATTTAGGAGAGCAATGGAAGTGTGTCTAAAGTCAAAAAATGCTCCTGGTGCTACTCAGTAGCAATCCGGGAAGTGTCAGGTCTTGCGCCCATTGTCTTACTAGAATTCTTAAAATCCATCGAAATAAACAATGAACATGAATGGGTGTAGATGAACGGACAAAATATTGTCGTACCCATCGTTTGTCAGATTCATCTCTGGACATACAAGGGCCACGCTAACCGCACGCACCGGAAGCTACAGAAGTCCTCCACTGAGATGTAAAATCCATATATTCAGGAGGTTTCCTCCACGCCCATACACATCCAGCAGTCCAATATAATTTGAAACGAGATGCGTCAGACAAAATGGAAAGCTTTGTGCTATGTAATCAAAATGGTACACTAATGGATTTTCGGCTATAAAATAGAGTAGTTTGCAAGCTGACACTTGTTGATGCCTCTTCATTGAAAGCCGCAGCAATATGAGGAAGTGTTACTCGTAAATCTCGTTGAAGGGTTCTCGCCAGTCGTCGATGGTGTCGTTGTTTCATGGTATTTTCTGAACTTACCGATGTCAAAAATTTGGTCAAAAAATGTTTTATCAGATATTCGATATTCACGATGCACTCATGAAATTGTCGTACTCGAAAAGTCTAATTTCATCACTACCTAGAAGATGCTTTGTTCCATGACTTTAATGCCACGTTCAAAACCATTTACATTTTGATAAATGTACCAGCAAGAACCGATCTAGATGCTTTTTGTTTATACAAGTGCTGCCAACCACATCATGTTGCGCTGATTAGTTGCAAGTCTCCTTTATTTGCATAAGCACGTCTATATCAGTATTTCTGAAATTTCTTTTCATACACATTAATCCATTAACTGCCATTTTTTTTTCTTTTTGAAATTTTTGGCCGTATAAGATATATATATGCACAAAAAAAAGTTGTGTAACACTATAATTGTATTCAAATTGTATTTTGTTTTGAAAATATATGATATTTTTTTTAAAAAGGGTATCATTATAAAGAGATCAACAGAATCCTTTCAATGAAAAATAAAAGATTGAGTAAATAACAGAGCTTTACTGTAGTCCCTTAATTATATATTTATACACGATATTTCATTGTAATATAAAAACCTAAACCAAAAATATAATGCTTCAAACATGACATTTCTGTTTCATTCAACTTATGGACGAATTTTAAATTTGCTCGCTTGTTGCAAAGAAACGAAGTACAGAATACACATTTTCAGCTGTATACAATATTGACTGATATACTGAAGAGTGAAGAGAGAACTGCCAAGTGTACCCAATCTATTTTTTGGCGTCAAGTGGTGTACGTAAAATTCCAAAATCGCCGAATGGGGATCTTAGAGACGAATGAAGAGTCGGTTTGCCTCGCTTCGAAATCTTTATTGTATCCGTGAAGGAGAGAGAAGAAAAGTAACATTTTTTTTTAACAAGGTTCTTTTACAGATGATAAAAATTCGAGTGCTTCGAAAACCTATTTAAAATTGTTTTCAAAGTTTTAAAATGTTTTGCAACGCGTACAAATATTTAAAATACGAATTTGCTTGCAGGTTGCATGAACGATATCCGGTTGGACCAGCGCTACCTGCCGATGGAAAATGGTTCGGAGAACGCCGCCGTCTTGGAGTGGAGGAACCTAATCAACAAATGCCCCTCCAACAACCCCTGCCAGGGGATCATTTGCCCGAAACCTTTCATCTGCTTGGACCTATGGATGCTGCACGAGTGCCGGTAAACCACCTGCCATATTACGTACCAAGAAATGAGGGCGGCGAATATATAACTAAATATACGGAGTGTGGCAAAAAAAAAAAAAAAAACGCATTTTGATTGTTTTTAAAATTTTTATTAAATTTCCAATCTTGTTTTTAATATTAATAACTAAGATGTTTTTTTTCCTTCGTCAATTTTTTAAATGGATGACCACTTCGATCTGCGCCTGAAATTGTGAGATCTGACTCCTTTAAAAATATTTTATTTGAAATTTCAGCACATTGCTTTTCGATGGTGTCCTTCAATATATGGATAGTATATCGTAAGCATTATTATGAAGGAAACCTCACAAGAAAAAATTCAGTAGTATAAGTCTCATCGCTCATAAAAACATCGTTTACTTTTTTTGATGAATCTTAGCACAGATACAGCAAAAAAGCAAACGATGAGAGTAAATTATAGAGGATTCGATTCTGACGAAATGACACTATGGTACCGAAGAATATTTCAGATATGAGCAATAATTTGAAGATTGTAAATTCATTTAATCCTCTATAACTTAAAAGCTGAAGTAATATCGAAATCACAATTTTTGTTTCAAAAATTTGTTAATTTTATATTGAAAGAACGTTTTATTTTTGTTTCTGTTAGTATTCCTTTTCTTAATTGTTCCTATATACTACTAATGTAAAGAGAAGGGAAGGATCCCAAAGTTTGTAATGCTTATAGACCCCTATTTTAATCTTATTTTTGGGAAACGATAAAAAAAGAAAATTCATTTAGTTCCTGAATTTAGTTAGTTTTTCAGACTGTATGTACAGAAATATATTGAATTTAATAACATATATATCATTTCAGAAATGTACATTTTTGCATGTTATCATGAAAGACTGAAATTAGAAAGTGTCAATGTTCTCCACTGAATGTCGAATGGGTACTAAGTGGATTCCGACATTCATTTTAGAACATCGGCATTTTCCAGATGTCGGTCTTTCGTTGTAGCATCATACATAAGGTTTAAATGCATGTATGTGTTTAGAATGCATTATTTAATTATAAATTGAGTGATTTTGACTTGCTGTGTGAAGCACGTGGAATTAAGTAAACACTAATGACTGAAAAACTAACAGGTGGCAGAATAGTCTAACTCTCAAATGGTTCTAGAACAAAAGAATAAATTTTGATAAATATATTTTCTAAGGAACCTGTAATATTCGGAGGAAGCACAAGAGATATTTTTCTTTCGGCAAAATTGCTTCATTTTCGATAGCATCCAATTTCCAGAGCCTGGTAGCGTGGGAATGAAATCTCCATGGGGAAGCATTTCATCGTTGAACGGGCCATTCCAGCATTAGCCCAGTTACCCGGATTTCAGAAGAAAGAGCTAACCAATACCGAATTGGATGGACACTCTTTCATATCTGGTATAATCATGAAAATGTATATTTCTTTGGTCCATTAGCTGACTTTTTGCTGTTGTTGTTTTGAAATTTTGGCCGTATATGCTATATATGCCCACAAAAGATTATTATTGTATTCAAATTATGTTTCGCTTTGAAAATGGTCAGTAAAAATGACCAGTAGACACTGAGTAAATAACGTTCGTTACCATGCATAAATATGTAATTGAGAGTTTTATTATTTCATTATAATATAGAAACCAAACTAAAAATATAATGCATCGAACAAATATTTTTTCCGTTCAACTTACAAACGAATTTCAAATTTGTTCGCTTGTTGTAAAGAGATGAATACGCACTTTCTACTGCACGCAACATTGATTAATGCGTATAGAATGAAACTAAATTGTCGGGCGCACCAAATATAATTTGAACACTGAATGATGTACTTAAAATTCGAAAATGGGGAATCGTGGCAACTAATGAGTTGAGATGCAAAAAAAAGAGGTCACATTCATTATTGATTGATATAAATACAGTTCCTTTTTTTCTGTAGTAAAATTTAGAAAATTGAGATGGGTTGTTTTGCTTGTTCAACAACGATTCTCGTAAACCTACACCGCTGTGCAATCGCTGCAAACATTTTACTTTTTCTGTCTAGAAAATTTGAAATGGTCATTGAACTCCAAAATAAATAATTGATAGAATCCTTAAATTTTAATTTTTCCGCATTTGGGGGAAGGAAAAGATACTGATTGAAGAAATTTTCACTTTATTCTGCCTAACTGATGGTTCCTTATAACCACCTCTTTTCCAACCTAACCTCTTCCTAACCAATGCCCATAACAGGTGCCCTGAGGGATTCACAATCACGGAGGACGGCAAGAATTGCACGGACGCGAACGAATGCCTGAGCGAGCCCTGCCTGAACGGCGGATCCTGCGTCAACTTGCCCGATGGGGAGGGCTACTACTGCGTCTGCCCGGATGGCTTCGGGGGGCTCTTCTGCGGCGCCCGGCACGAGGAGAAGGTGATGCGGCTCAGCATGGCCGCCCTCGCAGCCATCCTCATCTGCCTGCTCAACATACTCAGTGAGTAACATTCCCCTAACACTCCCTCTCCTGCAGCCCACTCTAAACACTTTCCTTCGGATGAGCTCATGGTCTGAATTTATATTTATGTAACTAAAGTAACCGTAGAAAATGATGTGGAAACTTTCCGCACACAAGAATTCTGATGAATGAGCTGGTCGCCAAATGTGACTAGTGGACAATAACATCAACATTTTTTTCCCATGCGTTTAATCATTTGAGACGAAGTGGTTGGATTTCATCTACTAACAACATGAATGTGTGAAATCTAATTTCCCTTTCCGATATTAGATCAAGAATAGATCTAACAGCACTCCTAACAATACGAGCGGCTAACAATACCACTGCAGTCTCTCATTTTCTCAACTACTTCCAGCTGTCCTACGGGTCTCCGCCGGCACCCTTTCGACCGCAGACAGTGTATTGACAAGAACGAGTGTGAGGAAGGAAAGAGCGTCTGCTCGGAGGGAGGAACGTGCCACAACTTGCCCGGTGGGCGAGGCTTCTTCTGCGTCTGCCCTCCCTCCCGAGAGTTGTGCTTCAACTGCAGCTGCGACAGTCTCGTGAGGGAGACCGTCGTCCCGCAGGTGTCTTCCACTTTGGTCATGGGATACGATGCTCTGGCCATCATCCTGGCTTCGGTGGCGACTTTACTTAGTAAGAATGAGCTCTCGAAATAGAAAGCTCTTTCTCACTGATTCGACAACAACAAAAATCTCAAATGTATTCAGTATTTAAATTTCTTTTTTCTCTCTTTCTCTATCTTCCATTTACATCTTTGCAAATATCATTTTTTACAATAATGCAATCATTTATAGCTTACACGACGAAAGCAAGCAAAATATTTTTCTGTCGCACACATTTGCATAGTTTTTTTTAAAAAAATAGAGCGACAATCACTTTTCATGATATGAATTGTCTCGTATAGAATAAATAACTTATGTGAGACTAATATGACGCCAAAATGATCAACCACAAAAAAATTGTTACGATTGGAATTGGAGGAATAAATTACTTCCATATGGGCCTTGTGCCAGAATGCTGCCTACTTCCTGTCAATGTGGTCGTATAAATGAGGTAGGCAGGGGAGGCCACCCCAAGCAGCAAAAAATCGTCGGCCTATCATTGGCCAAACATCGCCCCACAGATCGCCTCCGATCTCGCCCGACCTTCTTCATGTCCCCCGGCAAGACACCGCGCGATGATCGCCCCGGCGTGTTTCCGACGATTTTGACGATATGTTTCCGACGTGTAAATATCACGGACGACTTTATACCAAGTATTTCGCAATGTATTTTAGCAATAGCCGACCAAATACCAACCATTAGGCGATTTATTTCTGAACACTTGCCGGCGTCCAATTTAAGTATTAGTTTATTGGTTATTCAGTTTTCTCAAACTCTATAAATTAGTGTCATAATATTTAAAACTATCATACTTTCCAAATTTTGTCAAACGACTGAAAATACGAAACATTTTGAGTAGCTTACTTTTCTTTTTTTTACCTGTGAGTAATCTTGTTTGTTATTTATTTTGATAAATTTAAAATTCCATAAAGCACTTGCTTTTGATAGAATGACATTTTCCATGATTTTAATTTTTCTTCAACTTTTTAACTATTATTATAGCTTATATTTTAGCAATCTTACCCTATAAAAATTTTAAGTTATATGTATCTTTTTTTACTGCTCTTTAAGAAAAATAAACAAATGCTAAAATTATCTGAGATAATTTTAATCTTGATCATCTGCACACCTATCTATATAGAAGATTTATTTCCATTGTTTCATTACTATTATTATTATTTTTATTATGGGAAGCAATGTTAACATAATCATAGTTTCAATTTTATAACTAATCAGTATAATTTTACTGATATATATAATACATCTACTTTTAAATTTCTAATATTGCCTATATCATCTATTTTTAAAAGTTATTTCATAACAATTCAAGACAGAAAAATATACAATTCTTATTAAAAAGTATTTTCTTTACTATACGCACTTTTATATTTGCTTAATGTGAGCAATAAACCAAGAATTATTAAAAAATAATGAATAACACAAAATCCTAACACAAATTCCTATAAAACACAAATTCCTATTTTAATGTATTTTGAACACACTAGGCCCCTTTTTTGATGCATTGGTTAAAAAATGTGTAAAACACTAAATTATATAATTCCTATTATATTTTCTTCAATAGATAACATTTTACAAGCACACTTCAAATTTCTAATATTTTCATGATTTATGTTTAGTGAGGTTTGGGTTTATGGCAAAATAACCAAATTTGATCTATGTTAAACTCTGAATATTTCACAAATATGTTTCACAAAAATTCCATGCATAAAAATGCAACGCACCTTTCAATTTTACTGATTCTATTTATAATTAACTTACAAAGTTACTTCATGTAGAAATTTTATACCTCATTAGTGTTAGCTAATGTCCAATAGACAACATTTTACAAGCCCAAATTAATAATTTACTTCAAATTTCTAATATTTTCTTGATCTATGTTTAGTTGTTCGGTTTTGTGGCAGAAGAACCAAATTTGTTTAATATTAACTCTGAATAATTCACAAAAATTCCATACCCAAAAATGCAACCATTCTTTCCATTACAGGAAATTTTATTTACTATTAATTTACAAAGTTACTTCATATTGCATTAATTTTATACCTCATTATAAATGTTAGAGTTAGCTAATGTCTAATAGACAACATTTAACAAGCACAAATTAATAATTTATTTCTAATTTTTTTTATCTACGATTAGTTTGGTTTGGTTTTATTGCACAAGAAATAAATATGATCTGTTATTAACTCTGAATATTTCATTAAAATTGCATACCCGAAAATATAAACATTAATTTGAATCATACGAAATTTCTTTAGACAAATATTTAAAAAAAAATCATTTTCCCCTTTTTATTTTTTGGAAAAAGCAAAACAACTATGCAAAACAATTTATTTACAAAGACCTTCATTAAAAATATTCTACAAATATAAAGTAAAATAATAATTTACTTCAAATTTTTGACTGAATTTTCTTTAATGACTTGTACAGCCAAGCAGCATCCTGAGACTGATTTTCAAGAAAAAATATTGTCACAAAGTCATTTATGCACAAAATTTATTTAAACTTTATTTACAATATTTGTAATACTTGAAGAAGAGTTTGACCTTTCCAAAAAATCACACACATTTATATAAATATTATATATAACTTAATCAACAGCTACATATAAAGAATTATACATAAACATTTCTTTTGATTCATTTTTTTTCGATCAGATTTGATGAACCTAGAAAACTATTATAATAATAATAATTGAGCTTTCATTTCTTTTAAAAGTACAAATAAAATATTTGTTGACAATTGGGGATATGTAATTAACAAGCAAAAGTCTTATAGAACTTCATAAGCATGATAATGTTTTCATTCTGACATTGGACTGTGTAGGCAAATTTTATAAAAATGCTTAGGAAAATAGAGAAATATAAAAATAACTCAAATTAATGTGAATAAAATTTATGTTACTATTTTATGAAATATGAAACAATTAGAAACTATTCATATAAGAGTATTCAAAAATGCCTACACATAATCATACGTTTTAAAGAATTTTTTTGGCCTCATGTCAAAATAAAAATAATTACACAAATGTTATTGCCATACCAAAACATAAGAACGTTATTTAATACTTTTTAAAAATTTCTTTCATTTGAACATTTGAAATTGTTGTTAACAAAAATGAAAGAAATTGTAAATGAAAGGGGAAAATAACTGCAACAATTTGAGAACATGCGAAATAAAAATCTAACAATAAATAAAATACGAATAAGAAAAGAAATGACGATAGCTCAATTAACAAAGCAAAGTTTCAGCACTTAAATGAAATAGAGAGATTAACAGTGGATCGTTCAATATTTATTCCGCTTTATGGTCGCTTACACCTAACGCTAATAACATCACATACAACTCCGTGTTTTAGATAATCAACAAATTCTGACGGATTTAATAAAAATAATCTCTTTTATTCACTATTTAGAATAAATACTATACTATTTACAAATATAGAATAATTAATAAATTGCACTTACCAAAATTCTTGGAATGGCGGCTCGCATTGCTAAATAAATTCCAAAACAAGCCAGGTGATTCATGGGAAGTTCCTAAAATATATTCGAATAGCGCCATCTAGGCAAGGCGACTTTCCAGACATCAGGGCGAGTATGGGGCGATTACATTGAAACGACCATTTTCACAAAATCGCCGTGGGAGCTCGCCCCGATAAAAAGGCGACCTTTAGAGGCGATAGAAAAAAATATGATCAGAGTCCGATATCGCCCCAACCCAAAGGCGACTATCGCGAAAAATGTACTATCTTCAGCCGAGTGATCCGAGAATTGGCCAATCATTTAGCGACCATTCTTACTGCTTGGGACGTATTCTGGTTCCCATTTACAGATTTTTCTCAAAAATTTTAAACCTCTCGTACAAGAATTATGCACCTACAGAAATCTAGTGAATAGATAAATAAACTTCCGCTTTTTCCACACGCTGAATTATATAAACATTTCTGGAATATTCGATATTATAGTCATTATACCAACTGTAGATTTCTACCTAGTTTTCGCCGAAATCTCTCCTTGGACATTATAAATCAACAGCTTTATGATATATTCCCGGTAATGTATTTTTCAGATTCAGCAAGGTCTTAAATGTAGAGATTAAAAAAAATTCAAAAATCAAGTTCATTTTTCGAATTCAAGTACGATTTTTTAAGTAAATCTCAAGTTCGAACGTTTCGACAGTTAAAATATTTTCACTTTGTGAATTTCGTATATGAGAAAATAAAAACTTTCTAATGGAACAAAGAATGAATGCCTCAAATTTCAATCCATCGAATAACCACATTGCCAGTATTTCTTATTATTTCTTTTCGACCTGGAATTTGCGAAACTAGCCGCATTAAGCCGTCAAAGCTCGTTTGTCATCCTTCCTTCCCGTGCATTTGCTCTGTTGAGCTCGAGTGCTTTCACACGAGCTAGCTAATCCTATAAATTATTTAAAGAGGGGAACCTTTCACAAATCCTGCCTGCGATAGATCGAATTCATTATACCTTTCTGCCGGCCCCCTCAGAAATGCCGCGCTTTGAAAAGGATGGCAGACAACAGCGTTTGATTTTCGGCACGCGATGGATGGTGGCCGCCAGACGCAGCATGTCCAGGAACTTGTTTGGAAGAGCCAGGAGGGATTCGAGTTTCGGCACAGCCTATTGCGTGTCTTCCTAATTTCGAACATGATGTTCACGCCTGCCGTTGCATTTCAAAACACTGATCGCTTGCTCTTTCTTTTCAGAAAGGTAGCTTTCCCTTCCAGCTGCCAGTAGCATTCGACCTTCGTTGTGTAAGCAGCTTTTGTTCAGGATGCAAGCATATTCCAGCTACACAGACGAATCCATCACATGAAACTGTTGTAAGGGACATCTGGCCTTCAAACACAAATCACGTCGTTTGTGCAATAAATATGCGATGGTGTTTGTCGATATACGCCGTTTAAATGAACCTTTGGCTATATCTCCAAATTAAAACAGGCACTTTTTTTAGGCTTTTAGACAACACAACTGCATTCTCATTATAAGTTCGATAACAAGGAATTTATACCCATATTTGTTTTTGTCTGCGCATAAATTTTTTTCAAGATTTCGGATATATGATTAAATATACAAGAATTTTAACTTATTCACTTCAAAAACCGTATTTCATAGACCTTAAATGTATTTAACCAAAATAATTGGACGCTTAAAGGGTTCAACGAATTATCGAAATTTATACATTATCGGAGATTTCAATTACAGAAAAAAAATCTATGAAGATTTTAATGTTTTTATTTTCAACAGTGATGGTTATTTAAAACATAAGAAAATGTGGTTGCGACTTTTCAGTGAGAAGGACGCTGTTGAATAAATTTCGAAAAAGTATTTGTTTGTCTCCCCTATTTCGAGCCCTTTCTCTGATACAGAGTATCTCTAAAAGGTTAATTTCTGATTCGCTTCTACCTGATTTCCGACCTCATTTGTTCTTCTAACCCTATCTTGAAAGATGAAACTGTCGGTGTTAGCAACAAGTTAGAAAGTTATTTAACCACTTTGGTGGCAAAAAAAAAAAAAAAAAAAAAAAAAAAAAAGACGCATGCCGAAACAGTCTATTGTAACTTGCAGTAAAGCCACACAAAACATCCAATACCTTATTGAAATCGGAAAAAAAATATTTTAATTTTCGATCCAAGACTGTGCTCCTGTAAACTACGTTCCGGCAAGCAGCCGGAACAGCATCGACGGATCGCAAACGTCATTTTTAATTCTATCACGTAGCTTGCTGACGTGTGTAACACGTCTTTGGTGATTCTGTGACAAAAGCATCTCGACGTCTTTCCAACACAAGTGGTTAATACATCCTCAAAACGTATAGAAGGTGTCTACACTAATCGTGGCCAAATAGCTTATTTATGATAATAACCATTAGAGACAGTTGATATTTAAGTTATTTAGTAATGCACGCAAACGATTTAAAATATCACGTCCATTTCTACGTCCTTTAGAGCGTATTTGGAATCGGAAATGAATGTCTATCCAACAGTTCAGAGATCAGCTCTCATGATAACCCTACATATGCGTCAGTGGAAGTGTTAGATGCCTGACATATTTGTCTCTTTCAGTACTGGTGCTCGTGATCGTGGCATACACGCGGAACCGTCGTCCCAATCAGAAGTACGGTCATGGAGATGTGGATGACGACGTCCGGGAAAATATCATCAGCTACGACGACGAAGGGGGAGGAGAAGACGACATGAACGCCTATGATATCACCCCACTACGCATCCCTATCGACGCCACAGGCACCCCTCTGGGAGCGAAACCCGGACCGGAGAAGCCACCCATCAAAGAGCCCCGCCAGAGGCAAAGTAAGTAGCTTTTCAATCGACACGAGCTATTTTTGGTTTAGAGCTTTTATTTGTTTGTGTTAATAAATTCATAATAGTATTTATCAAGCGTTTAGCAACGTATAACGCTTAAGCAAATTAGTTACTTCTAAGATTTTTACATATAAATTTTAATATATCGCAATTTCGTTTGAAATGCGAACTTGTTTGAATCTGATATTATGCATTTACGCCACCAGAGTCTGGGCTTTGATTAATGGCGTTCTATGTCTCATTTTCCTGTGCCAAACATACGCAGTCATTCTTGGTTAGATTGAATGCTTTGAATAATGTGAAATGGCTACTAAATAGTTAAATGAGCATGGAACTGGGGAAGATACACCTAATCGCTCTAAGGAAAGAACAATTTTATTCAAATGAAAATAAATTGAATATAATTGTAGATTTTGATAGTGTAAAACAAGACTTATTGGTTTACAAAATCTGATGCTGACCTGATCATTCATTAAGAACACATATGAGTTGATTCAAAAGATACTAGCAAGAAAACACAAGACTAACCCTTGGATCACTTAACAGAGAAAAAGAAAGCAAGAAAATAAGCTATCGGTAAAACATAAAACACACTAAAGAGAAAAGATAATATGTTGTCTCTACAGCCAGTTGTAAAACAATTCTAAAGTAGACAAATTACATCATTGAACAATTTAATGTAGAGGTAATGCCATATAGGGAAACTGAGAACGATATTTATAAAGATTCTTGATAGAAGTTGGGGGTCATTTAAG
Source organism: Argiope bruennichi (assembly GCF_947563725.1). Classification (NCBI taxonomy): domain Eukaryota; kingdom Metazoa; phylum Arthropoda; class Arachnida; order Araneae; family Araneidae; genus Argiope; species Argiope bruennichi. The sequence goes on from NC_079152.1 coordinate 3,129,430, forward strand.
AATAGAAAAGTTAGATAATAATAAACTGCTATTTATGTGTACAATGATTTAATGAATTATTGTTGAACAAAAATGCTCTTATCTATGGCACTTCCTCTCCAAGAGGAAATTACCTTACGAGGCGAGGAAGCAGCACTAGAAATTGCTTTATAAGTATAGATAAGCAACACAAAACGGAGAGAGAATAAGAGTGAAACGCAACTAGAAATAAAATATATACAGGGTGTTGCCGAATTCGACCAACAAATTCAAAGAGGTGACAGTAAGTATCAAAAGGATAAAAAAAATCACTATACAACATAGAGTTCCAAATAACATTTAGTAGGTGAAAATCACAAATCCGAGAATAAGAAGTTCGAGAATTGTTGGAAATTGTAAGAATATTTATAAAAAATATAACAAATAATATTTCTACTACGAATTATTTTTAAGTGGAAGTACATTCTTAAGTTTTTTTTTTTTTTTTTCTCATGTAGGTAATATGCCGATTTGTTGATCCAGGGGGTTGTAAATTACTGAAAACGAAAAATTAGTTTGCAAGCATTACCTGCAAAAATATGAAAACTCTAAAAAAAATAAAAGCCCGAAAATGTAAGGAATTTATTTTGGGAATTTTACATTCTTTAAGTTGCATAAGCATGTAGTGTGAAAACTGAGGAGTTTTTGAGATATTCAAGAAAAACTAAAATGGGCACCAGAAAACACGAATTGGCGTCTGCTGATTGGTAGCAACATCGCTACCGATTTTTGCAGAGGGTGTTGCCAAATTCGAAAGATAAATTCAGAGAGATGATATTGGGCATTAAAGAGATGAAAATTTACCATAAAACAGGGTCGCAGGTAACGGTACTGATTAGGAATAAGTTACTTAAGAAGAAGAAGCCTTCTCGTTTGTAAATTTTTCATGTGTTCGAGGAAAATAAAAGCAGCCAGCAAGCATTCATTAATGAGCATTGTAGAATTAATGGTCTTTAAACTTTATTCGCAAGCAATATGTCAGATTTCTCGAAGGATGATCATGCGGGTAAGCATTTGGCCTACGGCTGAGCCGATGGCAATGGACTCCTAGCATAAAGACTGTACCAAGAGCAATATCTGAGGAGGCGTTGTCTGCACCATACCACCTTTGCAAACAGCGATCGATGGCTGCGGGTGGTAGGATCCTTCAAAATAACTAGGTCAAATGCAGGGCAAGAACGCAGTATGCATACACCTGACACGGAATTTTTTTGCCGCTACAAGCACACGATCGGTTGCAACTGAATTGGGTATTCAGTACAAAACGGTGTGGAAGGTTATGCGTACTGAAAACATGCACCCCTTGTTAAAGCTGCCTAAGAAAAAACACCGTTTTCTTTCGCTTTTTATATTAAAATAGAAAAACGATATCCCACCGGTAAAAAATTCAAACTTTGTTTATTCCATCTTGGGATTGATCTACAAGTTGCCATCTACAAAATGAGACAGCAAAAAATATTTCTTAAATAACGTTGCCATTCTAAAATAAACAAATAAATAAAATAAAATATTAATACATTTTCAACATCCTCCCACCTTTTGATTATAAATAATAATCAAAATATAATACTATTAGTTAAACACAGTTAAGAGATTCAATAAATGGCAACGTTTTACAAATTTTCAATTAATATTTAAATATAAAAATGAAAATTAATGTGAAAATGTCCAATCAAAAAACAAAATAAATCACAAGTTCAGTCTCTCTGGCAATTTAATTCTTCTTCCGGCTCTACTAAATTTCATCTCGTTGCCAGAAGTACTGTCAGAAGTTTTGGTGATGTCATTTGACTTATTCAAATCATCTGGTGTCATCGAAGTGGAGAAGTCATCAGAGGATGTTAACTCTAATGGATATATTCTTTGAATTGGTCGCAGGAAATTCTGCTGTGAAGTTTGCACTCGAACAAGTCGTACATGTCCATCTTTACCTGGTATGATTTCTGTGATACGACCTAAAGGCCAGACAAGTCTCTTTTTATTATCTGCTCCCACCATAACAATGTCACCAACAGTAACTGTACATTTTCTTGATTTTTTATTTCTCCGCTGTATGAGAGCACCCAAATACTCAGATCTGAAACGATTTCTTAAGTCTTTAAGCACTGCTTGTCTGTATTTGAATCTATTGCTCACAGAATTTTGCTCTACATCATCTATATCAGGAAGATTGCATTCATGCACATCTTGTATGAACATCGATGGAGAAATTGGTTTTATAGCTTCCTCTTCGCAAATGTAAGTTAGAGGTCTTGAGTTGATTACACGCTCGCAGTCTGCCAAAACCGTTATCATCTCCTCATAATTGAGACTTGCATGTCCTAACACTTTCTTCAAAAGATCTTTTAAAATTCTAATTAATCTCTCCCACCATCCGCCCCACCAGGCAGCAGTTGGAGGATTAAACTTCCAGTTAATAGAGTTTATTGCTCCATATTTTTGGATGCGGTTCCAATCCAGTTGTTTTAAATAGTTGGCTGCTCCAACAAAATTGGAGCCATTATCGCAGTATATTGCTGTGCATCTTCCTCTGCGAGAAACAAATCTCCTAAAGGCCATTAAAAAAACATCAGTCGATGCAGCAGTAACAAGCTCGAAATGAACTGCTCTGTACACTGCACAAGTAAAAATTAGAACCCAGCTCTTCTTGTCTTTAAGGAATAAAGGTCCAGCCATATCAACGCCAGTTATCTGAAACACCGCAGCATCCTTTACTCTATTTTCTGGAAGGGGGGGACTTATAACTTCTATGTTCTTTGAGCTATATCTTTTACACGTAATGCAATTAGCCACCACATGTTTCACCGCTTTTCTTCCATTTAGGATCCAGTACTTTTCTCTAAGTGCATTCAATAGTATCTGGACTCCAGCATGACAGTTCTTAACGTGAGCATTATAGATTAACCGCTTTACCACTTCATGCTTCGGAGGAAGAACAATAGGTTTAAGAAAATCTTCACTGTCCTTGCGATAAATAATTTTAGTTTTCAAACGGATGATGCCAAGATCGTCTTTAAATACTTGTAGGGTTTTTAATCTCTTTTCTTCTTCTGGGAGAAAAGACTCATTCTGTATCATAAATAAAACCTTCATTTCTGCTTCCTGAAATTCTGTAGCGGTTAATTCACCATGCTTCTTCTCAGTTATATTTTTGCAGTTGTTCATGAAGCGGAGGATCCATGCAACAAGACGAACTATTCTATCATAGTTCGAAAAATATCTGTAGTACCAGTTTGCAACACCACGGGCTTCATTATTTGATAATATAAAAGTCGTCTTAGACTTTTCCTTTCTAATCTCTTCTTCATTCCAATCATGGTTGGTGGAACCCATAATGTTTTGAAATTCAAAAGCATTTTTCATCCATTGTGGACCACATTCCAAGCACTGATTCAAAGATGGATAATTTGCTAATCTCGCTGAAGCGTCAAACACCGGACGAATTGGAGTAGTGCTGCTGCTTAGTTTTATCACTGCACGGTGAGGTAAATAATTACCATAAGAGTTCATTTCGTTGGTAGGAACTTCCTCTATTATGTCTTCATCTAACCAATTTAGAAGAATATTTTCATATTTCTCATACATATTCATAGCTATAAGTTTTGAGGTAGTGTAGTCGAGCCTTTTCCTCGCCAAATCCAAGTTGTCGGGCAAAGGTGACTTATCATCAGACCATGGTAAACAAACCTCATATCGACCATCTTTATTAATTGTTACCGTTTCTAGAAAATGCTCCTTGGTCCGAAGATCAATCTCGTTCTTAGATTTTTTCTCAACAGGATCATTGATTCCGATTGAATCTAATTTCCATAAATTTGTGATTTCAGCTTCATTTACAAATAAGGACAGCACTGTTAAAGCCAGGTTTTCTTCCGAAGATTCTTCCTGTGGTACCTTACCCATTAAGGTCCATCCTAAGAAAGTTTCTACAGCGACAAGACCTGAAGATAAGACTTTTCTTTTGCCAGTTAACATTTTCCCCATAACGTCAGCTCCAATTAGAATATCAATGCCTTCACAAGTATCGCTAATATCAGTTAGATTAATCTGATTTTCCTCTAATTCTTTTATCCAGGGACCTTTAAAAACCGGTCTAATATTGTCACAAATGATAGATTGATCCAGAACTTCAAAATTACAGCCGAAATTTCCAATCAAATTTCTCAATTTTACTTTATAACAATTATGTTTAAATTCATTAGTGATAACGCCACCAAAAAGAGAATGTACCAATTTTTCACATCGAACGGGTGTATAATTCATTTCTTCAGCTACACTTTTCAAAATGTAAGATTTATGTGATGCAGAATCAAAAAGTAACCTCACAATTTTCTGTTTATTATCCGATACCAGTTTAGCTTTGAGAGTTTGAAGAAATATCTTAGGGCTGTGTTTATTAAAATTAGCCATATTAACATCTAGTGCGGGTTTATCTTCTTTTCCCTCTACAGACATCTTTTGCGAATCAAGCACATCACACATTATAGGAAAATGTTTTTTAGAACATATCAGGCATTTTAAAACTGCTCGGCATCTTTTAACTGCGTGAAATGGCGATAAACATACAAAGCAGCATCGTTTTTCCTTGACTATTTTTTGTCTTTCCGATAGAGTCATTTTTTGAGCCGTAAAGCAATCTGAACTTGAATGTTTACCACCGCAAAAAACGCAAGATTTCTTTACATCTTTATCTGCAGCAGTCGTTAACAAACCTATAGCTGTAGGTACTTTATTTCTCAAATTCTCCGAGCTATATTGTTTCTTTTTCAAAGGTCTGTATTCTTGGCCCTTTCCTAAACCGAAACCGGCTACAGCCAAACATATTCTTTCTTCTCCTTCAACTTCCGTTTTCAAAAATTGCATCAAATTATCCAATCTTCCTTTCGCGTCAGAGTTAATACTGGAAATATTACTACGATTCCAAGCCTTTAAAAATTCAGCTGGGAAACACGATTCAACCATAGGATACAAAATGGATGCACATTTATCTGTGGTTACACCTAATGTTTCTAATGCTCGTAAATATGATTCAAGCTTATCATACAAAGAAGTTAATGAAAATGTTTCTTTTGTTTGCACAGAAATAATTAATTTTAATAATTCTCTCACATATACTTCCACTAAAATATCTTCTCTACCAAAACGCGATTTTAAACCATCAATAGCCTTTTGATAGTTGGCGCCAGTTGGCGGAAAACTTTCAACAACCTCTCTAGCACGAGAACCAGAAATTGTTGCTTGAACTAGGTACTGAAATTTGTCTTCTGGTGCGATATCCTCATCTTTATGTATTTGCTCAAATTGACTCCAAAATGGGAGCCAATCTTTAATATCGTCGCCAAATTGTCTAAATTCTAATCTAGGCAGTGTAAACTTTCTCTTATAATTATTTAAATCAGCAGTAGAATTAGCAGAAAATGACTGACCTCTATTTTGAGATTGTATTCTTGCCAATTCTATTTCTTTTTCAGCTTCAAGCTGCAATCTTCTATCTTCCTTTTCAGCTTCAAGCTGCAATCTTCTATCTTCCTTTTCAGCTTCAAGCTGCAATCTTCTATCTTCCTTTTCAGCTTCAAGCTGCAATCTTCTATCTTCCTTTTCAGCTTCAAGCTGCAATCTTTTATCTTCTTTTTCGGTTTCTTCTTTTAATTTCCTTTCCGAAATAACATTACTTAAAAGTTCTTGAACGAATTCTGGATCATTCTTATATTCACAACTTTTTAAAATAAGATTTTTTAATCCAACTATCGTAATATTTTCTGATACGTCTTCTCCAATTTCAGACGCAACGTATTTCAGATCTTCTTTTTTAAAACCTTTTATTGCTTGAAACATCTTGATTTATTTTGTTTCGAGAAAGTCCTGTCGTGGACGCCAAAAAATGTTAAAGCTGCCTAAGAAAAAACACCGTTTTCTTTCGCTTTTTATATTAAAATAGAAAAACGATATCCCACCGGTAAAAAATTCAAACTTTGTTTATTCCATCTTGGGATTGATCTACAAGTTGCCATCTACAAAATGAGACAGCAAAAAATATTTCTTAAATAACGTTGCCATTCTAAAATAAACAAATAAATAAAATAAAATATTAATACATTTTCAACACCCCTTCCACTTGCAGAAAGTAACTCCAATGCGATGATGATTACCTGCGTATTCGCTCCCTGGATGTTTGCCACACAGGAATATGCACACATTTGAGCGAAAATTTATTTCTGATTTACGAGAGAAGGCGGGATCTGCAAGCAGCACAATGCGCATATTTGACCATCCGAAAATCTCCACATTATCTCGTCGAATGTACAGCAGAAGGTTAAAATTAACATCTGGGGAAGAATTTTCAGAGATCAGCTGTTTGAACCGTATCTTCTGCCCAAATGCCTCAATGGCGTTAAGTGCCTTGTTTTCTTACAGCATGTCCTTTCGGATTTACTGCACGGACGCCAGAAAATGTGATTAATGCATGATGGTGTACCAGCATATTTTTCATTTGCAGTGCCTAACTACCTCGATGCTACATTTCCTGGGAGGTGGATTAGACGGGGCGGACCTTTTGCTTGGCCTTCACATTCCCTAAACGTTCTTCTTCTGAGGGCCACATGAAATCGGTTTATCAGACACTTTTGAATACTGTGGAAAATCTCGCGACACGGATCGTCGTCGTTGATGGAGACATCGCAAGCACAACGTGTATATTGGAAATCCGTAACATCGAGTAATTTTTATAAAAAAATTCTCATCGGCTCCTTTCTGGCATTAAAATATTTGTGCTGTAATTGTACAGATTGCGATCTGCATTGCGATTTTCACCAAATAAACGTCACTTGCGGCCTTATGCCCGTTGGAAATTCTTATCTCATTGATGCCTACTGAATTACTCTGAATTTTTCGGTAAAATTCGGCAAGCATCGGTGCCGATGTTGCTACCAATCAGCAGACGCCAATTCGTGTTTTCTGGGGCCCATTTTAGTTTTTCTTGAATATCTCAAAAACTCCTCAATTTTCACACTATATGCTTATGTCAAATTAAAAAAAGTAAAATTCTTAAAACAAATTCCTTACATTTTCATGCTTTTATTTTACTTCAAGTTTTAAAATTTTTGCAGATAAATACTCCTAACTACTTTTTCGTTTTCAATAATTTACGACCCCCTGGATTATCAAATCGGCATATTACCTACAAGAAAAAAACTTTTAAGAATGTGCTTTCACTTAAAAAATTCGCAGTTGAAATATCAATTGTTATTTTTTATTAATTTTTTACAGCTTCCAACAATTCCCGGACACCCTATATTTTTGCAATTTTCACCTACTAAACATCGTTTGGGACCCTGTGTTGTTTATTAATATTTTTTACCCTCTTGATGCCTGCAGTCACTTCTTTAAATTCGTCAGTCAAATTCAGCAGTACTCTGTACATAATACTAACACACGTGACCTCTCTTGGTATTTATTGTCAAATGTAAACACACCATCGTACAAATATTCGCGTAATTAATTAAACGGAGCTGCAAAATATTACTGGAAACGTTCTGAAGGGGATTCTTCGTATTATCAAAACGTCTATTCAGACAGAGCAAAGGTTATATATAAAAAAAAATTCATGAAGTAGGTTGCAAACAGAAAGTTTAATCGATCACAAGAAAATAGACTTAATCGTTAGATGGGTTATAGTTATAATTGGCTTACCTTCATAAATAATTTACGTATCTTCCAAAACATTTATCATATAAAAATAGCCTTTGTATTAATTTAAGATTCAAAAATTTACTTTTTAATGATGTTAATTTCATTTTCATAAAACTTTCCCCTTAATTGTAATAATATTTTTAATTCAGTTTGATATATTAAATACAGCAATGTTTTTAAATGCTGTGATGGCATTCAAACTCATCCATCAAAGCATTCAATCGCGTGTTTTTGCCAGTCATTTACTCCATAGTAAGATTATCACTCCCGCTTTTGTTTTGTAATTTACTTTGCAGTGAGCCGATTCATTTGAATTCACATTTCTCAATTAACCAGGTCAAAGGATTTATTTACTTATTTATTTGAAATATTTCCCATGTTCATGGTGCCTAATAAGTCAATAATTTAGGCGAACAAAAGGCGACTAGCTTTTTAAAAATAGATACATAATACAAATTCGTAAGATTATAGACAACTTATGGCAGAAATGAAACAACGCTTTAATGGTCTGACTAATACAATAATTCCCAACCTTTGAGAAATGATTGGGATAAAATACTAATGCCTATTAAAAAGGAAATGATAAAATAATTTGCTTTGACAAAATAAGTTCGTCGCACTCTCTTATCATTAGATTTTAACTCATGGAAGTTTTTCTAACGTTTTGATGTTACTTTAAACAAAAAGAATTATTTGAATCAACATTAAGTGTTGTTGTAGGAGATGTTGAACATTTCAGGAAAAGTATAAAATTTCGGCTATGGAAAAACAGACAGCAAAAATCATTATATATTATATATATCCAGTAACAGCCATCGGGAGCGCATATATGCGTCCTGCGCAATCCCATCAATTCAATCCCGAATGATAACTACTGTGGCCACACCGATCACGCGAAGCACTTCAACTTACAGCAGTTAGCAGTAAAAGGTTTAAAAGGGATGAATTACTTCAAAAACTATATGTATATATTTTACACTTTAAAAGATGCTGAAATGCATGATCTGGTTAAAAACATGAAGAACAATCATGAATGATAAAACATAACATGAAATAAAAATGCTCGAGACTTTTAAAAATAAATGCATAAAGTGAATTTTAAAAAAAATTTAAAAGACACAATACTAATGTATAAAATAACTATTTGATACATTGAAGAGTGTAATTTTGATGGGACTCTTTTTGTGGCAAGCCATCAGATTGTCCTGTTTCCTCATATGTCATGAGGCTGTTGATAGACAAGCAATCATTTAATGCATTTCAATAGTGGTTTCTCACGCAGGCCCTAGAGATGCCTACCTTGTGCCTCAAGATCTCAGGATCTTGATAAATAGGTAGATCTCAGATAGAGATCTACCTTGTGTCCTCAACATCACGACTAAAAAAATGTCGTATTAAGGACAGTATGTGGAGGGATAGGGCTCAAATTAAGTTTTCCTCCTATGCCCTCATATTATCAAAATCCACCATTGAATGCAACTTCAACTGTAATAATACACTGTGATTTATGTTTTTGATATCATATTTAATTTAATAGAAGGTACACATAAGATATTGCGAAACCTGCCTTCACATACTGCAACAGCTCTGTTTATTCCCTCTTAAAAGACAGGAAATAGATGTCACTTTTGAATGAAAAATTCGAATTAAACAAAAGGAAGTTTTGACCTCATACTTTCCCCACCTTGAGATTCCATTTCGGCAGTCTTCCCCGTAAAGCTGTGATGGAACAGGCTACTAGATGCCGAGTACAATTCTAATGAATTAAGAGAAAAGGTTGACAAAGTGAATGATTTTTTTTAAAACCTTGGAATGAGGGGGAAGAAATATCTCTCCCGGCATTTCACAATTTCTGGTTTTTCCTTCTCCTTGCAGTTCCCCCTGGTGATGGCGGAGTTGGCGAATTCATCCGGGACCACCTGGACAAAGCAGACCATGACCCGAACGCGCCCCCCTTCGACGACCTCCGCAACTACGCGTACGAGGGGTGCGGATCGACGGCCGGATCGCTGTCCTCACTCGCCTCCACCGCCGCCGAGGACAACGACCAAGACTTCGACTACCTCAACGGCTGGGGACCTCGCTTCCAGAAGCTGGCGGATATGTACGGGCCCGGGGACAGCGAAGAAGACTAAGCCATGGAGAGGGACACACTAATCTAGTCACCTGTTGCTCTTGTCTAGGAAAGGAAAGGGACAATTATGTAACAATTATCCTTCTCACCATTTATATCTCCACCGCGTTGAACAGTGCACACACACAATCATTTTTCAGTTTTTGTCGTAGACCACGAACGAGATTTTGCTTTTCAGAAAATTGCAGGCTGGTCATCGCTTCGTTTCAGAGCGGCAGAAAATGTTCCTCGGCCGGTCAAATCAGAAACTGTATGGCGATTGGTCCTCAACTAGGGTTCTTTCTGCTTCGGACATCCGATACATAAATCCGGAAACATCCGTCACTTCTCAGCTAGCTAATACGAGCCGGAGGGAATCCTCTAGTCACACAACGCTGGACAGCTGACCAGCGAATTATTGAGAGTTGAAGCTATGTGTGTGGTCAGACATTTCCCTGCGAGCAAAAAGGAAATGTGCGTGTGAGTGGACTCATTAGTCGAAGATATTTATTTCAGCAGTTTAGTGCATGATTTCAAACAAAGTATATCGCGTGCAGCTAAACTAACTATCCGAGAAAAATCAAGTGACCAATCTATTTGCAAAAGCTGCGGTCCAGATTTTTTTTAGTGGGTAGTCTCTGTCGAGTGAAAAATGACCGTTGGTTTAAGCAGCTTTAAAGGACTTTAATTTCAACTGAATTCTCTTCTTGTTTCGTGTGTGTGCATGTTAGAAGTTGTAGATGCAAAACGACGAAGCTTCCAATGCCCCGGGGAGGAAGCAACCACCGGAGAACAGCAGGCACCCTTTGTGGCGTCAGCACTATCCAAACGAGGGTTTCACCCTCAATTTTGCACCTGTTTTTCGTGATCTTTTTTATTTCAATCACGATTATCGGTTTCGTTTCTTATTCATTTTCCATACCATTCGAAGGTGGTGATTCAACAAACTTGTTCTTAATAAAAAAACTGCTGAGAAAATCAATTCCTGTTTGTTTTTTGCTTGTTTCCTCGTTTCTCCTCGAAATGAAAACAGAAAACAGGTCGCTACTCCCAAAAAACTACCGGTGGGAACTTATATCTCCACTGTCGCCATCAAAAATGACTCTTTTGATGAACTCTAGCCGGTCTATTGTACGAGTGGTGAGAAACGCGTTCCGGCTGCTGCAGCTCTCCAGTCCAGATTGAAGGAGAGAAACCCCCAAATCGGAAATCTCCGTCTAAAAAGAGATCCTTCTTATACATGGCATTCTAGAAAATAAATGTTGGTGAGGCTCATAGCGTTTAGTAAATGCTGAGGGCTCAGCATCCAATCCGTTTCCCGCCACTCTTTTTGTTTTGTGAATATTTACATTGAGTAGTATTTGATTCGACAATGCCAGTAAAGTGCTGAATATTGTGTATAAATAATATGTATATTCTGTGCTCCTTATGATTAAGATAATTTTCTCTTACACATCAAAATACATTTTGGATTCAACTGGGCATTTCAAAACGACTTATAATTGTGCGATTCGACTTCAAATTCCATTTTTTTAAATTAAAATTTTCAACAGTCTTTTGCTTTTTCTGAGAGAAGTGCGAAAGGGACATTAATCCAACGATTTATATTTTAGCTACTAAGCAAGGGCGTATTTAGCTTGTTGGAGAGTCCTGACGCTAAAATCTTGGGGGCCCTCTGAAATTGTTATGCATATGTATTGTGCATTTCGATTTAACGGTCAGTATATTTAAAACAATATTTATAATTTTGAAAAATTTTAATTACTCTAACTTTATTTTTATTAATAACAAATGCGTTTCGTACTTCAGTAGTTGACTTTGAAAAAGAGTACGAAAAAAAAATTATTAAGTGAATGATTGAGCAATTAATTGATTAGTAAGTGATGATCGGGCAAGAGACAGATGATTCGTTTAAATAACCGGCCCATTCATTTTAATAATTACTGGAAATGAATATTAATCATCCAGACGGAATTAGGAAAGTTTCGAGAAAAACTAATCGCTATAAAAATAATAATAAAATCATTATCTTGAGGGTTCTGACGTGCGCTACCTTTAATACGCCCTTGCTTTTTTGAACTATTCAAAGCGGAGATAGATGTTTGACTATAAAAGTGCTGGGAAAAGTTTGTAAGAATTTGGATAGCACTTTTTTTTTCAAAAATTCGATGAAGGTACCTCCTGAAAAAGCAAATGAGTGACAAATTTTAATGGCTCCCAATTCTGCAGACGCTTTGTTTCTTTTTTGGACGCTGGCGCGTTTGTCAGTCTTTGTAACCGATTTAGTCAAAGTGCATTTGTATGTGGTTTCTAGTTATATTCCCCACAAAGCAAACAAACATTTTTACATGCTACTCTGTAATCAGACGTGGATTCGTTTTTTTAAAAATCTAGATAAAAAAAGAATTAGAGAGAAGAATCGAAAGACATTATTGGCTCACCAGACGAAAAAATTTCAAGTTTTTCACTTGAGTAGTTGACCAGAATAACTTGCACGGATTTATTAGATACGGCTGCACTTGTTTCCTCGCCGTAATCAAAACTTGTTTTCAAATATGAAAATTATCGATCATTGAAAACGTCTTAGACTTCATTCACTTCTTCAAGATTATTTTCGTTGTTAAAATTGCGTGCGAAAAACAATCAGTTGCATGTAGGAAGCGTATGGCGAGATCGAAATTTAAATAAAGTCAGTAATAATATCAAAATACGCAATCCAAATCTGTAAACGAAAGGCTCCCTCATTCTATTCATTCCTTGCATTACTCAGGTGAAAAATGTCTCAAAGCCAGAGAGATTCCTTTTTCTGTTGCATTCCATTTTGTGAATGAAGTGTAAGTGTTTGTATTTCTTCATCACCAATTGATTTTGTGCCAAGATTTTTTGTGTTTGTTCAATCATACGTGAAATAAATGAGACAATTCAATAAATTCTGGTCGTCTTCTAATGAGTTTTCAATATGCTTGTTCACAAGGACTGCACACAAACATCCACAGAACAAAAACATTCACTTATTTTCATATTAAAGAATTTTTTCATTTTTACATTCTCTCGTCGTTGTTAAGCTTTTTTTTACGTGTTCATCATTTTTTTAAAAAAAATTGAAGACTGCGTTTATTATCATTTCTCCACAGGCTCAAAGTAAAAATAAAGAACGATAGTGGTCTCTCCAATAAAGCCGTCATCCCGCCGTGCATAGCATTAGCATGCAATTATTGCGAAAATTTAATCTTTGGCGTGAAAGCGGCATTTCTACCGTGCGATCCTTTTTCAATGATTAGGCCCTGGCATACAGTTAAAAAAAAAAATATCTGAACATCGAATTTGTGTTCTCCCCAACCGTAGTCGCATATCAAATTCTATGTACTGAAATCGTTCCTCTTTCGAATTATCGCATTTGCATGTTTCCGAGAGCAAAAAACCGGCAGAAGGTCAAATCCGTGTTGTTCTAGACACCGAATTTTATTTTTAACTCTCTTCTTTCTCAGTTTCCTTACATTTTCGAACATCTGGAGGGACGAACTTCCTCTGAACAGATTTTGATGCAAATCTACGAATTTGGTGTACTAAATGTCATATACTAAATTACATCCGTCTAGCTCAAAGTTATCTTTGTCATTGACGGATAGACAGACAATTTTCCAAAATCAGCGAGGTCTAAAAAGTGGAGATTCGTCAACTTTCTCTACACATCGTATACGAGAAATTATGTTTCACTTAAAATATTAATTATGCGCAGAAATCCTTCATTCACAAGAGTCCACTAGATTTTGAATTCATTTCCACAAATTCCTGCCCTGGAGAGTCCTGGCTAGGGGTGCTTGTTCTGGAAAGCATCCGATCCTCCCTGGACATTTATGAAATTGAATGCTTGTCGCCGGAAGAACTGAGGACTTCAGACGTATTATGAAAGTAACCATTGCGCAGCGTTTTCACCGCCCTTTCCTCAGCCAGTGGAATTAGAACAGAATGGCAGTAGCAATTAAACCGTACGAGGAAGAAGATAAAACACTCTATTATAATAAATGCGTTAATCTTCTTTTTCCTTGGCATTCTTATCTTTTGCAAATAGAAAACCGGGATAATACTGTATTTATAAAGTAAAAGATATTTTTTATAAATTGTTTTCATATTATAATAGGCAAAATTCTTATAATGAAAATATAATAGGCACCAAAAGATTTTTAAAAAAGGCCACAAAAACTCATTTTTACCATAAGTTATTAATATTTATAAAACGCTAATGTATGTGGCGCAAAAATCGCTCATGTGACAATAGTCAAATATTAACAAACCTTCGGATTGCCTCAATGAACGTCTACAGCCACGCCTTGCAAATTTACGGAACGGCAAAGAAATGTTTTGGAAAAGATTATTGTGTAACCAAAACTACATTTAGGTGGAGGAAAGAAAACGAGATATAATCAAGAAATAGGCGATAACAGAAAGATTAATTGAGCGGGAAAATAGGCTTAATTATTGCCAAATGGGCAATCGCTTTAACTTGCCTATGGAAATTGATGATCATATTTTCAAAAACTATTATATCACAAAAAAAATGTTTTTGCATTATTTTAAAACTCAAAAAATTAACTTTAAAATATCCTTCATTTCTTCACAATTTTTCCTTTATTTTAATTTTATTTGATACACAAACTGTAACAATGTTTCTAAAGTTATGAAGAAATCCAAATTCATCCATCAAAATATTCAATCGCGTACTTCAGCAAACATATAAATTAAAATAAAAGAAATTGTTTATTTGGCCATTTATTCAAAAGTAGGATCTTTACTTCCACTTTTATTTCACATTACACATAATTTTCAGCTTGAGTAGTGATTCAATTGAATTCGTGTTTTTCAAACTAGCGGATCCTTCCAACCATGACTCTCTACGAGAAAAGATCGCGACCTCCCGCTGGTGTGGTATGGAAGTTTGGAGACGCCGATAGGTGAGGAAAGAGTGAAAGTGGAGATCGCTTATAGAATGATCCCTTAGTACTCGCGGAGGATTAGTCTGAAGGGGTACGAGATTAAACCTTCTATGGAACAGTTTTATAAAAGAATTTGTTACACTTAAAAAGCAAAATTTAAAAAAAAAAAAAAAAAAAATACCTCACCGAAAAGAATAAGGTTTGGGAGAGGTTGAAATTAATATTTTTTATATATATATGTAGTGAGAGGGGGGGGCAATATTTTATGCATAGAATCAATTAGAATTTTCAATTTGTAGAAATAAAAATCGGGTCTTCAAAATATCTATTACACATACTCATTTTTCATTGAAATAAATTTAAAGTAGATGAACTGAGTCAGTGTAATATGAAAATATATAAGGGCCATTAATTAATTTTGTATATGAAAACAGAGAGCGAAAGGAAGCAAGATAAAAAATACATACCCGGAGCTTATGCTATTAAATAAAGATTTAAAATTCCCATATCCAGTAATTACTTATGGAGGGGGAATAATCCTCATCCTTTCCCTTACTATTACACTTCAGCAAACTAATGGTGTTATGTTATTTATTTTGCTAATAACTAGAATGAATTTATATGAAAATTAGCATATACAACAAGATTTTGCTGTTTATTGGTTATATCAAGTGGGCTTTAATATTAAAGGGAAAATGTGAGTTTAACATCTTGCAGAAATATGACACAGTGTATCACAGCATTACTTGCATTTTATGAAATGCATATTATTGGATATCACTCATAAATCCATAAGTGCATCAATAAGGTGATTTTCGCTTTTTAAATAAAAAAAATATATCTAAGGTTAATTAAATTAGGATTTGTTTAAACTACTTTTATCCTATTTTCAAGTTTAAAAGATTCTATATGATATAAATGTTTTAAATAGAATGTTATATTATTGATATTATGCCTAAATTATATTCTCACTTTATATCTACAGCATAGTTAGTTACATATGAATATCAATTATTTATCTTTAAAACCTAATGAAAATTGAGCAATGAAATGTTCTCATTCCTCTTTAAGTCAGATGTATTGTAAATGCATCCGACTCAAAGAGGCATATAATAATCGATTCATTTTGATATTCCAAGCATTATACAGAATGCACATTTACCTCTCCTTTTTTCCTTAGCATTTTAAAATTATATTGTAACAAAGGGGGTTAATACCTTATGACTTAATATATATAATATACTTGTTAGAAATGTATTTGTTTCATTATTATAATATTTTGATAAATAGAAGGCAGAATTTGTGAAAAATTTATCTTATAAATTAAATAGTTTGCAAAGATAAGTTGTTGGTATTTGACGTGCTGTCCAGTTCGAGTAAGCCTCCTTTTCCCAAGAAATTTTGTCGTTACCTCTCATCTAAAAGGTCAAGCATTCACGCTCAAAGACAACATTTTTCTGAAAAATCACAATTTTTCCTCTAAAAATTCCAAATTTATTTCTAAGAGTTCAAACATAATAATTTTAGTTATTAATTTACTCAAATTTAATTTTTACACAATATTTATAATTTTTAAAGTCCTATTTTAAATCTTAATGCTAAAAATCATAGTGAAGTCTCTGCATTGGACAAATAATAATTATTATAAATTTTTCTGTATTGCAAATGCAGGAAAGAAAAAAAAAATTATACTTAATTCATCTTGATTTTCATTGGTACTAATTTTAACTCTTTGAGTACAAATTCAATTGAAGAAAGCTCTGTGATTGCAATCTTATATAAATGAAATAATATGGAAAAAAACAAGATTTCCAGTCAATGTGCATGATGAGTCAGACTCATCATGCACCAATAGGCATCCTGAATGCATATCAAGTCTCAATCATCATGTGTTTCATTTATTGTGACATAACGAAAGTCACTCATCAAATGTGAATTTCCACATAAATTATCTTGGCCACTGGAATTCAAGAATGTTCTGCATCACTTTCCTCTCTCTTTTGCTAACATGCTCGAGTTTCTCAATGGTTCAGGTGAGATTCAATTGTCAGATATAGTAGTACAGGGCCCTGACCTCAGCATTCCTACTTCAACAATTTTAACCTGCCTATAAGATGATCATGCAAGCAATGCTTTTCATTAGTTTTTAATTAATTACTGTGTTACGTTTTAACAAAATATCACACTGTGTTTAGCTTTACAGGGAAAATACGTCTTATGTTTTTACAGTTTAATTTACATAAAATTACTTCATGCACTTTATAAATCATTGCTGAATATTTATGATTGTATGTTTTTATCTTGAGAACTTCATTTCAAACAGAACTTTTAAGCAAAATTTCTCTTGTATAAAATTGCAAGTTTTAGTTCTTAAAATTTTTTTTTCTTCTAATTGCTAAGGAATATTTATGTATTCAATAGTGTAAACAGAGAGCAATTTTTGAAGTTCAATATGAAAATTTAATCACTATTCAAAAGCTAAAAATTTCACTTGGAAATCTTGAAATGTATAATTTATAATCAATCATTTTTACTTTCAATACTCTCAAAAACACTCAATTCCTCTGCAAGTACATTTTCTAGTTACAGTATTGATTTTTACACCTTTATCATCTCATGTGAAAAGAAAAACAAATTTCAAATAAAATTCAGAAAATTAGTTAGCCAATAAAATTATATAATATAATGAGCTAAACAAGTATCTAATAAGAATAATTAATCAAGGTTCAGATTTTAAGATTATTGGTAAAATTATTCAGTATTATATGCTAAAGAATGGTTAATTTTATAATTTTTAATTTCTTCATCATACAGTAATTTGAAAGTAATAGATATTAATACAGATGCATTAGTTACATGAAATAAAACAAATCAAAATGTATTTATTGTGCCAAAAAAACAAAACAAGAGAAAATAATAAGAATTTATACAATAAAAATGAGACATAAAATATCAAAGAAGGATGAAATCATACTAATTAAGCCCCCACCCCCTGAAAAATTATGTTACATATTATGGACAGATTTTAAAATTTAATTATTCGCTATCAGCAGCTAGAATAATAATTAAAGTATAAAAGGCATTAACATAAATTCATTAGCTATATGAATTATGCTAAACAATACATATTATGAGAAAACAGGTAAATTTTTCAAAAAAAAAAAAAAAAAAACATGCAGTATAATGAGTATTTCAAGCATATGAAATTATACATATTGTGTAAAAACAGATAATTTTTTCAAAGGAAATATATATATAGTAGAAGACAAATGTTTAGACGTATCAAATAAATTAAACAATACATATTGTGCAGAAGCAGGAAATTTTTTCTAATTATATTCAGTTTAATATAAATGCTTCAAGCTTTGTACAAAAAAAATATGCAGTTTTTTCAAAGGAAATATATACAGTATAATGCAAATACATCAGGCATATGAAACAATACATATTGTGCAGAAACAGGACATTTTTTTAAAATAATATATACAATAAAATATGAGTACTTAGGCATATGAAATAGTACATATTGTGCAAAAACAGATAATTTTTTGTCAAAAGAAATATATACAGTAAAATATGAGTACTTAAGCATATGAAAAAAAAACAAAAAAAACTATACAATATATATTTTGCAGAAATAATATTTTTTTTTTTTTTTTCAAAATATAAACAGTATAATATAAGTACTCAGGCATATCATATAAACTAAATAATCATATTATGCAGAAATAGGAATATTGGCTCTTTTTAATTGTATGATAATTGGGTGGAATAAGAATATTCATTATAAGTACTGGCTTAATATGTAATAAAGAAACATTATAATTGAATTTTGATTTTTCTAATGGCAGAAGCATTTCCTGTATTATGAATTATATATAATAAGCTAATAAATACAGATTATATATTTTTAAAGCATTTTAAACACAACTTTTACTTAGTTTTGGCCTAAATTTAAATAACTTCAAATATTTAATTGAGAACTTAATGTTAGAAAAAAAATTTTTAGAAATTGCTTTTATTAAATAAGAAACTATTTTTAAAAATACATAGTCAAAAGGATTATTTATGTGCATGTTTTTTAATGGTAAATTTCCTTTAAGAACCACTTACCTTATTAAAGGGTATATTTTTTTACTTCATCAGATAAGGATGGTAATGAACACTTAGATGAAATTGTTTGTAAGTACATATCCAAAGTTTTAATAAATTCAGCTGCACCATCTAAGTCTTCCAAAGTTTCCAGTGCTGGTATTTGATTACCAATATTATGAAATTTTAAAATTAATGAAGACTTTTGAGCACTAATGTCAGTTCTTGACTTTCTCTGTAGTTGATTGACAATGGCAGACTTTTCAAACGATTGGGAATCTTTATGATCATTACAGTAATGACAAGTTCTCTTTCATTACCATCACCTGCATTTGAGCAGGTACTAGCAACATTAGTCTTAGTAAAAACGTTAATTTCTTTACCGAAAAAAATTAATATGCTTTCATATAACATACCTGATATTATAATCAACACAGATGCAAGTTAACGCTGGAAAACACATCGCACAATGTGAACACATTATATCACATATATTTGCAATCTTCATTACCTATGCTGATATAAGTGAATATGGATGACCCACTGGATGACATTAATGAGTTGGCTACTATCCATTAATTTTCTTTCACCTTGACGATAGACCTTATCATCCAATTTTTGACCAACAAGGTGCTTTTTCCTAACCAAGCTAGTTCTCTGTGTTAATTTACCTCTTTCAATTGCCATTATTTTCCGCAGGAGTTTCTTTGTAATAGCTTTCAGAACATGAATTGCTTTATCTAACCGTTTCATTATTGTCCCACCTGTTTCTTCATACTTTAACTGTCTGTGCCTGTAATGTTTGTCAAAATATTTTTAAAAAGCAGCTACTTCATATTTAATAGTAAATTCTTTTAAATATTTTTCAAACATTGCAACATCTAATTCATGTAAAAATAGTTCCATATCATTTTTCATTTTAAGTCTTAAAGTCTCATCTTTAACTTTTCCTTTTAAATTAGAATGCCAGTTTTGTAAAACATGCCATATAAACTATATATGTTTGGCATGATCTTGAAATATGTTTGCCCATTCATTGAAAAATAAATT
Source organism: Argiope bruennichi (assembly GCF_947563725.1). Classification (NCBI taxonomy): domain Eukaryota; kingdom Metazoa; phylum Arthropoda; class Arachnida; order Araneae; family Araneidae; genus Argiope; species Argiope bruennichi. Next base: position 3,149,326 of record NC_079152.1, read on the forward strand.
TGTGTCATTTATTAAGATTAATTTTGTTTTAAAGCCTTCTTTCAGTTTCAGTTTAATAGTCCTGAAAAATGGCTCAAAAATTTCACAGGCTAATTGACCAAATTCGTAAATTTCTGTCAAACTTCTAACAAAATCCATTCATAGGTAGTCTGCCTATTCGATCACAAGTGAACTTGATAACTACAAAACACAAAAAGCTAGGCAGATAAAATTTGGTATGCAGATTTAACATCTAAAATATAATTTTATATCTAATATTAAATTTTGAACTAAATCCTTCAAACAATTGAACATCTGTTGGTCTGTATTTTCGTACTCACGTAAACGCAATAACATAAAATACTGGCAGAAATAAATGAAATTTAATATGTTATCTTACGACTACAATTCAACTTTGTATCAAATTTTGGTGTCAATCAGCTAGCAAAAAAAGGATTCAAAACACCTATTCTCATAATAGATTTCTTCCAAAGATCAATATTTTGTAACTATTGTTCACCGCAAATGTAATGTGAATCATTTCCGGACTTCTCAAAGGTTCACAATAATATGTTGGGGGGGGGAATAAAAGATAAGACCTTTATAGTACAATATACAAAAAAGTTTCAGGGAATCCTGGTAACAAACTCTATTTCAAAAGATGTCCATGAAGACATTATATTGAGACACCAAGCAGAATCCTTCGATCTGTTATAAAAAAAATAGTTTTCAACAATTTTATGAAATTGCTAAATAATTTTTCCATAAGATACAAGGTTTAAAAATTCTTTGGTGCTATCACTATTCCCATTTTAATTAAAAACAACATTGGAGACAATATGAGAATTTTGAGCACCATAACATTTCATATAAATGTAATCACATTATATATTTTTAAAAATGCCCTGATTTGCATATACATTGGAAGTCCGTTCAATGTTAATATTCGTAATTACTTCAAATTTTGATAGAAAATACAGAGACCTGAAAAAGATCAGAGTGAAGACAATTAAATAATTGTTTTTTATTAATAAAAAAAAATATTTACTTTCGGTGTAAGATAAAAAAAATATGAAAATAAATTATACTTGCTAATCAAAAGAAAAATGTTCTTCTTCTTAATACATACTCTAATACCATAGTAAAAATGCAAGAAGAATATAACATCTAAATTAACATTACCTTTCAAAATAATTTATTAGTTTTACTAAACAAAGCTAGGAGGGGGGGGGGAAGTAGGACAAATACAAATTTGCTGAGGACTTTTTTGCTACTATTACAACAAAAAGTAAATTAAAATTGTATATTTTGCTTCAAATTAAGGAACTACCAAAAACTTTAAAGATTACTAATATAAATCACCTAAACTTACAACAAATAAAGATAATTCAATAAATAGTTACATTTATTTTAAAAGTCTTTCAAAAAATGTATTATTATTTTCCATCAAAATGCATAGTTTTTTTTTTTTTTTTTTTTTTTTTTTTTTTTACTGAAGCTTTTAGGTTTTTATCTTATTTATTATTTAATCTCTCTCTCTCTCTCTCACTCTCTTTTCTTTTTTTGGCAATGTGGATTTGAATTTAAAACCCATTGGTACTGGTTTTCCCCTTAACATGTATATTTACCTAATTTGGTGTATTTTGCATTAAGCCTTGAAGTAAAAAGAATCTGATTTGAATCGTGGTTATTTTTCCTGCAACCGATTGAGACCAAAATTTTATACAGTTTAGACACTAAGATCATATGCCAAATTTCATTTATCTAGTTTCTTACAATTTTGTACTAATATCAAAAGATTTATTTTTATGCATTTGATATTTTATAGTTAACTTTTAAACAGAATATATATACATAAATTTTACAAGAATGAGTAAAAAAGGGATGAAAGAAAAAAATTCCTCGAAAATTGAAACAAAAAAAATTCTTTATATTCTAGCTGAAAATCACATTTTTAATTAGAAATAAAATTTGCAATCAAAGAAAAAATACATATATTATAGATTTTTTTTAGGAGATCTAATTACAGAGATTAACTATCTAACAATTTGTGGTTAAAACGACCTTGCGTATGTTTTAATGCTCCAAAAATGAAGACATGTACTGAAAAGTGAAAGCTTTTTTTTTAACCTTACAAAATACAAAAAGTCAGATTATTATAGACACATAAATTTTTACTTTATATTTTCACAAATAACTAATCTAAATATGATAAATAAATCTATATTTTTAATAAATTCCATTATCTTAAAATTAAATACAGTAATAAAATGATTCACTTGTTCTATATCAAATTTCCCCGGCATACAACCTCAAGAAAAGAATTTATAAGTTTCATCTATTCTACCATTTTCAGAAAAAATTACAAGATCTTGCAAAACTTGAGGCTGAATTATTAACAGTTCTTTCATCATGCCACCAGAGTGTTCAAAAAGTTCTAATGCAGTACAGAACTGATATCCATTTATAATATATATAAGATAGAAATTATCATTTCTGAAATAAATTGCATTTTAATGTTACTGTTTAATATTAAAAATACCTCAGTTATAAAGTGTAAATGCCTGAATAAAGAATAAGAAGAAAAGAAATTTTATAATGAATGGTATCAAAGAGCATCTTTACACATTCAATAAAAAAGTATTAAAAATAAACAAACGTAACTATGTTCTTGTGACTTTTTTGCATTCATTTATGAAAACATTATCTCCTTTCACTAAGTTTGTAACATTTTAATATGTTCACCAATACTTCTATGCAACAAACTGAATCAGTAAGAGATTAACAGAAAAAAATTTCAAATATTAGAGACTGCAGCTTTTAAATCTGTAATATTATACATAAATTGTTGATCTTGAAGGTGAATTTCAGTTATGTGTAAAGCAAAATTAACACCACAAAATTCATAATCATAATCATTCATAATAAATCAAAGAACTTGCATAATTTCCTGTAGTGATGTCATATTGAATCAAGAATGCTTGTATCAAAGACATAATTCTAATAAAATTTCATCTCAAAAAAAAAAAACTTTTATGCTTTATTTATTGTCTCTTCCTAGAAATGAATACCTTATTTAGTACTGTACAATCTCACCACAATATTGTTCAATATTCTGAATACCGGCCAATATTGTGATGATATTGTAACAATAATAATAGGGATATTTTTTAATAATTTTTACAGTGTTAAGATACTTTTCGGACACCATGTATAAAGAAATGTATGAGTAATACAATTAAGCAAAAACAAATTGTAATTACCTTCAGCAAAATCCTCAAGTTCTTCAAAAGAAAATTCTGTTGAAAGAGCAAAATATTTTAATATCTTAAAACTAATTAAGTATCAATTCAATATTTGCAGTAATGATCAAATTATAGTTTTATAACATCAAATTTGATGCTTTCTTCAGAAAATCAAATTAATAACCACCATTAATTATAAAAGTGCTTCATTTTTTAAAATGCTTCATGACATTTTTAGAATACAATTGACTTTAAAGACTTTTACAATTTAGAAAAACTAAGGAATTTCTAATAATCCCCTTATAATTCTGAGTCGCACAGTATTAAGTAATTTCAATTAAAATGAATGAAACTTATACTCGGATTTTTTTGTCAAAATATTCAGAAAATTATATGAAAATATAAGATGCAAAGAATAGCACAATACTTTCTAATATTGTTACAATACCTTTATAATACAGCACAGCACTGAGTATATGGAACAATATCAAGAAGATAACAAACAACATCTTGAGCTAATTAGGGCACATACTTTCCTACTTAATACCCATTTGTGTATTCTTGTTCCTCTTTTTAACACCATCTTTGCTTTCTTTCTTTGTAGATGATACTCAAATAAAGTTCCCAAAATAAAATCAACACATTTTTATGAAATTGGAAACAATAAAAAATAAATGCAACTGTATAAAAAATTGATAATCATTTGATTTCATAGTTAAAAGCTAGAGTATACGCAACTGAAAATTGCTTGCAACATATACAAAATAATTTCAAGATGAAAAAAAATTATAACATCAAGGCAGTAAAATTTGTCAATATGACATTTAAGATTTCGTTAAAAAAGCCCTTAATTATACTCATTTTCTTAAATTTATAAATAATTATTTTAAGTATTTTCTACCTTTAAGTTTTTTAACTTATAATTCTATATATAAGTTATTGAGAAATCTTGCACACAATTATTTTTATATATTTAATTTTTTTTTCTCTCTATCAATTGGCACAATGCATATGAAATCAAAATTAAATTTAATTAACTAAGAACTAAATTCTGATAATCTTAAAATATTGAATAATATTTGAAAATACACAAATGTACGAAATTTCAAACTTCGTGACATCAGAAAGCTAGTGAGAAATCAGTAAACAAGTCTACTAATGTCTTTCATGTTTACAAATAGGAAATAAAACAAAATGAGTAAAACCTCTTCAAAATATCTTTTAAAGAAACAAAAATTTCTTATGAATTTTTAATTACCTTTCACTGCTACAAAAATATCATAGAATACTTGTAAACCCAATTTTAAATGTTTTTTTAATACAATTCCTGCGTCAAATTTAGTAAATATCCAGATGTTCGATGTCTGATTTTTAATTTCAATGTGTCTTCATTATAATTAGGCAGGTTCAATAAGAAATTTACAAAGATTATACAATATGGTAAAGCAGAACATTAATTTTAGGATTTATAATCACATATTAGTTACTTCAATTTTGCCAATTTTTAGTCTTCTAAATTCATTTTTCAAAAGAACCCAATGAAAGGTTTTATATATACACACCTTTATTAAAAAGGTAGTTTTTTTGAAAATTTTAATTATCTTTCACTTTTTACTCACATGACACAGCTCCAAACAAAAATATTAAACTGTATAAAATAATTAACTGTGCTAAACATAAATACCAAAAAGTAATATAAGTATGATTAACTGAACAACAAGAGAATAAATTGCAAAGAATGCCCGAGATATTTAAAATATTGCAGAATTATTAAATAAAAGAAAATTAATCTCAATTAAGATAAAATTCAATTTTTGAAAGGCTGAAATCAGCTTTTAAGATTTCAGCCTTTCATATTCTGTCATATATCTGTTTATAGGCTTTGATGTATATTTTTAATCTTATAATAATTATAAAATTTTGAAATAAACTTTTTTGTGAACACATTACTATGTAGTACCATTTGTAGAGAAACAATATTAAATGAAACGATTAACTGATTTTAAATCTTGGGAACATATTAAAATAGTTTATTGCCGACAAAAAAATACAAGAGTAAAACATTTCAAAATTAACACAACAGGAAGAAGGTGAAAGATCAGTTATAAAATAATATCTATACAAACATGAATAAGCCAAATTAAACTAGTCAATGTAAAAATTGAATTCATATGAAAATTTCTATTTTGCATATTGTTATTGCAACTTTTTGTATTAAAAATGATTTCATACTTATTATTAAAATTTTTACAAACACAATCTCCAACACATTTTTTTTTTTTTTTTTCAGATAGCAATTCTGTAAAAGACACCACTAATTATGTTATGTCAATATGACTTAAAAGAAACAGTAAACAGCATAATTTTAACAAATATTTCTAGAAAATCATTCAGAAATTGAAATTCCAATTAAATAATATAAAATAGCAATTATCAGAATTTATATATTTGTGGTAACTAGGTATAAAGATTCTTTCATTATGTCAGTACAATAAGATAGTGCACTTATATGTAAACAATACTTTTTTTTCAATAAGTGTTTAACTCCTAAGCAAATAAAATAATGCTTCCAACTGTTTTCTTCATTTTCAAGAGAAAGCATTTAAATTTATATTCTTCAAATGTAGAAAGAACTCTTAAAAATTTATTAATCATAACAAAATTATTATTGAATTAAGTATAAAAAGAATTAAATAAACATGATTTTTAAAAATATTTATTTATTAACATTAAGATTTATTTTTATCATGTTTGTTTGCTTTTATTTATTTATTTATTTTTTTTAAATATAGAAATAATGAAATCTTTTGGTGCGTGGTTTAACACGCATTGCCAAATTTACTTTAAATTAAAGTATTAAAACATTTTTACTTAATGAAAACTGCCAGCCATGTAAATAACAAAAATAAATTTTAATTAAAAATTAAATTAACAAATATAGAACATGATACATTGGCCGTAATTCCATCGACCAGCACGAGGCAGAAGTTCTAAGCCAGCTGGGGAAGGCTGGAAGTGAGTCACTCGTATTTGTTGGAGAGCAAAGTTCATCTCCATAGGTATGATTGATGCTTATCGCCAACTAGCGAAACAAACAGTCATTTATCGCCTGTTTGGCCGCTGCAGACTCCCTCCGCAGTCTCATTGGAAATGGACATAACGACGTGGGGGTCGAACTTGTCGGCCTGAGCTAGTTGTTTGCCTTGCTGGAACGACGATGGATGTCTCAGCTGGAAGTGTTTTGGTACACTTAGTAGTGGAACTTGCTTCTTGCTTGGCCGGTGGTATACTGGAACACTCAGGAGGAATAATAAAAGCAGGTTTCAGACGGTCTATAGAGATGGTATGGGAAGTTCCCTTGATCTCGAGATCAAACGTTTTTTGTCGCCTGACAAGAACTTTGTATGGTCCATCATATGGTGCTTGCAGGGGTTTGCGGACACCATCATGTCTCACAAATACATGTGAACACACGTTGAGGTGAGGATGCACAAAGATTGTTCTTTGGCCATGACAGGAAGTTGGAACTGGTCTCACAGTTGCAAAATGACGTTTTAAGTCCTCCACGAGTTGCTTGGGTGATGTATCTCCAGGTGTTGGATCGAAAAATTCTCCCGGGTAGTCGCAGAGATTTGCCATATACCAGCTCAGCTGTCGTCGCTTGTAGATCCTCTTTGAAGACGGACCGGAATCCGAGTAACAAGGTGGGTAGTGCTGAAGGCCACTGATCTGTGTTGTAGGCTTTCAAAGCTGCCTTTAATGGGCGGTGGAACTCTTCGATCAGGCCATTGGCCTGAGGATGATAAGGAGAAGATCTTATCCTTTTAATTCCTAGTAGTTGAGAGAGAGCGCGGAACAAATCACTCTCAAACTGTCTGCCTTGGTCAGTAGTAATTCTTACAGGGCAACCAAATCTGGCTATCCAGTGCTTAAAAAAATTTTGTGCTACTGTCTGTGCTGTCATGTCTGGAATTGGTACGGCTTCTGGCCATCTCGTGAACCTATCTATCATTGTTAAACAATAATAGATTCATTGAGAAGGAGGTAGAGGGCCTACAATGTCCAGGTGCACATGTTCGAACCTCTGTGATTGGTCTACAAATTTTCCTACTGGGGTTTTAGTACGGCGAATTACCTTCGATTTTTGATACGGGATGCAATGCTTAGCCCAATTGTTGCAGTCTTTTCGAATGGAAGGCCAAATAAAACGCGATCGAATTAATTTTGAAGTGCTGCGAATGCTAGGATGAGATAAATTATGTAATGATGCAAAAATTTGTTGACGAAATGATTCAGGAATATAAGGTCGAGCTGTACCTGTTAATACATCACAATAAATGGGAGTTTCGCAATTTGGAAAAGCAATTCTTTTAAATTGTAATGTTGCGGAATTATCGATTAAATTTTTTAATTCAGAATCAATTTGTTGCGCTTGTGCAATTTCGTTATAATCTATGGGATTTGGCATATTTATAGCGTTTATCCTAGAAAGTGCATCTGCTAATATATTCTCAGAGAATTTTATGTGGTGAATATCGGTGGTAAACTGAGATATAAAATCTAATTGTCTAGCCTGTCTCGGAGAGCATTTGTCCAAGCGTTGTTGGAAAGCGTAAGTTAACGGCTTATGATCTGTAAACAAAGAGAAATTTCTAGCTTCAAGCATATGCCTAAAGTGTTTGATGGCAGCATAAGCTGCTAATAACTCTCTATCGTAAGCGCTATAGTTTCTTGGAATTCTTCTTCCGCTTTATCTGACCAGTCCAATTTCGTTTTATCATTCTTTTTTGCGCCTTTTAAATATGAAGTTAAATGTACCTGATGTTTTGCTATGTTCGGTAAAAATCTACGGAAGAAATTTAAAAAACCTAAAAATCTTTGAAGATCTTTAACTGTTTTTGGTTGTGGATATTTGAGAATCGGTTCAACTTTATGGGGTAAAGGTTTGGTTCCCGAACTAGTAATTAAATGACCTAAGAAAGGAATTTCTGAGACGCCAAATATGCATTTTGAAACATTTATGGTTAGTCCATATGTATTTAATCTCTCTAGTACGATTCGTAAATGAGCTTTATGCTCTTCTTGGCTGGAACTAAATATTAAAATATCATCCAAATAAACATAGCAAAATTTAATATCTCCCAGGATTTCATTCATGAATCGCTGAATAGTTTGTGCTGCCCCACATAGTCCAAAATTTAAGAATGGGAATTCAAACAGTCCAAATGGTGTACAAACTGCTGTTTTTTGTATATGATCCGGATGCACTGGTATGTGAAAATAAGCACGGACTATATCAAGTTTCGAAAAAATATTTTTCCTGTGGAGTGCATTGGAAAAATCCTGGATATGGGGTATGGGATAACGGTCCGGTACAGTACAGGCATTTAATCTCCTATAGTCACCCACAGGTCGAATGCTGCCTGAGCTTTTGGTAACGACATGAAGGGGAGATGACTAAGGTGATTTTGATGGTCGGCATATGCCTTGATCCATCATAAACTGAAATTCTTTTTTGACGGCGTCATACATTTCTGGATTTAGCCTTCTAGGTTTACTATGGAAAGGCGGACCGGTTGTTTCAATAAAATGCACCGTATTATATTTAACAGGTTTTAACCCAAATGTTAATTTTGTTAATTCTGGGAATTCCTCCAAAATTTTATGGTATATTGATTCACCAGAAATAAGTTTTCGCCCTTTGAGATCTATTAATAGGTTAAAGGTTTGTAAAAAATCGGCCCCTTTTATGGGAACAGGCACATTAGCAATTAAAAATTTCCATGGAAAATTTCGCCTGAGACCTAAGTCCACATTTAATAATTTAGATCCATAAGTATAAATTTTGGAGTTGTTAGCTGCAAAAAGTTGCAGAGAATCAGGTTTTAAATTTTTTTGGTTTTTGTTGAGTGGTATGCATGAAACATCAGAGCCAGAATCGATCAAAAATTTGAAATGTGATCTCTTATCAAAAACATGCAAACGATACGATTGCGCGGCTGCCGCCGATGTAGGTTGATCGACAGCCGCTATTGCGAGTTTTCCTGATCCGCGTTAGTTGAGTACGAACAAGGCGATACGCACTTCAGTGCCTTTTCTCCGAAACGCACATGATAATAACAGAATTTTCTCCCACGATCACCGGAACGCCCACGCGAAAAACTGCGCTGTCTTTTTTTCGATGGAAAGGGTCTCTGCTTCTGTCGTGGGAAAGCCGTTGTACCTGTTTACTTAAAGCGGCGATTTCGCTTCGGAGTGCAGTAAACTCATCCAGAGTGGAAGCTTTCTGCATGGCATTACTTTCCGCGCTTCGGCTTACGGCAAAGACGCTACTATCTGTTGAGGAAATACGGACCTCGGCAATTTTGTCAGCCATGTTGGCCAAATTGTCCAGGGGTTCAGAACTTATTGATAAAATTGCCTGCATTTCTGACGGCAGTCTTTGCAGCCATAAAGTTTTGAGAAAATCGTCTTTTATGCCCGTGCCACCACCGAGTTCGCGCATCTTTCGGAGTAACTGCGATGGTTTATCGGCGCCTAAATGTAGTTCAGAAAGCAGTCGACGGATCTGTTCATTTTCCGAAGCGGAAAATTCGGCTATAAGTCGAGTCTTGAACGCGTCATATTTGTTGGTTTCGAGTAAAATATCAGCTACCGCAGATAAAGTTTCCGGATCAATAGTTGCAATCAAATGATTGTATTTTGTAAGATCATTGGTTATTTTTGCTAGAGCAAAATTGCTTTCTACTTGGATGAACCATAATTTTATATTGTTCCTCCACAGCGGCGGTATTTTCACCGAAAGATGGGACACCTGCGACTCTGTCGGAGCGTCAGCATTGACAGTTTCGTTTTCAGAATTAAGCATTTTTGGTTTCTCGTTGTGGAAAACGAATAATTTTTTACAATATTTACGAATATCAGAAAAATTTATGATTATTTAAATACACGTGTTTTTTTTAAAAAAATTGGGAGTTAAGAATCGAAATAATAAACATGGTAGCCAAAACGAAAGTAATAAGAAATTAATACTCCGAATACGAAAAATAACACAAAAATTAATACTGAATATAAATATTACGCTTTCTTCGCCAAAATAATGTGGAAATGAAATATTGACCAATCACAGAGAAATGAAAATAACATTCGAACACATACCTAATCCTAAATACATTACTTCTCGGCACAATAATCCAAAATAATCCATAACGAAAAGTAATTGAGAAGCTCAATCACCAAAATCTGATTTCAGCATATTTTAGAAATTTTGAGGCTGGACTTCGCAAATTTTAGAAGAGTAAAAACGAAAGTACCGGGTCACCAGTTTGGTGCGTGGTTTAACACGCATTGCCAAATTTACTTTAAATTAAAGTATTAAAACATTTTTACTTAATAAAAACTGCCAGTCATGTAAATAACAAAAATAAATTTTAATTACAAATTAAATTAACAAATATAAATCATGATACATTGGCCGTAATTCCATCGACCAGCACGAGACAGAAATTCTAAGCCAGCTGGCGAAGGCAGGAAGTGAGTCACTCGTATTCGTTGGAGAGCAAAGTTCATCTCCTTAGGTATGATTGATGCTTATCGCCAACTGGCGAAACAAACAGTCATTTATCGCCTGTTTGGCCGCTGCAATCTTATAAATGTTTTTTTTTTTTTACTTTTGAAATTCTTTTCCATAATACAACTTACACAGCACCAAAATTTTATTACATTAATTGATAAATAAATGTGACTAAATGAAAACCAATGAAGAAGTGCACAAAATTCCAAAAGTCCATTTTTAAGAAAACAGTGAAAATTCGATTTCAAAGTTAAAATATATCCAGCTAAACTAAAGTCTATAACAATTAAATACCAAAGGAAATCATGATCAGTAGTGGAATTTAAATTTTGATTATAATTAAGAGAATATAATTAAAACATGTTTAATTTAAATAGCTTTCTACATTCAAAGAATTTTGGTACAAGAAAGTAACTGCATATAGTTAAAGTGCTTTGTCTGATTTATAACAAAAAATCTTTGCTTACGGGTTAATCTGAAACAATTGCTTTCATTACAAATGGCTAAACTTTCATACGAATAATGATAAGAAGAAAACACACAGCAGAAAGATCTTAAAATATTGTTTGCATTTGTAATAATTGCACCAAATAACAATCCTTCAAGAACAATATCCTAGTAATAGTCCATTTTATTTTTTCAGGGAAATGAAGTTTGAAGCAGAGTCTTCAGCATATCCTTATGAAATGAAAACACAAGAAATAATGCCAGAAGACTTAAATGGCCACAACTAGAATTACACAGTTTATATATTTTTTAAATCGAATTTTCTATTGACTAAATTCTGTCTATGCAATCACCCATATAAGCAAATATTTTTTTTACGTTATAAATCGGTGACCTGGTGGCATAGTGATAGCATTTCACGCTCCCAGCGCACAGGTCCAAGATTTCAACCTCGGGTTGAGCAAGGTCGACTCAGCCTTTCATCCCTTTAGTGGGTCGATAAACTGAGGACCAAGCATGCTTGGGAACTAAACATTGGAGGTTCCATGTTAGGCTGACCACCTAACCAAGGCATATACCTAGTACCCAGTGTCCTTGGTCAAGAAAGCAGATATCAGCACGGTAGGCCTCGGCTCACACGGGCTGTCATACCACTGAGTTTAGTTTAAATCAGTCAAATAGAATGAATTACTGACTTGCAACAATAGTACATTCTTTGGGAAACTAAGTCATTGTGGAGAGAAGAAAAAGCCAGCAATGATAAAAGGCATTTAAAATACACAACACAGAATATTAATGGTTACAAACATGTTTCATAATCTTTCATGTGAGATTGGCCACTATTTGGATGAAGTCCATGTGACCAATTATAGCCACCTAAAGCAATTATTATACGCTTCTCTCCCCTCCAATAAATTTTGTTTTGTACTGCATTTTTCCTTCTGAACTCTTTTCATTTTCGGATGCTTCCTTAAGAATTTTTTTAAAAAATTAACTGATCAGTTCAAAGACATTAAAATTCAAATTAATGTCTGAAAGTTTACATGAAAAGATCAGAGTATTCTTTAAAAGCTGTAGGAAAACAATCTAAATTTTTTAGTTCTCTTTTTTTTATTTCATATCTTTTATTTATAAAGCTTCTGTAAGCAGTTTTTAAGATTAATGTTGTAGAAATTATTATTAATAATAGTTTAAGTTAGTAATTTTAATTTACTTAGGTTACATAAAAAGATTAATCAGCATTTAAAAATGTATTTTTAAACTACTTACGTGATGTGTTTTATGTTATTTTTATGAATCAGAATTGTTGTTATAGAGTCATAGAATTTGATATATGAATTTCAAATATTAAAATGTTAATATTTCTATTTTATATCATGCAAAAAATAAGTTAATTAAAAAAAAAAAAAAAAAAAACTTTTTGCTCACATGAATTCTAGACATAGAGAAATGAAGTGAACTTGCATCATGAAAAGTATTCTTTTTTTTTTTTTTCCCCTTCATGTTATTGCTTATGAAGCGTTCTGGCTAGGGATTGCAATACCGGTATTTTGAGCCCTTTTACAATTTTGTAATACCGGTATTCACAAGTTTAAATACCGGTTTCTCGGTATTTACTAGAGATTTTTTAAATTGTCCCCACTCTATGTTCAGGGATCGCCAACATAGCAAAATAGTATAAGTTATTGTTTTTATGTTTCCCTAACGGGCAAAATTAATTAGCTAATTAATGGCTTAATTACTTAAATCTAAATTTGCAAAACATAGATTATCCTTTATTGTATCTATAACGACCAATGGAGCAACAGTTATGAAAAAAGTTGGAAAGTTGATTGGTGCAAATCAGCAATTGTGCTATGCTCATAGAATTCAATTAGGAGTAATAGATGTATTATACCAAAAAAATAAAGAACAGAAGAATCAGAATACTGTGGATATAGAAACTCGAATTCCGACATTGAAGAGAGTAAGAGTGAGAGTGATACTGACAATGAAGATAGTGACAATGTAATTGTGGAAGAAGATATTGCTAATGAGGATGAAATATTAACCCATCAAGAATTGCTTCCTATAACTTATAAAGTTCGAAAAATTGTTAAGATATTTAAAAGTTCCCCTATAAAAATGACATATTACTAAAATATATACTAACTGAAAATAAAACAGAATATATGTTAATATTAGATTCTAAAACACGTTGGGACAATTTACTCCTAATAATGGAACGATTTTTGAAAGTGGGAAATCCAATGCAAAAAGCAATAATCGACTTAAACCTGAAAATTAATTTTTCAGATAGTGAATTCGACTTAATATCCAGAATTATATCAGCTCTACTTCCAATAAAACTGACTATTGAGGCATTATGTCGGAGAGATTTTAATTTATTAACAGCTAATGCAACAATAAATTTCATGATGCAATCATGAAAAAACAGCACACATCACTATTTGAAGAATTATATATTACATTGAAAAATCGCACAGAAGAAAGGCATACCGAAATAGAAAATGTCTTATGGTATTTACATAATTTTTAAGATTTTAAAAATGAAAAAGAAGAAAAGAAAATAATCAATTCAAATCTGATTAAGTTTATAGTAAATTTTCTTACAATTTTTTTACCCACAAACCTATCCGCATTCAGGAGAATTCGGTTCAGTTATCGAAGATTATGACGACACTAAATGTCGATAGTGAAAAGGAATTGTCTCTTGAACAAAAATTAGAATTAGCAATAAATAAAATTTCAACGAACCAAAATACAATACAGAAATCAGCTATATCCAAAACCATCCGACGAGAAATTGATTTATTTGAAGATGAGGGATTTAGAGGTAAATACTTGGAAAAAGTATATCGCGTATTGCTAACAGCATCACCAACTAGCGTAGATGCCGAAAGGGCATTTTCGACAGCTGGTAATTTTTACACAAAATTACTTTTCAGGCTTAATGACAGTACAACTGATGCATTATGTTTTTAAAGATCACATTTCAAAAATTTGTAATAGTACCACAAACTGAATAGTGATATTTACATTTTTTTTTTTTTTTTTTTTTTTTTTGTGATTTAAATAAATAAGTTGTTCTTTTACTTTTTGTGATTCTTTATATACTGCTATAATTTATAAGTTACATATTACTTTTTGTGATATTTACACTCTAACAAAACTGGTAAATAAAACAAAGAAACACTTGTGTTTTCTTTCTTTTTCTAAAATTTCTAATACCGGTATTAAAACCGGTATCCCGGTATTAAGATCTAAAAAATACCGAATACCGGTATTGAAATTTTGGCCCGGTATTGCAATCCCTAGTTCTGGCCATTTATAATCAAGCAACATTCAACACAATAGCACATTTAATCCATAACAACAAAAATACACTCTCATCTTATTTGCCTTTAAATAGAAAAATTAATCATATAAACAATTAAGAGGTTATCATAAATTTTACTGTACTTTTAAAAATACAGTAGGCATCTCGAAATCTTTTCAAGTGAAGATAAATATTCAAGACAGCAATTGCCACAGTGAATGGAAATACAAAGGTATTGCAAATTTTGGGAAACTCTTCCGAAAACTTGGAGCATTATACAAAGAAATTTGAAGATCCATGTAATTTATGTTGTTGTTGTTACACATCCCCCTGGAGAAGGAAAGCCTAGACTAGGTACAGGAGGCCCCATCGCGTCAGTTCCTCATAAATCTGAAGAAAGTCCCGTTCAACCAGCAGCTGATTATAAGAAACGCCAAGACAAAAAAGAAAGTGAACAAGACTAGCAGGTTGGGAGCAGGAACAAGGTTGGAAAGTCTTCTCCCCATTCTGAAACCTTAAACACTTAAGATGGCCACTACAAAATCTGGCCATGGCCAATTGGTAAGGCCGAGGACCACATCATGTTATTGATAAGCCAGGGCGGTCCAGGAACCCCTCTTCTGCTGTATTCAGTCTATCCGCTTCGTGTGCTGCTGTCTACTGAAGCGTGCTACTGTGTTCGTCTTCGTGTAAATAAACGTCGTTTATTTCTACTGATGCCTGCTAATTGAGCGTTCTCCACACCATATCACTTCCACTATCCAAACGAACCCGGAAATTTCGTAACAATTCACTGATGATCAATGAGCCCATATCAGAATTGAACAATTATGATCCATGAAAAATGGTCATGATCTCTCCTTTAGGCATCATCAATAGGAGAAACAGAACTTTTAATGAAATCTATTAGATTAATAGCAATTCTTTGAATATTTCTAATTGTATAGAAGAGTGTAATGTATTTATTTGCAACAATTATTGCTTCATTTATGTTACCAGATTTACACTGTTCAGAAATATAAAACATCACTTCATTTATTTTGTTAAGATGATTGTCCTGAAAATAAAATAATTCTGATAAGAATAATTTTAAAAATATACTTAATTAAATTTTTTTGGTTATGTGTAACTGATTAATCTTTAATTTACAATTCTTCATTTTAAATACTATGGAATTTGAATATTTATTTCAAGATTTCATAATATGCCAAGCTGATATAGAATCAATACTTAATTATACTAAAAGATTAAATGACAATTAATTTTTAAAGAAATATACTATCAAGAACATTTTAGGGCACAAAATTTGAAAATTCTACTCCATTAAGAAGTGAAAGAAATATTGATTACAAAAGCATTATTTAAAAATAAAAAACAACTTAATTTAAATAAGCAATAATAATTCATTAGAAAAATTAATTGAATTCCTTACAAATACTATGGAATATAAAACAACCTTCGCACAATAGTTAAAAATTGCTTTTTAATATTATTTAAATCACATTTTTCTTTTCAATTTCAGAGAATATTTACTATAATCTTTTACTCCTCATTTTTATTTATTATGAATGTATCTATTAACTTATGTTTTAACTTTTGAAATTTAATAACAAATAAATCATTACACTTGATACGTCACACTTATAAAATAGCCGATAGCGAAAATTTTGTATTAATATTTAATATCATAATAATTTTCCTTATATTTACCTAAAAGACAGTTCTATATGCAAAACTAATTATCGGTTTTCTGCTCTTCATAGCAGAGTTTAAGAGATATCAAAATCATATTCAAAATTTTTTTAAAAACAATAGAACTTATTAGTAGAGAATTAAAAGCTGTTGCAGACTATCATGGTTATTCACTTTCATATTTCTGCTTGAATTCCTAAACTACATAATAAAATGTACTAATTAAACAATAATAATGCACATATTGGAAATTTGCATTTTAATATGATTAAACGAACCACCTTTGGTAACCAGCTATTTTTCAACTATTACTAATAGTATTAATCTAGCCATGTCAACTGTCATGAAATATATCTTATCATAATAAATGAAAATACTATTTTAAGTTAAATTTGAAAACACTGCACATTCTTATTGTCTAGCAATATAAGTAAACTGGGGAAAGGGGAAGAGATACTGTCAAAGTTTTAATTTGTGACATGTCTAGGAATTTTAAGATATTGGAGGCAATAATTATTGATAACATATCTAAGAATAAAAATATATGCATTTACTAAGAATCAATTTCATATGACAAAAACTTTCAAAATTGGTATAGTGGCTGTGGATGTCCATCTTTTATTTTCATCAAACAATTTATACAGAAATTGTGATTCTCTAAGGGGTCAGGGCAAACAATCATTAATGACATATTTAAACGTTATAAACTTTCATATGAAACAAAAAGTGGCGAAATCGAACCATTAGGTGCAATTAGGGCTGGTTCTTAGCCTTTCCTGGTTATTTTAAACTTTTAGATAACAAAAGAAAAAAAATGCTGACCTATAAAACAGAGAGGGAAAAAAATCTATAATAGAATTAGTCAGCATCATGCATAGCACAAGACAGGGCTTAAAAATATCTCTTCATAAATGTATCTATGGTATATAATAGTTATTGATATCTGATATTCATCTACAAATTTTTGTTTTGGCATTTAGCAACTTAGAATTTATTTTATGTTTAAAGGTCACTGCTTTATCAGTAAGTGAATAAAGCTAAGCATCAATAAAATTAATAATGAGATCATAAACTTCCATGTTACATTTTATGCTGGATTATAACATAAGACAATGAGCTGAGATAAGAAATTTTTTATTATTTTAATTACTATTTGTTTTAATCCATTTTTAGTTATTTGACAAATTTTTTAGTTCACAGAATTTCAGGGTTTTAACATTTACTTTTAATGCTACAACATAATTTTATTTAAAATGCACTACTAAATATATATATATATATATATATATATATATATATATATATATATATATATATATATATATATATATATATATATATATATATATATATATATATATATATATTTCTTACTTTCATCAATTAATCTGTGCCAAAATCAGATCTAAAATGTAGTTAAAAATTAACAAGAGACAATCTAGATAGACACATCTTCTAGTAAATAAATGCTAAGTAACATATTTTAAATAGAAAACATGATAAATAAAATGTACAGTGCTTGCTTTTGCACCAAATGCTTTCTTGCATATTTTTGTTTAATTTGAGCCCTTATGTGTTTCAAGATCAAATTTTGTAAAAAATTTTTCTGTTACTTTTACATACACTCAAATTTTGAAAACTAAATATATGCATGTTCTGAATGGCAATATTCATTTTTTAATATTTTAGATAATTATCTGCTAAGTTGTTTTATTACAGTTTCATAAGTGAGGTATTATTGTAATTGAGAAAAAAAATCATTACATTTATAATAATTATATATAAATTAAAGGGGGGGGATAAAAAATTATTAAAATAAAAAAAAACTTTTCTTTAGAATACTAACTAAAAAAATTTTTTTAATTAGGTTTCTTTAAAAATTATATTGCTATACTACATTTGCTAATGAGTTATCACTATAATTTAGTGAAATATTAATGTAATTACTATTTCCATCATTTAAAAATTTATTTAAAACTTGAATATTTTAATCATTTAAGTACAGTTAAATAGAGTAATTTTATTTTATCTTCAGCAATAAAATTTTTAAACCCAAACAGGAAGATGAGGCTGAAAATCTAAGAAGATACTGAAAAAAAAAAATTAAATAAAAATAAAGATATTACTATTTATTTTAAATCTCATCTTATTCTAGCAATTCTAAAAGCACTACCTTGGAATAAAACATATATTTTAGAATATAAACAAGGCTGATTTTCTGATGCTATATCAAAGCAATCCAGAAACAAATAAGAGAAAAAAATTTATTTTAAGTCCATCAATGACACTTGGTATAAACATGAATCAGATTCTGATAATAAAAGGGGAAAATTACCTATTGAAAGAAAGTTCACTATCAATTTCTGAATCATCATCATCATATTCAAAGCCTATTTCATAAATATTTTAAAATTTACTTTTTTTAGATAGAGGAACCAAATTATTTTGGAAAAAACTGACAAAATCTGTACAAGGACAAATTTCTGCCTGCTTTTCAGGTGAGTCAATTTCTTTGTCTTTTTTCTGAAATGTAGAATTTTCTGGAGATATAGGTGTAGAGCAATAATTCAAAAAAAAAAAAAGTTTTACTTTTTTTTTTTTTAATGTATTATCAATACAAAATTCAATATCTTTTGTTTCAGTTTCTCCAGTATTAGATCGTTCATAATCTAATTCTTCAGGAAAGTAATTTTCAACATGGCCAACTGAATTATTTTTATCAGTATTTGTAGAATGTTGGCTTGAAGACAAACTGGACTTGGAAATAACAAAATATGTTTCAAAACTTTTATCACCTGTCTCCATTAAAGTATCATTATCTAAATTTTTTAAATAATCTTTCAAGTCAGAACTACTTATTTCAAACTTAACAACAGTTGGATTAGAGAATTCTTTTCCATCCATTTGGCTATTACAAACAGGTGATGGGTTATCGAGAATGTCATTTGACTCAATTTTCTCTTAAAAAATATTGCGTATAAAGTACACTCCCATCTGGCCTAATGTCAAGAAAAGGCAGATAAAAAAGCCAAATAGGCCGGAGTTCTATGAGCTCATTTGTTTGCCCACAAATACCAGAAGTTAAACGTAATGAGTAATATGTACTTTCTCAGTTCTTAGTGAATACCAAGCCTTCCATTTATCTTAAACCATGAAGAAAGTGAAACACAGCCGCAGCCCAGGAGTATCATAGAAGCAATTGCCAGTAACATCGAGTTAAAATAGAAGACTCTATACTAGTAATTTATATACTCCACAATTTGATGAATTTTTAGATGATTACCAGTAGCTTTTGCATCACTAACAGCAGTAAGGAGCGAAGAAAGTGAATTTTAATCAAAATTATTCTTTTTCACAATAAGCTATAAATAGAAGTTATCTTTACATACTCTATATCTAAAAGTAGGAAACAATACATTTATACTTTCCTTAATTTTAGAAAAAACTTGTGTGTTCACAAATACTTATACTGCCTCCATGAAGATTGCAGATAATTTGAAAGTTGGCAATAAACTTTGACAAATTCTTGCACACCCTTTCGACAAACATCAGTATTATACAAAGAAAGCTTTATTCATTGATCATGGAAAATTAATCCTTTTTAATCTTTACCATTTTTTTTTTATTTATTCAGTGCAAGATCCTTAAATGTAGATTTATAATCTGATTACAAAAGTAACAACAAAAAGAAATTTTAGAAATGTATCATAAAAATGCAAATAAGAAGAAAAAAAAAAATTCATGGGAACAATATTAAAATGCTTTTACCAGTAAAATGTACAATAAAAAAAACATTATTTGGGGACAGATAATTAATTACATGAAACTGAACAATATTTTATTTAATACTAGCCAACTTCAGGTGACGGTTGATTTGCCAGGGTAAATTATAGTTTAAAACTTAGATTAAATCTTCTAATATATATATATATATATATATATATATATATATATATATATATATATATATATATATATATATATATATATATATATATATATATATATATATAATTTGATCATCTATGCATTTTTATTTAGCCAAGCAATTTTAAACTTCCAATTTTGGTAGACATCAATTCATGCTTTCTAAGAAATTGCATTATTTTGTTCGATGCACTACGCATTTCACTCATTTTTTGGCATCTGCAGCAATTTGAACCTCTAATTAAATTTTAAAAAAAGATTAAACCTCAGCTAATCCATAACTTTCTAGTTGAAATTAAATATTTTAAGAAATGCTTAAACAGAAAATAAAATCGTTTAGTTTTAAAGTTTTGTGTATATTTTAGAATGTGTTTCAGAATTTAGATAGTATGTCAGAGAATCATTCTATAACCATTCAACAAAAAAATCATATATATATAATTATAATAAGAAAGCAATTTTCAAACGAAAAATGTAATATTTTTATGCATCCAAATATATTACGAGACAAAATTGTTTTAAAATATAGAAACTAAAAAAAAAAAATTCATTACTTATTTCTAATGTTATGCTTCAACCATAAGTGCAATAAAATTTCAAAAATGTTATTAAAAGCATTCTTTTTAGAGACTAAATCATCATATCTTGATTATCAATACTGGAAAAAAAATCAAGGTGGAAATATTTATAACAAAATAAAAATGTTGATTTATTACAACAATGAAATGAACAGCTATATAATACACTTTCAAATATTGATAGCAATTAATTAAAAATAAAAATGAACTGCAGAAAAATTCATTTGGTGTCATTGAAAAGATTTTTTTTTATTTTAAAATAAGAAAAGAATTAATATTGCTTAGTTTTTAATAAATAAAAATTCTAATTAAAAATTTGAAAACCTTCCAAGTTGCACTTTTTTACTTCTAAATTCTATGTATGTGAAATCTCGCAGTTCTACATTTGATGATCTGTCCTGTAGACCACTAACACACACACCTCCTTTACTGTAGTTTGAAAAGTATTTTGAATCTTAAAAAAAAATTAATTAATTAAAACAAATTATACTATGCCCAAAAATTGGTCATGACAATTGGTGACATGACATCATAACTTGTAATAAATAAAAATATTCAAATTTTACAGTTTATAAATTTAAAGTAAAATGTACAGATTTTAAATCTTAAATATGTATTATCCTTATTAAATAAAGAATTGATTCCTATTCATTAACAAATGGTTATAACTGAGAACCCATTGTTATTTTTATTGAAAGGAAATGCAGAAAAAGAGATTAATACGAATGTTATAAGTAGACTGCAATAATGAGCAAATACTAAAAATATAATATAGTATAGTATAAAAAAGAAACTAACTTTCCAGAATGACTCATTGAGGAAAAGTAAACAAAAAGCATAAAAAGTAATTCCAGTTAGTATTTATCTTAATTATTTCTTGTAATTTTTACTACAAATTTATACAAATACTTCTCATATAATACAGTTGAATAAAATTTAAAAAATAAAAGATATTTTCCTAATAATATACAGTACTCCACCACTTATGATGACTTAAGTACAACTCAGCAAATTAGATTTTTTTAAATGGACAAACTATCAAATTTAGCATTATACTTAATACGGTTAAACTTAATAGTTTACAGCCATCATAACTTTCGAAGAAAATGTTACAAAATTTTAAGAGAATATGTTCTATTAGCACAAAATATCCAAGAACATTGTTGCAATATCTTCACCACATTAGTCAACATTCAGATTATTCAAAACATCATGAAAATATCATACAATAACCTTTGCAAATAGGATGGTGCTTTTGTTCCACCAAATAGATGAATTGTTATTGAGAATTTCTCTCATCAAGAAAGGTAATTGAAAATGCCAAGTCATGGCATTTACATTCTTGGGAAATGCAGCATTATGAATAATACAGAATACAACAAATTACAAAAAGTTAAAACTCTCACCTTTTTTTTAGAATACCTTGAATCAATTTTAAAAAAAGAACTAAATTTAAAGATAACCAAAAGAATAAAGCTGGTTTGAAATGCTCTTTGGTGAGCGGTTTCGTTTCAACAACGACACCATTTGACAGCCTTAAAACAGTTATTACTAAATGAAGAGAGAATCAAAGTTTAAGAATGCAAACATTTAAATCACGTACTGGACAAATACATCACACTGGTATTCAAAACTATGTTAATCCAACATTTTTTTTTTAAATATGATAATGGATAGAACAAAGGAGTTTTTTTAAAATTAAATTTGCATTTCTTGAATATTTTACAAGAAAATATTAACACAATTTCTCTTACCTCAAAATCTTTTTTATTATTATTATTTTTATTTATTTCACAATAACAAGATTTCAATTCTATTAAATCCTTCAGCTCTATGATTAAAACCAATTCAACCGCGAAGATGGTATATAGCCAGCAACCACAAATAATACGAATTTGACACTCTCTAGAAATCGACCAGAACATGACAACCTAAATAAGTACAATCACAGCGCATCTTATAAAAGCATCAGGCTGATGTGAACTGCGCTGTGATTGGACTCCTAAAGGTTGACATGAGCTTGCCAATGCCTCGATTTGGTGCTTATGTTTACATAACACTTCCAGATCGACATGCTAAGCTTAGACTTTGAACAGAGGCGCCTCGATCTCAGGAGACACCCGTGCACAAGTCGAACCTGATTGGTTTGTCAGATCAGTGAATTGAAAACCGCCAAATGCGTTTATCGCCAATTTTACAGTAACCAATTTTTATCTACGAAGCGGTTAGCATTGTTCATTATTGCAAGGATAAGCAATAAGCATGGAATTTAATTGTACACTATGCGGAGCTGAATTTTATAAAAGACGAAGACAGGAGGAAAGTGTACTTCAGGAATGTGTACCAAAATTCACTTCTTATTGACCAGTCTCAGCTCGCGAAAGTATCCCGCTATGCATATCCATGTGATTGGCTAACGTGCAAACATGATTGATTGTGTATATTTACATTTCGCAGATAAACAATAAAGGTATGTCTGATTCTCTCAGATTAATCTTTAAACCACTGCTATCTCTCGTCTAAAATAAGGGTTTGAATTTACACAGAAGGTGAAAGAATTTCTTAACAAGTATTGATATATGTAGGATAGTAAACATAAAAATGTTAAATGTTTAAAATATCATTTTAGAATTAATTGTATTCTACTTGAAAGTTTATTATACTTTTTGAGAAGTTTTTTTTATTATTGGAAAGCTTTTAATTTAAAAATAGAATACATATGAATGTTTATATATTTTGAATTGAACATTATATTTTATTATTGAAAATAAAATAAAAGATAACGTACGAGTTTGTTTGTGATTTTTTCAGGAAACAACGTTTTCTACTGTACGTTAAATAAAATAGTGACGTCCGCAACAGGACACAATGAGTGTCACAAATATACTTCATGTTGTGAAAGGATTTTAAAAAGAAGATTTAAAAACTGCAGCAGAATCGCTTGGCATATTTATATCAGCGAGTAGCACGATATCGGAATTAAAAGATTCGATTATAAATAGTACATCGTATAAAGATGATGCTGAGTTTGTTAAAGAAATATTGACGACAACCGTTGAAGAAAGAAAACAAAAAGATGAATTTGAAAAAGAAGAAAGAAGACGAAGAGATGAATTTGAAAGAAAAGAAAGAGAAAAAGAAAGACTATACGAATTGGAAAAGAAGAGACTTGATAGCGAACTAGAATTGGCGTGAATTAGACAAAGAGAAGTTTCCTCTGATGTAACTGAGGCTAACAATTCAAGAAGAAAGTACACCTTGCCAAAATTACAATTTAGACAGTTTAGAGATGATTTGAAAGACTGGTTACATTTTTGGAGTCAGTTCCAACATATTGATAAGGAAGAAGATAAAGCAGCTGAGGATAAATTCCAGTATTTAATACAAGCAACAGTTGTCGGTTCAAGAGCCAGAGAAGTAGTAGAGAGTTTCCCGCCAACCGGAGTTAGTTATGGTGAGGCGATGGAGAGTTTGAAATCTCGTTTTTGAAAGGAAGACCTTTTGGTTGTATATGTCAGAGAATTAATTAAATTAATTATTTCTGTGCAAACAAAAAGAAACTTTTCACTAAAATCATTATATGAAAGTTTGAAGCGAATATGCATGCTCTCGAAACTTTAGAGGTTACTGCAGATAAATGCGGATCAATATTGTATCCAATGGTAGAATCCTGTTTTCCAGAGGATTTCTTGAAAGCCTGGAACAGGAACAAAGCCTCTGGTTCGCCAACTGAAGTCCAAAAGCATTTAAACAATTTGATGGTGTTTCTTAAAACTGAAGTTGAAGAGAAGGAACGAATATGTTTGGCAATGAAAGGTTTTGGTTTGAAGAAAAATGAAGATAAAAAAATAGATTGAAGAAGCAGGACTTCGTAATTTCCAAGCCTAGATCCCCTACTGCAGATGGGTTAGTGACTACAACAGCACAAGAAATAAAAAAAATCGTGTATATTCTGTGGAGGTAAGCAACATTCAAGCTCAGAATGTTTTTCAGCACAAAAATTAATTTATCTGAGAGAAAAAATATTTTGTAGGAAAAAGGCTACTGTTTCTTATGCCTTCATTCTGGACACCGAGTCCGATTTTGTTGTGTGTTTTTAAAAATGCCTTATTTGTGGGGGAAAGTATGCGCCTTAAATGTGTGAAAAGCTTGACTCGAAAAATAAAGATATGCAAAAGAAAGACGAGGTAAAAGTGTCAGAAAATGAAGTTGCTCTAACTAATATCAATAGAGACAATAAAGTGTTTCTTCAAACTTTGAAAGTAAAATTAATTTCAGATAATAAAATAGTTGAAGCACGAGCAATTCTAGATTCTGGATAACAAAAATCTTATATTTTGAAAGATGTTGCAACCAAAATGGTTCACGTATCAATACGAGAAGAGATTGAGGACCATTCGTTGTTTGGTGGTGTTATATCGGAGAACAAACATCAGTGTTACAGGAAATGTTTGGCCGATCTTAGTGAAAGTTTCAGGTATAATTTTGAAGCCTTGGATCAAACAGTAATATGTGAAAATATAATTCCAGTCAGCACAGGATCATGGCTAGAAGAGATTCATAAAGTGAAAATCAATTTGACTGATTTGGGAGAGATATAATTATCCTGGCCACAGATGCATCCAAGAATAAGAATTCTACTGCGGTGGCGGCTGTCAACTGCTCCTCGAATGTTTTCATAAAGAGAACGGTTCACAGCATTAACTCTGTGTTTTCAGGGGAGGGCTTTGCTATAGCTCTGGCTATAATGAACTTTGTCAAAGAACATAAAGATTATATTTTATTGACTGACAGTTTATCCAATTTTACAGCCCTGAGACGCCTAAACTTCAATTCTCCCAGAAGTGCTCTTTTTGTGGCCCGAACTATATTTAATGCCTTAAAGATTTGTTCCTCATTAGAGCTGATATACACTCCTGCCCACATGAGAATTGCAGAAAATGAACGGGCTGATGATTTAGCTAAGCAAGCCTTAACTTCTCCTAATATCTGCGACTGGATCTCGCCCGAAGACACCAGTTCGGTATGCACTAAAATTGTACGACATAAACAAAACTTAGAATGGGAAAATTCTAAATACTATGAAAAATACAAATGCCTTGATACTTTCAATTAAAAAAAATCAATTGGTCTAGACGTAATGAGGTCTTAATTTTTCGATTAATATCTAGGACTCTGCCAGTCAACGCAGTTCTTCATAAATGTAGGCTCATTGAATCCCCAAATTGTGTCTATTGCCAGATTCCTGAAACTTGTGGACATTTTGTCCTCTCTTGCCGTAAATATGAGACAGCTAGAGTTTGTCTCCGTGCCAAGTTGGGTTGTATTCCACTGTCTTTAGATTGGATTTGTGATTTCTCCGTTCAGGGTTGTCATAAAGTGAAGGCTTTTTGAGCTTTCTTTTTTGATTCTGGCAGATTTTAACTTTTTTATGATATTCGTGTTTTGATTCTTTTAACCCGGCACAAGCTTAGAACTAGTTCAGGAGCATACGCCGAGAAACAAACCTCCATTCCTTCCTTCCTTTCTTCTTTTGCGATGTGTGGTGTTACAGCTCCATCGCATATGTTTATACTAAAGATCCTGTAAATAATTTCAACTAATAAATGTTGATAAATAGTTTTTAAGTTTTTTGAATTAGTGAGTACATTGAAATATCCATTTGATCACATTTTTTCAAATAATTATCATATATATTTTATCTATCTATCTCTCTCTATATTTTTTGTAATGTGTAAATAAAAAATATGAAATTATAATTTTGTTTGTTTTCCTTTAATGATCTCTAGAAATTAAAATGAAATAACTGATTCATAAGTTGCATAGATTTAAAAAAAGTATCTATACGTTTTATATTTCATAATTTGAAATTGTAAGCATAATTTATTCAATATATACTAATTTGAATTTCTTGTTCTTTCCTCTGAGCAAACTGAAAACATCAAAGTCTCAATATTAATAAAAATCATTTCATAAGAAAAAAAAATGTAATAATTTTATTAGTAAGCTTTAAAATATTAACTTATCTAAGAGTAATAATTTATTTTTAAAAAGAACTATATTTATAAGATTCAACATTCAATAATATTTAAATAATATGTAAAAAAAGAACATATGTAATTTTTCAAAACACTGCCATAGTCATTTGTCAAAATGTATCCTTTGGATAAAAAAAGGGAGGTGGGGAAGGATATGGGAAAGGAAAGAATAAAGCAGCACCAAACGAATTAAAAAACGACGTTAATTAATTATGCAAAAACAATAATTCCACTGAAAATACTAATTAAAATTTTAATATAAGAAATAAAACTATATAGCTACGAAAATTTGGAGAAATTAATTCAAAATAATATCTTTAAAAAAATCAGAAGTTCTTAATAATTGATCGGCTAGCGTAACATTTACTAAACAATGGTTTCAGCAACGTTATCGGCAGGCATCCCGACATGCGCAGAACGGTTGAAAATTGAACAGAAATGGTTTGTTTGGTACCTGACACGTGACCGTGCTTTAACTAGTTGTCTTTGTAAAACACTCGAACGCATGATAAATGCTCGTTTACTCTATGAACTGGAGAAAAATGGGCATATTTCACCTTTCCAAAGTGGTCGAGGACGTTCTACCAGTGACAACTTAATTATGCTTGAATCTCAGATTCGGAATGCGTTTGTTCGGAGAAGCCATCTAGTTTCGATATTCTTTGATATAGAAAAGGCGTACGATCGTACGTGGCGGTATGGTATTCTCCGTGCCTTAGGTGATTTTGGTTTTAAGGGTAACTTGCCACTTTTTATTCAAAATTTTTTTAAATTTCGAGTCCGTATTGGTAATACATTTTCTCATCATTTTATTCAAAGTGAGGGTGTTCCTCAGGGAAGTGTTTTGAGTGTCACCTTTTTTATTCTTCATATAAGCCAAATCCTTCATGTTTTGCCATCATCGGTTTGTGGAACATTATATGTGGATGATTTACAAATCTCCTGTCAGGGGTTTAACATGAATTTAATAGAGCGACAGCTCCAGAGGGCTGTTAACAAACTTATTTCATGGTGTGGCGAGAATGGACATACTCTATTCCCTGAGAAGAGCCGTTGCGTACACTTTTGTCGGAAACGGAGTCTCCACCCTGATCCTGTGATACAAATTCGAGGTGTTGATATTCCAGTCGTTGAAGAGGTACGTTTCTTAGGAGTCATATTTGACCGGAAACTCACTTTCCTTCTGCATGTCCTTCACTTGCGAAAGAAGTGTGAAAAATCCCTCAACATCCTAAAAGTCCTCTCGACTACAAGATGGGGGGGGGAGGGGCAGATCGAACATCTCTACTTCGTATCTATCAGTCTGTTATTCTGTCAAGAATTGATTATGGATGCGAAATATATGGTACAGCTCGTTCTAGTGTTCTCCAAATTTAGACACAGTACACAACAGTGCTTTGCGTATATGTTCTGGAGCCTTTCGTACATCACCAATTCATAGTTTGTATGTGATTTGTCATCAACTTCCACTTTATCTGAGACGGAAAAAATTATCTGAACTATATTTTTTCCGTATTGAATCTTCTATCAATCACCCTGTTTGTCGAGTGAATTTACCTATTGGTTTGGGACGATTATATAATGCACGTCCTTCTAATATTCTACCTTTTCGTGAAAGGATAACAAGGACTTTTGCTGATACAGGTATTTTAAATCTGCAGGTTCCTAATACTACTGCTTATGCTTTGCCACCCTGGGATATCCCAGAAATATCATATCTTAACCCTTTTCTCGCCTATGACAAGTCTACCACTTCATCTGTTGTCTTTCAACAACTTTTTCTATATCACCGCAATGAATATTCTACACACATTCCTGTTTTTACGGATGGCTCAAAGACAGCTTATCAAGTGGGTTGTGCTGTCGTCATTGCTGAGGACATAAGCAGTTTTCAGTTGAGTATTTTGTGTTCAGTTTTAACTGCTGAACTAATGGCGATTATGATTGCTCTTGAAAAAATTTCTAATCTTATTGACCACAAAATCTGCATTTATTCTGATAGTATGAGTGCTTTGGAGGCCCTCAGCCATCCTCACACTAAAACACATCCACTAGCTGTAGATATCCTTCATCTTTGGAGAAATTTGCAAGCTCGGAACTACCAAATTTTATTTTGTTGGTTACCTGGCCATGTCGGCATTGTTGGCAATGAATCTGCCGATGTTGCAGCAAAGACAGCATCCACTTCTCTACAACGAGCTATTCCGTACACTGATTTCAAAAAATATATTTCTCAACTCTTTTTCTGTATATGGAAAGAATCATGGGATTTGCAGATTTCTAATAAACTGAATTCTCTTCAGCCTGACATTACTCTGTGGCCTGTTGTGCCACTGCGCGAGCTGAACGTCAAATTGATACGGCTTCGAATGGGGTCAATTCACGGTCACGTGTCAGGTACCAAACAAACCGCTTCTGTTCAATTTTCAACCGTTCTGCGCATGTCGTGATGTCTGCCTATAACGTTGACACTGTTTACATTATTGTTGACATTGTTTAGTAAATATTAAGCTAGCCGATCAATTATTAAAAACTTCTGATTTTTTTTAAAGATATTATTTTGAATTATTTTCTCCAAATTTTCTTAGTTATATATTTTTATTTCTTATATTAAAATTTCAATTAATATTTTCAATAGAATTATTGTTTATGCAAAATTAACTAACATCGCTTTTTAATTCGTCTGGTGCCGCTTTATTCTTTCCTTTCCCATATCCCCCCACCCCCATTTTTTCATCCGAAGGATACATTTTGACAAATGACTATGGCAGTGTTTTTGAAAAATTACATATGTTCTTTTTTACATATTATTTAAATAGTATTGAATGTTGAATTTTATGAATATTACACATTACACATTTTATGAATATTACACATTACAAATATATATATATATATATAGAAAGAGAGATATATATATAAAATATATGTGATAATTAGTTGAAAAAATATGATCCTATGTATGTTTCAATGTACTCACTAATACAAAAAACTAAAAAAAAAAACAACTATTAACTATTTATCAACATTTATTTTTCTAGACACTTAGAAATAATATAAACACAGTATGACAAGAATGTCAATGTAAATGATGAAATCAATTTTATTCAACAGAAACATCCTAGATACTAAAGAACAGTTTTTTTTATCACTAATAAAAACATAATGTTGAACAGTATACTTTTAAAGCAGAACATTTATGAAATTTTTTTAAATGCTAAAGTTACATTGATAATAATTAAATTGAATGAATATCATAAAATAAAACAAAAACATATAATAGAGTAAATTTAATAAACAACAATAAGGTCATGATATATATACATACATATATATAGAGAGAGAAGTTAAATAGGATATAAAGAGGAGTTGAAAGAAACACTTTTATGCTTTCACAGAATTTTATAATTCAAAATTGATAGGTACAGAAATAGAAAAAAAAAAAAAAAAGTGAAACATGCATGTAGCAATGAAGTTGGGAATAAAAATTATATAATAAATGCTGATATGGAAATTGATTTTCAATGAAAAGACCTTTATTTATTAAAACAGAAATCACTGAGGTGCACAGTGTTATAACAGGATATTATAATAACAGTGAATTTCAGTTTAAATACAATAGACTATTGACATTTCATTTTGAACAATAGAAAAGATTTTTGATATAAATTCACTTTGAATCCATCACAAATCTGCAAACGTAATTAGAAAGCTAGTAATATTCACTTCCACCTAAGTTTAGCATTATAGCAGTTGTTCTTTTTGCAATAGGAGTTTGTTTACTTACGTTAATTAAATTTAGATAAGATTTTGTAAAAAAATGCAATGTAATACTCATGTAAACATTTTAAAACCTTCTAAGCATATTCAAAATTATCAGAAATTTCATCAAATGTGAATGAAGTAAATTAGAAATGCACTCATGATTTTGTTTGATTGTATTTGGTGACAAATCGCTTACCGATTTCTTTTTCTTCGAAGAGTTTTTCTAACAAATTACTGGAACAGCTATATTTAATAAATGGACACAAACTGAAGGAATTCTTCAAAATGATCGGAGCATATCATTGACTTCGAAGGCTTGAAAAAATCTATACCAAAGCTATCAACCCAAGTCAGGTTTGTTGAAAGGAAAATAAAAAAAAAACATTTTATCATGACAGTCACTCTTGTATTTCGCATTAAAGCATGCATCCATCAGCACACCAGTATTTCCTCTGTTAACACATAATAAGAGGAAAGAAAATGACTCAAAAATTATAACTTCAAATGTAAACAAAAAATCCGCTTCATACTTGGCGGAGAACGTTAATGGCAGACTGACCGACGAGAGCGGCGCGGATGAAACTTAAATGCCATGCGCAAGAGGTACATGACATGTGACTTTTACGTCACATGAATTGACCCCATTGGCCATACTCGTCTCACACATAAACATCTTCTATTTGGTGAGCGATGCCCAGACTGTAATGCGTGTCATGTTAATTTAACTGTCATTCATATTTTATCAGAATGTCCAATTTTTAATCCTCATCGATTACGTTTATTCGGTACATCATCTTCAAACATTCGTGACTCGGTGGGAGAACATCCCCATCCAAATATTTTTACTTTCTTGAAAGAAATTGGTGTTTTCCATTTTATTTAACTTGTTCAATTTTTTCTCCACATTTCTTGGTTTTTACAAATTTTACTTTAACTTTTTAGAACTTCACTAAATATTTTTTTATCTTCAACCATATGTTTGGCGCAGCATAGCCAGATATGGCTCTTGTGCCACAAAATCAGAAATAACTAACTAACTAATTAACCCTTAAACGGTCTTCCGGCAAAGGTGCAGCTCGTATCTCGGGATATTTAGCCTCAAATCTTTTACAGGTGATACAATATTTTAGGATCCTGCTAATTGTTTTGCGACTTCTAAATAATCAATAATGTTCTCTCAAACTTGACATTAAAGTCTGAATTCCACAATGAGATAAATTTTTGTGTCTATGCATAATCATTTTATGAACTACAATATGATCAGAAGGTAGAAGGATAGAAATTTGAAATTTTCAAAATCCTTCCTCATTAAAAGTTGTGTCTTGATTCTAATAAGACCTTTTGGATCAACGAACGGACGAAGGTTTCGAAATCTTTCTCCACTGACTCTTCTAAATGAGGTCTTTTGTATAATTTTCCAAATTATGGTTTCAGCTTTTGCCAGTTCTTTAATTCCCAAATTTTGTGAGGTGTACAGAGTCAACTTTTTACAATTTCTGACAAATCTAAGTATCCATTCTGTAATTCGCATGCTCTTCTCGAAAATGAAATACTGGTTAAGTAATCAAATTCTTCATTCTTTGTGACTGCCAAAGGAACTATAGTCTTCTTCTTCCCCGAATTTATGATTTCTTTATCGACCATAGCTTCACTAACTGGCATATGTTTCTCATCTTACTTCAGTCAAGATGAGCCATCATGCCAGTGTTGACTTAAAAGAGTAACCACAGAACATCCTCTTGAAGGTAAGTCGGCTGAATTGAATGTTCCAGGAATATGATTCCACTTACCTTTTGAACTATAGTTTCTTATTTCTCTAACACGGTTCATGACAAAAACTCCCCAATCTTCTTCATTTTTAATCCAATTTAAACATTCATTGAGTCCGTCCAATAAAATGTAGTTATATCTTCCATGTGTAAATCTTGTTTGATTGTTGTCATGAGGCGTATTCCTATAGTACACACGAGCAATTCCAGTTTGGAAAATATTACAGGTTTCAATGGAGCTACTCGGGATCGTGGCTGTACGAGTTGACAGGAAACCCTTTCTTCATTTTCGCTTCTCAAATATATGCAGGTTGCATACGCTAATTGAGAGGCGTCACAGAAAACGTGAAATAATGGATTGTTTCTCTCCTTAAGATTTATTACCAGTCTTCTAGGGATATAGTTAAATTATCAACATAAGTTAAATCTCTTTTCAATTTCAAAAACTTTTTGGCAAGTTCATCAGATAGTCCAGCATCTCAAGACAATTTAGCTCTCCAACAGTCTTGCATCAAAATTTTAAATCTTAAAGTCACAGGACTCAATATTCCAAGAGGGTCAAACAGTTGATTTGCTGATGACAATATTAATCTTGTAGTTAACGGAATGGGGTCAATTCATGGTCACGTGTCATGTACCAAACAAACCATTTCTGTTCAATTTTCAACCGTTCTGCGCATGTCGTGATGTCTGCCGATAACGTTGATGAAACCATTGTTTAGTAAATGTTACGCTAGCCGATCAATTATTAAAAATTTCTGATTTTTTTTAAAGATATTATTTTGAATTAATTTCTCCAAATTTTCGTAGTTATATAATTTTATTTCTTATATTAAAATTTTAATTAGTATTTTCAGTGGAATTATTGTTTTTGCATAATTAATTAACGTCGTTTTTTAATTCGTTTGGTGCTGCTTTATTCTTTCCTTTCCCATATCCTTCCCCACCTCCCTTTTTTTATCCAAAGGATACATTTTGACAAATGACTATGGCAGTGTTTTGAAAAATTACATATGTTCTTTTTTTACATATTATTTAAATATTATTGAATGTTGAATCTTATAAATATAGTTCTTTTTAAAAATAAATTATTACTCTTAGATAAGTTAATATTTTAAAGCTTACTAATAAAATTATTACATTTTTTTTTCTTATGAAATGATTTTTATTAATATTGAGACTTTGATGTTTTCAGTTTGCTCAGAGGAAAGAACAAGAAATTCAAATTAGTATATATTGAATAAATTATGCTTACAATTTCAAATTATGAAATATAAAACGTATAGATACTTTTTTTAAATCTATGCAACTTATGAATCAGTTATTTCATTTTAATTTCTAGAGATCATTAAAGGAAAACAAACAAAATTACAATTTCATATTTTTTATTTACACATTACAAAAAATATAGAGAGAGATAGATAGATAAAATATATATGATAATTATTTGAAAAAATGTGATCAAATGGATATTTCAATGTACTCACTAATTCAAAAAACTTAAAAACTATTTATCAACATTTATTAGTTGAAATTATTTACAGGATCTTTAGTATAAACATATGCGATGGAGCTGTAACACCACACATCGCAAAAGAAGAAAGGAAGGAAGGAATGGAGGTTTGTTTCTCGGCGTATGCTCCTGAACTAGTTCTAAGCTTGTGCCGGGTTAAAAGAATCAAAACACGAATATCATAAAAAAGTTAAAATCTGCCAGAATCAAAAAAGAAAGCTCAAAAAGCCTTCACTTTATGACAACCCTGAACGGAGAAATCACAAATCCAATCTAAAGACAGTGGAATACAACCCAACTTGGCACGGAGACAAACTCTAGCTGTCTCATATTTACGGCAAGAGAGGACAAAATGTCCACAAGTTTCAGGAATCTGGCAATAGACACAATTTGGGGATTCAATGAGCCTACATTTATGAAGAACTGCGTTGACTGGCAGAGTCCTAGATATTAATCGAAAAATTAAGACCTCATTACGTCTAGACCAATTGATTTTTTTTAATTGAAAGTATCAAGGCATTTGTATTTTTCATAGTATTTAGAATTTTCCCATTCTAAGTTTTGTTTATGTCGTACAATTTTAGTGCATACCGAACTGGTGTCTTCGGGCGAGATCCAGTCGCAGATATTAGGAGAAGTTAAGGCTTGCTTAGCTAAATCATCAGCCCGTTCATTTTCTGCAATTCTCATGTGGGCAGGAGTGTATATCAGCTCTAATGAGGAACAAATCTTTAAGGCATTAAATATAGTTCGGGCCACAAAAAGAGCACTTCTGGGAGAATTGAAGTTTAGGCGTCTCAGGGCTGTAAAATTGGATAAACTGTCAGTCAATAAAATATAATCTTTATGTTCTTTGACAAAGTTCATTATAGCCAGAGCTATAGCAAAGCCCTCCCCTGAAAACACAGAGTTACTGCTGTGAACCGTTCTTTTTATGAAAACATTCGAGGAGCAGTTGACAGCCACCACCGCAGTAGAATTCTTATTCTTGGATGCATCTGTGGCCAGGATAATTAGTTTCTGGGGGGGGGGGCTGTGATTTGAACTCGGGGAACAGATGTTTAATAGTAGTGGGATCCAAGTTTTTTTGTTGGAAGCTCAAGTCATGGGTCTTGATAGCGAAAAGCTTACAATCATCCAAACTTACCAGAACGATAATCGGGATTATTTGGTGCAGGGACATGTTTTTTTGATGACAGTTTTCTTCTAATGTCTTTGGGAAATGCGGTTAGTCTCTGGAAAATGCGGTTAGAGATAACAGATTTCACCTCGTATATTGATCTCGATACTTCTGTGTATTCATGGGTTGAGAACTGATTCACAAAAAATATCACGCTTTTCTTTTCGAACCTTAGTTTCATATTGATTTCATTTGATATTTTATATAAAATTGGGAGATGTGTCCACCGTGGGAGACCAAGAGCATATCGAAGAGTGTTGTTCTGTATCGTTTGCAAAGCAGCAAAGCCAGCTTTATTAGTCATACCAACCGTATGAGCTCCAAATTGTGTGATGCAAGCATTGCCAATTTTTATCAAATTAGAGGCTTTCGCACCCCATCTGGGAGCGGCCAAACCTTTGATCACATTAAACTTTTCAAAGGCTTTAGTTTTAAGCTGATCAATATGTAAACGAAAGGACAAGGTTGAAGCAAACTGGATGCCAAGATAGCGAACATTATTGGACCAATGGATACTACAGCCACGAAAAAGGACTACAAACCGAACTGACGATTTTCCAGAAGAAAAGTTTATAATATTACTTTTTTGAGGAGCGATATCCATATGCCATTCGTTACATCAGCTTTCCAGTTTAGAAACACAGAACAGCATCTTATTTTTAATCGCCCCGATATTATTTTCCTCTACTAATAAAAATATGTCATCCGCATATATAAAGCAATAAATATCATTGGGAAAGATACTATACATGTCATTCATAAAAATTGTGAAGAGTAACGGGGAAAGAACACTTCCTTGCGGAACGCCCTTTTCGTGGTTAAAAAGTGAGGAAGACACTCCTCTTGATGATACAAATGCTTTCCTATCTTGTAAGAAATATGAGATCCACAGGGCAAAATTACCCTTAATCCCCGATTGTAATGTTTTAAGCATTAAGCTGTCATGCCATACATTATCATACGCTGCCTTTATATCAAAAGAAATACCATACACGAGCTTCTTATAAGCTCTGGCTGTTAAAATTTTTTTTAGTAGGGCTGCAGAAAGGCTGTCACATCCTTTGTATGGGA
Source organism: Argiope bruennichi (assembly GCF_947563725.1). Taxonomy (NCBI): domain Eukaryota; kingdom Metazoa; phylum Arthropoda; class Arachnida; order Araneae; family Araneidae; genus Argiope; species Argiope bruennichi. The sequence continues at coordinate 3,185,422 of NC_079152.1, forward strand.
GAAAACCAGCATGAAAAGGAGAAAAAAATCTTTTTTCCAAATAATGGCGCAGAAGCCTGTCCAAAATAATCCATTCGAAAATCTTTCCCAATACTGATGTTAGCGCTATGGGTCTGTAGGATGTGATCTCTGTTGCATTTTTCTTAGGTTTTAAAATAGGAATAATCTTCGCTATTCTCCAGCTTTCTAGTACGTCCATAAGTTCGTCCATAAGTTATAGAATAAGTCTAGAATTTTATATTTATTTTCATCGGAAAGACAAGACAACATTTTCTTGTTAATCTGGCCAATGCCAGGGGATTTGTTTTTCGTTCTTTTTAATGCATTTTGAAATTCCCTATAAGAAAACGGGCGGTTCAAACTCATTTCATCATAATTGTCAGGATCATCTGTTCAAAAATATAAAGGAATACGTACATTTGGTGCTCTCTTAATTAAGCTAGCTGCTATTGCATTTGCTTGAGCAATCGGTTCTGTCAGAGTAGTACCCGAAGAGAGAACAAGATTGGATAAACAAGGAGACCCATCTTTGTTAAGTAAGGCTTTAACGATGCTGAATGCCTGATGGGAAGAAGCTAGCTCTTGACAGGTTTTCTCTCAAAAGCTGCGTTTTTTACTCTTGAGATACTTTCTGAGAACTGCCGTCATTTCTTTATATGCAGTCCAGTTTAAAATGGAGGGATATGATTTCGCCTTTCTTAATAATTTCCTTTTACGAGCCTTAAGGTAATTACATTTTGCATCCCACCAAGGGCAGTGAGAGTGAGCTGATTCAGAGAACGAATAAGATGATGAGTGTAGTGATTGGATTTTGAAGCGTTAGGAAATAAACGTTCATAGATGGCGCTAGACAACTAGCGCGAGTGTAATTAAAAGAGTGATGTCATTCGAGTGTTTGCTCTCGGAGGAGAAGGAGTTACTGAGCAGAGTAACTCGAACGAATCTGCAATAAACTTGTTAAGTTTTCTATTTGCCTATTTTTTCAAAGCACTCACGAACCAGCCACGACATTTGGCGCAGTAGAAAGGATTGAGAATCGAGTGCTATTTTTGACGAACTTGAAATCGAACTTTATTTGATAAAGATGTGCTTTCGGTATCGATATGGCCTTCCTAGGCAGTGCGAAAAAGGAAGATTTGAAGTTGTTGGCGGAAGAGCTGGCTGAAACTGTTTCATTAGAGATGAAAATTGTGGACTTAAAAAATTAATTACTGGAAGTAAAAATTACGAGGAAGAGTTTGTGAAAAAACAAATGATAGTTATCATAGAGGATAGAAAAGAGAGAGAAGATCAAAAACGAAAGCAAGAAGAACGAGAATTTGAAGAAAGAAAAATTAAAGAAGAGTGGGAGTTGCAAGAGAAAAAGGCACAAGAAGAACGAGAATTCGAACTTGAGAAACTGAAGCTGCAATATTCCAGTGTACCCATGGATGTTGAATTACCAACTCCCAAGATAGAACTCAGGCACGTGATGCAGAAATTCGATGAAAAGAACAGTGATATCAGTTTATATTTGCTATTGTTCGAGAGGCAAGCCGAGTGGGCTCAAATAAAACGAGAGGATTACGTGTCGCATCTATTAGGATTATTGCCAACGGATATAACCCAACTCATCGCTCGAGAGCCAATCGAGAAAGTTAAGGACTATGACCACATCAAGAGTTTATTAGTGAAACGATTTAAACTCAGCCCGGAAAAATTCAGGCAAAAGTTTATGACTCATTTTACCGGAGACTACCTGGTGCGATTTTACTTACGAACTTAAAAATTATTTTAAGCAATGGATTCAAGGATTGGAAATAACTACTTTTGAAAGTTTGTCAGGTTTAATCATAACAGAACAGATAAAGCGAAAAGTACCTATGGATATTAAAGAACATTTTATTGATATTTGGTCAAATTCACGAATTCAAACGAAACTGCAAGCAAATTAGATGATTATGAAAATGTGCGATCAAACAGTGTGAGGAATAAAAAGAACTATATCAAGAGAATAACTGTTCTAAACATCAAACCTACGACGAAAGAGAAGAGAGACATTTTTCGGAACGGAAATATGTACCCCCACATCAACGAGAATTCAGAAACAAAACTTTCATAAAAACGAAACTACAAATTCAAGTAAAGTAACAAGAGACTGTTACGTTTCTGGGTTGTCACATTTTGCTAGAGACTGCCCAAATAGAAATAAAAAATCGCAGTTGAGAGAATCTGCGGCAGAAAAGAAACGGGAAGACATTTTAACCGCGGAAATTCAGTCGGAATCAATTAATGGTGAAAAAAGCTTAAATATCAACCCTTTACAATAGGTTGATATTTGTGTGGACAATAGAGAACTGAAAACCCTAGTTGACTCAGGTGCTATGATATCAGTTTTAAATTCTAAATATGTGTCAAGTGAACAAAAAGAAAAAGGAAAGATCATTTTAAAAAGTGCATTTGGAGAAAGGATTAACGCTACTCTTTCGTGTTTTCAAATATCATTAAAAGATAAAAACAACGAAGGATTTTCCAGGCCTATTGAGATAGTTGCAGCTATCACGGATAGAATTCAAGAGCAATTCATCCTCCCCCCCCTCTGTATTAAACTTATTGGGAGAAAGCATAAACCACAGTCGCACCCAAAACTCGTCTGGATTAGAGGCGCCGATGGAAGAGAGCTTTGATGAATTTATGATTTGTTGTGGAGTTAGTCAGAGCGAAGAACAACCGAGCGGAAATGAAAGCGATTCTTTGGATAAGAAAAACAAAATTAATGCGTTGAAAGAAGAACAAAGAAAATGTGATACTTTGCAGTCAGTAAGAAAAAATGTATCGCCTGGAAAAGGAAACTTTTTTATGAATGATGAATTAATATTCCACCGGGATAAAATATTAGGCGAAAAAGTGAGTCAGTTGGTTTTGGCCAAAAATAAGAGACAGCAAGTTCTTAAATTAGCACATGAATCAATTTTCGGATGCCATATGGGACGAGTGAAAGAATTAAATACAGTTTTTATTGGCCAAATATGACAGATGATATTAAAAACTTTTGTAGATCCTGTAAAGAATGCCAGTTGAGGAGTCCGGAACAAATGATTGATAAAATTCCTATTACTCCTGTTCTCCGTCCGTCTCCATTTGAGATAGTAAATATAGACCTAATAGGACCCATTGAACCCCCTTCTGCTCGTCGGCATAAGTATGTATTATGTCTAATGGACCAGCATTCTCGATGGCCGGAGGCTATCCCTCTTCGTTTGTTAACGGCTAAAGCTACGTGTGATGCTTTATTGGAGATATTCATGCGGACTGGAATACCCAATGTTATTGACAATGGAACTAGTGACAATGGAATGAACTTTATTTCTAAGTTAACACAGAAATTCATGAAAAGATTAGGTTATGCTCCCAGATTTACGACGCCTAATCATCCAGCTGGGAATGGCCTTATAGAAAGATATAATAGGGTGTTCAAAAATTCACTCCATCACATTATCAGAACAGATCCGAGTAATTGGGATAAATACATTCCGTATATGCTTTTTGCGTACAGGGAAGTTCCTAACTGTACGACGGGTGTTTCGCCATTCAAGTTGATGTATGGACGTGAAGCACGAGGACCTCTCAGTGTTCTAAAATCGAGCTGGTGTGGTGATATTGCCATTCTGTTAAACATGGAGAAATCAGTTGTGGATTATTTACAGGAGCAAAAAATAAACTTAGAAAGAGCTGCAGAGGAAGCATCTCTCATCGCTTCTGGTAAACAGCAGGCATATGCAGAATATTTTAACCGCCGAACCGCTTCTAAGGAATTTAAGCCAGGTGACCAAGTTTATTTATTAATACCTGATTCATCGAACAAATTGTATGCCCGTTGGACTGGTCCTGGAGAAGTTATTGAGCATTGCCCTCCACATTCATATAAAGTAAAACTTAGCGATGGAAAAATTTGGCATTGTCATGCAAATAAAATTCGGAAATACTATCCAAGAATTAATGCTGTAGGCATGATCTTTGAAGATGATGCAGACTTTGGAGAAGTTTATTCATCCCCCAGTTATAAAAATGTATGTTACTGGAAAGAGATATTTGATCAAGTGGATTTGCGACATCTTTCTGAGGAAGTGAAATGTCAAATTCTGAACTTATTGCGGAATAATCATTCAATATTTACCGGACAAGTTAGAGTTGCAAAGGGTGGTCATCACAAGATAAAATTAGAGGACGATAAAGAAAGGAAAAAACTTTACGTGTACAGGATTCCTGAAGCGCTGAAACCTCAAATAGACTCCCAAATCGAAGAACTTCTAAAACTAGATCTAATTGAAGAGAGCTCAGCTGACATTGCTTATCATATAGTCTGTGTAAACAAAAAGGATGGATCTATCAGGATGTGCGTGGATTATCAAGCTTTGAATGCAGCGACTAAAACCGACGATTTCCCCATGGAAGACTCAACGGAATTAATATATTCCATAGGACAGGCAGTAGTGTGTTAGGACATGTGATTAGTGTGTTAGATCTTTTGAAGGGGTACTATTCGCTTCCCATGGAAGAAGATTCGCGGGATTATACATCTTTTAAGACCCATAGAGCACAATATCGTTTTAAGGTAATGCCTTTTGGGCTCATACAGAGAATTTTGCCGTGCTTATATTGATGACATTGCTATATTCTCCAATGATATTCCCTCTCACTTGAAACATCTTCATGTGGTGCTGGATAGATTGGAAGAGCTGTAATTCACTGTTAATCTTTCAAAGTGTGCTTTTGCGAAATCTGAAATTTCATACCTGGGACATATAATTGGCTCAGGAAAGATCAAGCTGATCCAGCTAAGTTAGAAACAATCTCTAAATTTGCCCGTACCTGAAACCAAAAAACAACTACGTAGTGCTCTTGGCCTGTTCAACTATTATCGTGATTATATTGCGAATTTCGCCGAGATTGCCTTTCCATTAACTAACAAAGAAACCATTAACCAAACCAAAGAAACCAAAGAAACCATTTCCATTAACTAACAAACTAACAAAGAAAAGAAGCCCCGATGTGTTGCCGTGGTGTGAAATGCATAGTGTTGCTTTTGAAAAATTAAAATCACCATTGTTACACGCTCCTACTCTACACACCCCGAATATAAGCAAACCCTTTGTGATTCATTGTGATGCCTCGTCAATCGGGATTGGCTCGTGTTTATCACAGACTGTTGATGGGAAAATGTGCCCTGTCGCTTATGCAAGTCAAAAATTAAACAAAAGCCAACAATCTTGGTCGACAATCGAACGGGAAGCATTTGCTATAGTTTGGAGCTTAGCCGCGTAACATAACCATAAGACAAAAGTGATCACCTCTGTTTAGAGGCTGTTAACTGGCTTATGAAGCTAGCGCCACAAGCTATTATATAAAAAAATAAACGAAATAATATTAATAAAATATGTTTATAAAAGAAAAAATCGTTTGCTCTTACTTTTTAATAATATTTTAATCAAATAAAAATAGTAGCAGTTAAAATGTTCGAAAACGAATCGTCTGTATGTCTATTAACAGACTTAGATTATGATATTTACCGAACACTAGCAATTAGATGAACATTAATAAGATAAGATAAAAAAAATACATAATACAACTTGTGTTAGTCAAATGCAAGTTAAAGAGAATTAAAAAGAGTGAATTATTTGTAAAAAAATTCATAAATTACATAACTTTTTAAAACAGGCACAAATTGAATGGAAAATTTTTAAATTACTATACAGTATTAAACATTTCTTAATTAATAATTGTAATTGTTTTCTTGAAAGCTAGAAATACAATAGCATTAAATACTTGATAATGTAAAATAAGCACGTAATTCTCTAACCAATCACAATCCAATATGCAACAAACCACATAGATGGAGAAAGACAGTCTATGATTGGACTCAAAAAGGTTGACATGCAGAGAGTCGATTTCTATTTTCGTTTCTCTGTGGTTACACCTTTTATCAAAACAATTTCCATCTGAATCAGAAGAGATTATATCAGAGTATATATATATACGAATAAGAGTTTGCTTTCCTATGAGACTGATACGATTATGATTTGCAGTATATGAACGGTTCATAAGAGGTGCTTGAAAACGAACTTTTCTTATGAACTGGACATTCGTAGTATTTTACCTATCATCATTTTCCAATTGGCAACAATTCACACAGCGAAAGATAGAGGGGAGTTTTTACGTAGTATCACGGTACTTGCGGCGTGTTTCTGAGTTCGAGGAGTTGTGTTAAAAGTATTTTTACTACTTTTTTGAAGCTGTAATAAATTATTTTGATTCTTTGTTAAATACATAAGTCAAATCCTTTTTTCTTTATTGTAATGCATCTATAGTTTACGTCCATGCATATTATAGAGGGCGTTGAAAGACTTAGCTGTTAGGGCTTAATTTTCTGTGTTGGAGAACCGTATGTAATATTTTCTGAAAACTTCGCTGGAATCGCATTGATAAATTTGTATTCCCAACTGCAGAAGTAAAAATCCCTCTTATAAGGACGTTAACTTAAAGAGTCAGTTTATCATTTATACTTCTGTGAAATCCGTCTTCCGCAATTAGTGTTCGACACCTAGGCCTAACCGTGTGCTTTCAGGTAATATTCTTTCTTTCATTAGTACGTGATATGTCATATTCACTGCATCATTTTCTTTTGTGAAAATTTTAAAAATAGATTTATTATTTATTCATTCAGTAGGACGATTAAATATTTTGACCATTAATTAATTTTATTATATCATCATAAAATGTCTTCTGGGACTTTGCTTACTTAATTTTGCGAAGTTTTTTTTCCCTGAACTGATTTTTAAAGTTTCGAGTAAGACATTAATAATGCCTTTTAATAAGAACATTGATAAGTTTTTTAACGTTGCGGAATTCGTATTTGATTTCGAAAATAGCTGAAAATTCTATACAAGTTTTCTGTTCATTTATTCTGTTTATAGGACGTGCTTGTAAACACTTAAAATATTTTGATGATTGGCATTTCAATTTGTGGTATAGTTTTTTTCTTTCTAATTTAAGGTATTAAAGTTCAGGTTAGAGTTCGTATTAAATCGAAAATTACAATTTACCTATTGATAAAACCGTCTATAGTTATTCCCAGGAGTGCAGATTTTTGATCATATGAAAAATTTTCGATAGTAAATATTTAATGATAATTTGGTATGTTATTTATATATCTATACATCATAAGAAAAAAATGTTATTGGACAGTTTTTGAATTGATTTCTGAAAACTCTCTTTTATTATAACTCTTAATATTTAGCCGAATAGTGGCTAAATGCGGAAAGTTTATCGATGTATTTATTAATAGCCTTTTCTTGTATGTTGAGCATTTAAGTGATAAAACATTTATAATACTTTTTGCTTTATATTCTTAGAGTCAGATTATAATAAATCTGATAAATTTTCATTTATAAATAAATCTGTACCTTATGGAAAATTTTGAATTTATAATTGAGTGATATGAATTTTCCATGCAAAAAATAAAAGTTAATAGATAATACTAGCTGCCTTTGGTGACCAGCTTATTTGCCCAAATTATTGATTTATTAAATGGTTAATATAAAATAGTTAAGTTATAACTGTTATCCATCTGGCAATGATTAAACTTTGTTACACTCTGTTTAATACTCATTTCTTTTATATTTTGTTTTCTTTGAGTTAATGGAATGTCAGCTGTTTCCAAATAACACTTTACAGCTCTATTAATTAGCAAAAAATTGAATCAATTAAAGATGATTAACTACAATGATCTTAAGAAGCTCGGTGACTATAGTCCTGAGTCATGCCTGGAAACTTCTGATATTGATTCATTAAAAAATGATTAAAGTATTTTTTTGGACTATGATAAATAGGTCATTAGAGTTCTAGTTGTAAGATATACATAGGATAGAAGTTCTTAGATTGAATGCAATGGAATATGAAGATTGCAGTACAGAATATAAATTTATCATATTCTGAAAGGTATTTCCTCTTCCATCATTTAATATAAAGAAAACCTAATTGACTCTTGATTAGTATTCACTATTAAAGAAAATATATATTTATTATGAATATTAAAGCTTTGTAAAAAAATTTTTGATAATGTACTAAAATGCTGGTATAATATGAAAAGCTATAAGTTTTGTCTATAGAACTCGGATCTAATGTAGGGTTTGTGAATTAAGTTTATTTTTAGCATATACAAATATATATTTGTATTTAATACTTCTTGCAACTAAATGAAATACAGATTTGTTATTGATTTGATATGTATTTTATTTCAATGCCTAACGCAGGTATTTTATTTATATTCTTCATTTTTTTTGTTCAGGTAATGTAGGAGTTAGAGAAGTTTTGATTTGAACATCGATCTAAAAAGCTGAATTTCAAAAAAGTATTCACATCAGACAATTTACCTATAAAGTTGATCAAAATACTATCTATAGTAATCTATTCCACTTAGTGTCAATTTCAAATTTTGATGAGTAGTTGGATTTTAGGTGCTCAAGAATGAATTTTTATTAACTTTTTTTCAGTAATTTTCCATTAGCCAGGCGCAAGTGAAAAATCACCAAATAATGTAGAATTCCGTCAAATTTCTTACAGTTCACAATTGGCGACATTTGCGCCTGGCTAACGGGAAAGTACCACCTCAATATCTTAAAGAGTACATTATGTGCTAAACTGTTATTGTTAAGCTTTAACATGTAAGAAAAGTAGCTGTTCAGCATATTAATTTTATTCAGGTACCATTCTTTTTCCAATTTTTAAGTATATTTTACAATATTATCCTTGAACATTATTCTATTTGTATATTTACTTAATGCGATTGTAAATAATTCTTTTATGTTCATTCTTATTACCGAAATTAAGAATAAATTATTGGGAACAATATAAAGATGGATGAATTGAGCTCAAAACATTTATATATTTCAGATTAGAAAATTGAATTCTAACATTTAATTTGATTTTTTTTTAATAAAATGCAAGATGTAAATTGGAAATCAGTAAAATATCTTTTGCCTCTACTTGTTTATTCAATAAGGTTAGCATCTATTTTCTTTCAGATTTAAGACATGGTCATGGAAATACCAACTCCCCAGTGTGTGGGTCGTGAATTTGTGCGCCAATATTATACTCTTCTAAACAAGGCACCTCTGCATTTACATAGGTATTCTATTTATCTACTTTAATTGAAAAGTTATAAGAAATCAGTTTCTCTTTGTCTGGATATATTGAATGAATAAATTCAAAGAATTTTTATATATGGTTGTTGCCAATGTGGTTCATTTTAGGACTTATGAACTTTGATAATAATCAAATTGGTAAAATCGACTATTTAATCTGAAGAAAAAGCATAAAAACAGTTTAGCTTTTATTTTACAGGGTGTGTAGTGTCATATAAAGGCCTTAAACAGTGTTTAATTTTGGAAAAAGGTCCTTAAAAGTGCGTTTCTTAAGAAGTGCAAAGAATATATTCCTTTTTGTTTCTGCGATGGTGAATACGATAAATCGAAAACAGCCATAAATCTTTGTTTAATGGATATATCAAAAATGAAAACTGATGAAAGGAAAGCATTCAGTGAAGGGATGCAGGAGTTTGAACTCATGTTAAGAAAATGCTTAATGAACTTTTTTCGCTCCTTTTTTCAACAATAGGTACTGACGTTTATTGGAATGGTTATTACGAAATATGCCAAACTGGTTGCAACTCAAAAAACATTTGAGCTTCTTTTACGTTTAGTGTTCTAAATAGCGAATAATTTATTTTGGTTATGCCTGGTAACTTTTATGTTCAACTCTATATATATTCTTAAAGGCTACACAAATGAGCTCCGATCAATGAAAAATAATACAATATGGGGCATAAAAGAAATAGATAATCAGATATGGGAGAAGTAGTTCTAAAGGCGTGCATGAAAGATATTTGATACTTAACTGCTTTTATTCTGATTACCATGAGGTCTTATTATGCATTTAATCTTCATTCTCATTAGTATGTTGTTTTGAGCAATCTTTTGAATTACTTTGAAAGGGATTTTATTGTATGATTATTTATTGCAATTGTAATTACTTTAGTCGACTGCGTAAAATCCAGTGAGATGACATTTTAATTTCAAGATGCAAGTTTTCAATAATTTCTTTTGTGGTGTACTTTGATAAATGTCCCCATTCCTTGAAAATTATCATTTGTTAAATCTTGTTGAATATTAGTTTTTATTTTTTAAAAATTTTGCCAATATTTAAAATTTAAAAGAGATAAAAAAAGTTTTTAAGAAATATTTACGATTCAGATTATGTCATTTTTAAAAGGTTTTTTTTTCTCTCTTTTTGTAAATTTTACACGATTTTGTAGTATCCCAGCAACATTTTTCTGTCTCTGTATATAGAAATTTGCCCGACTAATACAGAGCATCACTGAAATAAGGAAAGTGAAATTTAGCTGACAATTTTTGGATGTTAGAGGCTTATTAAGGAGGGATTTTGCAAACTTTTAGTTAGAAATTCAATTTAAAATTTTACATCTTAAGGTATTTATGCAATATGTCTTCTGTGAATTTAGTTGCCGCTTGTTACTTCTCATTTACTTTGATGACTTTGCAAAGCTTGCATTAACTGTATGTAACTGTAGTAATTTTAATTGTAGTAACTTTTATCTGTAGTAATAGAAGGATTTTCCCATTAACAGCTTTCAAATCTGACCTTCTATAGTATTTTGATGGATTTCGTCCTCTTAAAGCTTCAGCAAAATACTAGCCACTTGCATTCCATCAATAAATTCTTACCCCTCTCCTTGGTAAACTCATTTTTTAGAATGAAAGAAGCAAATTCTTAGTACATATGTTTCGAATTCAGTTCCGATAAAGAAACCTGATGCAAAAACCCTTTAGTGAACACAAAGCGAAAAGTACTGCATACAGCAGTTGTACCTTATCCTCCATAGAAAATTAATGCTACTGACTTTCCCTTGAATATATTCAGCAACCCATGTATACTGTAGAAATAAAGAACTCTCATGAAAAGCTAATGAAACAAAGGATTTTTTACTTATAGTGAAGTGCAAAACATTCTCAAAGAAGCATAGAGAAAAAAAAATACTTCTATAAGATGTAGAATCTCAAATTGTCAATGAGAATTTTTAAAAAAAAATATAAAATTAGCTGTAATAATAGTGTTCTTATTTCTATGCTTATTATTTCTATTAATGTAAATATTTATATGAATGGAAAATATCTTATATAATCAATTTTTTATATAAAAACAACATTAAAAAAGTTATGTAATTACATAGGTTAATTTATCCATACAAAATAATACTGTTGAAATTTTGTCATTTTCATATTAAAATTTGAATTGAGTATTTTAAAAATTAGGAGAGAGAAACAGTGTATTAAGACATAAAAGTTTAATTATATTTTTCCTTTTTTATGATTTTAATTTAAATTAAAAATTATCCTGAAGAAAATCTGTCAGCATTATCTAGAATTAATAAATTAAGTTTTCTGAACTAATATATAATTGATTATAGTTTTTTTTTTTTTTTGTTAGCATCAATTTATTTTTAGCCGATGTTTTATGAAAATAGTTTTATAAACCTATTTTTGTTGAATTTACTAATTATTTGAATCGTTAATGTTTGTAACATATATTAATTGTATTCAATTTGCTCTTAATTCAAATTTTCAGTGTTTCTTTGTAGTAATTATTGCTGAAGATAATGTTGTCAATTTAAATTAAAGACGAGGCTGAATTCAACATCTAAACATTGATTAAAATTTAAAAAGTTGTTTTTAATCAAAAGTTAAAATTTCAATTTTTTTTTAAAATTCTATAAAAACTATAATTTATTATAAGACAAAAAATTCTGCGAGTAGAAAATTCTCGAGTTTACATATTTATGCATGTACGAAAGTGATTAATTTTTTTCATTAAGGTGCTTAAAAAGTGCTTAATTTATGCATTCATTTCACATTACATACTCTCTTTTAAAAAATTAATAATTGTTGCTTGTTGGAAATTGTTCTTTACCAATTCACTTATATATGTTCATGCTTGTACTATTTTTAAATTGGCACAGCTTGGCCAGTATTGGCCCTTGCTCCATAAAACAAACAAACTATTTTTAAAACTTAGTGATGGTTTTGGATGTTGCATTTTAAAATATCAAATGCTTGCCTTATTTTGGTATTCATTAGTTTTCTTCAATATATTTAGTCTTGTCATTTATTTACCTTTCTTAGTGCCTATTCTCCACAATGCTCTTTCTGATAAAACATGCATGATGTTTTATGCACAGTAATATATTTTTTATGTGTATTGATACATGCATTTGTTATGAGATGTATTGCTATGCTGTATGTGTAATCAGACAATTTTTACCTTAGAAATGTTTTTCGCCTCTGTTTCTACATCTGACTGTTGGCCCTAGGTGGTAGTAAAAACAGCCTGAAAGAAGCCAAGAATAAGAAATAAAGTATGCTAAATAGGAATTAATAAAATAAGGAGGAAGGGCTTTTCCCTTGCGTAATTTACTTGTAGCTTCAATGTTTTATTTCCATTCAATTTCCTGAGCTTCAGACTGGAAGTATTTGAGTGAATTAATGAAACTTGATGGTTAAGAGATATTAAAAAAAAGAAAGCTGGAGATAAATATTATTTTTTATTCATTTGTTAATGTTTAATTTTAAATTTATTTCATTGAACTGTACATTTTTTCTAAGAATCTTGAAATATATATAATCCTATGCTACTTTAAACACAATACTGTAATCTTTACACAATCATGTGTTAATTATGATAAGATTTCATGTTAGTAAATAGTTTCACTTGCCTCCCTATTTATCTGGAAAAAATTGTTATAGGCATTATTTCCAAGAGAGCGTAAAGAAATATACCTTAAAAATACATTAGAATTCCTATATTTCAAGAATGCACTCCCCCCCCCCCAAGTAAATCTTCTCGTAATCCTGTATTGAAAAATCTTAGTCTCCTTTCATTCCCCTTACATCAAAGATCCAGTATGCAATTTGTCTAGGAAAATAATAGCACTGAAAATATATTGAACAGCTGATGAATTTATAATTCTTCTGCTCAACTTCTGTTGTTGCATGAGGACATTATGCAGTATTTTAAAATATTGAATTCCAAATTGGGGGGAAAAAATAAATTTATTAGATGAAGTTTTTTTTATATTATTTTTATTTATTTATAATTATTATTTGCTTGAATAATTTGATTATATTCTATATAGGAGAAAATGCTAGGAAGTAGAACTCTTAAAAGATTCTTTTTTAAAAAAAAATTTAAATAAAATTATTTTCAAAAAATTAAAAAAAATTAAATAAATTTTTTTTCCCATAAACTGTTTCTTTTTAAATTTAATTCAAATTTAAAGAAATTTTTACAAATCTAATATAGGTATAAATTATTCACACAACCATTGATTTGATGGTTTCATGCTGCTCTGGTCATTAGAAGCTGGCTTTCTATTTTCCTTTCAAATAATAGTATTGATTATTTATACCCTTTGGGTATCCATTTGAAAGAAAAGACAAGCTCTTTTCCTCAATGGAAAAGGGAAGGGTGGAATGTTTCCAGGAATACTTCCTGCTTTAAGTGATTTGGGGGGGGGGGCTCCTTGCATACATATTGATTTAATAAGGCATAAGAGTTGATAATAATTTCCACATTCAACTTCTAATGTAAAATTTTAAACCTAGGATTTTTATAAAGAAAATAATTTCAATAAAAATTTGAAAGTAATTTGATTAAAAATACATTGTATACTATAACACTATATACTGCAGGGTTGCCATACTACTGGGAGAATCAGGAAAATACAGGATATTAAAAGTCAACAGAAAATTTTGAAAATATTCATAAAAACTTGGAAAATACAGTAAATTTAAAGTTCTTAATTATTTTATTTTTGAAATCTAAAACATGACAATCTCTGAAGATTTCAAGAATAAAAGATCGTAGTCGTAGCTTCTGAAAATGAAACAATACCATTTGCGAATTTGTAATCCTTTTTCTACTCCACCCTTTTTTTGTAAAGATCAATTCTGTTTCGATTTGTAAGACAGTTATTCTTTTTTTCTATCTCGGATTGCAGTTAATGAGCATGCTCGAGACTTTGTAATTGCATGAAATACTAGGATACATTTTTCTGGTGTGATCATTTAATGTGCAGAAGAAGTGGTGGTGTTTATTCTATCATACTTGAGTTTTTTAAATTGTTAGCTTATTATTTGAGAAAGTCGGCTTTTTCAAAGTAGATTCGAGAATTTTTTTAAACAACGGAACTGCTCAAATCTATATTAAATACGAATTGGATAAATCCTGCTTATTGCCCGCTTTGTAAGAGGATAATATACTTAATATGAGGAAATAGGTACTTATTAGTCATGCCAAAATAGGAAAGCATACAAAAATGCCTCTTATAAGCTGAATTTTTATGCACATTAAGATTTACTTCCCATTAGTTGTTTAATGTATTCAATGATATAGCGAAAATATATATATAGCCCCCTCTCCCATTATACACAAAATTTGCATCACACCCTTCCCTGAAAAATGTCATAGCTTTCCCATGGAGACCACCCAGAAATAGACCACTTTGTTTCATTCTTAAATTAATTAGAAGTATGGTGGTAACATTATAAGCCAACTAACAACTTCCAGAGAAGAGTGTACACTTTTGTCTAGTGGCTTTGTTACACGGCTAGGAACCCTAACGTTGCGAGTTTGAACCCCAACATGCACATTGGTGACCTTGGTTCTGAACAAACGCATCCTTCGTTCAGCTGTCGTGGCTCCATCTACCGGCAGCAACCACTCACACACGCTCGCCGTCGCCCGCCACAACACTTGGCGTGATATCAACGTTCATCGCTCGCCATAACGCTTGGCGCTATTCAAAATAGGGTACAGGCCCATTAAGACAACAGCTACTACTAAAATACATCACCACTCAACATCCGTATCGTTCGTCTCCCCTGCGACTCACTGGAGGGAGAGTACTGTGGTGAATTGCATATAAGCCAGTAACAGCGCTTCTACCCGAACAGCTGTTTTGGCAAAATCGTTTAGTTACTGGACTGCTAACCCAAAGGTCCCAGGTTCTATCCTCACGTGTCCAATACCTCTAAAGAAGCTTTAAAAGATTTGATTTAAAACCTCATGTATATTGTAAAAAATCATCGGGTGATGAAAAAATCAAAGAATTTTAAACATAAAATTAATACTAAAAGAACAATATAAAATTATTTTGGCTGCCATCTATTCATTAGAAGAAAAAAATATTTGCACTTCTGTTTTTTTTTTTTTTTTTTTTTACTGAATTGGTATCCTCTTTTGCGACCACCGCCCCTGAAAGGGTTAATCGAAAAGCTGTCAAGAGAATTACAAATTTTGAGTGTTAATTTAATGTCTTAATATCTAGATAAATTGTTTAAGATTATCGGTGTTTGTATTTAAATTACAAATGAAACTACTTGAGAATGAAATAACCAGTATTTCCCCTGCCCTCTTTTCGTCAGTATTAATGACTATTAAGAATTTCACTTAAAAATATATTTTCTGTGTGTGTATGCAATTATATTTTAATTGTATCTTCAGGAATATCTTTAAATGTTGATATGTATATAATTTGTACTATTTTAAAAACCTTACATTGCTCAGTTTGTATCTGTGTATAAAATCGTTGTGCCATCTGTGGGGGGAAAAAAATGTTGTATAACATTGTTGAGTGCCAAGCAGTTAGGAAGAGATGTGTGTACCATCGGCTCTGCTCAGTTTAATTATTGTGAAATACAGTCCAATAGAATAGTCTAATGAGTTTTGAGTTCTTTTTATGAGCATCAACTTCACATTTTATTGTGTTAAGTATTTTATCTATGAATATATACATCCAATTATATAACTGGAAAAAACTGCAGTTTGAAAAAAAAAACTCTTAATTGTAAAAAAGCAATTTTTTTGATATCTACTAATTCGTGGTATCTTTCTTTTTTGGTACTTTTCCATTACACTGGCGCAGATCTCGCCAAGCAGACTTTTTTGGCGACTTTAACACCTGTGCTAATATAATGGAAAAGTATCCTTTTTTTAAAAAAAAAATTTATACTTCTAAAACTTTTTATACAAAGGAGAGAAACAAGTTATGTTACAAGTTAAACCTTCAGTCAATATGTAGTTTATTTTTTTAACTATAGTTGGTGGTTAAAAGTTAATGCTATTTTAATATAGTTAAGCTTGATATAGTTAAGTTAATAATTTTTCTTATTTTGATGTAGTGATTTTATTTATAAATGTTTTTTCTATTAGTAGAATTTTTGTCTAGTTCTGATTTGTGTGTTGATTAACAATATGGTTTGGGGAAGTAAATAAACAAAAAAACAAATCATTTCATTTTTAAGTATTCTCCCAATATACATGTGTTTTTGTACTGCATCTTTCATGAGTAAATCTGACAAACAATTCTGAGATATGATTGGTTAGCCAAAAGTCAGGCTAGATGGGCAAACATCTTCGAGTGCTGATTAATATATTTGCAGAAAAGGGAAAGTGTTTTAGATAATTGGAACATATCTGAAATTCAATAAGTGGATTTTTTTATTTTCTGAGCATTAAATTTTGTTTTACATTGATTTTAATTTGAAGAGTATAACAATTTTTCATTCAGTTAAGAACATATTATACCATGTGCTATAAAACAGATACATTTAAAAAAAAAAAAAACGGAATTCAATCGGAAGAAATGATGGTCGCTGTATATTTCAAATTTATGAAATTGTTTAAGTTGAGGTTTGAGGCAAAGTATTAAAAGACATTTCACTTATTTATAAATGAGATAGGTGTAAAGTCAATAAATAACAAATTAGCATAATATAATCCATTGTTTGCACAGGATGTGGAGATAAAAACTCAACTATGGGCGAAATTGATCTGCATAACTTTGCATACTTTCAATTTGTCTTTGACACTGTTAGTTAGTTTAAAGTTATATGTTTTTGAGAATTTAAGAGTTTATTTTTTGTTGAAAGAATGCAATTATATTTTTAAGTAAAAATGGAATGACAAGATGGTTAGCTTTAATTTAGATGAAAATTTTAAAGTGAGACCTAGTGAAAAACAATTTTTAAAAAATAATTCATTCTTAAATTTCAGGTTCTACAACCATGACTCTTCTTTTCTACATGGAGGCATTGATAGACCTGGCCAGGAAACACGCCCTGTAGTTGGACAGCATGTAAGACAATTTTTCATAGTTTCTGTTTATTATTGTGTGAATATTTTTTTTTTATGACAAATTTTACAGTGATTTTATTTTATGCAGATCATTTTGTACTAAATGTTTGGTTTATCTGGCCTTTGTTCAAATAGAAAAAATTCTTATCTCTTGTGATCCTGGATATGTGTTATACATTTGTTTATTTATTTTTTTACTAAAACAAAGGTACAACAATAAATAATTTTATTGATATCTGATGTGATCATTAAAACATTTTTTATACAAGCCAGTAAGAAAAAATGCCTCAATTTCAAATGATATTGGTATTTATTCATGACAAATTGTTTTTTTTTAAGAGGCTGAATATAAATAATATTTTGCAGTAAAATTATATACTGATATGAAATATTGCGTACAAATGGGCTCTGTATCTTCATATAAATGCTCTGTAATGATTTTTTTAAAATGTATTTTTATGTTGAGTATTTAATTACAGCTCCTTTCCTTCCCAATTTTTAAATCTTTGCATTGCAATGGACTTTACTTGTTTCTCAAACCATAAAATTCAACTGTAAATGGGAGAAAAAGGTTTGATTCATTTTTAATAGATGGTAGTAAAAATCAAGCAGAACCATAACCTTCAAATGGGAAATTTGTTTTTCCTGGTTCAAAAACAAATTACTGGAGGAAAATTTCTACATTATTTTATTGTATAATAAATGAATTCTATATATTTGAAAGCATATATATATATATAGTCAAACATTCAACTGATCATATTTTGTATTGGGAATATATTTGTTTATTCATTTCCTGTTTTTGTTTGTGTGTGTGTGTGTGTGTGTGTATATATATAATATAATATAATAAAAATTAGTAATAAAAACTTTAGGAAAATAGAATCAAAAGTAAACCAAATATAATAAGAATCCGGCCTGAAGACTTTCTCAAGTGTCACCCTGAGGCAGGGATTTTTTCTGTGTGGAATCTAGACTTTTGTCCAACAGTATTATCCCCTCATGACCCAAAAATCTCCTGAAATTAAGGTCTGAGAGATGCACCATTTTTACAGGAAAGAGACTAAACAATAAATTAAAAGAATACGACCACCAATAAGCAAAACTATAATAACATAAAATAACCTATTTAATAACTCTTATAACCCATTATGAAAACAAAAAAAGAAAGAATACCAGCAGAAGACAAAAAAAAAATAATTTTTTTTACAAAAGGTGTTCATTCTTGTTTCCCGCCCTAAACTGTTTCTACTAATGCCATTCAAGGTAAAAATAATTGGAGGGTCTTGGCACCATCTATTGAGTTAGTTAATATGCAACGGAAAGTCTATTTTTATTTTAGGCAAAGGATTAATCCCAAATCATTTTATATTAAAATATTAATATTTTAGTAGTTTCTGGGAAATTCATTGTTAGTTAAATTTTTAATGAGATTATTTATTGCTTCAATATAAGAAATTTTGTTATTACAAACTCTTTTTATACTGTTAAATTGTGAGAAAATTAAATTTTGGAAAATTTTAGAGTTTAGATTAGAATGATAATTACAAAGTTTCATTATTTCAAAGCTGAATTCATCCCTTTTATCGTAGATGCTACCTTTCTGGATTTAAAAATTGAAATTGCTAATGACAAAACAATAGTTAGTATTGAAGCAACAAATAATCTCATTAAAAATTTAACTAACAATGAATTTCCTGAAAAGTACTGCAATATTAATATTTTAATAATAAAAAAAGATGATTTGGGATTAATCCTTTGCCTAAAATAAATAGTTAATATGCAATGGAAAGTCTAACTCAATAGATGGTGCTGAGACCCTCCGATTATTTTTACCTTGAATGGCATTAGCTGAAACAGTTTAGGGCAGAAAACTAGAATAAACAAGAAAAAACACTTTTTGTAAAAAAAAAAAAAAAAAAAAAAAAAACTGCTGCTGGTATGTTTTTTCCTTTTTGTTTTCATAATAGGTTATGAGAGTTATTTGTGCTGTATTGCATATAAGCCAGTAACAGTGTTTCTGCCCGAACAGCTGTTTTAGCAAAATCGGTTAGTTACTGGACTGCTAACCTAAAGGTCCCAGGTTCTATCCTTACGCGTCTCATAACGCACATTGGTGACCTCGGACGCTGAACCTTCAACCATCGTACAGCTGTTGTGGCGCCATCTACCCGCAACCAAAGTCGCCAGACTCACTTGGCGCAGCAAAGTCGTCAGACTCACGTGGCGCAGCAACCCTAAGTCGCCAGACACACTTGGCGCATCGGCACCCACAAAAACTCTCGCCATAACGCTTGGCGCTACTCAAATAAGGGTACGGCCCATTAAGACAACAGCTACTACTCAGTACATCACCACTCAACGCAATATCGTTCGTCTCCCCTTCGCCTCACTGGAGGGAGAGTACTGTGGTGTATCGTATATAAGCCAGTAACAGCGCTTCTGCCCAAACAGCTGTTTTAGCAAAATCGGTTAGTTACTGGACTGCTAACCTAAAGGTCCCAGGTTCTATCCTCACGCGTCTCATACCGCACATATTATATATGTTGTTTTATGTTATATTTTTGCTTATTGGTGGTCATATTCTTTTAATTTATTGTTTTGTCTCTTTTCTGTAAAATTGGTGCATCTCTTAGACCTTAATTTCAGAGGATTTTTGGGTCACAAGGGGATAATACTGTTGGACAAAAATCTGGATTCCTCGCAGAAAAAAAATCTCTTATTCTGAATTCTTGCTTGAGGGTGAGTCTTGAGAAAGTCTTTATGCCGGATTCTTATTAACTTGGTTTTTATTACTAATTGTCTAGATTCATCTGTGTGTTAGTAGCTGCATTTGCACTCTCTAAATACAATGGTTTACTTTTTTTTTAGTTTCCGAAATAATTTTAGATTGTTTCTATAATAGGTTTTAATTTCATAATGCTTATATTTTTTGGTTACTTATTTATATATAATATGGGGGGGGGATTATCTCAATTCAAGGAATATTTTGAGGAGGGAGGGGGTCGAGTTTTTGGAAATAACTGGCCCTTATTCTAGGTTTATGGAAGTTTTTTTGTCAATATATTTGGTTATCTTTATTTGTTTGATATGACTGTTTAGATTTTTTAACTATATATTATAGCTTATTTCTGATAGTAAATATATAATTTTAATGAAAATGACGAGAAAGTTATTATTTTCACACTTCACTGTAGTGGAGGCTTAGTTACATTTTTAAATCAACTTTAAAAAGTTAGTGTATTGTTAAATGTTAACGAAGTAGGGAGGTTGAATGTGGGGAAATTTTATAATAGGCAACATTTGTAAAATTGTAAGTATATATTTATTTTATATTGGTATTATAATTTTAAAATGTAAATATGTACGTTATGTATCTGTTGTAGATGCATAGTATATGTAGGCCTCCTTGTGATTTTTATCAAATGAATATCTTCATTGACTAGCATTCTTATGTTGAGTGTAGGCGTTTTGGCTCCAAAGTTTCTTCTTTGTAAAGGGGCCAAGCTACATAAATATAAATTCATTGTTTTTTGCACATCATACATTTTATTTTCCAGCCAATGTTTTATCACATGATTATGTTATAAATTATTTTTGTATTATTGGAACATCATACTGTAAAAAGATATAAATAAACTTGAAAGTATATTCTCTTCGAGATTGTAACTTGCATTCTGTTTGAGATTGTAACTCACCAGCCTGCTTACTATGGTAGGGAGAGAAACCCAGTAAAACTGCATATGGTCCAAATTAAAGAGGTAATTTTCTACACAGTTAAAAGAGGGAAAAGGCATTTTTGAGTTCTTAAGAGCCTGCAGTTACATTCATTGTTTAGTTTCTGAAACCTGAAGGTTAAGCTTCTAACCTCTACTGTTGCTCAGAGAATTATAAAGTTTTCATTATGGTTATTGTGCATGTGCACAAGATGTTCATGATTTTAATATTGCAAAAAAATTTTTGCAGGATATTCATGATCGTATCATGCAGCTAAATTTCAGAGATTGCCATGCTAAGATTCGACAAGTAGACAGTCAAGAAACTCTTGGGGATGGTGTTGTAGTTCAGGTAATTGATTGATTTTTTCAACAATCATTCTTTTTCATTGAATATTTTTGCTTATCCAAGTTACCGAATTTGAAGTAGTTCTGAGTTAACACTAAAAAAATTTGCTACAGTTATATGAAATAAACTGCATTGTTTAAAATATGTCTGCTTATATATCTTCTTGTTAAAAAAATTTTTTTAGGTTTCTGGTGAGTTATCTAACAATGGACAACCAATGCGTCGCTTCATGCAGACCTTTGTTTTGGTCCCCCAATCTCCTAAGAAGTACTATGTGAGGAATGACATCTTTCGTTATCAAGATGAAATTTTCTCTGAAGATGATAATGGTGAAATTGACAATGCATTGAATGGTAAGCATTCTGCAATTAGCAGAATAATATGGGATTGATACTATATCTATTAATAATTAAGGTGAATATGTGTTACTTTACAAACGCGATCATTTTACTTATAACTATCAGATTTGGCGCATGTCAACTTTTAGGATGGGAATGTGCATCTTAGAGCAATTATTTTAGAATTTTGAATAAAAATTTTGGCAGTTTTTTAAAATAACTTCAGAAAGTGTATTACACAATTAATTTTGCATCTTTGGCAAATTTAGAATTTTTCTAATTTTTATGTGGTATTATTAATGCCATATAATATTTGTGCTTTCGGCTCAGTTTTTTCCTGAATTTCAACAATTTTTGAAAAATGTGTCCATTTTAACATTTTTATTTTTTGACGAATCTTAACAAATTTTATATATATAAACTCTTTTAGATCTGGTATTTAAAATTTGTAAAGAAGGAGGGGGTTTCAAAATTTATTTATTAAGGGTCACCGATTCTATCATTTTGAAAACGATTTTTGCTTTTTCTCTTTTTATGACTTTTTTTCTTTGTGTATATGTGTTTTCCATTGAAGTCTTTCGATATGTATAGCAGTTTGTCCTGAATGCATAGCCACGTACAACAGAAACCATTGAAGTTAAAAACTTGGAATTTGACAGGAACCTACTTTTTGAGTATTTGAGATTACCAAGAATGGATTTTTCAAAATTTTTATTAAAAATTTAATTGAAAAAATATGAAAACAATGTCAATGTGTTTCTGCCGTAACATCAAAGCTTATTGTCACATTAAAGCTGTTTTTACTTGTTTAAAAAGATGACTTTCCAGTGATGCTAATTTTGTTTTAACAAATGTATTTTTTTTTTTTAATTTACAGATTTTTAGAAAATTAACTTTAGACACAATTTGTAACAGTTTTTATTGTAGCAAAATTTAAAACAATGTCTTTGCTTCATGAATGTATCGCATTAAACATGCTAATGTTGTGATAAAAAAAAGTGCTTTCTTCGCTTTAATTTAAAATCAGTTAGTATCGGAACTCTAAAGCAGATCACTGAATAAAGATTCCTTGCTTGTTGAGTGTTAAATTTTAAGACGATGGTATATATCATCTAGTTCTAGCTTCAAAAAACATTTTTGAAAAAATGCTTTAGCTGTCATTTTTTTTCCCCCTTCATTTTGTAAATTTGCTTCCATAACTTATGAAAATATTTGATTATGTTCTTCTGTAATTTTTAAATTTATTTCTGTATATGGATTAAAAAAAGCTGGTTTTATTAAATTTTCGAATTATGAAACATTTCAAAAACTTCTTTGCTAAACTGACTTTTTATAGTCTGAACAATTCCAATGCTGTTATTGTTTTAAAAGTTTTGATTTAAGAAATGTAACTAGATCATGAAATTTATGTCATTAATTTTTGGCTGTTTTGCTAATTTTCTGGTATCTAGTCTGGAATGCTTTAACTTTCAGCTTTATAAGGCTGCAAATAAGATATTAAAAATTGCTAAATTTTACGAGTTATTTATGCCTTTCATCCTAACCATCTTGAATTTTATTTGTTGCTCCCTATATAAAAATCAAAAGTAAAATTCTTGACCATATGCTTCTACATCAATGCCTGCATTTTCAGAAAGGATATATCCATCTAAATTATTTTTCTGTTAATTTTAAGAAATGTTGAAAATGAAGGTTATGCTGAAAATGAAACTCATTGTTATTGAATTTTAAATGAATTAGTGCTCACTGTGTCACCATTATAACTTAAATATTGACTAAATATAAAATTTTAAGCTTATAACAATATTAAATTTTTAGATATTGATGCTGAAGATGGTGGAAATCGGAATACTGGAAATTTGGATCACCAAGATGATAATGTTGGATATCATGAGAATGAAATTGTCAGGTATATTTGTCACTCGTATATCTCTTCCCCTTGTAGAACTATTACATTGTTCAGGAGTGTTCTGAAACTTTTTGTTTTTTAAATTTGGAATTTACATATTTTTCAATTGTTTATTTGCTCAGATTTTGTTATAAATATAATTGATTTTGTAGAAATTTAAAATAATAGATAATATTAAGGTGAAGATAAACTAATAATTCTTGTTTTTATAAATTTTTAAAAATTTATTCGTTTTATACTTTCAAGCTCTATGGAATGAAAGCTCTCTGGTATAGTTGCAACCGATTGTTTTTAATATTTAGACATTTTAGATTTTAACAATTTATTCCTTGTATCCGGTTTATTATATAGACAATATAATTTTTAATTGCGTGCATATCTAAAAAAAGTATTTCCTTTAGAATACGATTTAAAGGTGCAAAGACAAAATAAGCTAATGCATGGTGTTTGCTAATGCATGACTCTTAAGTTCATTTTAGTTAATAATAAAGATGCTTTATAATTTTTTTAATTTCATTTTCTGATTTCTTGAACTATACTAAAAATTCCATCCCTTAATCATGGTGTCTATGGATTTCATTTTGTCATCAGTTGAGAAATTTGGTAGAATATTTCAAATTCAGACAACTCAAAAATGTAAAAATTCATCTTTGGGTCATTTTCAAAATTCGGTGCCATTTGGAAATTGAAAAGACAAAAATAAAAAAAAATTTTAATTAGTAAATTTTTTTAATATTATTAAACAGACATTATTTTTGTATATTACTTGAATATTTTTGATACATTTTTTTTTCTTTTATATATTTTTAATTGATGTTTTTTTGGTCAGATATGATGAAAATTGTCATGTCTGTTACTGGACATTTTTCTTGAAATCTTTGTATTTAAGCTCAGTGTACAATAATGTAAAGCTATATTTAATATAAGTATAGAGTCATTTTACCCATATAATAAAGACTTTCGAATAAAAAAATATTTCTTATGGTATTTTTATACTTTTGTTTATCATGTCTGTTACTAACATAGAATTCTTATAAGGATTTTTTTTTAAATATAAAACACTATAAAAAACAATTAATACAAAATGTCTGTCATTTTTATATATACTAGGCAGAGTCAATTAATATGTAACTCTAATTGTAGCAATATTATGTCAATTTAAACTTTTTAAGGAAAATTTTGATATGGTAAGAGACATGACACAAAGTAACAGACGTGACACTGAGTAACAGACATGACATAAATTCAGGAGTCAAATTTTGATGTAAAGCTTGAAAGGTAGAATTAAGCTAAAATGTTTCTCTTTTAGTACATAACTTTTTACTATAAAATAATTAAAAAAAAACAAATATGTATATATTTGAAATTCACAGATACAGAATTGGAACAGGTGTACATTTTTTATTTTTTAGTATTTTCTTGAGTTACAATGCTATTTATTCAACATCATATTTGGAGAGATCCACCTCAAATATTGTAATTGGCGAAAAGAGCATCCAGTTAGATTCGGATTTGGAAGTTTCATTACAATATCTTCTGCTTCAATATTATATTCTTTATCATCCTCTCGAAAGGACTTTGCATGATTCCTGACTTTTTTTAAATACTTAATTGTATAATTGTTGTCCTGGCTGTCGATTATTTCTGAAACGAAATATTTTATCGATCGTTTACCCTCCAATTTTACAAGTACGAAGCTTCCTTCTTGAATATCTTGTTGAAAATTGTTGGATAAAGGAGAAGAAAACGATTTACAATTATTTTCTGCATTATTTATTGTCATGGTTGTGCTTTCTTGTTCATTTTCTTTTAAAGCAAATACATTTACTGTAAAACAGTCGCAGACATTTTTCTGTCTGCAGGAATAGTTTAAATCCCTAAAAAACATTGAGTCGTTCCCAAAAGAAAAAATCTGATTAACGCTCATCGTTCCTTTTAAAACCGGAATATCAGATGGAATTATTTTTTGAAAACATTTCTACATCTGTTTCACAGATATAATGAAGCTGAATGTTTGTTTTATTTATTAAAACATTAAACAGTTTTTGCATCGGGTATATCTGTCCCCTGTGCAACTATTTTGTCAGCAGCTCTCTTAATGGCTCCCCTTATTCCATCAGCAACACCCTTGCCATGACCAGCCTCAAAAAAAGACCATGATCCATACTTATAACCATTATTTGCTATATGCTCATTCAAAAGGAAGAAATTTTTCTTCTGCCGATATTGTGTGGTAGGGCCATCAGAAAAAAAGTGGATGATTTCAACTTCGGGGGAAATTCTCTTAAGCTCGTTGAATATTGGTTGAAGGTGAGCCCAAATTGCTGCAGGACCATGGTCGTAACATTCGGAGATTGTGCAGAACGAAATTGGTTCATGCTGGTTTCTTAGATATAAAACGTCAGTATGCAGAGTTGCCTGCTTTCTCGATCCTCCAAAATGAAATGCCTGCACTTCTGTAGCATGTTTGCACATGTAATTTTCAGAAAAATCAATGTGAAGCATTGCTTCATTCTGTTGTAAATTTTCTTTACAGTCTCTGTAAGCAGTATATTGTTGCCTTATATTAAAGACATGTTTTTTTAATTTCCACATATCAGAGTTTTGTTCCACATATCAATTTTGTTAATTCTGAAATAGTAGTCTCCATTGTTTCTTTTGACATTATTCGAATAACTGTGTTTTTTATCCCCATCACTATTTTTTTCTTTCTTTTCAATTTTCTGAGACCAAATCTGCCATTTTACCTTCTCAACTAAATCATGGGTGTTTGTCTCTACCTCTTTCCCTTTACATGTCTCACAAATTTTATACATGCATGATTTGCTATTTTCATTGCACGGTAAATTTTTGATCAGCTCACTGAGGTCTGCAGTATTGATAATTTTCAATCGATGTAGTGTTTGAGCTTTTAGGGATGCGTTTTCATGGATTATGCACAAGCATATATTTCGTCCATCAACTGAAGGAGCAATCACATAAAATGGTCTAAATCTCGTAAATGTAGTGTAAGAAATTTTTACAAATTTATTCTCCTTTACAAATTTTTTGTGTAGATTTTTCATACTATCTAAAAGATATCGTTTTTGCATTTTTATCTTCTTATGTGTAATTGTTTCCTTTTTTCCTGCTGTTGCCTTACTTACATCATCTCTCAAAAAGAATTTGGTAACTGTCTCTTAATTTTGATGCTTTCTTTGTCTGATTTCCGTTTTTGATAAATTGTGGAACCAAAATAACTCTTCTGGCCTGCTCTAAATAGCATGTACTTTTTTAGTGATGAATAGAGCATTAAATTTTGTAAATATCTTTTTTCGTGATTTGTCGATTTGCATATTTGTTTTTTAGGCAAGAACTAAAAGCGTTAAACAAAGTAACCTGCCGAACAACCTTAGCTTTACTGGGAGTTAACTGTACATTAAAACTTTCCTTTAAAGAACATTTGGCTTTTGATCTTGGGCTGTTACTACTAGAATGTTCTTCAACCTTTAATTTAGCTCTGCTCCATCTTTTTCTATACATATCAGTCTTAATCTTCAATTTTTTTATTTCATTTCTCAACTTTAAGTTTTCTCTGACAAATTTAGATCTATTTCGCAGAACTAGTTTTCTTCCTAATTTCTTGGCAGAAGTTCCTGAATTTACATCAGATGTTGTGCACGGTGTTTCAGAAGCTGCAATTTTCCTTGCTTTATTTCCTTTGTGCAGTTCTCCAGTATTTCCTTTGAGCTCTTTGAGCATGAGCAGATATTTCGGTTATTGGAAGCCTTTTTCTCCCCCTGAAGGGGGAAAAAAAAGTAATAAATAACCACTTGGGAAATGGTTTTTTCTATCTCATAAAAATGTTTCCGACAACAAGCATAAACAAATGTTATTAAAATTATCATTACTATACACAAGCATAAAAATTATTACACTTTTATAAATTGTTTTTAAAAAAATCCTATTAAAATAAAACTTAATTAAAAAAATATACAATGACTAATTACAAAAAAAAGTTTAATTACCTTTCACGATCTTTCCTTTTATTTTTATCTTCTTTTTCTGCATTTAATCGACGACGCTCTCTGTAGTTTTTGTTTTTCAGCTGGTGTCAGCACCATGATCTTAGAAAATAAAATAATAATAATTATTATTTAATTATTTTAAATACATTATTTATAGCAATCTTCAGTAACAATCTGAATTATTCATTAACTAATTTTTTAAGAGGAAAATTGATATT
Source organism: Argiope bruennichi (assembly GCF_947563725.1). Taxonomy (NCBI): domain Eukaryota; kingdom Metazoa; phylum Arthropoda; class Arachnida; order Araneae; family Araneidae; genus Argiope; species Argiope bruennichi. Next base: position 3,213,206 of record NC_079152.1, read on the forward strand.
TTAATTAAATATGTTGATTTTTATATTTTAAAATTATTTCATGATATACAAATATTCTGATGATGTTTTAAGAGGTTCAAAAGAATGAATTGAAACCTGCATAATTCAGAATTATTTTTAATTCTTATTCCAAGACTGTGCAGATTTATGGATTGTACCAATATAGTATGTGTTTAATAAAGCAAATAATTTGATAACATTGCAAACATTAATCAATTCAGTAAATACAATGTGATAATAAAAAACAAAGAAGATAAGAGAAAAAATGAAAACTGTAACAAATATGCACTTTTAAAAAGTAAGAACTTACATTTATTCCCTTCCCTCCACCCTTAAAAAATTCTTCCTAAAATATCAACTAAAATTTAAACAAAACAAACCCAAAAATTGAACCATATTTCAAATCTTGAAACATGTCAAGTCTGTTACCAAGATTGTCATGTCTGTTACTATATAGAGTAACAGACATGACATTTCAAAGTACAAAAATTAAGGAAACTAAATAATTCCATAAAAACATGAAAATATATTTTAATTAAAATTAAAAATCTAAATTAATCAGTTGAATAAATAAATAAATATATTTTATACAAAATATTAAGGTAACAGACATGACATGCAATAAAAATACTTACTATAAAAAGGCTTCAGCTTCTTCAATCAAACATTCAAGATGGCTGCTTGCATTTCTTTCTTAGAACATGTTTCACTGGTATACATGTGTTGCCATTTCAAAATTTCAATCTTGTTGCTTAAAATGTTGAAAATATTGTATGGTAACAGACATGACTTAATGTCTGGACAGCTGTAATTGGTAAAAATTGGTAAAAATTCTTAATTAATTGGTAAAAATTCTTCTTAAAAGGTTATTAAAACCTTCTTTATAGCATAATTAAAAATATATTTCACAATAAAAAAAATGCCAGAATAAAAATTTTAATTTTTGGAAAGTTAATGCAGCAAAAAACATTTTGAGTTTTATGATTTGGACAGCTGAATTTTTGTTTCCTCCCAACTTCTTTATTAGAAAAAAAATAAAAAAAACAGATGAATTATTTTAATTTTATTGTTTCTCCACTGGAAATTGCCTGCTAAAAAGCATGGTAAAAAGAAAAATCATTTAAACTTTATAACATCTTGTAAAAAAAAATGTGTTTCACATGGACAACAAATGGCACCGAATTTTAAAAATGACCCCTTTTAAAAAATGCTTTTTTTTTTTTTTTTGTTATAAATATAACAAGTTTATTTTCCTTCAAATTATTTTGATTATGCTATGCTTCTGTTTCAAGTCTACATTTTCAGAATAATGTACATCCAGACCAATCTTTTGCTAATTTTAGAAAATGTTAATTTTTAAAAAGTAAACTTAATGCAAAGTGTCATTATCAAAAAATATTTTTATTTTTTCTTAGATCTAAAAGGCAGACTTTGACAACTGAAGATGTTAGATAAATAGGAAAATGTAGAAAATATATATCTGAAGTTTTTTTTAAAAAAATTATTCAAAACTCTCCATTATTATAATAATTAAAAACACTCTGCTTGGAAAATATATGGGTCAAGTATGTGTGTATGTACTGTGGATTTACGTTTTTCAGTTAAAAGTGTTCTGAGTCTACAGCAGTTTCTCTATGCATCCTGGTATAATGGCATTAAATGAACCATTGTAACATGGTGGATTTTGTAATTCCCCTTCCCTTTCTTTAATATTGAAAATTTTCTGAACAATTGAAATGGGAGAGAACAGTATAAAAAATAATTATGTAGTTGTGTAAAATCATGATTCCATTGTGGTTTTTTTAGTAAAATTATGAATTGGGTTTTTTGCAGTAAAAGCATGAATTACCAATTTTGTACAAAAATTGCAAATTTGTGTGACATGAGCGTAATATCACTTTTAGGTAAAGATTTATATTGAAATTTAATCATAATCACCTAAGAAAGGCTGTGTAAGTTGCATACTACATTCTATTCACTACATGAAGTAGTGCATTAAACATGTGCTGTGGGAAATTGCAGGAATAATAGAAGGATAGGTGTTGCTTTTTGTGTATGCATGTTTACTGATATTTGTTGCAAAATCTATAAATTTAGTATGTTTATAGAAATGGCACAGTTTATGCCAATGAGACCATGAATAAGTACCAACAGCAAGAAAGTCCCCAACCAGAAATAGAGGTAGAGTCAACCAAATCAGATTGGGAGGATGAAGAGGATCTGGAGGAAGAAGAAGATTTAGAGGAGGAAGAAAATCAAGGGGGTCGGCAAACTGAAGAATCTGCACCAGAAACTATTGAGAATCCTCCAGCTATATCTCAAGGTATCTTTTTTTCTTTTAATTAACAGGGTACATAGCATCATGAAAAGTGCTTAAATTTGAAAACCGTTTTTAAGCACCTTAAAATTTGCTTAATTTTTTTCTGAAGCAAGAAGAAAAATTATTTTTGTTTTGTTTCCCCACATGCCGATAAGCATCCAAGCATATGATTGTAAAGGTTGTTTGCCAAATGTATTAAGAAAGAAAATCAGCAAAAGGTGGAAAGTTCCAGGATGAATAGGTCCAGGACTTCTAACACATATTAAAATACCTTTTAATGAGCCCTTTCTTTCCCCTCTCTCTATTTCTGTGTATAACTGTTTATTGAAATACTGGAATGGTTATCTGAAAGCGAAGTACAAGATGGGTAATGGGCCTTTCTTGTTGAGATTCAAAAAAGCATTCGAACTTCAATTTTTAGTGTTTTGGATGTTGAAGAATTTAAGTTAAGATAGCTTTCTTCTTTCATATGTTGTTAAAAAACAATGCATGGATTGGTCCAATCAACAGAAAATAAGAATACAGCAGAATGAATTTGATATATGAAACAGATATACTGAACATGGGTGACATTTCTCTAAAGACATTTACAGTAAAACCTCTTTATAGTATATTACACATTTGATCATCATTCTCATTAATTTGTTTCTTTGGTGCCATACATCGAACTATCAGATTTTACTGCACTTTATTGAATCATAATTAATATCTATATGCAATTATATTAATTGATTACCTAAAATCTAATATGGTGAGATTTTAATTCGAAGACATAAATATTAAATTATCACGATTTCTTTCATGTTTTATAAATGTCCCCACCCATTTGTAAATTATTTTTTGGACTAATCATGCCCAATTTAATTTTTACTAAGGGGGGGGTTGCTGGATCTGATACTTAAAATTTTTTAAGACGTAAAAAAAGTTTTCCAGAGCTTTTATTCTTTTGGTTCCAGCTCTTTCTCTCTCGTGCCATTGCTGCACAGTGGTATGCCTCTGAAACCATCTAAAAAGATGTCAAGTATGAAGAACTTTTCTTTCAAGATGTGATTAGGAAAAAATGTGTATGTTGTAGACAGCTTTCATACAACAAATTTATGAAGGCATTTTGAATTTTATTTTTTGCTTGATGAAAAATAAATTAAATTTGAAAGTACTGAAAAAAGGCTTTAAAAATGTTTTTGTACATAAGATTAATACTAACTAGGGTGCTGACATCTACAGGCAATTATTAGAACATTATTTTAGAGCCTTTGGTTTTCTATCAGAAACCATCACGCATTTAGAAATAATTTTTAGAAGGTGGTGGTTCCACTGTGAAATCACCGTGTGTTTAGATAGTTATATAGTTTGCCCATTTCTGAATGCTACTATTCTTTTCTGTTAAGAGAAATGACTTGAAAATATTTAGAAAATAAATTTATTATGTTCTCAATTTCATGGCAGTTTTGTTAGTCTTATGATGTTTTAGTTATTAGTCTTATAAGACTGCAAATGAAATTACTAAATATAGTGAATTAATGAACTTTCTGTCCCAGTCATATTGAATCTTATTTCCTGTAGCACGTATAAAAATCAAATACAAAAACTTTGGTCATGCTATGCTTTTACATTAGTATTGCCATATGATGCGAAATATGGAATGATTTATTCATCTAAATGGTTTGTTAATTTGAAAAAATATTAAGATATCAGAATTCCCCCCCCCCCCCTTATTTAAATTGTCTTCAGTTTTTCATGTTAATTTTTTATTTCAATTTTACGATCATTTTTTTGTTTTGTCAAAATCAAAAAGGCATAATTTGTTTAACTTTGGAAGACGTAAAAATACAGAAGTACTAAAATTTTAAAAATACGCATTTTAATTTTTTTCAATTAAAAAACTTATATTTTCATAAAATAAAAACATCCTCTGCTTAGAAGAAGAATGCAGATTTACATGTGCAAAGGGTACTTTTTTGCTGTGGTGTTTAAAATTAATTTTTGCAACAATTTCTCACTACACACCCTGATTAATAGTAGTTCCCTTTATTTTGATTTATTTTATGTAAATTTTAGGTACCTCTAAATGATTTGATGCTAATAAAATTTAGTTGCAAGTAACAGCTAGCAACTTAAACTGTTAAATTTACTAAAAATAAATTTTTTTTAATTTCAGTAATTTTTTAGAATGCCTTAATTGGTTTTTCTTTGTGAATAAAATTTCCAAATATTTAAATCTTTTGTCTTTTGTGTGTGAGTTTCTGTTAAAAAATATTTGACTTTTTTTTTTTTTTAATGAAATTTATTGATTGCACAAAGATGAGTTAAAGTACTTTTTTAAAAAAGAAATTAATAGTTGCAAATTATACTTCAGTTTTTATTTGCTGATTTATTCATTAATATTTTAAATTTAAGAGTATAAAGGAAATGATTTCTGGCTGTTCAATTTAAGAGAAAGCTATGTTGTTCCATTTGATGGAACATTGTACCAATAGCTCTGAAAAGTGACTAAGCAAGCACAGCATGAAAATGAGTAAAAATATCTTGCTTACGAACAAAAAAAAATTATTTTATACCTATATATACTATTGATGCATTAAAAATAGAACTATAATTCTTTTATTATAAAAAATCTAAATATATATAATCAAAGTATTTATACAATTATATAAAGATATAAAGAGAGAAAAAAATTCAATGCAGTTCTATGCAAAGATGACCAAAGCTTTTATTGGATAGTAATAAAACGTTGAAAATTGAGGCGTCCAAAGTAGATTTCAGTCATTTCTGACCTTACATTGCAGAATTCCTTGAATTGAGTTCATTTTCTATCAAAAGATGAATAGGAGACAAAAACACTGTTTTTCCGCCGTAGTTGAATCTTAAAAATTGCAACAGAAATTATTTGTTCGTCCTTTCTTTGCTTAAAGTGCTTCCTTATAATATACGTGAATGAACAAGAGATTTATATTTTATCTTTAAATTAAAAATTTAATATTTTTAATTAATTTTGGATTAATTTCTTCATGCCATTGTTGTAATGATGGTTTGTTCAACTGATGCATTTCTAGAAATCTTGGCAATGCCCATAAAAGGCGTGGGCAACCCCTCTGCCCCCCCCCCCACGATATTGTATGTGTTAATAGATAAATGAAATTTGAGGATTGTCTCAGCATTTTCAAAAATGGCTCTTGTGCTTATAAAGCTTAACACTACCAATATACCATGAATAAGATAGGAAATATAGCAATACTGTACAAGAGTTGCAATAATTAAAAAATGTTGTACATTACTAATAATAACATTTAAAATATAATTTGCATTTTAAAATGGCCTAAAATTAATTCTGCAGTAAGTTCTGGAAGTTATTGGTGAAAACAGCAAAATTATTCTTAGGTTTTTTTTGTTTTTTTTCCCCATGAAATTGGGGGGGGGGGGGCTGTTCCCAGAAATGCATATATTTTTTATCTAAAGTATATCTCTGCCAATTTTGGTACTTTCAATATACAAACAGTTAAATCTTCTAGCTGCATGCTGATTATTTCATTTTTATTATTATAAAGGTTAGAGGTAAAAAACTTATTGCTTGAAATTAAAAAAAAATTAATTTTACAGAACCAAAGACTTATGCTAATATGGTAAGCAAGAATGCCAGTGCTGCTACAGTCTCAGCTGTATCCAATGCAACCTCCCCAGTCTCTACTTTACCGCATAAGGTTGATGCATCACCTTCTTATCACAAGGGAGAAGGAACTCCAACTTCTGTCCAAGGGCCCAGAGACAAGAATGAACTGGTAATTAGGGTTTTTCCCCCCTACTTATCAGCAAAGTAATTATGTTGACTAGAGTTCAAAGTTAAAGAAGTAAAGAGTACTTTTATTTCTCCATTATTGATATACGAAGACGTATATAATTTTAAAAAATGGCCTTGGGTTCAGATCATTGAGTTGAAATTATTTGGATTTGATTTTGTTAGCTATTATATTCTGTGTTCATTGATTTTTGCATCATTTCCTGGAAGAGTGGGACCTCAAAGGCATATTTGATTCAAGGGAGACAGGCCTCAAGACCCTGAGGTATTCTAGTGGTTTGAACTGCCTTGCCAGTTGATGGCAAGTATTTTTCAAACCTATAATATTGCAAAACCCAGTCAGTGTTAGGACTACTGGTTTTTCATGAGGCATGATTATTTTTTTTTAATAAAGATACTTATAATAAAATTTTTAAGATAATCAAATCTCATTCTTCAACTGTTATTTATTTCAATGACCTTTATGTATCTGACAGTCCTGTTTGAAAATAGTATGCAGCATGTATTTCAGTAATTTCTTGGTGCATTATTGAAGTAAAAAGATATTGTGGTATGTGTGCTTTTCTCTTTATATTGTTTTATGTTATTATGGCTAGAAAATAAACTAATTAAATGATTTTAAATGAACTTATTGAAAAATTAACTCATCTTGAATTTAAATTGTGTGATTTTTTTGTTTTGTTTGTATGGTTTGTTTATATAGACTATGAAAAAGTCTTTGTTATATGCTTTTATTTTATTGTAGGCCACTGCTTCCTTCGGACAGTCTGGCATTCGAGCCTCACGTCCTCGTTTGAATTCTGGTCGTGCAGTGAGTGGTGGTGAACGCTCTCCTCCAGAAGATGCAGAGGGAAGCGAGCGCAGGAAGTCGAGCTTTATTCATTATCCTGACTCGCAGCAATTATTTGTTGGCAATCTTACTCATTCCATTACTGAGGAAGAACTGAAGGCTCATTTCACTCAATTTGGCAAGGTATTGGACATGCGCATCAACACCAAGCAGACTCAGAAAATTGGAGGGGGGAAAGTACCTGTAAGTGTTGCTTTTAGTACTCATATTTTTTTGTTTGCTTTTGTGAATGCATTAAAGAAATCTCGTTGGCATCTTAGGTTTTGAATAACAATATTGTTAGTTTTATATGTATGTTAAATAATCTTCCATCACTTTTCAGATAAACATGATTGATTTAAATAAATATAATAAGTATTTAGAGCAATTATTGTTTTTTTTTTTTTTTTTTTTCAATTTATAATCTATTGTTAGTCTATAAATTGAAATGTGAATGTTTTGTTTGTTCGAAATCGGTAATCTTCGAAAGTTCTTCACCAAATGCTTTGAAATTTTGGTGCAACATTGCATACAAATACGGGCAGATTTTTATATACTTCAAGGTCAATGCTGTAACAAATAAAAAAATGTTTTTACTGTTTTTGATAATGGATTCCAACACCATGGCACTGTTTTACATGGTGCTATCTGTTGGAGGTAAAAGCAACACATGCTATGCTAATTATTTTATGATTCCTTTTCAGTGTTAGAATTGCATTGTTAAATTGAATTTTGATTTATTTTCACCTTAATTATTTTTGGCTCCAACTGTATAATAAAGTCACATCAAACAAAATTGGTGGTATAATATCAGGAATGCCATGCCACAGGAAGAACAAGGAATTTAACAATCATCTAAAAAAGGGCTGGGAAAATGCAGGGAATTTTAAGTTAAGGTGAGGACTGGTACAGTTGAAAAGACATCTTCGCCAATTATAATGGCAAAAACCAAAGTAGGGAAGGAGAAGAAAAAAAAAAGTTTCTATTCATCTTGAAGACAACCAAAGAGGAGGAAATAAGACGTTTCTGCCTATTTGGAAGCAGTTTAGATTTGCAGAAAAACACATCTGAGACTTTGTGGGTTAATATTAAAAAATTTCTGATGCAAAAAAAAGAAAAATGGGATGCATTTAACACAAGCAATATTACTTAATTTTCTATATGTCCCCATTTGTGATTATTGTTCAATTCTTTTAGTATTGATTGATTTCATTTTTCTGAATATATCGGTTATCTATTGTTTTGTTGTACCCATTTTTGCTGATAATGAAAAGTTATTGATAACATGCAATCCAGTAGAATAGGCAATGAATGATTTGATTCAAAATTCTGTCTTTTCAAACATAAAAAATAAATCCAGTAAAATGGGGGGGGGAAGAAAGGAGAAATTTAGTCTATTGAAATTATTTTAAATTTTAAAAAATGAGATATGAAATATTTCCAAATCAAATCAACTAGTATCTTGCCAATGTATGTTCCCAAACTCCTAATTGGGTTTCAATAAACCAATTTATGAAATTGAAATAACTATTTTAACTTATATTGATATCTGTGCTTTAAATTAAACTAGGTATTAATGGGCCAAAATCATATTAGTATCAGAAATCCTTTTTCTGACTTTTATAAAAGTCTTTTGTCATTATGTCAACACCTTCATGAAATATAGCAGTTAATCTTTAATTTTCATGTAATTTTTTTAGATTTTAAGAATTTTCTTTCATTTTTATAAATAGTCGCTTTTAATTTTGTATGGTGAATTGTAAAAGCAAAATATCAAAGGTAATAAATAAATATAGTCATTATGTTTTCTATATTTCTTGTGTGCAATTTAATTTTTTTTTTTTTTTTTTTTTTTTCCCCTTCAGAATTTTGGCTTTATTGTTTTTGATGATGCTGAATCTGTGCAGAAAGTTTTGAATGCTCGAGTAAGTAGATTACTTTCTGTAATAATAGACTTTAAATTTTTTTTTTTTCAAGGGAAAGCTGAAAATTTTTATTAAAAGCATTTAATTTAGAACAATAAATCTAGAACAGAAATAAATCTAGAACAGAAATTTTATTGTAATGAAGATTATTACGGTTGGGGGAAAAAATGTTTTTCACTGCTGCAAGATTTGAAATACATGCAAAAAAAATTTCTGCTACTGCTTGAACTCAGTATATTACTATTTCGTATGAAAAACATATATTAAATCATTTTGTCCTTTTTTAAAAAAATTACCCAATTCTAAAAACTTTTTGGTAAATTTATTTTCAATCTTTCTAGTACTTATTGATTATAATCTTAGGTCGGCAATTTATTTTCCTTTAAAAATCTGTAATCACAAGATGATAAGGAATATTCTGATTTTTTCTTGGTATTGTAATCTAATTTCTAGATATTTTTTTTATGTAGTTTGTTACTAATTGAATTGTGATGATGCCATGTGTTGATAATTATGCTCTTATACTTTTATAGAATACATAATTCACAGCAGTTGTATTTTCTGTAAAGTAAAAGTTTGAACCATACATCTTGATCTTTAAAACTGCTCAATAAAATTGTTAAGGAGCAATTTCTTATTTCCTGTCAGTTATGTGTATATATATATTCCTTTCTATTACATTAACATAATACTCGCAAACACCAATGTTTTTCAAGTATTTCTTAACAAAATCTCATTTGCAAACAAAATTGAGCTTTATCTTTAACCTTACTAGCAACAAGATTCAAAGGAAATGCAGCAATTCTCCCATGCAATCTCGCCTCCCCAAGCTTTCCTTAAAGTTAAAGCAGTAATTTTTTTCCCCTTTTGCATGCATCTTTTCCCTCCATTTTCCATATTTATTTGTATTGCTAATCATTAATAAATGTGAGGTCCTCATTAAACCATTTACTATATATTGAATTTCCACTTAAGAAAGAAAAAAAGTTTATAAAAGCACTGAAATCACTGCAGAATTAAGAAATATATTTTACTCTTATTTTAATTTTTCTTATCAATTGCAACAGTTAGGGAAAGCACAAATCTTTGTATTTAATAACTAAATAAAAAAAAAAATAGATGACAGGAAAGAGTAAATATGCTAAAATTATATAAGAGTATATTATTCAATAAAAGGCTTGGTGTTCCATGATTTTCAGTGCATGATGCAATCTGATTTACTCAGAAAAAGCAATATACTTTGGATAGTGAAAAATATTTTTCTGTTCTGCTTTTGAATTTTTTTTTTCAGTTCTGATTTATTTATTATTTCTATATATTGATGAGCATAGATAATAAAGAAGTACAATATGCTTTTAAGAAAATATGTATATACTTAAAAAAATTTGTTAGCAATGGAATTTATTTTGTAAATTTCTCTGCTCATTATAATATAGTATCCTTGAAATTCTGAGTTTATTTCTTAAAGCACATCCAAAATCTATATTTGAATAACTTTTGAAAATTCTTTTTTTCCAGCCTATTTACTTCAATGATCATCGCCTCAATGTAGAAGAAAAGAAGCGCCCAAAAGACAACCGAATAATTTCATCAGACAACCGAATTGGACCTCCGCGAGGTGGCCCGTCACCTCGAGTTGGAGTGGGTGGACGTGGACCTCGGGGAGCCATGATGCCCCAAGGTACTGGCCGAGGTGACAACAGAGGAGGAATGCGAGGCAGCTATGCCTCTCGTCGCTAGATGTTTAAAACGAGGCAAGCCTACCCATCTTCACAACACATGGTCCTCGTGTGGAACGTTTGGTGCCTCAATTTAAATATTAAAAACACCTAATATTTCATCGGTAATCATTCATTGGGATTCTGTGGGTCAAGATATTTTCAATTTTTTTTCACTCACCTCATTGCTTCATTGACAGCAGACAACTGGTGATTTAAGGGAGAAAAAAACTATACATATATAGGAAGTGCTTTAAACCCAGTTCTGTTCCTGCTTTTCTGCATAATATATTTTTGTGTCCCTTTTCCACCCTTTTTATTTCACAGATTAATCAATATCTTCGAAACATTACAGTTGTTTTAAAGCACTTAGTACATTTCAATTTCATAGGTGTATTGAATTGATCTAATGGTAATGTTTTTAAACGATTCCCCCCACGTGAAGAAAATAAATTTGCTTGGATTGCCCTTGGAAATCTACAGTGGTGTGCTTCAACTAATACAGGTGTGCAGAAGAGAAATGACCTTGTGTTTTCTCCTTTCCACTCCAATTTCCGTATTTTGAATATTTTTTGTGGGGAAAAAAAATTCTCTTGATGAAACAAGTTGCCAAACTCTCACGAGCAATCTTGACTCGGTTTGTTTCTACTGACACGTGAAGCATGATTATCTTAGAGCTTTGTGGGTGCCACACAATTTGGAGATAGTTGGCGTCATTGAAACTTTCTTTTTTGTAACAACGGAAAGTCATTTGTGATAGTCTTTTATTTAAAGAAGTCGGTGTAAATGTTTTTTTTTTCTTTCTTTTTTTTTTTTTTGTTTTTCTTTTTTGTTTTGTTTGAGTGATTGATTTTGAAACTGGTGCTCACACCGATCTCATCTTTGTAGTATAATTCATTGTGTAAAAAAGAATAAAAAAAGACTACCAAACTTTGCTACTTAACGTAACACTTGTGTTTCTGGCTAGTTTTTCTGTATTAAAATTAAAAGAAACTTGTTTTTAAGAAATTGAAACTGGTCAAAAGAAAGCATCTCTTAATGCCTCAAAAGTTGCCTCATATTTATCTTCAATGTGTCTTAAATTACTTGTTTGTTTACATAATATGAAATGATGTAGCAATTCAGTGCTGAGAAGATAAATCTTGTCAAACTTGGGGGGGGGGGAGGAAAAGACAAAGTTTTATGGAGAAACAAAGTGATGTCCTTCCAAATTTTGTTCATTTTCCTCATTTTAGTTTTGAGATTTGCTTACAAAATCAGGAGTGCGAGTAGTTACTGTGAAGCAACATATTGAAATTTTCATCATTTTCTTTGTTGGTTGTGTGGTAGTTATAATTCCTGCTCATAATCGTGGGAAAAAGACATTTTTTAATGCACTATACTGATTTTCTTTGAAAAGAGAAAATGTAATGTACAGATCTCCTTATCAAGCTGACTGAATAAAGGAGTCAAAAGCAATTTTCAATGGTGCAACCCTTTAGAGATGTGCTTTATAGAGAATGTGTTTTTATATTAGATTGTATTTTTTAAAATATATTCCTGTTGTACTTTTGATTTTTCAGAAATTAATTTTGGCAGTTAAAAATGTTAAATCAATTAAATGAAAATTTATATAATTGGCAAATATATTGTTATAAAAATGAGATGTGCAATCCGTCTCCATTTTGTAGGAAACTGCCAAAGTTATTTAATTGTTCTAGTTTTGTCCTTTTGTATTATATTTAATTATAAAATGTTTGTTTTCTTTTAAAGTGTACTTAAAATATGCTACCAGTTTTCTGGGAGCAAATCCTTGCTTGTGTTATGCGATATCCTTGCTGGGAGTATGAAGCTGCTGTCTTGCGAGTGGCTGCTTCAGCTCAGTGAGTCAATAGATGCACGAGATTATGCAGTTGATATTACTGCCTGTGACTCAGTGAGTTGAACTGCATTTGGACTATGCCATTTTTAATGTAATCCCTTAGAGGAAGGGTTGGGAATAGGATTGTTGCATTAATTTCAGTACAGAATTGAAATGTTGTGGTTCATTTCATTAACTACATTTGTTGTTGGGGCTTTTTTCTTATGGGAAAAGTCCTCACAAAGATAAGATAAACTTTTGTTTCATTCTTTCCAACATTTTTTTAAAAATCTTCATGCAATGTACGTTTTTGACTCTCCTAAAAGTCTAGTCTTTAATGTATTTATTAAACTTGTTTTCTTTTTTAAAAACAAAAGTTTTGTATTTGTAATGAATCTAAAAAAGAATCCTTTTCCCATTTGACTTTCTCTGATATTTTTAAGCATTAAATTTTTCAGCATATGTGATATTGTAGTGTGGTACTGAAGACTTTGGATCAAGATTTCTGCTATTCTAGAAATAATTTATATTGAAAATATATCATTGATTTTTCATCTTTTTGGAAAATTGATTTAAATTGAATCCTTCCCATAATTAAAGGCTGCTTCTCAATTATTTAAAATTTAATTACATAATTATTTGTAGCATGAAAATATGAATTTGAGTTTGCCCTTTGTTTAGTGACTTGTGGGATAGCAGAGATCTTGAAATGCTTGAATCAGGGTTGCCGCGCCACTGGGAGAACCGAGTAAACATGGGGAATTTAAAAAGCCGAGAAACTGTAAGGAAATTTTCTACTCTCTCCCCTTTTTTTTCTGTATAGATCAGTCCAGTTTCGATTTTAAGACAATTGTTCTTTTTCCATAAGATTCCTGCATTGTAGCTAATGACAGGGTTGCCACTTCACTGGGAAAAAGCAAGAAATTTAAAATTAGTTATATATTGAAAATGCAGGGAAATTTGAAAATTTTCATACAAACTGCGAAAATACAGGAATTTTAAGTGTCTTAGTTATTTTTTCCATATTTAAACATGCTGATCTCTAAAGATTGCAATAATAAAAATCATAGTTATAGCTTCTAAAAATTACCATTTGCGATTGTGTAATGTGGAAACTCGCTCCTTTTCTACTCTCTCTTCCCATTTTTTTGTATAGATTAGTCCAGTTTTCTTTTGCATGTTAAATTGTTTCCTTTCTTTGCTTTCTCCACTACTTAAAATCATAATGCATTATAACTAGCACATGTGCTCTATTTGCACATTTCCTCGCATCTTGATTATATAAACGGGAAACACATGAATTTTTTTTTTTTTTTTTTTTTTTTCCAGATTTGAATAGCAACCCACCCTGTAATGAGCATGCACAAAACTTTTATAATTGTATGAAAGATTAGAATACTTTCTCTGACAGGAATAGCAACATTCAATCTGCGAATCCATCACTGTGGTATTTAGTCACTAACACGCAAATTTGTTGAATGATTTGCTGCTCAAAATCCGTATTTAATACGAACTGGACGAATAAATGTAGTCAGTCCTTATTAAAAGGGTCCAAGAAGTCTTGCAAAATCTATGTTGCATGTTGCTTCTAAATTTTTGTTTTGTAAGAAAATAGCCTAAATAATATGAGAAAGTGAGTATTTATTAATCATGCCAAAAAAAAAAAGAGAGAGAGAGAAACAAAAATGCTTGTCAGTTCAAGAAAAGTAATAATTAATATTAGACTTTGTGTCTAAAGGAATGAAGGCGATACATCAAGTTTAAAAATGTCAAATTTAATTATTGTAATTAAGCCGATTTCAAACTTTTTACTTCAAGAACAATTATTTAAAGCTAAATTTTTATGGGCATTAAAACATGTCGTGTCACATTTTAAGTAATGCTTAAATGATTTGAATTATGATAGCGAAAGTGTTTTATTCGCCCAAGTCCTTAATTTCATGTGACTTGCAGTTAAAGAGAAGAGACAATATATCCTTTTAATGTATAAATTTTGTCTTGCTAAATTCTAGATAATAATCAAAGAGAAATAGTTGTTTATTTGTAAATATCAAAATTCTTTTAATGTGCTATTTCAAATAATGTTAAATTGTTGATTCCTTTCCTCGCCATTTCCAATCCTTAAAATCATATTGTATTATAACTAGCACATGAGTGCTTTTTTATATTTCCTCGTATCTTGAATATACATATAGGGAAAACACAGGGAAATATTTTTCCACCCAGATTTTAGTGGCAACCCTGTTCAATGCTCAATTCATATACCAATTGTGCCATTTTCAGTTAATATGTGTGTCTGCATGCCAGAAAGATATATATTAATACAGCTAACTTCATGCGTCCATTGTTATAGTTTGCAACTGTTATGGAATTTCAAACATTTTCTGCTGAGAGTTATGGTTTTAAATCTGTAAGGTATTATGTGCTTTATGACAAGATCAAATATGAAGTACAGGATATCTTTTGTGGAATTTTTTAGGAACATTCCTGTTGCAAGATAAAAGTATATGGCTTGAGAAGCTCTTGTTTTTTTTGTTGTTTTTTTAAATAAATCATGCAAATAATTCCCCTCCCTGTCTTTTTTTTTTTTTTTTTTTAATCTGGTTATTTGGTGAATTAGTTTAAAAAATCTGCCTGTATAAAATTATTCTTTTATACTAAAAGTATATATATGGATTGAATAAAAATACCCCCGAATAAAAATCAGTTTGTTTCCAGTTACTTTTATTTGAAAAATTTTGTTTTGGAATTTTGGATCATTTTATTTCTTACATGTTTCGTAGCATTTAGAAGCTTAAAAAAAATATAGGAATCAACTTTGTGAGGGGAATTTTTTTTTTTCCCATTGTGACAAATAAAATTATTATTCAATACATCAGTGAATTATATAGTGCTTTCAGATATTGAATATGTAAAATGACGAAAAGGTTGATATTGAATAAAATACGTTTTTGCTTTTGAGAATTTTTAATGAATTCGTTGTTAAGGAATCTTTTGTAGTCAGATTGTTTGTGCCTACATTCAATTGGTTTTCAATACAGAATAGTTACCCAACAACAACTATCCTGTTCTAAATGTATTGGTAAAAAAAATTTATTTTATTTTCATTAGATTTATGTGTGCTTGTGTGTGGGAGAGAAAGATCATGAAATCAGCACTTCCCAATTTAATGTTAATAAATTTTGTCTTATGTTTTATCATTGATCTTATTTTGGGAATAATTTACTGTCTTTAATGTTTGCTTAAAATATGATTTTTATAACAAAACTATTTCAGAGTTTTGATGAAAATGAGAATTCTTGCTTCAAAATTATCATAACCTTTTTTGGATTGAAAATGTTCATTTTGCATCTTGCTATATATAAGCCAAGTATATTCACGAGTATTCAAGTTGTATTCATGAGAGCAGTCAAGAAGTGTTGATTACTTATTTGTCATAAAATTAATTTCAGACAAAAGGATTTCTTGGCATGTATCATGCATATTTATGAAAGTGTTGTGAATATGTAAAAAATAATAATAATAAAGTCGTGTGTTCCCCATACAGTCTTGTTGCATTTATATTACTTTGCCATGTTAACCCTCTGAAACCTAGCTCTTTTAAAAACACAAAACCAAAGAAAATATTTCCATCCCCTTCCTTACTATTTGCGCTAACAAAGAGGGGCTCCACATCCTTATTGGCTATAAGGAGATCATTTAGAAATTCTGATAACCTTTTTAAGAAATTTTGATATTAATTTTATTTATTATTTTTTTTAACCTTTTAGCTTCATTTTTTTATTATAAGTTATTGAGAAATAAGACAAATTTGATGCAAAACATAAATTTTTTTAAAGCATACAGGTATCTTTTTAAAATCATTGCTACATCATAAAAATGTTAAAAATACTTTCTAAATAACTCATTGGAATATATAATTTTGTGACGCTCTCCTTTCCCCCTTTAAACTTCACATGGTTGTTAAATGCAATTGCTACAAAAAAAGAAATGTCAACTTCGATTTTTACTTTAAATAAAACTTATCTAGTCATTCAAAAACTGTCATTTCTTTTTTTAGGCCTTATTTTCCTTTAAATTATTGATACATTTTTAAAAAATATGAATATTCGCTGGTAAGAAAAAGATTGACTTTGAAAAATATTTCTATAAACGCAATTCTCTCTCTATATGTATATTTCAATATGGTTTTATATTAATATAATTTAAAACTTCTATATTAATATAATTCTTTGGAAATATCTTTTCTTCAGTAAAATTAAAGCATATATTTCAGTTTTTACGTAAATTAGATGAAAACTATAGCTACGGATATATGGTGAAAAACTACGGAAAATTACATAAAACGTCGAAAATACCTCTTCTCGATCTTCGCTTAAGCATTGCTGGTAGTGAACGAATTTTTAGCATGGTTAGAAAATAAAGTGAATCTTGTTCCAGCATGGGTAAAATATGGGAGTTTATAAACTGAGCAATGACGACTTAAGAAAAGCAAACTTGTAAATATCTAACAAATAGTATTAATTTAATCAACATAATCATTTAGTCTGTTTTTTTAATTATTATTATTTCCCATATCTATTTAATCAATAATAAATGTTTGAAAAGATTTTATCTGTTAGGTAACCAATTTTGGAGGGTATGTAAAAGAATTTACTTTTGGAAAGATTTCAAAATATTCTGTTCATCTCGAACACTTACTAATCAAAAAAAAAATGATGGGCGAAGCCACCATTGTTTAAAAGATCATATTGTTTCTTGCAGTTCGCCGGCTATGAGAGAGGATTGCATTCAACATTTCGGTCGTCTGGCAGTTTGCAAGATTGGCAGTCGGAATGGAATGAATTTTGCAATCCATCGTATGATAAATTGAGTAAATCATAACCGTAATGGATTTCAAGTTATCGTCTTTATTTTTATATATTATTACTTAATTTTAACTTGAAAACAGTTTTCTATCTTTTGAAATGACCTGAAAAAAGAATTTTTTACGTGCCTTTAATAGAATATGCGTAAGAAGATGACTTAATTTACTTTTAGGTACCATAAATATATGAATCTTGAAAATGATATATTCTTTGCTGGTTGATATCACGAGTATGAAATCAAAATTTAATTTTAATAATCGATTCATTATAATTTTTTTAATGAAATGGGGTCTTATTGAGGGCAAGCAAACATACAGTTCCGAAATTCGAATGCAAAATTCCCCTTTTATAAGTATAAAATAACAAGATGCATAACATAATAAAAAATTTAGCAAGTTATTTTGAAAAAAAGATACCAAATAATGGCTTTATATTCTAGAAACCAAAGCTTGTTTACGGAATGGATTGAAAAGAAAAGGGATATTCGACAATAAATCCTTACTGACATTTTACGTTCGCATTAATCAACGCCTTTGCATATTGAAATACTGGAAAAGTTAGTGCGACCTTGCTGCGACTCGAAAAACGTTCGAACTTTTTTCATTTTTAATGTTTTAGATGAACTTTAGTTATACGTCTTTAGTGTATGCTTTATTAACCGCAGAAATTTATTTTTAAAGTTAGATTTAAAAAAAAAATTACTGTCAGATTTGATTAATTCGCCGGTGTTATTTTAGAAATAGAATGAATCATCGTTGGCAACCAATGAAAATCTGGTATTTACTTAGTTTATCAGTGTATCATGTAATCTTAATTCAATTATTTGTAAAACCTGCACCTTCGTCGCGATTCCCTGCAAGGCATTATTGATATTTCGATGCTATTCGTTTTTAGATCGATTAGCGATGCAGTATTCATGCATTTAATCAACACAATTTAAGAATAATGAGATGAAAGATTAATCATTGTATCTAATTTATTGCATACATGAAATAATCCGAAAGAGATTTTTCCCCGCACTCAAAATGGTAAAATGATCGGCACAATTAGCGAAGCTGATTGATCTGGCTTGAAATCTATTTTAAATTATAAATCATTGCCGCTTGTGACTAAATAGTAATAGTAACAATTTTTTTAAAAAAAAAAGAAAATTGAAATACTTAACGTTTATAAAAGCTTACCTTAAATAAGACAAAGCTATCCTGCGGAACATTTCACTAGCTCTTTGTAAAATTTTGAAAAGCGTTTTATTAGTAAGATCACATAACGGGTGACGAATCCGATAGGGGTGAATGCATCGAAAACTCTACAATGAACACCAGAATTAACAAATCGCTTGATATTTTGAAATCTGGCGCAGGCATCATTAAAACAAAACACCGTCGGATCGAGACCACCATACAAACAATATACACGTTGTCACAGTATAATGACTACTCAGGTTGACATAAACACAGTTGGGACCAATTGCAGTTAAAACTGAGAAATCTATTTGGCATGGGTGTTTTCATGGTTCGTGTTCGCTTAGATCCATTATTAAAATTAATGAAACTCTAAACAACATCCATTAAAAAAAAAAACCCTTCAATCGTATATGGGTGGTAACTCGGCTATCAGAACTGTCCTTCAGTACCCATCACTTAAGGAAGTGATCAAAAAGATTTCTTTAAAAATGAAAGCATAGGGGAAATTAATGTTTATTCCCCAAACTCAAATTTAAGTGACTCAGGAATGCATTATTGTAGTGTGTAATATGATTTCCAAAATCCTTTTTAATCACTGTATAAAATTAATTCCATTTCTTAAATATCCAATCAAATCTTAAAATCCAAAAATCTACAGCACATGTCTAGCATCCAGTGATAAAGCAGCTCTATGCACAATCTTTTCTACATATCAACTGAAGCTTGCGCAGTTCATGCTACTTTAGCTCCAGCCAAGCACCCAGCAATATTTGCCACGACAAGGGGAAGTCCTAAAGGGGTGGGTACTCAACCCTTCAGAACTTTATGTGTTCGCTAAGCAATAGTTGCCGTAATGGGTAAATCACATGATTTTATGGATATTGGAAAAAGTCTGATCATTGGGTACAGAGTACGTGACCGCAGCATTTCTGAACCCGCAATTTTTGTCAGATGTTCATGTAGTGTCGTAGTGAATGTTTACAATTAAGAATCAAGAGGGTGCGCAATCTAGGCGCTGTGTGACATGTCCATTAGTGAGCGATGCTGGTTAAGATGGATCGACGCGCTACCATCGATACATTGATGGCTCAAATGAATCAGCAATGCACCAGAAAGCTATTCAGAACGACATTCAATGCACTTTATTGCGTATTGGAATTTGCAGCAGGCGTTTGATTTTAACAGTCATACATTGCAAGAAATTTCGTGCATTTGAATTACAGTACAAATATTGGACCCTGGAACGGTGGAAAAGATTGCTTTTCCAGATGAGTCTCGTTTTCTACTGCATCGGGTGCTGGAGTATTCGCGGAGAGACATCAGAAAACAAATTTCCAGAAACCCTTGTTTGTGCCGCCGTCAAGGTGGAAGGAGGAGTGTAAAGTGCCGGAAAGATCATATTAAGCAGCATCTACTATATATGAAACCGATTCCCATAAAAATGTATGAAATTCTTTCATAGCACTTTTTTTTAAATTTATACTTGTAAAATATTTTCATTTTATGCAAAAAAAAAAATGGCTATAAAACCAAATTTTTATTATATTATACATAGGCCGTATTTCCTTATGGGTCTAAATTTCAAGATAAAAATCTTCCTTTGATTGAAATAAGTAACTATTTTAAAAAATACATTTGGAATTTATTTCCTGGTCAGTTTATTATTGCTACAGAATGCATCTAAAACACTCCAACACATTTCAATTGCTGGTTTTCCTCTTTTCAAAAATGCAGGTTTAAAATTTGCTGAGTCATCTCCATTTTTATTACTGAAAACAGATGTTGCTGAAGCATTCACTGTTCTCATTGCCCCTGCTGAAGATTTTCTGCATCCAATCACCAAAAGTCATTCAACGTAATGCCTTCTGTATTTCCATACTGACCAAACTATATAAAATAATTCCTTCCTGTGGGTGAATGACCATTCCAATATCATCTAGAACGAGCTAGCTGATCTTTTGGCCAGAAAATACACCTTTAAAAAACACCCCATGATGCATCAGTGTACAATTAATAATTTTCGGAAAGCAAAACTTCATCTCCTCGATGCCAATTTCTGGAATATCTCCAGTCGATGTCTTGCGATATTTCAGACATCGATGCATGCTCTTCCTGGGCCAAAAATTGACGCTGTTTTGACCAGACTAATGAGCAAAACGGTTATAACTCCAGGTCTTTTGAATCTCCTTAATGATCCATTTTGTCATGTTTAACAGCGTTAATGACATTGATCATATAGTTCTTTCTTGTAAAAAGTATGCTTATTATAAGTACAGACTGTGGACAATTAAATGAGCAAGATAATATTTCTTTAAAAAAATTCTTGATTAAAATAACTATTTCTAAAAGCAATCTCCAAGTTTCTCTTCCTACAAATGGAGCACTTCAATACTCTACTAATTTCTT
This sequence comes from Argiope bruennichi, assembly GCF_947563725.1. Classification (NCBI taxonomy): domain Eukaryota; kingdom Metazoa; phylum Arthropoda; class Arachnida; order Araneae; family Araneidae; genus Argiope; species Argiope bruennichi. The sequence continues at coordinate 3,234,089 of NC_079152.1, forward strand.
AGGTCTCATTATATAGTTGCCTCTGTGGGTCGATTCTTTTTTTCGCTGCTGCTTCTACTCTACGATTTGTTGCATTTCTTCTTTTGGTTTAAAACTTGGAAACACACATGGGGATTAAATCGCATTAGAAATTGTTTTGCAAATGTAAATAAACTAAAACTTCTATTTGATGCGATTTTTTTTAATATAATGTGTGATTGTTGGTGAATTTATTCTGTGTCTACGTCTGAAAACAGAATATAAGTCATTATTGCTACCCATCCCAATTTCATACTTTTAAGTATTCTGTTATTAATTAATTTTTTTTTTGTTACCAAGGTTGGAGGGTTATGATGCAATTTTGCTGTTATTGAATAACTTTATATTTTGATACAATACCCTTTCCAGTTCAAAGTTACTATTATAGATCTTTCCTTTCTAATTTTTTTTCTTTCTGTTTATAGAATTGTTCAGTTTTAATTTGAATTTTGGTAAATATAATAAATGGGGTTGTGTTCCTATTAGGATTGATTGTGAAAATGAATGTAGGTAATTTTTTTCATAGATGACAACGCTGATATTAACATCATATATTTAAATCAAAACAGCACAAGCATTAAACGCTTTTTTCTTTCGCCACACAAAAACAACCGTTTCAGCTTTTTACTCTCTTACATCTGTTGCCACTCCCGAACAGAGAAACTTACCTCTCAAGAAGTTTGATTGTGAAGCAACAGGGATAGATCCCACTTGAAGGAAACAAATAATTCCATTCTAAAGCACTTTGTCATGTGATTTTGCACTACATCTTTCGTGACAATCAATTCTGAGATATGGTTGACAGGCTAAAAGACTATCAAGAGGGTTACACATAATCTAGAGTTGAATATATTGATTAGTATATTTCCAATAAATGGGGAAATTAAGCTTATCCGAAACCTATTATTATTATTATTATTACGTTATGTATATTACGTTTTTCGATATTGATTTGAGTTAGAAAAGGTAGAAATATTTTTTATATTTCAGGAATATGCTGAGCAATGAATAAAAAGCAAGAAAAATGAAGCGGTATTAGATGCTTCCAAAAATAGTTGGAAATGTTTTTTATAAAACGTGCAAATACCAGGGTAAATCAAACAGTAGAAATGATGGTTTATTGATTATAAATCTTTGAATTATGATAACATAGGTTATTTGTTCTCTCAGCAGCTTTCTTTAGACAGTATCTTAACATTTTTCTTATTACATTCAGCTCAAGGGCTTTACACGCAAGATTATTAGTTGTTTTGGTTGACAGATATAGTTATATTGGAAGATATGAATATCTACTTCTAGAGACAAATCATGTCGATTATATACCTTGCTGTGGTTGTCTATTTTTGAGATAGATTAAGCATTTTCTTTGATGCCTGTTTCTTGATTTCTTTTATATCTTTCTTCCTCTGATTGATTGAACTTTTTGAAGATATGGCGAATACTGTAACATTCCCCGTTTCCCAGTACTGATGAGACTTTTACAGCCAGCTGTGTCGTCGCCGTTAATGACTAAACTCCTCGAGATAGCCAGATGGGGGATCTTTTCACCTGGGTGGTCTCGCATCTGTTCATTAGCGACTACAGTGAAAGGCCACATGTGGGAATTCCTCGTCCAAAAGATGTTGATAGTACCTTCAAAGAGAAAGGGGTGTTCAAACATCTGGATGCTAGATGTTTCTCTTTGTGAAAGACCTTCCCACGACCCACTGGCGCCGCTGAGAGAGCATATTGCTGAACCTCGATTAGCCGAAAGAAAGCTCAAATGACCAATGTAAATTAAGAGGCGGAGATTTTTTTTTTTTTTTTAAGGAGGAGAGAAGAAACGAATTGCAGGCGGATTGTTGGACTACGCCCACGAGTTCGGAGTTTCAAGAAAGCCTTCAACTTTGACTGTTGTGTCTCCTACTGCAGATGTAAATAACTATTTATTTAACCAAGATTAGAACAAGTTGTTATTTTGTATATATAGGGCTGTAAAATAAAGAATTGTCTGGAAATTCTGCTTCGTTATTTGATCAGTCGAGATCAAGACATTACAATACTCTCCAGAACTTTTATAGCAACATTTTGCACCTTCATTAATTACTTGATCATAGTGTTGAATTCGGTACATCTGTAAAAATGCTCAGAGAAGCTATCTGAAATTCGTACGATTTTTATTTACATTTGACTGTTGCCATTTAACAATAAATAATAAGAACCATTTCTGTGGCACGTACCTTAGCATTTTGTATGTGCTACGTAAGCATATTTCCCCGCCTCTTACTTGTAACGCCATCAAGTTAACTATGAGTGATATAAAATCATCGATGTAGCAACAACGCTGAAAGGCAAAGCTCAAAGGAACTCCAGAAAGCAAAGAAACAATAAAATTCTAGTTCAATAATAGCCAGTTCATGAATATAGTGATATTATTCTAATTACAAGGATATTTTAAATACATTTCATCAAGCTTTTTTATTCTGCAATGTAGATCTGATTTTCTTGACTTGCATTCCAAAGATCACGGGACTGAAATTACTCTGAATCGTGCTCATATAATTTTTAACAATTTGAAATGTGCTGAAATTTCTTTCGCATGTGCATTTTGGCATTGGCAAAAGGCATGTAATTTTTATCAATCTATTCATTTTGTAAATTGCTTTAACAACTCGAGAAATGTGCATTTGCAGTTGTAATTAGGCTTTCGGTTTAGACGCTTCTTACTTCTTCGTAAAAACACACCGCATATTCCCCAGATAGCTTTTTAAATCTTGTGATTTGCTGTAGTACAAATGACCGAAAGTAACAATGTTTTTAAAAGTATTAGTGACTGGGATGCCAAGGTTTATATAATTAAGAACACCCAGAACGTGTGTCTCTGTTTAAATATTTTTTCCCATAAGTGTACTGGGTGTGTGACCTTGAAATATAAGTGAATTCAAGTTCATTAAATTTTAAAATTGCAAAAATTTTAGAGCCAAAATTATTTGGTTGTTTTTAAATTAGTTTTTAGTTCAAACTTGGACTTTATAGTGACAAAAATCTGAAAGTATTATTCGGTAAGGTTTGTGAATAAACAAGGAATTGGTAATTGATGATTGTATTTCTTGTTCTCTTGATTGTTTTTAATTCGTTTTTACTTCAAATTCAGACTTTATAGTGACAAAAATTTGACAGTATTATTTGATGATTGCACTTCTTTCGCATAATTTGCAGAGATGTGTGTATCAGGGACTGCTACAAGTCCCCCCACCCCACCGTTTTAAGTGTTTGCTAAACCATTTTTATGAAAGATATGTCTAGTTTACCGATTAAAAATTTCCATTGTTCCATTCCACCTCTTAATTGCAAAATTTCGTCATATTAGGTAACCAACTGTATAAAAGTATTAGGGTGTTCCAGAAGTTTCTTTCTCATCGCACTATGAATTGCCTCATCTGGCTCTGCTTGTGCAAACATACAGGCTTATTTATTAGCCGTCCATGGCATCGGTTTCAGTCGTACCAGAACTTTACTAGACCCCAGAATAGTTCTTTTATCCATTTGGTGGGATTGGGAAGGCGTCATTTTCTACGGGCTCCTTCATGAAGGTGAAACAGTAAATTCTACGAAATACTGCCATCAATTAAAAGCTGCCATAGCAAAAAAATAAAAGGTCATGATTAATGAACCGACGAGGTGTTGTTTTTCGTCATGACAACACGAGACCCCATATTGCATTAGTCGTAAGGAAGAAACTTCTACAGTTTGATTGGGGTGTTTCACCGCATCCTGCGTATTCTCCAGATCTCGCTCCCTGATTATTACTTCTTTCTGTTCTTGAAAAATTCACTTCGCGATAAAAGCTTTAAATCCATCAACAAATTGAAAGCGCACCTCGAGGATTATTTCTTGTTCAAAACACAACAGTTTTGGAAAGAAGGTTTCCTGTGAGATGGAAGAAGGATAACAGTAAATATTGTGTATTCATCTCATATTAGAAACAGGATACTCTGGCTTCTGTCAAGGTGAATAATAAAAAACTGCTCCCATAGCCAAAAAGTGTCCACGAATAAGAGGTTTTCCTTACATTCATTTATAAGGATTGTTTCTAAGAGTAAAATTTGCTGAAACATTAAATGGCAAATTTATAGATTTTCTGCAAGCATGGATCCCCACAAATTTATTCGGCTCTTGACTAAATCAATAGAAAGCGCATTTGTTTTATAGTCTATTGATGCATCAAAAATTTTGTATAAGTATTCTAATTTCTCATTTCAGCGTGATTGAATAGATAAATCATTTACTGAGAAAGTTCAGCAAACTTCTCGCTAAAATCTTTCAAAATGATTTGAAGCCTTTTTAAAAACATTTCTATGGTATATTATAATGATGTCTCTTTAAAAAAGTATTGTCCGTATTTAATGTGCATTGCGTAGTAATTTATTTATTACATTACTGAGTTGAAAATTTAACTAGGGAAAAATTTCGTAGTAACTTTTGAGATATATTGTTATTAAAGAATATATACTTCAGTAATTCGGAAATTCTTTTATCGAATTAAATTTAAGGAAATAATTCAGTGCAGTCTTCAAATAAATAAATATATATATATATATATATATATATATATATATATATATATATTGCAAGTTGGACACTATTTAAACTCTTTACTTCTATTTCTTAAACTATTTACTGCTGAATAAAAGATATCAGCTTGAATTGATTTTTAAGCTAAAAAATATTACTTTGAAATTAAATAAAGACTACGAGATAAGAATATAATAAATTTTAAAAATAAAACAGATTTTGGGAATAATGCATGAAAATACTTCAGATTTTCATGAAATTTACATTTGTTCTGGAGTTCAAGTAGATTATGTAACTGGAGAGAAGCTGTTCGATTAATTATTAAATGCTAAACATTGTACAAAAGTTAAATGGTTATTGGTTTAAAAACTCAAACTGAAACAATTTAAGAGACTTATAACTTTAATGACAAATTCATGCTATGGGAAAAAAGTTCATTTTTTTCCCCCTTCTAATGGTTCCAATTTACAATGCCTGTTGGAGCAACATTAGTTTGGAGAGCGGGTAGGGTGCCAGCTCAGGTGTCGTCCTCGTCATCTCACCCGGTTCAAAATGGCGATGTCCGTCCCAAAATAGCACTAATGTTGCTTTAAAATAGGACATTAATATAACTAAAACCAACTTATAATGAAGTAAATTCGCTCCACTCTCAAAAAATGGCAAAAGCATTCAATTAATTCTATGTATGCCATTTTTCATCTCATCAGTGTTTTTCCCTCCTCGCTCCAGTTTGCAACAATTCATTAGCCATTTCAGAGCACTTATCGATTTATTATTGTTAGGAATATAACGTGAATAGAAATGGGTGTCCTGAATCCGATTTCATGTTTTATCAAATAGTCTTATCACTCGCACGATTCGTTTATATTATGACGATATATCGGCCTTTGATTATTAATCAAAATATTTTCTATTGATATCAACGACTCGAGTGTCAGCATCAGGTATGATTATTACTTACGGAATTTAAACAGCTATTTGAATTTTGGAATTTTTAAAATAATTCAATGTATGGAGATATTAAATTAAAGGAAAGGATCTTCATGCTTGTATTTAATTTTTTTTAATTATATGCCTTTGGAGACTAGCTTGCTAGAACCGAATATTGACTGTTCTCTCTGTTTAACTATTAGTACAGAATACATTTATTAGGTTAAATAAAATAATATGAATTAAATGGACAACAATTTACTCCTATGACAAATTAAAACGTGGGCGAGTGCCAAAAATGAATTATTTTGCGGCGATTTCTCGTTCAATGTAATCATGATCCTTTTTTATTTCAATCTTAAAAGCTGTGTCATTTCGGTAGCTATCCAGGAGGAGGAACTTTCCTCAAGTCTGCTTGGCGAGAAACATCAAATTTTAAATCTTATCAAAATGTGCATATGCTACCGTTAAAGTGCATAATTCAGTAATTTCTTAGTTACTTTATAAAATCAGTTATTTCATGAAATGACTTATTATATTGTGTGAAATAACGGATTTCATGTTTTACTGATAGTCATTGCGATTATTTGTCTGACGACGGTTTAATGTAATTTCGCATTAAATTAAATTTTCTTTTACATCAGAATCTTGACTGGTTTGTATTTCCTTTCTCAGACTAAATAGCATTTGGACCGATTTACCACTTTAATCACCAAATTTTTTTCCGAGTATTTCTAATAATAATATTTTGCAGTTTCATTAATTAGCTTAAGGTGAGCGTTGATTCAAGTGCAACTATAAAAGCGTTCAACGAATTAAGTCGAAAGTCTGTAAGATAAGTTGTTTGCATTTGACTGTTGTCCTTATATAATAAGTATTTAGACAGATTTTGGTGCCATATGCGCTTGAGTTTCATATATAAGGATTCTAGGGATTGAGAGTTGAAGTATTTTCCTTAAATGCAAACAATTGATTCCACAAATTTGAGACCAGGGCACATTCCCTACCTTTCCCACTCTAGTTACGCCGAGATAAAACAAGAGTAAAATTTCAGTAAAAATGGCACAAAAGAAAAAGGCAAATGCAAATGAAGATTCTATTTTAACTCTTTCCATCCCAATCGGCATATATGTCAGACAATATTTCCTATTGAGTAAATAAATCCTACTTTTGCATGGGATTTAAAATTTTAATCAGGAAAAAGGGAAAGGTCAAACAACACGTCCTTTTTTCATATATTCTCCAAACATTATACATTTTAATTATTTTATTACTTGCATTCGGGTTTTGAATAGCAGTGATCTTTCAAATGCGCCAGTTAAACTTCATCATCGGGTCGAAACTATTGGCTGGAGTGGTAGTTCCAAACAAATGGAAGCTGTGTAGGGGGTTGGAGCAAAACTTCCCGTTTAAATTTCTTCAAGAAAGTTTGTTTGTTTTGCGAGTCTGGCATTATCAAGCAGAAATGTCATTGCTTAATCACTTGCGGTGGCAAGAAATTCTCAGATGCGCGTATCCGCATCTGTGATTCTAACTCGCAGCGAGACCACGCAAAATATCCGATACCTTAGAGAAAGCGCGATTTACATCATCTAAATAAATTAACGAGAATCTCAGTCGACGGTTCGCGAACCTTGCTGAAGTATGTAACAACGTCTTTGACGATTCTGTGACAAAAGCATTTCAATGTTCGTCGGATGTCTTTGCTGCAAGTGGTTAATTTGTTGCGTCGGCGGACTCAGATTCTGTTACGCTTTGCAATTCGAATCGGCTATTATTCTCGTCTCTTTAGGCATTAATTTAGTTTTCATCTTCTAGTTGGTCAATGGAAAATCTTCGCAGCTGGCCTACACAATGGTCAAAAACCACTTGATTTCTGTTTCCTTTTCCTACGGGTGAGGTCCTAAATAGCCATTCCATGATGGTGTGTTTCGCTGTGGAGGTAACGTCATGAGAGATTATGAGGCGTCGTAGTTGCAAATATTGAACTATTGTACGAGAATTAAACATGGATACCAATGCTGTTCTTAGTGGCCAGTCGCCAAAAGTCGGAGAATCTACCTTGCGCACAGTTTTAAATATTACAGGTGTTCGTGAACTATGGAATGCAAATTTAGTTTTGTGTGGCAATGTTCCGCAATAACTTGCTTGACAACCATAACATTTTTAGCATTGATAAAGGTCGGCCTCGACGATCAATGTTAGTGACAACAGTGCTGTCATTTTCGAATTGCATGCTTATCATAAACAGAGAGAAATTCATGATAAATCTGCGTGTAATTCAAGCTGTCAGCCTGCAGAAAACGCACATTTCATCTTTCAATTTTGAGTAGGAATGCAGATGCCGCATCATTTCGAATCGTTCTATACACGTTCTTTGGCTTAATTTCTCTATAAGAAGCTCTTATATCAATTCTGCAAAACAACGGGATAACTATGATCTATTTACAATACATCGTCAAGAGTAACTTACTTTTTGATTCGTCCTCATATTTAAAGTTCAGGCTTAAAAATGGCTGCGTACTGGCATTTTTGCGTTCTGAGAGTTTTTGTATCCTACACACGTTGCTTGACCAAAAATAAGCATCCTATAACTTGCACCAAGCACCACATCTTTTTAGTGAATCGGTTCTCAAGAGTCAGTTTCAGGTAATGAGCTTTTCAAACTCAAAAGGATGAAAAATAGCAAAACATAGTCGGTATTCTACTAGCAATAAGTGGGTCAACTTGAAAGAAAGAAGTAAGAGGTAGGGATTTATAGCAACAAAGGCTGTTATCCTAGACACAGAAAGAAAGAAGTCTCATCTACAAACACAAGAGCGCGCACACAAACAAATTGGAAGTTTCAGTCAGCTAGCAGTGACAGAGAAGTTCCGCTGATGCGATTCAGTCCATGTGCAGTTGAATTGAAGAGGTACAACAAAGCGAAGAATTCATACAACAATGAGCAATGGCTAGGGAAAAGAGACCTACAGAGGCCAAAACAGAATGTGATCAATGAAGAGTAGATATTGACCTGTTTCATTGCTTGAAGAGAAATTTGAAGACTGATTTTGTTTGCAGTTGTTTTTCCCAGAACATTTTTGAAGGAGATATTTTGTTTATCTAATTGTAAAAAAAAGTTCACAGCTTGTCCCTATAATAAGTGTACTTTTTGAACGAAAGAATTATATGTTCAATATCATTTATGCTATTACATTCATGAAAAAGGGGATCATTTTGGGGGTTAAAACGATTCGAAAGTCCTGGTGTTATAATTACTTTGATGATTAGTCTGGCCAAAACAACATCTTCCCAAAGATTTTTGAACCTTGAAGAGAGAAATGGGGCCAATTCATATAACGTAAAAGTCACATGTCAAGTACTTCTTGCGCATGGCATTTAAGTTTCATCCGCACCGCTTTCGTCGATCAGGCTGCCATTAACGTTCACCGCCAAGTATGAAGCGGATTTTATGTTTACATTTGAAGTTATAATTTCTGAGTCATTTTCTTTCCTCTTATTATGTGTTAAAAGAGGAAATACTGGTGTGCTGATGGATGCTTTAATGCGAAACACAAGAATGACTTTATATCAAACAACGTTTCTATTGTTAAAAATGAAATGTCAATATTTTATTTAAATTGAAATTGACTGTTATCATAATATCCTGTTATAACACTGTGCACCTCAGTGATTTCTGTTTTAACCCTCCTGTCAGCGGCGTTCAGATTGCTATACTTACCGAAAGTGGCATGTCTGAATAACAGGTTTATTCCTAAAGTGTCAGGATTTTGACAAAGGGATTTCTTTCTCCTTTTGCGGTCAGTTCAGCGCTGCTGGGTCCGAGTCATTAGCCGACCACATGATGTGAGTGGCAGGTGTTGCTTATCGCTGTCTTTCGATTTTTAAGAGCATTTTTCTTTTAGTGGTTAGGAAGAGAGTGCCAATAACATAGATTGAAAATGCAGAAAGTGTGATTGTTTTTTACAGGTTTTTCTACTATTTCATTAAACACCGCATAAAATTTGCGTTAGGAATAAATCATTGTTATGTTTAACTTGATATGTATCTAATTTTTATAAATTGAAAGTGTCGTCTAATGCTTTTTTTCATTGTAATATGTTTCTCAAAATTTTTAATCTCCTCTTACTGTGAAATTATTTCTCGAAATTACGTACAACTCTTGAAAAAAATTTCGCATTGCTAATGTATTTTAATATTTAATGTATTTTCGCATTTAAAATATTAGTTGCGATAAATAACTTCAAATTATAGTTTTGCTTCTTCAGTATTTAGAAAATAATTATATAATGATGGAATTACATACGATATTTCAATTTCCGAGATATCAATTTTTAGTGTTTATCTGCATGATTAAAATTTTGTAATTAAAAATATTTTACAATAATTCAGTAATGCTGAAATAACTGGATTATGCAGCTGATGCACCTTATGACTGCAACAAATAAAAGCAATTGTCAAAATATTTCTTTGTAATATCCATGATACAAATTTGGCTTGGAAAAATGACTTAAATAATACAGGTTTTTTAGACTTATAATTAACCATTTGCAACTGAAATTTTTCGAATGCTTCTAAAGAAAGCTCCCACAGAATATTAAGAACCATTTTAAAATAAATTACAATTTTTAAAAAAAATCAACTTTAAGTTATTCGGGTTAGAATCAAAGCTCTCACTATTTTGCAATAGGATAACGACATATCGTGGGGTAAACGAATTATTAAAAAAATTTATGAATTTAAAATCTTTGCAAATGCAGTTGCATTGATCTTTTTTTTACTTATTTCTTCCTAGCTGCTTTTGGCGACCAACGCATGTGCCGAGATTGCTGGTCAATATAAAATTTTAAATTAAATGGTTTCTTCAGTAAACATCTTGAAATTTTAAGTTTTGATAGTCATATAACTCCTATTGTTTCAGACACCATGCACCATTTTATACTACATAATTTTTGAATTTTCTGTCAGCTGCAAGACCGTAAAACTTTAATTTAAGACGGGAGCTAATAAACTTCAATTAATGCAAAACCTTTTTTGTTGAAACCAATTAGGCTTATTAAATTACTTAATTCGGAGAATAGAATCATTCAGCAATAAAGTTTTATGTATACTACTGAAATTTCTTTTTAATTTTTGAAATGTTTCAGATGATCTATCATATATCTTATCCAGTGAAAATTTTTCTGATTCAACTACAATTCAGCTTATTATAATAATAATGTAATTTTCAAGTGATAAAAACAATCATATATTGTTATATTTTTTATTATATTACAGGATAGAGCAGATATTTAAAAAATGAATGCAACGTTGAAAAATTTTCTTCACTGCTTAGTGGTAAAATTAAATTCAATTACAAAAAAATTATATTAAAAGCACGCTTTAGCAGAAATTTACTAATTATTGAAATATAAGCCATGTCTTCGTAACTTCATCTTGGACAATAGAAAAAAAAGTCCATGATCAAATATGTGTAGCAATAATGTAAACGGCTTGAATTATTTTATAACAGTGAAATATGCTGTTGTTACAACGGCTTAATATATGCTCTTGAATTTATTACAAAGAAATAAAAAAATGAAGTACAAAACAAATGAATCATTGAAAAAGAAATCTTTTGAATTTTAAGATGATACAAAAAAGAATCCTTTTTATTCTGTAATAATTGTGGAAGTTGTAATAATAAACCCGTTAAAATCTCATTTAATTTTTAATTCATATATTTTAAAAATTTTCAGAAGTAAAAAAAAAAAAAAAAGATATCTACAATGCACAGTTTTATTTTCTAAGATGTATATTCCCCTGAGATAAATATGTAAGCTGTAAGAGAATGCCAAAACGCACAAACATTCGTCTCTGTTAATAATAAAGAAGGATGAGTGTGTGCATCATTATTTGTCTGTTTTGCTGATCTTCAGAAAACAGTTTGAAATAGAATTACAAAAATCAGTAACAACATACTTTCGACAGCGGAACTCATTTCTTTAAAATTTTAATTTGCCCTTTCTAAGGGCACGGGAGTTAAGCTCATCAACAAATTCATTAATCTTTGAATAAAGTTATGTAAGATAGCATAAATTCTTACGAATTTTTCAGTAAGACAAAGAGGCTTATCAGTAAGACAGAATTATTTCTTAATTATTAATTGACAAAATTAATTAATAAATCAGATTAAATTTATCTAATAAGTGAATCTCTTTTCCTAGGTCAATCTCAATTCTAAAAACATTTTGTCACAAACTAAATGTTAACTAAAACTTTTGTCACAAACTGTACGCATTAAAATTTTTTAAAATGCAAAGATAAGAGATAAAATTAGATCAAGGTTAAAAAAATGGCAACAATTTTTTAAAAAACAACATAGTATAATTATTTTATTTTAATTAAATTAACAAAAAATTCTCACTTTTTACTTACTCATTCATTTACTTTCACGCAGATTAAATGACTGAACATTAAACGCATTAGTAAAAATGTCAGTAGAAACCAGTTTAACATTAACAAATCCGCTCAATGTATACGAGATTGAGCAGTGAAATAAGATTAATATTTCGATACAAAAAAATGAACTTATAAAAACTGCGCTTATATTAACTTTGAAAATATTATTAAAAACCAGAAAAAAATATAAAAACAATGAAACTTATATCTCTACAATGCTTACATTTTGTTCGAGTTCGTCAAGGAGTGTGAAATTCTATAAGGTTTAAACATAGGTTTAGTGTCTTATTTTCAAAAATAAATTGCATAAGCAATCCTTAAATAAAAGCGCGCTATAAAAGAGAAACTCGTAACTTTTAATTTTATATTTTTTAATTTATTTTTTAGGTAAATTATTTTCTTATGCTAGAAAGCTTTAAGATCTTATTGATCAAATTATTATTAATAATACGTATATTTATTCATTCCAGATATATATTTTCATATGTTCAATTTTAATTCCTTTATTTAAAACTCATTTTCGATACGTATTTATTATCAAAATCTCCAAAGTAACGGCTCAGAACGTAAGCGAGATTTTAAAATGCATAAAAGGACGCGAGCAGGAAGACGTCAATCATATCTTCCACTGATAACGATTTACTTTTCCTTATCTCACATTCCCATCTCATTATCTCACAGCTTGAGATTGGGGGAAGAGAAAAACAGGAACCCGTAAAAATACGGGCAGTGACAGTTTTAAGGGAGTTTTTGCTTCCGTCTATAGACGGGTCAGCCATTTTGAAGGGAGAAAAGATTCCGTCTTTTGACGGGGTTGCCACTTGGAGGGTTAATAGATAAAGATATTTTCATTGAAAAATAATTTCCATATCAGCATTTATTATATAATTTTTATTCCCAACTTCGTTGCTACATGCATGTTTCACTCTTTTTTTTTTTCTTTCTTTTTTTCTATTTCTTTAACATATTAATTTTGAATTATAAAATTCTGTGAAAGCATAAAAGTGTTTCTTTCAACTCCTCTTTATATCCTATTTAACTTCTCTCTCTCTCTGTATATATATATATATATATACAGTGAAAGTCAAAAGAAAGTAAACACCAACTTTTCATGTATAAAATGCTTTATTTCAAATGCATTATTGACTTATAATGTAAAACAAATACTTAAAATTAAATGTTCATTTAATTAGAATTTAACAGCTTATAAATGTTAAGCTAAAACAAAATACAAAAAGAAATAGCTCAATTTAAACAAATGTCTAGCCAACTTTCTGAGTCAAAAAAAAGTAAACAGATAACTCTGATAGCAAAATAGAATGAAAAAAATTAGCAATTAATACTTTGTTTGCTTTCCTTTAGATTTTATTACAGCTTTTAACCTTCTAGGCATAGATGCTACCAATTTTTTCGTCAGTTCGATCGGGATTTTCTGCCATTCTTCCAAGATAGTTTTTTTCAATTCTTCTTTATTTGAAACCGTTCTTTGGCGTACTTTTTTATCTAAATATGCCCATAAATGTTCAATGGGGTTGAGGTCTGGAGACTGCGGAGGATGGTCTAAAGTCTTGGGTGTCCGATATAGTAACCATTCTTTTACAATTTTAGATGTGTGTTTTGGATCGTTGTCATGCTGGAAGATCCAAGTTCGTGACAGTCCTAATTTCTCAACACTGGGGCCAACATTTTCTTTTAAAATATTTAAGTAGCCTATTTTATCCATCGTAGATTCGATAAATACCAAATTTCCGACCCCTGCTGCCGCCATACATCCCCAGACCATAATAGAGCCACCCCCATGTTTAATTGTTTTAACTGTACATTTATCATCAAATTCTTCGTTCTTCGATCGCCATATTTTCGACTGCTTTTTAGGGGCCAAAATTTCAAATTTTTTTTCATCACTAAATAAAATATTATTCCAAAAATTTAAATCATTTTTTTCGTACTTCCTAGCAAAATTCAGGCGCTTATTTTGATTTGTTTTCGATATGAATGGCTTTTTACGCGGTATCCTACCATGTAACCCATGATCATTAAGAGTTCTTCTTATAGTACTTGCGCTTACTGATTTTCCTGATGTCTGAGATACATTTTGCGCTATCTTTACAGCACTTTCAGCTGGATTTTGTTTTATCTCTCGTACTACAGTTCTAACTTCTGCATCAGTAAGTCTTCTTGGTCTTCCTGTTCTTTCAAAATCCTTAATCTGCTTATACTTCGTATATTTGTCAATGATTTTTTTGACCGTGCAATGATTCCTTTGGACAATTTGTCCTATTTCACGTAATGATTTTCCGTTTTTCTTCAAATTTATTATTATTTTTCTCGTTTCTAGTGATGTTTGTTTCCCCATATCCAGTTTTCTAAAAATGTTCCAGAAAATTTCAGAAATTAACAGAAGAGCGAAATGTACATCAAGAATTCACTTTTGTTTAAGATTCTGTGAAAAAAAAGTGGTGGCACTTACAAAATTGATAACGTTATAGTGAAAGACTTGTCAGTGTTTACTTTTTTTTGACGCTCAAAAATGGGTGTATTTTTTGATTAAGCGGCTTATTTCTTCTTGTAATTACAATTTGTTTAATATTTATAACGATTTAAATATTTTAATATTTATTATTTAACTATGCAATATTAATTTATGTTACAAGTCAATAATATATTTGCTATATATTGTTTCACACATGAAAAATTAGTGTTTACTTTTTTTTGACTCGCACTGTATATATATATATATCTGGGGGCACTGCAGTGCCCCCGCCAAGTCGAGCAAAAACAAGCGGCACGGCTGTACCATCCTTTTCAATTTGAAGCTGAAATAATTCAATTTGAAGCTGTGGAAGCTGCAAACGCAATGGGTGACTTTCAGAAAATCAATCTGGTAGAAGAAAGCAAACTGATCTTCAAAGTATGATCGCAAAACTTAGTGTCGATCAAAAAAGAGTCTTCGATATGATCACAAATAAAATGGACACAACCGATAATAACGCTGACGTTTTACGCTGTTTTGTGAGTGGAACTGGTGGCACTGGAAAGAGCTTTTTAATAAAAACTCTGAAAATTTGGGTTAAGACGTATTTAAACAAAAAAAGTGGCAGTTAGTACACCAACAGGAATAGCTGACTATACATAGAATAGATTGACTATACATAGACTATTGCAACTGCCTGTAGAACACAAGCAAACACCGAAGTACAAGCCACTTTCTGATGAAGTGCTCCAAGTTCTGAGATCAGATTTGAAAGAAGTAGTGTTGTTTATCATAGACGAAGTGTCGATGATATTCAATGTTACTTTAACATATATTCATTTACGTTTATCTGAAATATTCGACACAAACGACGATCAGAATGGGTGGTTTGGAAAAAAACATCTTGTAGTTTTCGGAGATCTCTTACAGCTTCCGCCGGTAAGAGAAAAGTCACCTTTTGAAAAACTATCAACTGCTGAAACTAACAAGTTATTAGGTTCCCTCACTATACCGAATCTGTGGATTGAACTGTTCATATACGATGAACTTACTATTAACATGCGACAGCTCAATGATTCTAACTTTGTTGAAATGCTAAATAGAATAAGATTAGGTGTAACTACAGAAAAAAACCGCGACTTACTCTTGACTAGATTAATAACTCTCAAATCCAATTCAAATGAAAACAGATTAATTGAAATAATTGAACACCTCTCGAAATTTCCTGATGATACCGTTTGCTTATTACCTACAAAAAACATGTGTCAACAATTAAATACTGCAATGCTTAAATCTCTTCCACATCCCGAAATAAAACTTGCAGCTGTAGATAGCATAGATTGCCCCAGATACCTAACAAAAAGAGCTCGTGAATGCATAAAAAATATGAAGACGATGCTTCTATGACTGCAGGCCTCGAAGAGAACATAATTATAAAAATAGGAGCAAAAGTCATGTTAAGGCGAAATATTGACGTGAGTCTTGGTTTAGTTAATGGTTCTATCGGTATAGTGCAAAGAGTAAAGGTTGATCCGGAAAATAGAAAAATAATTAAGAAAATATACATCACATTTAATAAAGAACATGTTTACGAGCTTAGTCCGGTCAAAACTAAATTTGAAATTATTAATAGAGCTTATGTTCATCGCGAACAGTTTCCCATATGTATAGCCTATGCTATAACCATACACAAAAGTCAAGGCCTAAGTCTAAATAATGCACTGATGGATATAGGTTCTGCAGTATTCACATCCGGTCAAGCTTACGTGGCACTTTCGAGAGTTACAAGTTTGGATGGCTTACATCTAATTAATGTCGACTTTGGAAGCATTAAAGCGCAGGAATCCTCAATTTGTGAATACAACAGACTAAGAAGCTTTTACCGTCCAGACTTGTCAAAAATTGTGACATCAAAGCTTACGAGAAAAACCCATAGAGACAGGGAGTGGGCTTTAAGAAAAAATGTAGCTGAAGCTCAAGAAGTAGTGCCGGAAAAGAAAAAGAGGAAGACTACATACAAAAAGAAATGAGATGCCATCAAAAACATAACTTGTAAAAAAAAAACCAAGTCTCGCAGCTCAATTCTTCTATCGTAAAAAGTTGTGAGATCCATGTATACCAAGTCTGTCAATTTATTCAGTCCCTACTTAAGGGTCCTTCTGTCTTAAGTTATTACGTAATTAGCTAACCTAACAACATCGTATAGTAACCATATCAATATTAAAAATCTTTTATGGTTAAAATAAATAGATTAACTTGGCAATCGCATCAAACAATCAAATTTAATATAATATGTTAATGTAATCTAATTTAATGTAAAGATACATTGTTATTTCATGCGATGGGGTCTCATCCCGAAGTTCACCGAGAAGCCAAGTCAATCTATGCGATGGCCAAGTCAATCTATTTATTTTAGCCATAAAAGATTTTTAATATTGATATGGTTACTATACGATGTTGTTAGGTTAGCTAATTACGTAATAACTTAAGACAGAAGGACCCCTAAGTAGGGACTGAATAAATTGACCGACTTGCTATTACATGGATCTCACAACTTTTTACGATAGAAGAATTGAGCTGCGAGACTTGGTTTTTTTTTACAAGTTATGTTTTTGATGGCATTTTTTATTCTTTAATCATTATAGATTCTAGATTTTAAATACGACAACCTTTTTTTTTTGTGCACGCATGTATGCGTGTGTAACTCTTAGTTTTCTTATGTGTACAAATATTTCTGTATTAAATTATTGTTTGCACATGTAATTGTTTTGGAGAAAAACTGAAATTAATTTAAATTAAATGAATTTCCTTTTTGGAGAACTGATGCCTTCTTAAATAACATAGAAAAAAAAAGAACTTTTTTAAATCAATTTTCGTCAAAACATGCCAATTTTTCTATAAGAATTCGGATTTAAATTATGAAAGCATTAGAAAAGTATTATTTCATATGAAATTTCGTCCAGATACTTTCCCTTCTGTTTTCCAAAGTGTGTTAAATATGAAACATCGCGCTCAAAATGCCTACTGATTGATATCGGCGCGTGGGTAAAAGGCTTGCGGAAAATCAGCAGACGTTTTGTGCTTATGAGATCCGTCCTTTATTCGCCCCCTTCCTGAGTTTACTCGACCTTTTACCATCTTTTATGACGACTTTTTGGGGAAAAAAACACTATCTGATAAAATAGGATCAATATCTTTCATTTAAATAGGCAATTACTAAACACATGTGGAGACTTGAATGTGTTTTTTCTTCACCACTCTTTCTGATATTTGCAGTTCCATTTTGTTTCCGGCTTTTTACATCTTTTCAAGTTTTTGTTTTAAATAAAAAATTTAACCAGGATAATTTTATTTTATTGTTCCCCAAATTTTAAAATGATAATTATTTAAGAATCTATTTCGAAAACTACTGAGGAATATATTTGATTCATTAAACTAGATTGTGATTAATGTAGATTTAAATTTAAAATTGTTTTTTTAACATAATTTAGTTGATTTAATGTTAAAAAAATAAAGATAAAATGCAAGATTGTTGCAGATTATACGATTTTATGCAGAAAAGAAAGTTAATAAAGAATTCTAAAAAATGTATTTAAATGACATTTGGATGGACACTAGGGATTTTTTATTTGCTTGAAAACTTCATCCCAAGTAGTGATATAAATAATATTATTAAATTTGTCGCTTATTGTATTATACCATTTGTTATAATTTGAATTTTAATGCAGTTGTACATCGTATAAGATTCTTACTTAGTTATTATTTTATTGTAAAATCAAATTATTCTCTTCTTTATTTTTATGTAAACAAAAGAATATATACTTTCATTTAATGGCAATTCAACAGTAAATTTAACCCATAGAAAAGTGGTGGAAAAAGTTCAATCCTTAAGTCCTTCTACGGTAAACATACAGAATATTGTAGTAGAATAAGACTATTAATGAAAAAAAAAATGGAAAAATGTTAATTCGGTAAAAATCTTATTTTTATGGAGAAGCAAACCTAGTATTCGCAAACTTTTAGAGAATACTATGAAGAAATGTGGTATAATAAAAATGTAGGGTAAATAAGTAAGAATTTAATTCATTAATGGTTAGAAAATATTCAAACAATACTATTTTTTGGATACTATGAGATCAAATTAATTTTACTTATTCTTAAAAATGCACACACACACACACACACACACACACACACACACACACACACACACACACACACACACACACACACACACACACACACACACACACACACACACACACACACACACACACACACACACACACACACACACACACACACACACACACACACACACACACACAAACCCCAAATAAAAATATTTTAATAGCGGAACAAGAAATAAATTCACCCGATATAAAATATATACAAATATATACTTTTTGTTTCAAGAATTAAATCTTTCTCCCAAATTTCGAGAAATAATTTTACAATTCAATATAATAAAAAAGTTCATAATTTTAAACATTTTTTTTCATTCAAAGGATCGGACACATTTAATTTGTAACAACTAGACCCTTATCAAGGTAAAAATTATATACATTTGTCTTTTATGTAAGTTTTATGCAGTGTCATATGAAACAATTGAAAAACGGTTACCAATTCCCACACAGATTTGCTGCGTTTTGAAACTACAAGGCAATTTGAATTTTTCTCAGAAATCGAAAAAAAAGAAGGACCTATTCTTCTCACAAAGCGAACACTCGACGCGATAAGCAACTGGTGTCCTGACACTGCTTTCGGGTGGCTGGGAATTAATTAGCATTCCTACTGGGCAGAAAATCTGCAGAAGGGGAAAGCAATATCTTTGCCCAATTTGTAATACTTAAAAGTCGTAAACAATGTAGCAAATGTTAAACAATGTAGGAAATAGAGAAAATCAGTTTTAAAAGAGTCGCATTTAAGAGCAATGCATAAATATATTACGTCATCCAACCTTAAAAACTAGATTTTTAAAAGTTATATTTTTCAAAATATATTTTAAGAATACAAAAAAAAAAAAAAAAAAAAAAAAAAAAATCTATAAAAGGAATATAAAATTAGTTATGCCTAAAATAGTCCATTCATCTAAGGATTCTATAGAAGAAATGAATGGTTTCTTTTAGAACGATCTATGAAATCACAGCCATAAAATCTTGTATTTTGTATGGGAAATATTTACACGATATCATTTCTTATTTTCAAATATATTTAACAAAAAAGAATATAAGACCTCTTTGTCGTGAAAAATAATTAAATTTTTTTTTATTTTAATAATATAAAATTGATTATTCTCTGGTTAGTGTACCATGAAACCTCATGATAAACACTAGATCGTTATCAAAAACAGCAGAAATGAGGTAGAAATATCAAAAACTGCAACTTCAAGTAAAATGAATCCATTGTTAAAGCTGCCTAAGAAAAACACCGTTTTCTTTCGCTTTTTATATTAAAATAGAAAAACGATATCCCAGGGGTAAAAAATTCAAACTTTGTTTATTCCATCTCGGGATCAAACTCTAAGTTGCCATCTACAAAATGAGACAGCAAAAAATATTTCTTAAATAACTTTGCCATTCTAAAATAAATAAATAAATAAAATAAAATATTAATACATTTTCAAAATCCTCCCACCTTTTGATTATAAATAACAATCAAAATATAATACTATTAGTTAAACACAGTTAAGAGATTCAATTAATGGCAACGTTTTACAAATTTTCAATTAATATTTAAGTATAAAAATGAAAATAAATGTGAAAATGTCCAATCAAAACAAAATAAATCACAAGTTCAGTCTCTCTGGCAATTTAATTCTTCTTCCGGCTCTACTAAATTTTATCTTGTTGTCAGAAGTTTTGGTGATGTCATTTGACTTATTCAAATCATCTGGTGTCATCGAAGTGGAGAAGTCATCAGAGGATGTTAACTCTAATGGATATATTCTTTGAATTGGTCGCAGGAAATTCTGCTGTGAAGTTTGCACTCGAACAAGTCGTACATGTCCATCTTTACCTGGTATGATTTCAATGATACGACCTATAGGCCAGAAAAGTCTCTTTTTATTATCTGCTCCCACCATAACAATGTCACCAACAGTAACTGTACATTTTCTTGATTTTTTATTTCTCCGCTGTATGAGAGCACCCAAATACTCAGATCTGAAACGATTTCTTAAGTCTTTAAGCACTGCTTGTCTCTATTTGAATCTATTGCTCACAGAATTTTGCTCTACAGCATCTATATCAGGAAGATTGCATTCATGCACATCTTGTATGAACATCGATGGAGAAATTGGTTTTATAGCTTCCTCTTCGCAAATGTAAGTTAGAGGTCTTGAGTTGATTACACGCTCGCAGTCTGCCAAAACCGTTATCATCTCCTCATAATTGAGACGTGCCTGTCCTAATACTTTCTTCAAAAGATCTTTTAAAATTCTAATTAATCTCTCCCACCCTCCGCCCCACCAGGCAGCAGTTGGAGGATTAAACTTACAGTCAATAGAGTTTATTGCTCCATAATTTTGGATACGGTTCCAATCCAGTTGTTTTAAATAGTTGGCTGCTCCAACAAAATTGGAACCATTATCGCAGTATATTGTTGTGCATCTTCCTCTGCGAGAAACAAATATCCTAAAGGCCATTAAAAAAAACATCGGTCGATGCAGCAGTAACAAGCTCGAAATGAACTGCTCTGTACACTTCACAAGTAAAAATTAGAACCCAGCTCTTCTTGTCTTTAAGGAATAAAGGTCCAGCCATATCAACGCCAGTTATCAGAAACACCGCAGCATCCTTTACTCTATTTTCTGGAAGAGGGGGACTTATAACTTCTATGTTCTTTGAGCTATATCTTTTACACATAATACAATTGGCCACCACATGTTTCACCGCTTTTCTTCCATTTAGGATCCAGTACTTTTCTCTAAGTACATTCAATAGTATCTAAACTCCAGCATGACAGTTCTTAACGTGAGCATTATAGATTAACCGCTTTACCACTTCATGCTTCGGAGGAAGTACAATAGGTTTAAGAAAATCTTCACTGTCCTTGCGATAAATAATGTTAGTTTTCAAACGGATGATGCCAAGATCGTCTTTAAATACTTGTAGGGTTTTTAATCTCTTTTCCTCTTCCGGGAGAAAAGATTCATTCTGTATCATAAATAAAACCTTCATTTCTGCTTCTTGAAATTCTGTAGCTGTTAATTCACCATTCTTCTTCTCAGTTATATTTTTGCAGTTGTTCTTGAAGCGGAGGATCCATGCAACAAGACGAACTATTCTATCATAGTTCGAAAAATATTTGTAGTACCAGTTTGCAACACCACAGGCTTCATTATTTGATAATATATAATTTGTCTTAGACTTTTCCTTTCTAATCTCTTCTTCATTCCAATCATGGTTGGAGGAACCCATAATGTTTTGAAATTCAAAAGCATTTTTCATCCATTGTGGACCCTCCCACCATCTTAGGGAGACTAGATGTTTTGCCTCTGGAAGGTAAATTTGCCGGATTCTTATCACCAGGTATGTGTCTCAATCATGTAGGATTACTCAACTCCCTTATCTCTTGGACTCTATTCCTAACGAAGACAGACCAATTTTCTTCCCGTAATATCCATGCAAGCACTGTTGTAGAATCACTCCAGTAATATATCGTAACATTTTTCCAACCAAGAGCTTCAACAACTAAATTCGCTAGCCTCGCTCCAATCACCGCCGCAAAAAGTTCCATTCTTGGGATAGTTGTGCCTCTTAAAGGAGCCACTCGAGATTTCGCTGCAAGTAGAAATAGCGCGATTCGACCATTATTTTCTATTCTAAGGTATGTAACAGCAGCATATGCATCTTTGCTTCCATCAACAAACGTATGAATAGTGCAGTTACTTATATCTTTTGAAGATGCTTGAACACACCTAGGAATCTGTATGTCAGACAAATGCTTAAGTTCTTGAAACCACTGTAGAAATTCTTTACGAAGCTCACCAGTTATTTCTTCATCCCAACTTGTACCTAATTTCCATGCCTTTTGTAGCATTATTTTTGGACAAAGCATCACTGGTGCAGTGAATCCAAAAGGATCAAATACTTTATGTACTGTAGATAACATACTCCTTTTAGTTACTTTTTCCACATTAATGTCATCCAGCCATTTCATGTTAATTTTCAAAGTGTCTAATTTCTTATTCCAAATAAGACCTAATACCTGAGTTTCTTCCTTTGAATTAGTTTCACAGACGCCAGACCATTCCCATTCTCTAAGATCGAAACCACCTTTTGCCATCAAGGTTTTAGAATTGTCGATGAATCGATCTAATTGGTCTTTACTGTCGACACTAGTAACGACATTATCAATGTAGAAACTCTCCAAAAGTTTTTTCTTCAAAGATTTTTCAAATCCTTCACATTTTTGAATATGGTACTCAATTACTGAAGCTAAAAGAAAAGGGCTACATTTTACCCCAAAAACAACTCTTGTGTGACGAAAAACACTCAATTTCTTTTCTTCTCTATTTTCCCACCACAAAAACCGAAGGAAGTCTCTATCCTCTTTACGAATACTAATTAGCAGAAAAGCTTTCATGATGTCAGCTATAACGACAAGCTGTCCCTCTCTGAATCGAAGAAGAATATTTGTAATAAGCTCAATGAGATTAGGACCACATTCCAAGCACTGATTCAAAGATGGATAATTTGCTAATCTCGCTGAAGCGTCAAACACCGGACGAATTGGAGTAGTGCTGCTGCTTAGTTTTATCATTGCACGGTGAAGTAAATAATTACCATAGGAGTTCATTTCGTTGGTCGGAACTTCCTCTATTATGTCTTCATCTAACCAATTTAGAAGAATATTTTCATATTTGTCATACATATTTATAGCTATAAGTTTTGAGGTAGTGTAGTCGAGCCTTTTCCTCGCCAAATCCAAGTTGTCGGGCAAAGGTGACTTATCATCAGACCATGGTAAACAAACCTCATATCGACCATCTTTATTAATTGTTACCGTTTCTAAAAAATGCTCCTTGGTCCGAAGATCAATCTCGTTCTTAGATTTTTTCTCAACAGGATCATTGATTCCAATTGAATCTAATTTCCATAAATTTGTGATTTCAGCTTCATTTACAAATAAGGACAGCACTGTTATCGTTAAGTTTTCTTCCGAAGATTCTTCCTGTGGTACCTTACCCATTAAGGTCCATCCTAAGAAAGTTTCTACAGCGACAAGACCTGAAGATAAGACTTTTCTTTTGCCAGTTAACATTTTACCCATAACGTCAGCTCCAATTAGAATATCAATGCCTTCACAAGTATCGCTAATATCCGTTAGATTAATCTGATTTTCCTCTAATTCCTTTATCCAGGGACCTTTAAAAACCGATCTAATGTTGTCACAAATGATAGACTGATCCAGAACTTCAAAATTACAGCCGAAATTTCCAATCAAATTTCTCAATTTTACTTTATAACAATTATGTTTAAATTCGTTAGTGATAACGCCACCAAAAAGAGAATGTACCAATTTTTCACATCGAACGGGTGTATAATTCATTTCTTCAGCTACACTTTTCAAAATGTAAGATTTATGTGATGCGGAATCAAAAAGTAACCTCACAATTTTCTGTTTATTATCCGATACCAGTTTAGCTTTGAGAGTTTGAAGAAATATCTTAGGGCCGTGTTTATTAAAATTAGCCATATTAACATCTAGGGCGGGTTTATC
Source organism: Argiope bruennichi (assembly GCF_947563725.1). Classification (NCBI taxonomy): domain Eukaryota; kingdom Metazoa; phylum Arthropoda; class Arachnida; order Araneae; family Araneidae; genus Argiope; species Argiope bruennichi. Next base: position 3,258,234 of record NC_079152.1, read on the forward strand.
TTCTTTTCCCTCTACAGACATCTTTTGCGAATCAAGCACATCACACATAATAGGAAAATGTTTTTTAGAACATATCGGGCATTTTAAAACTGCTCGGCATCTTTTAACTGCGTGAAATGGCGATAAACATGCAAAGCAGCATCGTTTTTCCTTGACTATTTTTTGTCTTTCCTATAGAGTCATTTTTTGAGCTGTAAAGCAATCTGAACTTGAATGTTTACCACCGCAAAAAACGCAAGATTTCTGTACATCTTTATTTGCAGCAGTCGTTAACAAATCTATAGCTGTAGGTACTTTATTTATCAAATTTTCCGAGCTATATGGTTTCTTTTTCAAAGGTTTATTATATTCTTGGCCCTTTCCTAAACCGAAACCGGCTACAGCCAAACATATTCTTTCTTCTCTTTCAACTTTCGTTTTCAAAAATTGCATCAAATTATCCAATCTTCCTTTCGCGTCACAGTTAATACTGGAAATATTACTACGATTCCAAGCCTTTAAAAAATCAGCTGGGAAACAAGATTCAACCATAGGATACAAAATGGATGCACATTTATCTGTGGTTACACCTAATGTTTCTAATGCTCGTAAATATGATTCAAGCTTATCATACAAAGAAGTTAATGAAAATGTTTCTTTTGTTTGCACAGAAATAATTAATTTTAATAATTCTCTCACATATACTTCCACTAAAATATCTTCTCTACCAAAACGCGATTTTAAACTATCAATAGCCTTTTGATAGTTGGCGCCAGTTGGCGGAAAACTTTCAACAACCTCTCTAGCACGAGAACCAGAAATTGTTGCTTGAACTAGGTACTGAAATTTGTCTTCTGGTGCGATATCCTCATCTTTATGTATTTGCTCAAATTGACTCCAAAATGGGAGCCAATCTTTAATATCGTCGCCAAATTGTCTAAATTCTAATCTAGGCAGTATAAACTTTCTCTTAGAATTATTTAAATCAGCAGTAGAATTAGCAGAAAATGACTCACCTCTATTTTGAGATTGTATTCTTCTTCTATTTCTTTTTCAACTTCAAGCTGCAATCTTCCATCTTCCTTTTCAGCTTCAAGCTGCAATCTTCTATCTTCTTTTTCGGTTTCTTCTTTTAATTTCCTTTCCGAAATAACATTCCTTAAAAGTTCTTGGACGAATTCTGGATCCTTCTTGTATTCACAACTATTTAAAATAAGATCTTTTAATTCAACTATCGTAATATTTTCTGATACGTCTTCTCCAATTTTAGACGCAACATATTTCAGATCTTCTTTTTTTAAACCTTTTATCGCTTGAAACATCTTGATTTATTTTGTTTCGAGAAAATCCTGTCGTGGAAGCCAAAAAATGTTAAAGCTGCCTAAGAAAAACACCGTTTTCTTTCGCTTTTTATATTAAAATAGAAAAACGATATCCCAGGGGTAAAAAATTCAAACTTTGTTTATTCCATCTCGGGATCAAACTCTAAGTTGCCATCTACAAAATGAGACAGCAAAAAATATTTCTTAAATAACGTTGCCATTCTAAAATAAATAAATAAATAAAATAAAATATTAATACATTTTCAACATCCATAGTTTCTTCACTATTGATGTTTTTACTTTGGGCACTGAAAAACAAAACAAAAAAAAATTATTCATAATGCTTAAAATTTAATATACGATCGATGATTCTTAGATGGATGTATTAAAAAGACACCGAAGGAATCAATCGATTTCAATTTTATGTGCGATCTTAATGTAAAATCTTGAAGTCTGTAATAGGCAAATATGTTGTAAGTGAAAAGGAATAAAAAGAGTCCCGAACTTCCTTCAACCTAAAACCGTAAAGGAACAACTCCCAGTATTGACATTCAAGTAAACCGTCAGCCGACACTTCTGAAAGAAAAGAAGGAGTCTCGGCTGATCCCCGTCCTCCCGGGGGATGAAACTCCAGAAACACAAAACATTCTTCTCTTGTGTCCTCAGGGAATGCCCCATCCCCTTAACTAAAGTCACAAAAAGAAAAAGCAGAAATCTGAGAATGGGTTGAAAAGTGAACGGACCGGTTATTCTTAGAATTATCATATCATTGAATCGCATATCACTGAAAGTGGAGCTATCACCGGAAAGTGTTCATAACTCTGAAGTTTACAGCTCCGCTTGACTTTCCGATATTCGCATTTGACAATGCGTTGTCCCATGAAGATCATTTCTAATTGCCTGTGATATGACTCTCTACTTGCATCTTTAAAAGTATCTTTACATTTTATCTTTAAAAGTGAACATTTTAAAGAAATGACTTTTTTTTTAAAATTCAACTTTTCAGAGAATGGTTTACTCCAATAAATAAATTAAATTAATAGTTGTCAAAAAATTAAAATTAAAAAGTAAGCTTAAATAGATAAATTAATTCAATCACACATTACTTAAAATAGTAAATTAAGTATTAACTACAATTAATAAATTTTATATTTAACAATAATTAATAATTTTTAGTTAATAATATGATAAATAACAGATATTTGGAACGAATATACATAACAATAGTGAAATTATTTGTTATTCAAAAAATCGTGGATTATGCATCTTTAGCTGTTCTAGTTAATTTAATAAATAATTTCATTTAAAGAAAAAAATAAATGCATGCTGGAATTTAAATTAATCTAATAAAATATATGAAGAACTTACTCTTTCGGACTAAAATTTATATAATGCGCTGTCAATTTCAACAGTCAAAGTGTTATTAACCGCGGTTAATAAACTTCATCCTTTCGGGTCGGCTTTCATGTTAGAATTGTTGGTAAGATTGCGAGTAAATTTACATTTACTTTTATTATATAATTAACTTTTAAATATTTTTTATCACGAACTAAAAGTAGTCATAAATTAATGTCATTTTGAGACATGGGTCTTCTTAATGATTCAAAAATCAGAAAGAAAATGTGTACCATACTTATTCAGCATTCAAACAAACTGATAATCCTTAGTTTTGTCTGTGGTATTGTCTGGTTTGCAGTCTTGGCATCTGATGTTTTCAATAACAAAACTTATTTTTCTGAAAATGCTCTGCTACCAGGTCTTGTTGTTCGAGAATTTAATCCACGTGCAGCACTTTCTCGTTTACTAGATGCTATGAATAAGGAAGTATCTGCTCTTTCTTTAAAAGCATTACCTTCAGCAATGATTCTGGAACAGTTTCGACAACTTGGACTCGATGTGTATGAAAATAACTTCACAGTTAATTATCCTCTAGATGCGTTGTCATATTTTAAAGGCAGTAATTTGTATGCCGTTTTGAGAGCTCCAAAAGTGGCCAGCACTGAAGCTATAGTTATCTCAACCCCGTACAGAGGTTATAAGAGTAAGGATGGAAGCACGATACCTTCCATTGCATTGATGATCGAACTTGCCCGAGTATTCCGAAGACATGCATATTGGAGTAAAGACATTATATTTCTTGTGACACAGCATGGAAATATTGGTTTCCAAGCTTGGTTGGATGCTTATTTTGGTGTTTTGACATCAGATTATATTATGAGTGAGAAACTTCACAGTACTAGTGGACTGATACAAGGAGTTATAAATCTTGAAATTACTGATTATTATTTTTCACATGTTGATATTAAAATTGAAGGTTTGCATGGTCAGTTACCTAATTTGGATCTCTTTAATTTAGTTGTTGAATTATGCAATCGCGAAGAAATACCTGTCTCATTTCAGTCTCGGTTCAATAAGTATCCTTTAAAAACTCAAACATGGGAAAGCTGGTGGCATAATTTAAACACAATGGGTCACATGGTTTTGTTTCAAGCCACAGGACTTCCATCTGGTGGCCATGGGTTGTTTCATCGTTTTGGTATACAAGCTTTAACTATAAAATCTGTAACTGATAAAAGATCAGGCCGTGAATCTGTTTCTTTGATACAAATGGGAAGAGTGCTGGAAGGTTCTATAAGAAGTTTAAATAATTTGCTTGAAAAGTTCCATCAATCTTTTTTCTTTTATTTGTTACCAAGCACTCGAAGTTATGTATCTATTGGATTGTATATGCCACCTTTTGCATTAATTGCATTACCCGTTATAATAAAAGCTCTATATTTGTACTTAAAAATTCAAACTTCAAACTCTAATAATTGCATATATTCAACTGAAAGCAGTATTAATTATTTCATAACTTTTGAGGCATTTGGTTTAAATTTACTTTTTGGCATGATGATGCTTTTTTTTCCTATGTGTCTGAATTATATACAAATGTCATCTTCATTTTCCAATGCAGATTTGTTATATTTGGTTCAGTTAAAAATAATGTTTTCATGGTATTTAGTAACTTATTTTTTTTATGCTGATTATGAGGTAATGAAGAGAGAATTTTATTTTAAGATGTGCTCAGTCTTGTTGATGTTAGGTGGTTTCCTGTTTACACTAGCATTAGTAAATTTTTCACTAGCATTAATATTAAGTTTATTATTTGTTCCTATCAGTGTAACTCTACATTATAGTGGGAAATTATCATTCTTGCAGTATTTTTATTTCATTCTGATCAGTCCATTGGGGTTTACATACTTGATTGCCTTTGTTGAGTCATATATTAATGCTGAGTCATATAATACTGAGTCATATAGTATTGACTTTATCTTGACACTTGTAATAGATACTATGATAAGACAGAAGATATTATTAATACAAACTGTAGAGGATATGTACCTCTTTGGCAACTGGAATTTCAAAATTTTATCTTTAATTCTGTCACCATTATGGCACCATTTACTGTCAATAAAATTATTAAAAGTAAAGTAACCTATATATTCTTTCTATATATAGGTCTAAGTAAAGTTACACATATACCTATATATTCATTCTATGTACCTACGTATTGAAGTCATTTTTCTTATAATATGCATTCCTATATACATTACGATGTGAATTACTAAATATTATCCCTAAAAGAAGTTCATATATACTTCAGAGAATAAATGAAATTTACAAAGTTAAAAATGTGTTTGGTTTTTAGTTAAAATATTTTGTACTGCATTTGAAGTATGTATAAATAATAATGATCAATATCACTTTTCTGCTATTCATCATTTGTCAAAATTTGTTAAACATAGCAACTTTATGTACAAAAATTGTTAAAAAAAACCTTGCACTTTTTATGGTTTTATGATAATGTTTCACTCTTCTTGACTTTAGTGGCTACTACACTTTCAAAAAAAAATCTTATTTTTTAAATAATACTAGAGCATTGCATTTTGTTACAATTAAAATTTGTATTTAGGGTGCCTTTCCACCTGAAAATATAGATGTTTGAGAATAATTGTTTTACAGTATTATTGGGCATCCTTTTATAATTGTTTTACAGTCTTGATTGGCATCCTTTATGAAATTAAAAATACTCTAAACTAGATTTCAACCAAAACTGCTGGCTTCCTTGTTATTTGTTTGCAAAGCTGTCTAAAAATAGCAGTGTACAGTTATTTAAAATGATCTCATTTTCTTTTTCATTCACTTTTTGTCATTCTGTTCTTGTAAATTCAAATTTTAATTTTTCAGTATTTTAACAATGTATGTATTTCAATGTATTAAGTATTTTTTTTATTTATTTAATATTATATTATTAAAAAATTGATACACATCATCAATTATTTAAAAATAATTAACACACTGCATTTTCTTTGATAATGGAACTGTATTATAATCAGATATACAATCTTAGATAATTTTATTTTAAAATTGTTTTTATTAATATCACACATTCCAGATATAGAAGTTAAAAGTATCTTCATATCTAATATTTTGTAATTTTGGATATTTTGATAGAAAAATGCATTTTGTTCAGTTTTATATTTTATGAAAAAGACTTTCTGTTAAACATTTCTTACTTTGAAAAGAAACACATAATTTTATTATCAGTATATTATTAATTGTAGTATGATTTTATTAAAGTAAGATTAATCCATAAAAATGTTTGAAGTTTAGTTCAGTTCTACAAAATTTTTCTGTTAGATTTTGTTTAAAATCAATTTAATTATCTTTCACCAAGATAAAGTTTGATATTTTTGAATTATATAAGTAACTGCTCATAAATTTGAAAGTTGTATATCATCATTAAAAATTGATATACATGGAATGTATGTGTTATAAAGTTGTTATATAAAACACATCATCAATTGCTATATATAAACAAAACATGGAGTCATGTTTATTTATTCAAAACTTTTAAAAATATTATTTAGTAGTACTGTTATACTTCATCTGTAAAATTTATAAAATATTCATACTACTTTCAATATAATTTTTAGTTTCAGATCAATAGCATATTTTGTGGATTTCTATTGTTTTGAAAGTGATAGATGAATTTGTCTGGCTATTAATTTACCAGATTGATTTTTCTCTATAAAAACTTTCCTGTATGATCTGGCTCCATTGTTCCTTTTTATTATAATTTTTCTAATGTTAATTAGTATTTTTTTTTATATAACAACATAGTGAATTTCATAGTGAACATAGTGTAAAAAGTAATATAGTTCATTTTCTGGGAAACCAATTTCTGTATCAGCTTTATTATGTATTTTTCATTTCAAATTCTTGTAAAATTGCAGGGATTTTTGATTTTCAACTTTGTTGCTGCATGGATATTTTAGCAAAACTTTTTTCTGTGATATTTTACTAAGTTAGCATATTGTATCGTCTTATATTAAAAATATTGTATTTATTATTAGATTATTTTATTTTTATTATGTTTTTTAGATTGTATTTATCATTATATTATTGTGCTTTATTATTGATTGTGCTCTTTATTGTAGAAATAAAATAGACTGTTTAATTGTTGCTTCAAATGCTTATTATTTATATTAAAAAAATAAAAAGATGCTTATTATTCATATTTATAGAAATTCGAAACTTAACATTTGTAAAAGAAAAATATTTATCACAATATGTAATAAGCAGTTTTATAAATCAATCTATTTATCTGTAAAATGTGGAATTTTACAGAAAAATTAATTTATATTACCAGTGATATATATATTGGGTACATAAGCAATAGGTAGGTAAATATTTTTTGAATTATTTACTCAAGGTCTGGAAAAATAAGTAAAATCTGGTTTCTTTTGCAAAAAAGAAGGGGAAATCATTTCTCATTTCAAGATGAAACATAAATCTAATTTGTAAATACTATGCATTGTATCTAATATTTTTTGATTAAAGTTTTATCTAAATTTTTAAAGAAATTGCTATCAGGATTCTGAGTAAAATATTCTTGAATTCAAATGAGATGTAAAAATAATTTTTAACACTCTTTATGTTATGTTGAAAAAAACAGTTTAAATATACAGTTTAAAACAATATGTAATAAAGTTACGAAATGTCTAAAGTCACGTTATACATATAATAACTATGCAAAAGAAAAGGAAAAAGTCTAACATCGGATCAAGCAGCTATACTCAAATATAGATCAAATAGTGATCAAATATAGATCAAATAGTGTGATCAATAGTTGATTGTGTGATGAGGAAACAAATTTAAATTTAATGAACAAAATAAAAAAAAAACTTCAATTATTTACAAGTGAAAAAGATAGCATAGAAAAAGTTAAATCATGCAAATCTGAAATTCGAACTCTTGACTGTGAAACATGAAATTCAGTTTTATGTTTAAATCATAACCTAAGAATTCCAAAAGAATTATGAGCAATTCTTTTATTTTAATTTCCATTATTGGCTCTTTATTATTTTAAAACCAAATTCAACATTTTCTTTTTTAAAAAAATTAGTTAAAATGATTCATTTCTTTACAAAATCAGCAAATACACTATTATTCATTTAATCTTTTTAAACAAAAAAGACTAATACTTAATTTGAATATTTTATGTAAAATGCAAAATTGCTTTTTTAAAAAATAAAATTAAAATCGTATAGTTGCCAATTTTTCCTTGTCTCATTTTTATACTCAATGTATATTAGAATATCATATTACACACCAATGAATGAAATTTTATGTAATAAATTGAAAAATAAACTCATTAAAATAAATATCCAAGTATTTTACATTACTTATTATTGTTTTTTAACAGTTATTTTTTGCAGTACTAAAAAATTTCATTTTCTATATTGCTATTGATATTTTACACCTTTCATTTACCAATGTTGCATTGTTATTATATTCTAAAAATTAATTTTGATATATATGAACCATTCACAAAATATTTTGATATGTATTAGAGTAGGAAAAATTTAGTAAAACTTATATGGTAATTTTCTTAATATGCTTAATTGTTGTAAGTTTTTTAATCAATATCCCTTGGCAAATTTATTTTTTTAAAAAGCTGAATTACTAACATATTTGGATGAAAAAGATAGAAATTATACCCAAACAGTCCACATTTTCATTGCTATTCTATGGAATCAGACCATGATCATTTGATGTCTCTTGGAATATAATATTGAGATTAGAATTTCATTCACAATTTTAAATGTATCAAGATATAGAGTTTGTCAAAAGAAAGTACTCATTATAAAATTAAACATATGCGTGTTTTATATTTTTTAATGGCAAATTACTTTTTTAAAAGAAAATAATAAACTTCCACAGAGTTTAATTACAACAATACAAATGCATGAATAAATGTTTTGAACAATAGACAATTTTAAAATTTCCCTATAATATTAATGAACAGTAACTTAAATTAAAAATCAAAAAATAATTATTACACATTCATGAAATAACAGGATTTGAAAGATAATTGTTTTATTTGTGAAAAGTCACTTGAAAAAAAAATGGCTTCATTTAAAATGAAATGATATTTGAAAATTGACAGGAATTTTGAGATAGTTTTTTCCAAAACAATTGACTATCATGAAAGTTGGTTTGCTTTACAAACAAAATTCTCTTCCTCTAATATTTCAATATTTTAAATGTAGATTTTTAATGCACTGTTATGTGCAAAAAAACTTATTAAAATGAAATATTTTCTAAGAATTTGTTTGTAAAATTTGTCAGTTTACTAAGAAATTTTGGGTTTACTTAATAGGTTGGAAGATGCAAAATTCATTATAAATTCATGAAATAATGATTAATTTAAACAGAGAAGATTTTGAGAATGAATAAATATGAAACTACTGTTTTGATAATGCTATGAAACAGATGGTTTTAATGTTATATATATATATATATATATATATATATATATATATATATATATATATATATATATATATATATATATATATATATATATATATATATATATATATATATAAGTGTGTTAAGTTGCATTCCAATACTAAAGATATAACAAAGAAATTTACTTTCTTGATAATAATAGAAAGGATTCAAGCAATTACAACATATCATTTTCTGTTTTGTTTCAGTTATCATAATTGATTGCTTATTTATAATGGAGTACATTTTTATTTCATTCAATCCAAAGCACCAAATAACCTTCAACAGGGAGTCAAGTAAGAAATAGGTCTTATTTTGATAATTGCCCTCCTGTCGGCAACCGCTTGCCCCCCCCCCTTCGGCGAGAGATTGAGAGTTTCGTCGACAAAATTTTGCACCACTTCAAAATGGTTGTGGAAAAGCACACATTCTCGAATATGAAAATTTAAAAACCATCTTAAAGTTAATATTTTGTAAACAATTAAGTAGCTGTAAATCGGTTTGACTATGTTTGGTAAAATAGTCAATAGGGTGGCAGGTCAATAAGATTCTGCATTTTGTGGCCGATTTTTGATCGCCTGACTATGAACGCAATTTGATAGATGTAGAAATTAAATTCACATATTTTGAGGCTTTTGATTGAAATGTCGTTCATCAAGCTTCTAATTAGCATTACTTTTGGCAATATATCCGACAGGGTGAATAAGTTATCTCATTCTGCCGACAATTTCTGGATGAACTGAATACGATGGGAGTTCGCTAATTTCCAGACATCTTATATAAATATTCATTCGGCCAATAATTTGCATTACTTTTGACAGAATATATTGACTAGAATTTAAAAAGATTTCAATATTTTATTTAAAAATACGTCCGATATAAAAATATTTAAGAAATAAAAGCGTAAATTAGTTCAGAGATTCTGGACATGCGCAGAAATACTCCTTCTCGTATACACATGGCTTTCAAGCATGGATTTGCACAATTATAGAGTTTAAACTAATAAATAAACACGTCGCTTTAATTTCTGACTCCCGAGGCATCTTATGTAGTCTTGTGGTCGGACTGTCGGCCTGTCAACCAGTGGCCGCATGTTCGATCCGCGTCGTTCGCATTCGTTTTACTTTCATTTTTCTTCATTTTATTTAATTTTTTTTTAACTGTATGTTTAGTGAAAATTATAATTTTTCTTTTCAAAAACTAATATATTGACTAGAATTTAAAACGATTTCAATATTTTATTTAAAAATACGTGCGAAATAAAGACATTTTATAAATAAAAGCCTAAATTCGGTCAGATATTCTGGGCATGCGCAGAAATACTCCTTCTCGTATACACATGGCTTTCAAGCAGGGATTTGCTCAATTATAGAGTTTAAACTAATGAATAAAGACGTCGCATAAATTTCTGGCTCCCGACGGATCTTATGTAGCCTAGTGGTCCGAGTATCGGCCTGTCAACCTGTGGTCGCAGGTTCGATCCGTGTCGTTCGCATTCGTTTTACTTTCACTATTTTTCGTTTCATTTATTTTTTTTTAACTTTAAGTTTAGTGAAAATAATAATTTTTCATTTCAAGTACTTATGTTTCGACCTGAATTTACAAAGATTTCAATATTTTATTTAAAAATAATTCCAAAGTAAAGACATTTTAGAAATAAAAGCGTAAATTCATTCAGAGATTCTGGGCATGCGCAGAAATACTCCTTCTCGTATACACATGGCTTTCAAGCATGGATTTGCACAATTATAGAGTTTAAACTAATAAATAAACATGTCGCTTTAATTTCTGACTCCCGACGCATCTTATGTAGCCTTGTGTTCAGACTGTCGGCCTGTCAAGCAGTGGCCGCAGGTTCGACCCCGGTCATTCGCATTCGTTTTACTTTAATTTTTCTTCATTTTATTAAATTTTTTTTAACTGTATATTTAGTGAAAATCATAATTTTTCTTTTCAAGAACTAATATATTGACTAGAATTTAAAAAGATTTCAATATTTTATTTAAAAATACGTCCGAAATAAAAACATTTTAGAAATAAAAGCCTAAATTCTGTCAGAGATGCTGGACATGCGCAGAAATACTCCTTCTCGTATACACATGGCTTTCAAGCATGGATTTACACAATTATAGAGTTTAAACTAATAAATAAACAGGTCGCTTTAATTTCTGACTCCCGAAGCATCTTATGTAGTCTTGTGGTCGGACTGTCGGCCTGTCAACCAGTGGCCGCAGTTTCGATCCGCGTCGTTCGGATTCGTTTTACTTTCATTTTTCTTCATTTTATTTAATTTATTTTTAACTGTATGTTTAGTGAAAATCATAATTTTTCTTTTCAAGAACTAATATATTGACTAGAATTTAAAAAGATTTCAATATTTTATTTAAAAATACGTCCGAAATAAAGACATTTTAGAAATAAAAGCCTAAATTCAGTCAGAGATTCTGGACATGCGCAGAAATACTCCTTCTCGTATACACATGGCTTTCAAGCATGGATTTGCACAATTATAGAGTTTAAACTAATAAATAAACAGGTCGCTTTAATTTCTGACTCCCGAAGCATCTTATGTAGTCTTGTGGTCGGACTGTCGGCCTGTCAACCAGTGGCCGCATGTTCGATCCGCGTCGTTCGCATTCGTTTTACTTTCATTTTTCTTCATTTTATTTAATTTTTTTTTAACTGTATGTTTAGTGAAAATCATAATTTTTCTTTTCAAAAACTAATATATTGACTAGAATTTAAAAAGATTTCAATATTTTATTTAAAAATACGTCCGAAATAAAGACATTTTAGAAATAAAACCCTAAATTCATGCACAGAATCTGGACATGCGCAGAAATACTCCTTCTAGTATACACATGGCTTTCAAGCAGGGATTTGCACAATTATAGAGTTTAAACTAATAAATAAACACGTCGCTTTAATTTTTGACTCCCGACGGGTCTTATGTAGCCTTGTGGTCCGAATATCGGCCTGTCAACCAGTGGCCGCAGGTTCGATCCGCGTCGTTCGCGTTCGTTTTACTTTCATTTTATTTAATTTTTTTTAACTGTATGATTACTGAAAATCATGATTTTTCTTTTCAAGAACTAATATATCGACTAGAATTTAAAAAGATTTCAATATTTTATTTAAAAATACGTCCGAAATAAAGACATTTTAGAAATAAAAGCCTAAATTCGGTCAGAGAATCTGGACATGCGCAGAAATACTCCTTCTCGTATACACATGGCTTTCAAGCATGGATTTGCACAATTATAGAGTTTAAACTAATAAATAAACACGTCGCTTTAATTTCTGACTCCCGACGCATCTTATGTAGCCCTGTGGTCCGAGTATCGGCCTGTCAAACAGTGGCCGCAGGTTCGATCCGCGTCGTTCGCATTCGTTTTACTTTCATTTTTTTTCATTTTATTTAATTTTTTTTTAACTGTATGATTAGTGAAAATCATGAATTTTCTTTTCAAGAACTAATATATTGACTAGAATATCAAAAGATTTCAATATTTTATTTAAAAATAATTCCAAAGTAAAGACATTTTAGAAATAAAAGCGTAAATTAGGTCAGAGATTCTGGACATGCGCAGAAATACTCCTTCTCGTATACACATGGCTTTCAAGCATTGATTTGCACAATTATAGAGTTTAAACTAATAAATAAACATGTCGCTTTAATTTCTGACTCCCGACGCATCTTATGTAGCCTTGTGGTCAGACTGTCGGCCTGTCAAGCAGTGGCCGCAGGTTCGATCCCGGTCGTTCGCATTCGTTTTACTTTCATTTTCTTCATTTTTTTAAATTTTTTTTAACTGTATATTTAGTGAAAATCATAATTTTTCTTTTCAAGAACTAATATATTGACTAGAATTTAAAAAGATTTCAATATTTTATTTAAAAATACGTCCGAAATAAAAACATTTTAGAAATAAAAGCCTAAATTCTGTCAGAGATGCTGGACATGCGCAGAAATACTCCTTCTCGTATACACATGGCTTTCATGCATGGATTTGCACAATTGTAGAGTTTAAACTAATAAATAAACACGTCGCTTTAATTTCTGACTCCCTATGGGTCTTATGTAGCCTTGTGGTCCGAGTATCGGCCTGTCAACCAGTGGCCGCAGTTTCGATCCGCGTCGTTCGGATTCGTTTTACTTTCATTTTTCTTCATTTTATTTAATTTATTTTTAACTGTATGTTTAGTGAAAATCATAATTTTTCTTTTCAAGAACTAATATATTGACTAGAATTTAAAAAGATTTCAATATTTTATTTAAAAATACGTCCGAAATAAAGACATTTTAGAAATAAAAGCCTAAATTCAGTCAGAGATTCTGGACATGCGCAGAAATACTCCTTCTCGTATACACATGGCTTTCAAGCATGGATTTGCACAATTATAGAGTTTAAACTAATAAATAAACAGGTCGCTTTAATTTCTGACTCCCGAAGCATCTTATGTAGTCTTGTGGTCGGACTGTCGGCCTGTCAACCAGTGGCCGCATGTTCGATCCGCGTCGTTCGCATTCGTTTTACTTTCATTTTTCTTCATTTTATTTAATTTTTTTTTAACTGTATGTTTAGTGAAAATCATAATTTTTCTTTTCAAAAACTAATATATTGACTAGAATTTAAAAAGATTTCAATATTTTATTTAAAAATACGTCCGAAATAAAGACATTTTAGAAATAAAAGCCTAAATTCGGTCAGAGATTCTGGGCACGCGCAGAAATACTCATTCTCATATACACATGGCTTTCCAGCAGGGATTTGCACAATTATAGAGTTTAAACTAATAAATAAACACGTCGCTTTAGTTTCTGACTCCCGACGGGTCTTATGTAGTCTTGTGGTCCGAGTGTCGGCCTGTCAACCAGTGGCCGCAGGTTCGATCCGCGTCGTTCGCATTCGTTTTACTTTCATTTTTCTCCATTTTATTTAATTTTTTTTAACTGTACGATTAGTGAAAATCATAATTTTTCTTTTCAAAAACTAATATATTGACTAGAATTTAAAAAGATTTCAATATTTTATTTAAAAATACGTCCGAAATAAAGACATTTTAGAAATAAAACCCTAAATTCATGCACAGAATCTGGACATGCGCAGAAATACTCCTTCTAGTATACACATGGCTTTCAAGCAGGGATTTGCACAATTATAGAGTTTAAACTAATAAATAAACACGTCGCTTTAATTTTTGACTCCCGACGGGTCTTATGTAGCCTTGTGGTCCGAATATCGGCCTGTCAACCAGTGGCCGCAGTTTCGATCCGCGTCGTTCGGATTCGTTTTACTTTCATTTTTCTTCATTTTATTTAATTTATTTTTAACTGTATGTTTAGTGAAAATCATAATTTTTCTTTTCAAGAACTAATATATTGACTAGAATTTAAAAAGATTTCAATATTTTATTTAAAAATACGTCCGAAATAAAGACATTTTAGAAATAAAAGCCTAAATTCAGTCAGAGATTCTGGACATGCGCAGAAATACTCCTTCTCGTATACACATGGCTTTCAAGCATGGATTTGCACAATTATAGAGTTTAAACTAATAAATAAACAGGTCGCTTTAATTTCTGACTTCCGAAGCATCTTATGTAGTCTTGTGGTCGGACTGTCGGCCTGTCAACCAGTGGCCGCATGTTCGATCCGCGTCGTTCGCATTCGTTTTACTTTCATTTTTCTTCATTTTATTTAATTTTTTTTAACTGTATGTTTAGTGAAAATCATAATTTTTCTTTTCAAAAACTAATATATTGACTAGAATTTAAAAAGATTTCAATATTTTATTTAAAAATACGTCCGAAATAAAGACATTTTAGAAATAAAACCCTAAATTCATGCACAGAATCTGGACATGCGCAGAAATACTCCTTCTAGTATACACATGGCTTTCAAGCAGGGATTTGCACAATTATAGAGTTTAAACTAATAAATAAACACGTCGCTTTAATTTTTGACTCCCGACGGGTCTTATGTAGCCTTGTGGTCCGAATATCGGCCTGTCAACCAGTGCCGCAGGTTCGATCCGCGTCGTTCGCGTTCGTTTTACTTTCATTTTATTTAATTTTTTTTAACTGTATGATTACTGAAAATCATGATTTTTCTTTTCAAGAACTAATATATCGACTAGAATTTAAAAAGATTTCAATATTTTATTTAAAAATACGTCCGAAATAAAGACATTTTAGAAATAAAAGCCTAAATTCGGTCAGAGAATCTGGACATGCGCAGAAATACTCCTTCTCGTATACACATGGCTTTCAAGCATGGATTTGCACAATTATAGAGTTTAAACTAATAAATAAACACGTCGCTTTAATTTCTGACTCCCGACGCATCTTATGTAGCCCTGTGGTCCGAGTATCGGCCTGTCAAACAGTGGCCGCAGGTTCGATCCGCTTCGTTCGCATTCGTTTTACTTTCATTTTTTTTCATTTTATTTAATTTTTTTTTAACTGTATGATTAGTGAAAATCATGATTTTTCTTTTCAAGAACTAATATATTGACTAGAATATCAAAAGATTTCAATATTTTATTTAAAAATAATTCCAAAGTAAAGACATTTTAGAAATAAAAGCGTAAATTAGGTCAGAGATTCTGGACATGCGCAGAAATACTCCTTCTCGTATACACATGGCTTTCAAGCATTGATTTGCACAATTATAGAGTTTAAACTAATAAATAAACATGTCGCTTTAATTTCTGACTCCCGACGCATCTTATGTAGCCTTGTGGTCAGACTGTCGGCCTGTCAAGCAGTGGCCGCAGGTTCGATCCCGGTCGTTCGCATTCGTTTTACTTTCATTTTCTTCATTTTTTAAAATTTTTTTTAACTGTATATTTAGTGAAAATCATAATTTTTCTTTTCAAGAACTAATATATTGACTAGAATTTAAAAAGATTTCAATATTTTATTTAAAAATACGTCCGAAATAAAAACATTTTAGAAATAAAAGCCTAAATTCTGTCAGAGATTCTGGGCATGCGCAGAAATACTCCTTCTCGTATACACATGGCTTTCAAGCATGGATTTGCACAATTATAGAGTTTAAACTAATAAATAAACACGTCGCTTTAATTTCTGACTCTCGACGCATCTTATGTAGCCTTGTGGTCCGAGTATCGGCCTGTCAACCAGTGGATGCAGGTTCGATCCGCGTCGTTCGCGTTCGTTTTACTTTCATTTTATTTAATTTTTTTTAACTGTATGATTACTGAAAATCATGATTTTTCTTTTCAAGAACTAATATATCGACTAGAATTTAAAAAGATTTCAATATTTTATTTAAAAATACGTCCGAAATAAAGACATTTTAGAAATAAAAGCCTAAATTCGGTCAGAGAATCTGGACATGCGCAGAAATACTCCTTCTCGTATACACATGGCTTTCAAGCATGGATTTGCACAATTATAGAGTTTAAACTAATAAATAAACACGTCGCTTTAATTTCTGACTCCCGACGCATCTTATGTAGCCCTGTGGTCCGAGTATCGGCCTGTCAAACAGTGGCCGCAGGTTAGATCCGCTTCGTTCGCATTCGTTTTACTTTCATTTTTTTTCATTTTATTTAATTTTTTTTTAACTGTATGATTAGTGAAAATCATGATTTTTCTTTTCAAGAACTAATATATTGACTAGAATATCAAAAGATTTCAATATTTTATTTAAAAATAATTCCAAAGTAAAGACATTTTAGAAATAAAAGCGTAAATTAGGTCAGAGATTCTGGACATGCGCAGAAATACTCCTTCTCGTATACACATGGCTTTCAAGCATTGATTTGCACAATTATAGAGTTTAAACTAATAAATAAACATGTCGCTTTAATTTCTGACTCCCGACGCATCTTATGTAGCCTTGTGGTCAGACTGTCGGCCTGTCAAGCAGTGGCCGCAGGTTCGATCCCGGTCGTTCGCATTCGTTTTACTTTCATTTTCTTCATTTTTTTAAATTTTTTTTAACTGTATATTTAGTGAAAATCATAATTTTTCTTTTCAAGAACTAATATATTGACTAGAATTTAAAAAGATTTCAATATTTTATTTAAAAATACGTCCGAAATAAAAACATTTTAGAAATAAAAGCCTAAATTCTGTCAGAGATTCTGGGCATGCGCAGAAATACTCCTTCTCGTATACACATGGCTTTCAAGCATGGATTTGCACAATTATAGAGTTTAAACTAATAAATAAACACGTCGCTTTAATTTCTGACTCTCGACGCATCTTATGTAGCCTTGTGGTCCGAGTATCGGCCTGTCAACCAGTGGATGCAGGTTCGATCCGCGTCGTTCGTTTTACTTTCATTTTATTTAATTTTTTTTAACTGTATGATTACTGAAAATCATGATTTTTCTTTTCAAGAACTAATATATCGACTAGAATTTAAAAAGATTTCAATATTTTATTTAAAAATACGTCCGAAATAAAGACATTTTAGAAATAAAAGCCTAAATTCGGTCAGAGAATCTGGACATGCGCAGAAATACTCCTTCTCGTATACACATGGCTTTCAAGCATGGATTTGCACAATTATAGAGTTTAAACTAATAAATAAACACGTCGCTTTAATTTCTGACTCCCGACGTATCTTATGTAGCCCTGTGGTCCGAGTATCGGCCTGTCAAACAGTGGCCGCAGGTTCGATCCGCGTCGTTCGCATTCGTTTTACTTTCATTTTTTTTCATTTTATTTAATTTTTTTTTAACTGTATGATTAGTGAAAATCATGATTTTTCTTTTAAAGAACTAATATATTGACTAGAATATCAAAAGATTTCAATATTTTATTTAAAAATAATTCCAAAGTAAAGACATTTTAGAAATAAAAGCGTAAATTAGGTCAGAGATTCTGGACATGCGCAGAAATACTCCTTCTCGTATACACATGGCTTTCAAGCATTGATTTGCACAATTATAGAGTTTAAACTAATAAATAAACATGTCGCTTTAATTTCTGACTCCCGACGCATCTTATGTAGCCTTGTGGTCAGACTGTCGGCCTGTCAAGCAGTGGCCGCAGGTTCGATCTCGGTCGTTCGCATTCGTTTTACTTTCATTTTCTTCATTTTTTTAAATTTTTTTTAACTGTATATTTAGTGAAAATCATAATTTTTCTTTTCAAGAACTAATATATTGACTAGAATTTAAAAAGATTTCAATATTTTATTTAAAAATACGTCCGAAATAAAAACATTTTAGAAATAAAAGCCTAAATTCTGTCAGAGATTCTGGGCATGCGCAGAAATACTCCTTCTCGTATACACATGGCTTTCAAGCATGGATTTGCACAATTATAGAGTTTAAACTAATAAATAAACACGTCGCTTTAATTTCTGACTCTCGACGCATCTTATGTAGCCTTGTGGTCCGAGTATCGGCCTGTCAACCAGTGGATGCAGGTTCGATCCGCGTCGTTCGCATTCGTTTTACTTTCATTTTTCTTCATTTTATTTAATTTTTTTTAACTGTATGATTAGTGAAAATCATGATTTTTCTTTTCAAGAACTAATATATTGACTAGAATATAAAAAGATTTCAATATTTTATTTAAAAATAATTCCTAAGTAAAGACATTTTAGAAATAAAAGCGTAAATTAGGTCAGAGATTCTGGACATGCGCAGAAATACTAATTCTCGTATATACATGGCTTTCAAGCATTGATTTGCATAATTATAGAGTTTAAACTAATAAATAAACATGTCGCTTTAATTTCTGACTCCCGACGCTTCTTATGTAGCCTTGTGGTCAGACTGTCGGCCTGTCAAGCAGTGGCCGCAGGTTCGACCCCGGTCATTCTCATTCGTTTTACTTTCATTTTTCTTCATTTTATTAAATTTTTTTTAACTGTATATTTAGTGAAAATCATAATTTTTCTTTTCAAGAACTAATATATTGACTAGAATTTAAAAAGATTTCAATATTTTATTTAAAAATACGTCCGAAATAAAAACATATTAGAAATAAAAGCCTAAATTCTGTCAGAGATTCTGGGCATGCGCAGAAATACTCCTTCTCGTATACACATGGCTTTCAAGCATGGATTTGCACAATTATAGAGTTTAAACTAATAAATAAACACGTCGCTTTAATTTCTGACTCTCGGCGCATCTTATGTAGCCTTGTGGTCCGAGTATCGGCCTGTCAACCAGTGGATGCAGGTTCGATCCGCGTCGTTCGCATTCGTTTTACTTTCATTTTTCTTCATTTTATTTAATTTTTTTTAACTGTATGATTAGTGAAAATCATGATTTTTCTTTTCAAGAACTAATATATTGACTAGAATATAAAAAGATTTCAATATTTTATTTAAAAATAATTCCTAAGTAAAGACATTTTAGAAATAAAAGCGTAAATTAGGTCAGAGATTCTGGACATGCGCAGAAATACTAATTCTCGTATATACATGGCTTTCAAGCATTGATTTGCATAATTATAGAGTTTAAACTAATAAATAAACATGTCGCTTTAATTTCTGACTCCCGACGCTTCTTATGTAGCCTTGTGGTCAGACTGTCGGCCTGTCAAGCAGTGGCCGCAGGTTCGACCCCGGTCATTCTCATTCGTTTTACTTTCATTTTTCTTCATTTTATTAAATTTTTTTTAACTGTATATTTAGTGAAAATCATAATTTTTCTTTTCAAGAACTAATATATTGACTAGAATTTAAAAAGATTTCAATATTTTATTTAAAAATACGTCCGAAATAAAAACATTTTAGAAATAAAAGCCTAAATTCGGTCAGAGATTCTGGGCATGCGCAGAAATACTCCTTCTCATATACACATGGCTTTCCAGCAGGGATTTGCACAATTATAGAGTTTAAACTAATAAATAAACACGTCGCTTTAATTTCTGACTCCCGATGGGTCTTATGTAGCCTTGTGGTCCGAGTATCGGCCTGTCAACCAGTGGCCGCAGGTTCGATCCGCGTCGTTCGGATTCGTTTTACTTTCATTTTTCTTCATTTTATTTAATTTATTTTTAACTGTATGTTTAGTGAAAATCATAATTTTTCTTTTCAAGAACTAATATATTGACTAGAATTTAAAAAGATTTCAATATTTTATTTAAAAATACGTCCGAAATAAAGACATTTTAGAAATAAAAGCCTAAATTCAGTCAGAGATTCTGGACATGCGCAGAAATACTACTTCTCGTATACACATGGCTTTCAAGCATGGATTTGCACAATTATAGAGTTTAAACTAATAAATAAACAGGTCGCTTTAATTTCTTACTCCCGACGCATCTTATGTAGCCTTGTGGTCCGAGTATCGGCCTGTCAACCAGTGGCCGCAGGTTCGATCCGCGTCGTTCGGATTCGTTTTACTTTCATTTTTCTTCATTTTATTTAATTTATTTTTAACTGTATGTTTAGTGAAAATCATAATTTTTCTTTTCAAGAACTAATATATTGACTAGAATTTAAAAAGATTTCAATATTTTATTTAAAAATACGTCCGAAATAAAGACATTTTAGAAATAAAAGCCTAAATTCAGTCAGAGATTCTGGACATGCGCAGAAATACTACTTCTCGTATACACATGGCTTTCAAGCATGGATTTGCACAATTATAGAGTTTAAACTAATAAATAAACAGGTCGCTTTAATTTCTGACTCCCGACGCATCTTATGTAGCCTTGTGGTCCGAGTATCGGCCTGTCAACCAGTGGCCGCAGTTTCGATCCGCGTCGTCGGCATTCGTTTTACTTTCATTTTATTTAATTTTTTTTAACTGTATGTTTAGTGAAAATCATAATTTTTCTTTTCAAGAACTATTATATTGACTAGAATTTAAAAAGATTTCAATATTTTATTTAAAAATACGTCCGAAATAAAAATATTTAAGAAATAAAAGCGTAAATTAGTTCAGAGATTCTGGACATGCGCAGAAATACTCCTTCTCGTATACACATGGCTTTCAAGCATGGATTTGCACAATTATAGAGTTTAAACTAATAAATAAACAGGTCGCTTTAATTTCTGACTCCCGAAGCATCTTATGTAGTCTTGTGGTCGGACTGTCGGCCTGTCAACCAGTGGCCGCATGTTCGATCCGCGTCGTTCGCATTCGTTTTACTTTCATTTTTCTTCATTTTATTTAATTTTTTTTTAACTGTATGTTTAGTGAAAATCATAATTTTTCTTTTCAAAAACTAATATATTGACTAGAATTTAAAAAGATTTCAATATTTTATTTAAAAATACGTCCGAAATAAAGACATTTTAGAAATAAAACCCTAAATTCATGCACAGAATCTGGACATGCGCAGAAATACTCCTTCTAGTATACACATGGCTTTCAAGCATGGATTTGCACAATTATAGAGTTTAAACTAATAAATAAACACGTCGCTTTAATTTTTGACTCCCGGCAGGTCTTATGTAGCCTTGTGGTCCGAATATCGGCCTGTCAACCAGTGGCCGCAGGTTCGATCCGCGTCGTTCGCGTTCGTTTTACTTTCATTTTATTTAATTTTTTTTAACTGTATGATTACTGAAAATCATGATTTTTCTTTTCAAGAACTAATATATCGACTAGAATTTAAAAAGATTTCAATATTTTATTTAAAAATACGTCCGAAATAAAGACATTTTAGAAATAAAAGCCTAAATTCGGTCAGAGAATCTGGACATGCGCAGAAATACTCCTTCTCGTATACACATGGCTTTCAAGCATGGATTTGCACAATTATAGAGTTTAAACTAATAAATAAACACGTCGCTTTAATTTCTGACTCCCGACGCATCTTATGTAGCCCTGTGGTCCGAGTATCGGCCTGTCAAACAGTGGCCGCAGGTTCGATCCACGTCGTTCGCATTCGTTTTACTTTCATTTTTTTTCATTTTATTTAATTTTTTTTAACTGTATGTTTAGTGAAAATCATGATTTTTCTTTTCAAGAACTAATATATTGACTAGAATATCAAAAGATTTCAATATTTTATTTAAAAATAATTCCAAAGTAAAGACATTTTAGAAATAAAAGCGTAAATTAGGTCAGAGATTCTGGACATGCGCAGAAATACTCCTTCTCGTATACACATGGCTTTCAAGCATTGATTTGCACAATTATAGAGTTTAAACTAATAAATAAACATGTCGCTTTAATTTCTGACTCCCGACGCATCTTATGTAGCCTTGTGGTCAGACTGTCGGCCTGTCAAGCAGTGGCCGCAGGTTCGATCCCGGTCGTTCGCATTCGTTTTACTTTCATTTTCTTCATTTTTTTAAATTTTTTTTAACTGTATATTTAGTGAAAATCATAATTTTTCTTTTCAAGAACTAATATATTGACTAGAATTTAAAAAGATTTCAATATTTTATTTAAAAATACGTCCGAAATAAAAACATTTTAGAAATAAAAGCCTAAATTCTGTCAGAGATTCTGGGCATGCGCAGAAATACTCCTTCTCGTATACACATGGCTTTCAAGCATGGATTTGCACAATTATAGAGTTTAAACTAATAAATAAACACGTCGCTTTAATTTCTGACTCTCGACGCATCTTATGTAGCCTTGTGGTCCGAGTATCGGCCTGTCAACCAGTGGATGCAGGTTCGATCCGCGTCGTTCGCATTCGTTTTACTTTCATTTTTCTTCATTTTATTTAATTTTTTTTAACTGTATGATTAGTGAAAATCATGATTTTTCTTTTCAAGAACTAATATATTGACTAGAATATAAAAACATTTCAATATTTTATTTAAAAATAATTCCTAAGTAAAGACATTTTAGAAATAAAAGCGTAAATTAGGTCAGAGATTCTGGACATGCGCAGAAATACTAATTCTCGTATATACATGGCTTTCAAGCATTGATTTGCATAATTATAGAGTTTAAACTAATAAATAAACATGTCGCTTTAATTTCTGACTCCCGACGCTTCTTATGTAGCCTTGTGGTCAGACTGTCGGCCTGTCAAGCAGTGGCCGCAGGTTCGACCCCGGTCATTCTCATTCGTTTTACTTTCATTTTTCTTCATTTTATTAAATTTTTTTTAACTGTATATTTAGTGAAAATCATAATTTTTCTTTTCAAGAACTAATATATTGACTAGAATTTAAAAAGATTTCAATATTTTATTTAAAAATACGTCCGAAATAAAAACATTTTAGAAATAAAAGCCTAAATTCGGTCAGAGATTCTGGGCATGCGCAGAAATACTCCTTCTCATATACACATGGCTTTCCAGCAGGGATTTGCACAATTATAGAGTTTAAACTAATAAATAAACACGTCGCTTTAATTTCTGACTCCCGATGGGTCTTATGTAGCCTTGTGGTCCGAGTATCGGCCTGTCAACCAGTGGCCGCAGGTTCGATCCGCGTCGTTCGGATTCGTTTTACTTTCATTTTTCTTCATTTTATTTAATTTTTTTTAACTGTATGTTTAGTGAAAATCATAATTTTTCTTTTCAAGAACTAATATATTGACTAGAATTTAAAAAGATTTCAATATTTTATTTAAAAATACGTCCCAAATAAAAATATTTAAGAAATAAAAGCCTAAATTCAGTCAGAGATTCTGGACATGCGCAGAAATACTACTTCTCGTATACACATGGCTTTCAAGCATGGATTTGCACAATTATAGAGTTTAAACTAATAAATAAACAGGTCGCTTTAATTTCTGACTCCCGACGCATCTTATGTAGCCTTGTGGTCCGAGTATCGGCCTGTCAACCAGTGGCCGCAGGTTCGATCCGCGTCGTTCGGATTCGTTTTACTTTCATTTTTCTTCATTTTATTTAATTTTTTTTAACTGTATGTTTAGTGAAAATCATAATTTTTCTTTTCAAGAACTAATATATTGACTAGAATTTAAAAAGATTTAAATATTTTATTTAAAAATACGTCCGAAATAAAGACATTTTAGAAATTAAACCCTAAATTCAGTCACAGAATCTGTACATGCGCAGAAATACTCCTTCTAGTATACACATGGCTTTCAAGCAGGGATTTGCACAATTATAGAGTTTAAACTAATAAATAAATACGTCGCTTTAATTTCTGTCTATTGGCGGATCTTATGTAGCCTTGTGGTCCGAGTATCGGCCTGTCAACTAGTAGCCGCAGGTTCGAACCGCGTCGTTCGCGTTCGTTTTACTTTCATTTTTCTTCATTTTATTTAATTTTTTTTTAACTGTATGTTTAGTGAAAATCATAATTTTTCTTTTCAAAAACTAATATATTGACTAGAATTTAAAAAGATTTCAATATTTTATTTAAAAATACGTTCGAAATA
This sequence comes from Argiope bruennichi, assembly GCF_947563725.1. Classification (NCBI taxonomy): domain Eukaryota; kingdom Metazoa; phylum Arthropoda; class Arachnida; order Araneae; family Araneidae; genus Argiope; species Argiope bruennichi. The sequence goes on from NC_079152.1 coordinate 3,282,637, forward strand.
AAGACATTTTAGAAATAAAAGCCTAAATTCGGTCAGAGATTCTGGGCATGCGCAGAAATACTCCTTCTCATATACACATGGCTTTCCAGCATCGATTTGCACAATTATAGAGTTTAAACTAATAAATAAACACGTCGCTTTAATTTCTAACCCCCGACGGGTCTTATGTAGCCTTGTGGTCCGAGTATGGGCCTTTCAACCAGTGGCCGCAGTTTCGATCCGCGTCGTTGGCATTCGTTTTACTTTCATTTTATTTAATTTTTTTTAACTGTATGTTTAGTGAAAATCATAATTTTTCTTTTCAAGAACTAATATATTGACTAGAATTTAAAAAGATTTCAATATTTTATTTAAAAATACGTCCGAAATAAAAATATTTAAGAAATAAAAGCGTAAATTAGGTCAGAGATTCTGGGCATGCGCAGAAATACTCCTTCTCGTATTCACATGGCTTTCAAGCATGGATTTGCATAATTATAGAGTTTAAACTAATAAATAAACACGTCGCTTTAATTTCTGACTACCTACGGATCTTATGTAGCCTTGCGGTCCGAGTATCGGCCTGTCAACCAGTGGCCGCAGGTTCGATCCGCGTCGTTCGCATTCGTTTTACATTCATTTTTCTTCATTTTATTTAATTTTTTTTAACTTTATGTTTAGTGAAAATCATGATTTTTTTTAACAACTAATATATTGACTAGAATTTAAAAAGATTTCAATATTTTATTTAAAAATACGTCCGAAATAAAGACATTTTTGAAATAAAAGCCTAAATTCGGTCAGAGATTCTGGGCATGCGCAGAAATACTCCTTCTCATATACACATGGCTTTCCAGCATCGATTTGCACAATTATAGAGTTTAAACTAATAAATAAACACGTCGCTTTAATTTCTGACTCCCGACGGGTCTTATGTAGCCTTGGGGTCCTAGTATCGGCCTGTCAACCAGTGGCCGCAGGTTCGATCCGCGTCGTTCGCATTCGTTTTACATTCATTTTTCTTCATTTTATTTAATTTTTTTTAACTGTATGTTTAGTGAAAATCATAATTTTTCTTTTCAAAAACTAATATATTGACTAGAATTTAAAAAGATTTCAATATTTTATTTAAAAATACGTCCGAAATAAAGACATTTTAGAAATAAAAGCCTAAATTCAGTCACAGAATCTGGACATGCGCAGAAATACTACTTCTAGTATACACATGGCTTTCAAGCAGGGATTTGCACAATTATAGAGTTTAAACTAATAAATAAATACATCGCTTTAATTTCTGTCTCCTGGCGGATCTTATGTAGCCTTGTGGTCCGAGTATCGGTCTGTCAACCAGTGGCCGCAGGTTCGAACCGCGTCGTTCGCATTCGTTTTACTTTCATTTTATTTAATTTTTTTTTAACTGTACGATTAGTGAAAATCATGATTTTTCTTTTCAAGAACTAATATATTGACTAGAATATAAAAAGATTTCAATATTTTATTTAAAAATACGTCCGAAATAAAGACATTAATAGAAATAAAAGCCTAAATTCGGTCAGAGATTCTGGGCATGCGCAGAAATACTCCTTCTCATATACACATGGCTTTCAAGCAGGGATTTGCACAATTATAGAGTTTAAACTAATAAATAAACACGTCGCTTTAATTTCTGACTCCCGACGGGTCTTATGTAGCCTTGTGGTCCGAATATCGGCCTGTCAACCAGTGGCCGCAGCTTCGACCCGCGTCGTTCGCATTCATTTTACTTTCATTTTTCTTCATTTTATTTAATTTTTTTTAACTGTATGTTTAGTGAAAATCATAATTTTTCTTTTCAAAAACTAATATATTGACTAGAATTTAAAAAGATTTCAATATTTTATTTAAAAATACGTCCGAAATAAAGACATTTTAGAAATAAAAGCCTAAATTCAGTCACAGAATCTGGACATGCGCAGAAATACTACTTCTAGTATACACATGGCTTTCAAGCAGGGATTTGCACAATTATAGAGTTTAAACTAATAAATAAATACATCGCTTTAATTTCTGTCTCCTGGCGGATCTTATGTAGCCTTGTGGTCCGAGTATCGGTCTGTCAACCAGTGGCCGCAGGTTCGAACCGCGTCGTTCGCATTCGTTTTACTTTCATTTTATTTAATTTTTTTTTAACTGTACGATTAGTGAAAATCATGATTTTTCTTTTCAAGAACTAATATATTGACTAGAATATAAAAAGATTTCAATATTTTATTTAAAAATACGTCCGAAATAAAGACATTAATAGAAATAAAAGCCTAAATTCGGTCAGAGATTCTGGGCATGCGCAGAAATACTCCTTCTCATATACACATGGCTTTCAAGCAGGGATTTGCACAATTATAGAGTTTAAACTAATAAATAAACACGTCGCTTTAATTTCTGACTCCCGACGGGTCTTATGTAGCCTTGTGGTCCGAATATCGGCCTGTCAACCAGTGGCCGCAGCTTCGACCCGCGTCGTTCGCATTCATTTTACTTTCATTTTTCTTCATTTTATTTAATTTTTTTTAACTGTATGTTTAGTGAAAATCATGATTTTTCTTTTCAAGAACTAATATATTGACTAGAATTTAAAAGGAATTTCAATATTTTATTTAAAAATACGTCCGAAATAAAGACATTTTAGAAATAAAAGCCTAAATTCGGTCTGAGATTCTGGGCATGCGCAGAAATACTCCTACTCATATACACATGGCTTTCAAGCAGGGATTTGCACAATTATAGAGTCTAAACTAATAAATAAACACGTAGCTTTAATTTCTGACTCCCGACGGATCTTATGTAGCCTTGTGGTCCGAGTATCGGCCTGTCAACCAGTGGCCGCAGTTTCGATCAGCGTCGTTGGCATTCGGTTTACTTTCATTTTATTTAATTTTTTTTAACTGTATGTTTAGTGAAAATCATAATTTTTCTTTTCAAGAACTAATATATTGACTAGAATATAAAAAGATTTCAATATTTTATTTAAAAATACGTCCGAAATAAAGACATTAATAGAAATAAAAGCCTAAATTCGGTCAGAGATTCTGGGCATGCGCAGAAATACTCCTTCACATATACACATGGCTTTCAAGCAGGGATTTGCACAATTATAGAGTTTAAACTAATAAATAAACACGTCGCTTTAATTTCTGACTCCCGACGGGTCTTATGTAGCCTTGTGGTCCGAATATCGGCCTGTCAACCAGTGGCCGCAGCTTCGACCCGCGTCGTTCGCATTCATTTTACTTTCATTTTTCTTCATTTTATTTAATTTTTTTTAACTGTATGTTTAGTGAAAATCATGATTTTTCTTTTCAAGAACTAATATATTGACTAGAATTTAAAAGGAATTTCAATATTTTATTTAAAAATACGTCCGAAATAAAGACATTTTAGAAATAAAAGCCTAAATTCGGTCAGAGATTCTGGGCATGCGCAGAAATACTCCTTCTCATATACACATGGCTTTCAAGCAGGGATTTGCACAATTATAGAGTTTAAACTAATAAATAAACACGTAGCTTTACTTTCTGACTCCCGACGGATCTTATGTAGCCTTGTGGTCCTAGTATCGGCCTGTCAAACAGTGGCCGCAGTTTCGATCCGCGTCGTTGGCATTCGTTTTACTTTCATTTTATTTAATTTTTTTTAACTGTATGTATAGTGAAAATCATAATTTTTCTTTTCAAGAACTAATATATTGACTAGAATTTAAAAAGATTTCAATATTTTATTTAAAAATACGTCCGAAATAAAAATATTTAAGAAATAAAAGCGTAAATTAGGTCAGAGATTCTGGACATGCGCAGAAATACTCCTTCTCGTATACACATGGCTTTCAAGCCGGGATTTGCACAATTATAGAGTTTAAACTAATAAAAAAATACGTCGCTTTAATTTCTGTCTCCTGGCGGTTCTTATGTAGCCTTGTGGTCCGAGTATCGGCCTGTCAACCAGTGGCCGCAGGTTCGAACCGCGTCGTTCGCATTCGTTTTACTTTCATTTTTCTTCATTTTATTTAATTTTTTTTTAACTGTACGATTAGTGAAAATCATGATTTTTCTTTTCAAGAACTAATATATTGACTAGAATATAAAAAGATTTCAATATTTTATTTAAAAATACGTCCGAAATAAAGACATGAATAGAAATAAAATTCTAAATTCGGTCAGAGATTCTGGGCATGCGCAGAAATACTCCTTCACATATACACATGGCTTTCAAGCAGGGATTTGCACAATTATAGAGTTTAAACTAATAAATAAACACGTCGCTTTAATTTCTGACTCCCGACGGGTCTTATGTAGCCTTGTGGTCCGAATATAGGCCTGTCAACCAGTGGCCGCAGCTTCCACCCGCGTCGTTCGCATTCATTTTACTTTCATTTTTCTTCATTTTATTTAATTTTTTTTAACTGTATGTTTAGTGAAAATCATGATTTTTCTTTTCAAGAACTAATATATTGACTAGAATTTAAAAGGAATTTCAATATTTTATTTAAAAATACGTCCGAAATAAAGACATTTTAGAAATAAAAGCCTAAATTCGGTCTGAGATTCTGGGCATGCGCAGAAATACTCCTTCTCATATACACATGGCTTTCAAGCAGGGATTTGCACAATTATAGAGTTTAAACTAATAAATAAACACGTAGCTTTAATTTCTGACTCCCGACGGATCTTATGTAGCCTTGTGGTCCGAGTATCGGCCTGTCAACCAGTGGCCGCAGTTTCGATCAGCGTCGTTGGCATTCGTTTTACTTTCATTTTATTTAATTTTTTTTAACTGTATGTTTAGTGAAAATCATAATTTTTCTTTTCAAGAACTAATATATTGACTAGAATTTAAAAGGAATTTCAATATTTTATTTAAAAATACGTCCGAAATAAAGACATTTTAGAAATAAAAGCCTAAATTCGGTCAGAGATTCTGGGCATGCGCAGAAATACTCCTTCTCATATACACATGGCTTTCAAGCAGGGATTTGCACAATTATAGAGTTTAAACTAATAAATAAACACGTAGCTTTAATTTCTGTCTTTCCGACGGATCTTATGTAGCCTTGTGGTCAGACTATCGGCATGTCAACCAGTGGCCGCAGGTTCGATCCGCGTCGTTCGCATTCATTTTTCTTCATTTTATTTAATTTTTTTTTAACTATATGTTTAGTGAAAATCATAATTTTTCTTTTCAAGAACTAATATATTGCCAGAATTTACAAAGATTTCAATATTTTATTTAAAAATACGTCCGAAATAAAGATATTTAAGAAAAAAAGTCTAAATACGGTCAGAGATTATAGGCATGCGCAGAAATACTCCTTCTCGCATACGAATGGCTTTCCAGCAGGGATTTGCACAATTATAGAGTTTAAACTAATAAATAAACACGTCGCTTTAATTTCTGACTCCCGACGGGTCTTATGTAGCCTTGTGGTCCGAGTATGGGCCTGTCAACCAGTGGCCGCAGTTTCGATCCGCGTCGTTGGCATTCGTTTTACTTTCATTTTATTTAATTTTTTTTAACTGTATGTTTAGTGAAAATCATAATTTTTCTTTTCAAGAACTAATATATTGACTAGAATTTAAAAAGATTTATATATTTTGTTTAAAAATACGTCCGAAATAAAAATATTTAAGAAATAAAAGCGTAAATTAGGTCAGAGATTCTGGACATGCACAGAAATACTCCTTCTCGTATTCACATGGCTTTCAAGCATGGATTTGCACAATTATAGAGTTTAAACTAATAAATAAACACGTAGCTTTAATTTCTGACTCCCGAAGGATCTTATGTAGCCTTGTGGTCCGAGTATCGGCCTGTCATCCAGTGGCCGCAGGTTCTATCCGCGTCGTTCGCAGTCGTTTTAATTTCATTTTTCTTCATTTTATTTAATTTTTTTTAACTGTATGTTTAGTGAAAATCATAATTTTTCTTTTCAAAAACTAATATATTGACTAGAATTTAAAAAGATTTCAATATTTTATTTAAAAATACGTCCGAAATAAAGACATTTTAGAAATAAAAGCCTAAATTCAGTCCGAGAATCTGGACATGCGCAGAAATACTCCTTCTAGTATACCCATGGCTTTCAAGCAGGGATTTGCACAATTATAGAGTTTAAACTAATAAATAAATACGTCGCTTTAATTTCTGTCTATTGGCGGATCTTATGTAGCCTTGTGGTCCGAGTATCGGCCTGTCAACAAGTGGCCGCAGGTTCGAACCGCATCGCTCACGTTCGTTTTACTTTCATTTTTCTTCATTTTATTTAATTTTTTTTAACTGTATGTTTAGTGAAAATCATGATTTTTCTGTTCAAGAACTAATATATTGACTAGAATTTAAAAGGATTTCAATATTTTCTTTAAAAATACGTCCGAAAAAAAGACATTTTAGAAATAAAAGCCTAAATTCGGTCAGAGATTCTGGGCATGCGCAGAAATACTCCTTCACATATACACATGGCTTTCAAGCAGGGATTTGCACAATTATAGAGTTTAAACTAATAAATAAACACGTCGCTTTAATTTCTGACTCCCGACGGGTCTTATGTAGCCTTGTGGTCCGAATATCGGCCTGTCAACCAGTGGCCGCAGCTTCGACCCGCGTCGTTCGCATTCATTTTACTTTCATTTATCTTCATTTTATTTAATTTTTTTTAACTGTAAGTTTAGTGAAAATCATGATTTTTCTTTTCAAGAACTAATATATTGACTAGAATTTAAAAGGAATTTCAATATTTTATTTAAAAATACGTCCGAAATAAAGACATTTTAGAAATAAAAGCCTAAATTCGGTCAGAGATTCTGGGCATGCGCAGAAATACTCCTTCTCATATACACATGGCTTTCAAGCAGGGATTTGCACAATTATAGAGTTTAAACTAATAAATAAACACGTAGCTTTAATTTCTGACTCCCGACGGATCTTATGTAGCCTTGTGGTCCTAGTATCGGCCTGTCAACCAGTGGCCGCAGGTTCGATCCGCGTCGTTCGCATTCGTTTTACATTCATTTTTCTTCATTTTATTTAATTTTTTTTAACATTATGTTTAGTGAAAATCATGATTTTTTTTTTTAAGAACTAATATATTGACTAGAATTTAAAAAGATTTCAATATTTTATTTAAAAATACGTCCGAAATAAAGACATTTTTGAAATAAAAGCCTAAATTCGGTCAGAGATTCTGGGCATGCGCAGAAATACTCCTTCTCATATACACATGGCTTTCCAGCATCGATTTGCACAATTATAGAGTTTAAACTAATAAATAAATACGTCGCTTTAATTTCTGACTCCCGACGGGTCTTATGTAGCCTTGTGGTCCGAGTATGGGCCTGTCAAACAGTGGCCGCAGTTTCGATCCGCGTCGTTGGCATTCGTTTTACTTTCATTTTATTTAATTTTTTTTAACTGTATGTTTAGTGAAAATCATAATTTTTCTTTTCAAGAACTAATATATTGACTAGAATTTAAAAAGATTTCAATATTTTATTTAAAAATACGTCCGAAATAAAAATATTTAAGAAATAAAAGCGTAAATTAGGTCAGAGATTCTGGACATGCGCAGAAATACTCCTTCTCGTATACACATGGCTTTCAAGCAGGGATTTGCACAATTATAGAGTTTAAACTAATAAATAAATACGTCGCTTTAATTTCTGTCTCCTGGCGGATCTTATGTAGCCTTATGGTCCGAGTATCGGCCTGTCAACCAGTGGCCGCAGGTTCGAACCGCGTCGTTCGCATTCGTTTTACTTTCATTTTATTTAATTTTTTTTAACTGTATGTTTAGTGAAAATCATAATTTTTCTTTTCAAAAACTAATATATTGACTAGAATTTAAAAAGATTTCAATATTTTATTTAAAAATACGTCCGAAATAAAGACATTTTAGAAATAAAAGCCTAAATTCAGTCACAGAATCTGGACATGCGCAGAAATACTACTTCTAGTATACACATGGCTTTCAAGCAGGGATTTGCACAATTATAGAGTTTAAACTAATAAATAAACACGTCGCTTTAATTTCTGACTCCCGACGGGTCTTATGTAGCCTTGTGGTCCGAATATCGGCCTGTCAACCAGTGGCCGCAGCTTCCACCCGCGTCGTTCGCATTCATTTTACTTTCATTTTTCTTCATTTTATTTAATTTTTTTTAACTGTATGTTTAGGGAAAATCATGATTTTTCTTTTCAAGAACTAATATATTGACTAGAATTTAAAAGGAATTTCAATATTTTATTTAAAAATACGTCCGAAATAAAGACATTTTAGAAATAAAAGCCTAAATTCGGTCTGAGATTCAGGGCATACGCAGAAATACTCCTTCTCATATACACATGGCTTTCAAGCAGGGATTTGCACAATTATAGAGTTTAAACTAATGAATAAACACGTAGCTTTAATTTCTGACTCCCGACGGATCTTATGTAGCCTTGTGGTCCGAGTATCGGCCTGTCAACCAGTGGCCGCAGTTTCGATCAGCGTCGTTGGCATTCGTTTTACTTTCATTTTATTTAATTTTTTTTAACTGTATGTTTAGTGAAAATCATAATTTTTCTTTTCAAGAACTAATATATTGACTAGAATTTAAAAGGAATTTCAATATTTTATTTAAAAATACGTCCGAAATAAAGACATTTTAGAAATAAAAGCCTAAATTCGGTCAGAGATTATAGGCATGCGCAGAAATAGTCCTTCTCGTATACACATGCCTATCAAGCAGGGATTTGTACAATTATAGAGTTTAAACTAATAAATAAACACGTCGCTTTAATTTCTGACTCCCGACGGGTCTTATGTAGCCTTGTGGTCCGACTATTGGACTGTCAAACAGTGGCCGCAGGTTCGATCCGCGTCGTACGCATTTGTTTTACTTTCATTTTATTTAATTTTTTTTTAACTGTATGTTTAGTGAAAGACATAATTTTTCTTTCCAAGAACTAATATATTGACAAGAATTTACAAATATTTCAATATTTTATTTAAAAATACGTCCGAAATCAAGTTTTTTAAGAAATAAAAGCCTAAATTCGGTTTAGAGATTCAGGACATGCGCAGAAATACTCCTTCTCGTACACACATGGCTTTCAAGCAGGGATTTGCACAATTATAGAGTTTAAACTAATAAATAAACACGTAGCTTTAATTTCTGTCTTTCCAACGGATCTTATGTAGCCTTGTGGTCAGACTATCGGCATGTCAACCAGTGGCCGCAGGTTCGATCCGCGTCGTTCGCATTCATTTTTCTTCATTTTATTTAATTTTTTTTTGAACTATATGTTTAGTGAAAATCATAATTTTTCTTTTCAAGAACTAATATATTGCCAGAATTTACAAAGATTTCAATATTTTATTTAAAAATACGTCCGAAATAAAGATATTTAAGAAAAAAAGTCTAAATTCGGTAAGAGATTATAGGCATGCGCAGAAATAGTCCTTCTCGTATACACATGCCTATCAAGCAGGGATTTGTACAATTTTAGAGCTTAAACTAATAAATAAACATACGGCTTTAAATTTTCTCGTTCGTCGGGTCGTCTGTAGTCTTGTGGACCGAATATCGTGCATTCAAACAATGATCGCAGGTTCAATCCCCGCTGTTCGCTTTCGTTTTGCTTTCACTTAGTTTCATTTTTTTTTTTTCATTTTATTTTTTTAACTGTAAGTTTAGTGATAATCATAATTTTTCTTTTCAAGAACTAATATATTGACAAGAATTTACAAAGATTTCAATATTTGATTTAAAAATACTTAAAAATAAAGATATTTAAGAAATAAAAGCCTAAATTCGGTCAGAGATTCTGCACTTGCGCAGAAATTCTCCTTCTCGTTTATTCATAGCTTTTAAGCAGGGATTTGCACAATTATAGAGTTTAAACTAATAAATAAACACGTCGCTTTAATTTCTGACTCCTGACGGATCTTATGTAGCCTTGTGGTCCGAGTATCGGCCTGTCAACCAGTGGCCGCAGGTTCGATCCGCGTCGTTCGCATTCGTTTTACTTTCATTTTTCTTCATTTTATTTAATTTTTTTAACTGTATGTTTAATGAAAATCATAATTTATCTTTTCAAGTACTAATATATTGACTAGAATTTAAAAAGATTTCAATATTTTATTTAAAAATACGTCCGAAATAAAGACATTTTAGAAATAAAAGCCTAAATTCGGTCAGAGATTCTGGACATGCGCAGAAATACTCCTTCTCGTATACACATGGCTTTCAAGCAGGGATTTGCACAATTATAGAGTTTAAACTAATAAATGAACACGTCGCTTTAATTTCTGAATCCCAACGGATCTTATGTAGCCTTGTGGTCCGACTATCGGCCTGTCAACCAGTGGCCGCAGGTTCGATCCGCGTCGTTCGCATTCGTTTTACTTTCATTTTATTTAATTTTTTTTAACTGTAAGTTTAGTGAAAATCATAATTTTTCTTTTCAAGAACTAACATATTGACTAGAATTTATAAAGATTTCAATATTTTATTTTAAAATACGTCCGAGATAAAGACATTTTAGAAATAAAAGCCTAAATTCGGTCAGAGATTGTGGAAATGCGCAGAAATAATCCTTCTCGTACACACATGGCTTTCAAGCAGGGAGTTGCACAATTATAGAGTTTAAACTAATAAATAAACACGTAGCTTTAATTTCTGTCTCCCGACGGGTCTTATGTAGCCTTGTGGTCCGACTATCGGCCTGTCAACCAGTGGCCGCAGGTTCGATACTTGTCGTTCGCATTCGTTTTACTTTCATTTTATTTAAGTTTTTTTTTAACTGTAAGTTTAGTGAAAATCATAATTTTTCTTTTCAAGAACTAACATATTGACTAGAATTTAAAAAGATTTCAATATTTTATTTTAAAATACGTCCGAGATAAAGACATTTTAGAAATAAAAGCCTAAATTCGGTCAGAGATTGTGGACATGCGCAGAAATACTCCTTCTCGTATACACATGGCTTTCAAGCAGGGATTTGCACAATTATAGAGTTTAAACTAATAAATAAACACGTAGCTTTAATTTCTGAATCTCAACGGATCTTACGTAGCCTTGTGGTCCGACTATCGGCCTGTCAACCAGTGGCGGCAGTTTCGATCTGCGTCATTCGCATTCGTTTTACTTTCATTTTTCTTCATTTTATTTAATTTTTTTTAACTGTATGTTTAGTGAAAATCATAATTTTTCTTTTCAAGAACTAATATATTGACTTGAATTTAAAAAGATTTCAATATATTATTTAAAATTACGTCCGAAATAAAGACATTTTAGAAATAAAAGCCTAAATTCGGTCAGAGATTCTGGACATGCGCAGATATTCTCTTCTCGTATACACATGGCTTTCAAGCAGGGATTTGCACAATTATAGAGTTTAAACTAATAAATAAACACGTCGCTTTAATTTCTGAATCTCAACGGATCTTACGTAGCCTTGTGGTCCGACTATCGGCCTGTCAACCAGTGGCCGCAGGTTCGATCCGCGTCATTCGCATTCGTTTTACTTTCATTTTTCTTCATTTTATTTAATTTTTTTTTAACTGTATGTTTAGTGAAAATCATAATTTTTCTTTTCAAGAACTAATATATTGACTTGAATTTAAAAAGATTTCAATATATTATTTAAAATTACGTCCGAAATAAAGACATTTTAGAAATAAAAGCCTAAATTCGGTCAGAGATTCTGGACATGCGCAGATATTCTCTTCTCGTATACACATGGCTTTCAAGCAGGGATTTGCACAATTATAGAGTTTAAACTAATAAATAAACACGTCGCTTTAATTTCTGAATCTCAACGGATCTTACGTAGCCTTGTGGTCCGACTATCGGCCTGTCAACCAGTGGCCGCAGTTTCGATCTGCGTCATTCGCATTCGTTTTACTTTCATTTTTCTTCATTTTATTTAATTTTTTTTAACTGTATGTTTAGTGAAAATCATAATTTTTCTTTTCAAGAACTAATATATTGACTTGAATTTAAAAAGATTTCAATATATTATTTAAAATTACGTCCGAAATAAAGACATTTTAGAAATAAAAGCCTAAATTCGGTCAGAGATTCTGGACATGCGCAGATATTCTCTTCTCGTATACACATGGCTTTCAAGCAGGGATTTGCACAATTATAGAGTTTAAACTAATAAATAAACACGTCGCTTTAATTTCTGAATCTCAACGGATCTTACGTAGCCTTGTGGTCCGACTATCGGCCTGTCAACCAGTGGCCGCAGGTTCGATCCGCGTCATTCGCATTCGTTTTACTTTCATTTTTCTTCATTTTATTTAATTTTTTTTTAACTGTATGTTTAGTGAAAATCATAATTTTTCTTTTCAAGAACTAATATATTGACTAGAATTTAAAAAGATTTCAATATTTTATTTAAAAATACGTCCGAAATAAAGATATTTCAGAAATAAAAGCTTAAATTCGGTCAGAGATTCTGGACATGCGCAGATATACTCCTTCTCGGATATACATGGCTTTCAAGCAGGGATTTGCACAATTATAGAGTTTAAACTAATAAATAAACACGTAGATTTAATTTTTGTATCCCGACGAATCTTATGTAGCCTTGTGGTCCGACTATCGGCCTGTCAAGCAGTGGCCGCAGTTTCGATCTGCGTCATTCGCATTCGTTTTACTTTCATTTTTCTTCATTTTATTTAATTTTTTTTAACTGTATGTTTAGTGAAAATCATAATTTTTCTTTTCAAGAACTAATATATTGACTAGAATTTAAAAAGATTTCAATATTTTATTTAAAAATACGTCCGAAATAAAGATATTTCAGAAATAAAAGCTTAAATTCGGTCAGAGATTCTGGACATGCGCAGATATACTCCTTCTCGGATATACATGGCTTTCAAGCAGGGATTTGCACAATTATAGAGTTTAAACTAATAAATAAACACGTAGATTTAATTTTTGTATCCCGACGAATCTTATGTAGCCTTGTGGTCCGACTATCGGCCTGTCAAGCAGTGGCCGCAGTTTCGATCTGCGTCATTCGCATTCGTTTTACTTTCATTTTTCTTCATTTTATTTAATTTTTTTTAACTGTATGTTTAGTGAAAATCATAATTTTTCTTTTCAAGAACTAATATATTGACTTGAATTTAAAAAGATTTCAATATATTATTTAAAATTACGTCCGAAATAAAGACATTTTAGAAATAAAAGCCTAAATTCGGTCAGAGATTCTGGACATGCGCAGATATTCTCTTCTCGTATACACATGGCTTTCAAGCAGGGATTTGCACAATTATAGAGTTTAAACTAATAAATAAACACGTCGCTTTAATTTCTGAATCTCAACGGATCTTACGTAGCCTTGTGGTCCGACTATCGGCCTGTCAACCAGTGGCCGCAGGTTCGATCCGCGTCATTCGCATTCGTTTTACTTTCATTTTTCTTCATTTTATTTAATTTTTTTTAACTGTATGTTTAGTGAAAATCATAATTTTTCTTTTCAAGAACTAATATATTGACTTGAATTTAAAAAGATTTCAATATATTATTTAAAATTACGTCCGAAATAAAGACATTTTAGAAATAAAAGCCTAAATTCGGTCACAGATTCTGGACATGCGCAGATATTCTCTTCTCGTATACACATGGCTTTCAAGCAGGGATTTGCACAATTATAGAGTTTAAACTAATAAATAAACACGTCGCTTTAATTTCTGAATCTCAACGGATCTTACGTAGCCTTGTGGTCCGACTATCGGCCTGTCAACCAGTGGCCGCAGGTTCGATCCGCGTCATTCGCATTCGTTTTACTTTCATTTTTCTTCATTTTATTTTATTTTTTTTTAACTGTATGTTTAGTGAAAATCATAATTTTTCTTTTCAAGAACTAATATATTGACTTGAATTTAAAAAGATTTCAATATTTTATTTAAAATTACGTCCGAAATAAAGACATTTTAGAAATAAAAGCCTAAATTCGGTCAGAGATTCTGGACATGCGCAGATATTCTCTTCTCGTATACACATGGCTTTCAAGCAGGGATTTGCACAATTATAGAGTTTAAACTAATAAATAAACACGTAGCTTTAATTTCTGAATCTCAACGGATCTTACGTAGCCTTGTGGTCCGACTATCGGCCTGTCAACCAGTGGCCGCAGTTTCGATCTGCGTCATTCGCATTCGTTTTACTTTCATTTTTCTTCATTTTATTTAATTTTTTTTAACTGTATGTTTAGTGAAAATCATAATTTTTCTTTTCAAGAACTAATATATTGACTTGAATTTAAAAAGATTTCAATATATTATTTAAAATTACGTCCGAAATAAAGACATTTTAGAAATAAAAGCCTAAATTCGGTCAGAGATTCTGGACATGCGCAGATATTCTCTTCTCGTATACACATGGCTTTCAAACAGGGATTTACACAATTATAGAGTTTAAACTAATAAATAAACACGTAGCTTTAATTTCTGAATCTCAACGGATCTTACGTAGCCTTGTGGTCCGACTATCGGCCTGTCAAGCAGTGGCCGCAGTTTCGATCTGCGTCATTCGCATTCGTTTTACTTTCATTTTTCTTCATTTTATTTAATTTTTTTTAACTGTATGTTTAGTGAAAATCATAATTTTTCTTTTCAAGAACTAATATATTGACTTGAATTTAAAAAGATTTCAATATATTATTTAAAATTACGTCCGAAATAAAGACATTTTAGAAATAAAAGCCTAAATTCGGTCAGAGATTCTGGACATGCGCAGATATTCTCTTCTCGTATACACATGGCTTTCAAGCAGGGATTTGCACAATTATAGAGTTTAAACTAATAAATAAACACGTCGCTTTAATTTCTGAATCTCAACGGATCTTACGTAGCCTTGTGGTCCGACTATCGGCCTGTCAACCAGTGGCCGCAGGTTCGATCCGCGTCATTCGCATTCGTTTTACTTTCATTTTTCTTCATTTTATTTAATTTTTTTTTAACTGTATGTTTAGTGAAAATCATAATTTTTCTTTTCAAGAACTAATATATTGACTTGAATTTAAAAAGATTTCAATATATTATTTAAAATTACGTCCGAAATAAAGACATTTTAGAAATAAAAGCCTAAATTCGGTCAGAGATTCTGGACATGCGCAGATATTCTCTTCTCGTATACACATGGCTTTCAAGCAGGGATTTACACAATTATAGAGTTTAAACTAATAAATAAACACGTAGCTTTAATTTCTGAATCTCAACGGATCTTACGTAGCCTTGTGGTCCGACTATCGGCCTGTCAACCAGTGGCCGCAGTTTCGATCTGCGTCATTCGCATTCGTTTTACTTTCATTTTTCTTCATTTTATTTAATTTTTTTTAACTGTATGTTTAGTGAAAATCATAATTTTTCTTTTCAAGAACTAATATATTGACTTGAATTTAAAAAGATTTCAATATATTATTTAAAATTACGTCCGAAATAAAGACATTTTAGAAATAAAAGCCTAAATTCGGTCAGAGATTCTGGACATGCGCAGATATTCTCTTCTCGTATACACATGGCTTTCAAGCAGGGATTTACACAATTATAGAGTTTAAACTAATAAATAAACACGTAGCTTTAATTTCTGAATCTCAACGGATCTTACGTAGCCTTGTGGTCCGACTATCGGCCTGTCAACCAGTGGCCGCAGTTTCGATCTGCGTCATTCGCATTCGTTTTACTTTCATTTTTCTTCATTTTATTTAATTTTTTTTAACTGTATGTTTAGTGAAAATCATAATTTTTCTTTTCAAGAACTAATATATTGACTTGAATTTAAAAAGATTTCAATATATTATTTAAAATTACGTCCGAAATAAAGACATTTTAGAAATAAAAGCCTAAATTCGGTCACAGATTCTGGACATGCGCAGATATTCTCTTCTCGTATACACATGGCTTTCAAGCAGGGATTTGCACAATTATAGAGTTTAAACTAATAAATAAACACGTCGCTTTAATTTCTGAATCTCAACGGATCTTACGTAGCCTTGTGGTCCGACTATCGGCCTGTCAACCAGTGGCCGCAGGTTCGATCCGCGTCATTCGCATTCGTTTTACTTTCATTTTTCTTCATTTTATTTAATTTTTTTTTAACTGTATGTTTAGTGAAAATCATAATTTTTCTTTTCAAGAACTAATATATTGACTAGAATTTAAAAAGATTTCAATATTTTATTTAAAAATACGTCCGAAATAAAGATATTTCAGAAATAAAAGCTTAAATTCGGTCAGAGATTCTGGACATGCGCAGATATACTCCTTCTCGGATATACATGGCTTTCAAGCAGGGATTTGCACAATTATAGAGTTTAAACTAATAAATAAACACGTAGATTTAATTTTTGTATCCCGACGAATCTTATGTAGCCTTGTGGTCCGACTATCGGCCTGTCAAGCAGTGGCCGCAGGTTCGATCCTTGTCGTTCGCATTCGTTTTACTTTCATTTTATTTAATTTTTTTTAACTGTAAGTTTAGTGAAAATCATAATTTTTCTTTTCAAGAACTAACATATTGACTAGAATTTAAAAAGATTTCAATATTTTATTTTAAAATACGTCCGAGATAAAGACATTTTAGAAATAAAAGCCTAAATTCGGTCAGAGATTGTGGACATGCGCAGAAATAATCCTTCTCGTACACACATGGCTTTCAAGCAGGGAGTTGCACAATTATAGAGTTTAAACTAATAAATAAACACGTAGCTTTAATTTCTGTCTCCCGACGGGTCTTATGTAGCCTTGTGGTCCGACTATCGGCCTGTCAACCAGTGGCCGCAGGTTCGATACTTGTCGTTCGCATTCGTTTTACTTTCATTTTATTTAAGTTTTTTTTTAACTGTAAGTTTAGTGAAAATCATAATTTTTCTTTTCAAGAACTAACATATTGACTAGAATTTAAAAAGATTTCAATATTTTATTTTAAAATACGTCCGAGATAAAGACATTTTAGAAATAAAAGCCTAAATTCGGTCAGAGATTCTGGACATGCGCAGAAATACTCCTTCTCGTATACACATGGCTTTCAAGCAGGGATTTGCACAATTATAGAGTTTAAACTAATAAATAAACACGTAGCTTTAATTTTTGTATCCCGACGGATCTTATGTAGCCTTGTGGTCCGACTATCGGCCTGTCAACCAGTGGCCGCAGGTTCGATCTGCGTCATTCGCATTCGTTTTACTTTCATTTTTCTTCATTTTATTTAATTTTTTTTAACTGTATGTTTAGTGAAAATCATAATTTTTCTTTTCAAGAACTAATATATTGACTTGAATTTAAAAAGATTTCAATATATTATTTAAAATTACGTCCGAAATAAAGACATTTTAGAAATAAAAGCCTAAATTCGGTCAGAGATTCTGGACATGCGCAGATATTCTCTTCTCGTATACACATGGCTTTCAAGCAGGGATTTGCACAATTATAGAGTTTAAACTAATAAATAAACACGTAGCTTTAATTTCTGAATCTCAACGGATCTTATGTAGCCTTGTGGTCCGACTATCGGCCTGTCAACCAGTGGCCGCAGGTTCGATCTGCGTCATTCGCATTCGTTTTACTTTCATTTTTCTTCATTTTATTTAATTTTTTTTAACTGTATGTTTAGTGAAAATCATAATTTTTCTTTTCAAGAACTAATATATTGACTTGAATTTAAAAAGATTTCAATATATTATTTAAAATTACGTCCGAAATAAAGACATTTTAGAAATAAAAGCCTAAATTCGGTCAGAGATTCTGGACATGCGCAGAAATACTCCTTCTCGTATACACATGGCTTTCAAGCAGGGATTTGCACAATTATAGAGTTTAAACTAATAAATAAACACGTAGCTTTAATTTTTGTATCCCGACGGATCTTATGTAGCCTTGTGGTCCGACTATCGGCCTGTCAAGCAGTGGCCGCAGGTTCGATCCTTGTCGTTCGCATTCGTTTTACTTTCATTTTATTTAATATTTTTTTAACTGTATGTTTAGTGAAAATCATAATTTTTCTTTTCAAGAACTAATATATTGACTTGAATTTAAAAAGATTTCAATATTTTATTTAAAAATACGTCCGAAATAAAGACATTTTAGAAATAAAAGCCTAAATTCGGTCAGAGATTCTGGCCATGCGCAGAAATACTCCTTCTCGTATACACATGGCTTTCAAGCAGGGATTTGCACAATTATAGAGTTTAAACTAATAAATAAACACGTCGCTTTAATTTCTGAATCCCAACGGATCTTATGTAGCCTTGCGGTCCGACTATCGGCCTGTCAAGCGATCGCCGCAGGTTCGATCCGCGTCATTCGCATTCGTTTTACTTTCATTTTTCTTCATTTTATTTAATTTTTTTTAACTGTATGTTTAGTGAAAATCATAATTTTTCTTTTCAAGAACTAATATATTGACTAGAATTTAAAAAGATTTCAATATTTTATTTAAAAATACGTCCGAAATAAAGATATTTAAGAAATAAAAGCGTAAATTCGGTCAGAGATTCTGGACATTCGCAGATATACTCCTTCTCGGATACACATGGCTTTCAAGCAGGGATTTGCACAATTATAGAGTTTAAACTAATAAATAAACACGTCGCTTTAATTTCTGAATCCCAACGGATCTTATGTAGCCTTGTGGTCCGACTATCGGCCTGTCAACCAATGGCCGCAGGTTCGATCCGCGTCGTTCGAATACGTTTTACTTTCATTTTTCTTCATTTTATTTAATTTTTTTTAACTGTATCTTTAGTGAAAATCATAATTTTTCTTTTCAAGAACTAATATATTGACTAGAATTTAAAACGATTTCAATATTTTATTTAAAAATACGTCCGAAATAAAGATATTTAAGAAATAAAAGCGTAAATTCGGTCAGAGATTCTGGACATTCGCAGATATACTCCTTCTCGGATACACATGGCTTTCAAGCAGGGATTTGCACAATTATAGAGTTTAAACTAATAAATAAACACGTCGCTTTAATTTCTGAATGCCAACGGATCTTATGTAGCTTTGTGGTCCGACTATCGGCCTGTCAACCAATGGCCGCAGGTTCGATCCGCGTCGTTCGAATACGTTTTACTTTCATTTTTCTTCATTTTATTTAATTTTTTTTTAACTGTATCTTTAGTGAAAATTATAATTTTTCTTTTCAAGAAATAATATATTGACTTGAATTTAAAAAGATTTCAATATTTTATTTAAAAATACGTCCGAAATAAAGATATTTAAGAAATAAAAGCCTAAATTCCGTCAGAGATTCTGGACATGTGCAGAAATACTCCTTCTCGTATACACATGGCTTTCAAGCAGGGATTTGCACAATTATAGAGTTTAAACTAATAAAAAAACACGTCGCTTTAATTTCTGAATCCTAGTGGGTTTTATGTAGCCTTGTGGTCCGACTATCGGCCTGTCAACCAGTGGCTGCAGGTTCGATCCGCGTCGTTCGCATTCGTTTTACTTTCTATTTTCTTCATTTTATTTAATTTTTTTTTAACTATATGTTTAGTGAAAATCATAATTTTTCTTTTCAAGAAGTAATATATTGACTAGAATTTAAAAAGATTTCAATATTTTATTTTAAAATACGTCGGAGATAAAGACATTTTAGAAATAAAAGCCTAAATTCGGTCAGAGATTCTGGAGATGCGTAGAAATACTCCTTCTCGTATACACATGGCTTTCAAGCAGGGATTTGCACAATTATAGAGTTTAAACTAATAAATAAACACGTCGCTTTAATGTTTGAATCTCAACGGATCTTATGTAGCCTTGTGGTCTGACTATCGGCCTGCCAACCAGTGGCCGCAGGTTCGATCCGCGTCGTTCGCATTCGTTTTACTTTCGTTTTTCTTCATTTTATTTAATTTTTTTTTAACTGTAAGTTTAGTGAAAATCATAATTTTTCTTTTCAAGTACTAATATATTGACTAGAATTTAAAAATATTTCAATATTTTATTTTAAAATACGTCCGAGATAAAGACATTTTAGAAATAAAAACTTAAATTCGGTCAGAGATTCTGGACATGCGCAGAAATACTCCTTCTCGTATACACATGGCTTTCAAGCAGGGAGTTGCACAATTAAAGAGTTTAAACTAATAAATAAACACGTAGCTTTAATTTCTTTCTCCCGACGGGTCTTATGTAGCCTTGTGGTCCGACTATCGGCCTGTCAACCAGTGGCCGCAGGTTCGATCCTTGTCGTTCGCATTCGTTTTACTTTCATTTTATTTAATTTTTTTTTAACTGTAAGTTTAGTGAAAATCATAATTTTTCTTTTCAAGAACTAACATATTGACTAGAATTTAAAAATATTTCAATATTTTATTTTAAAATACGTCCGAGATAAAGACATTTTAGAAATAAAAGCCTAAATTCGGTCAGAGATTCTGGACATGCGCAGAAATACTCCTTCTCGTATACACATGGCTTTCAAGCAGAGATTTGCACAATTATAGAGTTTAAACTAATAAATAAACACGTCGCTTTAATTTCTGACTCCTGACGGATCTTATGTAGCCTTGTGGTCCGAGTATCGGCCTGTCAACCAGTGGCCGCAGGTTCGATCCGCGTCGTTCGCATTCGTTTTACTTTCATTTTTCTTCATTTTATTTAATTTTTTTAACTGTATGTTTAATGAAAATCATAATTTATCTTTTCAAGTACTAATATATTGACTAGAATTTAAAAAGATTTCAATATTTTATTTAAAAATACGTCCGAAATAAAGACATTTTAGAAATAAAAGCCTAAATTCGGTCAGAGATTCTGGACATGCGCAAAAATACTCCTTCTCGTATACACATGGCTTTCAAGCAGGGATTTGCACAATTATAGAGTTTAAACTAATAAATAAACACGTCGCTTTAATTTCTGAATCCCAACGGATCTTATGTAGCCTTGTGGTCCGACTATCGGCCTGTCAACCAGTGGCCACAGGTTCGATCCGCGTCGTTCGCATTCGTTTTACTTTCATTTTATTTAATTTTTTTTAACTGTAAGTTTAGTGAAAATCATAATTTTTCTTTTCAAGAACTAACATATTGACTAGAATTTAAAAAGATTTCAATATTTTATTTTAAAATACGTCCGAGATAAAGACATTTTAGAAATAAAAGCCTAAATTCGGTCAGAGATTGTGGACATGCGCAGAAATACTCCTTCTCGTATACACATGGCTTTCAAGCAGGGATTTGCACAATTATAGAGTTTAAACTAATAAATAAACACGTAGCTTTAATTTCTGAATCTCAACGGATCTTACGTAGCCTTGTGGTCCGACTATCGGCCTGTCAACCAGTGGCCGCAGGTTCGATCCGCGTCATTCGCATTCGTTTTACTTTCATTTTATTTAATTTTTTTTTAACTGTATGTTTAGTGAAAATCATAATTTTTCTTTTCAAGAACTAATATATTGACTAGAATTTAAAAAGATTTCAATATTTTATTTAAAAATACGTCCGAAATAAAGATATTTCAGAAATAAAAGCTTAAATTCGGTCAGAGATTCTGGACATGCGCAGATATACTCCTTCTCGGATATACATGGCTTTCAAGCAGGGATTTGCACAATTATAGAGTTTAAACTAATAAATAAACACGTAGATTTAATTTTTGTATCCCGACGAATCTTATGTAGCCTTGTGGTCCGACTATCGGCCTGTCAAGCAGTGGCCGCAGGTTCGATCCTTGTCGTTCGCATTCGTTTTACTTTCATTTTATTTAATATTTTTTTAACTGTATGTTTAGTGAAAATCATAATTTTTCTTTTCAAGAACTAATATATTGACTAGAATTTAAAAAGATTTCAATATTTTATTTAAAAATACGTCCGAAATAAAGATATTTAAGAAATAAAAGCGTAAATTCGGTCAGAGATTCTGGACATTCGCAGATATACTCCTTCTCGGATACACATGGCTTTCAAGCAGGGATTTGCACAATTATAGAGTTTAAACTAATAAATAAACACGTCGCTTTAATTTCTGAATCCCAACGGATCTTATGTAGCCTTGTGGTCCGACTATCGGCCTGTCAACCAATGGCCGCAGGTTCGATCCGCGTCGTTCGAATACGTTTTACTTTCATTTTTCTTCATTTTATTTAATTTTTTTTAACTGTATCTTTAGTGAAAATCATAATTTTTCTTTTCAAGAACTAATATATTGACTAGAATTTAAAAAGATTTCAATATATTATTTAAAAATACGCCCGAAATAAAGACATTTTAGAAATAAAAGCCTAAATTCGGTCAGAGATTCTGGACATGCGCAGAAATACTCCTTCTCGTATACACATGGCTTTCAAGCAGGGATTTGCACAATTATAGAGTTTAAACTAATAAATAAACACGTCGCTTTAATTTCTGTATCCCAACGGATCTTATGTAGCCTTGCGGTCCGACTATCGGCCTGTCAAGCGATGGCCGCAGGTTCGATCCGCGTCATTCGCATTCGTTTTACTTTCATTTTTCTTCATTTTATTTAATTTTTTTTAACTGTATGTTTAGTGAAAATCATAATTTTTCTTTTCAAGAACTAATATATTTACTAGAATTTAAAACGATTTCAATATTTTATTTAAAAATACGTCCGAAATAAAGATATTTAAGAAATAAAAGCGTAAATTCTGTCAGAGATTCTGGACATTCGCAGATATACTCCTTCTCGGATACACATGGCTTTCAAGCAGGGATTTGCACAATTATAGAGTTTAAACTAATAAAAAAACACGTCGCTTTAATTTCTGAATCCCAACGGATCTTATGTAGCCTTGCGGTCCGACTATCGGCCTGTCAACCTTCAAGCAGAGATTTGCACAAGTATAGAGTTTAAACTAATAAATAAACATGTAGCTTTAATTTCTGTCTCCCGACGGGTCTTATGTAACCTTGTGGTCCGACTATCGGCCTGTCAACCAGTGGCCGCAGGTTCGATCCTTGTCGTTCGCATTCGTTTTACTTTCATTTTTCTTCATTTTATTTAATTTTTTTTTAACTGTAAGTTTAGTGAAAATCATAATTTTTCTTTTCAAGTACTAATATATTGACTAGAATTTAAAAAGATTTCAATATTTTATTTAAAAATACGTCTGAAATAAAGACATTTAAGAAATAAAAGCGTAAATTCGGTCAGAGATTCTGGACATGCGCAGATATACTAATTCTCGTATACACATGGCTTTCAAGCAGGGATTTGCACAATTATAGAGTTTAAACTAATAAATAAACACGTAGATTTAATTTTTGTATCCCGACGGATCTTATGTAGACTTGTGGTCCGACTATCGGCCTGTCAAGCAGTGGCCGCAGGTTCGATCCTTGTCGTTCGCATTCGTTTAACTTTCATTTTATTTAATATTTTTTTAACTGTATCTTTAGTGAAAATCATAATTTTTCTTTTCAAGAACTAATATATTGACTTGAATTTAAAAAGATTTCAATATATTATTTAAAAATACGTCCGAAATAAAGATATTTAAGAAATAAAAGCCTAAATTCGGTCAGAGATTCTGGACATGCGCAGAAATACTCCTTCTCGTATACACATGGCTTTCAAGCAGGGATTTGCACAATTATAGAGTTTAAACTAATAAATAAACACGTCGCTTTAATTTCTGAATCCCAACGGATCTTATGTAGCCTTGTGGTCCGACTATCGGCCTGTCAACCAGTGGCCGCAGGTTCGATCCGCGTCATTCGCATACGTTTTACTTTCATTTTTCTTCATTTTATTTAATTTTTTTTAACTGTATCTTTAGTGAAAATCATAATTTTTCTTTTAAAGAACTAATATATTGACTAGAATTTAAAAAGATGTCAATATATTATTTAAAAATACGTCCGAAATAAAGATATTTAAGAAATAAAAGCCTAAATTCGGTCAGAGATTTTGGACATGCGCAGAAATACTCCTTCTCGTATACACATGGCTTTCAAGCAGGGATTTGCACAATTATAGAGTTTAAACTAATAAATAAACACGTAGATTTAATTTTTGTATCCCGACGGATCTTATGTAGACTTGTGGTCCGACTATCGGCCTGTCAAGCAGTGGCCGCAGGTTCGATCCTTGTCGTTCGCATTCGTTTAACTTTCATTTTATTTAATATTTTTTTAACTGTATGTTTAGTGAAAATCATAATTTTTCTTTTCAAGAACTAATATATTGACTTGAATTTAAAAAGATTTCAATATTTTATTTAAAAATACGTCCGAAATAAAGACATTTTAGAAATAAAAGCCTAAATTCGGTCAGAGATTCTGGACATGCGCAGAAATACTCCTTCTCGTATACACATGGCTTTCAAGCAGGGATTTGCACAATTATAGAGTTTAAACTAATAAATAAACACGTCGCTTTAATTTCTGAATCCCAACGGATCTTATGTAGCCTTGCGGTCCGACTATCGGCCTGTCAAGCGATGGCCGCAGGTTCGATCCGCGTCATTCGCATTCGTTTTACTTTCATTTTTCTTCATTTTATTTAATTTTTTTTAACTGTATGTTTAGTGAAAATCATAATTTTTCTTTTCAAGAACTAATATATTGACTAGAATTTAAAAAGATTTCAATATTTTATTTTAAAATACGTCCGAGATAAAGACATTTTAGAAATAAAAACTTAAATTCGGTCAGAGATTCTGGACATGCGCAGAAATACTCCTTCTCGTATACACATGGCTTTCAAGCAGGGAGTTGCACAATTAGAGTTTAAACTAATAAATAAACACGTAGCTTTAATTTCTGTCTCCCGACGGGTCTTATGTAGCTTTGTGGTCCGACTATCGGCCTGTCAACCAGTGGCCGCAGGTTCGATCCTTGTCGTTCGCATTCGTTTTACTTTCATTTTATTTAATTTTTTTTTAACTGTAAGTTTAGTGAAAATCATAATTTTTCTTTTCAAGAACTAACATATTGACTAGAATTTAAAAATATTTCAATATTTTATTTTAAAATACGTCCGAGATAAAGACATTTTAGAAATAAAAGCCTAAATTCGGTCAGAGATTCTGGACATGCGCAGAAATACTCCTTCTCGTATACACATGGCTTTCAAGCAGAGATTTGCACAATTATAGAGTTTAAACTAATAAATAAACACGTAGCTTTAATTTCTGTCTCCCGACGGGTCTTATGTAGCCTTGTGGTCCGACTATCGGCCTGTCAACCAGTGGCCGCAGGTTCGATCCTTGTCGTTCGCATTCATTTTTCTTCATTTTATTTAATTTTTTTTTAACTGTAAGTTTAGTGAAAATCATAATTTTTCTTTTAAAGTACTAATATATTGACTAGAATTTAAAAAGATTTCAATATTTTATTTAAAAATACGTCCGAAATAAAGACATTTTAGAAATAAAAGCCTAAATTCGGTCAGAGATTCTGGACATGCGCAGAAATACTCCTTCTCGTATACACATGGCTTTCAAGCAGGGATTTGCACAATTATAGAGTTTAAACTAATAAATTAACACGTAGCTTTAATTTCTTTCTCCCGCCGGGTCTTATGTAGCCTTGTGGTCCGACTATCGGCCTGTCAACCAGTGGCCGCAGGTTCGATCCTTGTCGTTCGCATTCGTTTTACTTTCATTTTTCTTCATTTTATTTAATTTTTTTTTAACTGTAAGTTTAGTGAAAATCATAATTTTTCTTTTCAAGTACTAATATATTGACTAGAATTTAAAAAGATTTCAATATTTTATTTAAAAATACGCCTGAAATAAAGACATTTAAGAAATAAAAGCGTAAATTCGGTCAGAGATTCTGGACATGCGCAGATATACTCCTTCTCGGATACACATGGCTTTCAAGCAGGGATTTGCACAATTATAGAGTTTAAACTAATAAATAAACACGTAGCTTTAATTTCTGAATCCCAACGGATCTTATGTAGCCTTGTGGTCCGACTATCGGCCTGTCAACCAATGGCCGCAGGTTCGATCCGCGTCGTTCGCATACGTTTTACTTTCATTTTTCTTCATTTTATTTAATTTTTTTTAACTGTATCTTTAGTGAAAATCATAATTTTTCTTTTCAAGAACTAATATATTGACTTGAATTTAAAAAGATTTCAATATTTTATTTAAAAATACGTCCGAAATAAAGATATTTAAGAAATAAAAGCCTAAATTCGGTCAGAGATTCTGGACATGCGCAGAAATACTCCTTCTCGTATACACATGGCTTTCAAGCAGGGATTTGCACAATTATAGAGTTTAAACTAATAAATAAACATGTAGCTTTAATTTCTGTCTCCCGACGGGTCTTATGTAGACTTGTGGTCCGACTATCGGCCTGCCAACCAATGGCCGCAGGTTCGATCCGCGTCGTTCGCATACGTTTTACTTTCATTTTTCTTCATTTTATTTAATTTTTTTTAACTGTATCTTTAGTGAAAATCATAATTTTTCTTTTCAAGTACTAATATATTGACTAGAATTTAAAAATATTTCAATATTTTATTTTAAAATACGTCCGAGATAAAGACATTTTAGAAATAAAAACTTAAATTCGGTCAGAGATTCTGGACATGCGCAGAAATAATCCTTCTCGTATACACATGGCTTTCAAGCAGGGAGTTGCACAATTAAAGAGTTTAAACTAATAAATAAACACGTAGCTTTAATTTCTGTCTCCCGACGGGTCTTATGTAGCCTTGTGGTCCGACTATCGGCCTGTCAACCAGTGGCCGCAGGTTCGATCCTTGTCGTTCGCATTCGTTTTACTTTCATTTTATTTAATTTTTTTTTAACTGTAAGTTTAGTGAAAATCATAATTTTTCTTTTCAAGAACTAACATATTGACTAGAATTTAAAAATATTTCAATATTTTATTTTAAAATACGTCCGAGATAAAGACATTTTAGAAATAAAAGCCTAAATTCGGTCAGAGATTCTGGACATGCGCGGAAATACTCCTTCTCGTATACACATGGCTTTCAAGCAGAGATTTGCACAATTATAGAGTTTAAACTAATAAATAAACATGTAGCTTTAATTTCTGTCTCCCGACGAGTCTTATGTAGCCTTGTGGTCCGACTATCGGCCTGTCAACAAGTGGCCGCAGGTTCGATCCTTGTCGTTCGCATTCGTTTTAATTTCATTTTATTTAATTTTTTTTAACTGTAAGTTTAGTGAAAATCATAATTTTTCTTTTCAAGAACTAACATATTGACTAGAATTTAAAAAGATTTCAATATTTTCTTTTAAAATACGTCCGAGATAAAGACATTTTAGAAATAAAAGCCTAAATTCGGTCAGAGATTCTGGACATGCGCAGAAATACTCCTTCTCGTATACACATGGCTTTCAAGCAGAGATTTGCACAATTATAGAGTTTAAACTAATAAATAAACACGTAGCTTTAATTTCTGTCTCCCGACGGGTCTTATGTAGCCTTGTGGTCCGACTATCGGCCTGTCAACCAGTGGCCGCAGGTTCGATCCTTGTCGTTCGCATTCATTTTATTTTCATTTTATTTAATTTTTTTTTTAACTGTAAGTTTAGTGAAAATCATAATTTTTCTTTTCAAGAACTAACATATTGACTAGATTTTAAAAAGATTTCAATATTTTATTTAAAAATACGTCCGAAATAAAGACATTTTAGAAATAAAAGCCTAAATTCGGTCAGAGATTCTGGACATGCGCAGAAAAACTCCTTCTCGTATACACATGGCTTTCAAGCAGGGATTTGCACAATTATAGAGTTTAAACTAATAAATTAACACGTAGCTTTAATTTCTTTCTCCCGCCGGGTCTTATGTAGCCTTGTGGTCCGACTATCGGCCTGTCAACCAGTGGCCGCAGGTTCGATCCTTGTCGTTTGCATTCGTTTTACTTTCATTTTTCTTCATTTTATTTAATTTTTTTTTAACTGTAAGTTTAGTGAAAATCATAATTTTTCTTTTCAAGTACTAATATATTGACTAGAATTTAAAAAGATTTCAATATTTTATTTAAAAATACGCATGAAATAACGACATTTTAGAAATAAAAGCGTAAATTCGGTCAGAGATTCTGGACATGCGCAGATATACTCCTTCTCGGATACACATGGCTTTCAAGCAGGGATTTGCACAATTATAGAGTTTAAACTAATAAATAAACACGTCGCTTTAATTTCTGACTCCCGACGGGTCTTATGTAGCCTTGTGGTCCGACTATCGGCCTGCCAACCAGTGGCCACAGGTTCGATCCGCGTCGTTCGCATTCGTTTTACTTTCATTTTTCTCCATTTTATTTAATTTTTTTTTAACTGTAAGTTTAGTGAAAATCATAATTTTTCTTTTCAAGTACTAATATATTGACTAGAATTTAAAAATATTTCAATATTTTATTTTAAAATACGTCCGAGATAAAGACATTTTAGAAATAAAAACTTAAATTCGGTCAGAGATTCTGGACATGCGCAGAAATACTCCTTCTCGTATACACATGGCTTTCAAGCAGGGAGTTGCACAATTAGAGTTTAAACTAATAAATAAACACGTAGCTTTAATTTCTGTCTCCCGACGGGTCTTATGTAGCCTTGTGGTCCGACTATCGGCCTGTCAACCAGTGGCCGCAGGTTCGATCCTTGTCGTTCGCATTCGTTTTACTTTCATTTTATTTAATTTTTTTTTAACTGTAAGTTTAGTGAAAATCATAATTTTTCTTTTCAAGAACTAACATATTGACTAGAATTTAAAAATATTTCAATATTTTATTTTAAAATACGTCCGAGATAAAGACATTTTAGAAATAAAAGCCTAAATTCGGTCAGAGATTCTGGACATGCGCAGAAATACTCCTTCTCGTATACACATGGCTTTCAAGCAGAGATTTGCACAATTATAGAGTTTAAACTAATAAATAAACACGTAGCTTTAATTTCTGTCTCCCGACGGGTCTTATGTAGCCTTGTGGTCCGACTATCGGCCTGCCAACCAGTGGCCGCAGGTTCGATCCGCTTCGTTCGCATTCGTTTTACTTTCGTTTTTCTTCATTTTATTTAATTTTTTTTAACTGTAAGTTTAGTGAAAATCATAATTTTTCTTTTCAAGTACTAATATATTGACTAGAATTTAAAAAGATTTCAATATTTTATTTAAAAATACGTCCGAAATAAAGACATTTTAGAAATAAAAGCCTAAATTCGGTCAGAGATTCTGGACATGCGCAGAAAAACTCCTTCTCGTATACACATGGCTTTCAAGCAGGGATTTGCACAATTATAGAGTTTAAACTAATAAATTAACACGTAGCTTTAATTTCTTTCTCCCGCCGGGTCTTATGTAGCCTTGTGGTCCGACTATCGGCCTGTCAACCAGTGGCCGCAGGTTCGATCCTTGTCGTTTGCATTCGTTTTACTTTCATTTTTCTTCATTTTATTTAATTTTTTTTTAACTGTAAGTTTAGTGAAAATCATAATTTTTCTTTTCAAGTACTAATATATTGACTAGAAATTAAAAAGATTTCAATATTTTATTTAAAAATACGCATGAAATAACGACATTTTAGAAATAAAAGCGTAAATTCGGTCAGAGATTCTGGACATGCGCAGATATACTCCTTCTCGGATACACATGGCTTTCAAGCAGGGATTTGCACAATTATAGAGTTTAAACTAATAAATAAACACGTCGCTTTAATTTCTGAATCCCAACGGATCTTATGTAGCCTTGTGGTCCGACTATCGGCCTGTCAACCAATGGCCGCAGGTTCGATCCGCGTCGTTCGCATACGTTTTACTTTCATTTTTCTTCATTTTATTTAATTTTTTTTAACTGTATCTTTAGTGAAAATCATAATTTTTCTTTTCAAGAACTAATATATTGACTAGAATTTAAAAATATTTCAATATTTTATTTTAAAATACGTCCGAGATAAAGACATTTTAGAAATAAAAACTTAAATTCGGTCAGAGATTCTGGACATGCGCAGAAATACTCCTTCTCGTATACACATGGCTTTCAAGCAGGGAGTTGCACAATTAAAGAGTTTAAACTAATAAATAAACACGTAGCTTTAATTTCTGTCTCCCGACGGGTCTTATGTAGCCTTGTGGTCCGACTATCGGCCTGTCAACCAGTGGCCGCAGGTTCGATCCTTGTCGTTCGCATTCATTTTATTTAATTTTTTTTTAACTGTAAGTTTAGTGAAAATCATAATTTTTCTTTTCAAGAACTAACATATTGACTAGAATTTAAAAAGATTTCAATATTTTATTTTAAAATACGTCCGAGATAAAGACATTTTAGAAATAAAAGCCTAAATTCGGTCAGAGATTCTGGACATGCGCAGAAATACTCCTTCTCGTATACACATGGCTTTCAAGCAGAGATTTGCACAATTATAGAGTTTAAACTAATAAATAAACACGTAGCTTTAATTTCTGTCTCCCGACGGGTCTTATGTAGCCTTGTGGTCCGACTATCGGCCTGTCAACCAGTGGCCGCAGGTTCGATCCTTGTCGTTCGCATTCATTTTATTTAATTTTTTTTTAACTGTAAGTTAAGTGAAAATCATAATTTTTCTTTTCAAGAACTAACATATTGACTAGAATTTAAAAAGATTTCAATATTTTATTTTAAATACGTCCGAGATAAAGACATTTTAGAAATAAAAGCCTAAATTCGGTCAGAGATTCTGGACATGCGCAGAAATACTCCTTCTCGTATACACATGGCTTTCAAGCAGAGATTTGCACAATTATAGAGTTTAAACTAATAAATAAACATGTAGCTTTAATTTCTGTCTCCCGACGGGTCTTATGTAGCCTTGTGGTCCGACTATCGGCCTGCCAACCAGTGGCCGCAGGTTCGTTCCGCGTCGTTCGCATTCGTTTTACTTTCGTTTTTCTTCATTTTATTTAATTTTTTTTTAACTGTAAGTTTAGTGAAAATCATAATTTTTCTTTTGAAGTACTAATATATTGACTAGAATTTAAAAATATTTCAATATTTTATTTTAAAATACGTCCGAGATAAAGACATTTTAGAAATAAAAACTTAAATTCGGTCAGAGATTCTGGACATGCGCAGAAATACTCCTTCTCGTATACACATGGCTTTCAAGCAGGGAGTTGCACAATTAAAGAGTTTAAACTAATAAATAAACACGTAGCTTTAATTTCTGTCTCCCGACGGGTCTTATGTAGCCTTGTGGTCCGACTATCGGCCTGTCAACCAGTGGCCGCAGGTTCGATCCTTGTCGTTCGCATTCGTTTTACTTTCATTTTATTTAATTTTTTTTTTAACTGTAAGTTTAGTGAAAATCATAATTTTTCTTTTCAAGAACTAACATATTGACTAGAATTTAAAAATATTTCAATATTTTATTTTGAAATACGTCCGAGATAAAGACATTTTAGAAATAAAAGCCTAAATTCGGTCAGAGATTCTGGACATGCGCAGAAATACTCCTTCTCGTATACACATGGCTTTCAAGCAGAGATTTGCACAATTATAGAGTTTAAACTAATAAATAAACACGTAGCTTTAATTTCTGTATCCCGACGGGTCTTATGTAGCCTTGTGGTCCGACTATCGGCCTGCCAACCAGTGGCCGCAGGTTCGATCCGCGTCGTTCGCATTCGTTTTACTTTCATTTTTCTTCATTTTATTTAATTTTTTTTTAACTGTAAGTTTAGTGAAAATCATAATTTTTCTTTTCAAGTACTAATATATTGACTAGAATTTAAAATTATTTCAATATTTTATTTTAAAATACGTCCGAGATAAAGACATTTTAGAAATAAAAACTTAAATTCGGTCAGAGATTCTGGACATGCGCAGAAATACTCCTTCTCGTATACACATGGCTTTCAAGCAGGGAGTTGCACAATTAAAGAGTTTAAACTAATAAATAAACACGTAGCTTTAATTTCTGTCTCCCGACGGGTCTTATGTAGCCTTGTGGTCCGACTATCGGCCTGTCAACCAGTGGCCGCAGGTTCGATCCTTGTCGTTCGCATTCATTTTATTTAATTTTTTTTTAACTGTAAGTGATTACACAAGCACTAAATTTATGTCGATAGCTCTCATTATTATTAAAAAATCACACCACAAGAATAAATTTGGACTCTTTTTTCCTTTTATTCTGGTCATCATTGCTTAGCAGGAGCTGTCCTGCTACCACACACACACTCGCTAACGCTACACTGAAGTGTTTTTCCCTTTGCCGCAAGAGGGCAGCACAGTGACAGGTCGGAACATACCGCCCGCCTTGACATAATGTTGTCAACACACACACACAAGGAAAAACTATGAAATATCACAATTCAATGCACAATGCTGAATAAAAACACACAAATTCAGATTTTAAACACTACACATTACAAGGTAATAACATTAATCACACAATAAAGAACACTAATATAAAATTACACATCAATAGGAAAAATACAAATTTTTGAAATGGCTCTTTTATAAACTCCAGATTGAGTTTTAACTTTTACAACTCTGACCCTTTTATCTTCACCCAGATAACATTCAATTATTCTACCTAATGCCCATTTTTGAGGGGGTAGGTTTTCATCTTTAAGAAGCACTAACTCATTGATTTTTACATTATCTTTTTCTACCTTCCACTTGGACAAAGCTAGAGAATAGAAAATATTTAATAAAGTAAGTAATATGCATAACAAAATATTTTTTTCTATATATTACTAACAGATATTAATCTCGTATTCAATTTTCACATGAGTTTGATATAATAGCTTACATTAATGTAGCTGCATTAATTTAAATCACAATTTCTTATGCAATACTATGAAGCAGTTCAACAGTTAATATATAAAAGTTTCACAAAATTGCTATAACAGAATAATTTCCATAAAACAGCAGTTCTATCACATTACCATAATAGTGAAACAGAATCGAAAGTTGTACAATTTTCATCAATCCATAATAATATTAAATCTTTCATCCGATGACATACTTTTGCCAAGAACAGGTTTATTTTTATTTAAACACCTTAACTCTTCTGAAAATTCCCTACTCTGGATTTCCTTTATTATGAAGGTTTCAGCCTTCCTAATTTCCTCTGTTTTCAAGGGACCCAATCTCCTTTCAGTTGGACTTCTCAAGTTGTGGAGAAATCTGAAAACATAACTTATTACATGCAATATTTTAGTATAACTATTACTACAATTAAGAATATCAGTAACAAATGAATTGTTCAATGTAGTAACTAAAACACTTTCACAGTCAACTTTTTTGAGTTCACAGTCTACATCGTCCTTTATCACAGAGTCAGAGATTTCTCTGCACGGATACTCACTGTCTTTTAGAAAGGCAGGGCCTTCCCACCACAAGTTACTCTTGAGCATTTTGGACGGATTTACACCACGACTGATAAGATCAGCTGGATTATCACCTGATGAAACATGTCTCCACTGCTCCTGACACGAAAGGTCTTGAAGTGTGGCTACACGGTTTGCCACGAAGGTTTTTAACTGGGACGTCTCTTTTTTAATCCATGACAGCACAATCATACTATCGCTCCAGTAATAGGTATTGGACACTTTCAGTCGAAGAGCCGACTGGATACGCTGCATCAATTTCACCAGCAGCACAGCAGCGCAGAGCTCCAATCTCGGGATCGTGAGCTTCTTCAGTGGAGCCACTCTGGATTTACTGGCCACCATCTTGACAACAACCTCACCAGCAGGTGTTTGGGATTTGCAGTACACAACAGCTCCAAAGGCAGCTTCAGAAGCGTCGCTGAAACCATGAAGCTCTATAGCTTCGACGTCGGAAAATGGAAGAATACATCTGCTCACCTTGATGTTGTTAATGCACTGTAACTCGGTTGAAAACTTCTCCCATTCACTATGATTTTCAGGAGGAAGCTGATCATCCCATTGAAGATTCAGAAGCCACAATTTTTGTAGAAAGATCTTCGCTAGTAAAATCACAGGACCAAGGAGGCCCAGAGGATCAAACAACTTGGCTATTGTGGATAGAACTGTTCGTTTAGTATGAACATCCGTTGAAGTTATGGACACCTTAAAACAAAAACAGTCATTAGTATGGTCCCACGTGACACCTAAAGTTTTGTTATCACAGTCTGCAAAGTCGTAGTTGCATCCAGAAGTGGTAGACAACTGAGGATGATTGCCTCGCCATTTATGCAAGTTCATGCCAGCTCGTTTTAACATGGAAGTGAGCTGCTGTTGCATCTCTATGCACACAGGTAAAGTCTTAGCACCAGATAGCACATCGTCCACATAAAAATCTTTCTCAACAACGGGTGCTGCAAGGGGAAAATTGTGTCCCTCATCCCTTGCAATTTGAATTAGCGTTCGAGTAGCTAAAAATGGGGCACTAGTAGTACCGTAAGTAATTGTCGACAGTTCAAACGTTTTCACTGAACCATACTCACTGTCCTTCCAAAGTATTCTTTGTAGGTTTCGCTGACTGGGATGAATGTAAATCATCCTATACATTTTTTCAATGTCCACAATAAATGCATATGGATGTTTGCGGAATCGCATCATAATTGAAATTAAGTCCTCCTGCACAATTCCCCCATTAAATTGTAAGCTATTGAATGATGTTCCATTCGTGGTTGCACTAGAGGCATTAAATACTACACGAAGCTTAGTGGTCATTTTCTCTGGTCTATATACTCCATGATGGGGCATGTAATACACTGTTTCTGGTTCTGTCTCATGCGTCACGTCTCTCATATGTCCCAACTTTTCATACTCATTAATAAATTCTTCATACAATTTTAAATAAGTTTTATCACGAGATAGTTTACTCCAAAGTGAATTTAACCTTTTTAATGCTATACTTTTAGACTCGCCTAAACAACTAGGTTCCTCTTTAAGTGGGATTGTGACTACATATTTTCCACTAGGCTCTCTATAATGAGTTTTGACAAAATGTTTCTCAGCGATTTTTGCCTCATGGGATTTAGGGGTCTCTAACTCAACAGTTTCTAGTTCCCAGAATTTTTTCATGGTATTGTTTAAATCTTCATCAATAATTAACCCACAATGAATTTTTGGGGAATCAAATTCCATTACACTACCGCAAGCCAAAAATCCAAAAACACTATTTTGAAAAAACAACTCTGCATTTGATGAGTAAATCTTTTCTGGCCTCAACAAATGATAGAACGATTTAGCACCTAGGAGACAATCAACTTTTTGGGGAACCATAAAATTATCAGCCAAATTAATATTAGAAGGAATTTGTTCTTTAACACTTAAATATTTAATTGGGGTTAACTCAGTGATTTTATCTACAACAAGAAACTCAAAATTTTGCTTAAAGCTCTTATCAGCATTTGAAATTTCAGCTTTAATAAATTTGGTAACAGTCATTGAGGAATTATTTAAACATGAAATTGTTACATTTATTTTTTCTTTTTTTAACCCTAATCTGTTTGCACACTCCGAAGTCATAATATCGGATTGACTTCCTACATCCAGTAACCCTCTAACACATTGCAGATTCCCAAATTTATCTCGAATATAAAATTTAGCCGTGCTTAACAATACAGTTCTCATTTGTTTATTTTCAACCGTACTCGTAGCTGAAAATGTCGATTGCACATTTTCATTAGTTGCGCAAGAAGTTGGATAAAAGGAATTAACTTCCGGGTTTAAAGTTGAACTTTCCCCTTTATTAACTATGGTACTAGTTTCGGTTTTACCACTCCCACTGAAACGATCAAACTCTCTGGGATAATGAAGTAACCTATTATGAGGTTTATTACAAAAGCAATTTCTTGCAGAACACTTTTTCACATTGCACATTGGTGAGAGGCATTTAAAACATAAGTTTTGAGATTTCACAAATGCAACTCTATCACTAACAGAAAGTTTTTGAAATTCCTGACATTTAAATATTGAGTGGTTGTTCTGGCACATAACGCATTTAGAATTAGTATTCGATAAGAACACTTTAGAAATATTTCTATTACGATTCTCAAAATTTCCTTTCCCGAAATTCCTTAGCTCATTTCTATTCGGAACGAATGCGCCGGAAAACGAACCGCACTCAGTTTTGGTTTTGGTTTCGGTTTTAGAAGCCACAAATAAATCACATTCTCTACTTAATTCCTGCACATTGAAAACAGATTCTCCTTGTTTAATACTGATATGACTTTTTAAATCTTGAGGAAGAGTGCTAAAAATCTGATCAGAAACCATTAACTCACACAATTTAGAAAAATCATTCACATTACGAAGTTGAATGTAATACTCAAAAACAGATCTAACTCTTGAAGCAAATTGCACATAATTTTCTGTTGGCAATTT
Organism: Argiope bruennichi; assembly: GCF_947563725.1. Classification (NCBI taxonomy): domain Eukaryota; kingdom Metazoa; phylum Arthropoda; class Arachnida; order Araneae; family Araneidae; genus Argiope; species Argiope bruennichi. The sequence goes on from NC_079152.1 coordinate 3,318,890, forward strand.
TACTGCACTTTTAAATTGTTTTAGACATTCTTGATAAGTTGGTTGAAATTGTTTTAAGACAATAGATTTAATTTTTTCATAGTCACTCAACTCTTCTTCTTTGATATAAACCATTAAATTGCCAATTCTATCCCCTAATAGATTTAATAAAATTTCCGCTTTAAATGTATCACTAACTCCTTTTGTTTTGAAAGCTTTTTCGAGCGAATTGAAAAAGAGATTAAAACATTCAGCATTTTTGGGAACAGGAATCGTCAAAACTTTGATACTCTTAATTAAATTCTCTAAACTAAAACTCTGTTCATTATCGCTAAGCTCACACGATGAGGATTTGAGTTTTAAAAGCTCTATTTCTTTCTCTACACGCAAAAGCGAAAGCCTTTCAATCTCCAATTTTTGTTCTAATGAACGCCTTTCGTTTTCGGCTTGATCCGAATTTTTACTTCTTTCGTCTGAAATCTCTTTAATTAAATTTTTCACAACCTCAATTCTTTGCTTATAAATGTCACTATTCTCAATTATACTTATCAAATCTACAACTTTAGCGGAAGATGCAAATTTAATATTTAGTTCCGTACACAAACTCTTTAATTCGTCTTTCTTCAAACTAGACAAAGACATAATGAAAATTTAAGTAATTGAACACTTACCCACAATAATTATCCTTGAGAATTGGGACGAGAGAATACGCGAAAACACAGAGAACAGAAACAGAAAACACCACTCAAGCACAAGTTTCGTTTCCTAAGCCTACGCTAATCCACTTCGCATATTTTCACACACAAAAAAACGTAATCCATCGCTGATCGCTATTTCAACTCCTCCGAGACGGACCATATGATTACACAAGCACTAAATTTATGTCGATAGCTCTCATTATTATTAAAAAATCACACCACAAGAATAAATTTGGACTCTTTTTTCCTTTTATTCTGGTCATCATTGCTTAGCAGGAGCTGTCCTGCTACCACACACACACTCGCTAACGCTACACTGAAGTGTTTTTCCCTTTGCCGCAAGAGGGCAGCACAGTGACAGGTCGGAACAGTAAGTTTAGTGAAAATCATAATTTTTCTTTTCAAGAACTAACATATTGACTAGAATTTAAAAAGATTTCAATATTTTATTTTAAAATACGTCCGAGATAAAGACATTTTAGAAATAAAAGCCTAAATTCGGTCAGAGATTCTGGACATGCGCAGAAATACTCCTTCTCGTATACACATGGCTTTCAAGCAGAGATTTGCACAATTATAGAGTTTAAACTAATAAATAAACACGTAGCTTTAATTTCTGTCTCCCGACGGGTCTTATGTAGCCTTGTGGTCCGACTATCGGCCTGTCAACCAGTGGCCGCAGGTTCGATCCTTGTCGTTCGCATTCATTTTATTTAATTTTTTTTTAACTGTAAGTTAAGTGAAAATCATAATTTTTCTTTTCAAGAACTAACATATTGACTAGAATTTAAAAAGATTTCAATATTTTATTTTAAATACGTCCGAGATAAAGACATTTTAGAAATAAAAGCCTAAATTCGGTCAGAGATTCTGGACATGCGCAGAAATACTCCTTCTCGTATACACATGGCTTTCAAGCAGAGATTTGCACAATTATAGAGTTTAAACTAATAAATAAACATGTAGCTTTAATTTCTGTCTCCCGACGGGTCTTATGTAGCCTTGTGGTCCGACTATCGGCCTGCCAACCAGTGGCCGCAGGTTCGTTCCGCGTCGTTCGCATTCGTTTTACTTTCGTTTTTCTTCATTTTATTTAATTTTTTTTAACTGTAAGTTTAGTGAAAATCATAATTTTTCTTTTGAAGTACTAATATATTGACTAGAATTTAAAAATATTTCAATATTTTATTTTAAAATACGTCCGAGATAAAGACATTTTAGAAATAAAAACTTAAATTCGGTCAGAGATTCTGGACATGCGCAGAAATACTCCTTCTCGTATACACATGGCTTTCAAGCAGGGAGTTGCACAATTAAAGAGTTTAAACTAATAAATAAACACGTAGCTTTAATTTCTGTCTCCCGACGGGTCTTATGTAGCCTTGTGGACCGACTATCGGCCTGTCAACCAGTGGCCGCAGGTTCGATCCTTGTCGTTCGCATTCGTTTTACTTTCATTTTATTTAATTTTTTTTTAAACTGTAAGTTTAGTGAAAATCATAATTTTTCTTTTCAAGAACTAACATATTGACTAGAATTTAAAAATATTTCAATATTTTATTTTGAAATACGTCCGAGATAAAGACATTTTAGAAATAAAAGCCTAAATTCGGTCAGAGATTCTGGACATGCGCAGAAATACTCCTTCTCGTATACACATGGCTTTCAAGCAGAGATTTGCACAATTATAGAGTTTAAACTAATAAATAAACACGTAGCTTTAATTTCTGTCTCCCGACGGGTCTTATGTAGCCTTGTGGTCCGACTATCGGCCTGTCAACCAGTGGCCGCAGGTTCGATCCTTGTCGTTCGCATTCATTTTATTTAATTTTTTTTTAACTGTAAGTTTAGTGAAAATCATAATTTTTCTTTTCAAGAACTAACATATTGACTAGAATTTAAAAAGATTTCAATATTTTATTTTAAAAAACGTCCGAGATAAAGACATTTTAGAAATAAAAGCCTAAATTCGGTCAGAGATTCTGGACATGCGCAGAAATACTCCTTCTCGTATACACATGGCTTTCAAGCAGAGATTTGCACAATTATAGAGTTTAAACTAATAAATAAACACGTAGCTTTAATTTCTGTCTCCCGACGGGTCTTATGTAGCCTTGTGGTCCGACTATCGGCCTGTCAACCAGTGGCCGCAGGTTCAATCCTTGTCGTTTGCATTCGTTTTACTTTCATTTTTCTTCATTTTATTTAATTTTTTTTTAACTGTAAGTTTAGTGAAAATCATAATTTTTCTTTTCAAGTACTAATATATTGACTAGAAATTAAAAAGATTTCAATATTTTATTTAAAAATACGCATGAAATAACGACATTTTAGAAATAAAAGCGTAAATTCGGTCAGAGATTCTGGACATGCGCAGATATACTCCTTCTCGGATACACATGGCTTTCAAGCAGGGAGTTGCACAATTAGAGTTTAAACTAATAAATAAACACGTAGCTTTAATTTCTGTCTCCCGACGGGTCTTATGTAGCCTTGTGGTCCGACTATCGGCCTGTCAACCAGTGGCCGCAGGTTCGATCCTTGTCGTTCGCATTCATTTTATTTAATTTTTTTTTAACTGTAAGTTTAGTGAAAATCATAATTTTTCTTTTCAAGAACTAACATATTGACTAGAATTTAAAAAGATTTCAATATTTTATTTTAAAATACGTCCGAGATAAAGACATTTTAGAAATAAAAGCCTAAATTCGGTCAGAGATTCTGGACATGCGCAGAAATACTCCTTCTCGTATACACATGGCTTTCAAGCAGAGATTTGCACAATTATAGAGTTTAAACTAATAAATAAACACGTAGCTTTAATTTCTGTCTCCCGACGGGTCTTATGTAGCCTTGTGGTCCGACTATCGGCCTGTCAACCAGTGGCCGCAGGTTCGATCCTTGTCGTTCGCATTCATTTTATTTAATTTTTTTTTAACTGTAAGTTAAGTGAAAATCATAATTTTTCTTTTCAAGAACTAACATATTGACTAGAATTTAAAAAGATTTCAATATTTTATTTTAAATACGTCCGAGATAAAGACATTTTAGAAATAAAAGCCTAAATTCGGTCAGAGATTCTGGACATGCGCAGAAATACTCCTTCTCGTATACACATGGCTTTCAAGCAGAGATTTGCACAATTATAGAGTTTAAACTAATAAATAAACATGTAGCTTTAATTTCTGTCTCCCGACGGGTCTTATGTAGCCTTGTGGTCCGACTATCGGCCTGCCAACCAGTGGCCGCAGGTTCGTTCCGCGTCGTTCGCATTCGTTTTACTTTCGTTTTTCTTCATTTTATTTAATTTTTTTTTAACTGTAAGTTTAGTGAAAATCATAATTTTTCTTTTGAAGTACTAATATATTGACTAGAATTTAAAAATATTTCAATATTTTATTTTAAAATACGTCCGAGATAAAGACATTTTAGAAATAAAAACTTAAATTCGGTCAGAGATTCTGGACATGCGCAGAAATACTCCTTCTCGTATACACATGGCTTTCAAGCAGGGAGTTGCACAATTAAAGAGTTTAAACTAATAAATAAACACGTAGCTTTAATTTCTGTCTCCCGACGGGTCTTATGTAGCCTTGTGGTCCGACTATCGGCCTGTCAACCAGTGGCCGCAGGTTCGATCCTTGTCGTTCGCATTCGTTTTACTTTCATTTTATTTAATTTTTTTTTTAACTGTAAGTTTAGTGAAAATCATAATTTTTCTTTTCAAGAACTAACATATTGACTAGAATTTAAAAATATTTCAATATTTTATTTTGAAATACGTCCGAGATAAAGACATTTTAGAAATAAAAGCCTAAATTCGGTCAGAGATTCTGGACATGCGCAGAAATACTCCTTCTCGTATACACATGGCTTTCAAGCAGAGATTTGCACAATTATAGAGTTTAAACTAATAAATAAACACGTAGCTTTAATTTCTGTCTCCCGACGGGTCTTATGTAGCCTTGTGGTCCGACTATCGGCCTGTCAACCAGTGGCCGCAGGTTCGATCCTTGTCGTTCGCATTCATTTTATTTAATTTTTTTTTAACTGTAAGTTTAGTGAAAATCATAATTTTTCTTTTCAAGAACTAACATATTGACTGGAATTTAAAAAGATTTCAATATTTTATTTTAAATACGTCCGAGATAAAGACATTTTAGAAATAAAAGCCTAAATTCGGTCAGAGATTCTGGACATGCGCAGAAATACTCCTTCTCGTATACACATGGCTTTCAAGCAGAGATTTGCACAATTATAGAGTTTAAACTAATAAATAAACATGTAGCTTTAATTTCTGTCTCCCGACGGGTCTTATGTAGCCTTGTGGTCTGACTATCGGCCTGCCAACCAGTGGCCGCAGGTTCGATCCGCGTCGTTCGCATTCGTTTTACTTTCGTTTTTCTTCATTTTATTTAATTTTTTTTTAACTGTAAGTTTAGTGAAAATCATAATTTTTCTTTTCAAGTACTAATATATTGACTAGAATTTAAAAATATTTCAATATTTTATTTTAAAATACGTCCGAGATAAAGACATTTTAGAAATAAAAACTTAAATTCGGTCAGAGATTCTGGACATGCGCAGAAATACTCCTTCTCGTATACACATGGCTTTCAAGCAGGGAGTTGCACAATTAAAGAGTTTAAACTAATAAATAAACACGTAGCTTTAATTTCTGTCTCCCGACGGGTCTTATGTAGCCTTGTGGTCTGACTACCGGCCTGCCAACCAGTGGCCGCAGGTTCGATCCGTGTCGTTCGCATTCGTTTTACTTTCGTTTTTCTTCATTTTATTTAATTTTTTTTTAACTGTAAGTTTAGTGAAAATCATAATTTTTCTTTTCAAGTACTAATATATTGACTAGAATTTAAAAATATTTCAACATTTTATTTTAAAATACGTCCGAGATAAAGACATTTTAGAAATAAAAATTTAAATTCGGTCAGAGATTCTGGACATGCGCAGAAATACTCCTTCTCGTATACACATGGCTTTCAAGCAGGGAGTTGCACAATTAAAGAGTTTAAACTAATAAATAAACACGTAGCTTTAATTTCTGTCTCCCGACGGGTCTTATGTAGCCTTGTGGTCCGACTATCGGCCTGTCAACCAGTGGCCGCAGGTTCGATCCTTGTCGTTCGCATTCGTTTTACTTTCATTTTTTTTAATTTTTTTTTTAACTGTAAGTTTAGTGAAAATCATAATTTTTCTTTTCAAGAACTAACATATTGACTAGAATTTAAAAATATTTCAATATTTTATTTTAAAATACGTCCGAGATAAAGACATTTTAGAAATAAAAAGCCTAAATTCGGTCAGAGATTCTGGACATGCGCAGAAATACTCCTTCTCGTATACACATGGCTTTCAAGCAGAGATTTGCACAATTATAGAGTTTAAACTAATAAATAAACACGTAGCTTTAATTTCTGTCTCCCGATGGGTCTTATGTAGCCTTGTGGTCCGACTATCGGCCTGTCAACCAGTGGCCGCAGGTTCGATCCTTGTCGTTCGCATTCATTTTATTTAATTTTTTTTTTAACTGTAAGTTTAGTGAAAATCATAATTTCTCTTTTCAAGAACTAACATATTGACTAGAATTTAAAAAGATTTCAATATTTTATTTTAAAATACGTCCGAGATAAAGACATTTTAGAAATAAAATCCTAAATTCGGTCAGAGATTCTGGACATGCGCAGAAATACTCCTTCTCGTATACACATGGCTTTCAAGCAGAGATTTGCACAATTATAGAGTTTAAACTAATAAATAAACATGTAGCTTTAATTTCTGTCTCCCGACGGGTCTTATGTAGCCTTGTGGTCCGACTATCGGCCTGCCAACCAGTGGCCGCAGGTTCGATCCGCGTCGTTCGCATTCGTTTTACTTTCATTTTTCTTCATTTTATTTAATTTTTTTTTAACTGTAAGTTTAGTGAAAATCATAATTTTTCTTTTCAAGAACTAACATATTGACTAGAATTTAAAAATATTTCAATATTTTATTTTAAAATACGTCCGAGATAAAGACATTTTAGAAATAAAAGCCTAAATTCGGTCAGAGTTTCTGGACATGCGCAGAAATACTCCTTCTCGTATACACATGGCTTTCAAGCAGAGATTTGCACAATTATAGAGTTTAAACTAATAAATAAACACGTAGCTTTAATTTCTGTCTCCCGACGGGTCTTATGTAGCCTTGTGGTCCGACTATCGGCCTGTCAACCAGTGGCCGCAGGTTCGTTCCTTGTCGTTCGCATTCATTTTATTTAATTTTTTTTTAACTGTAAGTTTAGTGAAAATCATAATTTTTCTTTTCAAGAACTAACATATTGACTAGAATTTAAAAAGATTTCAATATTTTATTTTAAATACGTCCGAGATAAAGACATTTTGGAAATAAAAGCCTAAATTCGGTCAGAGATTCTGGACATGCGCAGAAATACTCCTTCTCGTATACACATGGCTTTCAAGCAGAGATTTGCACAATTATAGAGTTTAAACTAATAAATAAACACGTAGCTTTAATTTCTGTCTCCCGACGGGTCTTATGTAGCCTTGTGGTCCGACTATCGGCCTGCCAACCAGTGGCCGCAGGTTCGATCCGCGTCGTTCGCGTTCGTTTTACTTTCGTTTTTCTTCATTTTATTTAATTTTTTTTTTAACTGTAAGTTTAGTGAAAATCATAATTTTTCTTTTCAAGTACTAATATATTGACTAGAATTTAAAAAGATTTCAATATTTTATTTAAAAATACGTCCGAAATAAAGACATTTTAGAAATAAAAGCCTAAATTCGGTCAGAGATTCTGGACATGCGCAGAAATACTCCTTCTCGTATACACATGGCTTTCAAGCAGGGATTTGCACAATTATAGAGTTTAAACTAATAAATTAACACGTAGCTTTAATTTCTTTCTCCCGCCGGGTCTTATGTAGCCTTGTGGTCCGACTATCGGCCTGTCAACCAGTGGCCGCAGGTTTGATCCGCGTCGTTCGCATTCGTTTTAATTTCATTTTTCTTCATTTTATTTAATTTTTTTTAACTGTAAGTTTAGTGAAAATCATAATTTTTCTTTTCAAGTACTAATATATTGACTAGAATTTAAAAAGATTTCAATATTTTATTTAAAAATACGCATGAAATAACGACATTTTAGAAATAAAAGCGTAAATTCGGTCAGAGATTCTGGACATGCGCAGATATACTCCTTCTCGGATACACATGGCTTTCAAGCAGGGATTTGCACAATTATAGAGTTTAAACTAATAAATAAACACGTCGCTTTAATTTCTGAATCCCAACGGATCTTATGTAGCCTTGTGGTCCGACTATCGGCCTGTCAACCAATGGCCGCAGGTTCGATCCGCGTCGTTCGCATACGTTTTACTTTCATTTTTCTTCATTTTTTTAAATTTTTTTTAACTGTATCTTTAGTGAAAATCATAATTTTTCTTTTCAAGAACTAATATATTGACTAGAATTTAAAAATATTTCAATATTTTATTTTAAAATACGTCCGAGATAAAGACATTTTAGAAATAAAAACTTAAATTCGGTCAGAGATTCTGGACATGCGCAGAAATACTCCTTCTCGTATACACATGGCTTTCAAGCAGGGAGTTGCACAATTAAAGAGTTTAAACTAATAAATAAACACGTAGCTTTAATTTGTGTCTCCCGAGGGGTCTTATGTAGCCTTGTGGTCCGACTATCGGCCTGTCAACCAGTGGCCGCAGGTTCGATCCTTGTCGTTCGCATTCATTTTATTTAATTTTTTTTTAACTGTAAGTTTAGTGAAAATCATAATTTTTCTTTTCGAGAACTAACATATTGACTAGAATTTAAAAAGATTTCAATATTTTATTTTAAAATACGTCCGAGATAAAGACATTTTAGAAATAAAAGCCTAAATTCGGTCAGAGATTCTGGACATGCGCAGAAATACTCCTTCTCGTATACACATGGCTTTCAAGCAGAGATTTGCACAATTATAGAGTTTAAACTAATAAATAAACATGTAGCTTTCATTTCTGTTTCCCGACGGGTCTTATGTAGCCTTGTGGTCCGACTATCGGCCTGTCAACCAGTGGCCGCAGGTTCGATCCTTGTCGTTCGCATTCGTTTTACTTTCATTTTATTTAATTTTTTTTTAACTGTAAGTTTAGTGAAAATCTTAATTTTTCTTTTCAAGAACTAACATATTGTTTAGAATTTAAAAATATTTCAATATTTTATTTTAAAATACGTCCGAGATAAAGACATTTTAGAAATAAAAGCCTAAATTCGGTCAGAGATTCTGGACATGCGCAGAAATACTCCTTCTCGTATACACATGGCTTTCAAGCAGAGATTTGCACAATTATAGAGTTTAAACTAATAAATAAACACGTAGCTTTAATTTCTGTCTCCCGACGGGTCTTATGTAGCCTTGTGGTCCGACTATCGGCCTGTCAACCAGTGGCCGCAGGTTCGATCCTTGTCGTTCGCATTCTTTTTTTTTTCATTTTATTTAATTTTTTTTTAACTGTAAGTTTAGTGAAAATCATAATTTTTCTTTTCAAGAACTAACATATTGACTAGAATTTAAAAAGATTTCAATATTTTATTTTAAATACGTCCGAGATAAAGACATTTTAGAAATAAAAGCCTAAATTCGGTCAGAGATTCTGGACATGTGCAGAAATACTCCTTCTCGTATACACATGGCTTTCAAGCAGAGATTTGCACAATTATAGAGTTTAAACTAATAAATAAACATGTAGCTTTAATTTCTGTCTCCCGACGGGTCTTATGTAGCCTTGCGGTCCGACTATCGGCCTGCCAACCAGTGGCCGCAGGTTCGATCCGCGTCGTTCGCATTCGTTTTACTTTCGTTTTTCTTCATTTTATTTAATTTTTTTTTAACTGTAAGTTTAGTGAAAATCATAATTTTTCTTTTCAAGTACTAATATATTGACTAGAATTTAAAAATATTTCAATATTTTATTTTAAAATACGTCCGAGATAAAGACATTTTAGAAATAAAAACTTAAATTCGGTCAGAGATTCTGGACATGCGCAGAAATACTCCTTCTCGTATACACATGGCTTTCAAGCAGGGAGTTGCACAATTAAAGAGTTTAAACTAATAAATAAACACGTAGCTTTAATTTCTGTCTCCCGACGGGTCTTATGTAGCCTTGTGGTCCGACTATCGGCCTGTCAACCAGTGGCAGCAGGTTCGATCCTTGTCGTTCGCATTCGTTTTACTTTCATTTTATTTAATTTTTTTTTAACTGTAAGTTTAGTGAAAATCATAATTTTTCTTTTCAAGAACTAACATATTGACTAGAATTTAAAAAGATTTCAATATTTTATTTTAAATACGTCCGAGATAAAGACATTTTAGAAATAAAAGCCTAAATTCGGTCAGAGATTCTGGACATGCGCAGAAATACTCCTTCTCGTATACACATGGCTTTCAAGCAGAGATTTGCACAATTATAGAGTTTAAACTAATAAATAAACACGTAGCTTTAATTTCTGTCTCCCGACGGGTCTTATGTAGCCTTGTGGTCCGACTATCGGCCTGTCAACCAGTGGCCGCAGGTTCGATCCTTGTCGTTCGCATTCATTTTATTTAATTTTTTTTTAACTGTAAGTTTAGTGAAAATCATAATTTTTCTTTTCAAGAACTAACATATTGACTAGAATTTTAAAAGATTTCAATATTTTATTTTAAATACGTCCGAGATAAAGACATTTTAGAAATAAAAGCCTAAATTCGGTCAGAGATTCTGGACATGCGCAGAAATACTCCTTCTCGTATACACTATCCGACTATCTCCGACTATCGGCCTGTCAACCAGTGGCCGCAGGTTCGATCCTTGTCGTTCGCATTCATTTTACTTTCGTTTTTCTTCATTTTATTTAATTTTTTTTTAACTGTAAGTTTAGTGAAAATCATAATTTTTCTTTTCAAGTACTAATATATTGACTAGAATTTAAAAATATTTCAATATTTTATTTTAAAATACGTCCGAGATAAAGACATTTTAGAAATAAAAACTTAAATTCGGTCAGAGATTCTGGACATGCGCAGAAATACTCCTTCTCGTATACACATGGCTTTCAAGCAGGGAGTTGCACAATTAAAGAGTTTAAACTAATAAATAAACACGTAGCTTTAATTTCTGTCTCCCGACGGGCCTTATGTAGCCTTGTGGTCCGACTATCGGCCTGTCAACCAGTGGCCGCAGGTTCGATCCTTGTCGTTCGCATTCGTTTTACTTTCATTTTATTTAATTTTTTTTTTAACTGTAAGTTTAGTGAAAATCATAATTTTTCTTTTCTAGAACTAACATATTGACTAGAATTTAAAAATATTTCAATATTTTATTTTAAAATACGTCCGAGATAAAGACATTTTAGAAATAAAAGCCTAAATTCGGTCAGAGATTCTGGACATGCGCAGAAATACTCCTTCTCGTATACACATGGCTTTCAAGCAGAGATTTGCACAATTATAGAGTTTAAACTAATAAATAAACACGTAGCTTTAATTTCTGTCTCCCGACGGGTCTTATGTAGCCTTGTGGTCCGACTATCGGCCTGTCAACCAGTGGCCGCAGGTTCGATCCTTGTCGTTCGCATTCATTTTATTTAATTTTTTTTTTAACTGTAAGTTTAGTGAAAATCATAATTTTTCCTTTCAAGAACTAACATATTGACTAGAATTTAAAAAGATTTCAATATTTTATTTTAAAATACGTCCGAGATAAAGACATTTTAGAAATAAAAGCCTAAATTCGGTCAGAGATTCTGGACATGCGCAGAAATACTCCTTCTCGTATACACATGGCTTTCAAGCAGAGATTTGCACAATTATAGAGTTTAAACTAATAAATAAACATGTAGCTTTAATTTCTGTCTCCCGACGGGTCTTATGTAGCCTTGTGGTCCGACTATCGGCCTGCCAACCAGTGGCCGCAGGTTCGATCCGCGTCGTTCGCATTCGTTTACTTTCATTTTATTTAATTTTTTTTTAACTGTAAGTTTAGTGAAAATCATAATTTTTCTTTTCAAGTACTAATATATTGACTAGAATTTAAAATTATTTCAATATTTTATTTTAAAATACGTCCGAGATAAAGACATTTTAGAAATAAAAACTTAAATTCGGTCAGAGATTCTGGACATGCGCAGAAATACTCCTTCTCGTATACACATGGCTTTCAAGCAGGGAGTTGCACAATTAAAGAGTTTAAACTAATAAATAAACACGTAGCTTTAATTTGTGTCTCCCGACGGGTCTTATGTAGCCTTGTGGTCCGACTATCGGCCTGTCAACCAGTGGCCGCAGGTTCGATCCTTGTCGTTTGCATTCGTTTTACTTTCATTTTATTTAATTTTTTTTTAACTGTAAGTTTAGTGAAAATCATAATTTTTCTTTTCAAGAACTAACATATTGACTAGAATTTAAAAATATTTCAATATTTTATTTTAAAATACGTCTGAGATAAAGACATTTTAGAAATAAAAGCCTAAATTCGGTCAGAGATTCTGGACATGCGCAGAAATACTCCTTCTCGTATACACATGGATTTCAAGCAGAGATTTGCACAATTATAGAGTTTAAACTAATAAATAAACACGTAGCTTTAATTTCTGTCTCCCGACGGGTCTTATGTAGCCTTGTGGTCCGACTATCGGCCTGTCAACCAGTGGCCGCAGGTTCGATCCTTGTCGTTCGCATTCATTTTATTTAATTTTTTTTTAACTGTAAGTTTAGTGAAAATCATAATTTTTCTTTTCAAGAACTAACATATTGACTAGAATTTAAAAAGATTTCAATATTTTATTTTAAATACGTCCGAGATAAAGACATTTTAGAAATAAAAGCCTAAATTCAGTCAGAGATTCTGGACATGCGCAGAAATACTCCTTCTCGTATACACATGGCTTTCAAGCAGAGATTTGCACAATTATAGAGTTTAAACTAATAAATAAACATGTAGCTTTAATTTCTGTCTCCCGACGGGTCTTATGTAGCCTTGTGGTCCGACTATCGGCCTGCCAACCAGTGGCCGCAGGTTCGATCCGCGTCGTTCGCATTCGTTTTACTTTCGTTTTTCTTCATTTTATTTAATTTTTTTTAACTGTAAGTTTAGTGAAAATCATAATTTTTCTTTTCAAGTACTAATATATTGACTAGAATTTAAAAATATTTCAATATTTTATTTTAAAATACGTCCGAGATAAAGACATTTTAGAAATAAAAACTTAAATTCGGTCAGAGATTCTGGACATGCGCAGAAATACTCCTTCTCGTATACACATGGCTTTCAAGCAGGGAGTTGCACAATTAAAGAGTTTAAACTAATAAATAAACACGTAGCTTTAATTTCTGTCTCCCGACGGGTCTTATGTAGCCTTGTGGTCCGACTATCGGCCTGTCAACCAGTGGCCGCAGGTTCGATCCTTGTCGTTCGCATTCGTTTTACTTTCATTTTATTTAATTTTTTTTTAACTGTAAGTTTAGTGAAAATCATAATTTTTCTTTTCAAGAACTAACATATTGACTAGAATTTAAAAATATTTCAATATTTTATTTTAAATACGTCCGAGATAAAGACATTTTAGAAATAAAAGCCTAAATTCGGTCAGAGATTCTGGACATGCGCAGAAATACTCCTTCTCGTATACACTATCCGACTATCTCCGACTATCGGCCTGTCAACCAGTGGCCGCAGGTTCGATCCTTGTCGTTCGCATTCATTTTACTTTCGTTTTTCTTCATTTTATTTAATTTTTTTTTAACTGTAAGTTTAGTGAAAATCATAATTTTTCTTTTCAAGTACTAATATATTGACTAGAATTTAAAAATATTTCAATATTTTATTTTAAAATACGTCCGAGATAAAGACATTTTAGAAATAAAAACTTAAATTCGGTCAGAGATTCTGGACATGCGCAGAAATACTCCTTCTCGTATACACATGGCTTTCAAGCAGGGAGTTGCACAATTAAAGAGTTTAAACTAATAAATAAACACGTAGCTTTAATTTCTGTCTCCCGACGGGTCTTATGTAGCCTTGTGGTCCGACTATCGGCCTGTCAACCAGTGGCCGCAGGTTCGATCCTTGTCGTTCGCATTCGTTTTACTTTCATTTTATTTAATTTTTTTTTTAACTGTAAGTTTAGTGAAAATCATAATTTTTCTTTTCTAGAACTAACATATTGACTAGAATTTAAAAATATTTCAATATTTTATTTTAAAATACGTCCGAGATAAAGACATTTTAGAAATAAAAGCCTAAATTCGGTCAGAGATTCTGGACATGCGCAGAAATACTCCTTCTCGTATACACATGGCTTTCAAGCAGAGATTTGCACAATTATAGAGTTTAAACTAATAAATAAACACGTAGCTTTAATTTCTGTCTCCCGACGGGTCTTATGTAGCCTTGTGGTCCGACTATCGGCCTGTCAACCAGTGGCCGCAGGTTCGATCCTTGTCGTTCGCATTCATTTTATTTAATTTTTTTTAACTGTAAGTTTAGTGAAAATCATAATTTTTCCTTTCAAGAACTAACATATTGACTAGAATTTAAAAAGATTTCAATATTTTATTTTAAAATACGTCCGAGATAAAGACATTTTAGAAATAAAAGCCTAAATTCGGTCAGAGATTCTGGACATGCGCAGAAATACTCCTTCTCGTATACACATGGCTTTCAAGCAGAGATTTGCACAATTATAGAGTTTAAACTAATAAATAAACATGTAGCTTTAATTTCTGTCTCCCGACGGGTCTTATGTAGCCTTGTGGTCCGACTATCGGCCTGCCAACCAGTGGCCGCAGGTTCGATCCGCGTCGTTCGCATTCGTTTACTTTCATTTTTCTTCATTTTATTTAATTTTTTTTTAACTGTAAGTTTAGTGAAAATCATAATTTTTCTTTTCAAGTACTAATATATTGACTAGAATTTAAAATTATTTCAATATTTTATTTTAAAATACGTCCGAGATAAAGACATTTTAGAAATAAAAACTTAAATTCGGTCAGAGATTCTGGACATGCGCAGAAATACTACTTCTCGTATACACATGGCTTTCAAGCAGGGAGTTGCACAGTTAAAGAGTTTAAACTAATTAATAAACACGTAGCTTTAATTTGTGTCTCCCGACGGGTCTTATGTAGCCTTGTGGTCCGACTATCGGCCTGTCAACCAGTGGCCGCAGGTTCGATCCTTGTCGTTCGCATTCGTTTTACTTTCATTTTATTTAATTTTTTTTTAACTGTAAGTTTAGTGAAAATCATAATTTTTCTTTTCAAGAACTAACATATTGACTAGAATTTAAAAATATTTCAATATTTTATTTTAAAATACGTCCGAGATAAAGACATTTTAGAAATAAAAGCCTAAATTCGGTCAGAGATTCTGGACATGCGCAGAAATACTCCTTCTCGTATACACATGGCTTTCAAGCAGAGATTTGCACAATTATAGAGTTTAAACTAATAAATAAACACGTAGCTTTAATTTCTGTCTCCCGACGGGTCTTATGTAGCCTTGTGGTCCGACTATCGGCCTGTCAACCAGTGGCCGCAGGTTCGATCCTTGTCGTTCGCATTCATTTTATTTTCATTTTATTTAATTTTTTTTTAACTGTAAGTTTAGTGAAAATCATAATTTTTCTTTTCAAGAACTAACATATTGACTAGAATTTAAAAAGATTTCAATATTTTATTTTAAAATACGTCCGAGATAAAGACATTTAGAAATAAAAGCCTAAATTCGGTCAGAGATTCTGGACATGCGCAGAAATACTCCTTCTCGTATACACATGGCTTTCAAGCAGAGATTTGCACAATTATAGAGTTAAAACTAATAAATAAACACGTAGCTTTAATTTCTGTCTCCCGACGGGTCTTATGTAGCCTTGTGGTCCGACTATCGGCCTGTCAACCAGTGGCCGCAGGTTCGATCCTTGTCGTTCGCATTCATTTTATTTTCATTTTATTTAATTTTTTTTTAACTGTAAGTTTAGTGAAAATCATAATTTTTCTTTTCAAGAACTAACATATTGTCTAGAATTTAAAAAGATTTCAATATTTTATTTTAAATACGTCCGAGATAAAGACATTTTAGAAATAAAAGCCTAAATTCGGTCAGAGATTCTGGACATGCGCAGAAATACTCCTTCTCGTATACACATGGCTTTCAAGCAGAGATTTGCACAATTATAGAGTTTAAACTAATAAATAAACATGTAGCTTTAATTTCTGTCTCCCGACGGGTCTTATGTAGCCTTGTGGTCCGACTATCGGCCTGCCAACCAGTGGCCGCAGGTTCGATCCGCGTCGTTCGCATTCGTTTTACTTTCGTTTTTCTTCATTTTATTTAATTTTTTTTTAACTGTAAGTTTAGTGAAAATCATAATTTTTCTTTTCAAGTACTAATATATTGACTAGAATTTAAAAATATTTCAATATTTTATTTTAAAATACGTCCGAGATAAAGACATTTTAGAAATAAAAACTTAAATTCGGTCAGAGATTCTGGACATGCGCAGAAATACTCCTTCTCGTATACACATGGCTTTCAAGCAGGGAGTTGCACAATTAAAGAGTTTAAACTAATAAATAAACACGTAGCTTTAATTTCTGTCTCCCGACGGGTCTTATGTAGCCTTGTGGTCCGACTATCGGCCTGTCAACCAGTGGCCGCAGGTTCGATCCTTGTCGTTCGCATTCATTTTATTTAATTTTTTTTTAACTGTAAGTTTAGTGAAAATCATAATTTTTCTTTTCAAGAACTAACATATTGACTAGAATTTAAAAAGATTTCAATATTTTATTTTAAAATACGTCCGAGATAAAGACATTTTAGAAATAAAAGCCTAAATTCGGTCAGAGATTCTGGACATGCGCAGAAATACTCCTTCTCGTATACACATGGCTTTCAAGCAGAGATTCAAGCAGCTTTCAAGCAGAGAAGGAGTATTTCTGCGCATGCCCATAATCTCTGACCGAATTTAGGCTTTTATTTCTAAAATGTCTTTATTTCGGGCGTAGTTTTGAATAAAATATTGAAATCTTTTAAAATTCTAGTCAATATATTAGTTCTTGAAAAGAAAAATCATGATTTTCACTAAACATGCAGTTAAAAAAATTAAATAAAATGAAGAAAAATGAAAGTAAAACGAATGCGAACGACAGGGATCGAACCTGCGGCCACTGGTTGACAGGCCGACAGTCCGACCACAAGTCTACATAAGATGCGTCGGGAGTCCGAAATTAAAGCGACGTGTTTATTTATTAGTTTAAACTCTATAATATTGCAAATCCATGCTTGAAAGCCATGTGAATACGAGAAGGAGTATTTCTGCGCATGTCCAGAATCTCTGACCTAATTTACGCTTTTATTTCTTAAATATTTTTATTTCTGACGTATTTTTAAATAAAATATTGAAATCTTTTTAAATTCTAGTCAATATATTAGTTCTTGAAAAGAAAAATTATGATTTTCACTAAACATACAGTTAAAAAAATTAAATAAAATGAAGAAAAATGAAAGTAAAATGAATGCGAACGACGCGGGTCGAAGCTGCGGCCACTGGTTGACAGGCCGATATTCGGACCACAAGGCTTCATAAGACCCGTCGGGAGTCAGAAATTAAAGCGACGTGTTTATTTATTAGTTTAAACTCTATAATTGTGCAAATCCCTGCTTGAAAGCCATGTGTATATGTAAAGGAGTATTTCTGCGCATGCCCAGAATCTCTGACCGAATTTAGGCTTTTATTTCTAAAATGTCTTTATTTCGGACGTATTTTTAAATAAAATATTGAAATCCTTTTAAATTCTAGTCAATATATTAGTTCTTGAAAAGAAAAATCATGATTTTCACTAAACATACAGTTAAAAAAATTAAATAAAATGAAGAAAAATGAAAGTAAAATGAATGCGAACGACGCGGGTCGAAGCTGCGGCCACTGGTTGACAGGCCGATATTCGGACCACAAGGCTACATAAGACCCGTCGGGAGTCAGAAATTAAAGCGACGTGTTTATTTATTAGTTTAAACTCTATAATTGTGCAAATCCCTGCTTGAAAGCCATGTGTATATGTAAAGGAGTATTTCTGCGCATGCCCAGAATCTCTGACCGAATTTAGGCTTTTATTTCTAAAATGTCTTTATTTCGGACGTATTTTTAAATAAAATATTGAAATCCTTTTAAATTCTAGTCAATATATTAGTTCTTGAAAAGAAAAATCATGATTTTCACTAAACATACAGTTAAAAAAATTAAATAAAATGAAGAAAAATGAAAGTAAAATGAATGCGAACGACGCGGGTCGAAGCTGCGGCCACTGGTTGACAGGCCGATATTCGGACCACAAGGCTACATAAGACCCGTCGGGAGTCAGAAATTAAAGCGACGTGTTTATTTATTAGTTTAAACTCTATAATTGTGCAAATCCCTGCTTGAAAGCCATGTGTATATGTAAAGGAGTAATTCTGCGCATGCCCAGAATCTCTGACCGAATTTAGGCTTTTATTTCTAAAATGTCTTTATTTCGGACGTATTTTTAAATAAAATATTGAAATCCTTTTAAATTCTAGTCAATATATTAGTTCTTGAAAAGAAAAATCATGATTTTCACTAAACATACAGTTAAAAAAATTAAATAAAATGAAGAAAAATGAAAGTAAAATGAATGCGAACGACGCGGATCGAACCTGCGGCCACTGGTTGACAGGCCGATACTCGGACCACAAGGCTACATAAGACCCGTCGGGAGTCAGAAATTAAAGCGACGTGTTTATTTATTAGTTTAAACTCTATAATTGTGCAAATCCCTGCTGGAAAGCCATTCGTATGCGAGAAGGAGTATTTCTGCGCATGCCCAGAATCTCTGACCGAATGTAGGCTTTTATTTCTATTAATGTCTTTATTTCGGACGTATTTTTAAATACAATATTGAAATGTTTTTATATTCTAGTCAATATATTAGTTCTTGAAAAGAAAAATCATGATTTTCACTAAACATACAGTTAAAAAAAATTAAATAAAATGAAGAAAAATGAAAGTAAAATGAATGCGAACGACGCGGGTCGAAGCTGCGGCCACTGGTTGACAGGCCGATATTCGGACCACAAGGCTACATAAGACCCGTCGGGAGTCAGAAATTAAAGCGACGTGTTTATTTATTAGTTTAAACTCTATAATTGTGCAAATCCCTGCTTGAAAGCCATGTGTATATGTAAAGGAGTATTTCTGCGCATGCCCAGAATCTCTGACCGAATTTAGGCTTTTATTTCTAAAATGTCTTTATTTCGGACGTATTTTTAAATAAAATATTGAAATCCTTTTAAATTCTAGTCAATATATTAGTTCTTGAAAAGAAAAATCATGATTTTCACTAAACATACAGTTAAAAAAATTAAATAAAATGAAGAAAAATGAAAGTAAAATGAATGCGAACGACGCGGGTCGAAGCTGCGGCCACTGGTTGACAGGCCGATATTCGGACCACAAGGCTACATAAGACCCGTCGGGAGTCAGAAATTAAAGCGACGTGTTTATTTATTAGTTTAAACTCTATAATTGTGCAAATCCCTGCTTGAAAGCCATGTGTATATGTAAAGGAGTAATTCTGCGCATGCCCAGAATCTCTGACCGAATTTAGGCTTTTATTTCTAAAATGTCTTTATTTCGGACGTATTTTTAAATAAAATATTGAAATCCTTTTAAATTCTAGTCAATATATTAGTTCTTGAAAAGAAAAATCATGATTTTCACTAAACATACAGTTAAAAAAATTAAATAAAATGAAGAAAAATGAAAGTAAAATGAATGCGAACGACGCGGATCGAACCTGCGGCCACTGGTTGACAGGCCGATACTCGGACCACAAGGCTACATAAGACCCGTCGGGAGTCAGAAATTAAAGCGACGTGTTTATTTATTAGTTTAAACTCTATAATTGTGCAAATCCCTGCTGGAAAGCCATTCGTATGCGAGAAGGAGTATTTCTGCGCATGCCCAGAATCTCTGACCGAATGTAGGCTTTTATTTCTATTAATGTCTTTATTTCGGACGTATTTTTAAATACAATATTGAAATGTTTTTATATTCTAGTCAATATATTAGTTCTTGAAAAGAAAAATCATGATTTTCACTAAACATACAGTTAAAAAAAATTAAATAAAATGAAGAAAAATGAAAGTAAAATGAATGCGAACGACGCGGGTCGAAGCTGCGGCCACTGGTTGACAGGCCGATATTCGGACCACAAGGCTACATAAGACCCGTCGGGAGTCAGAAATTAAAGCGACGTGTTTATTTATTAGTTTAAACTCTATAATTGTGCAAATCCCTGCTTGAAAGCCATGTGTATATGTAAAGGAGTATTTCTGCGCATGCCCAGAATCTCTGACCGAATTTAGGCTTTTATTTCTAAAATGTCTTTATTTCGGACGTATTTTTAAATAAAATATTGAAATCCTTTTAAATTCTAGTCAATATATTAGTTCTTGAAAAGAAAAATCATGATTTTCACTAAACATACAGTTAAAAAAATTAAATAAAATGAAGAAAAATGAAAGTAAAATGAATGCGAACGACGCGGGTCGAAGCTGCGGCCACTGGTTGACAGGCCGATATTCGGACCACAAGGTTACATAAGACCCGTCGGGAGTCAGAAATTAAAGCGACGTGTTTATTTATTAGTTTAAACTCTATAATTGTGCAAATCCCTGCTTGAAAGCCATGTGTATATGTAAAGGAGTATTTCTGCGCATGCCCAGAATCTCTGACCGAATTTAGGCTTTTATTTCTAAAATGTCTTTATTTCGGACGTATTTTTAAATAAAATATTGAAATCCTTTTAAATTCTAGTCAATATATTAGTTCTTGAAAAGAAAAATCATGATTTTCACTAAACATACAGTTAAAAAAATTAAATGAAATGAAGAAAAATGAAAGTAAAATGAATGCGAACGACGCGGATCGAACCTGCGGCCACTGGTTGACAGGCCGATACTCGGACCACAAGGCTACATAAGACCCGTCGGGAGTCAGAAATTAAAGCGACGTGTTTATTTATTAGTTTAAACTCTATAATTGTGCAAATCCCTGCTGGAAAGCCATGTGTATATGAGAAGGAGTATTTCTGCGCATGCCCAGATTCTCTGACTGAATTTAGGCTTTTATTTCTAAAATGTCTTTATTTCGGACGTATTTTTAAATAAAATATTGAAATCTTTTTAAATTCTAGTCAATATATTAGTTCTTGAAAAGAAAAATCACGATTTTCACTAATCGTACAGTTAAAAAAAAATTAAATAAAATGAAGAAAAATGAAAGTAAAACGAATGCGAACGACGCGGTTGGAACCTGCGGCCACTGGTTGACAGGCCGATACTCGGACCACAAGGCTACATAAGATCCGCCAGGAGACAGAAATTAAAGCGACGTATTTATTTATTAGTTTAAACTCTATAATTGTGCAAATCCCTGCTTGAAAGCCATGTGTATACTAGAAGTAGTATTTCTGCGCATGTCCAGATTCTGTGACTGAATTTAGGCTTTTATTTCTAAAATGTTTTTATTTCGGACGTATTTTTAAATAAAATATTGAAATCTTTTTAAATTCTAGTCAATATATTAGTTCTTGAAAAGAAAAATTATGATTTTCACTAATCGTACAGTTAAAAAAAAATTAAATAAAATGAAGAAAAATGAAAGTAAAACGAATGCGAACGACGCGGTTCGAACCTGCGGCCACTGGTTGACAGGCCGACATTCCGACCACAAGGCTACATAAGATGCGTCGGGAGTCCGAAATTAAAGCTACGTGTTTATTTATTAGTTTAAACTCTATAATTGTGCAAATCCCTGCTGGAAAGCCATGTGTATATGAGAAGGAGTATTTCTGCGCATGCCCAGATTCTCTGACTGAATTTAGGCTTTTATTTCTAAAATGTCTTTATTTCGGACGTATTTTTAAATAAAATATTGAAATCTTTTTAAATTCTAGTCAATATATTAGTTCTTGAAAAGAAAAATCATGATTTTCACTAAACATGCAGTTAAAAAAATTAAATAAAATGAAGAAAAATGAAAGTAAAACGAATGCGAACGACAGGGATCGAACCTGCGGCCACTGGTTGACAGGCCGACAGTCCGACCACAAGGCTACATAAGATGCGTCGGGAGTCCGAAATTAAAGCGACGTGTTTATTTATTAGTTTAAACTCTATAATTGTGCAAATCCATGCTTGAAAGCCATGTGAATACGAGAAGGAGTATTTCTGCGCATGTCCACAATCTCTGACCGAATTTAGGCTTTTATTTCTAAAATGTCTTTATCTCGGACGTATTTTAAAATAAAATATTGAAATCTTTTTAAATTCTAGTCAATATGTTAGTTCTTGAAAAGAAAAATTATGATTTTCACTAAACTTACAGTTAAAAAAAAACTTAAATAAAATGAAAGTAAAACGAATGCGAACGACGCGGTTCGAACATGCGGCCACTGGTTGACAGGCCGATACTCGGACCACAAGGCTACATAAGATCCGCCAGGAGACAGAAATTAAAGCGACGTATTTATTTATTAGTTTAAACTGTATAATTGTTTAAATCCCTGCTTGAAATCCATGTGTATACTAGAAGTAGTATTTCTGCGCATGTCCAGAATCTCTGACCTAATTTACGCTTTTATTTCTTAAATATTTTTATTTCGGACGTATTTTTAAATAAAATATTGAAATCTTTTTAAATTCTAGTCAATATATTAGTTTTTGAAAAGAAAAATTATGATTTTCACTAAACATACAGTTAAAAAAAATTAAATAAAATGAAGAAAAATGAAAGTAAAATGAATGCGAACGACGCGGATCGAACCTGCGGCCACTGGTTGACAGACCGATACTCGAACCACAAGGCTACATAAGACCCGTCGGGAGTCAGAAATTAAAGCGACGTGTTTATTTATTAGTTTAAACTCTATAATTGTGCAAATCCCTGCTGGAAAGCCATTCGTATGCGAGAAGGAGTATTTCTGCGCATGCCCAGAATCTCTGACCGAATTTAGGCTTTTATTTCTATTAATGTCTTTATTTCGGACGTATTTTTAAATAAAATATTGAAATCTTTTTATATTCTAGTCAATATATTAGTTCTTGAAAAGAAAAATTATGATTTTCACTAAACATACAGTTAAAAAAAAATTAAATAAAATGAAGAAAAATGAAAGTAAAACGAATGCGAACGACGCGGATCGAACCTGCGGCCACTGGTTGACAGGCCGATACTCGGACCACAAGGCTACATAAGACCCGCCGGGAGTCAGAAATTAAAGCGATGTGTTTATTTATTAGTTTAAACTCTATAATTGTGCAAATCCCTGCTAGAAAGCCATGTGTATATGAGAAGGAATATTTCTGCGCATGCCCAGAATCTCTGACCGAATTTAGGCTTTTATTTCTAAAATGTCTTTATTTCGGACGTATTTTTAAATAAAATATTGAAATCTTTTTAAATTCTAGTCAATATATTAGTTCTTGAAAAGAAAAATTATGATTTTCACTAAACATACAGTTAAAAAAAATTAAATAAAATGAAAGTAAAACGAATGCCAACGTCGCGGATCGAACCTGCGGCCACTGGTTGACAGGCCGATATTCGGACCACAAGGCTACATAAGATCCTTCGGGAGTCAGAAATTAAAGCTACGTGTTTATTTATTAGTTTAAACTCTATAATTGTGCAAATCCATGCTTGAAAGCCATGTGAATACGAGAAGGAGTATTTCTGCGCATGTCCAGAATCTCTGACCTAATTTACGCTTTTATTTCTTAAATATTTTTATTTCGGACGTATTTTTAAATAAAATATTGAAATCTTTTTAAATTCTAGTCAATATATTAGTTCTTGAAAAGAAAAATTATGATTTTCACTAAACATACAGTTAAAAAAAATTAAATAAAATGAAAGTAAAACGAATGCCAACGACGCGGATCGAAACTGCGGCCACTGGTTGACAGGCCCATACTCGGACCACAAGTCTACATAAGACCCGTCGGGAGTCAGATATTAAAGCGACGTGTTTATTTATTAGTTTAAACTCTATAATTGTGCAAATCGATGCTGGAAAGCCATGTGTATATGAGAAGGAGTATTTCTGCGCATGCCCAGAATCTCTGACCGAATTTAGGCTTTTATTTCTAAAATGTCTTTATTTCGGAAGTATTTTTAAATAAAATATTGAAATCTTTTTAAATTCTAGTCAATATATTAGTTCTTGAAAAGAAAAATCATGATTTTCACTAAACATACAGTTAAAAAAAATTAAATAAAATGAAAGTAAAACGAATGCCAACGACGCGGATCGAAACTGCGGCCACTGGTTGACAGGCCGATACTCGGACCACAAGGCTACATAAGACCCGTCGGGAGTCAGAAATTAAAGCGACGTGTTTATTTATTAGTTTAAACTCTATAATTGTGCAAATCGATGCTGGAAAGCCATGTGTATATGAGAAGGAGTATTTCTGCGCATGCCCAGAATCTCTGACCGAATTTAGGCTTTTATTTCTAAAATGTCTTTATTTCGGAAGTATTTTTAAATAAAATATTGAAATCTTTTTAAATTCTAGTCAATATATTAGTTCTTGAAAAGAAAAATCATGATTTTCACTAAACATAAAGTTAAAAAAAATTAAATAAAATGAAAGTAAAACGAATGCGAACGACGCGGATCGAACCTGCGGCCACTGGTTGACAGGCCGATACTCGGACCACAAGGCTACATAAGAGCCTTCGGGAGTCAGAAATTAAAGCTACGTGTTTATTTATTAGTTTAAACTCTATAATTGTGCAAATCCCTGCTTGAAAGCCTTGGGTATACTAGAAGGAGTATTTCTGCGCATGTCCAGATTCTCTGACTGAATTTAGGCTTTTATTTTTAAATGTCTTCATTTCGGACGTATTTTTAAATAAAATATTGAAATCTTTTTAAATTCTATTCAATATATTAGTTCTTCAAAAGAAAAATCATGATTTTCACTAAACATGCAGTTAAAAAAATTAAATAAAAATAAGAAAAATGAAAGTAAAACGAATGCGAACGACAGGGATCGAACCTGCGGCCACTGGTTGACAGGCCGACAGTCCAACCACAAGGCTATATAAGATGCGTCGGGAGTCCGAAATTAAAGTGACGTGTTTATTTATTAGTTTAAAGTCTATAATTGTGCAAATCCATGCTTGAAAGCCATGTGAATACGAGAAGGTGTATTTCTGCGCATGTCCAGAATCTCTGACCTAATTTACGCTTTTATTTCTTAAATATTTTTATTTCGGACGTATTTTTAAATAAAATATTGAAATTTTTTTAAATTCTAGTCAATATATTAGTTCTTGAAAAGAAAAATTATGATTTTCACTAAACATACAGTTAAAAAAAATTAAATAAAATGAAAGTAAAACGAATGCCAACGACGCGGATCGAAACTGCGGCCACTGGTTGACAGGCCCATACTCGGACCACAAGTCTACATAAGACCCGTCGGGAGTCAGATATTAAAGCGACGTGTTTATTTATTAGTTTAAACTCTATAATTGTGCAAATCGATGCTGGAAAGCCATGTGTATATGAGAAGGAGTATTTCTGCGCATGCCCAGAATCTCTGACCGAATTTAGGCTTTTATTTCTAAAATGTCTTCATTTCGGACGTATTTTTAAATGAAATATTGAAATCTTTTTAAATTCTAGTCAATATATTAGTTCTTAAAAAAAATCATGATTTTCAATAAACATAAAGTTAAAAAAAATTAAATAAAATGAAGAAAAATGAAAGTAAAACGAATGCGAACGACGCGGATCGAACCTGCGGCCACTGGTTGACAGGCCGATACTAGGACCACAAGGCTACATAAGACCCGTCGGGAGTCAGAAATTAAAGCGACGTGTTTATTTATTAGTTTAAACTCTATAATTGTGCAAATCCCTGCTGGAAAGCCATTCGTATGCGAGAAGGAGTATTTCTGCGCATGCCCAGAATCTCTGACCGAATTTAGGCTTTTATTTCTATTAATGTCTTTATTTCTTACGTATTTTTAAATAAAATATTGAAATCTTTTTATATTCTAGTCAATATATTAGTTCTTGAAAAGAAAAATCATGATTTTCACTAATCGTACAGTTAAAAATTTTTTAAATAAAATGAAAGTAAAACGAACGCGAACGACGCGGTTCGAACCTGCGGCTACTAGTTGACAGGCCGACAGTCTGACCACAAGGCTACATAAGATGCGTCGAAAGTCAGAAATTAAAGCGACGTGTTTTTTTATTAGTTTAAACTCTATAATTGTGCAAATCCATGCTTGAAAGCCATGTGTATACGAGAAGGAGTATTTCTGCGCATGCCCAGAATCTCTGAATGAATTTACGCTTTTATTTCTAAAATGTCTTTACTTTGGAATTATTTTTAAATAAAATATTGAAATCTTTGTAAATTCATTTCGAAACATAAGTACTTGAAATGAAAAATTATTATTTTCACTAAACATAAAGTTAAAAAAAAAATAAATGAAACGAAAAATAGTGAAAGTAAAACGAATGCAAACGACGCGGATCGAACCTGCGGCCACTGGTTGACAGGCCGACAGCCCGACCGCAAGGCTACCTAAGATGCGTCGGGAGTCAGAAATTAAAGCGACATGTTTATTTATTAGTTTAAACTCTATAATTGTGCAAATCCATGCTTGAAAGCCATGTGTATACGAGAAGGAGTATTTCTGCGCATATCCAGAATCTATGACCGAATTTAGGCTTTTATTTCTAAAATGTCTTTATTTCGGACGTATTTTTAAATAAAATATTGAAATCTTTTTATATTCTAGTCAATATATTAGTTCATGAAAAGAAAAATTATAATATTCACTAAACATACAGTTAAAAAAAATTAAATAAAATGAAGAAAAATGAAAGTAAAACGAATGCGAACGCCGCGGATCGAACCTGCGGCCACTGGTTGACAGGCCGATACACGGACCACAAGTCTACATAAGACCCGCCGGGAGTCAGAAATTAAAGCGACGTGTTTATTTATTAGTTTAAACTCTATAATTGTGCAAATCCCTGCTAGAAAGCCATGTGTATATGAGAAGGAATATTTCTGCGCATGCCCAGAATCTCTGACCGAATTTAGGCTTTTATTTCTAAAATGTCTTTATTTCGGACGTATTTTTAAATAAAATATTGAAATCTTTTTAAATTCTAGTCAATATATTAGTTCTTGAAAAGAAAAATTATGATTTTCACTAAACATACAGTTAAAAAAAATTAAATAAAATGAAAGTAAAACGAATGCCAACGACGCGGATCGAACCTGCGGCCACTGGTTGACAGGCCGATACTCGGACCACAAGGCTACATAAGATCCTTCGGGAGTCAGAAATTAAAGCTACGTGTTTATTTATTAGTTTAAACTCTATAATTGTGCAAATCCCTGCTTGAAAGCCTTGGGTATACTAGAAGGAGTATTTCTGCGCATGTCCAGATTCTCTGACTGAATTTAGGCTTTTATTTCTAAAATGTCTTCATTTCGGACGTATTTTTAAATAAAATATTGAAATCTTTTTAAATTCTAGTCAATATATTAGTTCTTGAAAAGAAAAATCATGATTTTCACTAAACATGCAGTTAAAAAAATGAAATAAAATGAAGAAAAATGAAAGTAAAACGAATGCGAACGACAGGGATCGAACGTGCGGCCACTGGTTGACAGGCCGACAGTACGACCACAAGGCTACATAAGATGCGTCGGGAGTCCGAAATTAAAGCGACGTGTTTATTTATTAGTTTAAACTCTATAATTGTGCAAATCCATGCTTGAAAGCCATGTGAATACGAGAAGGAGTATTTCTGCGCATGTCCAGAATCTCTGACCTAATTTACGCTTTTATTTCTTAAATATTTTTATTTCGGACGTATTTTTAAATAAAATATTGAAATCTTTTTAAATTCTAGTCAATATATTAGTTCTTGAAAAGAAAAATTATGATTTTCACTAAACATACAGTTAAAAAAAATTAAATAAAATGAAAGTAAAACGAATGCCAACGACGCGGATCGAAACTGCGGCCACTGGTTGATATGCCCATACTCGGACCACAAGGCTACATAAGACCCGTCGGGAGTCAGAAATTAAAGCGACGTGTTTATTTATTAGTTTAAACTCTATAATTGTGCAAATCGATGCTGGAAAGCCATGTGTATATGAGAAGGAGTATTTCTGCGCATGCCCAGAATCTCTGACCGAATTTAGGCTTTTATTTCTAAAATGTCTTTATTTCGGAAGTATTTTTAAATAAAATATTGAAATCTTTTTAAATTCTAGTCAATATATTAGTTCTTGAAAAGAAAAATCATGATTTTCACTAAACATAAAGTTAAAAAAAATTAAATAAAATGAAAGTAAAACGAATGCGAACGACGCGGATCGAACCTGCGGCCACTGGTTGACAGGCCGATACTCGGACCACAAGGCTACATAAGAGCCTTCGGGAGTCAGAAATTAAAGCTACGTGTTTATTTATTAGTTTAAACTCTATAATTGTGCAAATCCCTGCTTGAAAGCCTTGGGTATACTAGAAGGAGTATTTCTGCGCATGTCCAGATTCTCTGACTGAATTTAGGCTTTTATTTCTAAAATGTCTTTATTTCGGACGTATTTTTAAATAAAATATTGAAATCTTTTTAAATTCTAGTCAATATATTAGTTCTTAAAAAAAATCATGATTTTCACTAAACATAAAGTTAAAAAAAATTAAATAAAATGAAGAAAAATGAAAGTAAAACGAATGCGAACGACGCGGATCGAACCTGCGGCCACTGGTTGACAGGCCGATACTAGGACCACAAGGCTACATAAGACCCGTCGGGAGTCAGAAATTAAAGCGACGTGTTTATTTATTAGTTTAAACTCTATAATTGTGCAAATCCCTGCTGGAAAGCCATTCGTATGCGAGAAGGAGTATTTCTGCGCATGCCCAGAATCTCTGACCGAATTTAGGCTTTTATTTCTATTAATGTCTTTATTTCTTACGTATTTTTAAATAAAATATTGAAATCTTTTTATATTCTAGTCAATATATTAGTTCTTGAAAAGAAAAATCATGATTTTCACTAATCGTACAGTTAAAAAAATTTTAAATAAAATGAAAGTAAAACGAACGCGAACGACGCGGTTCGAACCTGCGGCTACTAGTTGACAGGCCGACAGTCTGACCACAAGGCTACATAAGATGCGTCGAAAGTCAGAAATTAAAGCGACGTGTTTTTTTATTAGTTTAAACTCTATAATTGTGCAAATCCATGCTTGAAAGCCATGTGTATACGAGAAGGAGTATTTCTGCGCATGCCCAGAATCTCTGAATGAATTTACGCTTTTATTTCTAAAATGTCTTTACTTTGGAATTATTTTTAAATAAAATATTGAAATCTTTGTAAATTCATTTCGAAACATAAGTACTTGAAATGAAAAATTATTATTTTCACTAAACATAAAGTTAAAAAAAAAATAAATGAAACGAAAAATAGTGAAAGCAAAACGAATGCAAACGACGCGGATCGAACCTGCGGCCACTGGTTGACAGGCCGACAGCCCGACCGCAAGGCTACCTAAGATGCGTCGGGAGTCAGAAATTAAAGCGACATGTTTATTTATTAGTTTAAACTCTATAATTGTGCAAATCCATGCTTGAAAGCCATGTGTATACGAGAAGGAGTATTTCTGCGCATATCCAGAATCTATGACCGAATTTAGGCTTTTATTTCTAAAATGTCTTTATTTCGGACGTATTTTTAAATAAAATATTGAAATCTTTTTATATTCTAGTCAATATATTAGTTCATGAAAAGAAAAATTATAATTTTCACTAAACATACAGTTAAAAAAAATTAAATAAAATGAAGAAAAATGAAAGTAAAACGAATGCGAACGCCGCGGATCGAACCTGCGGCCACTGGTGGACAGGCCGATACTCGGACCACAAGGCTACATAAGACCCGCCGGGAGTCAGAAATTAAAGCGATGTGTTTATTTATTAGTTTAAACTCTATAATTGTGCAAATCCCTGCTAGAAAGCCATGTGTATATGAGAAGGAATATTTCTGCGCATGCCCAGAATCTCTGACCGAATTTAGGCTTTTATTTCTAAAATGTCTTTATTTCGGACGTATTTTTAAATAAAATATTGAAATCTTTTTAAATTCTAGTCAATATATTAGTTTTTGAAAAGAAAAATTATGATTTTCACTAAACATACAGTTAAAAAAAATTAAATAAAATGAAAGTAAAACGAATGCCAACGACGCGGATCGAACCTGCGGCCACTGGTTGACAGGCCGATACTCGGACCACAAGGCTACATAAGATCCTTCGGGAGTCAGAAATTAAAGCTACGTGTTTATTTATTAGTTTAAACTCTATAATTGTGCAAATCCCTGCTTGAAAGCCTTGGGTATACTAGAAGGAGTATTTCTGCGCATGTCCAGATTCTCTGACTGAATTTAGGCTTTTATTTCTAAAATGTCTTCATTTCGGACGTATTTTTAAATAAAATATTGAAATCTTTTTAAATTCTAGTCAATATATTAGTTCTTGAAAAGAAAAATCATGATTTTCACTAAACATGCAGTTAAAAAAATGAAATAAAATGAAGAAAAATGAAAGTAAAACGAATGCGAACGACAGGGATCGAACGTGCGGCCACTGGTTGACAGGCCGACAGTCCGACCACAAGGCTACATAAGATGCGTCGGGAGTCCGAAATTAAAGCGACGTGTTTATTTATTAGTTTAAACTCTATAATTGTGCAAATCCATGCTTGAAAGCCATGTGAATACGAGAAGGAGTATTTCTGCGCATGTCCAGAATCTCTGACCTAATTTACGCTTTTATTTCTTAAATATTTTTATTTCGGACGTATTTTTAAATAAAATATTGAAATCTTTTTAAATTCTAGTCAATATATTAGTTCTTGAAAAGAAAAATTATGATTTTCACTAAACATACAGTTAAAAAAAATTAAATAAAATGAAAGTAAAACGAATGCCAACGACGCGGATCGAAACTGCGGCCACTGGTTGATATGCCCATACTCGGACCACAAGGCTACATAAGACCCGTCGGGAGTCAGAAATTAAAGCGACGTGTTTATTTATTAGTTTAAACTCTATAATTGTGCAAATCGATGCTGGAAAGCCATGTGTATATGAGAAGGTGTATTTCTGCGCATGCCCAGAATCTCTGACCGAATTTAGGCTTTTATTTCTAAAATGTCTTTATTTCGGACGTATTTTTAAATAAAATATTGAAATCTTTTTATATTCTAGTCAATATATTAGTTCATGAAAAGAAAAATTATAATTTTCACTAAACATACAGTTAAAAAAAATTAAATAAAATGAAGAAAAATGAAAGTAAAACGAATGCGAACGCCGCGGATCGAACCTGCGGCCACTGGTTGACAGGCCGATACACGGACCACAAGTCTACATAAGATCCGTCGGGAGACAGAAATTAAAGCGACGTGTTTATTTATTAGTTTAAACTCTATAATTGTGCAAATCCCTGCTTGAAAGCCATGTGTATACTAGAAGGAGTATTTCTGCGCATGTCCAGATTCTCTGACCGAATTTAGGCTTTCATTTCTAAAATGTCTTTATTTCGGACGTATTTTTAAATAAAATATTGAAATCTTTTTAAATTCTAGTCAATATATTAGTTCTTGAAAAGAAAAATCATGATTTTCAGTAATCATACAGTTAAAAAAAATTAAATAAAATGAAAGTAAAACGAACGCGAACGACGCGGATCGAACCTGCGGCCACTGGTTGACAGGCCGATATTCGGACCACAAGGCTACATAAAACCCGTCGGAAGTCAAAAATTAAAGCGACGTGTTTATTTATTAGTTTAAACTCTATAATTGTGCAAATCCCTGCTTGAAAGCCATGGGTATACTAGAAGGAGTATTTCTGCGCATGTCCAGATTCTCGGACTGAATTTAGGCTTTTATTTCTAAAATGTCTTTATTTCGGACGTATTTTTAAATAAAATATTGAAATCTTTTTAAATTCTAGTCAATATATTAGTTCTTGAAAAGAAAAATTATGATTATCACTAAACATACAGTTAAAAAAAAATTAAATAAAATGGAGAAAAATGAAAGTAAAACGAATGCGAACGACGCGGATCGAACCTGCGGCCACTGGTTGACAGGCCGATACACGGACCACAAGTCTACATAAGATCCGTCGGGAGACAGAAATTAAAGCGACGTGTTTATTTGTTAGTTTAAACTGTATAATTGTGCAAATCCCTGCTGGAAAGCCATGTTTATATGAGAAGGAGTATTTCTGCGCATGCCCAGAATCTCTGACCGAATTTAGGCTTTTATTTCTAAAATGTCTTTATTTCGGACGTATTTTTAAATAAAATATTGAAATCTTTTTAAATTCTAGTCAATATATTAGTTCTTGAAAAGAAAAATTATGATTTTCACTAAACATACAGTTAAAAAAAATTAAATAAAATGAAAGTAAAACGAATGCCGACGACACGGATCGAAACTGCGGCCACTGGTTGACAGGCCGATACTCGGACCACAAGGCTACATAAGATGCGTCGGGAGTCAGAAATTAAAGCGACCTGTTTATTTATTAGTTTAAACTCTATAATTGTGCAAATCCATGCTTGAAAGCCATGTGTATACGAGAAGGAGTATTTCTGCGCATGTCCAGAATCTCTGACTGAATTTAGGCTTTTATTTGTAAAATGTCTTTATTTCGGACGTATTTTTAAATAAAATATTGAAATCTTTTTAAATTCTAGTCAATATATTAGTTCTTGAAAAGAAAAATTATGATTTTCAATAACATACAGTTAAAAAAAAATTAAATAAAATGGAGAAAAATGAAAGTAAAACGAATGCGAACGACGCGGATCGAACCTGCGGCTACTGTTTGACAGGCCGATACTCGGACCACAAGGCTACATAAGACCCGTCGGGAGTCAGAAATTAAAGCGACGTGTTTATTTATTAGTTTAAACTCTATAATTGTGCAAATCCCTGCTGGAAAGCCATGTGTATATGAGAAGGAGTATTTCTGCGCATGCCCAGAATCTCTGACCGAATTTAGGCTTTTATTTCTAAAATGTCTTTATTTCGGACGTATTTTTAAATAAAATATTGAAATCTTTTTATATTCTAGTCAATATATTAGTTCATGAAAAGAAAAATTATAATTTTCACTAAATATACAGTTAAAAAAAATTTAAAAAAATGAAGAAAAATGAAAGTAAAACGAATGCGAACGACCGGGATCGAACCTGCGGCCACTGCTTGACAGGCCGACAGTCTGACCACAAGGCTACATAAGATGCGTCGAAAGTCAGAAATTAAAGCGACATGTTTATTTATTAGTTTAAACTCTATAATTGTGCAAATCAATGCTTGAAAGCCATGTGTATACGAGAAGGAGTATTTCTGCGCATGTCCAGAATCTCTGACCTAATTTACGCTTTTATTTCTAAAATGTCTTTACTTTGGAATTATTTTTAAATAAAATATTGAAATCTTTTGATATTCTAGTCAATATATTAGTTCTTGAAAAGAAAAATCATGATTTTCACTAATCATACAGTTAAAAAAAAATTAAATAAAATGAAAAAAAATGAAAGTAAAACGAATGCGAACGACGCGGATCGAACCTGCGGCCACTGTTTGACAGGCCGATACTCGGACCACAGGGCTACATAAGATGCGTCGGGAGTCAGAAATTAAAGCGACGTGTTTATTTATTAGTTTAAACTCTATAATTGTGCAAATCCATGCTTGAAAGCCATGTGTATACGAGAAGGAGTATTTCTGCGCATGCCCAGAATTTCTGAATGAATTTACGCTTTTATTTCTAAAATGTCTTTACTTTGGAATTATTTTTAAATAAAATATTGAAATCTTTGTAAATTCAGGTCGAAACATAAGTACTTCAAATGAAAAATTATTATTTTCACTAAACTTAAAGTTAAAAAAAAATAAATGAAACGAAAAATAGTGAAAGTAAAACGAATGCAAACGACGCGGATCGAACCTGCGGCCACTGGTTGACAGGCCGACAGCCCGTCCGCAAGGCTACCTAAGATGCGTCGGGAGTCAGAAATTAAAGCGACATGTTTATTTATTAGTTTAAACTCTATAATTGTGCAAATCCATGCTTGAAAGCCATGTGTATACGAGAAGGAGTATTTCTGCGCATATCCAGAATCTATGACCGAATTTAGGCTTTTATTTCTAAAATGTCTTTATTTCGGACGTATTTTTAAATAAAATATTGAAATCTTTTTATATTCTAGTCAATATATTAGTTCATGAAAAGAAAAATTATAATTTTCACTAAATATACAGTTAAAAAAAATTAAATAAAATGAAGAAAAATGAAAGTAAAACGAAAGCGAACGCCGCGGATCAAACCTGCGGCCACTGGTTGACAGGCCGATACACGGACCACAAGTCTACATAAGATCCGTCGGGAGACAGAAATTAAAGCGACGTGTTTATTTATTAGTTTAAACTCTATAATTGTGCAAATCCCTGCTTGAAAGCCATGTGTATACTAGAAGGAGTATTTCTGCGCATGTCCAGATTCTCTGACCGAATTTAGGCTTTCATTTCTAAAATGTCTTTATTTCGGACGTATTTTTAAATAAAATATTGAAATCTTTTTAAATTCTAGTCAATATATTAGTTCTTGAAAAGAAAAATTATGATTTTCACTAAATATACAGTTAAAAAAAATTTAAAAAAATGAAGAAAAATGAAAGTAAAACGAATGCGAACGACCGGGATCGAACCTGCGGCCACTGCTTGACAGGCCGACAGTCTGACCACAAGGCTACATAAGATGCGTCGAAAGTCAGAAATTAAAGCGACATGTTTATTTATTAGTTTAAACTCTATAACTGTGCAAATCAATGCTTGAAAGCCATGTGTATACGAGAAGGAGTATTTCTGCGCATGTCCAGAATCTCTGACCTAATTTACGATTTTATTTCTAAAATGTCTTTACTTTGGAATTATTTTTAAATAAAATATTGAAATCTTTTGATATTCTAGTCAATATATTAGTTTTTGAAAAGAAAAATTATGATTTTCACTAAACATACAGTTAAAAAAAATTAAATAAAATGAAGAAAAATGAAAGTAAAACGAATGCGAACGACGCGGATCGAACATGCGGCCACTAGTTGACAGGCCGATATTCGGACCACAAGGCTACATAAGACCCGTCGGGAGTCAAAAATTAAAGCGACGTGTTTATTTATTAGTTTAAACTCTATAATTGTGCAAATCCCTGCTTGAAAGCCATGTGTATACTAGAAGGAGTATTTCTGCGCATGTCCAGATTCTGTGACTGAATTTAGGGTTTTATTTCTAAAATGTCTTTATTTCGGACGTATTTTTAAATAAAATATTGAAATCTTTTTAAATTCTAGTCAATATATTAGTTTTTGAAAAGAAAAATTATGATTTTCACTAAACATACAGTTAAAAAAAATTAAATAAAATGAAGAAAAATGAAAGTAAAACGAATGCGAACGACGCGGATCGAACCTGCAGCCACTGGTTGACAGGCCGATACTCGGACCACAAGGCTACATAAGATCCGTAGGTAGTCAAAAATTAAAGCGACGTGATTATTTATTAGTTTAAACTCTATAATTGAGCAAATCCCTGCTTGAAAGCCATGGGTATACTAGAAGGAATATTTCTGCGCATGTCCAGATTCTCTGACCGAATTTAGGCTTTTATTTCTAAAATGTCTTTATTTCGGACGTATTTTTAAATAAAATATTGAAATCTTTTTAAATTCTATTCAATATATTAGTTCTTGAAAAGAAAAATTATGATTTTCACTAAACATACAGTTAAAAAAAAATTAAATAAAATGGAGAAAAATGAAAGTAAAACGAATGCGAACGACGCGGATCGAACCTGCGGCCACTGGTTGACAAGCCGACACTCGGACCACAAGGCAACATAAGACCAGTCGGGAGTCAGAAATTAAAGCGACGTGTTTATTTATTAGTTTAAACTTTATAATTGTGCAAATCCCTGCTGGAAAGCCATGTGTATATGAGAAGGAGTATTTCTGCGCATGCCCAGAATCTCTGACCGAATTTAGGCTTTTATTTCTAAAATGTCTTTATTTCGGACGTATTTTTAAATAAAATATTGAAATCTTTTTAAATTCTAGTCAATAAATTAGTTTTTGAAAAGAAAAATTATGATTTTCACTAAACATACAGTTAAAAAAAATTAAATAAAATGAAGAAAAATGAAAGTAAAACGAATGCGAACGACGCGGATCGAACATGCGGCCACTAGTTGACAGGCCGACAGTCCGACCACAAGACTACATAAGATGCTTCGGGAGTCAGAAATTAAAGCGACGTGTTTATTTATTAGTTTAAACTCCATAATTGTGCAAATCCATGCTTGAAAGCCATGTGTATACGAGAAAGAGTATTTCTGCGCATGTCCAGAATCTCTGACCGAATTTAGGCTTTTATTTCTAAAATGTCTTTATTTCGAACGTATTTTAAAATTAAATATTGAAGTCTTTTTAAATTCTAGTCAATATATTAGTTCTTGAAAAGAAAAATTATGATTTTCACTAAACATACAGTTAAAAAAAATTAAATAAAAGGAAAGTAAAACGAATGCCGACGACGCGGATCGAAACTGCGGCCACTGGTTGACAGGCCGATACTCGGACCACAAGGCTACATAAGATGCGTCGGGAGTCAGAAATTAAAGCGACCTGTTTATTTATTAGTTTAAACTCTATAATTGTGCAAATCCATGCTTGAAAGCCATGTGTATACGAGAAGGAGTATTTCTGCGCATGTCCAGAATCTCTGACTGAATTTAGGCTTTTATTTCTAAAATGTCTTTATTTCGGACGTATTTTTAAATAAAATATTGAAATCTTTTTAAATTCTAGTCAATATATTAGTTCTTGAAAAGAAAAATTATGATTTTCACTAAACATACAGTTAAAAATAAATTAAATAAAATGAAGAAAAATGAAAGTAAAACGAATGCGAATGACCGGGGTCGAACCTGCGGCCACTGCTTGACAGGCCGACAGTCTGAACACAAGGCTACATAAGATGCGTCGGGAGTCAGAAATTAAAGCGACATGTTTATTTATTAGTTTAAACTCTATAATTGTGCAAATCAATGCTTGAAAGCCATGTGTATACGAGAATTAGTATTTCTGCGCATGTCCAGAATCTCTGACCTAATTTACGCTTTTATTTCTAAAATGTCTTTACTTAGGAATTATTTTTAAATAAAATATTGAAATCTTTTTATATTCTAGTCAATATATTAGTTCTTGAAAAGAAAAATCATGATTTTCACTAATCATACAGTTAAAAAAAATTAAATAAAATGAAGAAAAATGAAAGTAAAACGAATGCGAACGACGCGGATCGAACCTGCGGCCACTGGTTGACAGGCCGATACTCGGACCACAAGGCTACATAAGATGCGTCGGGGGTCAGAAATTAAAGCGACGTGTTTATTTATTAGTTTAAACTCTATAATTGTGCAAATCCATGCTTGAAGCCATGTGTATACGAGAAGGAGTATTTCTGCGCCTGTCCAGAATCTCTGAACTAATTTACGCTTTTACTTCTTAAATATTTTTATTTCGGACGTATTTTTAAATAAAATATTGAAATCTTTTTAAATTCTAGTCAATATATTAGTTCTTGAAAAGAAAAATTATGATTTTCACTAAACATACAGTTAAAAAAAATTAAATAAAATGAAAGTAAAACGAATGCCGACGACGCGGATCGAAACTGCGGCCACTGGTTGACAGGCCGATACTCGGACCACAAGGCTACATCAGATGCGTCGGGAGTCAGAAATTAAAGCGACCTGTTTATTTATTAGTTTAAACTCTATAATTGTGCAAATCCATGCTTGAAAGCCATGTGTATACGAGAAGGAGTATTTCTGCGCATGTCCAGAATCTCTGACTGAATTTATCCTTTTATTTCTAAAATGTCTTTATTTCGGACGTATTTTTAAATAAAATATTGAAATCTTTTTAAATTCTAGTCAATATATTAGTTCTTGAAAAGAAAAATTATGATTTTCACTAAACATACAGTTAAAAATAAATTAAATAAAATGAAGAAAAATGAAAGTAAAACGAATCCGAACGACGCGGATCGAAACTGCGGCCACTGGTTGACAGGCCGACACTCAGACCACAAGGCTACATAAGAACCATCGGGAGTCAGAAATTAAAGCGATGTGTTTATTTATTAGTTTAAACTCTATAATTGTGCAAATCCCTTCTGGAAAGCCTTGTGTATATGAGAAGGAGTATTTCTGCGCATGCCCAGAATCTCTGACCGAATTTAGGCTTTTATTTCTAAAATGTCTTTATTTCGGACGTATTTTAAAATTAAATATTGAAGTCTTTTTAAATTCTAGTCAATATATTAGTTCTTGAAAAGAAAAATCATGATTTTCACTAAACATGCAGTTAAAAAAAATTAAATAAAATGAAGAAAAATGAAAGTAAAACGAATGCGAAAGACATTGATCGAACCTTCGGCCACTGGTTGACAGGCCGACTGTCCGACCACAAGGCTACATAAGATGCGTCGGTAGTCAGAAATTAAAGCGACGTGTTTATTTATTAGTTTAAACTCTATAATTGTGCAAATCCATGCTTGAAAGCCATGTGTATACGAGAAGGAGTATTTCTGCGCATGCCCAGAATCTCTGACAGAATTTAGGCTTTTATTTTTAAAATGTTTTTATTTCGGACGTATTTTTAAATAAAATATTGAAATCTTTTTAAATTCTAGTCAATATTTTAGTTCTTGAAAAGAAAAATTATGATTTTCACTAAATATACAGTTAAAAAAAATTTAAAAAAATGAAAGTAAAACGAATGCGAACGACCGGGATCGAACCTGCGGCCACTGCTTGACAGGCCGACAGTCTGACCACAAGGCTACATAAGATGCGTCGGGAGTCAGAAATTAAAACGACATGTTTATTTATTAGTTTAAACTCTATAATTGTGCAAATCAATGCTTGAAAGCCATGTGTATACGAGAAGGAGTATTTCTGCGCATGTCCAGAATCTCTGACCTAATTTACGCTTTTATTTCTAAAATGTCTTTACTTTGGAATTATTTTTAAATAAAATATTGAAATCTTTGTAAATTCAGGTCGAAACATAAGTACTTGAAATGAAAAATTATTATTTTCACTAAACTTAAAGTTAAAAAAAAATAAATGAAACGAAAAATAGTGAAAGTAAAACGAATGCGAACGACGCGGATCGAACCTGCGGCCACTGGTTGACAGGCCGATACTCGGACCACAAGGCTACATAAGATGCGTCGGGGGTCAGAAATTAAAGCGACATGTTTATTCATTAGTTTAAACTCTATAATTGAGCAAATCCCTGCTTGAAAGCCATGTGTATACGAGAAGGAGTATTTCTGCGCAAGCCCAGAATCTCTGACCGAATTTAGGCTTTTATTTCTAAAATGTCTTTATTTCGGACGTATTTTTAAATAAAATATTGAAATCTTTTTATATTCTAGTCAATATATTAGTTCATGAAAAGAAAAATTATAATTTTCACTAAACATACAGTTAAAAAAAATTAAATAAAATGAAGAAAAATGAAAGTAAAACGAATGCGAACGCCGCGGATCGGATCTGCGGCCACTGGTTGACATTCCGATACTCGGACCACAATGCTACATAAGATCCGTCGGGAATCAGAAATTAAAGCGACGTGTTTATTCACTAGTTTAAACTATAATTGTGCAAATCCCTGCTTGAAAGCCATGCGTATACGAGAAGGAGTATTTCTGCGCATGCCCAGAATCTCTGACCGAATTTAGGCTTTTATTTCTAAAATGTCTTTATTTCGGACGTATTTTTAAATAAAATATTGAAATCTTTTTATATTATAGTCAATATATTAGTTCTTGAAAAGAAAAATTATGATTTTCACTATACTTACAGTTAAAAATAAAATAAATAAATAGATGAAAAATGAAAGTAAAACGAATGCGAGCGACAGTGATCGAACCTGCGGCCACTAGTTTGCAGGCCGACAGTCCGACCACAAGGCTACATAAGATGCTTCGGGTGTCAGAAATTAGAGCGACGTGTTTATTCATTAGTTTAAACTCTATAATTGTGCAAATCCCTGCTTGAAAGCCATGTGTATACGAGAAGGAGTATTTCTGCGCATGTCCAGAATCTCTGACCGAATTTAGGCTTTTATTTCTAAAATATTTTTATTTAGGAAGTAATTTTCAATAAAATATTGAAATCTTTTTAAATTCTAGTCAATATATTAGTTCTTGAAAAGAAAAATTATGATTTTCACTAAACTTACAGTTAAAAAAAAATGAAGAAAAATGAAAGTAAATCGAACGCGAACGACACGGGTCGAACCTGCGGCCACTGGTTGACAGGCCGATAGTCGGACCACAATTCTACATAAGATCCGTCGGGAGACAGAAATTAAAGCGACGTGTTTATTTATTAGATTAAACTCTACAATTGTGCAAATCCATGCTTGAAAGCCATGTGTATACGAGAAGGAGTATTTCTGCGCATGTCAAGCATCTCTGAAAGAATTTATGCTTTTATTTCTAAAATGTCTTTATTTCGGACGTATTTTTAAATAAAATATTGAAATCTTTTTAAATTCTAGTCAATATATTAGTTTTTGAAAAGAAAAATTATGATTTTCACTAAACATACTGTTAAAAAAAATTAAATAAAATGAAGAAAAATGAAAGTAAAACGAATGCGAACGACGCGGATCGAACATGCGGCCACTGTTTGACAGGCCGATACTCGGACCACAAGGCTACATAAGACCCGTCGGGAGTCAGAAATTAAAGCGACGTGTTTATTTATTAGTTTAAACTGTATAATTGTGCAAATCCCTGCTGGAAAGCCATGTGTATATGAGAAGGAGTATTTCTGCGCATGCCCAGAATCTCTGACCGAATTTAGGCTTTTATTTCTAAAATGTCTTTATTTCGGACGTATTTTTAAATAAAATATTGAAATCTTTTTAAATTCTAGTCAATATATTAGTTCTTGAAAAGAAAAATTATGATTTTCACTAAACATACAGATAAAAAAAATTAAATAAAATGAAAGTAAAACGAATGCCGACGACACGGATCGAAACTGCGGCCACTGGTTGACAGGCCGATACTCGGACCACAAGGCTACATAAGATGCGTCGGGAGTCAGAAATTAAAGCGACGTGTTTATTTATTATTTTAAACTACAATTGTGCAAATCCATGCTTGAAAGCCATGTGTATACGAGAAGGAGTATTTTTGCGCATGTCCAGCATCTCTGACAGAATTTAGGCTTTTATTTCTAAAATGTTTTTATTTCGGACGTATTTTTAAATAAAATTTTGAAATCTTTTTAAATTCTAGTGAATATATTAGTTCTTGAAAAGAAAAATTATGATTTTCACTAAATATACAGTTAAAAAAAATTTAAAAAAATGAAGAAAAATGAAAGTAAAACGAATGCGAATGACCGGGATCGAACCTGCGGCCACTGCTTGACAGGCCGACAGTCTGACCACAAGGCTACATAAGATGCGTCGAAAGTCAGAAATTAAAGCGACATGTTTATTTATTAGTTTAAACTCTATAATTGTGCAAATCAATGCTTGAAAGCCATGTGTATACGAGAAGGAGTATTTCTGCGCATGTCCAGAATCTCTGACCTAATTTACGCTTTTATTTCTAAAATGTCTTTACTTTGGAATTATTTTTAAATAAAATATTGAAATCTTTGTAAATTCAGGTCGAAACATAAGTACTTGAAATGAAAAATTATTATTTTCACTAAACTTAAAGTTAAAAAAAAATAAATGAAACGAAAAATAGTGAAAGTAAAACGAATGCAAACGACGCGGATCGAACCTGCGGCCACTGGTTGACAGGCCGACAGCCCGTCCGCAAGGCT
The DNA here is from genome assembly GCF_947563725.1 of Argiope bruennichi. Lineage (NCBI taxonomy): Eukaryota > Metazoa > Arthropoda > Arachnida > Araneae > Araneidae > Argiope > Argiope bruennichi. The sequence goes on from NC_079152.1 coordinate 3,360,705, forward strand.
ACCTAAGATGCGTCGGGAGTCAGAAATTAAAGCGACATGTTTATTTATTAGTTTAAACTCTATAATTGTGCAAATCCATGCTTGAAAGCCATGTGTATACGAGAAGGAGTATTTCTGCGCATATCCAGAATCTATGACCGAATTTAGGCTTTTATTTCTAAAATGTCTTTATTTCGGACGTATTTTTAAATAAAATATTGAAATCTTTTTATATTCTAGTCAATATATTAGTTCATGAAAAGAAAAATTATAATTTTCACTAAACATACAGTTAAAAAAAATTAAATAAAATGAAGAAAAATGAAAGTAAAACGAATGCGAACGCCGCGGATCAAACCTGCGGCCACTGGTTGACAGGCCGATACACGGACCACAAGTCTACATAAGATCCGTCGGGAGTCAGAAATTAAAACGACCTGTTTATTTATTAGTTTAAACTCTATAATTGTGCAAATCCATGCTTGAACGCCATGTGTATACGAGAAGGAGTATTTCTGCGCATGTCCAGAATCTCTGACTGAATTTAGGCTTTTATTTCTAAAATGTCTTTATTTCGGACGTATTTTTAAATAAAATATTGAAATCTTTTTAAATTCTAGTCAATATATTAGTTCTTGAAAAGAAAAATAATGATTTTCACTAAACATACAGTTAAAAATAAATTAAATAAAATGAAGAAAAATGAAAGTAAAACGAATGCGAATTACCGAGGTCGAACCTGCGGCCACTGCTTGACAGGCCGACAGTCTGAACACAAGGCTACATAAGATGCGTCGGGAGTCAGAAATTAAAGCGACATGTTTATTTATTAGTTTAAACTCTATAATTGTGCAAATCAATGCTTGAAAGCCATGTGTATACGAGAATTAGTATTTCTGCGCATGTCCAGAATCTCTGACCTAATTTACGCTTTTATTTCTAAAATGTCTTTACTTAGGAATTATTTTTAAATAAAATATTGAAATCTTTTTATATTCTAGTCAATATATTAGTTCTTGAAAAGAAAAATCATGATTTTCACTAATCATACAGTTAAAAAAAATTAAATAAAATGAAGAAAAATGAAAGTAAAACGAATGCGAACGACGCGGATCGAACCTGCGGCCACTGGTTGACAGGCCGATACTCGGACCACAAGGCTACATAGGATGCGTCGGGGGTCAGAAATTAAAGCGACGTGTTTATTTATTAGTTTAAACTCTATAATTGTGCAAATCCATGCTTGAAGCCATGTGTATACGAGAAGGAGTATTTCTGCGCATGTCCAGCATCTCTGACAGAATTTAGGCTTTTATTTCTAAAATGTTTTTATTTCGGAAGTATTTTTAAATAAAATATTGAAATCTTTTTAAATTCTAGTCAATATATTAGCTCTTGAAAAGAAAAATCATGATTTTCACTAAACATACAGATAAAAAAAAATTAAATAAAATGAAAGTAAAACGAATGCGAGCTACGCGGATCGAACCTGCGGCCACTGGGTGACAGGCCGACAGTCTGACCACAAGGCTACATAAGATGCGTCGGGAAACAGAAATTAAAGCGACGTGATTATTTATTAGTTTAAACTCTACAATTGTGGAAATCCATGCTTGAAAGCCATGTGTATACGAGAAGGAGTATTTCTGCGCATGTCCAGCATCTCTGACAGAATTTAGGCTTTTATTTCTAAAAAGTTTTTATTTCGGAAGTATTTTTAAATAAAATATTGAAATCTTTTTAAATTCTAGTCAATATATTAGCTCTTGAAAAGAAAAATCATGATTTTCACTAAACATACAGATAAAAAAAAAATTAAATAAAATGAAAGTAAAACGAATGCGAATGACGCAGATCGAACCTTCGGCCACTGGTTGACAGGCCAACAGTCCGACCACAAGACTACATAAGATGCTTCGGGAGTCATAAATTAAAGCTACGTGTTTATTTATTAGTTTAAACTCTATAATTGTGCAAATCCATGCTTGAAAGCCATGTGTATACGAGAAGGAGTATTTCTGCGCCTGTCCAGAATCTCTGAACTAATTTACGCTTTTACTTCTTAAATATTTTTATTTCGGACGTATTTTTAAATAAAATATTGAAATCTTTTTAAATTCTAGTCAATATATTAGTTCTTGAAAAGAAAAATTATGATTTTCACTAAACATACAGTTAAAAAAAATTAAATAAAATGAAAGTAAAACGAATGCCGACGACGCGGATCGAAACTGCGGCCACTGGTTGACAGGCCGATACTCGGACCACAAGGCTACATCAGATGCGTCGGGAGTCAGAAATTAAAGCGACCTGTTTATTTATTAGTTTAAACTCTATAATTGTGCAAATCCATGCTTGAAAGCCATGTGTATACGAGAAGGAGTATTTCTGCGCATGTCCAGAATCTCTGACTGAATTTATCCTTTTATTTCTAAAATGTCTTTATTTCGGACGTATTTTTAAATAAAATATTGAAATCTTTTTAAATTCTAGTCAATATATTAGTTCTTGAAAAGAAAAATTATGATTTTCACTAAACATACAGTTAAAAATAAATTAAATAAAATGAAGAAAAATGAAAGTAAAACGAATCCGAACGACGCGGATCGAAACTGCGGCCACTGGTTGACAGGCCGACACTCAGACCACAAGGCTACATAAGAACCATCGGGAGTCAGAAATTAAAGCGACGTGTTTATTTATTAGTTTAAACTCTATAATTGTGCAAATCCCTTCTGGAAAGCCTTGTGTATATGAGAAGGATTATTTCTGCGCATGCCCAGAATCTCTGACCGAATTTAGGCTTTTATTTCTAAAATGTCTTTATTTCGGACGTATTTTAAAATTAAATATTGAAGTCTTTTTAAATTCTAGTCAATATATTAGTTCTTGAAAAGAAAAATCATGATTTTCACTAAACATGCAGTTAAAAAAAATTAAATAAAATGAAGAAAAATGAAAGTAAAACGAATGCGAAAGACATTGATCGAACCTTCGGCCACTGGTTGACAGGCCGACTGTCCGACCACAAGGCTACATAAGATGCGTCGGTAGTCAGAAATTAAAGCGACGTGTTTATTTATTAGTTTAAACTATAATTGTGCAAATCCATGCTTGAAAGCCATGTGTATACGAGAAGGAGTATTTCTGCGCATGCCCAGAATCTCTGACAGAATTTAGGCTTTTATTTTTAAAATGTTTTTATTTCGGACGTATTTTTAAATAAAATATTGAAATCTTTTTAAATTCTAGTCAATATTTTAGTTCTTGAAAAGAAAAATTATGATTTTCACTAAATATACAGTTAAAAAAAATTAAAAAAAATGAAAGTAAAACGAATGCGAACGGCCGGGATCGAACCTGCGGCCACTGCTTGACAGGCCGACAGTCTGACCACAAGGCTACATAAGATGCGTCGGGAGTCAGAAATTAAAACGACATGTTTATTTATTAGTTTAAACTCTATAATTGTGCAAATCAATGCTTGAAAGCCATGTGTATACGAGAAGGAGTATTTCTGCGCATGTCCAGAATCTCTGACCTAATTTACGCTTTTATTTCTAAAATGTCTTTACTTTGGAATTATTTTTAAATAAAATATTGAAATCTTTGTAAATTCAGGTCGAAACATAAGTACTTGAAATGAAAAATTATTATTTTCACTAAACTTAAAGTTAAAAAAAAATAAATGAAACGAAAAATAGTGAAAGTAAAACGAATGCGAACGACGCGGATCGAACCTGCGGCCACTGGTTGACAGGCCGATACTCGGACCACAAGGCTACATAAGATGCGTCGGGGGTCAGAAATTAAAGCGACATATTTATTCATTAGTTTAAACTCTATAATTGAGCAAATCCCTGCTTGAAAGCCATGTGTATACGAGAAGGAGTATTTCTGCGCATGCCCAGAATCTCTGACCGAATTTAGGCTTTTATTTCTAAAATGTCTTTATTTCGGACGTATTTTTAAATAAAATATTGAAATCTTTTTATATTCTAGTCAATATATTAGTTCATGAAAAGAAAAATTATAATTTTCACTAAACATACAGTTAAAAAAAATTAAATAAAATGAAGAAAAATGAAAGTAAAACGAATGCGAACGCCGCGGATCGGATCTGCGGCCACTGGTTGACATTCCGATACTCGGACCACAATGCTACATAAGATCCGTCGGGAATCAGAAATTAAAGCGACGTGTTTATTCACTAGTTTAAACTATAATTGTGCAAATCCCTGCTTGAAAGCCATGCGTATACGAGAAGGAGTATTTCTGCGCATGCCCAGAATCTCTGACCGAATTTAGGCTTTTATTTCTAAAATGTCTTTATTTCGGACGTATTTTTAAATAAAATATTGAAATCTTTTTATATTATAGTCAATATATTAGTTCTTGAAAAGAAAAATTATGATTTTCACTATACTTACAGTTAAAAATAAAATAAATAAATAGATGAAAAATGAAAGTAAAACGAATGCGAGCGACAGGGATCGAACCTGCGGCCACTAGTTTACAGGCCGACAGTCCGACCACAAGGCTACATAAGATGCTTCGGGTGTCAGAAATTAGAGCGACGTGTTTATTTATTAGTTTAAACTCTATAATTGTGCAAATCCCTGCTTGAAAGCCATGTGTATACGAGAAGGAGTATTTCTGCGCATGTCCAGAATCTCTGACCGAATTTAGGCTTTTATTTCTAAAATGTTTTTATTTAGGAAGTAATTTTCAATAAAATATTGAAATCTTTTTAAATTCTAGTCAATATATTAGTTCTTGAAAAGAAAAATTATGATTTTCACTAAACTTACAGTTAAAAAAAAAATGAAGAAAAATGAAAGTAAAACGAACGCGAACGACACGGGTCGAACCTGCGGCCACTGGTTGACAGGCCGATAGTCGGACCACAATTCTACATAAGATCCGTCGGGAGACAGAAATTAAAGCGACGTGTTTATTTATTAGATTAAACTCTACAATTGTGCAAATCCATGCTTGAAAGCCATGTGTATACGAGAAGGAGTATTTCTGCGCATGTCAAGCATCTCTGAAAGAATTTATGCTTTTATTTCTAAAATGTTTTTATTTCGGAAGTATTTTTAAATAAAATATTGAAATCTTTTTAAATTCTAGTCAATATATTAGCTCTTGAAAAGAAAAATCATGATTTTCACTAAACATACAGATAAAAAAAAATTAATTAAAATGAAAGTAAAACGAATGCGAACGACACGGATCGAACCTGCGGCCACTGGTTGACAGGCCGATAGTCGGACCACAATTCTACATAAGATCCGTCGGGAGACAGAAATTAAAGCGAAGTGTTTATTTATTAGATTAAACTCTACAATTGTGCAAATCCATGCTTGAAAGCCATGTGTATACGAGAAGGAGTATTTCTGTGCATGTCCAGCATCTCTGACAGAATTTAGGCTTTTATTTCTAAAATGTTTTTATTTCGGAAGTATTTTTCAATAAAATATTGAAATCTTTTTAAATTCTAGTCAATATATTAGTTCTTGAAAAGAAAAATTATGATTTTCACTAAACTTACAGTTATAAAAAAAAAAAAAAATGAAGAAAAATGAAAGTAAAACGAACGCGAACGACACGGATCGAACCTGCGGCCACTGGTTGACAGGCCGATAGTCGGACCACAAAGCTACATAAGATCCGTCGGGAGACAGAAATTAAAGCGACGTGTTTATTTATTAGATTAAACTCTACAATTGTGCAAATCCATGCTTGAAAGCCATGTGTATACGAGAAGGAGTATTTCTGCGCATGTCCAGCATCTCTGACAGAATTTAGGCTTTTATTTCTAAAATGTTTTTATTTCGGAAGTATTTTTAAATAAAATATTGAAATCTTTTTAAATTCTAGTCAATATATTAGCTCTTGAAAAGAAAAATCATGATTTTCACTAAACATACAGATAAAAAAAAATTAAATAAAATGAAAGTAAAACGAATGCGAACGACACGGATCGAACCTGCGGCCACTGGTTGACAGGCCGATAGTCGGACCACAATTCTACATAAGATCCGTCGGGAGACAGAAATTAAAGCGAAGTGTTTATTTATTAGATTAAACTCTACAATTGTGCAAATCCATGCTTGAAAGCCATGTGTATACGAGAAGGAGTATTTCTGCGCATGTCCAGCATCTCTGACAGAATTTAGGCTTTTATTTCTAAAATGTTTTTATTTCGGAAGTATTTTTCAATAAAATATTGAAATCTTTTTAAATTCTAGTCAATATATTAGTTCTTGAAAAGAAAAATTATGATTTTCACTAAACTTACAGTTAAAAAAAAAATGAAGAAAAATGAAAGTAAAACGAACGCGAACGACACGGGTCGAACCTGCGGCCACTGGTTGACAGGCCGATAGTCGGACCACAATTCTACATAAGATCCGTCGGGAGACAGAAATTAAAGCGAAGTGTTTATTTATCAGATTAAACTCTACAATTGTGCAAATCCATGCTTGAAAGCCATGTGTATACGAGAAGGAGTATTTCTGCGCATGTCCAGCATCTCTGACAGAATTTAGGCTTTTATTTCTAAAATGTTTTTATTTCGGTAGTATTTTTCAATAAAATATTGAAATCTTTTTAAATTCTAGTCAATATATTAGTTCTTGAAAAGAAAAATTATGATTTTCACTAAACTTACAGTTATAAAAAAAAAAAAATGAAGAAAAATGAAAGTAAAACGAACGCGAACGACACGGATCGAACCTGCGGCCACTGGTTGACAGGCCGATAGTCGGACCACAAAGCTACATAAGATCCGTCGGGAGACAGAAATTAAAGCGACGTGTTTATTTATTAGATTAAACTCTACAATTGTGCAAATCCATGCTTGAAAGCCATGTGTATACGAGAAGGAGTATTTCTGCGCATGTCCAGCATCTCTGACAGAATTTAGGCTTTTATTTCTAAAATGTTTTTATTTCGGAAGTATTTTTAAATAAAATATTGAAATCTTTTTAAATTCTAGTCAATATATTAGCTCTTGAAAAGAAAAATCATAATTTTCACTAAACATACAGATAAAAAAAAATTAAATAAAATGAAAGTAAAACGAATGCGAACGACACGGATCGAACCTGCGGCCACTGGTTGACAGGCCGATAGTCGGACCACAATTCTGCATAAGATCCGTCGGGAGACAGAAATTAAAGCGAAGTGTTTATTTATTAGATTAAACTCTACAATTGTGCAAATCCATGCTTGAAAGCCATGTGTATACGAGAAGGAGTATTTCTGCGCATGTCCAGCATCTCTGACAGAATTTAGGCTTTTATTTCTAAAATGTTTTTATTTCGGAAGTATTTTTCAATAAAATATTGAAATCTTTTTAAATTCTAGTCAATATATTAGTTCTTGAAAAGAAAAATTATGATTTTCACTAAACATACAGATAAAAAAAAAATTAAATAAAATGAAAGTAAAACGAATGCGAGCTGCGCTGATCGAACCTGCGGCCACTGGGTGACAGGCCGACAGTCTGACCACAAGGCTACATAAGATGCGTCGGGAGCCAGAAATTAAAGCGACGTGATTATTTATTAGTTTAAACTCTATAATTGTGCAAATCCATGCTTGAAAGCCATGTGTATATGAGAAGGAGTATTTCTGCGCATGTCCAGCATCTCTGACAGAATTTAGGCTTCTATTACTAAAATGTTTTAATTTCGGAAGTATTTTTAAATAAAATATTGAAATCTTTTTAAATTCTAGTCAATATATTAGTTCTTGAAAAGAAAAATTATGATTTTCACTAAAATTACAGTTATAAAAAAAAATGAAGAAAAATGAAAGTAAAACGAACGCGAACGACACGGATCGAACCTGCGGCCACTGGTTGACAGGCCGATAGTCGGACCACAAGGATACATAAGATCCGTTGGGAGACAGAAATTTAAGCGACGTGTTTATTTATTAGATTAAACTCTACAATTGTGCAAATCCATGCTTGAAAGCCATGTGTATACGAGAAGGAGTATTTCTGCGCATGTCCAGCATCTCTGACAGAATTTAGGCTTTTATTTCTAAAATGTTTTTATTTCGGAAGTATTTTTAAATAAAATATTGAAATCTTTTTAAATTCTAGTCAATATATTAGCTCTTGAAAAGAAAAATCATGATTTTCACTAAACATACAGATAAAAAAAAATTAAATAAAATGAAAGTAAAACGAATGCGAACGACACGGATCGAACCTGCGGCCACTGGTTGACAGGCCGATAGTCGGACCACAATTCTACATAAGATCCGTCGGGAGACAGAAATTAAAGCGAAGTGTTTATTTATTAGATTAAACTCTACAATTGTGCAAATCCATGCTTGAAAGCCATGTGTATACGAGAAGGAGTATTTCTGCGCATGTCCAGCATCTCTGACAGAATTTAGGCTTTTATTTCTAAAATGTTTTTATTTCGGAAGTATTTTTAAATAAAATATTGAAATCTTTTTAAATTCTAGTCAATATATTAGCTCTTGAAAAGAAAAATTATGATTTTCACTAAACATACAGATAAAAAAAAATTAAATAAAATGAAAGTAAAACGAATGCGAGCTGCGCGGATCGAACCTGCGGCCACTGGGTGACAGGCCGACAGTCTGACCACAAGGCTACATAAGATGCGTCGGGAGCCAGAAATTAAAGCGACGTGATTATTTATTAGTTTAAACTCTATAATTGTGCAAATCCATGCTTGAAAGCCATGTGTATATGAGAAGGAGTATTTCTGCGCATGTCCAGCATCTCTGACAGAATTTAGGCTTCTATTACTAAAATGTTTTAATTTCGGAAGTATTTTTAAATAAAATATTGAAATCTTTTTAAATTCTAGTCAATATATTAGTTCTTGAAAAGAAAAATTATGATTTTCACTAAAATTACAGTTATAAAAAAAAATGAAGAAAAATGAAAGTAAAACGAACGCGAACGACACGGATCGAACCTGCGGCCACTGGTTGACAGGCCGATAGTCGGACCACAAGGATACATAAGATCCGTTGGGAGACAGAAATTTAAGCGACGTGTTTATTTATTAGATTAAACTCTACAATTGTGCAAATCCATGCTTGAAAGCCATGTGTATACGAGAAGGAGTATTTCTGCGCATGTCCAGCATCTCTGACAGAATTTAGGCTTTTATTTCTAAAATGTTTTTATTTCGGAAGTATTTTTAAATAAAATATTGAAATCTTTTTAAATTCTAGTCAATATATTAGCTCTTGAAAAGAAAAATCATGATTTTCACTAAACATACAGATAAAAAAAAATTAAATAAAATGAAAGTAAAACGAATGCGAACGACACGGATCGAACCTGCGGCCACTGGTTGACAGGCCGATAGTCGGACCACAATTCTACATAAGATCCGTCGGGAGACAGAAATTAAAGCGAAGTGTTTATTTATTAGATTAAACTCTACAATTGTGCAAATCCATGCTTGAAAGCCATGTGTATACGAGAAGGAGTATTTCTGCGCATGTCCAGCATCTCTGACAGAATTTAGGCTTTTATTTCTAAAATGTTTTTATTTCGGTAGTATTTTTCAATAAAATATTGAAATCTTTTTAAATTCTAGTCAATATATTAGTTCTTGAAAAGAAAAATTATGATTTTCACTAAACTTACAGTTATAAAAAAAAAAAAAAAATGAAGAAAAATGAAAGTAAAACGAACGCGAACGACACGGATCGAACCTGCGGCCACTGGTTGACAGGCCGATAGTCGGACCACAAAGCTACATAAGATCCGTCGGGAGACAGAATTTAAAGCGACGTGTTTATTTATTAGATTAAACTCTACAATTGTGCAAATCCATGCTTGAAAGCCATGTGTATACGAGAAGGAGTATTTCTGCGCATGTCCAGCATCTCTGACAGAATTTAGGCTTTTATTTCTAAAATGTTTTTATTTCGGAAGTATTTTTAAATAAAATATTGAAATCTTTTTAAATTCTAGTCAATATATTAGCTCTTGAAAAGAAAAATCATAATTTTCACTAAACATACAGATAAAAAAAAATTAAATAAAATGAAAGTAAAACGAATGCGAACGACACGGATCGAACCTGCGGCCACTGGTTGACAGGCCGATAGTCGGACCACAATTCTGCATAAGATCCGTCGGGAGACAGAAATTAAAGCGAAGTGTTTATTTATTAGATTAAACTCTACAATTGTGCAAATCCATGCTTGAAAGCCATGTGTATACGAGAAGGAGTATTTCTGCGCATGTCCAGCATCTCTGACAGAATTTAGGCTTTTATTTCTAAAATGTTTTTATTTCGGAAGTATTTTTCAATAAAATATTGAAATCTTTTTAAATTCTAGTCAATATATTAGTTCTTGAAAAGAAAAATTATGATTTTCACTAAACATACAGATAAAAAAAAAATTAAATAAAATGAAAGTAAAACGAATGCGAGCTGCGCTGATCGAACCTGCGGCCACTGGGTGACAGGCCGACAGTCTGACCACAAGGCTACATAAGATGCGTCGGGAGCCAGAAATTAAAGCGACGTGATTATTTATTAGTTTAAACTCTATAATTGTGCAAATCCATGCTTGAAAGCCATGTGTATATGAGAAGGAGTATTTCTGCGCATGTCCAGCATCTCTGACAGAATTTAGGCTTCTATTACTAAAATGTTTTAATTTCGGAAGTATTTTTAAATAAAATATTGAAATCTTTTTAAATTCTAGTCAATATATTAGTTCTTGAAAAGAAAAATTATGATTTTCACTAAAATTACAGTTATAAAAAAAAATGAAGAAAAATGAAAGTAAAACGAACGCGAACGACACGGATCGAACCTGCGGCCACTGGTTGACAGGCCGATAGTCGGACCACAAGGATACATAAGATCCGTTGGGAGACAGAAATTTAAGCGACGTGTTTATTTATTAGATTAAACTCTACAATTGTGCAAATCCATGCTTGAAAGCCATGTGTATACGAGAAGGAGTATTTCTGCGCATGTCCAGCATCTCTGACAGAATTTAGGCTTTTATTTCTAAAATGTTTTTATTTCGGAAGTATTTTTAAATAAAATATTGAAATCTTTTTAAATTCTAGTCAATATATTAGCTCTTGAAAAGAAAAATCATGATTTTCACTAAACATACAGATAAAAAAAAATTAAATAAAATGAAAGTAAAACGAATGCGAACGACACGGATCGAACCTGCGGCCACTGGTTGACAGGCCGATAGTCGGACCACAATTCTACATAAGATCCGTCGGGAGACAGAAATTAAAGCGAAGTGTTTATTTATTAGATTAAACTCTACAATTGTGCAAATCCATGCTTGAAAGCCATGTGTATACGAGAAGGAGTATTTCTGCGCATGTCCAGCATCTCTGACAGAATTTAGGCTTTTATTTCTAAAATGTTTTTATTTCGGAAGTATTTTTAAATAAAATATTGAAATCTTTTTAAATTCTAGTCAATATATTAGCTCTTGAAAAGAAAAATTATGATTTTCACTAAACATACAGATAAAAAAAAATTAAATAAAATGAAAGTAAAACGAATGCGAGCTGCGCGGATCGAACCTGCGGCCACTGGGTGACAGGCCGACAGTCTGACCACAAGGCTACATAAGATGCGTCGGGAGCCAGAAATTAAAGCGACGTGATTATTTATTAGTTTAAACTCTATAATTGTGCAAATCCATGCTTGAAAGCCATGTGTATATGAGAAGGAGTATTTCTGCGCATGTCCAGCATCTCTGACAGAATTTAGGCTTCTATTACTAAAATGTTTTAATTTCGGAAGTATTTTTAAATAAAATATTGAAATCTTTTTAAATTCTAGTCAATATATTAGTTCTTGAAAAGAAAAATTATGATTTTCACTAAAATTACAGTTATAAAAAAAAATGAAGAAAAATGAAAGTAAAACGAACGCGAACGACACGGATCGAACCTGCGGCCACTGGTTGACAGGCCGATAGTCGGACCACAAGGATACATAAGATCCGTTGGGAGACAGAAATTTAAGCGACGTGTTTATTTATTAGATTAAACTCTACAATTGTGCAAATCCATGCTTGAAAGCCATGTGTATACGAGAAGGAGTATTTCTGCGCATGTCCAGCATCTCTGACAGAATTTAGGCTTTTATTTCTAAAATGTTTTTATTTCGGAAGTATTTTTAAATAAAATATTGAAATCTTTTTAAATTCTAGTCAATATATTAGCTCTTGAAAAGAAAAATCATGATTTTCACTAAACATACAGATAAAAAAAAATTAAATAAAATGAAAGTAAAACGAATGCGAACGACACGGATCGAACCTGCGGCCACTGGTTGACAGGCCGATAGTCGGACCACAATTCTACATAAGATCCGTCGGGAGACAGAAATTAAAGCGAAGTGTTTATTTATTAGATTAAACTCTACAATTGTGCAAATCCATGCTTGAAAGCCATGTGTATACGAGAAGGAGTATTTCTGCGCATGTCCAGCATCTCTGACAGAATTTAGGCTTTTATTTCTAAAATGTTTTTATTTCGGTAGTATTTTTCAATAAAATATTGAAATCTTTTTAAATTCTAGTCAATATATTAGTTCTTGAAAAGAAAAATTATGATTTTCACTAAACTTACAGTTATAAAAAAAAAAAAAAAATGAAGAAAAATGAAAGTAAAACGAACGCGAACGACACGGATCGAACCTGCGGCCACTGGTTGACAGGCCGATAGTCGGACCACAAAGCTACATAAGATCCGTCGGGAGACAGAATTTAAAGCGACGTGTTTATTTATTAGATTAAACTCTACAATTGTGCAAATCCATGCTTGAAAGCCATGTGTATACGAGAAGGAGTATTTCTGCGCATGTCCAGCATCTCTGACAGAATTTAGGCTTTTATTTCTAAAATGTTTTTATTTCGGAAGTATTTTTAAATAAAATATTGAAATCTTTTTAAATTCTAGTCAATATATTAGCTCTTGAAAAGAAAAATCATAATTTTCACTAAACATACAGATAAAAAAAAATTAAATAAAATGAAAGTAAAACGAATGCGAACGACACGGATCGAACCTGCGGCCACTGGTTGACAGGCCGATAGTCGGACCACAATTCTACATAAGATCCGTCGGGAGACAGAAATTAAAGCGAAGTGTTTATTTATTAGATTAAACTCTACAATTGTGCAAATCCATGCTTGAAAGCCATGTGTATACGAGAAGGAGTATTTCTGCGCATGTCCAGCATCTCTGACAGAATTTAGGCTTTTATTTCTAAAATGTTTTTATTTCGGAAGTATTTTTCAATAAAATATTGAAATCTTTTTAAATTCTAGTCAATATATTAGTTCTTGAAAAGAAAAATTATGATTTTCACTAAACTTAGAGTTATAAAAAAAAAAAAAAAAAAAAATGAAGAAAAATGAAAGTAAAACGAACGCGAACGACACGGATCGAACCTGCGGCCACTGGTTGACAGGCCGATAGTCGGACCACAATTCTACATAAGATCCGTCGGGAGACAGAAATTAAAGCGAAGTGTTTATTTATTAGATTAAACTCTACAATTGTGCAAATCCATGCTTGAAAGCCATGTGTATACGAGAAGGAGTATTTCTGCGCATGTCCAGCATCTCTGACAGAATTTAGGCTTTTATTTCTAAAATGTTTTTATTTCGGAAGTATTTTTAAATAAAATATTGAAATCTTTTTAAATTCTAGTCAATATATTAGCTCTTGAAAAGAAAAATTATGATTTTCACTAAACATACAGATAAAAAAAAAATTAAATAAAATGAAAGTAAAACGAATGCGAGCTGCGCGGATCGAACCTGCGGCCACTGGGTGACAGGCCGACAGTCTGACCACAAGGCTACATAAGATGCGTCGGGAGCCAGAAATTAAAGCGACGTGATTATTTATTAGTTTAAACTCTATAATTGTGCAAATCCATGCTTGAAAGCCATGTGTATATGAGAAGGAGTATTTCTGCGCATGTCCAGCATCTCTGACAGAATTTAGGCTTCTATTACTAAAATGTTTTAATTTCGGAAGTATTTTTAAATAAAATATTGAAATCTTTTTAAATTCTAGTCAATATATTAGTTCTTGAAAAGAAAAATTATGATTTTCACTAAAATTACAGTTATAAAAAAAATGAAGAAAAATGAAAGTAAAACGAACGCGAACGACACGGATCGAACCTGCGGCCACTGGTTGACAGGCCGATAGTCGGACCACAAGGATACATAAGATCCGTTGGGAGACAGAAATTTAAGCGACGTGTTTATTTATTAGATTAAACTCTACAATTGTGCAAATCCATGCTTGAAAGCCATGTGTATACGAGAAGGAGTATTTCTGCTCATGTCCAGCATCTCTGACAGAATTTAGGCTTTTATTTCTAAAATGTTTTTATTTCGGAAGTATTTTTAAATAAAATATTGAAATCTTTTTAAATTCTAGTCAATATATTAGTTCTTGAAAAGAAAAATTATGATTTTCACTAAACATACAGATAAAAAAAATTTAAATAAAATGAAAGTAAAACGAATGCGAGCTACGCGGATCGAACCTGCGGCCACTGGGTGACAGGCCGACAGTCTGACCACAAGGCTACATAAGATGGGTCGGGAGACAGAAATTAAATGCGACTTGATTATTTATTAGTTTAAACTCTATAATTGTGCAAATCCATGCTTGAAAGCCATGTGTATACGAGAAGGAGTATTTCTGCGCATGTCCAGCATCTCTGACAGAATTTAGGCTTTTATTTCTAAAATGTTTTTATTTCGGAAGTATTTTTAAATAAAATATTGAAATCTTTTTAAATTCTAGTCAATATATTAGCTCTTGAAAAGAAAAATCATGATTTTCACTAAAAATACAGATAAAAAAAATTAAATAAAATGAAAGTAAAACGAATGCGAATGACGCAGATCGAACCTGCGGCCACTGGTTGACAGGCCGACAGTCTGACCACAAGGCTACATAAGATGCGTCGGGAGTCAGAAATTAAAGCGACGTGATTATTTATTAGTTTAAACTCTACAATTGTGCAAATCCATGCTTGAAAGCCATGCGTATACGAGAAGGAGTATATCTGCGCATGTCCAGAATCTCTCACCGAATTTACGCTTTTATTTCTTAAATGTCTTTATTTCGGACGTATTTTTAAATAAAATATTGAAATCTTTTTAAATTCTAGTCAATATATTAGTACTTGAAAAGAAAAATTATGATTTTCACTAAACTTACAGTTAAAAAAAATTAAATAAAATGAAAGTAAAATGAATGCGAACGACAAGGATTGATCCTGCGGCCACTGGTTGACAGTCCGACAGTCTGACCACAAGGCTACATAAGATGCGTCGGGAGTCAGAAATTAAAGCGACGTGTTTATTCATTAGTTTAAACTCTATAATTGTGCAAATCCCTGCTTGAAAGCCATGTGTATACGAGAAGGAGTATTTCTGCGCATGCCCAGAATCTCTGACCGAATTTATACTTTTATTTCTAAAATGTCTTTATTTCGGACGTATTTTTAAATAAAATATTGAAATCTTTTTAAATTCTAGTCAATATATTAGTTCTTGAAAAGAAAAATTATGATTTTAACTATACTTACAGTTAAAAATAAATTAAATAAAATGAAGAAAAATGAAAGTAAAACGAATGCGAACGACGCGGATCGAACCTGCGGCCACTGGTTGACAGGCCGATAGTCGGACCACAAAGCTACATAAGATCCGTCGGGAGACAGAAATTAAAGCGACGTGTTTATTTATTAGATTAAACTCTACAATTGTGCAAATCCATGCTTGAAAGCCATGTGTATACGAGAAGGAGTATTTCTGCGCATGTCCAGCATCTCTGACAGAATTTAGGCTTTTATTTCTAAAATGTTTTTATTTCGGAAGTATTTTTCAATAAAATATTGAAATCTTTTTAAATTCTAGTCAATATATTAGTTCTTGAAAAGAAAAATTATGATTTTCACTAAACTTACAGTTATAAAAAAAAAAAAAAAAAATGAAGAAAAATGAAAGTAAAACGAACGCGAACGACACGGATCGAACCTGCGGCCACTGGTTGACAGGCCGATAGTCGGACCACAAAGCTACATAAGATCCGTCGGGAGACAGAAATTAAAGCGACGTGTTTATTTATTAGATTAAACTCTACAATTGTGCAAATCCATGCTTGAAAGCCATGTGTATACGAGAAGGAGTATTTCTGCGCATGTCCAGCATCTCTGACAGAATTTAGGCTTTTATTTCTAAAATGTTTTTATTTCGGAAGTATTTTTAAATAAAATATTGAAATCTTTTTAAATTCTAGTCAATATATTAGCTCTTGAAAAGAAAAATTATGATTTTCACTAAACATACAGATAAAAAAAAATTAAATAAAATGAAAGTAAAACGAATGCGAGCTGCGCGGATCGAACCTGCGGCCACTGGGTGACAGGCCGACAGTCTGACCACAAGGCTACATAAGATGCGTCGGGAGCCAGAAATTAAAGCGACGTGTTTATTTATTAGATTAAACTCTACAATTGTGCAAATCCATGCTTGAAAGCCATGTGTATACGAGAAGGAGTATTTCTGCGCATGTCCAGCATCTCTGACAGAATTTAGGCTTTTATTTCTAAAATGTTTTTATTTCGGAAGTATTTTTAAATAAAATATTGAAATCTTTTTAAATTCTAGTCAATATATTAGCTCTTGAAAAGAAAAATTATGATTTTCACTAAACATACAGATAAAAAAAAATTAAATAAAATGAAAGTAAAACGAATGCGAGCTGCGCGGATCGAACCTGCGGCCACTGGGTGACAGGCCGACAGTCTGACCACAAGGCTACATAAGATGCGTCGGGAGCCAGAAATTAAAGCGACGTGATTATTTATTAGTTTAAACTCTATAATTGTGCAAATCCATGCTTGAAAGCCATGTGTATATGAGAAGGAGTATTTCTGCGCATGTCCAGCATCTCTGACAGAATTTAGGCTTCTATTTCTAAAATGTTTTAATTTCGGAAGTATTTTTAAATAAAATATTGAAATCTTTTTAAATTCTAGTCAATATATTAGTTCTTGAAAAGAAAAATTATGATTTTCACTAAAATTACAGTTATAAAAAAAAAATGAAGAAAAATGAAAATAAAACGAACGCGAACGACACGGATCGAACCTGCGGCCACTGGTTGACAGGCCGATAGTCGGACCACAAGGCTACATAAGATCCGTTGGGAGACAGAAATTAAAGCGACGTGTTTATTTATTAGATTAAACTCTACAATTGTGCAAATCCATGCTTGAAAGCCATGTGTATACGAGAAGGAGTATTTCTGCGCATGTCCAGCATCTCTGACAGAATTTAGGCTTTTATTTCTAAAATGTTTTTATTTCGGAAGTATTTTTAAATAAAATATTGAAATCTTTTTAAATTCTAGTCAATATATTAGCTCTTGAAAAGAAAAATTATGATTTTCACTAAACATACAGATAAAAAAAATTTAAATAAAATGAAAGTAAAACGAATGCGAGCTATGCGGATCGAACCTGCGGCCACTGGGTGACAGGCCGACAGTCTGACCACAAGGCTACATAAGATGGGTCGGGAGACAGAAATTAAATGCGACTTGATTATTTATTAGTTTAAACTCTATAATTGTGCAAATCCATGCTTGAAAGCCATGTGTATACGAGAAGGAGTATTTCTGCGCATGTCCAGCATCTCTGACAGAATTTAGGCTTTTATTTCTAAAATGTTTTTATTTCGGAAGTATTTTTAAATAAAATATTGAAATCTTTTTAAATTCTAGTCAATATATTAGCTCTTGAAAAGAAAAATCATGATTTTCACTAAACATACAGATAAAAAAAATTAAATAAAATGAAAGTAAAACGAATGCGAATGACGCGGATCGAACCTGCGGCCACTGGGTGACAGGCCGACAGTCTGACCACAAGGCTACATAAGATGCGTCGGGAGACAGAAATTAAAGCGACGTGATTATTTATTAGTTTAAACTCTATAATTGTGCAAATCCATGCTTGAAAGCCATGTCTATACGAGAAGGAGTATTTCTGCGCATGTCCAGCATCTCGGACAGAATTTAGGCTTTTATTTCTGAAATGTTTTTATTTCGGAAGTATTTTTAAATAAAATATTAAAATCTTTTTAAATTCTAGTCAATATATTAGCTCTTGAAAAGAAAAATCATGATTTTCACTAAACATACAGATAAAAAAAAATTAAATAAAATTAAAGTAAAACGAATGCGAGCTACGCGGATCGAACCTGCGGCCACTGGGTGACAGGCCGACAGTCTGACCACAAGGCTACATAAGATGCGTTGGGAGTCAGAAATTAAAGCGACGTGTTTATTCATTAGTTTAAACTCTATAATTGTGCAAATCCCTGCTTGAAAGCCATGTGTATACGAGAAGGAGTATTTCTGCGATTGCCCAGAATCTCTGACCGAATTTAGGCTTTTATTTCTAAAATGTTTTTATTTCGGACGTATTTTTAAATAAAATATTGAAATCTTTTTAAATTCTAGTCAATATATTAGTTCTTGAAAAGAAAAATTATGATTTTAACTATACTTACAGTTAAAAATAAATTAAATAAAATGAAGAAAAATGAAAGTAAAACGAATGCGAACGACACGGATCGAGCCTGCCGCCACTGGTTGACAGGCCGATAGTCGGACCACAAGGCTACATAATATCCGTCGACAGACAGAAATTAAAGCGACGTGTTTATTTATTAGATTAAACTCTACAATTGTGCAAATCCATGCTTGAAAGCCATGTGTATACGAGAAGGAGTATTTCTGCGCATGTCCAGCATCTCTGACAGAATTTAGGCTTTTATTTCTAAAATGTTTTTATTTCGGAAGTATTTTTCAATAAAATATTGAAATCATTTTAAATTCTAGTCAATATATTAGCTCTTGAAAAGAAAAATTATGATTTTCACTAAACATACAGATAAAAAAAATTAAATAAAATGAAAGTAAAACGAATGCGAATGACGCAGATCGAACCTGCGGCCACTGGTTGACAGGCCGATAGTCGGACCACAAGGCTACATAAGATCCGTCGGGAGACAGAAATTAAAGCTACATGTTTATTTATTAGTTTAAACTCTATAATTGTGCAAATCTCTGCTTGAAAGCCATGTGTATACGAGAAGGAGTATTTCTGCGCATGTCCAGAATCTCTGACTGAATTTAGGCTTTTATTTCTAAAATGTCTTTATCTCGGACGAATTTTTAAATAAAATATTGAAATCTTTTTAAATTCTAGTCAATATATTAGTTCTTGAAAAGAAAAATTATGATTTTCACTAAACATACAGTTAAAAAAAAATTAATAAAATGAAGAAAAGAGAAAGTAAAACGAATGCGAACGACAGGGATCGAACCTGAGCCACTGGTTAAAAGGCCAACAACCCGACCACAAGGCTACATAAGATGCGTCGGGAGTTAGAAATTAAAGCGACGTGTTTATTTATTAGTTTAAACTCTGTAATTGTGCAAATCCATGCTTGAAAGCTATGTGTATACGAGAAGCAGTATTTCTGCGCATGCCCAGATTCTCTGACTGAATTTAGGCTTTTATTTCTTAAATATCTTTATTTCGGACGTATTTTTAAATAAAATATTGAAATCTTTTTATATTCTAGTCAATATATTAGTTCTTGAAAAGAAAAATCATGATTTTCACTAAACATACAGTTAAAAATAAATTAAATAAAATGATGAAAAATGAAAGTAAAACGTATGCGAACGACGCGGATCGAACATGCGGCTACTGGTTGACAGGCCGAAACTCGGACCACAAGGTTACATAATATCCGTCGAGAGTCAGAAATTAAAGCGACGTGTTTATTTATTAGTTTAAACTCTATAATTGTGCAAATCCATGCTTGAAAGCTATGTGTATACGAGAAGCAGTATTTCTGCGCATGTCCAGAATCTCTGACCGAATTTAGGCTTTTATTTCTTAAATATCTTTATTTCGGACGTATTTTTAAATAAAATATTGAAACCTTTTTAAATTCTAGTCAATATATTAGTTCTTGAAAAGAAAAATTATGATTTTCACTATACTTACAGTTAAAAATAAATTAAATAAAATGATGAAAAATGAAAGTAAAACGAATGCGAACGACAGGGATCGAACCTGCGGCCACTGGTTTACAGGCCGACAGTCCGACCACAAGGCTACATAAGATGCGTCGGGAGTCAGAAATTAGAGCTAGGTGTTTATTTATTAGTTTAAACTCTATAATTTTGCAAATCCATGTTTGAAGGCCATGTGTATACGAGAAGCAGTATTTCTGCGCATGTCCAGAATCTCTGACCGAATTTACGCTTTTATTTCTTAAATATCTTTATTTCGGAAGTATTTTTAAATAAAACATTGAAATCTTTTTATATTCTAGTCAATATATTAGTTCTTGAAAAGAAAAATCATGATTTTCACTAAACATACAGTTAAAAAAAATTTAATAAAATGAAAGTAAAACGAATGCGAACGACAGGGATCGAACCTGCGGCCTCTGGTTGACAGGCTGACAGTCCGACCACAAAGCTACATATGTCGGGAGTCAGAAATTAAAGCAACGTGTTTATTTATTAGTTTAAACTCTATAATTGTGCAAATCCCTGCTTGAAAGCCATGTGTATACGAGAAGGAGTATTTCTGCGCATGTCCAGAATCTCTGACCGAATTTATACTTTTATTTCTAATATATCTTTATTTCTTACGTATTTTTAAATAAAATATTGAAATCTTTGTAAATTCTTGTCAATATATTAGTTCTTGAAAAGAAAAATTATGATTTTCAATAAACTTACAGTTAAAAAAATAAAATGAAAAAAAATGAAAGAAAGTGAAAGAGAACAGCAGGGATTGAACTGCGATCATTGTTTGAATGCACGATATTCGGTCCACAAGACTACAAACGGTCCGTCAAATAGAAAATTTAAAGCCGTATGTTTATTTATTAGTTTAAACTCTATAATTGTGCAAATCCCTGCTTGAAAGCCATGTGTATACGAGAAGGACTATTTCTGCGCATGCCCAGAATATCTGACCGAATTTAGGCTTTTATTTCTAAAATGTCTTTACTTTGGAAATATTTTTAAATAAAATATTGAAATCTTTGTAAATTCTGGTCGAAACATAAGTACTTGAAATGAAAAATAATGATTTTCACTCAACTTACAGTTAAAAAAAATTAAATAAAATGAAAGTAAAACGAATGCGAACGACGCGGATCGATCCTGCGGCCACTGGTTAACAGGCCGATAGTTGGACCACAAGGCTACATAAGATCCGTCGGGAGAAAGAAATTAATTCGACGTGTTTATTTATTAGTTTAAACTCTATAATTATGCAAATCCCTGCTTGAAAGCCATGTGTATACAAGAAGGAGTATTTCTGCGCCTGTCCAGAATCTCTGACCGAATTTAGCCTTTTATTTCTAAAATGTCTTTACTTTGGAATTATTTTTAAATAAAATATTGAAATCTTTGTAAATTCTGGTCCAAACATAAGTACTTGAAATGAAAAATTATTATTTTCACTAAACTTAAAGTTAAAAAAAAAATTAAATAAAACGAAAAAAAGTGAAAGTAAAACGAATGCTCAAAGCGTGGATGGAACCTGCGACCACTGGTTGGCAAGCCGATACTCGGTCCACAAACCTACAAACGACCCGCCGGAAGAGAGAATTTAGAGCCGCTTGTTTATTTATTAGTTTAAACTCTATAATTGTGGAAATCGCTGCTTGAAAGCCATGTGCATAGTAAAAAGAATATGTCAGCGCATGTCCAGAATCTCTGACCGAATTCAGGCTTTTATTTCTTAAATATCTTTATTTCGGACGTACTTTTAAATAAAATATTGAAATCTTTTTAAATTCTAGTCAATATAATAGTTCTTGAAAAGAAAAATTATTATTTTCACTAAACATACAGTTAAAAAAAATTAAATAAAATGAAGAAAAATGAAAGTAAAACGAATGCGAACGACGCGGATCTAACCTGCGGCCACTGGTTGACAGGCCGATAGTCGGACCACAAGGCATGGCTTTCAAGCAGGGATTTGCACAATTATAGAGTTTAAACTAATAAATAAACACGTCGCTTTAATTTTTGAATCTCAACGGATCTTATGTAGCCTTGTGGTCCGACTATCGGCCTGTCAACCAGTGGCCGCAGGTTCGATCCGCGTCATTCGCATTCGTTTTAATTTCATTTTATATAATTTTTTTTTAACTGTATGTTTTGTGAAAATCATAATTTTTCTTTTCAAGAACTAATATATTGACTAGAATTTTAAAAGATTTCAATATATTATTTAAATATACCTCAGAAATTAAGATTTTTAAGAAATAAAAGCCTAAATTCGGTCAGAGATTCTGGACATTCGCAGAAATACTCCTTCTCGTATACACATGGCTTTCAAGCAGGGATTTGCACAATTATAGAGTTTAAACTAATAAATAAACACGTAGCTTTAATTTCGGACTCCCGACGGATTTTAAGTAGCCTTGTGGTCCGACTAGCGGCCTGTCAACCAGTGGCCGCAGGTTCGATCCGCGTCGTTCGCGTTCGTTTTACTTTCTATTTTCTTCATTTTATTTAATTTTTTTTAACTGTATGTTTAGTGAAAATCATAATTTTTCTTTTCAAGAACTAATATATTGACTTGAATTTAAAAAGATTTCAATATTTTATTTTAAAATACGGCCGAAATAAAGATATTTAAGAAATAAAAGCCTAAATTCGGTGTGAGATTCTGGACATGCGCAGAAATACTCCTTCTCGTATACACATGGCTTTCAAGCAGGGATTTGCACAATTATAGAGTTTAAACTAATAAATAAACACGTAGATTTAATTTCTGTCTCCCGACGGATTTTATGTAGCCTTGTGGTCCGACTATCGGCCTGTCAAGCAGTGGCCGCAGGTTCAATCCTTGTCGTTCGCATTCGTTTTACTTTCATTTTATTTAATTTTTTTTAACTGTAAGTTTAGTGAAAATCATAATTTTTCTTTTCAAGAACTAACATATTGACTAGAATTTAAAAAGATTTCAATATTTTATTTTAAAATACGTCCGAGATAAAGACATTTTAGAAATAAAAACTTAAATTCGGTCAGAGATTCTGGACATGCGCAGAAATACTCCTTCTCGTATACACATGGCTTTCAAGCAGGGAGTTGCACAATTATAGAGTTTAAACTAATAAATAAACACGTAGCTTTAATTTCTTTCTCCCGCCGGGTCTTATGTAGCCTTGTGGTCCGACTATCGGCCTGTCAACCAGTGGCCGCAGGTTCGATCCTTGTCGTTCGCATTCGTTTTACTTTCATTTTATTTAATTTTTTTTAACTGTAAGTTTAGTGAAAATCATAATTTTTCTTTTCAAGTACTAATATATTGACTAGAATTTAAAAAGATTTCAATATTTTATTTAAAAATACGTCCGAAATAAAGACATTTAAGAAATAAAAGCGTAAATTCGGTCAGAGATTCTGGACATCCGCAGATATACTCCTTCTCGGATACACATGGCTTTCAAGCAGGGATTTGCACAATTATAGTTTAAACTAATAAATAAACACGTCGCTTTAATTTCTGAATCCCAACGGATCTTATGTAGCCTTGTGGTCCGACTATCGGCCTGTCAACCAATGGCCGCAGGTTCGATCCGCGTCGTTCGCATACGTTTTACTTTCATTTTTCTTCATTTTATTTAATTTTTTTTAACTGTATCTTTAGTGAAAATCATAATTTTTCTTTTCAAGAACTAATATATTGACTAGAATTTTAAAATATTTCAATATTTTATTTTAAAATACGTCCGAGATAAAGACATTTTAGAAATAAAAACTTAAATTCGGTCAGAGATTCTGGACATGCGCAGAAATACTCCTTCTCGTATACACATGGCTTTCAAGCAGGGATTTGCACAATTATAGAGGATAAACTAATAAATAAACACGTCGCTTTAATTTCTGAATCCCAACGGATCTTATGTAGTCTTGTGGTCCGACTATCGGCCTGTCAACCAGTGGCCGCAGGTTCGATCCGCGTCGTTCGCATTCGTTTTACATTCATTTTTCTTCATTTTATTTAATTTTTTTAACTGTATGTTTAGTGAAAATCATAATTTTTCTTTTCAAGAACTAATATATTGACTAGAATTTAAAAATATTTCAATATTTTATTTTAAAATACGTCCGAGATAAAGACATTTTAGAAATAAAAACTTAAATTCGGTCAGAGATTCTGGACATGCGCAGAAATACTCCTTCTCGTATACACATGGCTTTCAAGCAGGGATTTGCACAATTAGAGTTTAAACTAATAAATAAACACGTAGCTTTAATTTCTGTCTCCCGACGGGTCTTATGTAGCCTTGTGGTCCGACTATCGGCCTGTCAACCAGTGGCCGAAGGTTCGATCCTTGTCGTTCGCATTCGTTTTACTTTCATTTTATTTAATTTTTTTTTAACTGTAAGTTTAGTGAAAATCATAATTTTTCTTTTCAAGAACTAACATATTGACTAGAATTTAAACAGATTTCAATAATTTATTTTAAAATACGTCCGAGATAAAGACATTTTAGAAATAAAAGCCTAAATTCAGTCAGAGATTCTGGACATGCGCAGAAATACTCCTTCTCGTATACACATGGCTTTCAAGCAGAGATTTGCACAATTATAGAGTTTAAACTAATAAATAAACATGTAGCTTTAATTTCTGTCTCCCGACGGGTCTTATGTAGCCTTGTGGTCCGACTATCGGCCTGTCAACCAGTGGCCGCAGGTTCGATCCGCGTCGTTCGCATTCTTTTTACTTTCATTTTTCTTCATTTTATTTAATTTTTTTTTAACTGTAAGTTTAGTGAAAATCATAATTTTTCTTTTCAAGTACTAATATATTGACTAGAATTTAAAAAGATTTCAATATTTTATTTAAAAATACGTCCGAAATAAAGACATTTTAGAAATAAAAGCCTAAATTCGGTCAGAGATTCTGGACATGCGCAGAAATACTCCTTCTCGTATACACATGGCTTTCAAGCAGGGATTTGCACAATTATAGAGTTTAAACTAATAAATAAACACGTAGCTTTAATTTCTTTCTTCCGACGGGTCTTATGTAGCCTTGTGGTCCGACTATCGGCCTGTCAACCAGTGGCCGCAGGTTCGATCCTTGTCGTTCGCATTCGTTTTACTTTCATTTTTCTTCATTTTATTTAATTTTTTTTTAACTGTAAGTTTAGTGAAAATCATAATTTTTCTTTTCAAGAACTAATATATTGACTTGAATTTAAAAAGATTTCAATATTTTATTTAAAAATACGTCCGAAATAAAGATATTTAAGAAATAAAAGCCTAAATTCGGTCAGAGATTCTGGACATGCGCAGAAATACTCCTTCTCGTATACACATGGCTTTCAAGAAGGGATTTGCACAATTATAGAGTTTAAACTAATAAATAAACATGTAGCTTTAATTTCTGTTTTCCGCCGGGTCTTATGTAGCCTTGTGGTCCGACTATCGGCCTGTCAACCGGTGGCCGCAGGTTCGATCCGCGTCGTTCGCATTCGTTTTACTTTCATTTTTCTTCATTTTATTTAATTTTTTTTAACTGTATCTTTAGTGAAAATCATAATTTTTCTTTTCAAGAACTAATATATTGACTAGAATTTTAAAATATTTCAATGTTTTATTTTAAAATACGTCCGAGATAAAGACATTTTAGAAATAAAAACTTAAATTCGGTCAGAGATTCTGGACATGCGCAGAAATACTCCTTCTCGTATACACATGGCTTTCAAGCAGGGAGTTGCACAATTATAGAGTTTAAACTAATAAATAAACACGTAGCTTTAATTTCTTTCTCCCGCCGGGTCTTATGTAGCCTTGTGGTCCGACTATCGGCCTGTCAACCAGTGGCCGCAGGTTCGATCCTTGTCGTTCGCATTCGTTTTACTTTCATTTTTCTTCATTTTATTTAATTTTTTTTTAACTGTAAGTTTAGTGAAAATCATAATTTTTCTTTTCAAGTACTAATATATTGACTAGAATTTAAAAAGATTTCAATATTTTATTTAAAAATACGTCCGAAATAAAGACATTTAAGAAATAAAAGCGTAAATTCGGTCAGAGATTCTGGACATGCGCAGATATACTCCTTCTCGGATACACATGGCTTTCAAGCAGGGATTTGCACAATTATAGAGGATAAACTAATAAATAAACACGTCGCTTTAATTTCTGAATCCCAACGGATCTTATGTAGTCTTGTGGTCCGACTATCGGCCTGTCAACCAGTGGCCGCAGGTTCGATTCGCGTCGTTCGCATTCGTTTTACATTCATTTTTCTTCATTTTATTTAATTTTTTTTAACTGTATGTTTAGTGAAAATCATAATTTTTCTTTTCAAGAACTAATATATTGACTAGAATTTAAAAATATTTCAATATTTTATTTTAAAATACGTCCGAGATAAAGACATTTTAGAAATAAAAACTTAAATTCGGTCAGAGATTCTGGACATGCGCAGAAATACTCCTTCTCGTATACACATGGCTTTCAAGCAGGGATTTGCACAATTAGAGTTTAAACTAATAAATAAACACGTAGCTTTAATTTCTGTCCCCCGACGGGTCTTATGTAGCCTTGTGGTCCGACTATCGGCCTGTCAACCAGTGGCCGAAGGTTCGATCCTTGTCGTTCGCATTCGTTTTACTTTCATTTTATTTAATTTTTTTTAACTGTAAGTTTAGTGAAAATCATAATTTTTCTTTTCAAGAACTAACATATTGACTAGAATTTAAAAAGATTTCAATAATTTATTTTAAAATAAGTCCGAGATAAAGACATTTTAGAAATAAAAGCCTAAATTCGGTCAGAGATTCTGGACATGCGCAGAAATACTCCTTCTCGTATACACATGGCTTTCAAGCAGAGATTTGCACAATTATAGAGTTTAAACTAATAAATAAACATGTAGCTTTAATTTCTGTCTCCCGACGGGTCTTATGTAGCCTTGTGGTCCGACTATCGGCCTGTCAACCAGTGGCCGCAGGTTCGATCCGCGTCGTTCGCATTCTTTTTACTTTCATTTTTCTTCATTTTATTTAATTTTTTTTTAACTGTAAGTTTAGTGAAAATCATAATTTTTCTTTTCAAGTACTAATATATTGACTAGAATTTAAAAAGATTTCAATATTTTATTTAAAAATACGTCCGAAATAAAGACATTTTAGAAATAAAAGCCTAAATTCGGTCAGAGATTCTGGACATGCGCAGAAATACTCCTTCTCGTATACACATGGCTTTCAAGCAGGGATTTGCACAATTATAGAGTTTAAACTAATAAATAAACACGCAGCTTTAATTTCTTTCTTCCGACGGGTCTTATGTAGCCTTGTGGTCCGACAATCGGCCTGTCAACCAGTGGCCGCAGGTTCGATCCTTGTCGTTCGCATTCGTTTTACTTTCATTTCATTTAATTTTTTTTTAACTGTAAGTTTAGTGAAAATCATAATTTTTCTTTTCAAGTACTAATATATTGACTAGAATTTAAAAAGATTTCAATATTTTATTTAAAAATACGTCCGAAATAAAGACATTTAAGAAATAAAAGCGTAAATTCGGTCAGAGATTCTGGACATGCGCAGATATACTCCTTCTCGGATACACATGGCTTTCAAGCAGGGATTTGCACAATTATAGTTTAAACTAATAAATAAACACGTCGCTTTAATTTCTGAATCCCAACGGATCTTATGTAGCCTTGTGGTCCGACTATCGGCCTGTCAACCAATGGCCGCAGGTTCGATCCGCGTCGTTCGCATACGTTTTACTTTCATTTTTCTTCATTTTATTTAATTTTTTTTAACTGTATCTTTAGTGAAAATCATAATTTTTCTTTTCAAGAACTAATATATTGACTTGAATTTAAAAAGATTTCAATATTTTATTTAAAAATACGTCCGAAATAAAGATATTTAAGAAATAAAAGCCTAAATTCGGTCAGAGATTCTGGACATGCGCAGAAATACTCCTTCTCGTATACACATGGCGTTCAAGAAGGGATTTGCACAATTATAGAGTTTAAACTAATAAATAAAAACGTAGCTTTAATTTCTTTCTCCCGCCGGGTCTTATGTAGCCTTGTGGTCCGACTATCGGCCTGTCAACCAGTGGCCGCAGGTTCGATCCTTGTCGTTCGCATTCGTTTTACTTTCATTTTTCTTCATTTTATTTAATTTTTTTTAACTGTATGTTTAGTGAAAATCATAATTTTTCTTTTCAAGTACTAATATATTGACTAGAATTTAAAAAGATTTCAATATTTTATTTAAAAATACGTCCGAAATAAAGACATTTAAGAAATAAAAGCGTAATTCGGTCAGAGATTCTGGACATGCGCAGATATACTCCTTCTCGGATACACATGGCTTTCAAGCACGGATTTGCACAATTATAGAGGACAAACTAATAAATAAACACGTAGCTTTAATTTCTGAATCCCAACGGATCTTATGTAGTCTTGTGGTCCGACTATCGGCCTGTCAACCAGTTTCCGCAGGTTCGATCCGTGTCGTTCGCATTCGTTTTACATTCATTTTTCTTCATTTTATTTAATTTTTTTTAACTGTATGTTTAGTGAAAATCATAATTTTTCTTTTCAAGAACTAATATATTGACTAGAATTTAAAAATATTTCAATATTTTATTTTAAAATACGTCCGAGATAAAGACATTTTAGAAATAAAAACTTAAATTCGGTCAGAGATTCTGGACATGCGCAGAAATACTCCTTCTCGTATACACATGGCTTTCAAGCAGGGATTTGCACAATTAGAGTTTAAACTAATAAATAAACACGTAGCTTTAATTTCTGTCTCCCGACTTGTCTTATGTAGCCTTGTGGTCCGACTATCGGCCTGTCAACCAGTGGCCGAAGGTTCGATCCTTGTCGTTCGCATTCGTTTTACTTTCATTTTATTTAATTTTTTTTTAACTGTAAGTTTAGTGAAAATCATAATTTTTCTTTTCAAGAACAAACATATTGACTAGAATTTAAAAAGATTTCATTAATTTATTTTAAAATACGTCCGAGATAAAGACATTTTAGAAATAAAAGCCTAAATTCAGTCAGAGATTCTGGACATGCGCAGAAATACTCCTTCTCGTATACACATGGCTTTCAAGCAGAGATTTGCACAATTATAGAGTTTAAACTAATAAATAAACATGTAGCTTTAATTTCTGTCTCCCGACGGGTCTTATGTAGCCTTGTGGTCCGACTATCGGCCTGTCAACCAGTGGCCGCAGGTTCGATCCGCGTCGTTCGCATTCGTTTTACTTTCATTTTTTTTCATTTTATTTAATTTTTTTTTAACTGTAAGTTTAGTGAAAATCATAATTTTTCTTTTCAAGTACTAATATATTGACTAGAATTTAAAAAGATTTCAATATTTTATTTAAAAATACGTCCGAAATAAAGACATTTTAGAAATAAAAGCCTAAATTCGGTCAGAGATTCTGGACATGCGCAGAAATACTCCTTCTCGTATACACATGGCTTTCAAGCAGGGATTTGCACAATTATAGAGTTTAAACTAATAAATAAAAACGTAGCTTTAATTTCTTTCTCCCGACGGGTCTTATGTAGCCTTGTGGTGCGACTATCGGCCTGTCAACCAGTGGCCGCAGGTTCAATCCTTGTCGTTCGCATTCGTTTTACTTTCATTTTATTTAATTTTTTTTTAACTGTAAGTTTAGTGAAAATCATAATTTTTCTTTTCAAGTACTAATATATTGACTAGAATTTAAAAAGATTTCAATATTTTATTTAAAAATACGTCAGAAATAAAGACATTTAAGAAATAAAAGCGTAAATTCGGTCAGAGATTCTGGACATGCGCAGATATACTCCTTCTCGGATACACATGGCTTTCAAGCAGGGATTTGCACAATTATAGTTTAAACTAATAAATAAACACGTCGCTTTAATTTCTGAATCCCAACGGATCTTATGTAGCCTTGTGGTCCGACTATCGGCCTGTCAACCAATGGCCGCAGGTTCGATCCGCGTCGTTCGCATACGTTTTACTTTCATTTTTCTTCATTTTATTTAATTTTTTTTAACTGTATCTTTAGTGAAAATCATAATTTTTCTTTTCAAGAACTAATATATTGACTTGAATTTAAAAAGATTTCAATATTTTATTTAAAAATACGTCCGAAATAAAGATATTTAAGAAATAAAAGCCTAAATTCGGTCAGAGATTCTGGACATGCGCAGAAATACTCCTTCTCGTATACACATGGCTTTCAAGAAGGGATTTGCACAATTATAGAGTTTAAACTAATAAATAAACCTGTAGCTTTAATTTCTGTTTTCCGACGGGTCTTATGTAGCCTTGTGGTCCGACTATCGGCCTGTCAATCGGTGGCCGCAGGTTCGATCCGCGTCGTTCGCATTCGTTTTACTTTCATTTTTCTTCATTTTATTTAATTTTTTTTAACTGTATGTTTAGTGAAAATCATAATTTTTCTTTTCAAGAACAAACATATTGACTAGAATTTAAAAAGATTTCAATAATTTATTTTAAAATACGTCCGAGATAAAGACATTTTAGAAATAAAAGCCTAAATTCGGTCAGAGATTCTGGACATGCGCAGAAATACTCCTTCTCGTATACACATGGCTTCCAAGCAGAGATTTGCACAATTATAGAGTTTAAACTAATAAATAAACATGTAGCTTTAATTTCTGTCTCCCGACGGGTCTTATGTAGCCTTGTGGTCCGACTATCGGCCTGTCAACCAGTGGCCGCAGGTTCGATCCTTGTCGTTCGCATTCGTTTTACTTTCATTTTATTTAATTTTTTTTTAACTGTAAGTTTAGTGAAAATCATAATTTTTCTTTTCAAGTACTAATATATTGACTAGAATTTAAAAAGATTTCAATATTTTATTTAAAAATACGTCCGAAATAAAGACATTTAAGAAATAAAAGCGTAAATTCGGTCAGAGATTCTGGACATGCGCAGATATACTCCTTCTCGGATACACATGGCTTTCAAGCAGGGATTTGCACAATTATAGTTTAAACTAATAAATAAACACGTCGCTTTAATTTCTGAATCCCAACGGATCTTATGTAGCCTTGTGGTCCGACTATCGGCCTGTCAACCAGTGGACGCAAGTTCGATCCGCGTAGTCCGCATTCGTTTTACTTTCATTTTTCTTCATTTTATTTAATTTTTTTTAACTGTATGTTTAGTGAAAATCATAATTTTTCTTTTCAAGAACTAATATATTAACTAGAATTTAAAAAGATTTCAATATTTTATTTTAAAATACGTCCGAGATAAAGACATTTTAGAAATAAAAGCCTAAATTCGGTCAGAGATTCTGGACATGCGCAGAAATACTCCTTCTCGTATATACATGGCTTTCAAGCAGAGATTTGCACAATTATAGAGTTTAAACTAATAAATAAACATGTAGCTTTAATTTCTGTCTCCCGACGGGTCTTATGTAGCCTTGTGGTCCGACTATCGGCCTGTCAACCAGTGGCCGCAGGTTCGATCCGCGTCGTTCGCATTCGTTTTACTTTCATTTTTCTTCATTTTATTTAATTTTTTTTTAACTGTAAGTTTAGTGAAAATCATAATTTTTCTTTTCAAGTACTAATATATTGACTAGAATTTAAAAAGATTTCAATATTTTATTTAAAAATACGTCCGAAATAAAGACATTTTAGAAATAAAAGCCTAAATTCGGTCAGAGATTCTGGACATGCGCAGAAATACTCCTTCTCGTATACACATGGCTTTCAAGCAGGGATTTGCACAATTATAGTTTAAACTAATAAATAAACACGTAGCTTTAATTTCTTTCTCCCGACGGGTCTTATGTAGCCTTGTGGTCCGACTATCGGCCTGTCAACCAGTGGCCGCAGGTTCGATCCTTGTCGTTCGCATTCGTTTTACTTTCATTTTATTTAATTTTTTTTTAACTGTAAGTTTAGTGAAAATCATAATTTTTCTTTTCAAGTACTAATATATTGACTAGAATTTAAAAAGATTTCAATATTTTATTTAAAAATACGTCCGAAATAAAGACATTTAAGAAATAAAAGCGTAAATTCGGTCAGAGATTCTGGACATGCGCAGATATACTCCTTCTCGGATACACATGGCTTTCAAGCAAGGATTTGCACAATTATAGTTTAAACTAATAAATAAACACGTCGCTTTAATTTCTGAATCCCAACGGATCTTATGTAGCCTTGTGGTCCGACTATCGGCCTGTCAACCAATGGCCGCAGGTTCGATCCGCGTCGTTCGCATACGTTTTACTTTCATTTTTCTTCATTTTATTTAATTTTTTTTAACTGTATCTTTAGTGAAAATCATAATTTTTCTTTTCAAGAACTAATATATTGACTTGAATTTAAAAAGATTTCAATATTTTATTTAAAAATACGTCCGAAATAAAGATATTTAAGAAATAAAAGCCTAAATTCGGTCAGAGATTCTGGACATGCGCAGAAATACTCCTTCTCGTATACACATGGCTTTCAAGCAGGGATTTGCACAATTATAGAGTTTAAACTAATAAATAAACACGTAGCTTTAATTTCTTTCTCCCGACGGGTCTTATGTAGCCTTGTGGTCCGACTATCGGCCTGTCAACCAGTGGCCGCAGGTTCGATCCTTGTCGTTCGCATTCGTTTTACTTTCATTTTATTTAATTTTTTTTTAACTGTAAGTTTAGTGAAAATCATAATTTTTCTTTTCAAGTACTAATATATTGACTAGAATTTAAAAAGATTTCAATATTTTATTTAAAAATACGTCCGAAATAAAGACATTTAAGAAATAAAAGCGTAAATTCGGTCAGAGATTCTGGACATGCGCAGATATACTCCTTCTCGGATACACATGGCTTTCAAGCAGGGATTTGCACAATTATAGTTTAAACTAATAAATAAACACGTCGCTTTAATTTCTGAATCCCAACGGATCTTATGTAGCCTTGTGGTCCGACTATCGGCCTGTCAACCAATGGCCGCAGGTTCGATCCGCGTCGTTCGCATACGTTTTACTTTCATTTTTCTTCATTTTATTTAATTTTTTTTAACTGTATCTTTAGTGAAAATCATAATTTTTCTTTTCAAGAACTAATATATTGACTTGAATTTAAAAAGATTTCAATATTTTATTTAAAAATACGTCCGAAATAAAGATATTTAAGAAATAAAAGCCTAAATTCGGTCAGAGATTCTGGACATGCGCAGAAATACTCCTTCTCGTATACACATGGCTTTCAAGAAGGGATTTGCACAATTATAGAGTTTAAACTAATAAATAAACATGTAGCTTTAATTTCTGTCTCCCGACGGGTCTTATGTAGCCTTGTGGTCCGACTATCGGCCTGTCAACCAGTGGCCGCAGGTTCGATCCTTGTCGTTCGCATTCGTTTTACTTTCATTTTATTTAATTTTTTTTTAACTGTAAGTTTAGTGAAAATCATAATTTTTCTTTTCAAGTACTAATATATTGACTAGAATTTAAAAAGATTTCAATATTTTATTTAAAAATACGTCCGAAATAAAGACATTTAAGAAATAAAAGCGTAAATTCGGTCAGAAATTCTGGACATGCGCAGATATACTCCTTCTCGGATACACATGGCTTTCAAGCAGGGATTTGCACAATTATAGTTTAAACTAATAAATAAACACGTCGCTTTAATTTCTGAATCCCAACGGATCTTATGTAGCCTTGTGGTCCGACTATCGGCCTGTCAACCAATGGCCGCAGGTTCGATCCGCGTCTTTCGGATTCGTTTTACTTTCATTTTTCTTCATTTTATTTAATTTTTTTTAACTGTATCTTTAGTGAAAATCATAATTTTTCTTTTCAAGATCTAATATATTGACTTGAATTTAAAAAGATTTCAATATTTTATTTAAAAATACGTCCGAAATAAAGACATTTTAGAAATAAAAGCCTAAATTCGGTCAGAGATTCTGGACATGCGCAGAAATACTCCTTCTCGTATACACATGGCTTTCAAGCAGGGATTTGAACAATTATAGAGTTTAAACTAATAAATAAACACGTCGTTTTAATCTCTGAATCCCAATGGATCTTGTGTAGCCTTGTGGTCCGACTATCGGCCTGTCAACCAGTGGACGCAAGTTCGATCCGCGTAGTCCGCATTCGTTTTACTTTCATTTTTCTTCATTTTATTTAATTTTTTTTAACTGTATGTTTAGTGAAAATCATAATTTTTCTTTTCAAGAACTAATATATTAACTAGAATTTAAAAAGATTTCAATATTTTATTTTAAAATACGTCCGAGATAAAGACATTTTAGAAATAAAAGCCTAAATTCGGTCAGAGATTCTGGACATGCGCAGAAATACTCCTTCTCGTATATACATGGCTTTCAAGCAGAGATTTGCACAATTATAGAGTTTAAACTAATAAATAAACATGTAGCTTTAATTTCTGTCTCCCGACGGGTCTTATGTAGCCTTGTGGTCCGACTATCGGCCTGTCAACCAGTGGCCGCAGGTTCGATCCGCGTCGTTCGCATTCGTTTTACTTTCATTTTTCTTCATTTTATTTAATTTTTTTTTAACTGTAAGTTTAGTGAAAATCATAATTTTTCTTTTCAAGTACTAATATATTGACTAGAATTTAAAAAGATTTCAATATTTTATTTAAAAATACGTCCGAAATAAAGACATTTTAGAAATAAAAGCCTAAATTCGGTCAGAGATTCTGGACATGCGCAGAAATACTCCTTCTCGTATACACATGGCTTTCAAGCAGGGATTTGCACAATTATAGTTTAAACTAATAAATAAACACGTAGCTTTAATTTCTTTCTCCCGACGGGTCTTATGTAGCCTTGTGGTCCGACTATCGGCCTGTCAACCAGTGGCCGCAGGTTCGATCCTTGTCGTTCGCATTCGTTTTACTTTCATTTTATTTAATTTTTTTTTAACTGTAAGTTTAGTGAAAATCATAATTTTTCTTTTCAAGTACTAATATATTGACTAGAATTTAAAAAGATTTCAATATTTTATTTAAAAATACGTCCGAAATAAAGACATTTAAGAAATAAAAGCGTAAATTCGGTCAGAAATTCTGGACATGCGCAGATATACTCCTTCTCGGATACACATGGCTTTCAAGCAGGGATTTGCACAATTATAGTTTAAACTAATAAATAAACACGTCGCTTTAATTTCTGAATCCCAACGGATCTTATGTAGCCTTGTGGTCCGACTATCGGCCTGTCAAACAAATGGCCGCAGGTTCGATCCGCGTCGTTCGCATACGTTTTACTTTCATTTTTCTTCATTTTATTTAATTTTTTTTAACTGTATCTTTAGTGAAAATCATAATTTTTCTTTTCAAGAACTAATATATTGACTTGAATTTAAAAAGATTTCAATATTTTATTTAAAAATACGTCCGAAATAAAGATATTTAAGAAATAAAAGCCTAAATTCGGTCAGAGATTCTGGACATGCGCAGAAATACTCCTTCTCGTATACACATGGCTTTCAAGAAGGGATTTGCACAATTATAGAGTTTAAACTAATAAATAAACATGTAGCTTTAATTTCTGTCTCCCGACGGGTCTTATGTAGCCTTGTGGTCCGACTATCGGCCTGTCAACCAGTGGCCGCAGGTTCGATCCTTGTCGTTCGCATTCGTTTTACTTTCATTTTATTTAATTTTTTTTTAACTGTAAGTTTAGTGAAAATCATAATTTTTCTTTTCAAGTACTAATATATTGACTAGAATTTAAAAAGATTTCAATATTTTATTTAAAAATACGTCCGAAATAAAGACATTTAAGAAATAAAAGCGTAAATTCGGTCAGAAATTCTGGACATGCGCAGATATACTCCTTCTCGGATACACATGGCTTTCAAGCAGGGATTTGCACAATTATAGTTTAAACTAATACATAAACACGTCGCTTTAATTTCTGAATCCCAACGGATCTTATGTAGCCTTGTGGTCCGACTATCGGCCTGTCAACCAATGGCCGCAGGTTCGATCCGCGTCTTTCGCATACGTTTTACTTTCATTTTTCTTCATTTTATTTAATTTTTTTTAACTGTATCTTTAGTGAAAATCATAATTTTTCTTTTCAAGAACTAATATATTGACTTGAATTTAAAAAGATTTCAATATTTTATTTAAAAATACGTCCGAAATAAAATATTTAAGAAATAAAAGCCTAAATTCGGTCAGAGATTCTGGACATGCGCAGAAATACTCCTTCTCGTATACACATGACTTTCAAGAAGGGATTTGCACAATTATAGAGTTTAAACTAATAAATAAACATGTAGCTTTAATTTCTGTCTCCCGACGGGTCTTATGTAGCCTTGTGGTCCGACTATCGGCCTGTCAACCAGTGGCCGCAGGTTCGATCCTTGTCGTTCGCATTCGTTTTACTTTCATTTTATTTAATTTTTTTTTAACTGTAAGTTTAGTGAAAATCATAATTTTTCTTTTCAAGTACTAATATATTGACTAGAATTTAAAAAGATTTCAATATTTTATTTAAAAATACGTCCGAAATAAAGACATTTAAGAAATAAAAGCGTAAATTCGGTCAGAAATTCTGGACATGCGCAGATATACTCCTTCTCGGATACACATGGCTTTCAAGCAGGGATTTGCACAATTATAGTTTAAACTAATAAATAAACACGTCGCTTTAATTTCTGAATCCCAACGGATCTTATGTAGCCTTGTGGTCCGACTATCGGCCTGTCAACCAATGGCCGCAGGTTCGATCCGCGTCTTTCGCATACGTTTTACTTTCATTTTTCTTCATTTTATTTAATTTTTTTTAACTGTATCTTTAGTGAAAATCATAATTTTTCTTTTCAAGAACTAATATATTGACTTGAATTTAAAAAGATTTCAATATTTTATTTAAAAATACGTCCGAAATAAAATATTTAAGAAATAAAAGCCTAAATTCGGTCAGAGATTCTGGACATGCGCAGAAATACTCCTTCTCGTATACACATGACTTTCAAGAAGGGATTTGCACAATTATAGAGTTTAAACTAATAAATAAACATGTAGCTTTAATTTCTGTCTCCCGACGGGTCTTATGTAGCCTTGTGGTCCGACTATCGGCCTGTCAACCAGTGGCCGCAGGTTCGATCCTTGTCGTTCGCATTCGTTTTACTTTCATTTTATTTAATTTTTTTTAACTGTAAGTTTAGTGAAAATCATAATTTTTCTTTTCAAGTACTAATATATTGACTAGAATTTAAAAAGATTTCAATATTTTATTTAAAAATACGTCCGAAATAAAGACATTTAAGAAATAAAAGCGTAAATTCGGTCAGAAATTCTGGACATGCGCAGATATACTCCTTCTCGGATACACATGGCTTTCAAGCAGGGATTTGCACAATTATAGTTTAAACTAATAAATAAACACGTCGCTTTAATTTCTGAATCCCAACGGATCTTATGTAGCCTTGTGGTCCGACTATCGGCCTGTCAACCAATGGCCGCAGGTTCGATCCGCGTCGTTCGCATACGTTTTACTTTCATTTTTCTTCATTTTATTTAATTTTTTTTAACTGTATCTTTAGTGAAAATCATAATTTTTCTTTTCAAGAACTAATATATTGACTTGAATTTAAAAAGATTTCAATATTTTATTTAAAAATACGTCCGAAATAAAGATATTTAAGAAATAAAAGCCTAAATTCGGTCAGAGATTCTGGACATGCGCAGAAATAATCCTTCTCGTATACACATGGCTTTCCAGCAGGGATTTGCACAATTATAGAGTTTAAACTAATAAATAAACACGTCGCTTTAATTTCTGAATCCCAACGGATCTTATGTAGCCTTGTGGTCCGACTATCGGCCTCTCAACCAGTGGCCGCAGATTCGATCCGCGTCGTTCGCATTCGTTTTACTTTCATTTTTCTTCATTTTATTTAATTTTTTTTAACTGTATGTTTAGTGAAAATCATAATTTTTCTTTTCAAGAACTAATATATTGACTTGAATTTAAAAAGATTTCAATATTTTATTTAAAAATACGTCCAAAATAAAGATATTTAAGAAATAAAATATTAAATTCGGTCAGAGATTTTGGACATGCGCAGAAATACTCCTTCTCGTATACACATGGCTTTCAAGCTGGGATTTGCACAATTATAGAGTTTAAACTAATAAATAAACACGTAGCTTTAATTTCTGTCTCCCGACGGATCTTATGTAGCCTTGTGGTCCGACTATCGGCCTGTCAACCAGTGGCCGCAGGTTCTATCCGCGTCGTTCGCATTCGTTTTACTTTCATTTTTCTTCATTTTATTTAATTTTCTTTAACTGTATGTTTAAAGAAAATCATAATTTTTCTTTTCAAGAACTAATATATTTACTAGAATTTAAAAAGATTTCAATATTTTATTTAAAAATACGTCCGAAATAAAGATATTTAAGAAATAAAAGCGTAAATTCGGTCAGAGATTCTGGACATGCGCTGAAATACCCCTTCTCGTATACACATGGCTTTCAAGCAGGGATTTGCACAATTATAGAGTTTAAACTAATAAATAAACACGTAGCTTTAATTTCTGTCTCCCGACGGATCTTATTTAGCCTTGTGGTCCGACTATCAGCCTGTCAACCAGTGGCCGCAGGTTCGATCCGTGTCGTTCGCATTCGTTTTACTTTCATTTTTCTTCATTTTATTTAATTTTTTTTAACTGTAAGTTTAGTGAAAATCATAATTTTTCTTTTCAAGAACTAATATATTGACTAGAATTTAAAAAGATTTCAAAATTTTATTTCAAAATACGTCCGAAATAAAGATATTTAAGAAATAAAAGCGTAAATTCGGTCAGAGATTCTGGACATGGGCAGTAAAACGATTGCGAACGACGCGGATCGAACCTGCGGCCACTGGTTGACAAGCCGATACTCGGACCACAAGGCTACATAAGACCCGTCGGGAATCAGAAATTAAAGCGACGTGTTTATTTATTAGTTTAAACTCTATAATTGTGCAAATCCCTGCTGGAAAGCCATTCGTATGCGAGAAGGAGTATTTCTGCGCATGCCCAGAATCTCTGACCGAATTTAGGCTTTTATTTCTAAAATGTCTTTATTTCGGACGTATTTTTAAATAAAATATTGAAATCTTTTTATACTCTAGTCAATATATTAGTTCTTGAAAAGAGAAATCATGATTTTCACTAATCGAACAGTTAAAAAAAAATTAAATAAAATGAAGAAAAATGAAAGTAAAACGAATGCGAACGACGCGGTTCGAACCTGCGGCCACTGGTTTACAGGCCGATACTCGGACCACAAGGCTACATAAGATCCGCCAGGAGACAGAAATTAAAGGGACCTATTTAATTATTAGTTTAAACTCTATAATTGTGCAAATCCCTGCTTGAAAGCCATGGGTATACTAGAAGGAGTATTTCTGCGCATGTCCAGATTCTCTGACTGAATTTAGGCTTTTATTTCTAAAATGTCTTTATTTCGAACGTATTTTTAAATAAAATATTGAAATCTTTTTAAATTCTAGTCAATATATTAGTTCTTGAAAAGAAAAATTATGATTTTCACTAAACATACAGTTAAAAAAAATTAAATAAAATGAAAGTAAAATGAATGCGAAAGCCGCGGATCGAACCTGCGGCCACTGGTTGACAGGCCGATAGTCGGACCACAAGGCTACATAAGATCCGTTGGGATTGAGAATTTAAAGCCTTATATTTATTTATTAGTTTAAACTCTATAATTGTGCAAATCCCTGCTTGAAAGCCATGTCTATACGAGAAGGACTATTTCTGCGCATGCCCAGAATCTCGGACCGAATTTAGGCTTTTATTTCTAAAATGTCTTTATTTCGAACGTATTTTTAAATAAAATATTGAAATCTTTTTAAATTCTAGTCAATATATTAGTTCTTGAAAAGAAAAATAATTATTTTCACTAAACTTACAGTTAAAAAAATTAAATAAAATGAAAGTAAAACGAATGCGAACGACGCGAATCGAACCTGCGGCCACTGGTTGACATGCCGATAGTCTGACCACAAGGCTACATAAGATCCGTCGGGAGACAGAAATTAAATCGACGTGTTTATTTATTAGTTTAAAATCTATAATTGTGCAAATCCCTGCTTGAAAGCCATGTGCATAGGAAAAAGTATATGTCTGCGCATGCCCAGAATCTGTGACAGAATTTAGTCTTTTATTTCTTAAATATCTTTATTTCGGACGTATTTTTAAATAAAATATTGAAATCTTTGTAAATTCTTGTCAATATATTAGTTCTGGGAAAAGAAAAATTAATATTTTCACTAAACTGAAAGTTAAAAAAAAAAAAATGAAAGCATAACGAACAGAGTAGATTGAACCTGCGGTCACAGTTTGAAAGCCCGATATTTGGTCCACAAGACTACAAACGATCCGTCGTAAGAGAGAATTTAGAGCCGCTAGTTAATTTATTAGTTTAAACTCTATAATTGTGCAAATCGCTGCTTGAAAGCCATGTGCATAGGAAAAAGAATATGTCTGCGCATGTCCAGAATCTCTTTCCGAATTCATACTTTTATTTCTTAAATATCTTTATTTCGGACGTATTTTTAAATAAAATATTGAAATCTTTGTAAATTCTTGTCAATATATTAGTTCTTGGAAAAAAAATTATGATTTTCACTAAACTTACAGTTAAAAAAAATTTAATAAAATGAAAAAAAGTGAAAGTAAAACAAATGCAAACAACCCGAATCGAACCAGCGGCCACAGGTTGGCAGGCAGATACTCGGACCACAAAGCTACATAAGATCCGTTGGGAGTCAGAAATTAAAGCGACGTGTTTATTTATTAGTTTAAACTCTATAATTGTGCAAATCCCTGCTTGAAAGCCATGTGTATACGAGAAGGAGTATTTCTGCGCATGCCGAGAATGTCTGACCCAATTTAGGCTTTTATTGCTTAAATATCTTTATTTCGGACGTATTTTTAAGTAAAATAATGAAATCTTTGTGAATTCCTGTTACTATATTAGTGCTTGAAAAGAAATATAATTATATAAACTAAACTTAAAGCTAAAAAAATTAAATAAAATAAAAACAAGTGAAAGTAAAACAAACGCGAACACCGTGGATCGAACCTGCGGCCACTGGTTGACAGCCCGATATTCGGTCCAGAAGACTACATAAGACCCGTTGGGAGTCAGAATTTAGAGCCCATGTTTATTTATTAGTTTAAACTCTACAATTGTGCAAATCCCTGCTTGAAAGCCATGTGTATACGAGAAGGAATATGTCTGCGCATACCCAGAATCTCAGAACGAATTTAGGCTTTTATTTATGAAATATCTTTATTTCGGACGGATTTTTAAATAAAATATTGAAATCTTTGTAAATTCTCTTCAATATATTAGTTCTTTAAAAGAAATATTATTATTTAAACTAAACTTAAAGTTAAAAAAAATTAAATAAAATAAAAACAAGTGAAAGTAAAACAAAAGAGAACATCACGGACCGAACCTGCGGCCACTGTTTCACAGCCCGATATTCGGTCCACAAGACTATAAACGATCCGTCGGAAGAGAGAATTCAAAGCCGTATGTTTATTTTTTAGTTTAAACTCTATTATTGGGCAAATGCCTGCTTGAAAGCCATGCGTATATGAGAAGGACTATTGCTGCGCATGCTCAGAATCTATGCCGAATTTAGGCTTTCATTTCTTAAATATCTTTATTTCGGACGTATTTTTAAATTAAATATTGAAACCTTTGTAAATTCTTGTCAATATATTAGTTTTTAAAAACAAAAATTATGATTTTCACTAAGCTTAAAGTTAAAAAAATAAAATGATAAAAAAATGAATTCAAAACAAATGCGAACAGCGCAGATCGAACTTGCGGCCACTAGTTGGCAGGCCGATACTCGGTCCTCAAGGCTGCATATGATCCGTCGGGAGAAAGAATTTAAAGCCAAATGTTTATTTATAATTTAAACTATAATTGTGCAAATCTCTGCTTGAAAGCCATGTGTTTAGGAGAAGGAATATGTCTGCTTATTCCCAGAATCTCTGAACGAATTTAAGCTTTTATTTCTAAAATATATTTATGAAGTATTTTTAAATAAAATATTGAAATCTTTGTAAATTCTGGTCGGAGCATTAGTATTTGACATGAAAAATTATTATTTTCAATAATCTTAAATTTAAAAAAAAATTAAATAAAATAAAAACAATTGAAAGTAAGACGAATGATAACATCGTGGATCGAACCTGCAGCCAATGGTTGTTAGGCCGATACTCGGTCCACAAGGCTACATACTGTTACGAAATTTCCAGGGTTCGTTTGGATAGTGGGGGTTATATGGTGTGAAAAACGCTCAATTACCAGGCGTAAACAACGATGCTTATTGACACGAAGACACAGAGGACAGCACAAAGACGACAACTATATACAGAAGAGAAGACGATTTTCTTCAGGTGAGACGTGCAGCATACAACAGCATACACAGTAGAATACAAAACAGCATAAACAGCAGCATACAACAGACTCTACTGCAGACAGTAGCACACAGCTTAGTTCAGCAGTAGCTTCTCTCCGTCGCTGCTCCACTTATGGGTTCCTACTATTCGGATCGCGATAAATTATCGATGTTTCGTGTATAATCTATTTTGGCCAAAATCGCCAAATTAGTCGCCAAGTCCCCAAATGGTCGTCAAGTTTGTCGCAGAGCTCTGGGACCTCCTATGGAACCAACTATGCTGGGAAGCAGCATCACAGGTTTGTAACATTGTACCCTTCTTAAGGACTGCACGTCCCGGGCAGTCCCACTTCAATCCAACAGCTGGCGTAGGCTTCCGAATGATGTGGTGATATTGATGCGTTTGGCGACTTCCGCACTTTCGAAGATGACAACATTCACTACTTTGGCGGCGACTAACGATCCATCCGAACCTTCTCAATGTTTTTGACTCGGACCTCTTCGTCGTTTCGGATTGTACACCCAGACTTGATTTCTCTTCT
Organism: Argiope bruennichi; assembly: GCF_947563725.1. Lineage (NCBI taxonomy): Eukaryota > Metazoa > Arthropoda > Arachnida > Araneae > Araneidae > Argiope > Argiope bruennichi. Next base: position 3,403,843 of record NC_079152.1, read on the forward strand.
TAAAATGCAATGTGTCCCATGGATCGAAACGTTGGATCGTAGTAGAGGCCTCCGGAATGAATTCTTGCCAGGTTGGTCGGTTGGTCACTTTAAATTTCTTCCATCGAACCAGTCGTATATCAAGATGATCCAATGGTGCCTTCGGAAGTCCATTCGAAAGCCAGGTATTCGCCTTTATCGCCAAAGCTTCCGCGGGAATATCTCCGCCTATTCCCGGTTCATTCTCAACACTTGAAAATTGTCCGCAGCTCTCCACACTGGATCTTCTGAAGATGACATCTGCCTTTACGGGAAGGGCTCTTCTGCAACGACACAACTTGACCGGATATACAGGATATTCCTCGGCATCTACTTCTATGACACTCCTTCTAGAATGTACAGCAAAGTTCCTGGAGGAAATTGAGGCCATGACAACAAGGATCAGCGATTCCAGCCACGTAGTCTTTTTCCGTGTCACTATGCAAGGAGATACCAAGTGGCTTGCAGAGAGGTAGTCCCTTTAAGCTTTGGAAAGAATCCATCTCCATCCCCAAGTGCCTGCACTTTCGGTTCCACTTCAGGGGACTCATTCATTGAAGACTGTTTCAGTTCCACAATTATTTGACATTCTCCCTGTTCGTTCCTCTCCTTATTAAACTTCGGTTCATCCTCCGGATGGCTAAGCTCCTTTTCGGTGACACCGGTCTCCATTCGATCTTCAGTCTTTTCTTCCACTTGGCTCTCGCTGCTTCCTTCCATTTGGTCTGTGATCACTTGGATGTCTTCAGTTTTGTTAACTTTATCTTCTAAAATTTCTTTCCACGACGAAAAGCCATCCTCCAATTCACTCTTCATGTCTTCATATCCGGTTTTCATTTCTTCTGTGAACTCTTACATTTCTTGCAAAAGTTTCTCTTGTCCGGCTTTCATTTCTTGCGTGAAGGCTTCCGTTTCTTGCAAAATTTTCTCTTGTCCGGCTTTCATTTCTTGCAAAAGTTTCTCTTGTCCTTGCTTCATCTCAACCAACAGAGATAGTAACTCACCATTACCGCTATCAGCCATTTTTGCTTGGGATCTCGTTTTCACCACACACTGTTGACCACTATCCCACTTCTGACACCAAATGTTACGAAATTTCCGGAGTTCGTTTAGATAGTGGGGGTTATATGGCGTGAAGAACGCTCAATCACCAGGCGGCAGTAGAAAATAAAACAACGACATTTATTTACACGAAGACACACAGGACAGCACAAAGACGACAACTATATACAGCACAGAAGACGATTATCTTCAGCCAAGACGTGCAGCATACACAGCAGCATACAAAACAGCATAAACAGCAGCATACATCAGACTCTACTGCAGACAGTAGCACACAGCTTAGTTCAGCACTAGCTTCACTCCGTCGCTGCTCCGCTAATCTCTGGAAGGCCAGCTCTTTATCATCGGTTCCAACTACGACTACCGATCTGGTTCACGACGACTCTTCTCTGTCGCTCCCGACTACTATTTAATTCACGACTAGTCCACGACTACTTGGCAGCTGCGGCTGCTTCATTTTATAGGACTCAGGAGGGGCGGCTAGAAGCCTCTCAAGCAATCAGGAACGTTCGAGGCGTAACTCGGTTCCTACTGGACGGCTCGGGAAAATTCTCGATGTTTCGGGTATAATCTATTTTGGCGCCAAAGTCGCCAAATTCGTCGCCGAGTCGCCAAGTTTGTCGCAGAGCGCTGGGACCTCCTATGGAACTAACTATGCTGGGAAGCAGCATCAGAAGCTCGTAACAAGAGGATCCGGCAGGAGAGAGAATTTAAAGCCACATGTTTATTTATTAGTTTTAACTATAGAATTATGCAAATCCCTGCTTGAAAGACATGTATTTACGAGAAGGAATATGTTTGCTCATGCCCAGAATCACTGACCGAATTTAGGCTTTTATTTCTAAAATATCTTTATTTAGGAAATATTTTTAAATAAAATATTGAAATCTTTGTAAATTCTGGTCGAAATATTAGTACTTGAAAAGAAAAATTTTGATTTTCACTAAACTTAAATTTAAAAAAAATTAAATCGAATGAAAAAAAGTGAAAGTAAAACGAATGCTAACATCGTGGATCGAACCTGCGGCCACTAGTAATAAATAAAGATGTGGCTTTCAATTCTTTCTCTCGACGGATTGTATGTAGCCTTGTGGATCGAGTATCGGCCTGCCAACCAGTAGCCGCATGTTCGATCCGCGCTGTTCGTGTTCGTGTTCGTTTTTCGTTCACTTTTTTTCATTTTATTTAATTTCTTTTTAACTGTAAGTTTAGTGAAAATCATAATTTTTCTTTTCAAGTACTAATATTTCAATCAGAATTTACAAAGATTTCAATATTTTATTTAAAAATACTTCCGAAAGAAAGATATTTTAGAAATAAAAGCCTAAATTCGGCCAGAGATTCTGGGCATGAGCAGACATATTCCTTCTCGTATACACATGACTTTCAAGCAGGGATTTGCACAATCATAGAGCTTAAGTATATATTCTATAAAAGTGTGAACCCCGGAATAAAAGCAATGTGTGTATCAGAATGAATATGCCTGCGTCTGTCTATAATATCTGTCTGAATTTAGACTTTTATTTCTTTAATTTATTATATTTCACGAGGAATATTAAGTAAATGATTGAAACTATAAATTTCTGTAAAAAATACCACAACATGAAAAGAAAAAAGTCTTTGCACTAAAATTTGTAATTAAAAAAAAGAAAAAAAAATTGGGAGAAGATTTTAAGTTAAAAGAGCAGGAACCGATCTTGCATAAACTGTAGAGCTTTGTGATGCTCTGACCAAGTGGCTGTCGTGGTCAGAGAGTCCAGCCATGATTTTGTCGCGGTTATAAAAAGCAGCTTTAAAAATTGTTCGAATCAAGCAGTAAATGTGGAGTGTAAGAAAAATTGTTAGCGTAGAAAGGTAAATTGAATAGAGAATTTTTTTTAAATGTGAAACTTGTAAAAAGAAAATTATTTAAAGCAGAAAAAGTAATTAGCAAACTATTTTTCTTTGTATTCGGTTGGAATAATTATATGGGAGTATCTTTTCTCCCGTTTAGGTGTATTAGAGGGAGGAGGTGAAGTTGTGAGAAGAAATCGCCAGGTGTGTTTTGTACTTCCTCGGATATGTCATATTATGTAGCATCCCCTTCCGACTCTCTGAAAGTTCCCATCACAGTGTCATCATCCTCTTTACAACATTCCGAAGCGTTTGCATTTTCAGATCAAAGAGCAGCCGTTACTTTGGATTCGTAGTCAACCAAAGGGAATACGATTTAGTAATACATCAGTAGCTGAATTGTTTTGTTGTTGCTTATAGCACTTCCCATACACATATTTTTCTTTTGTTCAGCGGCGCCACGAAGGCGGCGAGAGAACGTCTTAGCTACTCATGCGTCACAGCTCTTTTCACGGGGTTGACTTCATTCATACATTTTACTTATAGATCGTAATTTAGACCCGAATCAGAGAATGATCATCTCTGATGCAGTACCCCTATTGTATTGTCTCGTCTTGAAGGGCTTTGTGGCTACGACAGATTTATACATGCACCAACCTCTGTGCACACGGAGATTCTTCGGCCGTTGGGGCTTGAACTCACAAACCAGAGAATGCCAATCCAACACAATACCAACCAGGCTATCCCGGCTCTGAATTATGTTGCAACTCAGATATAGTTTGTTTGGGATCAGAAATGTAAATTTGCTCTTTTTTTGCATCGAGCTTGTGAGTTACTGAAATCTGTGAGGTTTTTAAAGTTTCATTCAATCAGCTGTAATATTTGAAACACGTAATTGAATTTTATATTTATTTCTAATGAATGAAAACAACTCTTTCACATTGGTTTAAATTTAATTCTCTTTTGCATAAAAGTTGAATGTTTAAAGTTGTCATATCAAATTTATAAAATTTTATGAAATAATGAAATTTTTTGAAATTTATACTATGGTGAAAGTTATTACATGAAATGAATTTGAGTCACATCGTATCTTTTATGCATGCAATTTGGTAAATTTCATTCAGAGAATGTTTAAAAAAATACATATTAATTTTTTTAGGTGAAGAAAATTAGAATTATTCCTAAATGATTTCTTGCTATTAAAAATCTTCAAAATGTGTGAAAATAAGCATGTCTTTCGCATTATAATTAGAATGACCCTTTCAATTTTCAGTTATTCTAAAAAAAAAATTCTAAGATTAAACTGGAAGACGTGCTCGTCCAGACAGGCTGTTATATATTAACGGTATCTCCGTTATAATTGTCACGGATTAACTAACGATAATTGTAGTAGAAATTTATTTACAGTATGCTTTTAGAGTCACATTAAAAGTTTAGTTTCTTTATAGAGGGATCTTTTCTATCCGTAATATCCACGAACACTCACATCAAAACCATAACCAATCGCCATAATCCGTTTCAATCCGAATAGTGATCTAATAGCGCAAAGTAATGAACTGTTGAATAGAAAATAAAAATAACGCAGATCAACAAGGAGTGATATTTTTAACTCCAATCAGCGTTTTAGACGGATGCGGAAGGTTATATATGCTGATTATTTCATTTTTTAATTAGAATGAGATAAGGAAAGCATACTCTTGTAACTTTTTATTTAAATCATATAAAAGGTAATTTAAGGTTAACTGAAAATAATTGCATTCCTCTTTAAAAACAAAACCGCATTTGGGCAGATGTATTCAAATTTCAGAAGTGAGTAGTAGTGAGAATCCAAAGCTGTACTGGTTACGTCTTTTTCACTTTTTAGTTTCTGAAGTATTACAAAAGGAAAACCACAGAGTTGTGCCTATCACTCTGTCATTCTGAGAATTCGATAACACAAAAATGCTTTGAGTTAGATGATTCAAATTGGATGCACGATCTTTTCACCAAATGTGTCTATTTATATCAATTTTTTGTAGAAATGCATTAAAGAAGAAATTTGTTATTTATCTGTTTGAGTACAAATCAACAAGATAACTCAAGATAAGTAAAGATCTAGGTAGATAAAAACTTGATACATTTTTTTATTATTATTTGTCGATCATTATAACATTTTGATTCAAAACCATCAAGGGATCAACAATTTCTTGATCTATATATTCAAGAGTATGTAAAAATTATAAATAGAAAAAACTCAACTACTTAAATAAATGAAATTTCGTAAGCAATCTTGTTACTAAAATCGAAAACTTGAATAGAAGACATTTAAAATACACACTCCCTTATTACGAAATTCCTACGGCCAATCTATGCGAAGATCAGAAGGGATAGGTTGGGTACTTAGATTGAGTTGTCACCCTTCCGTCTTGATTTGATTTCTTATTCCGAACATAATAAAAATCTGAGTATGTGGGGTTCTCAGATTTTATAGTTTTCAGGCGGGAAAGGGAGATAACTCTTTCATTAGGAAGCATACGAGAAAGTTTTGCTTAGACTTTTCTCGTTAAGTAAAGAGAGGGAACAAAAAACAAAAAAAATGGCCAATCTCTTCTTCAAAACCGTGTCATCTTTGTATAGGAATTTTCAGTGATTTTCGATGCCTTATTTTTTTCCGGATTATAAAAGCAACTCACCTTAATGATGTAATTTATTTTATACTGCTGTTGTAGTTTCAATTTAATTTAATTTATGTTATGACTTTTGGGAACGCTATCCTGTACTGTTGATTAATTTCTGAGAAAGAAAATCAGTTAAAGACAAAAATAAAAAAAACAGTATTGGTCTGCAAGTATATTTATTATCACATTATTTTATTTTTTGGAAAATAAAATTTCTCATTGATTTTTCAGCATTATACTAATATTTCTGCAAATATCCTCAATGCATAGAATAAAATATTATGTTCGATTATTTTTTCAAAATTTGCGGATAGATGTGTCCAAAGATGAGGACGCTGGAAAAATGTACGAGAGATTATAACCTCTCACCTTTCCTTCGTTACGTGCCTTCTTTTGTCACACATAGATTCGATTCTGATCGTTGGAAGGAATTTATTGTTCTTCTCTGCCATCGAGGCGACAGCAGTATATTCATTTTTCGTATCCATAGGAAAATTTTCAAGAGTCAACATGCTCCAGAATCAGCATTTACTAAAAATATCTCTTCATACATTTCTATCAAGAATAATACAAAGAGTAGAAAGAATGATAACGGATATTTCTGGTGAATACATTTGAATCTTTTCCCGGTCACAGAATCGAATCCGAACTCTCAATGCAAAGAATGGCATTACTCTTGCCACTTTGCTAACCTGGTGACAGTGGTAAATCATTCGTGTTCACTTAAATTTGGCTTAATATTCCAATGAAAAGTATTGTAGCTAGTTAAGATACGCCAATGAAACTCGCCAAATAGAGATTTATGTGTAAAATCGGCATATTCTTACTGAAAAGAAGGCGATCATTTCTTTAGGGTTGCATTACTTTATTTTGAAGCGTTAAATCTTTTAACATTTCAATTTATTATATATCTTTATACTGTTAAATATTGTTGTCTTTTCCGGTGTCATATATTTATCATGGCTAATAACAAAGTGAGTACTTTTTTTAAAAAGTGGTACGTTTAACATTAGATAGCTTCTTAAGAGGAATATTAAAATGCCTATGCTGTATTTAATAATATGTGAATTTTTATAATCTTTGTTTATTTTTATATATTTTCCATCTTTTATGTATATCCTGAGATATTTATAATTAAATAATTAAAATGTTATTTGAATTTTTGAGATAAATTATTTTAGTAAAATGGGATATTCCATACATGAATTTCGAATATTTCAATTAATCTTCTAGATTTATTAGAAGTTAAATTTTATTGTATGTTGGATTTTAGAGTTTCTGATATCATGTTTTAAAATTTACCATTGTTATTTCAATACTTGAATTTGTATTTCAACACACAATAAATATTTCATTGTTATTTCATCGTTGCATTGACATTTTTCATTGTTATTTCAATACTATTTGCTGTTGGTTTTAAACGGTTTCAATTGAACATAACTTGTTTCATAAGACAACGAAGTCTTGATGCTGTGCATGAATTCAGGATGTAGGGAATTTTTCTATACGCGAGTTCAATAATTATCGCTTGAAGGACGGCGGACTCTATTCGACACTTTTGCGAACTTAGGGTTATGAAATTTTTTATGCATATGTATTAAAATATAAATACGTTAAATTTATTAAACATTTAGAAACGAAATATAATTTAATGTTTAAATTTTTTAAAGATTTCAAAATATTCCAAGCGGCTTAATTTTAAATTTTTCCTATTTTTTTTCTTATTATCCAATGTAAATTCATTTGGAACATTACTATGTATGATTTTTTAATTAGAATTAAATGCTAATTTTTTAGAAATATTTTTATGCACACTTACTGAATTTGTTTACCTGAACCAAAATTAACTTCTAACCGTTTATAAAAATTCCAAACATAGAATGCATACCATATTTTCTTTTAATGTTTAACCGTAATCTTTATTGTCAATTTCATTTAATTCTTCAAAAATGAAGAAATCTGGAACAATTCAAAGATATTTAAATCTAATTACAATAAGTTATTAAGATTTACCTTTTTTCCTTTTAACCCTTCAAGTATTTAATTTATTGACCAATGCAGTCAATGGGTCACTGTTTCAGTTGAATATAAACATATATTTTGGGAAAGAAATGATAAAAATAAATTGAAATGAGCAAAAATGTGCGAAACGTGAAAAGTCACTTTCCTCCTAATCAGTTTTGGATAATTCAATGCAATAGATCAATTGCTCCACTTTATATACCTGCTTAGTGCTGACATAGTCTTCCTCAGTTCATGGGGCACTAAATAATTCTTTTTAAATTTCTCCTTCGTTAATTAAAATGATTTTGAATTTAAAAAAAATACTAAATAAATTGCGATAATTTTAATTTATATTTGAATACTTTCCCATTTGTTTTGGGGATAATGATGATTTACTGTATTTTTGTCCACTCTTTATATAAAAATTATTTATCGTCAGTTGATAATTCATAACAAATCGCTTACTTTGACTAGAATTCAACATTATTTACACGTTTTTTGCTATCTAACTTCTACGTTTCATTTAGGCAAAGAATTCCACTCTCACCTACGTTAAAGTTTCTATAAAAATAAGGGTTAGATTTAACATATTTTCTTCTGCTTTTTTTTTTTGTTTGTTTAAAAAACTATAAAACGTTATACAGAACGTTCTGCGTGGCAAACTTTCGGGCTGCGAGCTACGAAACGTTTGTTACTTCTTGGATAGTAGGTCTGGACAAAAGGTTTTAAGTATTTTAGAATTGATATCTTCATGTTTCAATCCATGAATTTGAGTGTACATTATTACACCCATCCCCATTTGATAGCTTCCTTTGACAACCAGTAAGTCTGAATAATTGGTTGCCGAAAATTTCAAATGTTTTCTCAGAAAAATATTTTCAAACTTCAAATCTTGATAGGCAAACATCTTGGATTTCAAAAGTTTCACATAGTTCTGTTCATTGTGCTTAGCTTCAAATCTTTGTCTACTAGTTTATACATCCAGTTATAGGGAAAACCATCAGTATTTTAATTAGAGGCAATTTAACATTTCTCCATCAGGGGTTCCTTTTGAGCTTATAACCTTAATTTTAAGTAAAACAAAATGTCAAAAATGATTAATAGTATGCCATATATTAAAACCCATTAAACATTGAAAAATTGTCGATTCTTCATATCTTGATCAGAACAATGGAGTAAGAGGTAGGGTGAAATGTCAGTAGTGTCAACGGTTTGAGTTTCATTTCAATGAAATAGTGTTGTAAAATACTTTTGAAAAATTTAAATTAAATTTAGAAAATTATATGGTTTTTGGTATAATTGAAAATATATATTTTAATATGCTACAAAAGTCCCAATTAATAATGTTAAAGTTGATATTTTTATAAATTTACTATACTTCTGCGGATGCAAATGCAGTTTTGCCCACCATTCAGTATTAAAATTGCCTGTTGTCTGTATTCCCTTCTTTCTCATTATTACTTTTAATTTCAAAATACGCTGTGAAAGCTTTAGATTTTTAAAAATTGCTTGCATACTTTTGTTTCAGCTTTAAATTGAAGTATCTCGCACACTTTGTATAATTTTAGAATGTTATGCAGTATTAAATGACAACGAATAGTATTATATCTTTACAAAGGGATTATTTTACTTAATATTTATACTGGCATTCTTTCTGTAAATCCGTGATTTACGAATCGCAGAATGCTACGGTTAATGCTATAGAAGCAGGCAAAGGCAAAAATGAATGAATGAATGAACCTAAAATATTACCATGCCAAGATGTTCCTGACTAAATGCTCAAATTTAATAATAGTTAATAAATCGACTAACTATTTTCTCAAAGTACTCACTCAACTTTTCCCTCATGATTGAATATTTGTGAATGCTGGTCTTGATATTTCACTGAAATGTACTCTTAATAGTTTATAATATAAATACAGTTTCAATACAAACAAGATGCTGTTCTAGCGATTGTGATGTTAATTCGTTTTTGAAATAGTATGTTAGGACTATTTTCAGATTATTGAACGACTGTTCATTGATGAAACTTGTAAATTGACTTAAAAATTACATAGGTTTTTGGTTTGTAGCTTTAGCGTTATCCATATGTTGACGAAAATCTAAACTGGATTCATGATATGTAGGTTTTATATCTAAAATTTATAAAATTTAAAGAGAATGTGAGAAAATGAAGATGAATTGTAAATTTCAAAATCACGTATTAACAGTTTACATGAATATTTTGAAATTCAAACATAATTTTGGAACCTATTTAAATTGTTCTCAAAGAAAAGTTCATTTTGGATAATAAAAACTAAAGTCTGAAGTTGATTTTTTTTTCTAACAAAAATTTAGTCAATTTTATCATGAAAATGCCTAAATGAATGCTATTTAATTTGACTAGTGGACTGATAGCTTGTTCCGAATTGTCCGATTGACAATATATCGTATTGGAAAAGCATCTAATTTATTAAAATTTCCCCAAAAACCTTGTGCATAGGACTATAGTGTATATAAAACTGAATAAAGGTTGAATAAAACTCTAAATACTTACTGACTTTTCTTAGCCCTTTTAAGTGACTAAAACAAACTAATTAAAAAAATATACAAATAAGGTTTTGGAATACTAAACGAGTTTTCCTTATGCAAGTTCTTAAATTATGCAATGATCGTTATAAACTATCGTCATTATTTGATTTATATATTCAAGATATTAGTATTGAATTCTATCAAAAGATATCTTTAAAAACAATTGTTATAATGTTCAATAAATCTCCAAATATAATGAAAGAATCGATGTTAGGAATACTGTATTTTCTTGTCCAATCTAACATTTCTCCATGTGCGTTGTATATGCTATTGAAGTATTTGAATCGGCAATGGATGGGTTACACAGTAAAGACTTTTTTCGTCAAATCTCAAAAGTGAATTCTTTTCGATTACTTTTAGAATTTATACTGTAGAATTATATTTTCACTTGTATAGAATGGATGAAAATGGATCGTCCTTCCCCGTAGCGATAGTTAAACCGATGACATAATTGAGAAATAAGCGTATTTGGTCTATGTTCCCGGCCACTTTCATTAATGGAAGAAACCCGAGAGGTATTTTCTCCACAGGTTTCTCGCATACTTGTGCTGCTGTGAGAAGGAAGAGGAGAACTGGGCATCGTTTGAGATTCAAATATGAAGATTTGATATCATATCTGATGCTTAGGATTTTAGTATATATGCTGAAAATTTGTTCTTAAAATAAAAAAATTAAAAAAGCAATTCATAATTTGGTAGAAAATCTTGCTCGAAAGAGCTGACAGTTTTCGGCAGTTGCTTTTTCAAAGAATGATCTTACAAAATTTAGTTTCGGGAAGTGTGATTCGAATGGGATAGTATCGGATGGTGATAGCTATTGAAATATTTCGGGTGAGTTGAAATGAACACTGGGGACAAAATCCGGAGAAGAAACGGCTAGAAGTTTGCAAGAGATGAATGGGACGCGAGTTGGCTGTTTGGCATTGATTAAATTGAAATAATTCTCATCCAATTTGAATCTGCTGATGGCCCGCAGTGATTCCAACCAAGGGCTGTTTGATGTTAGGTGACATTTCCTGAAATTAAAAATATCTGTTTGGTATTCCAAGATTCCACAAAAATTCCTTTTGAGGAATGCAAATGAATGATAGTTAAGCTTTTGTTCGAAATTTTGCCCTTTTTTCACTTTCTTATTTAATTTCTTTGTCTACAACATATAAATTTTGAGGGACTACAACTCCTTTCAATGGATCCTCAATTCTATATTTCCTGTTAATTCTTTCATTTTTTGCGTATGGAAAGGATTGGAAGATTTCAAAAATTCCTTTTATTACATGGATGGTCGAAATCGTTAAAGTTCTTGTAATAAGCCAATTTTTGGTGGGAACCCTAAAATAGTTTTCTTTTGAAGTAAACGAGAAGCTTGCATTCTTTTGAAGGAAAAAAATGCTGCTTTTAAACATGAAAAAGATTGAAGCTGAAAGATAAACAATACTAAAAAAAAGTCCAAATTTAGAGATAAATGTCTTTTAAAGTTGTGGTTAAAATTGAATCGCTTGTAAAATCAGATTAATTTTTGAGTTTTTACTCTTTTCAATCAGCAATGTAATTCGATGCATCTAAAGAATAATGCATATTCATCTAAAAAATTGTTAAATATTTTTCAGGAAAAAATGTATTCAATTTTTTTGTTGCATTTCCCAAAAATTTAATCTGCATCATTCCAGTGTATATTTTTTTCAATATTCGACTTTAAAATATTAGTAAATAAAATGCCAAAATGACGCATCGTCTTGAACGGTGTCCGAGAGAACCCATCCACATGCAAAAGGTTAATTTTAGTTTTACATCAAGGATCAGTCTTCTGAACATCATTCGTCTTGTCTTCATTTTCTTCCGATGATTGAAGACTGAGATATCCCTGCCTTTTTAAAATTTTCGATTGAAGAATGGAAATTATTTTTGTTAAATTAGAGTAAGATTAAATTTTACATAACTTCGTTAAAGCAATAAGTGAAAGGAATCGTGCTATAGAAAGAATTTTGGATAATAATAACCGTATACACTCGTTTTTAATTATTCTTATCTTTCTGAATATTGTTCTTCAGTCATGTCATCTTCCCTAGCTTCGGTTAATTTAAATTTTCAGTCTCGTGCATAGGAAGATTCTAATCTTTAAAAGGTCCTTATTTTAATAAATAAATGTTGGCATCCAAAATAGAACTTTTGTTTTTGTTTTTTCAAAACGCAACCAAAATAGGCCATACCATACGATGTATTGGTCATCAGTTCTTGTATTTAAAGTGAATGTTAGGGCATCTATTTCTGTGATTTTGACAACAATATTTAAAACAAGGTCTTTTCATTAAGATTCTAAAAACCTGTCTAACAGACAGTCTGCCATCTGACTCTGTTAGGACTGTTAATGAAAAGAGAAATTTCTTTGAATCATTAGATAAAAGAATTGTAAGAGAATTTCTATTTAGTAAATAACAACCAGAATGCTCTTGATTAAACATTTTTGGATTCAATTTGAACAATTTGCACTCGATTTGAATCCCCAACTTCTTCACATATCGGATTTATGTCATTTTGCGTGTTCTTTAAAAGAAAAGGACTTGTTACTTTCCTTTTTATTTGCCTCGTTAATTATAAAATTTTAATAGATTAATGGTTTCAACATATAATAATCTCAAAAATAGATTATTTTAAAAAAATTCTTTCTTTACCAAAATTTTTAAAGATGGAATTGAGTAGCTATCCATTCGTCATTTGAAAAATAGTTCTTCATTATGTCATAAGCAGCATATGTTTTACAGTATGATTATTTGTACGGAATAAGAATCTGGAATCTTTTTTCATACATTAGTTTCTGCAGACAAAGAAAAATCTGCTTGAGTATTTTCCATGATGTTTGATACAAGACAAAACGATAATACAGATAAAATTAGAAATTAAGATCGTATTTCTGTGTTGAAAATAAGACTCACAAAAAATGAAATGCAAAATTATTTAATCCATCTTGTTTCGCTTATTTTGTGATGGACGCGAATGGATATTTAGGACGTTTGCAGTGCTGAATTCGAAAGAAAGTACGAGATTGTTTAAAACTTTCCATATGCAGATTCGAAAGAACGTCTAATTAATTGCAGCAGACGGAAAATAAATTTAAAAAAAATCGAGCAAAACGCTGAATTAGCTGTGTACGCAATTTCCCGTTTAGCGAAAATCGCAGAATAACAATTTCATTTTTAATAAACTGTATTTCATTGCTGATTGTAATTCGCAAGTTTCGAAACCTGAAAAATGGCATCACTGGAAAATAGTATATTTAACAAAAATGAATGATTAAACCTTTCCTTCATAATGTTGTATTAACGGATGACAAATAGTTCTAGTCTATTTGAGATTTTCGGTAAAAAGGCAATTTTTCAACATCAGTTGAAAGGTCTATTTATATCATAAGAGAAATGTTTTCGACTTATTTTACGGAAATTATCTGTTTGACTTTTGTCTATAGAAATGATGTAGATGACACTTTGAAATAAAAATATATAAGCATTTAGCGAATGCTAGAAATTTTTCTTAAAGCAGAAAAAATACAATCAAATTATGTTTCCATTTTTTTTGTTTGGTTGATATTCCTTATTAAACTTTCCATATTAGTTTTAAATTAGAATTAAAAAAATGCCTCTGAAACATTCTATCTAGGCAAATGAACGATTTCCTTGAGTTGTAAATGTGAAATTATTGTAAGTAGTTTCTAAAGTTGGATACTAAAATGGTAATTTGAAGGGGAGAAATTCTACAAATTGTGTATTATTAACATTCGTTAATGTGATGGTTTTGAGCTGCATGAAGAAGTTACTTGCATTGGCTTCTAAAATTAGCTATTTTAAAATCGGAGAATGATTCATTAGTTTTTTTGGAAAAATCCTCAATTATTAAGATTTTATTTTTTCATTGATATTTCTCATTGCAAAACGTCGTCCTAATTTATATAGCATACTGATTAAAATAATAAAGGGTCAGTTCACAAGATATGCAATTGTTTTTTTTTCTGAAGCAATAGCAAAGAAAAAAACTATTAAATTTAATATTGTTTGAAAGTGTAAAAATTTAAAATATCCTAATCCATCTCTTAACAAATGTAGATCATAGTAAAATCTTATTTCGTCGAAGCGTTGTTCAAATTATTCTCTGATTTAAACACCGAATTAGTTTGGAACAGCAGTTTGAGCTGTGCTGTCATCAGAGTAGTTGGATATTCAAGAGTCTGAATACTTTGTTTTCTCTATGGGTTCTTATCCCCTGGCAGCAATTGAAGGATCTTAGATTGTTAATATGTGAAGGCTGTATTTGGGTCAGATACTAAATTCTGTGACTCGCAGCATTATACGTTGATGAAAATATAATTTCTCTCGAAACCTTTTACATTTACAATGTAAATATGTAATGTGAAAATGAGCTTCTCATTGATATTCGATTCGATTCAGTTTTGTCAGTAAAATCAGCATTTGTTCAAGCTCATGTGAAGGTTTCCACTTAACTCACTCCTTACGTGAATCTTTTCCTAACAATTAGAAGTGGATATGCACGGGTTTGTGAAGGTTGCATACATTTGATAAAAAGTGTATTTTAAAATTTCCGATGCCTTCAGTGTTTCATGTGATGTTTCTAATCGAAAACGCCCTCTTTTTGAGTACGTTTCAGAAAAAGCGGAAGAATTGTTCTGAGTCATTTCATTTGATCGCTTTTTTTATATTCCAACAAAATCGCAAATGGAGCAATTTATTATGCGAAGCTGCTTTGGTGCTACTAAAAGTATTCGAAACAGCAAATTATATATAAAGATTCTAAAACATAATTAAACACTAATTATTTTATAAATAAGTTTAAACGAGATTTCTTTTAGATTATAGAAAATAACAATTATATAACAGGTAATTCAATTATAGTTTTTATTAAATACTAGTTAAGTGTTAGAATTCCAATTAATACTGTTAAGTTGTTAAGAACTATACAATTAGAATTTTTAATTGTATAGTTCTTAACAATGTGATATCCATAAATAGTGATTTATGATTATTTTCATGAAATGTATTCAATCAAAAAGGAAATAATTTCATTTCCAAAAAAAGAAAAAACTTTCTAAAACACTTTTTTTAATTAGAGTAAATGTAGAAATTTCAAAAATTCTTTAATCCATATTTCTTTACTTTTGAATTGAGAAAAGTCCTGAAATCCACACGAATGAGCGCACAGTTGTTTTCGGTATTCTCATTTCTACCAGTAGAGAAGCTTGCTTTGAGTGAATATTCCATTTACATTTCTAACATTTTGCAGTTTCAATAATTATTTTTGATAATAGGACGATTATAAAAAAAAATCATTACGAATTTTTTAACAAATAAAGGGGAACAGAATCCGAAAGATACCGAAATATATTTTACTATCAATATTAGCGTCATCTTCATTTTAACTGTTTTAATTTCATATAGCGATGAAAATTAAAATCGAGGAGTCTCGCTTTGTAATCGTCATGTTCCGCTTCTTTCTAAATGCATCGTTTAAAAGTTTAAAATCTTTATTCCGGATGCGAAATACAGAGGAAGTATCGTAATCTTTCTAAAATTTGAATTCGAGATTTTGACGAAACGAATCATTACGTTAGATTTCCTAGCGTTTTAAAAACACACTTTTGACTTCATGCCTGTCTGGAAACATAATTCGAAAATGTTTTCATCTGGGCGGATAAAATGCAGTGTATGGCCTTATGACCAAATTTGCATCACATTTTGTGCAATATTCATTCGGAGGAAGTCTGTCCGACTATCTAAATGAACTCAATTTGGAAACAAAGAGCTAGATAAATAACATTTGATGCAAATTCTACACTTAAAGTATAGATACCTATGAAACTTGGAACCAAATCCATCAAAGGATTGAATTTTCTGCCGATCTGTGATTTTTCAAGCTTGCAAAACGTGATAACTGAAATGTAATGAGTTACTATATGTAATGTGATTTTGTGTTTACAATAGCAGTTGTGTAAGAATTTGGCTTTAATTGATTGGGAACGAGCATGAAACACAAATTCAGTTTTCTTGTACCTAGTGCTAAATGTTATGTCTTAAACGCCAAAGAAAATCTCGAAGAATGACACGATGGAGTCAGTAAAACTGTTCAATATGCTAAAGATCAGTATTTTTATTACTATTATTTACTACTAACTTGTGAAACATTCCCGCTAATACCCAGGGTGGACAATTTTATGTGGAGGAAGGGGTGGGGTGGGGGATAACGCATTTGTTTAGAGCAGGCGAGAAAGTTTTGAAGACCCCCCCCCCCCTGGAAATCATTGCTGCTAAAAATAGGTTTTCACTCAATATATCATTTTCATTTTCAAAATGGGATAAATTTAGGGATTATTATTTGATCTTCATTCCTTTATTATCGTGCGAGACTTTAATGTGTCCAGTTTTCCAATCATTAACTAACGTCAAAATCGTTGGAATGAACATTTCTTTGAATGAGTAATAGTTTCTTTCTAACGCTTACTAGCTATTTGTGTAAATGTTAGCTAATTTGTGAAAAGAAAATTATATTCTAATTTTTATATAAATAAATTTCTATTGTTGTCATTTCTTTTTCAGTCTTAGAAATATTCTATTGATCCAGAATTGACAGTTTTGCCATCTGTTAACATTTTATAAAGAAATATTTCTAAATATCATTATTAAACGCTTCAAATTTATTGAAATTTATTCTTATCTTATTTAAATTTGGAACATTTCCTTTGTTATTTATATTGAAAGAATGAAGCATGCTAAAGAATTCTTTTCTTTTTCAGCGCTCAAGATCACTGGATGACATCGGTGACTACGGTGAGTTTCTTTTTCGATTTTTAAATTCAATTATCATTTTTGTACTGTTACCTTTTTATTAGAATAATTTCCATAGCAAATTGCAGTTAACATATTTTGCAGTGATTTGCACCATTTTATCGATATCGCTCATTGAATCAGATATAATTTTACATGAATTGCAATGCAGTGTGCTACTTTTAAAATGCGATATCTTTGCCACTTTGCCACTCATATCTTATCTTTACAAAACTGGCATCCATGAAAATGAAGTGAGGGCCCTAATTTATACTAATGAACAAATGAACTGACTTAATGAACTATTTTCCCGAAATTTTTTCATTATGTTAACCTACTTTTCAATAATTCAATCCAGCATGCCTTTTTATATATGTGTATCAAATTTATTATAAAAAAATATTTCTATTCAAAATTATAAAAAAAAAATATTTCTATTCAAAATTATAAAAAAAAAAATTTCTATTCAAAATTATAAAAATATTTCTATTTTTATTTATTTTTTATATTTTATATACGTTCTCTAATTCTAAGTAGTTCTTAAGATACGAGGTTATTAAGAATTTCGTCTGAAAAGAGTCAACCTTCTAGGGATCATACATTAAAACTCGGCTTGTTAATAGTAAAAACAGGTTTTCCCCCGAGAGGTTTAGATTCAATGAAATTTTGAAACATGAATCCAGGTCACATTTAGTATTCATATTAACAAGATTTTGGAATCCTAAATTTTTATTTTAAAAAATGAGGCATTTCCATAAATAATTAAATCAACTTATAACTCTGCTTTCTTAAAATGTCTTGCCCTTAAAAATCGGTTTTTAATGGGAATAATATGGGTTGTTTATCCCTTTTTAAAAAGAATCACTGATTGGTGGATCGAATATACCGTAATGACGTATCAAGTCAATAAATTTATCAGATCTTAAGAAGTATTTTTATTTTTAGAGGAAAATGATTTTTAATCGGATAAGAAAGTTATTAATCTTTATTGGGTATTTTATAATGGAGATTATATATTTGATTTTTAAATAGAATTCGACAATATTTAAGTTATTTCCAGACCATAAATAATAAAAATTTAAAGAATTTTGTTAAACTAATAATACTTAAGTAAAAATTAAGGAGAGGAAATTGAAATTGCATGGTTAAAGAATTGCGTAAGATGTATTTATGGCAGTAAAAACTATTTTTGGAATATATACGTTTCTATATATGAATTATAGAAGGCAAAGCAATATTGTCTTCAGATAAGTTGACCTAGATTTCAGAGAGTCTTCATGCTTTGGAGATCTGCTGAGGTTGAAAAAACATTTTGAATAGTAACCGTTGATTTGAGATCTAAACAAAAAAAAATGTCAAAGGGATGAAATTAATTGTCTTGATAAACAATTTCTGAATCGAATTATGATCGAAACTTGGTAAATGTTGCTCGTGTATCCGTCCAAATCAAAGTAAATGACAAATAAAATCCAGATATAAATTTGATTAAAAAAAAAATTGTAAGTGTTTCATTTTATTTCGCCTCTAACAGAAGGTGAGCGTCTGTAGTTTGTATTTGGGTATTTCAACGCGACTGCACAGGAACTCAGAAGGTAGATGCGTGGCATTCAACCTGTGCAGTCACAACAATCAAAACTGTCCTTCCGTAAACGAACTTTGTTAAAAAAATAAAGTATAATATTCTATGCTAAATGGAAATCTTAACGGAGATTTGTTTTGAAAATATACGGGAAAAGTGTGAAGAAACGGAACTGACCTGGCAGAAAATTGTTGGATTGCATTATATTTTTGAATGTTTACCAAAAATATTTATAAACTGGCATAGAATCTGAACATTATGTAAAGCCGCATGGAAAAACGCATATTGTGAAATTATTAATTGAATGTAAAAATTTGAAACTCTTCGAACGTTTGAAATTATATACCAAAATATTATAGCAATTAAGGATTAGATAAATATTTAAACCTCTTTTTGGTGTGTGGTCCTCCTTTTTTATGCGTTATGTGGTCACTTTTCAACGCATAATTTTTTTCTTCAATATGGTATAAAAAATTGTTTGTTAAAACTATTAAGTTTTGAAATTATTTTCTGTTCGATTTCTTTTATGTGTGTGGTTTCTATCTATCTAAAAAAAACAGGTTTTATCTCATTTTATATAACTGCTGGAAATAAAATTCGAGAATTCCTCCTTTGATTTTCCATTTATAATGAGAAACAAATTAACATACGCTTCTCTTAATATTGGAACTAGCAATACTCTCACGGTCGTGCCTGTTACGTTGTGAATGGCACAAGACTCGAAACCAGAAAATCATGATATAATTACGTTTTTGCAATACTTTTTTTCTGATCATTGTGTCATTTTAGGATTTATAGACGATAAAAATAGAAAAAAAATGATGCTCTAAAAAATGCGATATAATTAAAACAGAAATTTTGTTCCAAACGATGTTATATATTTGAAAATAAGTAAAACCTATAAACTAGGGATTGCAATGCCGGACCAAAATTTCAATACCGGTATTCGGTATTTTTCAGATCTTAATACCGGGAAACCGGTTTTAATACCGGTATTAGAAATTTTAGAAAAATAAAGAAAACACAGGTGTTCCTTTGTTTTATTTGTCAGTTTCATTAGAGAGTGTAAATGTTACAAAAAATAATTTGTAACTTATAAAATATAACAGTATATAAAGAGTCGCAAAAAAGTAAAGGAACATCTTATTTATTTAAATCATAAAAAAAGTGTAAATATCACTATTCAGCCTGTGGTACTATTAAAGTTTTTGAAATTTGATAATAAAAAACATAATGCATCAATTGTACTATCATTAAGCCTGAAAAATAATTTTGTGCAAAAATTACCAGCAGTCAAAAACGCTCTTTCGGCATCTACGCTAGTTGGTGGTACTGTTAGGAATGAGCGATATACATTTTCCAAGTATTTAACTATATATCCCTCATATTCAACTAAATCTATTTCTCGTCGGGTGGTTTTTGATATAGCTGATTTCTGTATTGTAGTTTGGTTCTTTGAAATTTTTTTTATCTATCGCTAATTCTAATTTTTGTTCAAGAGACAATTCATTTTCACTATCGACATTGATGTCATCATAATCTTCGATAAATGAACCGTATTCTTCTGAATGTGTATAGGTTTGTGGGTAAAAACTTTTAAGAAAATTTACTATAAACTTAATCAGATTTGAATTGGTTATTTTCTTTTCTTCTTTTTCCTTTTTAAAATCATTATAATTAAGTAAATACCATAAGACATTTTCTATTTCGGTATGCCTTTCAACTGTGTGATTTTTCAATGTAATATATAATTCTTCAGATAGTGATGTGTGCTGTTCTTTCAGTGACTGCAACATGAAATTTATTGTTGCATTAGCTGTTAATAAATTAGAATCTCTGACATAATGCCTCAACAGTCAGTTTTATTGGAAGTAGAACTGATGCAGTTCTGGATATTGAGTCGAATTCACTATCTGAAAAATTGATTTACGAGTTGAAGTTGATTATTGCTTTTTGATTTCAAGTTCAAAAATCGTTCCATCATTAGACGTAAACTGTTTCAACGTGTTTTAGAATCTAATATTAACATATATTGTTTTATTTTCAGTTAGTATACATTTTAGTAATATGTCATTTTTTATAGGGGAACGTTTAAATATCTTAACAATTTTTTGAACTTTATAAACTATAGGAAGCAATTCGTGATTGGTTAATATTTCATCCTCATTAGAAATATCTTCTTCAGCAATGAGATTGTCATTATTTTCATTGTCAATATCACTCACTCTCACTCTTACTCTCTTCAAAGTTGGTATCCGAAGTTTCTATATCCACAGTATTTGGATTCTTCTGTTCTTTATTTTTTGATATCTATTACTCCTAATTGAATTCCATCAGCATAACACAATTGCTGATTTGCACCAATCAACTTTTTAACTTTGTTCATAACTGTTGCTCCATCAGTCGTTATGGATACAATATTTTCTTTCAGGGATAATCCATGTTTCGCTAATTTAGATTTAAGCAATTAAGCCATTAATTTTGTCCATTAGGGAGATATAAAAGCAAAAACTTATACTATTTTGCTATGTTGGCGATTCCTGAACATTTAGTCTCGACAATTTTAAAAATTTCTAGTAAATACCGAAAAACCAGTATTTAAACTTGTGAATACCGGTATTACAAAATCGTACAAATAGCTCAAAATACCGGTATTCGGTATCCCGGTATACCGGTATTGCAATCCCTAATATAAACCAATCATCTGAACCCCAACTATTAGACATACTTCGTAAATTCTCACGTCAAACGAGTCGTAATGTCAAAATATACCCTTAGATATGTTGTCAATGGTCAACCGTACACTGATCCACCATCTTTGACAGAAATTAAAAAATTGTTTCAATTTACATTGTTCTAAGAATAATTTTCTTCCAATATTTAGAGAAATACTACAAAGTAAAACATTAACGGATCCCTTCACTTCAGTCATTGGACCAGTCTGGCCAATTTTCATCGCAATGTAATTTCGGTTACCAATCAGATGGATTATTGCTCGGGTGTAATATAATATATACGGCATCCTTTTTGTGATTCTTCTCTGTTGATTGAAATGTCTAAATTAATATTCGCCGACTTTGCTATCCTATCAGCTTATTAACATTATGCCATCCCATTTAGATGAAACACATTTTATCAAAACAAAAGTATTAAGTCGCGAAAGCGTAATAACGATAGAATTGTCCGAGTTGTTTATGGTTTGTTATGCGTCAAAATGAATACTGGATATTAACCTAGTTGTAGAGTTGGAGGCTCGGTCTTTTGTTTTACATTGTCTCTAAAAATGGACAGAGGACCTTTGATAACGTATCTAGGGATGGTGAACTTTCATATGAAATGAGAGAAACTAATATTAGATGTGGCTGCGGAATTGATATATGGATATGCAGTTTATCTCTACTCATGATAAAAATGGATGTGCGCGTGTCTTATCGCTGTACGAATCGGAAGAGTTTGACTTGAAGCTACCGAATTTGATCCCTAATTATCTTGGAAGTTTTTCAGTATGAACATCCGAGACAGTATAAAAATTAAAATATAATTAAAATTAAAATATTTTTGGAGTTTTCCAGCGACAGTTTCTAGAAATATTATGGCATACAAATTATTATACTGTTTCAAAAATTAATCTTTTAATTATTTAATATCTGCTCTTTCAATTTTGACAATGTTGTAAAAAAATTCCTTGTCTAATTTCCAACAATAGAATACATAGTTTCCCAGAAATTCAAATCAGTTTCATTGTGTTAATAAATATATAAATGTGCGATTTTCTTCTGTTATTTGAAGTAAAGGAAAAAGAATTCCTCTTAATATCAGTTTACCATGCCGTGAAATTTACGATAGATGAATTGTGCATTTACATATTTCATTAAAATGGGATGTTCTCAGAGATGAAATGTGACGGAATATCCGTTGTAAATAATGGGGAGTTTTTTTTCAGAGAATATTGATATCCCATTGAAAATCCAGGACACATGGAAATATTGATTTATTTTAATTAAATAGTTGAAAAATGCTGATTCTTTTCTTAAAATTTTTATTTCGAATGTCAAATCAAATGACAACTCTACAAATACAAATCGGTATGCTCAGATAAAATAAAATCACTTCAAAATTAGCATTTAAACATCAATTTAATAATTCCATGAAATTAATTTTATTTAAATAAGTCAATAATAAAAGAATTCAAAAGAATAATGAATGCCGTATAAACTTGAAAATCTAAATGTATTTTGCATGATAAATTTCTAAAGTTTTATACTATTACAAAGAAAAAAAAATGGAAATCTGATTAATATAGGCATAGCATTCGTAAAGCTCGTTGTACGACATTTTTAACCATTATAATGTATTCAATGCATTTTATACGTACCGATATTTAAAGAAACAGTGTTACGTAGAACAGGCAAAATTCTTTCGTGGGAGCATTGTAAAATATATGGATAACTATGGACACCTATACAAATTATACTTCTCTTTAATCCGTGAAATGTCCATTACTTTCTTAGACTAAAATTGAAAAATCGACTTTTTGAAGGTGCAAAAGCTCCCAGTTGCTTAAAAGCGGCATGATGCCATAGGACTGAACTTCATTAGAATTATTAACCTACACAAGAAACGGATCATATGCAAGAGAAATTAACAATGATCATTAATTTTTACATAAAGGATTTACAAAAAATAGACAATACCTTTGTTAAATCAGTTGGTCAAAGAAGACGACTGGCTTTAAATGTACAAATGTTGAACAAACACCTGATTATTTAAGAGGGGCTAGTTGGATTTTAAATTATATATAAAAAAAAACTATTGAAGAGCATACATGGCCTTACTCACTTCGCTTCGAATCCCCAAGAATCATGTTGGGATCCTTTGGGATCGCTACGTAATTCCAGCTTATTTCGCCATGAAGATGTTTCTGCTAGTAATAAAATAAAATGCACGAGTTGCTGAAAATTTTATTTTAAATTGCAATAATTCTTATTAATTTTTATGAATTCCTGAAAAGTAAATTAGCAGTTTTTGAAATAAATATTTTCGAGTAGCAAGAAAATAAGTCAATGTTAGAAATTTTGAATGTTAATGTGTATATATATATATATATATATATATAATATAATATGTATTTCTAAGATGCCTAAAAATCGATTATTTGCATCACACACATTTAAAATTTGTTGGCAGTAGCAAATGAATATTTCCTTACTTTGAACGACAGCAATCACCGAGTGAAAATAATTTACTGGCGAGACTACATGTATCATCTTCCCATGACAAAAAAAAAAGCATTATTTAGCGCCAATAATTTTCAAAGTTTTTTCCTTTGTATTATATTTTATTACCATATTTATTAGCGAAACGAACTGATAACCGCTTTCGCTTAAATTTGAATGGCATATGAAATGTCAGAAGGAATGAGATATTCTTGTTTATATAAAATAGAATTTGTTGTTTGTTGAACCATTATTTTTATCTTCATAACGCTATGTTACAAATCGGTTACAATTAAGCGTGTTCCTTTGCATAAACCTATTGCTGAGCATAAATTTTTTAATAATATTTTAAAACAAATTCAATTTTTAATTGAAGCTACTTGACCCATTTTGCTGTCATTAAAAATTTCGTTGTTCAGATTTTACGCCTTTTTAATAATAAAAGCATTTCAAATTTTAGAGCTATTTTTAATTGTCGATCGAAAAATTCTGCCTAGTTTTGAGCACACATACAAACTCATATGGGAATTTACATTTTCTTCCCAAATTTGTCCACATGCTAGATCAATTAAGAGTCTTTCCAGAAAAATATTTTCATTCCTTCATTAAGTGGATCGGCAAAAAAAAAAAAAAAAAATCTCTGAAACCATCAGAAAAACATTGTTTAATAAAAGCAATTTGAATATTGCTTTTAAATTGGAAAGAAATATTCAATTAATAATCGCAAATAATTTTTTAAAAAGATAATAAAATTAGAATATCAAATACATGAATTTATTTAATTTTTTTTTTTTTTTTTTGAAAAATTGATTTATTTAAAACATTCAAAATTAAGAATTTTGTCAAAAGATAAAAGAAAATTATTTGAAATGGCAATTGATTCTTTTTTCGGGCTCAAATTTTTCCCCTAGAAATATTAAAAACTATTCTCTGAGCAAGTGCGAGCGAAAAATGATCAAATACAACACGAAACATTAGATAAAATAATAATATGGACTTTTTTTGTGTCTCCTATCGAAGTGTATTAATTCTCCATTATGAGTGCCTCTGGGATAAATGTCATCGCTGCAATTAAGATAGATTTGTCTGAACATCCTCGACACTTGAGCGCATTTGCAAACATTTCCTTTTATAAGTTTAGATTAAGATTTAAATGTTTTGGATTATAAATTTTGATCTGAATAAAAGCAAACACCTGCTATTTAACAATTAATCTGTTACGAGTATAAGGGTGGCCTTTTTAGTTTTCTCTTGTACAAATTGTGCTAAGTAATTTATAATCGTCAAATACGAAACTCGAGATATTAAAGAAATCGTTTCCCACGTTCTCGAGCCTGAAAAATACATTTACAGAATTGTGCTCACAGACAGACATAATTAAAAAATGCGTTGATCTAGACAAATAAAATTTCGAGTTTGGTCTTTTTTCAAAATTTATTAATTTCTGTTAAAATGTGTACTAAATACGTGAATAAGAATGTGTCAATTTTGTACCAGGTGAACAAGATTTTAAAACTCGGCTGGTATAACATTTGGTACATTTTTTACAACTAAAATGTGCATAAGTAAGAAATTTCAACTAAATCCGTCGACATTTTGGTCACTTATCTGAGCTTTTGCATGATTCAAAGCCCGTTAATTAAAAAAAAAAGTAAATATTTAAGCAAATGAAATTTAGCCTGTTAACTTCCTTCTAAAATAGTAACAGTAGTTGAAAGTCAGCTCGAGGTTTATGTTTTAATCGATAGCAAATGGACGTCCAAGACAGATGTGCTTATTCATTTTGCAGTAAAGTATTAGGGTGTCCCATAAGCTTATTTTCTATTTCAAATATGAAATGAATGCACAATATTTACTGTTTAAGACATTTTTTATCTTGTTACATAAGAACCCTTTTGCTCTATTACCTTCTTCCATCTCTCAGGAAGCCTCATTATGCCTTTTTTCCAAACTTGTGATGTTTTGGACAAGAAATTATCATCGAGGTGCCCTTTTATTTCGCTGATGAATTTTAGGCGCTTATCGCGAATAGAATTTCAAGGAGAGGAAGAAGTATTAATCAGACGGAGCGAGATCTGAAGAGTTTTCAGGATGCGATTAAACATCCCAATCAAACTGTCATTTTCTCTTTTACGGCTACAATGCAATATGTGATCTCGCGTTGTCATGATGAAAAACAGCCTCTTTTGTTCATGAATTCTGGTGTTTTTGCTATGGCAGCTTTCTATTGATCTAGTTAGTGACAGTATTTCGTAGAATTTGTTTCACCTTGAGGAAGGAGCTCGTAAAAAATCACGCCTTTCCGATCCGAACAAATTTACAAAACAACATTTTTGGTGTGTGGTCCCAGTTTTGCGACAGTTGAAGACCTATTGCCCTTACACCGATGACATAGACGGCTAATAGATAAGCCTGCATATTTACACAGGCAGACACAGATAAGGCTATTCATAGCGCGATCAGAAGAAGTTTTGGGACGCCCTAATACAGAAAGCTTTTGTGCAAGATTTTGAAATGAAATAATTGAACGTAGAAGTCGAAGGCCTTAAGATCTACAAACTTTTTACGTGGGGAGGGGGACGAGAATGCGAGGAGGAGTTTTGGAAAGAGGAGCACTTCCACCAGTTGCTTTCTCTCAGACAAAGTATATAAAGAGAAAGTATAGCAATCGGCGAAATATTATACCTTGAGATTTTGGTGAAGTTCTATACATTCCATGCATGAGAAATATCGGTGTTGCAATAGCGCCTGTTGTGAACACGATAACTCACATTAAATGAAATTTAGTTTTGTGGTTTTTAATTTCTCTAAGTCTGGCGGAAATATGTCTTTATGTGGAATTAAAAAAGTTAATTCAGAAATGGGAAAAAAATTAATTATACGAAATTCAGTGTAAATTTATCATAATTGTGGACGTGTGTAAAAAATTAAATTTGAATCGTCTATTAACTGATTGAACATGCGTAGACATGTGCATTCTTCCGCATATAAACAAGATAATTCCAAAAATGTGAGGAGTAGCATGAAATTCCGCAGGACATATTGATATGAAAGCAAAGTTAATTATTAATCGACCAGAAAAATGTCTTCCAAAATGCATACTCCACTTCTTTCATCATACTATGAAGCGCAAAACACTGTTCTGAGGTACCCTGAGTTTTTTTTCTTTTCTAAGAAAAATATACGTAATTGTTGTTAAATTTTCCCGAAAATTGAATCTGCATCTTATAATTCTTTAGGTATTTTTAAGAATCGAAATTAAAAAAAAAATAAAATAAAACATCACAACAATGCACCATCTTGATTGTTGCGAGCGAAGAGACATCAGAGTGAAAAAGGCTAAAACAGTAAAGTTTTGCTAATCCGGCATACATCAGATGAGAGGATTTAAGGGTTCAGAAATGTGGATCAAAGAGGTTCATTTAAAGTAATGAATTCAAGTGAAAAATGTATTGCACCATATATATAAATTTATACAGAAAAACTGCATGCAATATTATTTAATGATTAACTATACATAATAATTTTATCAGATGTTAAAATATTACATCACTACTTATAATGAAAATGAATGCGCATGTGTGTTTCAGGTTAGACTGTTTAATTAAGATATAGTAAATTTGGCAAATATATGCTTTGTAAGATAGAGATGTGCACCTCGGAGAGTTTTTTTTAAATATTAATTAAAATTTAGAAAATAAACGAAATTTTTTCGGGGAATGGAGTGAGCTGCTTCCTGGGACAATCGCCAAAAATAATGCAGTTTAAAAATAGTTTTCTCATGTTAAAAACTTCTTTCCAATAATGCAGGTTTTCCCGAATAATTAACTGAAAATATACTTAAACCATGTTACAGTAATTTATACCCTTAAAACAAAAATTTGACCTTCATGTGTGCATTTAGCCGTGCATTTGAAAATTCAGATTTAATCAACGAGTTGGCAGCATGCTGAAATTTGTTAAGTGGAATTTTCGACACGTGTCTGTCCGAAGTAAGATAAATGATTAAAAATATTTCAGGTTCTTATGTTTACTAATTTGGTCTCATATGTATGGTCTGGTATTTTAAGGTTTTAAGCATAAAAAGTAACCGTAACGGAATAATTTTGAAGGAATAATTATTACATTTTTAATGAATTTATTCTTTTAAATAAAGAAATAATTATTGTTTAAATGAACCGACTTCTAGAATTTTTTCTAACGTTATTAGTTCTGTGAATATACGGTGACTGTCACGAGTGTTAAAGATGTGTCCGTTTTTATGCATCTTTTAGTGTGATTCGAATCCGCAGTCGTAAATCAACTGCATAAGAAATCCTAATGATGCAAAAGTTCATTGAAAGTAAAAAGTAATTACGATGATAGGGTTCCGAATTTAAACGTGCTATTTAAAATATCACTCATTGACAACTGTTCAAAATCTGAATATTTGTCTCTGCCAGCTTGCCGACAATTTTAATTTAGCTGATTAATAAAGCAATTGAAATTCATCGTGAGATTCAAATGGCGGAATGAATCGCATCTTTGACTTATTCAAACTGAAATT
Source organism: Argiope bruennichi (assembly GCF_947563725.1). Taxonomy (NCBI): domain Eukaryota; kingdom Metazoa; phylum Arthropoda; class Arachnida; order Araneae; family Araneidae; genus Argiope; species Argiope bruennichi. The sequence continues at coordinate 3,432,152 of NC_079152.1, forward strand.
GTTTTATTCCGTGATGTTTCACTACCGGGGATTCGAAATAGCGCGATACAAAAAAGTTTTAATGATGGTTGGTGGTTGATTTCTAAAACGAAATCTCCTTGAGTAGAAGAGAACTTTTGAAAACAGATTGAAAGCCTTGATGCATGAAAATGTAAATCATAGTTCTCAAACATAGGGATTTGACCAGATTAGATGGTCATTTCACTCAGATTATTGAGACATTATTCAATGTGAATTTTTGCATCGCGATTCTGCTGCGATTTTGCACGGAAATAACCTTTCCGTTTTCATTATACACTGATTTGACAAAAGTAATGGGATACCTCCTATGAGTGTGTTGGACATCTTTTTGTTCTGCAAAATGTAAGAGCTCAAAAATACATGATCTCAGCAAATCCTTGGAAGTCCTCCTTAGATATATTGAGCTAATGCTATTTTTATAGACATTCATAATTGCAAAGGTGTTGTGTAGGATATTGTGCACAAATTGATTTCTCGATTATGTCTCATAAATGTTCATTGGTATTCACAGTGAACGATTCAGGGGCCCAAATCAATGCTGGAATAATCCAGAATGTTTCTCAAAAGGATCGCGAACGTTTATGGTCCAGCGACATGACGCATTATTATCCATAATAATTCTATTGTGTCGGATCATTAAGTCAATGAATGGTTGCTAGTAGTTTCCAAATAGCTGAACATAATAATATCCAATCAATGATCGGTTCAGTTGGAGAGAGAACCCATTCCATTCCCTGTAAAAATAGCCCACCATTAAGGAACCTCCACCAGCTTGCGGAGTTCTTTGATGCAAATTTGAGTCCATCAATTCGCAAGGTCCGTGCCACACTCGAGGCCTGCCAAAAATTCTTACCAACAGAAATCGTGACTCTTATCAAGCAACGGCTTCCGAATCATCTAATGTTCAACTGATCTGATCACGAGGTCAAAAAAAAAAAAAAAACTTGAATACGTCTTCTGCTACCAATGTCAATTAGTCAAATTTTGCAGCATTGTCTTAACTCAGAAGTCCATCAAACGCCACAAATTGATACCTGCGTTTATTTCACTCAGTGATGTTTGTATGTTAACATAGTTCTACGCACACGTCACTGATATCGGGCATTAAGTGCGAACAGTTTATCATTGTCTTGTTCTTGATGAGAAATTAGGCCTGAGTTTAGGTATCCTCGGCATACTACTGTAGATCTCGAAATATCTAAATTCTTAATGATTTATGAAATTGAACGTCCCATGTTTCTAGCTCCAAATTCCGTTTCGCGTTCAAAATCTGTTATTTCCTGTCATACGGCCATAATAACGTCAAAAATTATTTCACATTATTTGATTACAAACGAAAACACTACCCATTTATACATTTTGTGCGCAATACTACTGCTATCTTTATAGTTACATACTGCCATCCCATGACTTTTGTCACACTGCAATTACTACGTAGTTGTGAATGTGGGCAATCTTTCTGAATTCCGCCTTTTAGAGTGAAAATTCCTTATCTGCAGATCTGGCAGCAGGCGTGATAGTTTTGTATTCTGGTGGCCGACGTATACTTTTCCACTATTTCCAATATTAGTTGCATTTCCCAATGCTTCGGGCTTGTTAATATTTTAAACCTTTGGTAGAGAATGAATAAAAAAGCCCTTTAATTTTAACATTGAACAGTATTTTAATGTGCTGTTGAAGCCTGAGATGTTTTAGCTGTTTTGAAGTTTTACAAGATTACGATGATACATATTTCGGATAATTATTGTCGAATTTATCTGAATTAGGGCCTCTGATTACTTATGCTTTCCATTTGAATTTTATATCTAATTATAATTTACATTTGCCTTTGTATTCCGGATTGTACCACCGTTTATTCTGTACGTATCCAAGTAAGGAAAAATATAATTTTACATTGTGGCGTATTTGAGAAAGTTAACTCTAATTAAATACTAATTTACACCTAAATTAACATTTGGAATAAACTTTTTTTTTTCGTTTCTCGTTACTCCGTTCTCGTTTCCCCGTTACAAGTAAAGCTTGTTTGGAATGGTAGCTTTACAAAGTGGCATATATTTGGCCGTAGGAGAAGGTTCTGGATTTATGCTGTCAACTTTGAGTTAAAATTAAACATTGAGATTAACAATTTTAAAATACAACTTTAAACAACATTTTTTTTATCTTGGAAACTTTCTTGAATTGAGTCATTCAGAAGTCAATCCAATTAGGTCCACTTTTCGATTTTTACAATATTAATGAAAATAATATTTAGTTATAATAAACATTATACTTAACCGAATAATTAAAATTTCGAAGAATATTGTATCTAGTTTCAAGAAATCAGCTACGCCATGATAAAAAAAAAGTTTCATCAAATTATTTGATATTTGGGATTAAATAAAAAAAAAAAATTGTGACTTCTAAACCGGGACTTTTTAAAATTGAGAAATGTATTCTCAATCTTAAAAAAAATATATTCTCGTGAATTGGCTTATAAGAGTTTAGTGTTAATACCAGGGAATGTTTTTTTTTTTTTAATTTTAGGATGTCCATAATTTCATTTGAAGATATCCTGGACAGTTTTACACATCACTCTAACAAACAACTTTTTTTATGATAAAGTGTGCATTTTTTTAAATGGAATATTTGGTAGCTATTCTTTAATTTATTCACTTTTAGTAACTTTTTTTGTCACTAGAGATACTGTAACCTGTGTAGAAAAATTCATTATATAGTCGTGTTCCAATAGTCACTGCACTATAGGTAAACGTTATTTCGCTAGTTATACGAGACGACGTTTTGAATTTGTCTTAAAAAGATTTTACCAATCACCCTGTTTAGATAAAATGGTTTATTTTTATTAATTTGAAAATTATATAATGCAATTGTGTTCAGGTTCGGCGGTTAAATATTAAACATATTTTCACATCATTTCTTCCAATCTTCTTTAGAGATAATCTTATTTAGAAACATGCTAGCATTTTACAAGTGATCTCTTTTCTGTAGCGTTTTCTGCGCCGTCACTCAATTTTATTTTTATCTTACAGAGCGCCCGTCACAGCGCCGTAGGAGCCTGGACGAGAGGAGGGTGTACCTCAATGCTCTGCAGCAGGTCCAAGTAGGTTTCATCTTTTAGAATATTACATACTCTACCATATTTACTTTTTCAGGAACTCATTTTCTTTTATATTCATTTATATATATATATATTATACACACACAAAAATGATTCGATGTAAATTAATGGTTGCTTAAAATCTCAAATACATACTTTGTCTATCTTAATATTCATGGCTTACTTACAAAATATTTTTAATTTTAAATCTTAATAGAAATTTATTCATATTTTTGAAGTATTCATTATTCTGTTGATTTCGCTATGCATTTGTTAATTTCCTGCTCATATTTCTATTCACCCAATGATGTCGCCAAAAATGCCATTATAGTTTAAAAATGACTGCATTTGAAAATTGTCACAGTTGTCTTGCTTTGAAATTAAATCTGAATTATATGAAAACAAATTTTGAAATATTAAAAGTGTATCTTATACTGAAATATACTAACAATAGTTGAATAACCCTAATAGGGAATCTTGATCATAAAGGATGGGGAAAAAAAAGACAATTGTAAATGTTATTAGTAATGTAAAATTTGAGTTCAACAAAGTAATATATTGTAAAACCGCCTTCGAAGTCAAATTGATTCACCGGAATTTGATTGCTAAAGTTTTAAGTTGAGCATTTTATGCTGCTTGCTCCTTAATGTTTCTTCAAGAAAGTATTTTTAAGTTTAAAGTTCGGTAGGCATGCAACTCCTGCCTTACTAAATGCCTTGAACCATTTCCTTCACTGTGCGGTGCATCTCCCTAATTTTCAGTCTCACCTAAAATGAACTTGTATCTGAAAGACGAACATCATTTAAACTTCATTTGAACATTAGAAACTTCATTAAGAAACGGAAAATAAAGTCATTCAACGTTGAAGCCTTTTTTGTATATTACAGAATTTTTTTTCATATTTGCTTATTAATCTCAAGGCTTGTCAATGAGGATTTCTGAATCAGCAAACACGGAAAAAAAATCAGTACTGCAGGAAAGAAACGAATTTTCAAGACATAAGGAGGATATTATAGTCTTATATATTCATTTATACTATATAAAAGAGTAGCAGTATTTAAACACGGATTTTCCTTATTTTTTTTCCCGTTGCTTGATTCAAAAGCTAAGCCTTTGTTAAAAATTGAATTTCAAAAAGGGTATTAAAAGCATAAATTAAATTTAAAAAAAACATGCTCTCATTTCCTACTTTTATTATTAATAATGAAAAAGAAAACGAAAATATGAAATAGTAGTAACAGTGAAAACGATCTGAGCTTCATTTGAAATGCAAAAGACATTAATTTAAAATAGAAAAAAAGTTACGGAAAGAAATTGGAAGCATTTAAATTATATATTTTTGATATTAAGATTAAATTACGGTGGGACGTTTGATTATTCCCCTCAGGGGCTCACCTTCTTTAGGTGAGTACGGGTGTCCCAAGCCCGAGGTACCCAGGGATCTATACTCCCTTCATGCTTACTCTCCTCTACGCCTTCTGCTTTTTGCTTGGTCCTTCCATCCCTCGACGGCAAGCGAGGGAGCTCTCTATGAGAGGCTGTCGCCGCTCTGTTTGCTTCTTGATTCTCGTGGACAGCCAAAAACCCCATGTGTTGGCCGTGCTTGGCAACCCATTAGACGGGTGATGCACTGGTTACCACAGTGCATCAATTCGGCTGGTAACCTAACAATTTGGTTAATTTGCTAGGAATCAAGCGAAAGGGCCATTCTCTGGGGCTTGGCGTTAAGCGTGGTCAACGCTCCTGGAGGTGGCTCTGAGCGTATAGGTCTTGACTAGCATGAAAAACGATTTATCATGTTCAAAACATTTCGATAAGTTTTTTTTATTTTGAAAAGAGTATCTTCTACCAACGATACGCTTCATTCCGTTTCACCTTTTTTAGTTGAAAAAAGTATATCTGCACATCTTGGAACAGTATCAACTGTTCGGAAATTACGTTCGGGGGATTTGCTCATTGAGGTTCTCTCTCAAAAACAAGCTCACCAGATTATGAAAATGACAAACATTGCATCCTTTCCAGTGACCGTCAGTGCACATTCGACTTTAAACTTTTCCAAAGGAGTAATATCTTGCGGAGAACTTTTTCATACTCCAGTTGCTGAAATAACTAAGGATTTGGGAAGTCAAGGGGTTACTTATGTCCGTCGTATAACAATACGAAAAGATGGACGCCTTGAAACCAAGCATTTGATACTAACATTTCATTCGTCTAAAATACCTGAATACATTAAAGCTGGTTACATGAAATTGGCAGTCCGGCCTTATATCCCCAATCCCTTACGATGTTTCAAGTGTCAGCGTTTTGGTCACTCCAAAGCTTCTTGCCGCGGATCTCTAACTTGCGCCAGCTGTGCAGAAATAGGTCATGAAAACTCTGACTGTACCGCATCGGAAAAATGCTTCAATTGCAAAGGTTCGCATATGTCCTTTTCTCGCTCCTGTCCATCGTGGATATTGGAAAAGGAAGTGATTGCTGAAAAGGTGAAGAAAGGCATTTCATATCCAGAAGCAAAGCGAATGGTGAAAGCTCGTAGACCTGTTGATTGACCCAGCTATTCTAATGCTGCCAGGAAAACGCTGGAAACAAGAGGCACTCAGATAATGCCTATAATCATGCATGTTGATAATAATGAATTTGAACCATCTTATGCACCCTCTGAAATTTGTCCCAAATCTGAATCATTTATAAGACTTTTCACCCTGTATTCCCATGGAAGACACTTCTCAAGATCTCCCACAGTGTAAAGTTGCTGCCACTTCACAAAACTTAGCATTCAAAGCCGTTATTAACAGGAAAAAATTTAAGAAAAACTCCAAGCCTAAAGATAATAAAACCATGACCACAAATATGTCCAATCGTAACACCCACAGTGATATAGAATCAGATAATGTAATAGAATATAACCATCATGAAACAATTGATGAAACTCCACCTGCTCCAGAATCTATCGTTTCCACTATAGTTGATAAAACTGTTTTTAAACAAAGTCCCCAAGATTGTCAAGTTCAATGGGTTGATCTTAATGATTTTCACTGTGAATCTTTAAGTATCCTCAGTCATAACAGATACTTGAAGAAACATCGAATCAAAAGATTACAATGATTTTTTTTTCTTTTCACTTGGTTTTATAATTTATTGTACTTGTTTTAATATTAGGAGTGTTGCACCTTTTGAATTTAATTGGTATTTTAACCTTTTAACATTTTTGGAAAAATTTACTTTCTGGGATGTGAGTTGCAATTTTAAAACCACTACTAATAATCATTACTAGATGTCTTTCATTTTATCACGGGAATTTAATTTTAAATTGTATGACTGAATTGTACTTGGCATTTATTAATACCATTTGTTTGGCGCAGTATGGCCAAATTTGGCTCTTGCGCCATTAAATCTCACAATACCATACCATACCGTTTGATTATTAATTAAAATATAGAAAGAAATTGCTTTGAAGTGAGCGTTTTCCGCAAACACAAGTACTATATATTAAGCACAAGTACTATGTGTTTAACAAGTAAGCACAAGTGTTTATTCATCCCCACCAATGGTCAAATTTTGTCTGCTCCTGTTTCACAAGCTGAAAGCACTCCAGATTATTCATGTGTTAGTGTTTACTACATACTCGGCTTTTCGCTTGCCAGAGTGGTATAATATTTATCAACGCCCAAAATTTATTAATGGCGCAGATTTCGTCACTGATTAATGACTTCAAATTGTCGCATACACATTTCGCCAGTTTCAAGATTATTTAAATATTTGCAATACCCTATCAATACTGTGCAAGTATAAATATAATAATTTATTTTGTTGCGATAAAATGTAGTGCATCAAAAATTGTTGGTAATAATACCGTTACACAGATGGTCAGTATCATAGTTTGATTAATTGAGTCATGTCAACCAACTTGGACGAGTCACATCTTATCATAAACAAAGAATATATTCTTTTAAATTATTCTTTTCGAGTGACAGTATATATATCTAGGCGTTCTTGGCTCTCATATGAAATAAAACCTTCTGAAATTCATACGATTTGACGATGAGAATTCTGTCAGTTTTTCTCCACAGAAGATGTGTTGGGAAGTAGGTTTCCTGTATATCTAGAAATTCGTTTTTCTCATTTAACTGGTGGTGGCGAGAGCAGAGAAATCTGCGTCTAAATGTCATTACGTTGATGTGAAATAAAAATTTGTACATTGATTGGGGTTGGAGGAATGTTTTTTGTTTTTGCCAATAATCCTAAATATACAGAGGTGGACCACCAGATGGTTATCTAAGTCTGTTTGAGATGTTGAGATATGTAATAAATGTGATTGAAATTGAAATACTCTTGCCTCGTTTCTATCAAAAAATGTAGATTTTTATGGTTTCATTTTGCCATTTATGTTTAATGAAAATGCAATAGTCTTAATATCTATTAATTGTTTAAAAAAATTGAAATAATTATCGTTAGAATTAGATTACTAATTCAGACGATTACTAATTAATTACTAGTAGAAATGAAAACGAATATTTATCCACTTTCATTTCTTTGCATGAATTCTCGAAACTCGTGTTGGTTGCAAATGTTTACACATGCATATAATATATATCTTCAAAAAGTTTTTTTTACGCTTTTTCTTTTTGGTTTTTCTCAGCAAACATTTATGCAAGTGCAATAATTTTTGCGAGCTTTTAAATTTTCTTTTATATTGCAGGAGTTCTTGGCTGAGCAAGCTGCAGAGCAGAGGCAATACGCGGCAGCTGGCATGGTTGTGGAATTGGTAAGCATTCATTCCTGCTCTCAATAATTTAAGAAACATGTCAATTTTCTTGCGACCATTCCAGTAATACTTCCAAGTAAACAATCGGTGTAAACGGAGCGATGCAGTTTGTAAATACTTTTGCGAGCAACATATTTTTCTCAATGTGTTCATAAGAGAATTTTCTCCTAACAAGTATGGATGCTATTTCCGTCAATGATGTATGCAATTGAATAAGAAATTACTTTTTAATTTCATGAAGTGGGATATGTGCTTCAAAAACACAATGCACGGTGTAAAATGCTCACATTACCGCGAAGAACAAACTATGGATTCCGCATTGGTTTAGGACGGAAAATTCATATTAAGCCGTTTAATGTATTTGAATGATGGGATAGCAATAGAGAAAAAAAATTACGAATACTCTAATTGAATGCAAATAGCGAAATATTAAATTCCCATGCACAGATCAATTTGCAGGAGAGGTATCTCGCATCTTTGGTGATGGCAACATTTGCTAATCTCGCCACTTCTGTAACCTTTGCTAGAAGTCGCATGCTGAGTGACCAGCTTTTCATTCTTTGCATCCGGTTCAAAAAAGGGGTGGGGATAAAAAAAAACAGGTAACATTCTTTTGTTAGATTCTCCTGCCCTATAGGAATGGAAATTTGATAGATTTTACAATTGCTTAAAATATTTCTAGAAGCAACTTTTTAAAAAATGTACTAAAATAAGCACCGCAGTCTTTGCACACATTAAGCCACTAATCAGTTCTCAAAAATTTTAGTTCTAAGATTAGAGCCTTGATTCCTTATGAATGCAGATTCCTCAACAAATCCATATTTATTTATACGCTGAATATTTTATCATCAATCTCTTGGATTAATGGCATCGAAATTATCCAAGAAAAATATATATCGGTCATAATTCTTACATTATAAAGAGTATAATGCTTAAAAATGCGCTCGTGCTATTTTGGACAGCTTTTTATGTTCAAACAAAACCACCGTATATGTAATAAAAAAACTAAATCGTATAGACCATCCAGCAACAAAGCACCGTTATGTATAATTTCAGGGTGAAAAACACGTATGAAATAATATGTGTGCGTGTGTATTGTATTGCATTTAGATTCTAAAATTCAAATATATGGATAAATCTCAATTTCTGCCGAAATTGATAAAAATATGTGAAATTACGGAAACATGTAATTTTTAGTTGTTACTCATGGCTATTTTCATCGCACATCTTGATGATAAACTGCATTAGGTATTTGCATACGAATAAGAAAAAAATCATGTGTCTAAAATATATCAATTCTTAATCTATTTTATTTATTGCACCCATTGGAAACCTAAGCTCTTAAGCTCTACAGTATTTGTTGCTTAATTCTGAATAGATTGAAAAGCGAAAACAATGAATTAAGATTTTTTAGAAATATTTCACTTCATAAAGCAAATTTACATTGGAGGATAAATATTGACTTTTTTGATATTTGATTTTTTTTCCAATTTTCATTGTTTATAATAATGCTTCATTTCATTTGAAATATGGGTTAAAAAGAAATTCCATATCGAATTAAACCCTCAAAACACAAATGAAATATTTGCATTAAAAAGCAAATTGAAAGGGAGAAAAATTCCAACACTGCAATGTCCTTTTGGTTTTGGTGTGTGTAGACATGATTTTTAAACTTAGAAAGGCAGCGCCCTTTTATTGATTTTACCGTACTTGTAGACATATTTCTTTTCTTTATCGAGTGAAGCATGAGGCATTTGTAGTTTTAATTATTTTATTCAATTGATGCCTCATTCCAAGAAGTTTCCTCAAATAATAAGACAAATGTGTAATGGGTTTCTTGTCGAGGCCTTCTTTCTAGTTGTCTTGGCATTTACAATCATTTTCGGAATTGAAATGTACAAAATCTGAATTTTGTTGCTACATAAATGGCGCCTTAACTGTTGATAAATCTCTAGTGGGAAAATAAACTTTTTGTATTTAGATACTGTCGTTGATTTTTTCTTGTTTAGAATGCGGTTTACTGTACTCATATGCAGAAATGCCCTTGTTGCAGGAGATTTAGGATTCTATGTTGGTGTTTTAAGGTTCCTGCGGTTCTTTGTCGACGAAAAGTGAAATATTAATACTTTAGATTCGATGATCCATTGTTTTTATCAACCATTTATCAATTTTAATGGTATGTTCTTTTTTTTTCTGCCGCTACTTCATACAGGGAGCTCTGCTTTTCTTTTAAATTTGGATAGTCACCATATGTTTTTGGAACTGATAAGCGTCAGTTATTCTCATTTGGCACCAATATATTGGATACTACCATTCTGTACAAGTTGTTCAGGTTTATCACATTTTTTTTTAATCAATACCTTTTTGGTCCTTTTTACCGGATGTTTCATCCTTTTTGTTAAGATTGAATTTCTTGATAATACAAACGCGATTTTGAATTCTTGATGCTGAAAAAAATGTTTGGAATATTCCGAGTGGGAAAAATATTAATTCCATTCATTTTTATCTTTTATCTAGTGCTTTTATTTGCTTAAAAATATTTAATAAATTATTTTCAATGGATGGCAATTGGTTCATAACCTGAGTATTCTTAATTTTCTTTAAGTAATCACGCACATCCAATCAACTAAATTTTTATATGCTGGAGGCTCCACTCAGTACACGGGTTTCAGAGTCCAAAAGATATGGTTGATCGGAAACATAGGAACATTTTGGGAAACGAGTTCAGAAAAGACGTTATTGTCCATAATGTATTGGATATTGTCCATTATGACGTTATTGTCTATAATGGTCACGTTTTGCCAAAAATCATCTTCAAGATAGCATCCTGTGACAAGTTAGAGAAAAATGGAATGTAAGAAATAGAAAAACAATAGATTTAGTTGTTAAGTGTTTTTTCAAATTGTATTGAATTTTATTTTATGTATTCTGGAATGGAATAGTTTAAATATTACAAAAAGAGTTTTGTTTTAACATTCTCCGAGGATAGTCTAAATGTTAGTTTTATTTCGATAATTTTTAATTAAGTTTTAAAAAGTTTTGTATGAGAAAGATATCGCATGTGACGGTCCATCTTTTAAAACATTTAGTACAATTTTCATCCTAATACAGACCGTTATTTACATAGAGTGCTCCAGTTTTTCATGCAAATGTTAATGCGATTCTGCAAAACTTAATTCGTATACTTATCAAGAAACATGATGATTATTTGGCGTCTTAGCCTCTATTTATGCTTTTCACCTGTTTCCCTTTTATGCTTTTCATTCGCCTGTATGCTTTTCACCAGTTGAAATTGAGATTCTTCTGGAGGTTTCTCATGATGCCAAGCTCTATCGAAATATTTACAAAAATTCCAAAGGATGAAGAAACTGTTTTTTCATTCGTTATCTGTAGTTAACGAAACGAACATCCTGAGGACTAATTCTGTTTTCTAATTAGCGGTTTACTGTGTTGAAAGTCTGCACAAATGATTATCGTTGTAAATACCTTGGGTGTGAATTTGTTTTCTGTGCAAGTTTTTTTTAAATATTCTTTGAGTAAACCGTTTTCCATTTGCCAGGGTTTGGACTTCATACCCACTGGGCGATTTTCCTTAATATTTACCATTTTTGAATACCATCCTCATTAATATTTGGAGCTTGGCTTTTCAGAACGTCTCTGTAAACAAGAAAATAAAGAATAGAATTCTTAGCATATTAAACCACCTTTTGCAAAATTTATCGACAAGTTGTGTCAAAATTATGATAGCGATTAAGAAATACAAATTGCGAATTGGAATCAAATTCACATATTACTGTTATCTTTTGAGGAATATGCAATGGTTTTGAACCAAATTTTATTACAGTTAAAAAATGAACGATTAAGAAAATGCTGTTTATGAACTGGCAGAAATTATAAAAATAACAGTTGAAAGCAATTGATATTTGCCGAACTGTACGATTCCAATATAGAAGTGTGATGTAACATTTTCCACTTTTTCTCGGTTTCCAATTTTTCATAGTATAGTTACTTGAGATATAAATGATTATTTTCCATCTTAAATTTAGTAGGACAATTTAACTGCACTTATTTTGTAGTGGCATATAATACCAAACTTTGATACACTCGAATTTTCCCTTATTTATGCAACTTCTAATTTTGTGATTTCTTTATTTCTAGGAAGATGATGTTTTCATTCCCAACCAGCCAGACACCCCTCCTCCTCCTCCACCCGCGGAGAGGGCACCGCCGCCGCCACCCGCGGGGAGCCCTCCGCCGTCGCCAGTCGCCGACAGCCCACCACCACCACCACCTCCACCGGACTCGCCACCACCACCGCCTCCACCGGACTCGCCACCACCACCGCCTCCACCGGACTCGCCACCACCACCGCCTCCACCGGACTCGCCACCACCACCGCCTCCACCGGACTCGCCACCACCACCGCCTCCACCGGACTCGCCACCACCACCACCTCCACCGGACTCGCCACCACCACCGCCTCCACCGGACTCACCACCACCACCACCTCCCCCGGTCTCCCCCCCGCCCCGGCGGCGCGCCCCTGCCCGACGACGTCGGAGGCCACCCCCCCTGGTCCCCGCAGCATCATATCCGGCACCCGTAAGTAAAATGTTTTGAAGTTTTTTTTTCACTCAGTTAGCCGCGGGAAACAATCTGACTGATTATTCAATGTAAAAAGACTGCAAAAACCAAAATGGCGAAATATAAATACTTTAAATTGGTTTATTTTCATCCTATCTGCATTAAACGATGATGAATTACAATTGAATCGGAAAGTAAAAACTCTAGCAACATAAATTAAATTTCAACTCATATATGGCATCTACCTTTATAATCAAAAGAACGCAAGGAATTCCTTTAAATCAATAGTTTGATCCTTTTTTGCTAAACGTAAATAATTCTGCTTAAGATGATTAATTGTATCTGAATTTGGAAATTGTTCCACTAAATATAAAATTTTCTATTTCATAATTAGGTAAAGTTGACGCTGTTATTCCAAAATATTTTCGGTGGAAAATAAATTCTGCAAAATGCAGATAAATGCACGTTGTCACTTCAAATATTTGACAGTTTTTCAAACAGAGAAACAATACGTTTAAAATATTATCGGATTATAATGTAAGGCGTTTCGCACATTGTATTAAAGCTAAATGAAAATATAAACATTGGCATTCAAAAAGAAACTTTTTGTTAAGTGTTTATACACTCTGGAAATTCATTTTTATTTTTTACAACTATAAAAGATGGTTCCAATGCTTAAATTTTTTAAAAATTTAAAAGGTTGATGATACTTTTCGAAATAAATATTGTGAAGAAAAAAATTAACCGTTTTTATTTCGTAATCAAAATGCGTAAAAGAAACCGAACTGCAAAATTACAAAGAGAATTATATGTTTCGTCTTAAAGACGCCTCTATCCCTTTCCTGCAGTGCTTATCGTGGAAACGGGTGCATGCGCAGTTCTTTCTGGTAATTTGATGCGTTTTTTATTTTCAGCTATTAGATTTGTAATGTCTAATTAGAAATATAATGGTGAATTTTTTTTGTGTATTCGTGTTGGTTTTCGTGTTCGTCAATGAATGTTATTCTGTGCTTAATGATATCTTTGATTCTTGAGTTAGAAAAGGGATTTTAGAAGATAGACCATAGATAATCAAAACCACTGAAACACATAATAGAATTAGAATGACGTAATTATATTTAGATTCATTTGATGAAAACTTTGGTGCCGTAGACATCAACCAAAAGGAAAAAAATTAATCCATTATTGCATTCCAATGAGTATCAATTTATAGCTACGCAACAAAAGTAAAATAATTTCATTGCACAAAATTCCTTCAATGGGAATTTAGAGTTTACTTTATTAAACTTTCTAACCTGTTTTTAGAAAACGGGACAAAAAAAAAGAATAAAAAAATGAGATTAAAACACAAATATATCATTAAAAATAGTATGCCTAGTAACATAATATAACGATTGAAAAATATTGAATAGGATTCGCTTCTAAATCTATGATGCAAGTCTGATTTTCACTTCTTGTCATTCATTTCATAAAAATTTCATTTGAGAATTTTAAAAATTAGGGAGGAATTATACTGCAGCTAAATTAGAATTAGAAATTTCATCACCATTTATTAATGAAAATATTTTTTTTAATTTTTTTTTTGAAAAGTATCGATGAAAAACACCAAATTCTTGCTTAATCTGTAGCTGAATGCATTTCAAAAATACACTTTTTCATTGTAAAAAAAGCGTATACAAAATTTCAGTAAAGATTTGACAGAAGATGTATTTTTATATAAACATGCAGACGTTTTTTTGAACAGTTTTTTTTTTAAAATTTACAATACATCCATTAAAAGTAGAAATATTGAAACTGATTTGTTACAGTGAGCGGGAAGCCACAGCAGACACTGAAATCCCTGTTAGTTATATTCAGTGAGTAATTTATCTCATTGTATGATATCGATATTTTTAAGTAAATGCAAGCAAATCCCCTTGAATACGACGTTCAGGTCATTGTTTCCTCGATAAAAAACTGATTAATGTAAATTTCTGGGCTCTCGTGAAGAAAACAAAACTCTCGTAGCACGCATATTTCATATTCCGAAGAGGAAATACGCTGAAGAAATTTAGATTTATTAAATCTTTTACTACATGAAGTAGATGTGCAGTTGTGTAACCACAATTATGTTATTGCAAGTATCAATTTATGATTTCCGAAAGTGACATCCAATATTTGAAATTTTTTTTAGCATGAATTTAAAAATTTTTATTGCAAATATTTAAATAAAAGGCATATTTGAAAATATAAATTTTATTTTCATAATCCAAACATGAGAAGAAAAAAAAACTTCTAATCTAGATCTACATCGTTCCGTTATCTGCAATAGATTTAATTTGTGTTTTCTGCAATTGCATTCTAAATGCGTTTGTTTTTCAGCCCAGAAATGCTGTTGAGCGAGCCGCAAGGGTCCAGGAGCGCCAACGGCGGCTGGCCGCCAAGGATCGTCTCAACGCCCTCTACGAGACGATCTGCGACTACTGCCCAGCGGCGAGGGCGACCAGGGCCCTATTCGATAGGCGAATAAAGGAACTGGTTGGGGATCAGAGCCCTGCCGAGCTCGGCATCAATATAGATGCAATTCCGGCACCAGATTCCCCGGAAGAAGATCTCGTGCTCAGGCGATATTCCTTGGCCCATGATGTGGCAATCATTGCTAACAGAAAGACCATCATGGACCGGGACATATCCCTGGCCATCGAGTATCTTACGGGTTGAACTTTTTAACTTGTTGTTAAAGGTTCAATTTCTGGCAGCCGGAATGAGCACTAGTCCTTTTAATTTTAAATTCAACTTTTTTTTTTCCACATTCTGAACTCAAAAATTTTAATTCGGCTTCATTTTTTTTCGAATATTTTTAATTTGGCTTTTTTTTATCAAAAAATCTTTTTAAATATCTTTGTTAATTTTAACTTGATTTGGCTATTTTTTTTTTTTTTGTTCAAAATTCTTTTCATTCGGCTTTTTTTTTGTTTCAAAATTATTTGATTGGAACTTAGTTCAAAATTTTTATTAATTCTGTCTCGAAGGACTAGCGGAGGGCTCTCGCGCGCGTGTTGGGTGGGGGACACAGAGTAGGGTGGTTTATGCGGAGGGAAATTACTCTGTGAATCGGACTGTCCTTTATTCTTCTATAGGAGAAGGCTCTGGTGGCGGGGGTAAGTTATTTTATGCTTCACTTTTTTTTAAATGAACGATTTCCTCCATATCAATTAGATTGCTCGTTTTACATGTATGGATCCCTAAAATTGCTTCTTCACATATGGTAAACGTAGTAGAAGAGTGTATGCTGATTACAATGTAGCCATCGCAGCAACTTTCGATTTGTTATAAATTGAAGATGGTTCAGAAAAGCACACAATTCCCTGGATTTTGCTCCGTTATGCTCTTGAACGGCAAGATATTGAGTGATCTACAAGTTCAGACGCTTTGTAAGATTCTAGTTGGAAACGTTCTGCAAGAGGAAGAGTATATATTGACACTTTTTGTCAAGGAGCCAGGCAAAGAGTTGAAAGCGATCCCCTTGTCTCAAACAGCTAACATTGTGATGAAATCATTTCCTGGTTTCTTTAACATCTTAAAAGTATTAATTTTTTAGAAAGTTTCTATGTAATTTTGATATCAAACAAGAACCTTTCCATTCTTACAAATCATTCAGTAAAGAAAGAAATAGAATACATTATTTTCGTTTATTGATATAGAATCTTTTGCAAAAAAATCTATTTATTGATTCAACTTGTTTAGAAGCCTTTAATACAATATTTTCTAATTCGCAAAATTAAGATATTCATAATGAAAAATTTTTAAATACTGTATTTCTGTTGACAAAACATTTAGCTATTTATTTTTTATTAAAAGTAAAACAAGCAATTATCGAAAAAATGTCAAATCTGCAACTGATTTTTCCTAAACTCTTGAAGAATTTAAGAGCAATTGAGAGAAATTAGGGCATATGAAAAGTTGGCAATTTCAAAGTATTACATTACAACTTACTGTTTTTGCTATTTAAAATATAATGAATATCATATTCAATTTTCCCCCACTTGTATTTTGATTTTTCCCCCAACATATAATAGGAATATGGACTTTTCTTAAAATTCATTAATTGGCATATTAAATTTCCTCCGATTCACTCCACATGGTAATACATTCTATGCAATGTCCCAAAGCAAAATAATGCTTATTTGACCATTAATTTCATTTCATCATTATAATGAAAGAAATTACTCGGAAAATCTTAAACAAGTTTAATTTCTTAACAGTAAGGCATGTGTCCATGAAAGTGCACAAGATACAGCAAATAGTGACCTTCGTCATTTATATCTCTATTAAGAAAAAAATCCTTTTGAATTCAAAGGTTTAATAAAGGGTCTCTAATTAAAAATGTAATTAAAAGCTTACGTCTGCGGTTACTTGTTCGTTTGTTAAAATTCTTAACTACGTCGAATAAGAAGAAAGTTTCAAATTATTTAATTAGAAAAGCAGCACCTCTAATCTGTTCGTGATTAATAAATCATTCCCAGAATATACTGCTTCAAAGAGACATGACTTATAATCTTTAAAAAGTTTACTGATGTGTATACTATCGCATTGTTTTCATTCATATTCATTTTATGAAATCTCTAAAAGGCATGTGAACATTTCTAAGGAAGGTATTTTGAAGTTAATGAAATGTTTCTTACTCGTCAATTTTCGAATAAGCATAATTAACACTTAAAAAATTCTTGTGAATATTTAAACCTAGTGTTTAAGCATACATTATGCGGCTGTCACTAGAATCTGAGAATCATAACAGAACAGTAGGAGGTATTGAAGATAAAAGTTGAAAATTCTAAAATTTTAACGAATCTAAATTTAAAATTTACTTTCCATGGCAGGAATTTTTGTCGGAAATTATTTTTCTTTACAATTTAGATTATGCAATTCTTTGAACTGGTTCAAATTTTCTAACTAATATCATAATGAAAATGAATTTTGAATTTTTAGAACGAATGATTTCATAGATTTGAGATTAAAACTAATTTTAACATATTAAATTTTCTTTTAAATGTTTAAAGTTTGTGAACTCATATTTTGTGAAATTATTTAAATATTTATTGCGTTTACGCTGGAATATATAAGGTCAAAAGTACAATTTGTGAAGTGTTTCTTTGGAAACAGGAAAATGAATCCTCTATATGAATTTTATGTTCCTCAAGGGCTCCAATGCTTAATGAAATTCTGCTGTACATTTTATATATGTGTTTTTTAACCCCTTGCCAACGAATTTCTTGTCACATTGAGGGATACCAATTTTGCAGTTTGTCTTAAATTCAAATTTACAAAAAAAAAAAAAAAAAAAAAAAGCCAAATTTTTAAATTTTTTTAAATAAGATTTAGAAATTGTTTTTGAAAATTTCTGTTTCTGCCCATGCATGCAATATGAAAATTGCAAAGAAAAAGCTAATTTCTCTTTTTTTCAACTTGGATCTTTTTAAATTTGCATTGGAGCACTTGAAGTTGGAGTGGCAAGGGGTTTAAAGGATGGCAAGTATTCTATTCAGAAGGATAATCAAAATGAAATTTGAGACTTCCAAATTATTTGTCGAATGAAACATAAAACTTTTTTGAAATCCTTAATAAACCTCAAAGTTAAAATTTAAATCCTAATTTATCTGTTTTGTCTAAAGAGGACGTCCAGCGGCAGAATGATCAATTCGCCTTGGACTTATAAATTTAACTTACTTATAAATTAACTTTAATTATAAATTTAATTGTTAAAATCGATTTATATTTGGAACTCTTTCTCGAAATGAAAGTAAACTACTGAAAGAAACAACAACGTGTGAAATAATTTGAAATGACAATAATTTTATTTTTATCTGATACATTTTAAATATTGGGAAAAACATAATTTGGAGTCTCAAATTATTTGATCAAAGAATTTATTTACTATAAAATCTTGGATATAAACATATTTAGTTACAGTAACAATTTTGTCCTGAAATGTAAATCAATTTTATTGTTTTTGTTGAATCATAAAGAAAGTGATGATTTATATGTTGTATAAAATACACTGGTGCGCAAAATTGAGAACGTAATGGGGTAATTTATCTTAAAGTTAAGTTGAAGGCGCGAAGGATTAGTATTGCTCTACTAATCAAGGGAAGTAACTTATATGTACCTATAACTGAGAGAAATGCAGATGCAGTGTTCTGTTGCCAAGTATGCCGAAATAAATAGAACAAATCAATCTTTCAGAAAAAAACACCTTAATATTGAATGTTACATAGAACAGAAATGAAAACAAAGCATTTCCAAGAAAATAATTTGACTCAAAGTGGACCTCTCTGCAAATGCCTTCTGCCAACGAACCTAGAAAAAAAGATTTAACATCTTTCTGAATTGATTCTTGTCGTTATAGTAAATCTTCAAATATGAAATTCACAAAAAAAAAAAAAAAAAAAAAAACCCCTGCTATGAAGTCTTGAATGAAACTCCAAGGACTTGTTAACAAAAGAGTTTGGTTGCGCCTTCTTGCTTCAGAGAACGGACCAACAAATATTGAACGATTGTTCATCTCAATGTTTTGTGTCCCCTTCCCCTCTTCAAATATCGAAATTATTATAGGCATGAAGAAATAACAAATCTTCATGTCTTTTATCAGTTGTGATTATCATCATTCCAATAAAAAAAACAAAAAAAAACTATTGGCCGAGCATGGGATTGGAAATGTGCCTACCAGTTCGTGCTCTTTCCTCCTCGACTATCGAAACTGAAATATTGGAGTGAAAATAAATCTTCATGTCCTTTATCAGTTGTGATCATCATCATTCCAATAAAAAAAACAAAAAAAACTATTGGCCGAGCATGGGATTGGAAATGTGCCTACCAGTTCGTGCTCTTTCCTCTTCGACTATCGAAACTGAAATATTGGAGTGAAAATAAATCTTCATGTCCTTTATCAGTTGTGATCATCATCATTCCAATAAAAAAAACAAAAAAAACTATTGGCCGAGCATGGGATTGGAAATGTGCCTACCAGTTCGTGCTCTTTCCTCTTCGACTATCGAAACTGAAATATTGGAGTGAAAATAAATCTTCATGTCCTTTATCAGTTGTGATCATCATCATTCCAAAAAAAAAAAACCAAAAAAAACTATTGGCCGAGCATGGGATTGGAAATGTGCCTACCAGTTCGTGCTCTTTCCTCCTCGACTATCGAAACTGAAATATTGGAGTGAAAATAAATCTTCATGTCCTTTATCAGTTGTGATCATCATCATTCCAAAAAAAAAAAAAACCCAAAAAAAACTATTGGCCGAGCATGGGATTGGAAATGTGCCTACCAGTTCGTGCTCTTTCCTCCTCGACTATCGAAACTGAAATATTGGAGTGAAAATAAATCTTCATGTCCTTTATCAGTTGTGATCATCATCATTCCAATAAAAAAAACAAAAAAAACTATTGGCCGAGCATGGGATTGGAAATGTGCCTACCAGTTCGTGCTCTTTCCTCCTCGACTATCGAAACTGAAATATTGGAGTGAAAATAAATCTTCATGTCCTTTATCAGTTGTGATCATCATCATTCCAAAAAAAAAAAACCAAAAAAAACTATTTGCCGAGCATGGGATTGGAAATGTGCCTACCAGTTCGTGCTCTTTCCTCCTCGACTATCGAAACTGAAATATTGGAGTGAAAATAAATCTTCATGTCCTTTATCAGTTGTGATCATCATTCCAAAAAAAAACCCCCAAAAAAACTATTGGCCGAGCATGGGATTGGAAATGTGCCTACCAGTTCGTGCTCTTTCCTCCTCGACTATCGAAACTGAAATATTGGAGTGAAAATAAATCTTCATGTCCTTTATCAGTTGTGATCATCATCATTCCAAAAAAAAAAACCAAAAAAAACTATTGGCCCAGCATGGGATTGGAAATGTGCCTACCAGTTCGTGCTCTTTCCTCCTCGACTATCGAAACTGAAATATTGGAGTGAAAATAAATCTTCATGTCCTTTATCAGTTGTGATCATCATCATTCCAATAAAAAAAACCAAAAAAAACTATTGGCCGAGCATGGGATTGGAAATGTGCCTACCAGTTCGTGCTCTTTCCTCCTCGACTATCGAAACTGAAATATTGGAGTGAAAATAAATCTTCATGTCCTTTATCAGTTGTGATCATCATCATTCCAATAAAAAAACCAAAAAAAAACTATTGGCCGAGCATGGGATTGGAAATGTGCCTACCAGTTCGTGCTCTTTCCTCCTCGACTATCGAAACTGAAATATTGGAGTGAAAATAAATCTTCATGTCCTTTATCAGTTGTGATCATCATCATTCCAATAAAAAAAACAAAAAAAAAACTATTGGCCGAGCATGGGATTGGAAATGTGCCTACCAGTTCGTGCTCTTTCCTCCTCGACTATCGAAACTGAAATATTGGAGTGAAAATAAATCTTCATGTCCTTTATCAGTTGTGATCATCATCATTCCAATAAAAAAAACCAAAAAAAACTATTGGCCGAGCATGGGATTGGAAATGTGCCTACCAGTTCGTGCTCTTTCCTCCTCGACTATCGAAACTGAAATATTGGAGTGAAAATAAATCTTCATGTCCTTTATCAGTTGTGATCATCATCATTCCAAAAAAAAAAAACAAAAAAAAAACTATTGGCCGAGCATGGGATTGGAAATGTGCCTACCAGTTCGTGCTCTTTCCTCCTCGACTATCGAAACTGAAATATTGGAGTGAAAATAAATCTTCATGTCCTTTATCAGTTGTGATCATCATCATTCCAATAAAAAAACAAAAAAAACTATTGGCCGAGCATGGGATTGGAAATGTGCCTACCAGTTCGTGCTCTTTCCTCCTCGACTATCGAAACTGAAATATTGGAGTGAAAATAAATCTTCATGTCCTTTATCAGTTGTGATCATCATCATTCCAAAAAAAAAAACCCCAAAAAAACTATTGGCCGAGCATGGGATTGGAAATGTGCCTACCAGTTCGTGCTCTTTCCTCCTCGACTATCGAAACTGAAATATTGGAGTGAAAATAAATCTTCATGTCCTTTATCAGTTGTGATCATCATCATTCCAATAAAAAAAACAAAAAAAAAACTATTGGCCGAGCATGGGATTGGAAATGTGCCTACCAGTTCGTGCTCTTTCCTCTTCGACTATCGAAACTGAAATATAGGCATGAAAATAAAAAATCTTCATGTCCTTTATCAGAAGAAAAATTACTCATTCAAATAAAGTACGCATTTGGTAATCAGAAAAAAACCAAAAAGAGGGAGTGCATCTTTTCATCAAAGACGTGAAAACTTTGTAAAGTGGCAGACTTTTGAAGGGAAAAAAAACCCGAAAGCTTTAATGAAATGTTCTTCATTCTGAAAGAATCTAGAAGAAAAACGAATTTATTACATATTTCTGAACTCCTGTTGACTTTTGCCGATATATTGGAAACGTGAAAACTGAGATAATTTGTATAATGAACAAAAATTGCATGCTATGAATGGACAAAGCAATTCGTATTCATAGAAAATCGTACAATGCGAAATTGCTCAAAGAATGTTTGCGAAAGACAATGGAGTCAGTCTAATCTCATATTAGCAAATAGCTCCACAATTTATTATAAATTAGAAAATATAATCATGAAAAAAAATTCTGTTTTGATTGAAGGATTCTGCATTTTCTCGGGAATCGCGTAATCTTTAAAAGAATTTCATAAAAAAAAAAAGACGTTACTTTTAAGCAGTGTTTTTCGTGACCATGGCTGTAATGCATTAAAATAACATGTCTGCTTTTGAGACGTGTTTCACTAAATCGCGGAAGAATAAGAGTTTTTAAGGGGAAAAAATTAATTTAATGGTCCATACATCGTTTTTAAATCTTTGCGCACCAGTGTATTTAAGTGCATAATTAAGATATATGAATGCTTAATTTCGAATATTATATTATATATATAAATGAAGAAAAAAATGAAAAAAAAATCTAAAATGCAGAAAAAATATAAAAAATGAATAAATAAAAAAAAGAAAAAGAGAGAGAAAAAATTAAAAAAAAATGAAAAATAAAAAAAGATAAAAAAATGAAAAAGAAAAAAAATGAAAGAAAAAGAAAAAATAAAAAATAAAAAAAAAATGAAAAGAAAAAAAAAATTAAGGAGGAAAAAAAAATGAAAAAAAAAAAAATTTAAAAAAAAGTAAAGGGAAAAAAAATGAAAAATATTGCTTTATATTATATTTATGTTTTGTATCTTTATATATGTACAAATATTTTTCTTTGCGTTTGTTGTTTTTGTGATTCATGGAAAAATGTGGGAAATTCAGTATATTTAACTCCCTTCTATCAGAATACTTGCCATTCCTTTTTCACTTATTCTGTTATTTACAGTGAAATATATTTGTTATATTGGATGAAAAAACAGGATGCTTTTGTGTGAAATATTTTTATTCTAATTTAATCTTTGAGAGAGTATTAAGAGCCATCTGGCAGAATTTGATAAAAATATTCATTAATTTTTGTTGAAAATGTAATACTTGCTCAACTGTTTGAATTATTCTTTAATGCAGAAATACTTGAAACATTGCAAATATTATTAGTACAATTTAATATGCTCAATGCACTATAAAAGTGAATCCTAAGTAATCCTAATCTTAAGGAAGTGAATAATAAGCAGTGATATTTGAAGCAACTTGAGTTTCCATAATCCTACACTGCCTTTTATGTTTTTAGAAAAAATATTTAAAAATATATAAGTGCATAGAATAAAAATAAAATTTTGAAATATTATTTAAACTTGAATATTTAATAAAATGTTTAAAATATTAACTTTTAATTTAAATCTCTTTACTGCAAACTTTCCTTTCCAATGAGAAACGTTATTATTCTTCAGTAACTAATTATCTTTTTTTGACTAATTTAAAATTGCAGAAATGGTAAAGATAGAAGTAACAATTACTAAGCAGTGTAGGGTTAAAGCTTCCTTTACTTTTAGTCAATAAAATATTCTCCTTCTAGCAACTTATTTTGTATTGTATATGAATGACTCGTATCATATTTTCAAAGGAGGAAAAACTCTTGGAATGTTAATCGAATCGAAAGAATTGTGAAACCGTCAGAATTATTCTTTGTTGATATCGGAATTTTCGGTTCTCCTGGTCAATGGACATACGAAACTCTACATTCTATGCTGTTTCGTGTGAATTGTACCTAGTTGTATTGTGTGAAGATTGTACCTAGTCACTAAGGTTTTGAATTGAATATGTGTAAAAATTCTGTATGGAGAACCTCCTCCAGTTATCATTTGTACAAATTTTAAATGCGATAGTCTTGAAGATATTGTTATGTCAAAAATACTATAAAATCTTTACTATTAAATATTTCTTTGACCGAATTGCAGAAAGCTCTCGTATTCCAGTGTAAATGCGTTTTTAAAATATAAATTTTTACAATGCAATTAATAAAGAAAAGCATTATAGTTTATCAACTACAGATATTTGCAGGCTTAGTAAATGTAATATTTATTTATAATTCAATGATAATAGTCGATATGAATTTTCATCTTAACCTCTTCATTTATCTCAGTACTCCAACCTCGTAGGAGGAAAGAAAGTTGCCGAATAAGAATGTTCCTACCTTCGGTGAAAGGCATAATAATAGTGTCGAGTGAACTGCCTCCATTCTATGGCAGGTTTAATAGCTGAAATGAAAACGGACAGGTGGTAAAGGCTGTAATGTGGATTATTTTGCATCCATCTCATCATCTAATTAATTTTTTGCGTAGCTGTGTCAATCTGATTACTATGAATGCTATTACATGCTAAATTTGTCTCTTTTTACGGTTATTTAAGAAATCCGAAATTATTGAGAGGAATAATTGAATTACTAAGCTTCATCCTTTTGCTCTTTGCCCACAGTTAGTAACAAGTGGATTTGTATATTAACATTGAAATTTTAAACTGACTTTTTATAAAAATTTAAAAGAAATGAATGAAAACTTCTGGCAATCTGGAAATATTGGTAGGTAATTGCTTCAACGTATAACTTTAAGAATTGGTTATTGATTAGAATTAACATGCCATCGAAAGAAAATGTTTCTTTTAGATTTACCCGGTATTTATAGTTTATATAAGAAGCAAAACAAAACCTATTATTTTAAAATTAAAAATATTAGGAGATTACTGATTGAAAAATTTAGCTGCCAGTTATGAGTGACTTATTATCTTAATTATTTCAAATTTATATTTGAGACGGTAACTGATTCATGTATTTAAAAAAATGTATTAAGAGAATTTTGAATTGCACTTGGAATAGAAAATTTGGGTGTCTGTAAAAAAACAACTCGTATATAAAATTCTTGATTTAAGATGCTTTTTATCAGTCCATATTAATTATACTTCAATTAGGTTTCTGTTAAATAAACGCCTTGACACGAAGTATTAGTGCTTAATTAACTTGTTGCATGCCAATATTAAATCCATTCTTTTCTAGTGTCTAATTTCTTGTCTGTAAACAAATTATCGAACGAACTTTTGATATAAAAAAGTTTTAGGACAATCTGATTTGAATGAAACATTGAAAGAAAATAAACTAATAAATCCTGTTAATGCTGCTCAAAAAAGCATATTTCTTCATCCGAGGTAAATCGATTCTCATGCCTCAAATCATGTTTCGCATTTGTTTTAAATCCATTGTACATCTATCATTGTGTATAAAAGAACGTGTCAACTTAAATCCCATCTCAGGATTTCATGCTGCGGATAATTCTGTAGGCAGTTTCAGACTTCAGAATATAATTTAAAACATCAAATTTGAGGCTGACTAAAGAACAGTCTCTCTTAATATTTTCTATTAATCATTCATCTGTTGTAGTTACTTTCATAAAATGAACTTAGCAAGATGCTCAATTTTGAGAATTCATGCTTTTGAAACACGGCAATCTTTCTATAATTTTAAATTTTATTTCCATGGATTATAAAGTCCTTACCCATTCAAATTACAATATAAATAGCTTGTGTTTTTACATAAAGTAATATTAATAAGATAAAGACTTCAATTAAACATCCAGGAATATAATATGAATCACAACTATGTATAAGTGTGTTGGCATTAGAGACGAAATGAAGGGGTCAGATGCTTCAACTGATTTATAAAAGGAACTGAAAACTTCTATTCACGATAGAACCTTGGTCATTTCCTTTAAGAGACTTTTTCTTCGTGAAGGCCATTCATATTTGCTGAAGTCCTCCAACTTACAAAATGAAAAAAATGATCACAATTCTACAACCGTTTGGAGCAGATAAATCTTTTCATGATTGTTCACAACCTTTCAGCGTAAAATTATTCTTTATAAGAGAATACTGTCATAGATGATTTCCATACCCGAACATCCTTTCTAGAAGAAGGATTCATCCGAAATGTTTTCGCTTTTGAAAGCTGAACCATGCATTGTGCATGCTCATTGATTCTTGCTACTGAAAGTTCCTGAAAATACAAGATGTCTAAACTAATATTTTATGAGTAGAAAAAATATCTGTCACAATTACCTAGTAACGTTGCGTATTTGTTGCTGCATGGCTACTGATGAGGCGAAAAGCGCTTATGTTTGTTATATCATAAATTACGATTTTTAAATCGTTTTGTTTCCACGAAGGCATAATAAATTTGAAAAGAAACTTCAAAAAGTGCGATGCATGATATAGTTGGAGGTATTTCAGAGATGCTAAAAGAAAGACGAATATAAATCGTTGAGCTTTCTACAAATTCCACTCTCTGCGGTCGTCGTTTGAAACGCTCAAAAATGCAGAGGGCCTTATCCATCGCATTGAGAAATAATGTTTATTGTAGAAAATTATAAATAGAATTATTTATTAAACGTAATGAAATTCTCGAGACCTGTTACGAAGTAAATTATTTAAAATTAATGAATGAAATCTCTGGCATTATTTTGCATTTTTTGAAATGCTTTAATTAAATACAATTGCGAATAGAAACTTTTGAGTGTCTATATTAATTGTCAAGAAGTTAATTTGTAAAACTGGTTCCTTAAAATGATTAAAGAAGAACTTGCATCTGAATCATTTAAAAAAATCTCAGACATTGCTTAAGTGTAACTGCTTACAAGTCATTGATAAAATAATTTAAAAACATCTCGAGCATGAAGCTTCTATTCATCTTGGAGGTAAAAAAAACTACCATTAATACAATTGTGAATTGCTTATTAAACATCGAATTTAAACCTAAATATATTATTTTGAATGGCCCTTGCAGCTCAAAAATCACTCTTCAACAGCTTTCTGAACTTCAGATACCAATACTTGAGAATAAATAAGCTTTGTGGTCTGTTGCAAAGGCAGGTGACAATCTTTTGTAGAATAACTGAAATGCCTCAGAATATTTTTCTTCCGATTTGGAGATCTACCAATGCAATATTTAAACTGACTCATCGATTAACAGTTCAATTTTGGGATCCAATACATGTATTTATTGAGCATTTATCGACACCTTTTAAATGAATTCTTTCAACGAACTATTTCCAATTAAGATTCCTGAAGTACGTACCGACTGATACATTTCATAGGAATTTAACGTTTTAACAATATCATGCGTGAATAAATTGTTGGATGTCGAATTATTAAAGACAAAGCAACATCTCGTTAAAAAGGGAATCGAAACTTTTAATTGAAAGCATTATTGCATAGTGCGGATTAAAATCAAACAACCTACTTTCATTGAAGAGTAAACTGAAGAACGATTTCACTTTCATTGACAACTCAAACCGAGTTGCTTTTCGATTATATCTAAATGGATGATAAAAATGTAGGAAAAAGGAATTCCAAATTGAAATTTTTAATTAAGATTGATTCTTAACTTTCAAATCAAGTGGTGGCTGTTTTTAAACTTTCATATAAAGTGGTGGCTGTTTTTAAACTTTCATATAAAGTGGTGGCTGTTTTTAAACTTTTATATAAAGTGGTGGCTGTTTTTAAACTTTTATATAAAGTGGTGGCTGTTTTTAAACTTTCATATAAAGTGGTGGTTGTTTTTAAACTTTCATATAAATTGGTGGCGGTTTTTAAACTTTCATATAAAGTGTTGGCGGTTTTTAAACTTTCATATAAAGTGGTGGCTGTTTTTAAACTTTCATATAAAGAGGTGGCTGTTTTTAAACTTTCATATAAAGAGGTGGCTGTTTTTAACTTTTAAATCAACTGGCGGCTGTTTTTCTTTCTTTTTTTAACATTGGAGTCTATTTCTTTTTTTATCTCAAACGGAGCCTGTTTTGCTTTCTGAGCTCAAGACGAGCCTGTTTTGCTTTCTGAGCTCAAGACGAGCCTGTTTTGCTTTCTGAGCTCAAGACGAGCCTGTTTTGCTTTCTGAGCTCAAGACGAGCCTGTTTTGCTTTCTGAGCTCAAGCGGAGCCTGTTTTGCTTTCTGAGCTCAAGCGGAGCCTGTTTTGCTTTCTGAGCTCAAGCGGAGCCTGTTTTGCTTTCTGAGCTCAAGCGGAGCCTGTTTTGCTTACTGAGCTCAAGCGGAGCCTGTTTTGCTTTCTGAGCTCAAGCGGAGCCTCTTTTGTTTTCTGAGCTCAAGACGAGCCTCTTTTGTTTTCTGAGCTCAAGACGAGCCTGTTTTGCTTTCTGAGCTCAAGACGAGCCTGTTTTGCTTTCTGAGCTCAAGACGAGCCTGTTTTGCTTTCTGAGCTCAAGACGAGCCTGTTTTGCTTTCTGAGCTCAAGACGAGCCTGTTTTGCTTTCTGAGCTCAAGACGAGCCTGTTTTGCTTTCTGAGCTCAAGCGGAGCCTGTTTTGCTTTCTGAGCTCAAGCGGAGCCTGTTTTGCTTTCTGAGCTCAAGCGGAGCCTCTTTTGTTTTCTGAGCTCAAGACGAGCCTCTTTTGTTTTCTGAGCTCAAGACGAGCCTGTTTTGCTTTCTGAGCTCAAGACGAGCCTGTTTTGCTTTCTGAGCTCAAGACGAGCCTGTTTTGCTTTCTGAGCTCAAGACGAGCCTGTTTTGCTTTCTGAGCTCAAGACGAGCCTGTTTTGCTTTCTGAGCTCAAGAAGGAGCTTGCCTTTATTTAAGGCTCAAGAAGGAGCTTGTCTGCTTTTCTATAGGTTAAATGAAAGAATGCTCATATTTTTCGAATAAATTTAATTTCTTTTTTAAGTGAAATCTTTTATACTGGAGTAACATTCATAGAATCTGTTTAATTATTAAGAGCCATTGTAAAATTTGGAAGATATTTATTTAGCGAATATAGAGATATTTTTAGTTTGCAGTGGAGCCAAACATTGCTTCAGTGTTCAAGTTCTTTTTCATAACTCAATGGCACAGTTTTTAATGAAACGTTACTCAGAAGCAAAATATTTAGTATAGTTTTATTTGAAGCTTTAGTGATATTTGTTAATTTTAAATTATTGCTGGAAGGATTTAATTTTCTATATCAAGAAGAAATCAGTTTGACATTTATAATTTAAATGTGATCTTTCTGAAAGCTATTTTTCAGATCTGACGAGAAAACCGGAAGAAAGACGGAGGATTCTGTACAATAGTGATGCCAATATCTAACCTTTCCTGGTTCTCCATGAGCTAAGATGCAGGGTGAAGATGTTTTGATTGGATGTTAAAAACGTTAAGCTCAATCAATGAAACTAAAATCAATTATAATGACACAACTCGTGTGTATCTTTCTAAATGTATTCATGATTAATTGTTGTAGGATTAGATTAGAAAAATAGGTTAGATTAAAATAGATATGGCTCTAATATAATTATAGGATTAGATGTATAAATTTAGTAATAGGCATAGATGTTTAGAAAGATTCACACGTGTTTTAGTCTTTTTAAATGTTTAAAAACCAAAGTTTTATCCGAAGTGAATACCTCCTCTTTGGTAATATTAAAAAATGATTTTTTTAGTCACATGAGGTTTAGTTAATTAAAGCTAAATTACGACTCCTACATCGAAATTAATTAGCATTTCATTATTATAAATTAATGTTGTTATTGTTCTCAGTGTTGATAAAAATAGTATTTCTTGATAAAAACTATTCATTTGTTTGAATTTTGAATATATTGTTTAGAAAAACGAATCGTCATTCTAAAAAATTGTATAGAATTAATAATATTGTTTGTATTTCATGATAAAATAAAATTCCATCATAATTTAATGTGTGTTTCTTTCATAACTGTTCTATTGAATGAATTTCATTTAAATGTTTTCGAATTGTTCATCGTAGTATGAAAGGAACGGTAGCTGTTGTATCAGATTTTAGTTAATGT
Organism: Argiope bruennichi; assembly: GCF_947563725.1. NCBI lineage: Eukaryota > Metazoa > Arthropoda > Arachnida > Araneae > Araneidae > Argiope > Argiope bruennichi. Next base: position 3,461,865 of record NC_079152.1, read on the forward strand.
TCTGATTTAATGAATGCTTCAGAGTTTTTTAAATGCAATAATCTTGTACAATTTTATTTTCCTAAAATTTCACCATATCTGTCGAATTTGGTGTTTTTTGAGGAAGGAGAAACGGCATTCAAGGGAGAAATTTCTTCACAGGAAGATACAATTTTCGTTTATCACAACCGTAAATTTAATTCTAATCGAATCGCTTTTTCCTTGTTGCTTCATTTAAGGTTATCAAAAATCTGCAAACTTGAAATATAAGGGCTGAACCAGACCTCTATAATAAATTTATTTATTACCATCAAGAAATAAAATAATTCCTCAGGCCCTTTCCTCATTGCGAAGACAGGTTTGTCATACTTTACTTCCAATCTTGAAACACATATCTTAATACTTCTCTATAATCTTTATGACTGGATTAAAAAAAATAATTTTAATTAATATGTATATCATGTTTTTTATTGTAATGAAAATATGTATTAATTTTTAAATTGTTCTTGCTTGAAATAGGCATAATTTTGATTTTAAACATCTATAGAAGTGGAAATAATGTAATTATTTAGAATTCGGGTGTTTTCTTGCTAAAATCCTGATCTTGATCTGTAAAGTAACCGGTATGAAAGAGATTGTAAATATCACGAAGTAGAATCTCGAATCTGAACTCTACCTTACAGCGCTAATGTAGGATTTTTTTCTCCCAAAACGGCACTCCGGCTATCATACACCCACACTTGCCCAAAGTAAAACTTTCGCATTCTGAATAGCCAGTCACTTTCTCCTCAATCTTAGTTATACATGAAATGACAGAAATAATTGCGAATTATTAATGGCATAGAGAAATTAAGTTTGGTTAGGTTTATTACATTCAAAAAGATTCAAATATATTAAGTTTCAAATAATGATTTCTTCATATTCATTTCTTCAATCTATTTTGAATGTTGAACTAAGGACATTCTAATGCATGAAGCATTTTAAGAATCTTGAAATTCTCCTACGAGACCTCTCACGGAATCTATACTGCAACAGCTTTCAATCCAGGATGTTTTTCGTAGAATTAATTATATGGACCTTTTTAAATTCGATTACTTGATTATATATCAGTACTTAAAGCCTGGTTTAATGTATCAGAAATATTGTTTTTACGGAGATTATAACATGCAACTTTTATTAAGAAAAGAAAAGGTAATTTTTTTATTGTCGCTTAATTGTTCCTACCTTTTTTTCGATTTGAGATTTAAATAGAAAGCTTTACCCTTAACAATAAACAAGCAAATTAATAATGTAAAGTAATTAAGTTCTATTTGTTATGTCGGATCGATTTTCTGATTTGTTTTAAAAAATTCTCAGTAACTGTTTTAAAACTAGCAATTTTAAGGATATTTTTACATCTACAATAACGCGAAATGTTTTTAAATTAGCTTTAAATTGTAATATTCGAAACTGTTATCATCTCATATGTGTCAAATTTAATAATTCTGTTTGTAAGTTACATTCCTAACTATGCGATATTAGTTGGAGATGCGCTAAGAAATAAGAGGTTTTAGTGCTTCTGAAATGGAATGTTGTCTTGGAGCCGTGCAAATTTACCGATATTAATCTTGAATATTCAACATGAATCGGTAGACATAGGAATTTCGTCCAAGTATGAAATAAGGCGGTGGAATTGAAATCTCATGAAAATGGACTTGGTTGTTTTATTCAGTGTTATTCTTCCTTTCAAAATGTATTTCTTTAAAAATTGCATAATTTTCTAACTTTTGTATGGTCAAAACCACTAAATACTTGTTATATATATATAATATAATTTTTAAAATTTTAAGAATTATTTGTTTTATATAATTGTTTGTTTTATCCTATTGATTTTTTTTTCAATAAAATTCTTTTCGCGGTATCCTCGTACCTGATATTCTCTCGCCACTGATATTTTATTAGAAACAGATAAACTGTCTTGAAATTGCTTCTTTTATCCAAAAGAACTGGTTAGAATCCTCAATTTTAGAATCAAGAAATATACGGAAGCTGATACAACAATCGGGATAAAGCTCTGTGTGTGTTTGCACTCCTCTCGGATAGACATGGATAGAATAAATAATAACGCTCCGCTCCCCCAGCTACGAGAAGAATTCCTAGTAGAGATTCAAGAGAGTGAATTATGAAGATGAAAACAGTTCTGCTTGTTCACTTTTTTCTGAAATTATACGACGGTATTTCGAAAAAAATATTTTTACAAAAAAAAAAAAAAAATATTACTTTTAGAAAAAGATTGATTTCTGGTAGTTCACCGGTTCTAAAATTTGAGTTGTTAAATAATGCGTTAAGTCAGTCGTCCCTATATTTATCATGCTTTATATTCTTTATTCTATAGTTTTTTTTTTCCCAAAGACCTGTTTTTTCCTTTTCGTAAGTAAACTTAACAATTCAGTAGGGTAAGTCAATAACCATTTGATGATCGCCGACATTTTTAAAAAAATTAAATTACCGTCGTAGAATGTTGACTGCAATGCAGAAAATCAAGAACTTGATAGATCCGAATTATATGAGTATAGGTTGGCTTTGTAAACTAGATTTGTTCGATCGAAGTATTCGAAGTTGAAAGAGTTGGTTGCCCAAAGTAATCGAATTAACAAACTCCGACTGTTCTGTGCATTAGTTATTGTTACTGGAAGGTGTTCCTTGTAGTAAAATTATGCCACTATCGCCTAAGCGGGAAGATTTTATTTCGACTATTTTAAACAAATCATTTCCGGAAAAAATGACGATTTGAAATCAAGTTGTTCCGCTTATCCAAAACTGCATTTTTGTACAAGGGCGATCGGATACAGTTTTACCAATGAAAAGAAACTGCAAACAGCTGAGTTCGCTGTCTTCCAGAGGATAGTAAAATAATCAGTTACAGTTTTTGTGTTTGAAAAAGAATGTAATCTTAGCAAACTGGCCGGAAATTTATATTGATTCGATATGAATCATTTAACCTTTTCTAATCCAAATTTTTACAATCAACGTTTCATATGTAGTTTTGTTATATTAGGTAATATTTGTAGCAGAATTATACCGAGAAAGGGGAAAATACCTTTTAATTCAAATGAATTGAGGCATCAGTAAGATTACTTCTTTTTCTGTTGTCAACCGATTGTTACTCAGAGACTGGAATAATTCTGAGAACAATGATAGTGCGAAGCTTAAAATGATACTTTCTAATAACGTCGGGATATAAATAATAGAACACAGTTCTTTCCTTTAAAACTAGGAAAAGAAGCGCGTAAAATTTTGTACAAATAGTGACGAGGTATATCCCCCCCCCCCCACCTCCGAAGTCACTGTCTCAAGAGGATGGTTATGAATTTTAATGGACAGAAAGCGAAAAAAAATCTCACGCTATCTTTATATTTAATTTCCATATTTTTCTATGGCTTATAAATTGCATTAAAAGTTTAATTTATCGACGGTTTTGATTCCCTGTAGCTTGAGGGGAAGAGAATTCTGATAGTGAAAAAACTTTTCTGATTAAAATTATGATTAATATCAGTTTTCCTATTTGTGGAAGTCAAATATGATACATTTATAAAGATTGAACTTAAATAACATGAATGTGGGGTAGCTAATTTTTAGAGCCATTCGACAGTGCTCTTGGCGTTTTATTTCAAATGATCCTTCCAGATAAATGGTTCCCCATTTTGCTTATTAAATCAAACATAAGCGGGACTGCTTGACTTACACCGTCATCTATACATATTTTAGCTGTATGGGAAATTGCACGAGATAAGTTGAGGATTGTTTACTTATACGGCGAGTTTCGAAATGGAGTCTTTCCATTTAATATGCTGTTAAAGATTGTTCCGATCATTATAAGGGGAAAATTTGAAAGAAATACAAGTTTCGACAAAATGCGCTACTTCGAATCACTCATTCTAATTGCGTTGACATATCCAAAGATAAATGCATTAAAATCATTCAACGCTAACCGCACTGTGCAAAAGTGATTCAATTAAATGGAGTTAGTTCCTGTAAATAATCTATAGAATTTTCAAAATGTATGCTAAAATCAATGCTCGGTCTATGTGAGCATCCTTCTTAAAAACACAAGCAACTAGCACTATTATTTTTTCCACCTCAAGCTTTCAATGATAAATTGTCGCATGGAATTTTTTACTCATTACTGAAATCTCAATCTATCGGAAAGGTTTACTCATTGTTTTGAACCAGTAATACAAGATATAAAGAGATTCACTATATGAAACTGAACTTTAAAGCTTACAATTTCTGGAATTAATATATAAAGACGTTAAACTAAAATACAAGCCGTTAGTAGTACAAATTTGGGTATTCAACGGGGAATCCATATCGTCTTTCACAATATCGCACATCATTACAAGCATTTTGATTACAAATATTCATAATGCAGGATATGTCGTAAAAGAATTAATTCGATGAACTCTGTCTACATCTGTTCTAAAGAATCACGAGCTATTTCAATTTTTATGCTGAATTGAATTGGTATAAAAAGTTATTAGCCGGGAACGAAATTGAACCACGTCATAATTAATTTTCGCAATCAAATTTTGAAAACAATAACCAAAACGTACCGCTGCTCGTGATGAATTAAGAGGCATCACCTCTAACGAAAATTCAAAATACTTCGGGTTTTAATACTAAAAATACCCAATTGGAGATATGCGTATTCAGAGCTAGAGATTCCGTGCTGTAAGAAATAAATATTCTAACCTACATGGAAAAATTTACACTCTTTCGCTAATTGGCAAACTACGACACTCGTTTGTTGTGTCCAATTGTTTCTATAATTGTATTGAACAACGTTTTTTTTTTATCGGGTACAGAAAAGTTGTTGTCTGAGTAGCAGAAATATCTTACGCCATAGGCTATTTGCAACCAATAATGCTCAACTTAGGAATTTCAATACTTCTTGAAGAGGGCGTTGAAATTGCCACTATATAGTTAAAAATTTGATATAAAAACCTGAAACTGGAAGATGCCTCTGATCAATGTCACCAATATAACATCTGAAATTATCCGACAGATCCTAACAGTAATTAGCTATCAAAGAGTGAATTGAGATCAAGCATCTAATTAAAAACAAAAATGCATTTCACCTGGCAGTATCGGATACCAAGGGCAATCTAAGAATTCATAGCGCCTTTCAAAATACCATATATATTTCAAGTATTTTGATCACAAATATTCGTAACGCCGGGTACGTCATAAATGGATTAATTCGATTTACGATGTCTACATATCGCAAAAATTGAAATAGAGCCTATATCTAAACACGTTTTCAAAGGAATGGGTGATTATCGCGGCGCATATTCTCATAAAATACGCAAAAAAATGTACGTACTGCTGCTCAAATTGCTATGATAGCAATCAACTGTAGCACTATTCAAAATCAAAGTAGAGACATCACTTCCTATTAAATTTCAAAATTTGACGAGCTTCAAAGCAGAGGATATTGATTGAAGGAATGCCTATGCAAACTATAGATTCCGTGCCGTAAGGAATAAAAATTCAAACGTGCATAGAACCACTTCCATATTTAGCTGATTGATAAAACTGCGATACCCTCTAGTTTCTTTGCCGCAATTTTTAGAAACAACTCCACAAAACACGTCGCAATGTTATAGTTCCCTGTGACATGCCTCACTTTAGTCATGGACTACTTACAACTAACATCACGCATCTTTCTTACGATTTCCATTACTTGTAGGTGGCACTGAAACTGCCAAGGTGAAGTTATGAAATTCGAGTGTTCCTCGCTGACTTATATCAGACTGTAAAATGCTTCAGAACGATCTCAGTGCTATATAATTGGAAATTCCCCTTTGCACCTGGCGAAGTTTGCCATTACGTGGCTACGAAAATGTTATTTGTGAGGAATTATCTAGTTAAAAACAAAGCCGTATTTCATCCTGTAGCATGGAATATTAAGGAAATCTAACAAAACATTGAAAGGGATTTTAGTTATGTTTAGTCAATACAAGACGAGGGCTAGATATTCCCTAATAAATCTCGCATTTTCGAACCATGGACACAAGACGGAAACGGATTTTAAATAAGTACGTGAAAGTTGGAAACTTCATTCTTCTTACATTTCCGAAACATCGCACTGAAGCCTCATTTAAAGGGAGACTGTTATAAAATAGTTCGATCGCGGATAAACGAGATGGGAAAAATATAGAGTTTGGGCGAAATTGAGCTGTTGTAAAAGAAACATAACCGGATCAAAAAGAGATGGTTGTACTACGGATCCAATCATTTACCTTCAGCATAAGGAAAGCGAATAAACTATAATTAATAAGTATTGGGACATCCTATAGATTGTTTCGGCACGGTTGACCTCTGGGAACGTGAAAATTAAAGTACTTTCGAAAAAAGAATAATGGCAGCAACGCAAGAAATGGTTCAGGGGCCTTCATCAATTTAAATGGTTTGAACCTTGGGCTGATGGCCCAAATTCCCTTTAACAACGCAGTTTTAAAATCAAAAATTTTATAGATACTTTTTAACCGTTCTTGGCGGCTTTTACGTATATCACTATGAATTATCTACGTCACTTCAAGGGCGATTCCACTTTAACTTGAACCATATTATTTTGATTTGTTGTTTTTTTTGGGGGGGGGGGATTTGCGGATGATCGTAGAAGTGACTAATAATGGATACTGAGCAATCGATAAAATTTACAAAAATTCCAAAACTCGACTGGTTTTCCGGGGACAAGAAGAGGATGAGGCTGGCAATGAATCGGAAATAATATCATACTCAAGTATTCGAAATAACTAATGAGGCTTTGTATCAATAAATATTTCCACACTGAATACATTTACTACCTTATTCTACTACTTCCAATGATAAATTTGTGAAACAAAAACATAATAAGATTTAGCTAATATTTCTTCTTATATACGGAAGAAGTATATCATTACTGATACTAATAAGATTAAAAGGCCCAACCATGCATCAGTCGCATGCAGCTAATCTGAATTCGAAAGATGATGGCGCAAGCTTCATTACTTTTTAATTGGCTTAAGTTATTATTGATGCTACATTAATTGTATTACATCCTAATTTGACTCTACACGAAAATTACAGCCTTTCAACAAGGGACAAGCATTTGATTTCTATACTACAGCAGACAACCAACTCGAAATATGTGAATATTCACTGCGTACAAATTAAATAAACAGCTTATCAAGGACCGATTCTAAAATTTATATTTCGTTAATGAAGCAAGTGAAACAAATTGCCTTAATTTCAAACATATTCTACCATAATATAAAGTTATTAAGTTGATAGAGAGCAAACAATTTTTCTTCATGCTCAAAATAGAATTAATCTTACTAAATCAAAGTTATTTTGATTTAAAATTTAAATACTTATTCTAATTATATATTTTAATATTAATTATACTGCTGTTATTTTGAAATACAGTTCTTTAAAATTTAAGTTTTTCAGTTATGTACGGTTCAGCTTTGAATATTTTGCCTATAAATAGCGATTATGGATATATTGCATTCTATTTTTCATTGTTGTCGAACTGTTTAGCTTAAAGGGAAAATAACACACACATTGCACACACCTACAGACAACGTATCATTCGCATTCAGCTCATAAAGTAAAAGTGTCTGGATGCGAGAGAATACGTGCCCACACGATCACTTTCTCCATTTTCTTTTGTTGGAGAATAGATATATATACATTTAAATTACATCAGACATATTTCACAACTTTCCAAATCGGATTACAAAAATTTTAAAAATGGAATACAGTAAGTAATCAAATAATGTACAAATATTGCCCAGTCTTGGTGCATACAGCCGATAATAGTTTGAATCAAAAGATGCAGCATGCATTCATCAATTGTTCTGGCTCAGAATACATTTAAAGATGTTCAAGTGTGACATTTTTTTTGTTGTTACCCAGAAAAGGAGTTGAATCGAATCCATTTGTTAGTGATATTGAAGTTCCTTTTTAAAGAAATTCGAAGGCTATTTTGGGTGAGTCCTTGCCATTTTCGACGTTGCCACGATGACGAGAACGATGAACGAGTCCTTCTCCCCCTCTCTCCAAACTGCTCCAAAGAATGGATGTACCACATTTCTTTCTAAGAAATCAGTAGACACACTCTTCTGCTTCAAAGGTACAGTTGCTCATTATTGCTTCGCTGTAGATTCATCTGTAGCTGAGGTAGATCCTGATCTCTAACTCTCTCGTGAAATCAAAGGCAAGGAAAAAGAAAAATGATTAATAATATATATACAAAAGAATTCAAGAAGGTCGATTGTTTATCCAGAATCCCCCATCAGCATTGGATACATGGTCAGAAATGGGTGACAGATTCAGCCATCATTTCTAGCAGTTATCTGGAACTTTAAATTAACTTTTACTGAAAGTAAACTTTTACTGAAAGGAATAAAAAATGTTTACTAAAAACTACGACTTATTTGATTAAGCATTTGTTCCAAGGATGGAACTGATTATAATAGACAAGGATTTCTAACATTCTTCTCTGACATGCGTCCAAGAACTGACTCCGCGGCATCAGTTCCTGGATTCATGTTCATTACTGAAAACCTATCAAAAATAGCTTATCTTTTGCTGAAATATTGCTGTATCTGTTCCGATCGGCAAGGAGTAAAATAAAAATCTCTTTATGCCACACAGAAATTTATTTTCCCGATTATCCTCTCAAAGATCGTTAAATTCTGCTATTAAAAATACACAGGGCAATTTTAAAAAAAAAATGTTTCAATTTATTCAGAGCGACTGTGGTGCACGAGAAATTATTCTTTCCAAGAAAGTTAACTCATCTTGCGTTTTTGTACTTTTAACTCATCTCTGTAATAAAATTCGAATGAATTACATTTTCTGAACTTAAAAATCTTGCTTAACTTCTCAATCTGATGCTGGGTTTTTCTATATAATTAGATGACACTCTTTATTTTGGAAATAACATCGGATAGCTAGAAGTTCATAGAATAGTTGAAAAAGTTTGTGGATTCCCATAATTTTTATACTGAGTTGTAAATGAATGAAAGATATAATTTTAAAGGTTTCGAAGTTCCGATTCGACGAATGAATTGGTGTTGGGTTTAAGGATTTTGCATTTTTATCACAAGGCCAGAAGAATTTTGACTACTCCTCTCTCTCTTTAGAAATGCTAAAGATTATAAAATAATGAAAATCCTACTGATAGAAATGAAGGAAATTTCGATATTTTACAACAGAAAATAATTTATAATAATGTGAACATTTTTTATAAATGTTGATGAATTTCTTTATTATTTTCAATAGCTTATAATAACTGGCTCCAGAAATGACGAACAGTTTTAAGTGAAAAAATCTGATCGGCTTAGAGTGGAAGAGGCGAAACTACTTTGAAGAATATAAAATACATGCGATACAACCGATTATAAATCTTTGACATTCTTTGATTCTTCTTAATCTAAGAGAGTTGCAGATCTCGCAGCTCAAGGTTGTAAATTTTTAGACGAATTTTAGCATTCTGATATTTATTGACTTTCAGTGAACAACATCACGAATCTTATTCCCGATTCTGGTATAAGCATAATTATATTTTCTGAGATGAAATTCTGAGTTCAGTGATTTGCCAAGAGTGGCCGAGAGAATCACTCCCGCTGGATTATTGAAATATGGTTAGTCTCCCTAAAACCTTCTGCATACTCTCTAAGAAATGTGTTATCACAGAGAGCTCCTTGCATGTCATTGGTGTATAGTAGTTACGAAATATTTTATGCCTTGAATTTTGAATTTTTACTGATTTTATCTTGCCATCTCTGAAGAGGTTTCGGCGATTATTCCCAGCCAAGCAGTTAATAGTATTCGAAAATCGATTTCGTGCCTTATGCAAATTTTTCCTAACCGACTGAATTAAAATTAGACAAAGAATCATAGTTGTAGTCAGAGAATCATCTTTTAAATTTGATATATATTGCGTTTACATGTTTCAGAAAGTACTGACCGGCAGACTGTCCACCTCTTCTTGAATTCGTCTCCAAATTAAGCAGATCTGTACTCAATAGATGTTAAATTTTTGAATCGAATTCTAATGATCTAGCTCTCTTTGAATTGTAGTCATCGTTTTAACTTATAATTGAACAGCCGTACAAAAAACTTCCTGTGAACAGGTTTATTCAAAGTTTCATATAAATCTGCAAATTTGGTGTAATGACCTTAAATAAATTTTCAATCGTCTAGCTCAAAGCGTTTATGAAGAGTTTTTGTCACAGTCAGACAGAGGGACATTTTCCAAAAAATTTGTTTTTCAAACTCAGGGAGGTCTGAAACGTGGCGATTTTTCAAAATCTCAAGGTCAAAGTTTTTAACGATTGCTATATTTACTTTGAACTACATATATTAAAATAAAAAAATGAAGACTATTAATACATAAATCCCCTAAATGGTTATTCTTTTTAACAAATACATATAGAGTTATAAGCTTTAATTTTTGGGGGTTCAGAAAAGTGAAAGACTGCGTTTTTCAAAACTTGCGCTAAACCTTTACATCAAAAAGCGCATAACAAAAATATAAATTCTGTCCAAAATTCGTTTAGGGCCTACTGAAAACGAATCAATCATCAGCAATAAAACTTTGGAATTCTTAATTAAACTTCTAGATACATTATTATATGCCTGTTTTCCTAGATAATTACTATTTAATATAATAAAAGAACACCCATCTGAAAGGTTCTTAAATTCCCCTTCGATAACAAGCTGTTACTCAACATCCTAATAATAAAATTCAATCCTTTGAACCAACTTTGATACACTACATATTATTACAATCAAAGATTGTTCAATTTTAAATAAACATGGAGCGTAATAAATAGAGACATTTGCTTGTAAAATGGCGAAATTAAGTCGTGGATTCGGTACAATTGCTGCTGATGGGACATTGTTAATTTTTCTTTTACGATAATAATTTAAAATGGAACCTTGAAGTGAGTAAGCGACTGTTGATGATGTTTGTAGGAATTAAAAGCATTTCCTTTCAATTAAAAAGGGGAATTCAATAAAATTTTCGAACATGAAGTATTTATTGTTTTTTCTTAAAGGGTAAAAAAAAAAAAAAACTTAATAAATTTTGGTTTTTGAGATCTTATGCGAAAAATGCAGGTTATGAAATATCTTGGGTTCAGGAGTTTTAACAGGAAATGAAATCTGACTTAAGTGGTATGGGAGTAGGGATCATAGAAAACTGTTGAGTTAACTTCCTTAGAAAAACGAGATGAGCGTTTTTGAGATTTCTCTTGAAATTGAGTTGTGATGCGGGGTAGATGATCATCGATAATGCACCAAAGTGTCATGAAATTTTACACGAAGGAAAAATTGGGAAAATTGGATCAGTGGTTGTTGCAGAAGAAATCCTTTCTAATAATTTATTTATAATAATCCATATTATTTTGAATACGTTCACAAGGTACATTCGTATCTTTTCACCACCCGTATTAATAATATTAATTTAATCATATGAACGACGATGATTTGCAGCTGATCAGAGCTAAAGAGAATATTGTTTTAATTTATACTGGCACTTTAAACTTAGAATATCACGATTGTGGAGTTGTGTGCTTGAATTGACGAAAAACTGCCCAATGTTCGAAGCTGGTTCTTTGCTTAATTGTTAATTTGTGTTGCTTCTTAAAAATGGAATCTGTTAGGTAGAGGGCGATTATTGATGGCGGCTCTAGGGGCCATATGCATACATATGAAGCAAAAATTATGAAAATCATTACAGCGGATTCAGGCAGATTACTTTGTAAATGTTATTCTTCACATTCCAATGAATTTTATTTGAGAATTCTCTCCAAGTCGGAAGAACTTAAATTACAGGTGACTGCTGTATAACATACAAAGAAATAATGTGTTTTCATATGAATTGCATTTGCGAAATTAGATTAATAGTAGGGTCAGCTGAAGTAATTTTTATTATTTTAAATATATGACCCAATCCCTTTCGGATACAAGCTGTTTGCTCACCATATTATTGAAAAAGAAAGAAAATACTGAGTTATATTCTACTTGCGCAACGATTTGTATCTTTTCACGGTAATTGACGAAAACACGTACGAAATATTGATCTAGTTTTTCAAGCTGAGTCTCATATGATTTATATTTTGAGACGTCCCTCGAAAATGGGAAAAGCTTAAATGGGAAACAAGAATTGGTGGATTATTACAGAGCATGGACTGCAGAGCCCATTATTCTGGGATTGTTGTGTCTAGACCCTTTAGAGAATGCACTGTGAAGAAATTCTTCTGAGTGAACTAAATAAATTGAAAGTTGGTAGTTGATTTGTGAATATCTGTGTCATATCTAGACATAATGAGCTCTCCCATAAATTAAAAGCTGGTGAAATCAGACCAATGATCTACAGTGAGGGAATATATAACTCTTTATTTCCAAGGGAATGAATAATTATATAGTAATGAATTATCTTTCGAAAACGGTTCCTGTTAAGGAGGAATGGAAACACAGATCATTTCTACCTATCTTGAGATTTCAAATGAAATAAAAAAAACAAGTGAAATTGAATCACCGAATGCAGCAGAAAAACTGCTTTTTACTTATTATTTTGAATATATTGTCGTGAAAAAATAATTTTTTTAAAGTAATTTAGATTATTCTGAAAAATGAATTAAAAACAAAACAAATACGATCCCATTCCAGTTTCAATGATAAGATTATAACACCAATCTAAAGGACAAAAGCACGCTCAGGTTCTCGAATTTTCTAAAGTGAATAATTTTTAAATGATGTTACCAATATTTTTTTCCACTTTTCTACAAGCTATTAAAATTTTGCTGAAGCGCCTTTAATAAATTTCAATTTAAAAAAATGAAGTTACCTTAGAATAATTTATCTATGTTTTTTTTTAAATGTGAGATTATTCTTTCCAAAGCAAAAGTGTTATGATCTGTTTTTCGGAAAAGAATTTCGAAATCATGTGATGCTGCATTATTAACCAGAATTCAACTCTCTTTAGAATGGGTGTCGGGAGAAACATGTTCTCAAACTGGACCCCTTTTCTGGTTTATAGATTCAGTTTCAATGGTATTTTCTATATTAACTGCGCCTTTCATTTTCCATTCAGTAGTTATTTACAATTAAGATATCTCTGACAGTTTCCATGTGAATATTTAGAATCCAAAATAAATCTTTAACTAATTTTATAAAACTTTTCAGCGGTTTGGAACAGTTTTTAAGGTAATTTATAGCATAAGACAGGAGCCAATATTTCTCTTTCTTTTGCTTGTCAATGATGCGAGGAAAGCTCCTGTTGATCTTCCTCTCCGACTTTAAACAAGACAGGCTGCAGAGTCATCTTTACTATTTGCTTTAAGGAGGGGATTGTATTCAGTGTTGTCTTCGTTTTGGAAGCAATAAAATGGCATGAATATGTATTTTCTTATTTTATAGTTGAAATATTCTACACAAATGTGGTAAATGGTAAAATGGTTTTTCCATTTGAACCTTCCTTTCTACATTCTTTTCAACTTTGATGTGTACATTGGCGTACTAATAAATTTTTTATTGAACCTTACAGACGAGCCATTTGTCGCAAGATGATAGGATGTCAAAATTAGATTATCTACACAGCAGAGCTATAAGAGTTTTGCTCATCATTTTAGAAATAAAATATAGTTCCGCCGTTTCCGCTGTGTTATAATTACATTTATAGAGATAACTACATGATACTTTGAAATCGCGGACTACATTCACCTTGATTTTTCTTTCTTTCCATTGGGGATTTTCATATTGATTGCGTCGAAATGTGATTACGACTGAGATGATCTTTTTGCACTTTTCATTCTTCGTCGGTAGATGGTATTTGATATTCATCTAACTGTATACAATATGATGACTTCATATTGTATACACTTCATATTCAGTCCCCGTGTCTTGCGATCCTACCAATGAGGTGCATTTCGTAGTTCGACTAATCAGCATAAAGAATGGTATTTGGTTGTTAGATTAGATTAAATCTACGAAAAGACGTCAGAAAAGGGTTGATTAATTCATTCACTAGATTTGAGGTAGATATTTGCCTTCTATCATAGAGTAATTTTTTCCACTTTGTTAATACACTAGATGCATATACACTGACAATTTCTTATATCTTGAATTTGTGTCAGCCCCCACACATAATTTTTGAAAATGTAGGTAATTATTTTTAATCATTTATAATCTTTGTCGATTTATCAGAAAAAAAACACTAAAAGCAGTCTCATTACATATTAGTATTAAATTTTCAAAATCTCGAACGTTTGACGTTTATCATTTTACCCAAGGATTTTCATATCCTTCTACATTTTTGTTAAAGATAAACTTCGATACAAAATCCCTAATTATTTTTTAGCAGTAATAGTATATTATCAGTGTACTTTCGATATCTGATTTTGAAATGGGAACAGGACATTAACAAATGTCTCCCTCTTTATCTAAATCCTGTTATACTCTGTCGTTGTTGACAAAATGACCTCGAAGTTTTTAATTGAACTAAACAGTTTTTTGCTTTAAATAAAGTTCTACTCTATGAAGATGCTCTAGGCGAAGTCTAATGGAAATAAATGCTAATCAAATGTTGAAGAAAATGCCATGATATATTCAGAAGAGTACTAAATTACTTTGCATAATAGTTGCCGGAGTAAGCATCCTTCCTTCAAAATTGGAAGGGGCATTGAAAAGATCAAATAGAAGTAATAACAACACATATCATCTGTTAAAGGTAGGTGACGATTACTGTTTTTCCTATCTTCTTCATTATTTTCTATTTAACAATTGCCAGAAGATAATATTAAAGGATGATAAACAATGGGTAAACTTTTAAACTGTTAAATATGCTGTCAATTCTATGAAATCTGAACTGATTTCATTAAATCTGAACAAATGTGCTCAATAATGGCAACTTCCAATTTTAATCCTTCATGAGTATAAAATAAAGGCTCTAGGACTTGCAAATGTTTGAATAAACCTCCTTGAAAACTTTCGCTCTACTTCCTCTTGTATTATCTTTATCTCGGCTAAATGAACTCTTTACGATATTCGACAGATAGGTGAAATGTTTTCCGTATTTATCGGATATTTTGCTCTAATTTGTCTAGGTTTCCTTCTGATTTAATGACTTCCTGATACCAAAGCTGTGCCTAAATGCACTGTTCTTTCTGCCTGATATCTTGGTCTTGTGCTATCACTTGTGGAATTTTTATTTGTCCAAGGTCAGTTCTTCTTTCCCACAGAACTGTCTCCACAAAAGAAACTACAAAGTTTGTCTTAAATAGTATGTTCTTCCTGTCTGATGTACATATCTGTTAAGGAAATGGGGATTTGCTTGAGAATGTACGAGCTGTAAATCTCCTTTCCGTCATTTTGTATGGTTGATGACGGAAAAATTAATACACAATGAAGAGTTTGGATTTTGTTAAACTGAATCTTTGCACTTCTCCTTTAAGTAATTAACTGTGTAGTGTATACTTCCTGTGCGTTTTACAATTTCCGCCTTACAGTTATTGCTTTCTTTAAAATTTTTCTTTATAGATCGCATGGCATATGTCTTCAAGGAGTATATCGGCATGACTCCAGTCAATTAGAACTTATCATGCGTTTTAAAAGTAATGTAACACTTTTATTATAATTACAGTCAACCGGCCATCACAGAACTAAGCTGTATAAAAAAGGATTATTGTGACTGGTTGACTATTGACATTAACTATCCAACTTTGCAAAAGAGGACAACTACCAACAAATATTCAAAGAAGCTTCAAAACATCGGTAAAAGGCTAGATATCTTTTCCATCATTCTTTAATGCTTTTTTTAAAATTTTCAGGATATTGTAATATTTTGTTAAAACTATCAATATCCATATTTCCTCTAATTGCATTGTGTTCGACACATTCTGTTGTGCAGTGCTGAACCATGCCTATTTCCTCACATATACATGCACTGTCTTGCATCCTTCCGAATCTGTAAAAGTATTCAGGAAACATTCTATGTTTTGCGATATATTCCTTTTCAAAATGTTTGGCTCAGGTATGAATGCATATGTTATGCGTCCTTTGCAGGACATTATCCATCTATCCTGTCACTGAACAGCCAACTCGCTTCTAATTTCCTTCTTCAACGTTTGGACTGTTTGTGGGACTACGGTATCTATTTATCTTTCTGTGCAGCATTTTTTGCACATTCATCTGTTCTTTCGTTTCCGCATATTCCAATGTGAGCCTTAATCCAATCCATTTGATCTCTTTAGAGTTCCTTAAGTTTTCTTTAACTTTCCAAATTTCTTCATTTTTGGTATGCGTGGATTGCATAGTCTGAAGGGATACAATCCACGTACCTGACATAGATTCTAAGAATATGGACCATCTATGACGATTCTCCAGCCCCTTACAATAATCAACTGCCTTTTTTATTGCTATGACTTCGGCTAGGTAATTTGTAGAATGATTAGAAATACGAATCTCTTTTTTTTATCCATTGCAAGTATACTACCATATCCACACCTACCCTTTTATCATCTTTAGATCTGTTGGTGAATATGCCCATTCTTGGTCGTTTTGTTTGAAAGCTGAAGGCTTATCTGATTCGTCGTGTCGTGTTCTTTCTTATATTAGTCATTTATCAAATATTTAATCAGCTTATCAAATTATTTTATCACCAATTTTTATATTTACATTTTTGACTTTCAAACTGAAACGCGTGTGTCCATGGTCCGAAGAGCCATGCGTAGGATCCCAGATATAACTTGAAGTATTTCCATTGATATAGTTCTATAAGCCCCTGACATTGCAATTAGAGGCCAGCACTGTATAGATTTCAGGTTGTCCCTGATTTTCTTAACATTTATCATGTTACCAGAGGCAAATTAACGAACGGATCGATTACCCTATTATATAATTTTCTTATCTTTTAAAAGAGGAAATCTAAGTGATGCATTAATCATAGGATTTCAAAAGAAGGGACAGCTGAAGAAACTCTGTGGAATCTCCCTATTTATGCAAAATTCCCAGTTATTTATTTCACTTTTGTATATCCCTTATCTGTCATGAAAGTAATCCTTATTTAAGCAGAATGGGTTACTTGGGAATCTTTTTTCTAAAAAAGCATAGAAGATATTTTCTCTCCAGATAAAGTCGAATTCCCCCTATACATCTAAAGAAATGAGAGTTACCTTCATCTTACTTTTTAATTTTGCTCTCACTTTTCTCCATAAGGAATCATGATCTGTTTCAAATGAGTACCCATTACAAAGTTCATATTGATTTGTGTCAAATATTTTGGTTCCTCTTTAAAAGATGTTGCAACATTTGTGTAATTTATTTATCCAATATATTGGAGATGAGGTTGACTAGTCTGTAAGATCCTAAATTTTCTGAATTCCTATTTGATTTGGAGATGAAAATTATTTTTGAGGTTTTCTATGAATTTGGAAATGATTCTAATTCCAGACACTTGTTGTAAAGCTTCAAAAGTATGTTCGGATTTCCGTGGTTTATTTTGTCTCACATCCCCGTAGTTCTATTATCTAGTTCTGGAGCTTTCGTGTCGGCCATCTTTTCTATTGTTGCTACAGCCTCATTTCTAGTGAAGGAATCGTCCCTCTTTGTCCTTTTATATTCTTCAAATTGTTTTCTTATCATATATTGCCTTTTGTTTTCATTATTAATATCATCAACTTGGAACAAATTAATGAATATCAATTTTATTGTTTCTGATTTGTTTCTTGCCTTAGAACCATCTACTCTTTTGCCGGCGAATAACATTGGTTTTCCTTTTAATTTATCAGACGCAAGTAGTGGTGTATCACTTAGAGGAAAATACAAGTTGAACTAGAAAAATACGAAGCAATTAATTTCTCTAATATTAGACATTCGCTCTGAATCAGGCTGAAATTCAGTGGGAAAAAAATTTCAAACTCCTTAGTATATATTTTTTCTTTCAATTTAACTTTTAAAAGCAAATTCCTCATTTAAAAAAATTATTAAAAGATTGATACACAGCAGCCAAAAATTGCGGGTCCTTCTCCTATAATTTATTCAAAATAATCAATTCAGCAATTAGAAGGATGCCGGAATATGTACGCCATGTCTTCATAACTGCAAAGAAATATTTTTCTATTTGGGAGACTCTGTATGAAATTATGCTTGCTTCGTAAATCGATTACCTAAACGCGTGCTTGTTGTAATTCTGTTGAAAGAGGCAGTTGAGATACTTAGGTTTCTTCATTGTAAAATGCGAATCGAATGTTATCCATCAAATATTTAGCTCTAGGTTTCTCATTTGAGTTATTCAAATATTTATTTCCAATTCGCAAACCTGATACTCGAAAGACCTATGAATCTAAGAAAAATTCCTTGAAGATCGCCTTAATAAATTTGTTCGACACCTAGGCTTTTGTAATCGTTGTAACATGTCTTTCTTTATATTCATTCATTTCTTTTTGGATTAAAAAATATGTAGGAAACAGCTATTCAAGGTTTGTACCAAAATTATGAGCTTTAGAATTATGGATAAAATAATTCTAGCGACAGATGCATCTAAATTAAACAATAAATACGCAACGCCTTTCACAAATATTATGACGGGGAAATAATACCTTAGGATCTATTTTAGTTTATAATAGCAGTTTTACTGATAAGTTCCTTGCAATCAAATATGCCATTAATAAGTTTGTCAATCAACCGAGACAGTACATATTATTGATTGATAGTTTGTTGGCTTTGAAAATCCTACAGTCCTCGCAAATTCCTTCCAGAAATATTGGCACAGGAATTTCAAAAGTCAACAACAAGGTCCTTTCCAATGATTTAATTTGGACTACAGTACAGCGCAGCATCAACGTGAAGAAGATTGCAGATAATATCAATATGAGGCGCATATGTTTCTACACGGATATTTTCAAGCGACTTCTTCCATTACTTCTTCCATTAAGCGGCTCGAAACAGAAACAACGTGGAAGATATCTAAATATTGTGATAATATTGAAGAAATCAATAGTATCAAAAATATTGTTGAATACCGTGCAAAAGAAAATCTGTATCATGCTTTCATCCATTTCAGAACTAAATTCTTTCCAAAGAAAACTAAGCCTATTCAGAATCAATGAACTTTTTCTCTTTTTTTTTTCTGTTTCCACACAAGAGTTGGGGCATATTGTGTTTCAGCATATAAAATATGAAAACAACATAGAAAAGGCCACCAGCATAAGGAAATTATTTTGTTGCAGGGCATTCTCATTCAACTGTATTTTTGCCATCTCTATTGAAGCAAAAAAGATAGCAATCATCATCCAGAAATTCGATGTTTTCATTCAATGTTAAATTTGATCGCCGCATTCAAGGTTAATTTTATTTCCTTTCCTGCATATCAATACTCAACTCATCCCTTTTCTTATTTCTTTGAAAAATATCATTTCCGCAAGTGATTTCAAAGATTTATAAAAACAGTGATTTGGACAATCAGAAGAAGCATCTGAAGCGAGCACAAATGTCCAAACGCTTTTAAATAAATCTAGAAAAATCTGAAGATTTACAGGCCGCTTTCAGTGACGAGCTTTTCGCGCACCATACTAAATAGTATGATTTTATTCATGGAGTTCACTTTGATGAACTCCATTATCACAACTAAAGATTTATATTTGCACACTAAACATAAACAAATACATCATAAGTAATTCAAACTGCTGAATTGCTCCAATTTTAGATTCTATGTTTCCATCAAATTTTTGTTTTGTAATGTTTGTAGAAAATGGTGAGGAGGTGAATTGAGGATATATTAAAGGGATATGATCTTTTCAACAAAAAAAATGGATAAATTAGTGCAGGCGTTACTACTGGGAACGCTGCAGTTGTCGAGAGAATGTGAAGAGAAATAGGGGTTTTGAGACTTTTATCCAAAATGCGACCAAATTAAGAAACATGATTATTGTTAATGTCCCTCAGGGTTCGGAGTTTTAATATAAAAGTATAAGTAAAATTATTGCTGTGTTTGGGGTTGGAGATCCCATTTATAGAGAAGCAGGTTTTATATTTCTCTCCAAAATTCAGACTAATTTGGTAAACATATGACTGTAGATGTCATAATTAAAGTTTATAAAGATTAAGGAATCTTATAAGAAATAAAAATTTACTATGTCCATTGAATTGGACATAGCCCATTATCTATAGAAAAGGAAAAGTGTTGCAGGAAATTGAAACCATTCATGATGTATCAAGACTTCATAAACCTCATATGAATTTTTTTAAAAATTGCGGAAAGAGATTATTGAATTCTTCTGGAGGCGAGTTTATTGATTTTCCATTTTCTTTTAATACATATTAGTAATCTTCATTGCAATAGGTTTTCTCGCGATATTAAATTATCACGCCCTTTTAATGCGATAATTTACTCATATCAACAAATTCTGGGGAAATATTTCTTTATCACAACCAAAGAAGACTCTAGTTTTAACGGCATTAAGAAATAATATATTGATACCTTATGGTTTATAGCTATGATTGCAGAATGGTGAAATAAATGGGTGAATAAAACGCCTTTAAGCGATTCGATTATTGTATGCTTAAAACGCCTTAAGCGATTCCTATTTGAAAATGGAGATAGGACGGCGATCGACAATTGTTGAAGAAAAATTGACCTAATCAGAGCAAGAGATGCGGCTGACATTTTCCGTTACTTTTTTTATTATTTATTTTTATCGCGAGTAGGTTCAATAAGGTAGAATGATTTCTCTCCTGAATGGAAGCTTAAAATTTACGAATATTATTGATGTATCTAAGGGTAATTTGCTTTCTTGTGAACGAGAAACCGACCGAGAAAGGACCCGTTGTTAAATTTGGGGAACACTGTCACGCAATGATTTAATAAATATTTAAGTTGGAGTTTGAAGATTTCTTCAAAACTCGAACTTGGATGATCTATATAAGGCCATAATCTCTCATATAAAATAAGAAATGACGAGAAATGGTTGGAGCTGGGATCCTAGTTCATTAATTTTTTTTTGTTTGAACATATAGTCTAGCCACCTTCTGAAGGGAATCTGTTTGCTTAATCTATTCATAATAATATGTCATACCTCTGATGAAATTCTTCTCATCACTATCGAAAAATCTATTATTATAAATATACGTGAACGAAAAATAAATACGATTAATTAGCGAGTTTAATTGTCAAATTCATCTCAGTCATTAAAGCTGGGCCTCTGAAAAATTTTATTTTTTGATGTCTCTAGAAAATGAATGTCGATAGTAAGGAGTTAAAAAATCACGACATACTTAAAAATCATAATGTTTCCTATGAAATAAAATTTGATAAAACCATATAAGTGATTAAAATGTGGGGACAAGATGCATGGTTTTCCTATTTTTTTTAAATGCATTTTTGAAAGCTATTCGAAAATAGAATTTTGAGTCCAGTTGTTGACGATCCGAGCAGAACTAATATTTCATTTGCGATATATTCCGGAATGCAGTAACCGTAGGTGAATATTGATAGCATATCTAGGTGCCATAAGTTTTCATATGAAACAGAAATTGACAAATTCGGTGCGCTGTTTGGAATTGGGAGATTTTGAACCCATTTTTCTCGGTACTTGAAGTACAGACCAGTTGTTTTTTGATATTTCTCTCGTGTCGATTATTTCTGATGAATTGAAACGTGTTTGCGATTTCATATGATATAAGAACCGATGAAGTCATTACAATTGTTGGAGAGTTTTGGAAATTTTAGGGTGCTTTCTCTTCATAGAGAAAGTAAAATGGAACTGTGCTTTTTTAATTCCTTTCGAACCTTCGGAGTGACAATAGGGTTCATCATTATCTCATATGAAATAAAAACTAGCTACATCGGTTCAGTGATTGTAACAAGGTCTCTGATTCTTTGGAATTTTTTTAAAGTAATTAGGCTAGCCAACTTCAGCGACAATCCCTTTACCCATTGCGGAAATAGATCCAATTTTTGTGATAGGGCTCAGCAAAAGTTTTGCTTTTCTCTATAATAGATACCATTGATAAGGCAGCTCAGGATTATGAGTTTTCATATTATTTAAAAGTTGACGAAATTCGACTTGTGGCTGAGGCGTTGGGATTTACATTTTAAGTTTTTTAATTTTTTTACAAATAGATAGATGAATAATTTTTGGGAACCTTCGAGTTGTTTATGTTGTCTAGTTGTTCAGTCAAGAAAGTTTACTTTAAATCGTACTTTCATAACCGACACAGAAACATTTGACTGATTAAATATGATAGCAAAATGGTGATTAAAATGGAGAATAAATTTGTCGAAATGAGTCCAATTTTTTGATATGATCTCTTTTAAATATTAAACTTCTGATATGATTTGAATTTGGAAAGAATTGGTAATAAGAAAAAGACCTTTGATTGGATACCTGGAAATCCCGAGTTTTGAAATGAATTACAATTTAATGTTTAAATGCATTGTCCTTATAAAATATAAAGTGAAGAAATATTTTTGAGATTCCACGAGAAATTTGAAGGTTTTGATCAAATGACTATTGATGATTATTGTTCATTTAATAGCTTTCAGTTGAAATAATAAATGCAAAATTGGTTTCTTTGACTTGGCAGCTCTGCCATGGCCTTTTATCATAGAAATGTACATTGGGTTCCGTAACTTTTGTATTTGCTTACAATGTTGTGTGATCAGGGGTAGGTGATGGTGATGACGGTTTTTGGGATCCCGAGTTTCCAAATGAAAATAAAAGTCGGCAAATCATTGCAGCAGCTAAGCTTGAGGTACATTCTATTCTCTTCGAGGAAAATATCGAAACAGAGGACATTTTTATTTTGAGATTTCTTTTGAAAATACGGACCAACTGGAGATAGGCGACTATTGTTAATGTATAGTCGGTGATTAATTTTCTTAGAAAATCAAAACTGGTTAAAACGTAGCAGTGATTAAAGTTTGGGATTGTGGCCTTTTTTACGCAATGACAATTCTCTGTGCTTGTGTGCTAGAATGTATGGAGCTGGGACGGTGAGACGACAGATAACATTTGGGAAAATAAAAAAAAAAAATAATAATATATTATACAGAATTGTTTCCTAATGATAAAAGCCAATTGATCTCAGTAAACTTGACAAGTGCATTCTAGATTTTTAATTAAATGATATTGAACCTTGTTTAATAAAAATTTCTGGAGATCCCGAGTTGGACGACAGGAGACTTGAAACAATTACTGAGATTATTAATTTTTTTTTTGTCTGACAAAATTTGGTTCCAACTTTTTCTTAATTATTTATTAAACAATGGTATTTTCCCAAAAGCTTGTAAAAAATGTCAAAATTATTCCAGCGAAGATATATTTGCTCCTAATTTGTATAAAGTACTGAAAAAGTTGAATGCTGGCCGATTAGCAAACTTCTTAAAGTCGAACAAGTTCTTGAGTATTAATAGGACTTTTGTAAGGCACGACTGCACCCTTAAAATTATCGATTCTTTCAATATCCATGCAAAAGAACGAAAGTAATTGGTTCATTTCATATCACCCGACATTCAGAATGGATTTAATTTTGTAAAATGGAAGTACATTAAATCAATTTTCTGAAAATTTTGTGCTACTCCTATAATCGCTGGAGTGATTAATGTATTTCTTACAGCTAGAATTGTACAGTTTCTAAACAAATATTATTTGAATATAATATAAGAATCCCCAGAGATTCAGCCTTGGTCTAATACTTTAGCTATTTATTTTCTATGAAGTTCTGAATTCTAATCGTGTGAAAAATAAAGGATTTTTATATACATATGCAGATGACATTTTTGTCATGATGAAAAAATCATCTTCTTACTGTTTTTCATTAAGTATTGGCTGGTTTGGAGAACAAGGTCGAAAAAATCTGATTCAAATTCAGAGGACAGAAAATTAGGTTATGTTTAAACTATTAATTTATAATTTTGTATGGTAAAAAATTATCATACGACAAAAATCTTATTGAGTATAACGTTCGATACAAATTTGAATTTTTATATCATAATTAAATGATATATGAATCTGGTTGAACAAATTAAATAAAAAAAAAATAAGAAGAATTGCGAAGTATGCGATTTGTGGCACGTAATAATTCTGTTTAATGCAGTTAGTTCAAGGACAGAAACAAACCTAATATTAACCTTCTGCAGATTCAGAGGATACCTGGTTGCAGTAACTGTTAAGGTTCCGTTTCCAATGCGATGTTACGTAGCGCGATTTTCTGTCCCTCTTTGGATTTGACGGTTTATTTCGAGAAGAAAAGTTCAGTAGATATTAAGAGAGTAAAATAACAGAAATTAGTGGATCACGAAAAAAAAATCCTTTACTATGAGATCATTTTTAATCTTTGGAATTATTTAGTAATACCTTTAAGGTTTCTTAAGATGAAGGTATCAGTCAGTATATTTACATGATGATTGTTGGTCAACAGAGTGTATATGTTCATTGTTTGTTCATTGCTATAAAGGTGTAGAAATTAAAGATGCATCGGCTGAGTTATCACAATGAGATTTTTATAGCTTCTGTCTTCTAAATTATACTAAATCTAGGAGCATTGGCAACGTTAAGATTGTCAGAGAACTCCAGGTCCTCTCTTTAATGGACAGAAGTCCTACAAATGGGAACTTAAAAAGAGAATTGGATCTGCTGAGTGGAACATCATACTGTAATGGCTTAAGACTCATTAGGGTGTTAGGGGAATGGAGAGAGCTGACTCTTTACCAATACTTGAAGGAATTGGTGGAACAAAATATATAGAATTTGCACTCTCTATGGTATAAATTAAGAATTTGGAAGAAAAAAAACTTTTCGAAGAACAGCAAACTAGGTGGGGTCTAAATAGTAAAGATAAAGGACAAAAGTATTTTCATTTTCCTTAACTTAGCCAGAATGTTGGTTTTGAAAGAGATATTTGCGATTTTGTCAATATTTCAGCATTTTGGAGGGCAATCGAAGAAATATTTCAGGCTCTGCAAATATCGCGAACAGCTTATTGAGCCTGCGAGCATACTGTTGCCTGTGTATTTGTTATTTTCTTAATGTATGATCTTTAGTGCTTTTGTTGTTATCAAGTAATATATCTGTAATTAATGTATTTGTGAATTATCTTTTAAACGCTTAAAGATGACTGTTATTGATATATATGTTATTGATTTAGAGAATTTTAGTATATTCCATAATTTGTAAAGACGTGACGGGCCATTCCAGTTGGAGAATTCGGTTCAGTTGCGAGTTGGACTGAACACGCTCCGTCGGATTGGTGTGAAGGATAGACTTCCGTTTTCCAATATCGAAAGAACTATAAATTCGGTAGGGTTGGAATAACAATCATTTACTGTGACAGGTTGTTATGAACTCACCATTTTACTATAAACCTTTTAGTTAAAATAAGATTGTAGCTATGACTACTCTATGGTAATGTAGCGGTGAAGTAATTTTTCGAGATATTTGCCTTAATATAGGTTGGAAGGAGCCAGACCACCATTGGGGAAATATATAGATGCCAATAGTTCACATATTAGATACAACCAGAGGGAGTAGTCTCTCCGAAATTTTCTCGCATACTCTCTAATAAATTTATCAAGCCAGAGAACACATTACATCGCACTAGCGTGCAGTAGTTACGAAATGTTAACTTTTGACGTGAGTTTGGCATTTTTTTTTTTGGCATTTACCGTATACTTGGCGATGAATCCTGCATGCATTAATAATACCCAAAAACTGAATTTGTGGTTTAGACATGTTTTTCTCAACCGACTGAAACAAAAATTTGACATAAAACTGCTATCGTAGTCTTAAATAGTCATACCAAATTGGATACATTTAATTCTTTACGTGTTTGAATAATCGCGACTAATCATTTCTTAAAGTACAGACCGACAGACAGTCAACCCGTAATTAGATTTCGCTCAAACTTTAGCAGGTGTCTACACGATGTATATATTTTATATCTGTGTACCGAATTTTATCAATCTAGCTCTCTTCGTTTATAGTTATTGTGTTAATTTATGTTCGGACAGACGAACTTCCTCTGAACGGATTTTATTCAAAATTTGATAGAAACCTGCAAAGCATAAAGATCTTACACCAAATCCCATTCGTCCTGCTCTAATGGTTTTCGATATATTTTTGTCACAGACATTTTGCAACATTTTACAAAAACGTGTTTTTTTTTAAACTCAGTGTGGTCTAAAACTTGGAGATTCGTCAAAATCTCGAGTTCGATTTTTAACGATTATTATACTTTCTCTATACTATTTTTCGAGAAATTTAAAAACACATTATATGATCAAGAAATAAATGTTGGGAAAATGGCACTTTGATTTTCCTTATTATTTTTAATATAGAGACTAGCAGCCGTTGGCGGAAATTTGTTCTCCTACCACGTTAAGAAAATAAAATTTTTCACACCAGCCAATTTTTAAGTATTTCTTCTTAACGCAACCGAAGAAATTCCTATTTAAAATTATATTTGCATAATTTTTAGTCTGAGATGTGATCAAACATTGTGATTTGATAGCAGGGATTGCAAACATAAAAAATGACTAGCCGAATAAGATTGGCGAAGTCGGTCATATTGCTGACTCTAAAATGTCTCTAACAAAATATCTCTAAAAAAAAAGGAAAAGTTCGAGGAGAAGCAACTATCTCTGGCTTATCCAGAAATGATAAGCTTTTATATACACTAAAAGGGCCATATTTGTTCAATTCCTACGCCTGTGGGATGTGTCACATGGTTTCTAAAATTTAAAAACATATATTGCCAAATAATATCGAATGTTCATGTATTTAAAGGCTATGTATTTTTTTCAATAACCATTTCAATAAACCGTAAACATTTTCAATTTGAATAACCTGATTGGGGTTGAAGGAATGTCTCGTTGAAATTCGTTTCTGATTTGAATATACATACTGCAAAACCGGTGGCAACTCTTTTGTTCTCCAATGATGGTTTTCTAATATAATTTATTAAAAGATTTTAATTAATGATCCTTCAAATAATAAATGAACGAGGAATAATTTTATCTATGATTGAATGGTATACTAACCTCGTGTTTAAAATATTTTGTTACTTTTGCTGCTACCTTTCAGAAATGAAAGCGAAATGATACGTTGAACTTGTATTCTAAAGATTAATGGAGGCATTCTAATCCCTCTGGCACCCGAAGTGAAAGTTTACTTTCTCATTTATTTTGATTTGCGCACATTTTCTTGTATATTAATGTCAATTTTCCATTAAGTGTTGAATGAACATCTTTTAAAATTTGTGATTATCTCAAATCGTTTCTGCATATACTAACTCTTTTCTCCTAGTTTCAGAATGACACTGGAAAATGTATTTTTTGATATAAGGATTCATGATCAAAAATCCTTGAGTGGCTTATATATTATTATGTAATTTCAGGGAATAATCCACATGTCAGAATATTTTAATTATTAATTATCAAGGCCAGGTAATCGATAAATCACAGTGCTTAACGAAAGTTGAATGAAGAAAACTGACTTCTGCTATCAGACATTTTATTGAGAAGTTTCAATGCTCAATCTTAATACTATTTGAACATTAAAATATTGTAATATGTAAACATTAAAATATAGTATGCAACTTTTATTCTTTTTCTAAATCGATTCAAATTTAGAGAACAATATGGCAAATTATTTCCAGAAAATTTGATTCGAACGAAATCACTTTTCGCACTTATCACACATTGGAATAAATGAGTCTCACAAGCAGCATATTCTACTGTCGCGAGCACTTTTTTTTTCGGAACATAAAGTAATCCGTCATAAATTATGACAAAAATTTCGCCACTTTAGAAAAATAAAAAACATATAATTAAATTAAATGTTTCACGTATCAATAGTGTATTTAGATTAAATTTTATAATGCCATAAACTTTGTTGAAGCCAATTAAAATTGATTTTACTATAGCATTTTCTTGGAAATTTTAATAAATATGAAACTATGCACATATTGAGAAATAATACCAGTTTACACGGATTTAAATCATAATTCAATGCACAAAAAACATTTGTTATATTATAATTATATGCAACACAGTGAATACATTTTCGGAGTATCGCTGATAATTTATTTTATTCAGTATGCAATTCAAAAATGAAATGATCTATGATATTTATTATTCTAATTCAGTATGCAATTCAATTTATTTTTTCAATTAATATAATTATAATTTTCAATACAAAATCTAAATGAATATACACAACCGATATTACAAGTCATTGAATCATGAAAGCACCCAAAATGGCAAGGCGGTTTTCTAACATTGTTCACAATGCTGAAAATACATAACGCTTCTTTTATTTTCAACGGCAAAGTAACAGTTATTCTGTAATTAATCAAACTGATTGGAGCCTGAAGAATTGCTTAAAGGGAAGATGAAATGCAATAGTTTCATCGTTCAATTTCTCTCTAAACTCCTTTTCTCATATTTCCTCAATATCTTTTAAATAATGGTTTATATTCGAGGAGTTATATCGAAATTAAATGCGTACCTCACTTCTGAAGTATTCTGTATGCATTATAAAAATTTTGTCTACTCAAATATGAAATTTTTATATATTTTCTTTGCTATCAGATACTTTTCAATATAATCATATGAACTTCATTTTATATGAACCGGAGGCTAATTTTCTCATTTTCAATCGATGCTATATTTTCAGGCAAAATTCCTAACGGAGAGATAATTCATTTCATTGCAGAGACATTGCTTTGACCAAAAAATAATCTTTGAAATTCTAAACGTAATACGATTTTTAATTCTTATTCTAATGCACTGAATTATACATTCTTTATAGAACACAATACAAAAAAATATCGATAGTGAATGCCATTCTACAGAGTTTAAAAATAAAAACTAAAACCTTAGAGGAAGCTTAAAGAAAGCTTAGATTCAACTTCCGGGCGTTATCCTTTGAAACTCGTCTCTGATACTCCTAAATTGTGGTATGATTCCTCTTTCCTCATATAAAAATTATTGGACCCTCAAAAAGACCGTGAATGCTACAAGAATTCAAATATTTTATTTTCAATGCTGCAAATGAGGATTTTGAGTTTAGCATTATGTTGAAGAAAACCATTTTCGAATGTTGAATGCCCTTTTTTCATACGATTCAAATAAAAATTAGATATAGATTTACAAATTTTGAAAACAAAATTACATATAAATTTAGTTTATATAAATAATTATATTTTTAAGTTATCATATTTGTATGCGTGCAACTGCAAAGAGCGCTAAATCGTTAACCCGTTCATGGATTTGGTTCTAAACCTGATATTGATCTATACTGTAAGTACTAAGAAAGTGCTCCAAGTTTTATTTATCTAATGTCTTAAGTTTCATAGGTATTGTGCCTACTTGCTCAACCCTTGTTCTGAATGGTTTTGAAAACAAAATACCTCTATAAATTTAGTGTAAAGATTACATATCAAATTTCACTCGACTATCAACGAAGCATCATTGTATTCTCGTAAAGTCAAAATTCCAAAAGTACGTTTTTCGTTCTCAGGCAGGTCTGAAATGTGATTTTCATCAATATCTCGAGTCCGGAGTTTTTGTTGTTTACAACGCTTGCTCTTTATGTACGAGGAAATAAAAAATGGAACCGATGCAAATAATGAGATTAAAATCACGTTGTAACATTTTTAAAGAATGCATCTTTGAAAAATCAAAATCCCTGAGAATTTGAGCTCAAAAGCATTCAATGGACATTTTAATTACTCTATAGTGTAGTGTTACGCCAAATTAGATGCTAACGAATACCTTAACATTTTATATTTAATGTATAAGATCACGCCTGTGATCTCACCAGTGCCGGATAAGACTTACATTAAGATAAGCTTTGGTTCAAAATTATCATTTTCATGCACATCTTGAAAATGCTTTTTTTTTTGGACATATCAAATATTAAATATCATTGCTAACATTAGGAGTGGTCAGGAAATCAAATCTTTGCATGATTTAGGTTTCGAATTTTCTAAGGAATAACTACTTATAGACTTTAGCAAAAAAATATTAAATATTTCCTTGGGTATTCTCGGCCGGTTTTATGAGCCAAATCAAAGAATTTATAACTCTAGGTTTAAGATATTTGTAATGCATTCGGTTGTTGCTATTTGCAATAAAAGAAAATTAAATTTCAATTCTGAATAAAAAAATTAATTATATAATTAAGAACTCTAAACTCTAGCTCTGAAAAAAAAATCAGAAAAACAATAGAAATGTTTATGTCTTTTTACGGGCACATTTTAAATTCATTTGAAAATCAAAAACTGAGGAGCCTCTTTCAGGGCATTCTTATTTTAGAATGCATCTTAAAAAAATAAAAAATACTGGATATATACAAAATAAATGAACTTCGCTGGTGAATCGAAAGGGATAAACAACAATTTTTCAATACATTTGAATCCACAGCTAATAAAGTAATGCTCACTGAAATATAAATATTGAATACGTTCCACCTTTTTTTTTCCCTTGAAAGTATTTATTTTAAACTACTCTAAATACTTATGACATAAATTTGCACCCTTCAGAGTTTCATTACGATTATTAGAAAGACATCACCTTTTACAATCAAATTAAATTTCGTAACGCTCAAATGAATCAGCTCGATTACTTTGGCTGACTATTCTTTAACTCTTTACACTCGCGGACTTTTTCGCTCCCGTTGTAGCAACGAAGTAAGCGGAGGCCGAAAGTCCCATCTTGAGTGCAAAAGGTTAATGTGTAAAACCTTAAAATTTATTCGACTAATTTTATAATGAACCCCGGAATATATGGGAGCAACGCTCAAATAATTTTGGTGATATGCTTCTGTGCTTCTAATGCAAGGTCAAATTGACTTTCATTTATAGATTTAAGAGGGATTTTTAGAGATCCAATTGTTTAAGCATATTTTATTAATTTACTATCTCAGTATTGAGATTTTAACACTAAAAATGACTGACGCTATTTATCTCTCTAAATTTATCCATGCGTACATACTTCACAGATGTTTTTATTTCAACTAGAACAAACATTTCTGTTTGCTACTGATACGTATTATTCTGTTATTTCTTTTTTCAAGACAATTTTAATTCTCGAGAAGATATTGCAGAAATCGATTGTTCCTTCAGTTTCTTTTTTCCCATTCCTATTTTACTAAATTCCTAAAAATACCTTATTTTCAGGTATTTCGCTTCATGTATTTTTTAATTATGTTTCCAAATGCCCTAACTTTAAAGTTGCAATTTTGTTTACACATTCCAATTTCAAAAGGTAACAAAGCGTAATCTAATATTTCTCGAGATTTAATTTTAATATATTGGAAAGATGAATTACGTTTCTTGTCAAGCAAAAGAAATGAAACAACTAAATAAAAATTAATTGGTCACTGCATTATTTTATTAGAAAAGGCAACTATAAAAAATATTTCAAAAATTTGGATTAAATCAATATTCTCAAGGTTCAGAGAATATATATTAACAGTAAAGTTAAGCAAGAAATATATTTCTCATGAACCGGATTTACTTTGGAATGTTTTAAGAAATATCGAAGAATGCCTTTATAATCTGTATACATAAAACTCTACTTAAACTGAAAAATAGATATTCATATTCCAAACGAATATTTTACTTTTTCACACGATCATTGCTTTTATTTCATTTTTATCAGATAAATATATAGTAGATAACAGCAGATGCTTTTTGTGATTTTCTGCGTATATAGTCATCATTAAGTATACGAAGTCAAGATATTTTACAAATTACGGTTTAAATATTCTCATTTTCAATGAAATTTATTCAGGCAATTAAAGACACTTAAAGTAAAAAGTTCATTATATGCGGGATTTACAATAAATTTATGCATGTTTTGCTTTCAATTTATGCAATTTAAATACAACGAAAATACCACTCTTGCTTTCATTTTAAAATTGAAATCGCATAAATAATGTCATGTTTTTATATCCGACCAAAATCATTAATTCTATTTTAAAACACTGGAACGTGGACGATAAATATTTCATATAACACAAAAAAATGAATGTTGAAAAGTTTAATAAAATGTAGGAAAATGAAGTAAATTAGATTAAACTTGTGGGAAATTCATCTGAAATTCTGATAAAGAGTGCTATAATTAATATTGACTTTGCCATTTCATTGACTTTTGGGGATGTTAATATAGACGGATATAAACTCATTAGTTTTGAATCTCAGTTCTTATTCCTATTACATTCATAGATACAAATTCTTTTAAATTTGTTAATTTAATTTTGTTATTTTAATTTTGTTTCGTCGTTCGTTTCGTTAATCCCAATCAGGATGTTAAGAACTGCTTAACACTTTTCATTGAAGATTTTCACGAAAATATAAGCATCAAAATGTTGCATGACCCAGTTTTGGACACTTTTATTTAACTTGAAATCGCTTCATGTTTGGATGTTTGGAAATTAATAATAAATTATACTGTCCAAGAGAACATTATAAATTTTTAAAAAATGTACATTTTTAATGACAATTCATGATATTTTAATATTTTTAGAATTAATTATCAATTAGTAGAATTAAAAAATTAAAATTTTGAATGCATTCTAGCAATGCTATCCCAACATTATGTTGGAAAAATATTGATTTCAATATTCTAAAAAAATTCTATTTTGCTCCCTGCCCAATTTAGATTAAACTTATTAATAATTCATAAAGTGTTAAAATATTTGAAGATAACTTGCAGTTTTAGTGTGCAATTTTATTTTCACTGAAATTTTATTCACACTGCTGGCATTTAAATGCCTTTTAAACCCTTGCAACTTTAAAAACGTTCTAAAATCACGCGTTTCGATAGATTTTCTTAAATAAAAGAACACAATTTTTCAAAATTTTCTAACGGAAAAAAATTGAAACAATAGAGTAAAATCCTTTTTGCTATATTGTATTATAATACTTCAAAGTATTCTACAAAGTTTGAAACGCTAAAATTGCGCTTAAACACATGTTTTGCTTATTTAAACATTACACAAGGAACTATATTGAACCTATATGTATTTTCACAGTATTTTTTTAAATACATCCTTTTCATGGCGAAAACTAACTTATTAACAAAGCCTTACCATCTGTTCTTGAGAAGATGGATTGAAATTGCAAAGAGTTCTGCAGACATGCACTGTATTATTAATTAAAAATGAACTAAGATGTTTTAGATTTTAAGAATACTCAAAACGTTTGCAATATGTAATGTAACATCATATTATAAAGACTTAAAAGAATTATTTTAATCTTTTTACTTCGGTGGGTAGTAAAAAGATTATTTCTTTTCTAAAGAAATTAATGGCTGATAATTTTGATTCAAAATAATCAAAAAAATTCTTGAGAAAATATCGTCTGCCAATGAATTGTTGAATATTGTAGAAAGCGAATTAGTTTCGATTGCATTTAAAACTAACCTGTAAAGCATCATCATTTTTAGCTAAACTTTTTATCGTGTCTATTATGAATAGAAAATAATTCAAGGGAAAAAAGTAGCATATTGTTTAAGAACTCTGAGGTTAGTTATTTTTCAATAAATGACATGTTAACGACAAAACTCAAAAGACCAAAGGAGAGCTTAAATAATTGAAATTCTGTCTTTATTTCTTCATAGAAATATATTCCAGACCATTCCAACAAATCCTTATTACGTGATTTAATGCTCAGACTTGATAATGCCTGAGACTGTAGATTTTCTACCATCACATCTGAGAAAAGTGACAGACTGAAACAAACCAAAAATTGTAAGGGCTCTTGAACTGATTACGCAATTCATAATCTCTTCGTACGAGCCACACAACATCCCATCTAAAAATTATTTGACAGTGTATAAAAATCCATTATTCATATTAATTTGGACAACCTAAATTTAGAACACCGAAATGCCGAAGGAGTCTTAACCAACTAAACAGCCTAGATCCAAGCGGATCATGGATAGACTATTCACCCCAAAGAGAATGGCACATCCACTGATAGTTAACAAAACATTCTACAATCTCATGGCCAATGAAACTCTGCTCACACGTTTGAGGTGAAATGACAGATAATGAGAAGTGTATACCTGAACTGGAGACGAGCGAGTTTCAGAACAAATCTATTTTTTTTTTTTTTTCAGAATTGATATAGAAATGATTGAAAGACATGATCCAAACGATCTGATCTGTTCACCAAACTCGTTACATTCATACAAATCTCTCTAACGAATAGGCGAAGAGAGTTTTTCGGGAAGTCAGTCATCACCTTCTCACTTCACCAATATCGTTATTTTGCAAGATCACAAGGACAAGCATATCAGCGGACCTTATTGTCATTCTTATAATAACATTTTTCAAATGTTATTAGTGTTGATATAATTTATTTAGTAAACCTGGATTAAACCTATGAATTTGACCACTAGCTATTCCATTATTATAGGAATGAAATGTTTTTTTATATAGACACACAGACTTTCCTCTCTAGATTAGTTTAATTCAATTATATTAAATTCACTTTGAAAGGGTCACTAGAGCAATTTAGTAAAGAACCTCGAAAATATGGCCTTCATTCCAAATGATGAGTTCCACACGGGAAGGCATTTCACCGAAGACTACAAATTTTATGTGCGTCATGTCCGAATTTATCATTAGTGCAATCGGGTTCGAGCCTGAAATTCTTTGATTCCAATACAGAGTCAGTCCTTTAAACGTTAAACTCCTTTAAAGAGTTGGTATGATTCCTTCCTTCCTCAGTGGAACGACAGCCATGGTGGGCCCTGGCCTTCTCAAGAATTTTCTTCCAGGTCGGAAAATTTATTTATGAGAGATTACGTACCAAATGGTTTTTATACGGAGTGGAGCTGTTTGAACCACGGACATCCCCCAACCTGGAGGACCAGAGTGTTGCTCTTCGTCTGGTACCTCGACGCCGGCCTATCCGGCTTGGGAGACCTTACCAGCAGCTAAGCTACCACCGGCATAGCTTCCTAAGTACACCCAAGGCCAATCACCACAGGACGGTGGCAGCACCACATTATGTGCACGACTAGCTTTCGTATTTATTGGAGATGGCGACGTCTTTCGAAAACCTTTCGTCAATTTTTGCTGCTTTATCGGGGTTTAATGATGAGTTTGTAGCTAAAACTGACTGCACAGACATTGGGAAAAGTTACCTAAATAATTCTAATACCAGTTCGTAGGTTAATTTATAAGTTTCTTCCCACAGGTCGTCGATTCACATAAGTTCGAAGGATTATAAATACGTCCTCGGCAAAAAAGTTTTTTTTTTTTTAATTTTTGTTTTTTAAATATTTTTATAGGTTCATTGATTCTAGATTTGTATTTACTTTTCAGAATACCAATACTAAAATTGATTTTTTTACTATGAATTTTTTCGTTCATTACATCCAAGCCGAAAGCTATATAAATGGCGAATCACAAAGCTTGATATAAGAATTTGGATTATGGAATCATCATACCAATAGCTTCTCCATAATACCTCTGAGAAAAAAAAGTGTATTTTCTTTTGTTCATTTGTACTTTAATACTGAAAATATTTGGTCACGAATGTGATATTGTGCGTTTTTGGGGCCAGATTCATCCGTTCATACTAAGTCAAAGCCAGTTTTCTATATTGCACAAAAATATGAAATTCAAATGCATGAGAACGTTTAGCGTGTAGGATGGAACTCGTTGTTTTTATCATCATAGTTCAGATTTATAAACCCATGATTTAGACTCAATAATTTGGCCCGGAAAATGCACATCTCATTTATGAATTCCAAAAGCAATAGAGATAGCAAGATCAACCAATCCAATCTTATAATTCTTTCATAAAATCCTCGCTAAAAAAGCAAGAATCAAGTGGAGCTTCAAAAAGAAACTCCATCTCGGTATGCATTTGGTTTTTGTTTTCTATGTGTTTTTTGTTTTGTTAATTTGAAAGAATCATTCAACATTGATTACAGTTTTGTATTCTCTCACAGAATGTTCAGCACCATACAACAGACATTTTATGTTTACATTTCCGAACAATTTAAAACATCAAACACAGCTGTACTATTTCGAAGCCTTTCTGTTTGTTTGTATCTTAATACCCATGAATTTGACATGTACTGTAGTAACAAAAGACGGTCTAAATAACCGTTTATTAAACAAGCTATTTTCGCATTAGATTACAAAACAACGCGACTCACTCAACAAGGATTGCAACCCAGGAAAATGACACAGTATCTTTATGTTTGACTCTCAGATGTGGTATAGTTACGAATGTATATTTCACTCCTTGCTAAACATCCCCATGTCTCATAAATAGAATCGGATAGGAAAACTTGACATTCATTACTCCGTACTCAAGACGGATCTTCTAGAAATAGAACATGATGCAGAATCTGTGAGCTTACAAGATAAGAAGGAAAAAATATCTGAAATGACGCCGGAGTATGTCCCCAACCTATGTTCAAACTTCCAATATAGCAACACCATCATGAATGAAATTCACCAGTTTTTCTTGATCTATTGTAGGATAAAAACTAAGTTCACTAAACTAAGTACCATACGAGCTATGAAGCTTCAGGCACCTTAGCCAAGAAAACAATGGAGAATTTATAGACATCCCAGTGTCCCAGGATAGACATCAGAGTAAATAAAATTGGTAAGAAAATTGTGATCGAAGCTTTGTTAGAAGTTTTTCATCTGGTAGCCTGGAATCGGAACGACATTCTATTTCACATTAAGAAAGGGTCCTTTTCCTACTTTCTCCCGAAGGTAGAACTTAAATAATAACGACATCGATAGCTGCAAAGAATGTGGACATCCTGTTAGTCTGACAACAACCAGCTCGTGAAACATTTCTTTCCATATCAACAAACCAACACAAGACCTTAAAGGATTTTGAATGGGGAAAAATGGTAATTAGCATTCAATCTACGACTAAATTTCGCATCTGAAGGAATTACAAGCAGAACAAAGATTTAAAATGCACTGAAGGAATCACTTAACATTTTATTTTGTAATTTTAAATCCTTTTTTCTTTCCTTTTATTATCGCTTTCCTTATTCCTTTAAAAGATTGAAAAATTTTGTGGTCCAAATTATAAAGAGTGTCAAATCACTTTGCCAGAGTATACATTATCTTTGAAATGCTTGAATTATTCATTTGTTAGCTTGCGTTTTTGTCTTGTTAGGTTTCAATTAATTTTTATTAATTAAAAGTAGGATTTTTTATAATTCTGAAACAATATGTGGCACGTTTCTTCCATATTCGCTGTTTTATCTATTGATTTAATCAAACCACAGTTATTAAAATTAAAGTGAATGAAACTTTTCCCTTGCACAGACGATTATAGCATGTTATGTATTTTCTGATATCAGCACAAAAATGTATCAGCAGAACGGGAGGGGGTGGTACAAAAGATGATGCAGTTTTTGATGTTCTAATGTAAATTACATCCATACATTTGAAGTTACTTGACTTAGAAAAAATAAGATGCCAAATTCGTTATCATTTGGTAGTTTTTCTTATATACATTGGACATAATGAATATATATTCGATTCATGCTCCCAACCCAAAGATTATTCAAAGAAAACTTTGGGGATCAATTATTCATTCAAAGAAGAGAAATCCAAAAGGATTTTAAATATTTGGCGGTATAAAATGAATTCTTAGCCATCATGCAATTCTTTTGAATAAAATAGTTTGAACATCATGCATTGTAATATTCATTAATGCATATAAATAACTATTTATAAATGGATTTTGCAGAACTGAAATCATTTTAATAAGCGTCATTATTATAATTATTCTTTCAATTGGGATTTAACATAAAATGTGAGCAACAAAAAAGGGTGCATTTAATCCTAAAAAAAAAAAATGTATTTTAAAATGAGGCAGGAAATATATACATTAAACGCACTTCTAAGTAATGAGGATTTAATGTTATAAATTCAATGGTTAAAGAATTTCATGCTTTTCATGTAATTTTTGAAAGAAAAGATAAAATTCTTTGATAATTAATACTGAAATGTTTGGGACGCTATAGTTCCAGGCAATAATATTTGACATTTATTTACTGGGCGCTGTAAGCAGTCTACCCAAATGAGAACTTCAGTTGTTGAATCAAGAAAGATATTACACTTTACTATTGATTCTCTTGTAAATCGGATATCGTAGATATTTAATTAAAGCAATATGAGTGCATTCTTCTCACTTTAAAAATTTATTTTATGCCAATAGCGAATTTGAGTTGTTGGAAAGGTAGGAATTGGTTCTTTTAGAATTGTTTTTTGAAACAGTTTGCATGGGTTTTTATAAATTAAAAGGAATAGAACCTCTATTTTCTTCATTTATAAACAGTATATTAATGGCTCAATGCGCTCTGGGAATGTAATTGAAAAAAAAACCGCAATATCTAAACATACAGAAATAAAGCATTAGTTTTGGGATTTTAAGATTTTAATGATTTTCTTGAAAGTGTTTTAGTTAGCAATTCTTATTACAATCTCATTTAATAAACAATAACAATTTTCAAATTTCAAGTTTTTGCAGTGAACTGAGTTTGGATTAAGGGTAAAATATTAACTTCAAAATTTAGAAAGGAAATAATTTATTCTTATTTAATTATAAATTAATACATTATAATTTAGGAAGACAGTGTTTAATTTTCAATGCTGCTTCAAAGGTCTCCGAATTTGAACGAATACTCATTTCGAATAAATTCTTAGCTTCAGCAATAAATATAAATTCATTCAACATAAAAATAAATAATTTAATCATTATTTTTTTAAAGAGTTATTTATGTTCCATTAGAAGACTCATTCCAGCTGCCCTTAGAGCACTGTAGGAATTGCATGATAAACTTCATCGTAACAATTAATCCAACAATTAATTGAATTATATAGTGGATTTCAATCAGAAACTATTTAACACCATTCAATTTAAAATTGATTTAAATAATAATTTTTTCTAAAAAGAACTATAGATTAATCCCAGGTTGCTCAAGATAATTCTTCATATCCTTGTCAATTAAACTTATGTCAAAATTATAAAATTCCTGATAATTCTCTAAATTTTATAATTAAAAAAATTAGTATTTTTACTTATAAAAATTGTAATATTATCTGAGGCGATTAACACAAATCTTTTCATCATGCTCAATGACAATTGGAAACGATATTAAACAATTAGGAAACGATATTACTAATATTTTTTAAAAGAGATAAGATAGTACTTTTTAGAAATAATAATTCAGAAAGAACGATAATTGTTCTTATACAAAGCACGCAGATGCACTACAAACATCTTTCTTTCCTTTTCCAGGACTTTTATATACTTCAGTGTCAAAAAAAATCTTGAACATTATATATTTACATAAATCGATGAAATATAATATTTTACATTTTATATAAAAATCCAAATATTACAATATCTCTTCAGTAGATAAATGGCAAACAATAATACATAAGGATACTTTGTCAATACAAATTGAAATCAAATCATTATTTACAACAATTATAAAATAAGCTGATTTTAAGGGAAATTTTTAATTTTTTTAAATTTTTTATATTACTTTTTTTTCTATATATATATATATATATTTTTTTTTTCATTTTAAGCATTTCTTTTTCCTTTTTGTAGTATTTTTTTCTCTTTAGTTTTTTTTTTTTAATTTTTTATATATATATATTTTTTCTTCTTCATTTTAATATTTTTTTTCTTTTTTGATATTTTTTCTTTCTTTTTTTTATTTTCAACATTTTTTTTGTATTTTTTTAAAATATTTTTTTTTCTATATTTTTTTCCAATATTTTTCATTTTTTAATTTTCCCTTTTTCAAAATATTAAATTAATTAAGAAATAAGCAGCAAACATATAGCATGTATAAATACATAAAATCATAAATTATTTTAACAAAAAAACAATTATAAATTTTCTACATGGTATTAAAATTTATACAAAGACAGGAGCGGCATTCATGTTTTAACAGAGATAGAAGAATATATATATATGCTAAAGTTATTTATTATCTGATTGATTAAAAATTTTACAAAACAATTTCACTTAAACATCGAAACAAAATGATTTTTAAAAACTGAGACTTCAAAAATGTTCTAAATTCTCAAAATATGAAATTGAATGCGCTAAAAAATTGTCAACTAAAAAAAATATTGCTATTATAATTTTAAATGATTTTCTTATTCACTTAGTTCATTTTAATTTCTTAATTCTTTATAATATTTAAACTATAACTGCTTCATTCAGAACCAACTACGTAGGAATGATCACCATATAAAAACATAAGGTTTTTATTTTTTAATTTCAGTTGCTGACTGAATTTAAGGCATCTTTTAAATACACGAACAATATTTCTTCAGATATTGGCCATCTGAAAGTTTTATCTCAGAAACTACAAGAATAAAATTTAATATAATGTAAATAATATTATATTCTATCTAATTTAATCCAAACACAATTAAATTGGACTTAAAAAAAGTGGTTGAAATATTACTTTTTTTTATGAAATTATGAGAATCTCAAGATTTATCCATGAAAATTTTTACCGAATAAATATCTGAAACTTATATTTAAAACAAAATCCAACGGTGTTTTTTATTCGCCATCTTTGTTAAAAAGAAGTTTTAAAGATTTTTATTAGATTGCTTCAAAGGATTAATATATATATATATATATATATATATATATATATATATATATATATTATACTATTTCTCGTAAGGTTCAATTTCTAAATGAAAGTACACTATTGGAATATTTTCAAATTTATGTTGTCAATGATTCGTTCAATTTGATTAAATTTGGTTTCTATTAGTATTTCACTCTAATGACAAATTTTACTTATTTGATTGATTTCATAATTCTATAGCATTAATAATGCTTAATTATGGACTGAGAAAAATTTTTCATTAAAATTGAATACATTTCATTTCTTAAATGTCAAAAGCACTCAAATACGCACTCTTTACAGCATTAATTACCATATTTTTATGTAAAAAAATTAATTTTTATAGGTAATTTAATGAATCAATAATAAATTAGTTAAATACTGCAACTATTATAGAAAAATGCAACTTCATGAGGGCGCTGTGCGATTTCAGTAATACTAGTTTTATCTTCATTGCTGCTATAAGTCTTGGTTTGAACCTTCTTTAATTCTCTGAATACTGCAATTGATTTAAAGGGTTTATCTCTAGGACATTTCTGATGAGAAAGAAACCATAATTCCTTCAACTAGACGGAAATTGACTTGAAAATGAAAGAAGTCTCTATGCATAGTTAATTTCTGATTAAATAGACCTTTTTCCATCTCATTTTATAGTATCACCGTTCTTGACAATAAATGTTGATGTCTAAAAATTTATTTCATTTTGTCTTTTTTTTTAATCATACAAGTAGAAAGAAAAATCTTTCGAAAATGAGAAAGCTTTCGCAGAAAAAAGACGAAAAAAAGGAGTACTTAAGTCTAGAGGATAACAGACAAGAACATCTGGGTTTTTTTTTAATTTTTTTTTTTATTTATATATATTTTTTTTATCTTTTTCTAAAGTAGCTTTGAATGGAGTTGGCTGTTTCGTAAAGCATGTCACAGAATCAATTATTCGATGGCGATAAATAACTCTACGTCCGAAATGAAAGTTTATTTTTAAATCACTCCGGTAGCCACACCAAACACACAGGATCGTTTGACATTTTATGCATTTATATAAAAATGCATTTTTAAATTGTTTACATTAAAAAGCTCAGAGCTTTTATATCTTTGGATTTGATAGAATGCATTGCGACTTACACCCACAAACTCTCATCCAGGGAGTGTAAATATTGTAATATCTCTTATTCAATCCTTGCACTGATTAATCAGTTATAAGCAAAAAATTGTCTTTCATTCTTTCCTTATTTATTTTTTTTTGGAAGTCAATCCATTAGGCATAAAGACCTATAATTGGGGATGAGAAATAAAATTTCCTTTCCTCGTTTTTTGTGTTTCGAAGTCATATAGTAGACATATAGTCCACACTATACAAGTCCAGAGAGTTGCAATAAAGTCCTCTGGTTGTATCGTTCTCCGAAGAGACGTTGAATGAATCACACAGTTGATTGATTTACAGAGTATATCACCGATTTAGTTAGTCGATGACAGTAGGTAAGTGTACGTCTGGAATAAAGCTTTTTTTAAGACATTCCAGCAGGAACAAAAAGCAGTTAGTTTTGCTTGATATTTTATTTCGATTTTATTTTGCTTGATATTATATTTAGGAAATGAAATGTTTGCCATTCGGTCCTTATATTTTGTTAGAAAGTATATGCAGTCGCCATAATGGTCTATAATTAGGGAGAGGAAATAAAATTCCCTTTAATTTTTTTTTTATTTCTCGAAGTCATTTAGTAGACATATATTCCACACTATACAAGTCCAGGATGTAACAGGAAAGACCTCTGGTTGTATTGTTCTCCGAAAAGACGTTGAATGAATCACAGAGTTGATAGATTTACAGAGTATATCACCGATTTAGTTAGTCGATGACAGGAGATAACTGTACGCCGGGATTAATTTTTTTATTCATTCCAACAGACACAGGAAGCAATGAGGATTGTTTGATATTTTATTTCGGTGATAGAAAATGTTTTTCATTCATTCCTTATTTTTTGTTTCGAAGTATATCCATTCGGCATAAATTTCTATAATTGGGGATAGGAAATAAAATTCCCTCTCCTCGTTTTTTTTTTTTTTTCTTGTTTCGAAGTCATTTAGTAGACATATAGTCCACATTGTGCAAGTCCAGAGAGTTGCAGTAAAGTCCTCTAGTAGTTTCGTTCTCCGAAGAGACGTTGAATGAATCACAGAGTTCATTGATTTACAGAGTATATCATCGTTAGTTAGTCGATGACAGGAGATAAGTGTCCGTCTGGAATAAAGCTTTTTTTAGACATTCCAGCAGGAACAACAAGCAGTTAGTTTTGCTTGATATTTTATTTCGGTGATAGGAAATGAAATGTTTGTCATTCGGTCCTTATTTTTTCTTAGAAAGTATATCCAGTCGGCATAATGGTCTATAATTGGGGATAGGAAATAAAATTTCCTTTCCTTCTTTTTATTTCCTGAAGTCATTTAGTAGACATATAGTCCACACGATGCAAGTCCAGGGTGTAACAGGAAAGTCCTGTGGTTGTATCGTTCTACGAAGAGACGTTGAATGAATCACAGAGTTGGTAGATTTACAGAGTATGTCACCGATTTAGTTAGTCGTTCTCAGGAGGTAACTGTACGCCTGGATTAATTTTTTTTATTAATTCCAGCAGACACAGGAAGCAATGAGGATTAATTGATATTTTATTTCAGTGATATTAAAAGTTTTTCATTCCTCCCTTATTTTTTGTTTGAAAGTATATCCATTCGGCATAAAGTTCTATAATTGGGGATAGGAAATAAAATTCCCTCTCCTCGTTTTTTTTTCTTGTTACGAAGTAATTTAGTAGACATATAGTCCACATTTAGCAAATCCAGAGAGTTGCAGTAAAGTCCTCTAGTAGTTTCGTTCTCCGAAGAGACGTTGAATGAAACGCAGAGTTCATTGATTTACAGAGTATATCACCGATTTAGTTAGTCGATGACAGGAGATAAGTGTACGTCTGGAATAAAGCTTTTTTTAGACGTTCCAGCAGGAACATCAAGCAGTTAGTTTTGCTTGATATTTTATTTCGGTGATAGGAAATGAAATGTTTGTCATTCGGTCCTTATATTTTGTTAGAAAGTATATCCAGTCGGCATAATGGCCTATAATTGGGGATAGGAAATAAAATTTCCTTTCCTTCTTTTTATTCCTTGAAGTCATTTAGTAGACATATAGTCCACACTATGCAAGTCCAGGGTGTAACAGGAATGTCCTCTGGTTGTATCGTTCTCCGAAGAGACGTTGAATGAATCACAGAGTTGATAGATTTACAAAGTGTATCACCGATTTAGTTAGTCGTTGGCAGGAGGTAACTGTACGCCTGGATTAATTTTTTTTATTAATTCCAGCAGACACAGGAAGCAATGAGGATTAATTGATATTTTATTTCGGTGATAGGAAAAGTTTTTCATTCCTCCCTTATTTTTTGTTTGAAAGTATATCCATTCGGCATAAAGTTCTATAATTGGCGATAGGAAATAAAATTCCCTCTCCTCGTTTTTTTTTCTTGTTACGAAGTAATTTAGTAGACATATAGTCCACATTTAGCAAATCCAGAGAGTTGCAGTAAAGTCCTCTAGTAGTTTCGTTCTCCGAAGAGACGTTGAATGAAACACAGAGTTCATTGATTTACAGAGTATATCACCGATTTAGTTAGTCGATGACAGGAGATAAGTGTACGTCTGGAATAAAGCTTTTTTTAGACATTCCAGCAGGAACATCAAGCAGTTAGTTTTGCTTGATATTTTATTTCGGTGATAGGAAATGAAATGTTTGTCATTCGGTCCTTATATTTTGTTAGAAAGTATATCCAGTCGGCATAATGGCCTATAATTGGGGATAGGAAATAAAATTTCCTTTCCTTCTTTTTATTCCTTGAAGTCATTTAGTAGACATATAGTCCACACTATGCAAGTCCAGGGTGTAACAGGAATGTCCTCTGGTTGTATCGTTCTCCGAAGAGACGTTGAATGAATCACAGAGTTGATAGATTTACAAAGTGTATCACCGATTTAGTTAGT
Organism: Argiope bruennichi; assembly: GCF_947563725.1. Taxonomy (NCBI): domain Eukaryota; kingdom Metazoa; phylum Arthropoda; class Arachnida; order Araneae; family Araneidae; genus Argiope; species Argiope bruennichi. Next base: position 3,506,572 of record NC_079152.1, read on the forward strand.
CGTTGGCAGGAGGTAACTGTACGCCTGGATTAATTTTTTTTATTAATTCCAGCAGACACAGGAAGCAATGAGGATTAATTGATATTTTATTTCGGTGATAGGAAAAGTTTTTCATTCCTCCCTTATTTTTTGTTTGAAAGTATATCCATTCGGCATAAAGTTCTATAATTGGCGATAGGAAATAAAATTCCCTCTCCTCGTTTTTTTTCTTGTTATGAAGTCATTTAGTAGACATATAGTCCACATTTAGCAAATCCAGAGAGTTGCAGTAAAGTCCTCTAGTAGTTTCGTTCTCCGAAGAGACGTTGAATGAAACACAGAGTTCATTGATTTACAGAGTATATCACCGATTTAGTTAGTCGATGACAGGAGGTAACTGTACGTCTGGAATAAAGCCTTTTTTAGACATTTCAGCAGGAACAACAAGCAATTAGTTTTGCTTGATATTTTATTTCGGTGATAGTAAATGAAATGTTTGTCATTCGGTCCTTATATTTTCTTAGAAAGTATATCCAGGCGGCATAATGGCCTATAATTGTGGAGAGGAAATAAAATTCCCTTTCCTTTTTTTATTTCTAGAAGTCATTTAGTAGACATATAGTCCACACTATGCAAGTCAAGGATGTAACAGGAAAGACCTCTGGTTTTATCGTTCTCCGAAGAGATGTTGAATGAATCACAGAGTTGATTGATTTATAGAGTATATCACCGATTTAGTTAGTCGATGACAGGAGGTAACTGTAAGCCTGGATTAATTTTTTTTATTCATTCCAGCAGACACAGGAAGCAATGAGGATTGATTGATATTTTATTTCGGTGACAGGAAATGTTTTTCATTCCTCCCTTATTTTTTTTTTGGAAGTATATCCATTCGGCATAAAGTTCTATAATTGGGGATAGGAAATAAAATTCCCTCTCCTCGTTTTTTTTTCTTGTTACGAAGTCATTTAGTAGACATATAGTCTACATTGTGCAAATCCAGAGAGTTGAAGTAAAGTCTGCTTGTAGTTTCGTTCTCCGAAGAGACGTTGAATGAATCACAGAGTTGATTGATTTACAGAGTATATCACCGATTTAATTAGTCGATGACAGGAGATAATTGTACGTCTGGAATAATTTTTTTCCCTTCCAGCAGTCACAACAAGCAGTAAGAATTGCTTGATATTTTATTTCGGTGATAGGAAAGGAAATGTCTTTCATTCTTTATTATATAATTCATGGTATCTATGTCAAGGGACTTAAGAGCCTCAGCTAAGATTTTTTTTTTTTTTTTTTTTTTTTTTTTTTTTAGTCTTACATTTAGACATATTAAGCAATCAGAATTGTTGAAATCATTTTCCCACTCGACATACTGAATGTCAGTACATTTAAATATATGGTTTTGTAAGTATGTCTTCTTGATAATCATTAAATCTAGCTTCATATATAGCCGCAACCAATTGATTAATTGGTGAGAAGAGAAAAATTCGTATTTTGTAAAGCTTTATGCAAATCTGTTTTCTTTGTTTTTAAGTTATGCCCATTTGTATGTAGTTCCTTGAATTTATTTTAAAATTTCCATTCGTGTATTATTTTTATTTATTTGCTTTTATTTTTTATTGAGTAAAAATTAAGTTGCAATTTTTCAAAATAATAGTTTACTTGTATCTAAAATATGTATTCTCTAATTTTTTTAAATAAATATTTTATCAAACACTATTTTAACTCCTAATTTTTTTTTCATAAGTACATCTCTGATAAAAAAAAGGCATTAAATATAGGCTCACTTATTATTTACTTGAATTATGAAATCAATAATCATTGCTTTCTGCCATCGCATAATTATCAAGTTTAAAATGATTACAATTTCTAAATAAGTGAAACTTCTTGCAGAAACAAGAATTTTAATATAGGAATGTAAAAAGTTTGGTTTAAAATTCTAGAAACCAAAGAAACATAATATTCCTATAGCGGAATAAATTTTGTCTTGAGTACAAAAATATAGATTTCCTAATTTTAACTAAGACGCAATGCTTTAAAAATTTTGTATTAAATACTTGATTTATTAATCTTTCATATTTTTACGAATCATTGACATTAGTAAACAGCGTTTAAATAAAATTACGTGTTTTGATTTATTTAAAATCAGTTTTCCTCTTATAAATATTATATATGAAATATTCTAAGTGGATTGCGGTTAACAATTTATAAATCTTTAACTTGTATTATTAACTTTTAAATTATGATTATTTTAATAAAGTAATATTTCAACCACAATCACTGATATATAAAGCCTAGCGTTTTATTTATTAATTCGTTAAACATTGTCCATATTAAAAAATTTCAGCATTATCTTAAAAATATTTAAATGAAATATTATATGAAAATTAAGACAAAAACTTTAGAAACAGCGTGAAAATTGTGGCTCTAGAAAATACAAAGATCTCACGAAATTTTTTATACACATTCATTGAACTTCAGCTGGTAAAAATTTGGAAAGGGACATTTTTATTAATAAGGCACTCGCTTCCATGTGTCCTATTCTACAATCGCTTTATCGATGACAATGTACTATTCTAAATTTTTAGGAAATTAATTGTAATCAAATGTTATGTTCCGATAAATTATGATTTCACACATTTTGCCATTCTTTGGTCAGTTTTATCTGAACATTCCATAATGTTATGAACATTTGATTCTAAAAAGTAGAAATAAAATTTATTTATTAAAAAAGCCTTTATTTCAATATATTAATAAATTCATGCTTTAAAAAGAGTTTCATGATTTTTTTGAAGTCTCGGCATTTTAAGAAATGGATTTCAAAGTTCATGAATATAATTTAGAATCAATACATTTTGATGAAATTACACACATATATCAACGTTTTTCAATTAATGATAAAAACTTGAAAACTTTTTAAATAACTTTCAAGTCTGAATATTTTTCAATATTATTTATATATTAAAACAAAACAACATTCTTTGCAGCATTAAAAATACTTATTTCGAATATTCAGAAAATAATGACATAAAATGTAGGATACTGCAAAGTTGTAATTTATACATGGAATAATTAATTGCGAATGAAACAAACAATTTTCTCACTATCTGTCTCGAATAAAATATAACTTATCTATGCATTCTTTAAAAATGATTTTTTTAAAAAATAAAGAGTTAAAAAACAATCTTCCTGAGTATTTTCCAATCAATAAATACTACGCAATAACTATAAGAGCAACCTGGGTTATATATTTCTTCTAAGAGAACCTAAATTTACTTACATAATAAATTCTTCGAATTCAAATTTTAATAATTTCTTTTATAAGTCCTATGTCACTTTAAGCAATTTAAACTGTTGAACTTCTAAAAGAAATGCGTCTTTCTTAATAACTGACATAATTATATCGAAATTATATTATTAAATAATCGAAAAAATATATCTTTTTCTTAATATTAAGTTTATAATATTCGATTTTCATAACTTTAAAACAATATTCCTTCCATTTTATATTCTTTGACAACAGCCTCAAGGAATGCAAGACAAAAATATTTGTAGTGAAAATAATGCATATTCAATAAGACTGACGTTCCGAAGTATAACATAAATTAAGTGATTAATGAAAATTCAATAGAAAGAAAAAGTAATGAGATAAATTTCACTGCAAAACTTAAAGCAGACAAACAATAATTTTACTCAGTAAGATTAATGAAGAAATTAAAAGTTCCCATGAGGTTTAAAACTGCAAACAGCAGTTGGAGATCACGCGAAATGGTACAATCCTCTAATTACGATTTGAAGGGGGGGGGGAATTAATTTCCATTAGAATTTGACTGATTTTTCTTTATCGAACTTCCTTAAATTGAGTAGTAAATATTTCTTTCAATTTATGCCTTTTTTTTTTTTGAAAAGCTTTCACATATAACAAAATTTATTAGACATACTTGAATCCGTTTATAATTTTGAAAAAAAAATTATTAAGGTATTTGACCCATATAAGCTGTTTAGTGGTAAAGGGATTTTTTTTTGTATGATACATGCAATTCCTGCATTGCATGCACCGTAATTAGGCCTATATTTTAAAGAAGACGATGGCATTTCCTCAAGAGTCTAAATGACGGTGTAGTTATAACCTATTTTGTGTTTCTTCTTTCGGATTTTTCCACATTCTCAAATTTACATACTAAACATTCGGGAGATTGAGTCGGCATTAATTGTAGATTTCTCTCGGATTTTAAAAACCCGGAATTGCTCTGCATTATTGCACGTTGGGACAGAGAAGTTAAATTTTAAATAAATTGCAACCATCGGATGTTTTCCGCCTGTTTGATTGCAAGGCATTAAATTACTTCAATAAACATCAGCGAGAAGAATGCACCAAAAAAATTACTATGAACATTTACCATAACAGTGAAAATACTAATATTCTGGTGAGCACTTACCGGTTTTGTTTTAAAAAAATTATGTTATTTTTCTTTCTATTACCATATTTCAACTTCAGTTATGAAATAGTAAAAATAATTATTTAATCTACTAAATATTAGACTATAGCGACCCATTGACATCAAAATAAATAAAAAATTAGACACTGAAATTTAGTCTAACTCGCATATTAAAATCCAAGACTTTTAAAAAGAAATATTTAAAGCAAAAAGATTATGCAGTATTTAATATTAACTTGTCTTGAAAATGGTAATTTCTTACTCAGTCCTGAAACTGGATTTTCTTAAAGGATTGATATTTCTGCTTGTTAAATTAGGAAGATTGAAAAGTGTATAATTTTAGTAAATTCATATTTAGAAATTACATCACTGTTGTTTGCAATATCGCAAATTCTGTAAGTTGGGCAGACGAAGAGAGCGATTCCTCAGCAAGCATCTCTCTCCCAAATTCCATTTTGCACAAATGGCAGAACATTTGACGAATGGAACCCTTTATATATCCTAGGCCAATGTAAATTACGATTTTTCTTACTAATTTAGAATACTGACCTGAGTTTGCAACTCGCCTTAACACAAAGCCACGGTGGGCTAGAACTCATTGGTAGGCTAGACGCCTGTTGATTCACAATCAGAATTTAAAAATTGTGATATTAGATGCACATAAAAGCAAGAAGCATCGGGCTTTAAAATGCAGGATCATCTGTATTGCAATAACTAAACTGCATTTTCGCATCGTCAGAGTGACATTTCAGAATCTATTGAAAGCATTTCTCCACATTCCTAAGAAAACTTAATGAAGCATTAAGAACTGATGGGAGTCGTCTTCTTTCGAATTTGTTGCACATGGTCATGTTATTAGTTTTTATAAAATAAATTGTGTTCAATATCGTGTTTTAATAAAGACAATTAATTATGCATGCATTTTTAACATGATTCGCTTTGAATGAAAAAGAAATTGTGCACATATCGAGCTTTGTAATGTAATGAGCATGTGATATAATTTATGAACCCATCAAGTTATATTATTGAGTCATTGACATGCATAGACAGGTCAACATACAATCTGCTCGAGGACAGATTATTTTGAAAATTTTCATGCAAGATTTAATTCTGAGAGTAAAGCCATTCACTAAGCTTCTCTAAATCTAATTTTTTGGACCTATCGTGTTCGCACTCGTTGGAAACGCAGATATTTCTTAAATGGATTTAATTCCAAAATACACAGAAATCCGAATTTTGTTTGTTTTGAAAAGGCGTCCACCCATCTAGTATATTACATTTTTTGAGTTATTTTATTGGCATTTCGATAATCATGGTTTCAAAAAAATAGGATTTTTTTCTGGACATAGGTTAAAATTTAAGTTCTCTCAATATTATGAAGTGGAAATCAAGCCACATCAAAGATAGATTTTTCATTAACAGTTTAGATTCCTCCATTTCATCTGCAGCTCTAATATGAGGTGCACTTAACATCCCTCTGCATAACCAAATTTTTGCTTACGTCAAATGGAGTCATAAAGAAGTCATATTTAAGTGAAACGTTAATTGATTCGACGATCCATGGAACATATTTCCTCCATCGAAACCAAACGCTGCTGAATGAAAATGAAACAGCAAGAACAAATGTTCATCAGTTCCATCTTAAAGTATACAAGGTAGGTCAAAAACATAGTTTGGCGTGCATTTGGAGAACAGGCACATGGACACAGCGAAAAAATAATAATAATAATAATAAAAACCGAAATGAAAATTGCGCTGTACGCCAAGAGAGCTTACAGATTTACTATGAACAGTAAATTTCGCTAAGTAGTTAGCATCAAAATCTAAATAATTCGTGCTGACAAGGAGGCACCACGGCATCTCCTAATCTCAAAAATATAAGACTAATATTGAGAAAATCCCGCAAAATCCCCTAACAATAGATTTCATATGGGAATACGAAAAGCCGGAAGTGATAAAACTGACCCATTAACAAAACCAGCAACAAACGAATAGTATACTTCCATCATCATGAAACTGATCTAGCCAATTCTCAAAAAAAAATTTCAGGAAACTATGCTCGAAAAAAAAAAATTAAGAACTATATTTTCTATGCTTCTTAATGAAGATGACGTTTTCTTCCATCCAGCAATTTAGCAGTCATAATAATTGCAAGCACGGGGATCTGAGAATGCATTCTACCGGTGAATTGCTACTTTTCTGTTTTATATGACATATTTCTGTATTGTGATAATTGAGTGAAATTATATCGCATTCTATTAAGATGAAAATTGAAAAATTATTAGAAAATTATATAAAATGTATGAATACATCAAACATATCTTGAAATAATCCAGTATATAAGTAATTAATTCTGAACGAAGAGAAAATAATAATTTCAGAATAATTATATTTCATTGGCAGACGAATTACTTTTTCTTCAAAATTTTGAGGAGAACCTCTATCCCAATGTAATTTTTTTATGAATATTATATTTGTATAAATTATTATATGCAAAAAATATACATTAAGAAATAATCGTCTTTATGAATTTACAATTTTAATCATGGATTCTAAAACTTGACTCGCCTTCAGATTTGTAAGACGTTGGATGCATTAATGAAAATATATATATATATATATTCATAATTCGGTTAATTCTAAAATAATCTATCATCAAATTATTTTTAAATATGAAATTGTAACTAAAGAAAACGAGTTTTTAAATAGTGTTGGCCTTAAGAGCTATTAATATCCGAAAAAAATGAAATTTATTCCTCTGATTTTTGAGTTTTTAAACCACTATTTGGATGCAAATTTTTCTGAGAGATTAAAGTATTTTTTAAAACGAAATGAGTTCTTATAGTATGCTAAAGCAGAATTTTGTAAAGGTTAAATATATTATCCCATGGTAATCTCTGAATGCAGCTGAAAATCGATTTATTTCTAAACCATAGAAATCACAATATTGCATTGCCTAAGTCAAGTGACTCGCCCTCTTTTCGGTCATGCAACGATTTCCGAGCAAATGAATGATGCAATTTTATAATTTCTTCCATAGAAAACTTAGATTATGTTTCACAACTAAACGTTATGTTTTTTATAGGAGATTTTTTCAAGAAATGGAGCTCAAGAACTTGCCAGACTTCAAATGGATTTTAGAACTGTAGGTAAACGCTTGGGGAGAGTCTATATTCCAACTTTTTTACCAAAAGGTGTGGAGAGTCACTCATTACCACAGTTTCTTGCCGAAATTCACACGGAACATGGACTCAGTTGTAAAACGGTTTAAACAAGGTTTCAAGCTGTAAAACAGTCAGGAATTTAAAAACGGGACATTTAATGATTTTCATTTTTAAATTATTGTCGGTACTGTAAGATTTAATTTGAAATTCTGGATTTGTATTTAGAAAGCAGATTTAATTCTTAAGTGAAAGTGTTGAAAAATAATATTATATTTTATTAATGCATATTTTGTATGCATTTTATCACCTCCAGCAGAAACAAAAGCGAATCAGAATTTTATTTGGTAATATCATAACGGATATTAAAAGAATAATAAATTGAAATGGCATCAACTTGATTGATGTATGAATTTGCTTTAAAAGCATTCGGCCCATTGTTTTTTTTAATAATTGTACATAAGTTATAAAAACGCTTTGGGAGGCGACAAATAATTAGAGTTAAGACAGAAACTATCTACAAATTGTTAAATAGTAAAAAAATTTCCATTGCTTGACAAGAAACATTCGATGAAATAAAATAAATTTAATCCACTTTGATAATTCCCTGCTTAAAATTTATTGGACATACTTATGTTACATATCACTCATTAATGCTCATTTTAAAAGATGAGTTCAGATTATTTGTGATATTCCAAAAAAATATTTTAATTAAATTAAGAGTTTTGAATCACAAAAATCGATATAATAACAAATAGCATACCAGATAAATTTTTCATTCATAGTATTTAGAACAGCAATTTAAGATAATCTATATCGATAAGGAAGAAATCAAGATAATATGAATTAATGAGCATGCTTCGATAAAAAACATTTAACGTTTCATATTATGATCAAGAACTTCCTTTACTATTTTTATCTTAGAGTTTAAAACACATTTTTTTGCTTCGTTTGTTCCTTTATCCCCCTTCCTTAAATTTTTGTCTTTAACTCAGTTTTTTGTGGTAGTTTGCATTTTTACTTTTCATAATCGAAATTGCAACGAAATTCTCTATGCCAGTTATCTTCTCGTCAAACGTTACTAAACGTTACTATTTTTTGGATTTCAAATATTCGGTTGATAAGTGTTTTGATCTCAAAGCAAAGCGCTCATTTTTAAAATAAAATATTATTTTAAGAATGTGTAAAGTAAATATGTGAATAAAATAAATATTCATTGAATACATATTCATGGGTTGCTTTGGCATCTTAAATTTTCCCCAATCAGTTAGGGGACAATATTGTGTTTCTATAAATCTCTCTTTCTTTGAATATAAATATTTCTCAAATCTCCTATAGAAATTTAAAATGTTCTTTACAAATTTTAATTCAAAAAATATACCACAACAATTATAGCCGAAAATTACCAAGAATGAAAGTTAAATTTAATTTTATTACTACCTTTCCTTTCATAAATTTGCAAATTTAATAAGAACTAGAATAAAATGAGAAATTTTATTTTATTAATATTTCATAGTATAAATTCACAAATTTAAATTTGAAATTTTTCATAATAATATATAAATATCTGATCCTCAGAAAACAATTTTTTCCAAATGCCAATTCAAAGTGCTTTCATGATTAAGCTGTAGAATTAATGTCAAGCACTGTGATTTAATCATTAACGAAATTGTTAGAAATTTAAAAATTGAAAGAATATAATATTGACTTATTCATTCTCAACGATTATGAAGTTAAAAATTTTAATTTGTATTTCGAAACAATATTAATAAATTTTAAAATTGTTCATTGCATACATTTTAGTTCTTTAAGTGAGATTTTTCGCATTGTGATTCTTTAAGAATAATTATATTAATAAATATGCTAAATTCGACCCTGGCAGTGGTTCCTTGATTGCAGCTCGTTGCACTGTTAACCTTTTGCCTCTCATCTTTCACTTCGTCAATGGGAAAGATATTTATGGATTCGGTTACTATCTAACAGAGTTAAGCACAAGCCCGTAATTTCATAATTTATTTCAATTAGGGATTCATTTAAAATGAAATAGGATTACAAAATAGAGATTAAAATTACTGCTGGCTAAATTGCGAAATTGATTTTGCACCTTTGCCGGTCTTAACAATAATTGCATATCGTGTATCCTCTTAGTTTTTTCGTCGTACGGAAAAACGAATTAATCCATTTTCAGGTGGGTTTATATAATCAGATGCAAAAAGATGGAATGTCTATTTGTATACACACATAAAAGTGCCTCTGGCTTTTCATTATTCCATCACTTTAGAAGAAGATGACGATATCTGCTGAGTTCTCAAGTAAAACGTCTTTCTACTCGTTAAAGATTTAATTTAATATTTTGTAAGATTTTGGCTCCGGTATAAGTTTATTTTTTGAAGCTAAAGTTGTTTTAACTATAGTGGAAAAGATGGCCTATTGAGAGGATATTCATTTTATTTGAGTACCTGCCTATAAATAGCATGTTTCAATCAGTGATTTCGAACAGAAACACCTTAATTATCATGTCCATACGGAATTGAATCATCGCTTCTCGAATTTAAGCTCGATCATGCAAATAACAAATAATCGAATAGTATTATAAAGTTTGATCCTTCTAAGACTCGGCATAAACTGTATGCAATCCACAAACATTTCAGATATTGACACTTAATGTAATCGATGCAACAGCCTATTACCGAAGAATGTGTCATCTAATTATATAAGAAAAAAGCATAACGTTCTAGGGGTTGCAATTTCAATATCCGAAGCACATCGAATTAATATAAGAATATAAGAATTTTAAATTATGTTATTCATTGACCTTATAATTTGCTTTAAATTCTATATGGAATACAAACAATTCATTGAAATGTTCTATAGAAGATTAATTTAATAAAATTTTCGGGACATTACAAAATTTTTTTTAATATATATCTGACATATCTTTTTTATATTTTTTCGATCTATTAAAATTCTTGAGTATAAGCAACGTGTAAGTTTTCATATAGTATAAGACAAACATATCATATATATTTTTGAGCAAGAAAATTAATTTGATAGTTGTCTAATACTGTTCTTCGGTTAGAAAAAATATTCAAAATGAAAACATTACACTATATATTTATGCCTCCATAATAACAATCGTTGTTGTTTACCATTTAAATTCTTGAAAATCATTGAATGGGATATTTATAAAACAGATTATTAAAAGTTTCGAAACCGATTGAATTTCATCAAATAATTTTACGAATTCAAATAAACTAAATATTGCATAACTACCAATCAATATTTACGACATTTTTCAAAAAAATGTATAAATAGCAATAAGAACTTACCAAAATAAAATGCTGAATATATTTTCCTGAACAGCAATAATATCACGGAGGCTCACGGTCGATCACTCTCAAACTAAAACAAAACAAACCGAGTCAGAAACGGAAGTGCGCGCGCATTAATGACGTCAACATTTTTGTTATCAACAATGTTTTTCTTGACATTTTTAGAAATTTCTTGAAAATAGCTCAAAACATTAAATAGATTGAAGGTTGCAAGACGAATTATTTGTTTGTCACGTCCGAGCCTTCTTCTCATGTATAGACTATTGTGGAAAAACCAATTTTCTGTTGTTGTTTCTACATTCTAACGTTCTGTTTGCGAAATGAGGAAGAATTAGTTTCTCGAAAGAATGGATTCGAATTATTTTACTCATAACATTACATCAAAGGAGATTATTTTTTACCTGGATTACTGAGTTAAGTTTAAGCATTTATTCTGCTTTAATAGTTTTGTAAGAAAACGCATTAATCAAACGATCTTTCAATAAAAATATTCTTAAGCTCCAGAAGAAATAATATTACATAGCCATATCAATTCCCTCCAAAAATGATCATAATAAAAATCTGAAATAATATTTATAATATGAATTCTAAGTCAATAAAGTGATTTCTTTACAAATATACTTGATTGTAGAGTATTCTCACTCAACATATGAAAACGCAATGAAACGAGACTTAATGTTTTGAAAAATCATATGGAATTGCAGTTTTTTTCTATGATTGAATAAGTTAAAATAAGAAAGGAGAAGCTTTTTATATCAGTATTTAATAACCAGTTATTTAAGACACTAAATAATGGTGCACGTAACGACGACTGCAAAATGCATTTTTCACCAATGGGATTTTCTTTAAGAAAAATCGCAAAAAAATAATTTAATTGATATTAAGTGCAAAATTTTAAAGAAGTTTCTGAAATGTATTTTGTCTTGCATGATATTCAGTTCTTTATTATTTGCAACTGCGGAATGTGCAAGTTTTGTTTTCATATAAACACTATTTTTATAGCTTTAACAAGTCCACTCCCATGATCCATGCCTGTTACTCAGACCACTATCTAATAAGATGCATGTTTATTTGTTTTCTCTAAATTGTAGTAGTATAGAGGGAAAGTCTAATTAGATAGACAGCAGCCGCGAATCCCAGGCAATTTTGTTTGCGAAAACCGGGTTAAAAAGTTATATACTAAATGTGGGTGTATTTTTACGCCCAAAAAATTCACTATTGAGAGCACCCAGACAGACATTCAATGAGTGAAAGTTTATCCTTAAATTATTATGTTAAATTTCACTTCACTTGCTTTATGTACAAATGTATCGTTTTATACAAATTTATCAAAATATATTTTATATATATTATTATTAATATTTATTAATTAATATATATTAAGATATTATTTTTTGCAAATGTTTTTAGTATTTCTAATTTCAAGATGTCTACAAGAAATGAAACAACAAATAAGTAATATTATTTTATTAAATATATCAAACCATCATTTAAAACTGGAAAATACATTTATTTCTATTTTGAGATTTTTTAAAATCTTTTCTCTTTATTAAAAACTGGTGCTAATACATTAAACTGTAACGTATATATTTTTTATATTAAAAATATATAATAATATCTAAGATAAATCATCTAATTTATAGATTCACTTGACACAGTTTAATTATTTTTCTTGTTCGTTCAGGATTATTGTGCATTTTTAAGTAAACTGTTCAAATTAAAAATCAAAACATTAATTAAATTTAATAATAAATACTTGAAACAATATCATCACGTAATTCAGAGACAAAATAAATATCTAAGTAGAGTTACGATGAAATATTTTACACAACTTATCGGAGTTTTAAACAGAAAATTACTAGTTAAGAAAGTACAAGCAAGAAAAATGTTTTTAAATAGAAAAAATCTCGAAAGGGAACGAACGCTCCGCAATGCGTGGATGTCCTACCTTTCGCACTCGTAAATTGTGTTTTCAAGCGATTTATTTTTTTTAAAAACTTCCAGAACAGAAATGCTGTTTAAAGGATTCGGAATCACGCATGCGCAGGTACCTTCACTCTGTTTATTTTGCTTTTACTTTTGAGTGACTTTTAAGTAGAACCTTATCCCTTTTTGTTTGAAATGAACGGTGGAAGTGCTTTGTGTCATTATTTTGATTTATAATCAATGCCGAAAAGCTCAAGATTTATATCGGTATGTTTGATTTTTGTTCATCTTTCAATATTAGATATGCAATTTTATTGAAATTTTAATTATTGTTAATTAATATTTATGCGATGATTGTATGTTCTGTACTGGTTGCTAAAGATTCTCTGGGGTTCTGTATGATCGAGATTTTTGAAAATGAGTTTTCGTTGAATATTTTCTTTCGAAGAAATCTAATTTCATACAAATGGAAAATATTGTTTCGAAATAATATATTGTTTCGTCAGCATCATAAAATAAACAAACTTTGAGAAGTTTTTAGAACCTTATACCAACACTCTTAGAGAAACTGTGGTTAAAATACGATCCGCGTTTTAATTCGATCATCTGTTTTAGATGCTGTTCAGTTTTAATGAAAAATCAATATGTTTGATGTGAGGAATACATGTTTCGTTTCGCGTTTACTATACGCATCTAATTTTCATACTACATAGCAGTTTACACTTATTTTAAAAAGTTTTCTAGATGATAGTTTCATAGATGTTTTCTATTAACATCATTTAATGATATTATGATCTATTTAAGGTCAATGAGAAAAAATCTATAGAACTGGAGTTGTTTTTTGTGATGCGATTATTGTTCGATTGTCCCTTTGAAGTTTAGGATTCATATTTTCACTCATAGGAGCTTTGGAAACCTGGTGTAAAATTTTAAGTAATTTTTAAAGATAATTTACTTTGTTTGCAATTTTGCTTCCTCATGAAACTCTTCAATAATAATGTAAGTACTTAATCTTTGAAGAATGTTTAAATGATCTTGCCATGACAAACATAAACATCTGATAATGGTAATTCTTTTCCTATTATAGAATGATTCATATAAATTTATGTAATAGCATTGAATTATAATAGACTGATAAATTCTTCTTTAGAAAAGTACATAGGTAAAAAAAAAATAATGGTGTTTTTTGCAAACATATGCGAATCGATTTGCAATTGTGCGTCTAAATAGCGATTAAAAATAACTCAGATTTTGAGTATTCATATTATAACTCAGATTTTGAGTAATCAAAACTAATCTCACAACTAGAAATGAAGACCTGTTGATTTGTAAATTATCCCTGGAAGTTACTCCTAATGCGTTGGTTTTGGTTCAAATTTCTAACCACGTAATCAAAGAAGAAGAAAAAAGCTTCTCAGCTATAAAATTATGTCACACTTTATGAAATAAAATCAAATAGAAGATTTTTTTTAAAAATTTATAGAAAAATAGAATATCATTTTCTTAATTTTTTTTTATCTGCATCTAATTGGATGAGATCTTCTGGTTTGGAAAATTCAGGCATAGATTCAATTAGGGTTCCATATATCATTTGAGATGCCCTGATATGTGTTATTTTTATAGAATAATATTACTTATAAATGATTTAGATTTGAATTATATGCTTTACAATAAAATGATTAAATATATTAACCATGCTTGGACCCACAGTGTGAGGGTCAAAGCACGAGGATGAAGTAATCTGATGTCCCGTAATTGATTTATTTAATGGTGAAAAAAGTTTTTTACCAATAATGATGATAGAATCGTTACTTGTATAACGCATTATACCGGATTCTTTTCAATTAATTGCCCTATTCATTAAAATGCTGAGGGACATTTTAAAATAGGGAAGGCATAGTCAGACATATAGGAACAAGACATTTTCACAAAAGAATATGGGGTTGTGGGCGCAAAGGGAGACCAGGAAAGATAGAAATCTTAATGAATTAAGTATTAAAAATTGGAACGTCAGTTAAAAAGTAGGCGCATGCAATATAATTTCTTTAAGGCTGCATAATTTTTTAAAATTAAAGTTTCATGCAGCCTGACTGATACAGTGGCAAGTAGGAGGTAGCATAAGAAAAAGGAATGGGAAAATTAAAAAAAAACCACGTGTAATGCCATCCGAAACAATAACATTTTCTGATTTTGCTATCCATGTTTCTGTATTGTTGTGTTTTTAAAAATTCTATTCCATTTATCCTGTCTTTAATTTTATCTTCCTCGCTCGTTTCTGTTAATGAATTAACTGATAAAATAATTGAAAAATATACTTTTTGCGTTTGCAACTCCCTGTTTTATTGTGAAAATGTCTATTTTTTAAAAACCAGGTCATTTCGTAAAAATTTTGAAAGGTGTTTAAGGAATAACTTGTATATGCAACAGCGATATTTCAAAGCAGCAACTGAGCTGTACATATAGAGTTCTGAGAACGAGCACTCCCTTTTTACCGCTGCCAAGCTTTTTCGCTGCGGTAGTTCTCGTTTTCTGGGACTGTGTCAAAGGATGCGGTGGACGGAACAGTTCTGGGGAATGGATTCACTGATTCCACATTGTCGGTCAGGCAACTGCTTCTGTTCTCGCATGTTTGTCTCATCAGATGGAAAAGGATGAAAATTCGTTATTGCAACACGTTGCAATGTATATAATATATATAACTTTTTAGATTAAATCTTGATTGTAATATTAAAGCACTGACATCTATTATCGGGCAGATATTTAAAAAAAAATATCTCGAATAAAATTTGTAAATTGCAGATACGCGCTTTTAATCCTATTTAAAGTGAGCATGAATTTTAAATTTCAATTTAATATTTAATTTCAGAATGGAAAGTACGTTATTAAGCTACAGGTAAAAGTCAAAACATTATTGTTAATTAATCTAAAATCGACATAAATCTACGATTAATGCATTCTTTATTTATTAAATTACTTATATTCAAAGGAATTATATATAAAACTTTATTATATTGTGAAGCATGTAGCAATATACGGTGCGTTAAATTCAAGTTAGAAACGATAATATTTTTGAACCTAATAAGTAATTCTTTAATGTGCTATTTTTTTAAGTAAGAAATGAGATAAAATTAAATTGTACAGAAGAAAAAATCGGGAAACTACGACAGCATAATACCAAAATTTCATAAGGAAAATTAACTTTGTATGCGAAGTAATTGATTTACTGGATAAATTTAACAAAGGAATCCCCACATCAAAACAGTGCTTAGTGCTTCTTTTGTGAGATTATTAATATGCGAATAAAAGTTATTTTATGATATACTAATTGTAATCTCATGAAAATTTCGTCCATTCCGGCTACAAATCCAAAAAATTTGGAAAAATGCAAAGGTGATAATTAGTTAAAATAAGTGCAAAATCCATTAAATTTATAAAATTATTATCCTTTAAAGGAATTTTTTATGGAAATTTCTCTCTTCATCTTTGTTTGCTTTTTGCTACCACAGTTTTTATCTGATGTAAATAAAAACAAATAGTTAATCCAAGAGTTGTATTATGTATATATGTAAAATAAAATCGGAATGAGGATTTTTTGAATGGCTTCAAAATATTTAGCTTTCTTAAAATAAAACGGTGCTCATTTACAACTTATAAACCTTAAATATGAAAATTCGTCTGTTCAAATCTGGTATTTTATGCAAAATATGTTAATATATAATTTTAAAAATCTTTTTATTTTTTATTTTTTAAGGCTTTTTCAATTACATACTCTTACCATGACAATTTTAAAAGATATTACACAAGGTAAATTGAGAAATATAAATTTTACATCTTTTGACCACGATTACCCATATACATTGCTTGCTTTAGTGTTTGTGTAAAGCTTCTTTACGTAGAAATTCGCTTCATGCCAAAAGGTTCCTTTTCCCATTGCGGTTTATATAATTATTTGGTGAATAACGCAAATACTAAAAATCTGATGTAGGTGTTTTCGAGAAATGCGACTTTTTAAAACAATTAACAGCAGCAAATAATGAAAAGGCAATTAAGAAAGTTTTAATAAAATCAAAGATAAAAAGGGAGATTTCAATATCATTCTTCTTCAATGATCTTATAATATAATCTTGTCTTAAAATTTCCTATATTTTCGAATTCATTGAAAATGGATTTAATGTCGTATTTAAAAGTTAACAAACTTATTTATATAAATTTAATAAATTACTCAAATTTAAATAATGCTTTTCCTCTCAGAACAACTTTTTTCATCTACAATTCTCGTCTAGATGAAATGTGAACTCATTTGTTCCAATTCAAATTTAATGTATATTTCAACTTGTCTTTCACCATTTTAATAAGTAATATAATGATAAAAGAGAAAATATTTTTTATTTAGATAAGTCGACATGATTCTAACTATTAATTTGATGACATTATTCAAATAAATGTTAAGAAAAATATTTTTCTTCTGAATTGCATCGAGGTCTGCACCGCAAATTAATTCGCCGAATTCGAAAAAAATTTTATACCGTCATCCGTTCACTGGTGGTGTATTAACGGAGAAGGAGGGTGGAAAAATGTCCATGATGTCATTGTTGGTGACGAATACTCAGGATGATTAAACATCGTATTTATTATCTCAGTATTGTTAGATAATGGGGTTGATTCAATTCTGCCGCCAATCCTAGTGAAAGGATCTTCTTGTGTGCATCCTCTATAGGAACTAGTATGGCTGACTGTGTATAGTAATTAAAATAGGTACAACATAAATACAGACAATTTAATCATTTAAAATTTCAAAGAATGGCACAATCCCCCCCACACACAAAGCACAAAGCAATAAATTATAAAATCACGTAATTTAATCAACAAGATATAGAGATACGTAGTTAACTCTTTCCCTAAAAATTCTGCAATTATACATTAATATATAAGAAGTATTTATTTCTATTTACAAAGTTATGAAAGCACTCGTAGAACATCAAAATTATTGAATTTTGCATAACCTGACGGTGCTTGAGACAATTCATTAACGAAATGAAGTAACGAGATATACAATACCTAGTGATTATAATGAAAAACATTTAAATAATAAAATTAAATAAGATTAAAACGCTAAAATAAAAATGCTACATATACAAAAATTTTAAAATTAAATAATTATTTGACAAAACACTTCATAAATAAAATTAAGTTCTTAGCACAATGAAAGCTGAAGAGTTTACTGTGAAAAAAGGAACAACATTTACTTTTTTCTCCAAAGTCACTCAGAGCAATTTCCAGAATGTCAGGTATTTGACAAGTATTACATTGATTGAAAAAAAATGGAAAAATTTAGAACCTATCGACTGATTATCACAATTAATTGCATCTCTTCGATTAATAGTTGATACATTTTGGAAAAATTAAGAAGAGAAATTCAGACCTTGCATTGAAAAGCATTTTGTACGATCGTTGTGTGATGATCTTTCAGTTCAATAAAAAATAAAGAATATTTACAAATACGTCATACCATATAAACCTATAAAAATTCGCGTTCTACAATTAAAGTTGTATTTAGCGACATATTTTTCAAATAAATTAAAGCTTAGGTCTGGTTACTAAATAAAGAAAGCTGCTTTATGGTGTTTTTTTAATATTATACAACCACCTGAAATTGAAAGATATTTTTATTTTTTATTTTCATGCATTTTGTTTGCATATTTCTTTTAATAATGATGAAATGTGTCATGAAACATTCGTATCACTTAAGCATTCAGACCAATCACTACATTTTGCTTAGTTTTGATTTACTTTCAATAATTGGGACATTTTTTCCTAACAATCTTTTTATAGGAATGTTGATTTCTCTAAAAATCGAAAAGTAACGATCTCTAACTAGAAAACCAATCATCAAAAGGAAAATTAATGTAGAATATTCCCTCTATCTGTTAGATAAAAACTCTGTATTAAAGTAATACTTATAAAAAGTTAATACGAATTTCCTATTGTCCCAAAAAACACAAATATTAATAATTAAATGTTTCCTATCCTGTAGAAAAAAAGCAGGTGCAGTGGATTTTATGTATTTATCGATTTATTAGACTACAGAATAACCATGAAAATTTTCAGTGAAGTTTTCATTTTTTGCAAGGATCATATGCTGAGATTAACTTTTTCGCTCTAAATCTCAGTGAGAGGTTGAGGTTAAGACAAATGCATGAATAATTACTGAATTAGGGAAGAAAAATCCTATTCCAACGCCTTTGTGATGCGTATTTATTTTTTCTGCATTTTTTTCCGAATTATTTAATGTCTGTGTTTTCTCTCAAATGCTTGAGCTCAAGAGTTGCTGTTTGGTTTTTGAAATTTTGATTTTAATTGCAGGGAATTTTATTTATTTTGTAAAAAAAAATATTCAAAGAGCATAATGCTTTTTAAAGACATTTCGACGGAAAACATAGTAGAAGAATTCATTGTTCCTTAATGGGTTAGGAAAATTTTTCCAAATCGCATGAACCAGAGATACGAATGTGATATAATTTCAAAACAAGATTCCCGCCAATGTAGAAAAAGGAAACAGCCTCAAAAAATTATTCTAATTATATGCCCTGAAAATATTTCTATTATGAATAATGCTTGAAAAGTAATTGAAGACATAGAATGTAGTTATTGTTTAAGTTTAATAAAATCAATTTCGAAATAAAAAAACACGTTTTGGGCAAAAATATATAACATTATCAAGTTTTTACAGAAGATTTTTTTTACTCATATTTCTATGTCTCATATCAAATAGAATTAGATTTTTTTTTAAAATTTATATCACCAGTTCTTGTAGTTTACATCAGATGTCACCAATTATATTTTTGTAGCTCAAATGATCAAATAATATGGTAAGGCAGACAAATATTAATTTTAAAATCAATCTGAACTTTAAGATCTTTTTTAAAAATTGCTATTACTACGTTTTCTTTCAATAACTTCGCCGATTGTTCATAAAAAGAAATTGAAATTATATAAATTTATATTCTAAGAAGTCGCTGAAGGATCGCATGCTTACTCTTGTTTTATTCGCTTCTCTTTTCTAAGAAGCATCAAATATCTCTTTTTTTTATTCGCCGTCGTAAGATGTCACCGCCTGTAATCTATTTTAATTTTTTATGCGTTTTTATGCTAGTAATCTAAATATGCGAATTTAAATAATGAGAAATTTAATAATTTCTATTAATAAATTATTATTTCAGACATTTTAAAAAATACGCAGCCGCGTAGTTAATGTTGGAACAAACGTCCTTTTTCAATAAGTCATGAATGTCTCTTATCGAGTTGTGGAATTTATGTAAAATGATTAATAATATTACGTGATTTTAAATTTATAATATTTGTTGCAAGAATATATTGGAATACATTATTTCCACAATTCTTTCCAATCCTTTATAGGTTTTATTTATCCCAGATATTCTTATTAATTTATTTGGAAATCGGAGAAGCTAAAAAGGACTGATTTTTTCGCACAAATATCTACCATCTACGTGTTCTGTAAAACCACATCAACTAATCGTTCAGCTGCTCACATACAAAGTAAACGATAGATTTGAAAGTGGAAATCTACTTTACATTACTTCCTGAATTATACATTTTCAAATATTCAATTGACTACTAAAGAAAGAGGGAAACGTTTACAGTACACTTTTAGCAAATGGATGCTGAAGTTATGAAATGTGCATATTTATCGTTATCATAAATGAATGAGAAACCAAACCATTTCAGAAAATAAAAAATTTAAACCACCAAAATGTTAATGTGCACAAATCTATAAAATGATTTATTTCCCTAAATAATTTGCTGCTTGAAGTTGGATTTCTTATTCCTTTAGCTATGGAAATGCATAGGATAATACCAATTTTTTTAAATGATATTTTTATGATTCGTATAAATCTTGATTATCAAATGTGCTTAATTATATTAATACTATTAAAAAATATCATCCTGAAGGCTGCTAAAATTCATCGTTCTCTCATTTATGGGGTGTCCAATATGGGAAATAGAGCTCTCCTATATGTGTGAACGAACACGAAAGCCATTGTGCAATGAGAAGTCATGAAACAAACAGAAGCATCTGCGGAATTATTAATGAAATGTATCAACATGATGAAATATAATTTCTTATAAACATGGCATTTCCGCTAATGCCAAAATTCTCAAAATATAACTTACATTTAGTAATTTTTTAAAATCTGTTAATTAAATGTATGTTACAAGCATGCTTTTTCGTTCAATATCGCTTTGTAATTGTAAAGGGAAAATCGAAGATTTGAAGCTTGCGCCAATAATTTTTTTTTAAAGAAAGTATTTTAAAAAACAAAAACCGACCTGATCATACTTATAGAATTCAATATATCAAATGATTTAATGTTGCTGTGGCTCTTTTTAAAATTGCCATCTTGAAATCAAGAGAGGCATGGTGACAAATACCAACATTCTAATGAAATATTAAAAATTTTTATTTTTTGTTTTTTAAAAAAATAATTAAAACATTTAATTGAATAGGAATCTTTTCTTGTCAAATAACTTATTATAAGAAATGTTGTTATTTTTTCTAGTACATGCCAACTGTTCTGTTGTAACATTGACGAACATCATTGGTTAACACAATACAAGCGCCAAAGTAACACAGTGCTTGTTTCTTAAATGCTATTAAATGCATTGCTTATTCTTCATGTAACTGCATAACGCAGTTGAGATCAGCGTCAAAAGGCAGAAAATAAGCATTTAAATGGAACGCGTGCTTGCTTGGGTGAACATAAGGCACTATTTTGTATCCCTACATCCACTAATGCTTTTGTTAGAAACTGCGCTTTGGAACCAACAAAAGCCTTCCCTAACAATGAATCCTAGAACCGTGGTGGCTTCATAACCATACGCTTGCGGATTCAAATCTAAGGATGAACTATTTTATACAGACAGAGTGTACATTAACTCCACAAATGGTAAAGCGTCCTAACACTTGTGCCAAGGGGAATTTCGGAAAAAGCTGTTTGCCATTTAAAGGTGCCTTTCGCCTGACAAAGATTCAAAATAAACAATGTCGCTAAATAATCTTAAAGTAATGTGAGCTTATAAATCTACATTTTACGAAGCAAATGAAATGAGATAATCAAAAAATGTCAATTTTTGAGAATAAATACGAAATTAAAATTCTCAGAGTATAGACTAAATTTCCATTGTTAAAACAAATTGACTTTATAGTTCTGCAAAAAAAAAAAAAAAAAAAAATCCAATAAATATTTTTATATAATTCGTATAATATTTTATAAAACCAGATAGAATAATTATTCGCTTTACTTTTATGTTCATTCCAACGGGACGCTATAGCAATTTTCAAAATAGTAAAGTGAACTTTTAACACAATTTAGGAAGTCCAAGCTTCTTGCATAGCTGTAATCTTAAAAATTCCAAGATGAGTTTATATCAGTCAAAATTCTTATATCCTTCATATAGAAAACCAATTCGAATATTTTACCATTCAAAAATTTCCTTTTCTTGTTGTATTCTTGGCTTTATACAAAAGAAAATTAAAGCTCTCTGGTTTGAATAATTTATAAACTGCAAAATTATTAAAAAACAGGCGTCTATTTTGTCTACTTCTGACGTAAATTCGAATAGTAATTCTTGACAACCCTTCTAATTTAATATTTCAATATTAATAATCAGAAAAAAATGTACTTTTCAGCTATTGGTCTCGATTGTATGTAGGTAATGGGATTGTGTTAGTTTTGCAGTGAACTTCTCTAAACATTTTCCTTTTTTCCCAATATATCAACAGGTGTATTCAAATTTATGCTCTTAAAAGTTTTATGTCACATCCGTTAAAAAAATTTCATCAATTTCAAATTAAATGCAATGGAATTCAATGATTTAACAAACTTGAGATTTGTATTGATTCTTTAGAAAGAATATATTACTATAAGAGCAGTTATATTCATATAATATATTTAATTTATTAAGATTAATTTAATTTATATTAATATAATAAAGATTTTTAAAGTAAGAACAAATTGAATGCTGCTTATAAAATAGTCACTTTTAACTTAGTTTTTAATTTCGGAAACATTGGTTTATTTTCAGACAGTAAAAATATCTTTTCCTCCAAATACGAAGTTGGGAATGTTTGAGAATCAAACAATTTGGAACTAATAATAAATTAAAGTACATATAAATTGTTGTTCCAATTTGATTTATTGTATAAATAAAAACTAAACATTTTTGAAGAAATAATTTTAACCAGGTTGCTCTTATAATTTTTCATAAGTATTTAAATCGAACATCTGTGTTGAGGTAATTTTTCATCTCTTGATTTTAATAAATGAGTTTCATGATATATGAGAAGATTAATTTTCGATTTTTTGTAAGCAATAGAATAATTTGAAAATAATACAAGCAGTTATGTATTATTTCATGCCAAAATAAATGCCTGTGTATTATTCTGCTGTAAATTATGTTTAAATATGAATTATTATTTCTGTAATGAAGCTTCTATCAAATCTTTATCATCATATTTTACAAATGTATATTTATAATATTGAAAATTTAAAATGTGTACATTTGAATGTCAATACAAATTGTTCAGCATTATTTCATGTCCAAACAAATACTTATGTTTTATTTTGCAATCAATTATAATATATTTAATATGATTCGTTACTTCTGCAATTAAATTTATACCATGTCATTATTATGATTATTTTTCAAATGTGAGCTTACGATATTGAAAATTTAAAATGTGTATTATTCTAAATTAGTACAAAAAGAATATTAGAGTGTACTTAAGCTTCGAAGTTTTTACGTAAAATATTTACATTAATTCAATAATTTGAATAATGGTGACACTTGTGATCGTTTCAGTAGTGTTTATTAGCATTAAGTAGATGTGTAATTTTTTTTTTAGTTGATAATATTTCTGAGACTCCAACAAGATGATAAAAACTTTTTGAAAAGAACGATATCACTGTTCTATTTAAAAGAAGAAATATATTTTAATTAAAATTTTTATTTTTTGGCATTTTATTGAAAAATGTAAATATTTCTTTCGCTCTTAAATTAGCACCTGGTGACGACAATTGTATACAACGCTCATTAAAATACATCGATTAACCGGTAATAAACATGCAAAAGTGTAAATCACCGGGTCATCAAGAAGCGAGTGTGAAATTGTTAGAACACTCTTTTTTTATATACATGAGAAAAATCAATCTCTATAAATTTATACAAAAGGAATTTTATGAAATAAATGTTCTTTTATTTTGAGCCACAATCTCCGTGATATTTTCCACGTAAAGATATTAGCTGCCCAATTTTGAATATATTTCAATTAAAGGTGATTGAGATATTATTGAAAATAATTTTAATTTTACTAACATATATTTGAAAAGAATAATAAACGGAAATCTGAATTAATATAAATATGGCTGAAATACTATATCGTTAAAGTTAATCGCCATATTTTTAATGAGTCAAAAACAAAGGCGTAGAAATCGTGATCAGAAAAAGGATGATAGTATTTTATATAGAACACTTAAAATAAATAGAAATGTCTGCAAATGTATTAACATACATAGTTTTATATTCACAAAGTATTCTCGTTTCAAAATTTAAAAAAATAATAATAAATATCATATAGCACGAAACCTAATAAGATCGAATAATTCGAAGCATTTTTTTCCTCGAAAAACAAAACTTGCATATATTCACGCCTTGAAATAAAATTTGTTTCCGTGTAGAAATACAAGATGGGATCTTTTTCTAAAAATCTGAAAAATCTTTCTTGCATCCGCATGAGAATGATCTTGCGAATGCAAGAAATAAATTTGGCATCTCTACCAGTGCAGCCTTGATATTCATATGATATCAGAATGGGTATTGATTTCATAATTCCATTAAATAATTATGAGCATTTGTTTAATGTATTTTTTTTTATTTTCTGTTGCTTATCTGAATATAAGGTATTAAAAATAGTTTAATAAGTATACATACATTTTTATTTTTTAAAAAAACTAATTTAATATTTTTTAAAAATTTTAACAGTTTAAAAATAGTTTAAATTTAAAAATGAAATTCATACAGCTCTAAAAATAAATTAATTTAATATTTTTTTAAATTTACTAATTTAAAAAATAGTTTAAAATTTAAATTATATTTCAGACATTTTTTAAAATAAATTAATTTAATAATTTTTTGTAGATTTTAAAATTAAGGAAACTACTATTTTGGAAAATTGCAACATAAATAATAAATGGAAAGATAAAACTGCATAAATGAAAAAGATGTGTGGGGTTTTCTCAGTCAGTACAATATGTTCTATATGCAAATATCACTTAATTAAAGTTGAGAAACACACTGAGAACAGATTATCATATTCAAACATTGCACTGCCAGCTTTTAATTTGCGAGTGGGCGAATAATGTAATCTTTCTTATAATTCTGTCCACTCTCAATACCATCGGGTGACCTATGAGAGAGTAATAAAGCCATTCTCAACTTAATAATAATAAAATGATGACAGATCATCCAGCCATTCTCAGCATGGATCAACAACAACAACAACAACAAAAAAAAAACGTTGGCAGACCATCATAATTGACTTTAAAGTACTGAAAATAGAGGTCATCTGTTATCACCTGTGAGAAAGTGATAAAAGAGAATCTCAAATAAAAAAAAAAAAAAAAAAAAAAAACGATGGTTGGCAGATCTACATATTTGAATTTAGAGTTGTGAAAGTAAAGGACATCTGTTATCGCAAAATCAAGGGGAAAAAATAAAGAAGTTTGTAAGATATTTGTTTTCACTCAGAAAACAATCGCAGAAAATTTCTAAGATTTAAAACAGTTCATTAGACGCAGTCTTCTCTGTTATAAGATCAGTGATCTAGCTTCGTTGTTATCCGAAAGAACTGAAGTACAATAAATTCGAAAAAGAATCCAAGCACAATGAAGAGAATTTCGCGAAAGCGAATGGTTAAAAGAGATTTAATGCCTGTGGTGCGTCGTTAGGAGTTTGTTCAAACTATAAGAATAAAGTATAAGAAGTTTGAACAAAGTATAAGAAGCTTACAATAAAAAGAGCATAACCAACGTCCTGTGGGATAATCTTATGGAAGGAAATACAAGGATATTTCATTTAAAAAGGCCTTATACATTGTTTTTTCAACAAGCAGTCAGAGTGTCGTTAGACAGACTTTCTAATTGAAATTCTCAAAAAATTGTGTCTAGACCGGCCTAAAAAACTAAAAAATAATAAAAGCCGAGGTAATGAGAAAGGAGAAGGTACAGTGCAAAAGAACTGCAGGTTTTCCACAGTACAATTTTAGCGACTGAGCCCCCTGGAAATTGCAGACAGAAGAGGCCATTAAAAAACAACCTGAATAAGTTCACCTGGAAACATTTATGAGCACTTTCTGATTCTGCTTAGGTGCTCGAAGTTTAATAAAAAAAATTCAAAAGAATGCTGCATTTTTTAAAGTAAGAGGATCTTTCTCCATATTGCAGTATCGAGCAAACACCTGACGAAAGAATGAAGTTCTTTGCATGGATCCAATGAGAAAAAGGCTTCCCCAATTCAAAGAGAAAACCTTACTCTGTGAAGTGGATTTTTCTTCGAATTTCCTATTATAAGGCACCTCGCTGGAGCATTTTGAGAGACTACAATACAATCTCAGGCAGTTTGGAAATTGATGGAGTACTTAGGGACTCTTCTAGAAACTGAGAAAGAAATAACACACCTCAATAACTGAGGGTCCTTGCCCAGTGTTTCCGCATAAAGCATGGTATCAAGGGACTTCAGTATGAACTAAAGTCCAAAATGCAAATGCGCCAAATTAATGAATAATGAAGTCACACAATACCCAGAAACAAAGATTATCTTTAGTAGTCTATAGGCGAGTTAGCCAGCGAACTGACGAGCGTTAGAACCAGCGAACTGACGAGGCCCTAAAAATGCATCTGATCTCAATAAGTACATCTAGTATCATTTGTGGAAGTTTTCGTCATCTGTTGTGTGTGCGAAGTTTTATATAAGATTTAAATGAATGTTGGTCATAAAATTAAGAGTGCCAACCTTCACATTCTATCTCGAGCAAAGACGCAATAAGGAATCAAGCATTTCTTAAGTATAAAGAGAAAAAAATGAATGCTCTGGAACAAAGAGAAAGACTATTCTCTTTAAGGCGGCCTCTTCCATCGAATTCTACTTTACAAGCCACATTTCGAAACCGTATTAATCACTTTTTTAAATAAATAATAAATGGAATTTGAAATATTCAGGTGCATTTGGGGCCTCTTTCAATAATTGAGAAAAGCATGCAATACCTCAATTACGTAAAATGCTAAAATTGCTAACTGGGCTTTGCTTCTGAGCAAGGTTGCGAGGGACTTGAGAGT
Source organism: Argiope bruennichi (assembly GCF_947563725.1). Taxonomy (NCBI): domain Eukaryota; kingdom Metazoa; phylum Arthropoda; class Arachnida; order Araneae; family Araneidae; genus Argiope; species Argiope bruennichi. The sequence continues at coordinate 3,533,820 of NC_079152.1, forward strand.
TAACTAAATTAGAATCAGAGTCCCTTCTGGCAATTATTACATGAACGTACTGTACCACGTTCAGTATTTTTACTCATAGAACTTTTGACTTTTAACACATCAAAAGACGAAATCTGCTGATAATACATATTGATAACTGAAAGATCATGCAATCTACGTCTATCTGCTTGCCTGTCAAATCGATATATAAACAGGCAATGACTTAACAATATCTTTATATGCAGCACTTGGTATTTCTGTAAGACCTTTGGATGTACCTGTACTTGACTCAATGTTGCAAGAAGACCCAATACTTTCGCTATCTGCAGTGTCAAGATTTGAGTCCTAAATTTCTGTGTGAGCATTCTGCTGCATATGGTTTTTTAATGTATTCATTGGAAATCCAGACAACCCCTCCAAACTCTTTCATGGATATCGAATTCTTTAAATAAGTAAAACATTGAGACTGATAATTCTCAAATTTGGATCCTAACAGACAGCAAAAGCTCAATGTAAAAAAGACTGACCACACATTCTAAACAAGTTGGACCAATGCATTATCTCCAAATTAACTACATTTGCAAGGACCTGATCAGGGAGCATACCATGGATCCCTTCTCATGTGGGCATCCACGAACATGATATTGCTGAAGCAAGGAAGGCCAAGGAAGAAAGTCCCAATCCTTTACTCTTCTAGACTGCAGGGCTTAGAGATCCATGCCTTGTTTAAACTAAGAACTAAATCAAAATGGAAGATTCCCCCAAAGCATGACTGGTATGCCGGGAGTTGTCCAGAGTTGTCTCTGCCGTGCACTAGTCCAAGGAGCGCTCAAACGCACTTATCCAGACTAAGGTCTGACCATATAAAAAGGACTTTTCTTCATCAGAGTTGAAAACATCTATACACATTGCCACTGATGGGCACATACTTCCCCTCCCCATATAATTGACTCTATTGGCACCTCTGTGAGAAAGCTGGTGAATGACGTAAAGTCAGTTTACAATCTTATAGTTCGAAACATTCTCTTGGACTTTTTTTCGATTGGTTTTCAATCCAAAGAGGAGGAGAAATAGCAAAATATCTGTTCCTGATCTGGTATTCTGATTTGCTGCCCATCAGCTCACCTCTCATCTTTATAAAATAGCCTTCCAACACTTAGAGGGGAAGATGCTGGAAGACCTTGTCACTCATGTTCTAATCAAGATAGATGATGCATTATTTAATTAAATAAGCAGTTTTCATAGCTTCAAATGATTTCTATCATTTAGCTTTTAAAATAAAAGAAATGACATATTCATTTTCTTTTTTCACGTGGGAAGACGGAACTGGAAACCAAATTAATTATTTTGTTATCTAATTATATGGTTTTCAATTCGTTTCGTCAAATATTTTCCCAGTAGTGCAGCTGAACTTTATTCTGAGTAAACGTATTTGCAGATTAATAAAAATACTTTCGTCAATTTTGAGGAAACAACATTATTAAATTATCTGCAAAAAATAAAAATATTACCGAAAGAACAGATTCATCGTGCCCAGGCAGACTTTTGAAATATCAACTAACGGTCCGAAGATGCATCGTGGCGGGGGATGCCGCTGGGCGGAATGGGTGAAGTACGTCGGGAGTTTAACTCCTGTCAGGGCTACCCTAGGCGTGAAGGCCATTCCATTATGCCCAGCTAAGGTCTACAGGCATTGGCGCTATGCCAGATGTCTACCTTTGATGATCCAGTCTTAGGACACTGAATCTGACCATTTTCTCCATCTACGAGCCTATGTTTAAGCATCTAAAATATTTCGGTTTTGTTCTGGATCCTGAAATACTGAGCAACAATCATATAAATCATTTTGTGTTGAGAGCTAAGAGACGCCTCAACATTCTAAAATATATCTCCGGAGCTGAATGTGGTGGTAACACTACTACTCTCAGAAGCATCTATATTTCTCTTATTCGGCATATCCTGGAATATGGATATCCAATATATTGTTGTGCTTCAGATTAAAACTTGCAGAAATTTAGACGAGTCAAGCTTAGTGCTTCTCGAATCATCAATGACCTATGGAATTCTTGCCCCAATGGCATGGTTAAATAATACAATACGCTTTGTAGCCAGTAGTCTTCGGTCACGAAATAGAACCTCCGCTTTCCGAATTTGGAGTAACAATCAAAGACTCAAAAGAAACAGTCCATTTAGTCAAGTACTAACAAGCAGCATTGTCTCTTGTTTTGTGAAACAACATCACTTGATGCAGTGTTTCGATCCATCTGATGGTCTTGCTGGTGTATTTTACCATACTGACTACCTGTTCAAGTGAACAGATAAATCATCTAGAAATTTATCTAAGGCAACTGACTCTTGAGAGAAATAATCATATTCCAAGAGACGCAGTTCAAATACATACGGAAGGTAATAAAAATAAAAATCTAGTGGAATCTACACCAAATCTCAAGATGAAGAGTTAAAAATCTAGAAGAGTAATCCCGAGTTCTGATCTGTTTTTGTTAGAGAGATTATTGCCGTCAATGAAGGACTAGAATTGCTCAATTCATTCACTTATAAAAATAAAATCTGGATTCTGTTAGATAATAGAAGTTCAGCTCAACACTTCACCAACTGGCGTAGTGTGAGATACAATGTGGCAGTGAATACACTCAGAAATCTAAAATCTCGTTCCTTGTGTCATCAGAATCACCTACAATGGATAACCTCACACAGTGGCATCATGTGTAATGAGATTGTGAGTACCGTGGGAAAGTGATGCCTTTGTGCCTATTTACATTCTTACCTGCGTAGATATTTTCTCGAGAGCTAAAAGCCAGAATAAAGCCATTTCGATTGTTCCACCGGTACGTCACTGGTCATGAAGTGGGTCTCTGTCTCTTGAGTGCAGGAAGAAGGAGCCGACTACTCTTACTCTCTGTCTTAGTGGCCATCTTAGAACTTTAAAATTATATGAGGGTTCTAAGCAAGGCTTGAAATCTTCCCCAATTATTTTAGGGAAGATACTTCAGCTGATTGCATTCTTATTTGTCTGAGCGGCTCCAGCTAGGGTCTTATTGACAGTCCATTGTACGTGTTTGACTTCTTCATGATGGACAATTTCATAGACTTAATATAGCTCTGCTGTCCATTTGGATGTGCAACAATACCAACAATCGAATCGCAACAAAAAATCGAAAGAAAAAACTTGTTGGTGGAGAAACACTTGAGCAGCATTCGGAGAGTACATTTTTAAAATACTATCATTCAGTTTCCAATACTATAATCAGTGATTTGACTTCTTCTAAAATTTTGGAATCGACAAAAAAAAAAAAAAAAAAAAAAGACGCTGTATTTATTTTTTAAGAAATTATTAAAATACAGATTGTTCAGCCTATTACAGAATTTTGAAGTTATGGAATAAAGGTTTGCAGAATCCAGCAAAATGTTTTTTAAATAGCCATTTTGGCTGAGAAATACTTGTCCAGCGCTCGAGTCTTTCCTTTAAGAACATGTGTTTAAGGATTCATAATTCAGCTTCAATTATCCTGTCGTACGACTTCTATTCTGCATGGATTGCGAAAAAAAAAGCAAAGAATTCTACTGATGGCATGAAAAATAATTACATGCACAGATTCACTGGAACCATATAGGCTATTGAAATATTGACTAAGAATATAATGAATCAGAGCAAAAAATTAAAAAAAAACATTACTAAGTCTTTACTTTACAAAAAAAAATGTCCAGTATTTTAATCATGAACATTTTGAAGATCAATCATTCAGTTTCTTATATCCTGAGATTTGAATTGATTTCTTCTTAAATTTTGAAAGCGACATGCTATATTCCAACAGGCATTGCAGAAAAGCTACTGGAAGGTGCATCGATCTTCTGGAAAATATTTAAAAATACAGATTAAATGGACCCATATAGACGTTGAAATATGGGTTAAGTAAAGATTCAGAAGAATCGAGGCAAGAAAAGAAAAAAAAAAAAAAAAGGCCCTTGATCCGCGTTCGGACCATGTATCGTTTTCTTAAATTTTGGAAGTCACATGAAATATTCAAACTTATTGCAAAAAAAAAAAAAAAAAAAAAAAAAAAGCTATTTGAAATAGAATTTATCTGCTGAGCAATGGATCACTGCTTTAACGAATTCCTGAAGGTTAATTAGGCCTCTTTTGAACAAACATCGACTTCATATTGTTGCGTTTTTCATTAATAGTAGTGTAGTATTAATAATAATAAAAACTATTATTCATTTAATTAATAGCGTAATCACTTAGGAAAAAAATGTCCTCAATATACATTAAAAGTGATTTGGAATTATGAAATCAATCGAATTTGAGATTTAGTATAAGACTGCGCAATAGGATGAAAAATTAAATATATTAAACGATTTATAGACATCCGAAAATACATTTTTGTATTTTCATCTTTAAAATTGTAGTTTCATTCATTGACATCTATAACACGAAAATAAAAATATTTTATTTCCAGTTGGAAAAATGAAATTCGAAAGAATGGATATGAGGTTTTAATATTTCAAGATATAACTGAAAGTAGGATTATAAAGCTCTGAACATTTTAAAAGAATATACGTATAAAAAAAGAAAACCATTGTAATATTTAAAAGAAAATTCTAAGATGTAGTTTAAGTTAAAAATTTTTTGCTTTGTTTTCTTGGTGTTTTTCTTTATTTCTTTCAAATGTTTTGGCTTAAATCTTGAAAAAAATTTTCTCAATAACACTTCTTGTGGATTAATAAATATCACTTATAATTTAGAGATTTCCAATTAAAAATGAAAAAAAAAAACTATTTTAAAGTAATCCCATATACCATAAAATTTGTAAACACCATAGATAGGTATTCAAGGAATCCGTTAAATAACGCCTGCTCTAATATACAATTCTTCAGCAATATATTATTTTAAGATCAAAGATATTTTAAGATTAGATTAAATGAATTGAAACTTATTTATAACTGATAAAGTTTAATTGAAAGGGCTTCTGAGATAAATCTTCTTGATGGCAAAAATCGGGAGAAAAAGAAAAATCTAAAAAAAAAGTCCTGCATAACTTAGTTTATTCAAGTGATTTAATATTATAATGTATTAATAAATTAAAGTTCTACCACTCCAGAATAATTGTTTTATAGAGCTTGGTTTTGAAAAAACTTTAAAAAATAACACCATTTGTTGGAGTCTCATTCTTTTAAAGATCATTTTCCTTTTTAAATTAAGTGGACACGTTTCGAAAATCTTTTAATGAATTTGTCAAACGAGTGATTGAAAAAGATCGATCGAAGAATATTTGTTTTCTGTCGGAATTTTTTAAAAAGATTTCATACTCTTGAAAAGAAATGTTAACGAAAAGTTTAAAAAAGTTTCGAAGGATAATTGCTTATTAAATTTAAATAAATAAAATAACACTTTTTGGATTTTGAGTTATTAATCTGAAAATAATATTTTAAAGTAATACGATAAAATTTATAAACACCACTAAAAATTTATTAAAAGATATTTGCATATAAATGAAATAAATTAAATTTATAATTTATATAAATACACACATATGTATATAATAATAACTTTCAAATAAATTCTTTCAAGGAGAAACAAAGAATGTTTCAAACTTATAATATAATATATTTCACAGATTTGTTTTAATAAATTGAAACTTTTATCTCATGCAAAAATTTATAATTAGATGACCTCTTATTGAAATAGTTTTGATTTTATTTGTTTTCATCAATTATATGTTATTTTCATGTATATTTATAAAATTCATATTTGAAAAAGGGGATGAAAAATTTAAAAAAAAATAGAAAATAGAAAAAAAAAAAATAAAAAAAATTGAAAAGAAAAGAATGGATATAAAAAATAAGAAACAAAAGAAAAAAGTGAAGAAAAGAAAAAGAAAAAATATACAAAAAATATAAAAAATTGTTAAAAAAATGGAAAAAAATTTAAAATAATGAAAAAAAATTAAGAAAAAAGGAAGAAAAATCCCCATTAATTGTGCATGCTGTATATTATATAGAGTAACAATTTTATATATTATTGTTTATCAGCCGACAAAGCAAAGTTTTTGTAATTTTTCTATTGCCATATAAAATGTGAAATGTTATACATGATATATATATTTTGTCATCGTGTAATTGTCAAAAATCTTGACAACTGAATGTTTCAAACATAGAAAAAAATATATATAACACATTTGTTTTAAAAAATTGAAAATATTTTCTCACGCAGAAAATTTATAATTAGATGATTTGTTGTTCAAGTAGTTTGTGATTTTATTTGTTTTCATCAAATGTTTGTTATTTCCATGTTTTTTCATTAAATTTATATTTGTAAAAGGGGATTAAAAAATAGAAAATAGGAAAAAAATGATGAAAAAATATATAATAAAATATAAAAAAGAAAAAAAAATTAGAAAAGAAAAAACATAGATAGAAAAAAAGAAAAAAAAAAGAAAATGAAAGAAAAATATGAAAAAAATAAGAAAATATAGAAAATTACAAAAAATAAAATATAAAAAAAATGTTAAAAAAAGAAAAAAAAAATTAAATAAAAAAAATAAGTAAAAAATCCTCTTTAATTGTGCTTGCTGTATATTATATAGAATTACAATTTTATATATAATTGTTTATCAGCTGTCCAAGCAAAGTTTTTGTAATATTTCTTTCGTTACATAAATGTGTAATTTATACACTATATATATATATATATATATATAGTCATCAGGTAATTTTCAAACATCTTGACAACTGTAACGTCAATGTCCACGTTGTATGAAATTATAAGAAATTTTATTTTTCTCTCTGAATTTCTAATTTAAAAAATTGTTTCTCTTATTCTATTTGAAAATAATATCTTTTTATATATTTTTTTTCATTTTAATTAAGCATTATTGTAAGGCTACAAAATTATAAATACTTTTTAAAATAATAGGTTAATATTTAAATTCGTTAAGTTCCTAATTATGATTAGAATTTAAAAAGGGAATATCATTAAACGATAAGAAATTATTTGAGCAACCTGGTATTCTTAAGTGTATTGATGTTTTGCTTCATTATAAATTTTTATTATATAGTTTCTCATTAAAATACAAATTATAAGTAAAGGAATTATTTTATGCACTGCAATAATGAAATTCACAATTAATTAATTATCACAGTTCTGTAAACGCACATCTTGGGTATGCTTTCAGATAGTATTTACTTATAACTGTAATAAATACGTAAATTATTTTAAAAAATTAAGTTTTGCCATTAGGTATTTTGGATTGATTTGTTGTTGGCGTAAACTGAAATCTACAGAGATTTGAAACTTGTCTGAAATCTAAATAATCTTTCTTTCTAAATTGTAATATGGTTCATACGTTTCAATAAAATATTTTGACATCTTTGAGAGACTATCAGCTAATTTTAAAAATCTTCTTAAAAACGGATTTGTAAGATTAATTCCAAACTCTGTTCACTGCAAAATTTTGTAGATAATAAATGAAATTATTATTGCAATAGAGCATTTTTGTTCAATTATTAAGACTGAGACAACGTGAAAATTTTTTCCTTTTATGAGCTTTAGGTATTGTTTCTGAATGTGATAACTTTCCTAGTGCCACTATAGTGTAGTAAACGGTTGTAAATATTTACGCATTTGCATTGAATGGATAAAATGCATACAAAGTAACTTGGAAACATCTCTAAAGTAGCCGGGCACATCGGTAGTCTCCACAAAAAATATTCACTCTATTTCGATAAAGATAAGCGATTAAGAAATGAGAGATGAATGCACGCGTATTGTTTTAATTAGGTATGTGTAGACTCTCACTTAAGAGCGAAATAAAGTGCGTTAGATTTCTTAATTGAATCTTTTCTTTTTCCATCTAAAGGGCCCCTTGTCAGAATATCCAATAAAGCACGAAGAATAGCTCCACCATTCATATTGTTTTATAAAGCTATAGCGTTCCGGACTTTTAATCATTAAACTGATCATAAATGAACTAAATATTTTTTCTGTAATTCGTCAGAAAGAATTATCTATGAAATTGTTTTTTTAATTTATAAATACCTGTCATCAAATAATGCAATGGAAATTTGGTCCAGGTGTAGATTAAATGTAACAAATAAGAAAGTTTAACAATTATTTCTTTCATGTTATTTGATTATTAAAATTTGCTAACGTTTTGCCTTTATAATTGAAATGTCTGATTTTAGTATTTCTAAAGAATTTAACTAGTCATGAGCATTAAAGTTTACTTGATAGTGAATTTGATTAAACTGAAATAGTTGTTCTTAATTGCAGAAATATTTCAAGATTATTTCTTGATTCAATCAGAATTAATTTGCATTCAGTTTTTTTAAGTGATTTAGTGGCCGGTGATTTAAGTTTTCTGCTATCTAATTTTTGTTTACAAAAAAAGAAAAAAATAGAGAAATAATTTTTTTTTCACATTTATTTAAAAAAAATTTTGTGTCTTCGACATTAAAAATAAAAATATAGTTTCTATATGTGATCAAGGAATGCATAAAAAACAGGTAGGAAAGGGGATGTTTTCGATATTCAATAGAAAGACATTCCAGTTTAGAGGACCTACGTTAGTACGTTTTCTGATGATACAAGTTTTTCAATATATTTATCACTCTGGTTTGATGTGTTTTTTTCTGTTTGGCTTTAATGTTGTGATGTTGAGCAGTGTATTCTTTTGAATCTACATGTATGTGTTTAATGGGTCTGCAGCATACTTTTCATATGATATATGGTTAAGTTAGATTCTATAGTAGTTTAAAGGTATTTGTCAAGATACCTGAGTTACTGCCTGCCGTATCTTGTCATAGTCAGAAAATTAATTTTTCTGTTCAAGATATTTGCATTTCTATCTCGTAAGCTGGGACATTATTAATGGCGCTTTATTGCTTGCGTTTCTACTTGTGAGAGTTCATTTTTTCTAAGTTTCAATTACATTCATAAGTCAGGGAGATATTAACCTGAGAAAGAAATACATTCCCCGTATTACCCTACATCTGCAAATTGTATCTTATGAGGTTGTTGCCTGAGAAAATAACATTTTTGATGAAATTTAGGTTGTCAAGTTCAAAAGAAACTGTGTGGTTAAAATTCGAGGTATGCTTCCTTTTTCGGACTGTTGTAGAGAAAGATTTCTATGTATGAATGTAGAACGAAACCAATAATTCTGACGTACGTGATGTCTTCTTGGCTTTGAAAAAGAGATGTAGGAACGTTGTATGACTGGTGGTGTTAATTTTTTTCGAAATGAAGATAAGAAATTTCTGTTGCTAAGAGTGGAACATTCAAATTTGTCAAGTTGTTAGAGTAGACCAAAACTGTTACTTCCAAGCAGGATTATTCTTTCGGCCAAAAAATGAATGCAGAATCGGAATTCACTTAATTCTATTTTTTAATATAACTTTACTTCTTGGGTACGAAAAATTAACGAATAATAATATTGCTAGATTTTTCAGTCGGCTCATTTTGACTATAATTTTCCACTTTTGAAATAAAAAAAAATAAAAAAAAATAAAAAAAAAATCCTCTTCGAGAATAAAAATCATCAGAATATTCAAAAATCAAACTAACGTAATAAATGGAAGCCTTCTTAGTGTAAAAAAAAAAAAAAAATTATAATGGTCTACATATCCCACTGGCTTCAGCATTGCAGGGACAAATACAGATCCAATGGACATTTATGTATTTTTGAAACTTGGCAATGTAAAGGGTCCGGAAAATTACAGCAAGAAGTTAAAAAAGCTCTATCTTGGCGAAGAAAAATACTCGATCGTTCCAACCATTGTAAGGATATATTGTGACGATTCTGTGTTTCAATTTCGAATTTCCTATTGTGTGACTTGTTTTCTGCTTCAATTTGAAATGCACGTAAAGAATGCAAATATTCGTGCCAAAGAAAAAAATATATATCGTATACTAGAAAAAATTATTCCACCAGAAGCTGACACATGCGATGGATTCATGTAGGCTTTTAAAATCTGGAGTAAAAAAATTGTAAAAACAAACATTGCAAAAAAAAAAAAAAAAAAAAAAAATTCGTTCCAGGAAGCAACTGGGCAATTGTTCCAACCTGTAAAATATCTGTATTATGATGAGTTTTTTAATGATTTTTGAACTCCTGGAACATAAGATATGCAAATATAAATAGTAAAAAAAATAATATTCGTATTATACTCGCAATAGACTCAGCATTGATCGCCTGGGTACTGATAACAAATACATATTTAACGTATTCATTCAGAGCTCTTAAAATCTGGATTAAGTGAGTTGTCCGAGAATAATTGCAATAAAAAATCCTTAACGGATAACAGTATAGGATTGTTGGAAATATTGCAAAAACTATGATGTGCATTAAAATCCTTCAGTTTGGAATATACTGTTCTATACTCACAATTCTGAATGATTTTTGAGTTTGTCTTACCGACTGCAAGTAATCACAGTAAAAATAAATAAATAAAAAAACCACTTTTGCTACCGGATGCAATATTTATCGTTTGAGAAGTACTTGCAAATACAAATTTCACACACCTATGCAGAATTTTAAAATCTGCAGGAAATAAAAAGTCAATAAAGAAATCGGAATCGGGAAAGAAAAAAAAACTTCGTGCGGAAGGCGATTGCTTCAACCATTGCGAGGTATAAGAGTGACGATTAACTGATCCGTGACAGATACTTGAATGGCCCGTCATGCTAAAACGTTCGTGTCCCAAGCTATTGCAAATAGAGGAGCACTATAAGTGACCATTGAATTCGAGAAAGTGACTGCAGCATAACGGTGTTTGGCTGTAAATCATTTGTTTCTTTATTGGAGATTATAATTGCCTTCTTGGTAGATGAGCCCTTAGTAAATCAGTTTGTTTGAATGGGGCAGTTTGTTTTCATGTAATGTCTGAGGATGTGGATGCTGGAAATGTGTTCGATGAAAAAGTTTAAGGATGTGTAAAGCTTGGGTAAGCCATATAGGATTGCCAGAAAAGATCTGGGATGAAAGAGTCAGTTAATTTTCACGAGGTGTTGGAGGATGTAGATGTTGCAAAGGATTTTGAGAAATAAGTTTAGGGATGTGTAAGGCCTCGGTTATTGACATATAGGATTGGTTGAAAAGATCTCAGATGATTGGGTCAGTTTGCTTTCGTGTAATGTTGGGGGATGTTGGAGATGTGTTCGATGGATAAGTTTAAGAATGTCTAAGGCTTCGATTATTGTCATGTAGGATTGCCTGAAAAGATCAGGGATGAATGGGTCAGTTCATTTTCTTGTGGTGTTGGAGGATGTGGATGTTATTCAGGATTTTGAGGAATAAGTTTAAGGATGTGTAAGGCTTCGGTTACTGACATATAGGATTGGCTGCAAATATCTGGGATGAATGAGTCAGTTTGTTTTCGTATGATGTTGGACAAGATTTAGAGGAATAGGTATAAGAATCTTTTAGGCGTCGGTTATTGACATATAGAATTGACTGAAATGGACCTAGGATAAATGGATCAGTTTGTTTTCCTGTGATGTTGGAATATGTGTATGTTGGACAGGATTTTGAGGAATATGTTTAAGGATGTGTAAGGCTTCGATTATTGCGATGTAGGATTGGTTGAAAAGATCTGGGATAAAGGGGACTGTTTATTTTCATGTAGTATTGGAGGATGTGGAAATTGGGCAGGATTTTCACGAATAAGTTTAAAGATGTGTAAGGCTTCAGTTATTGACATAGAGGATTGGCTGCAAATATCTGGGATGAATGAATCAGTTTGTATTCAAATGATGTTGGATGAGATTCGGAGGAATAAGTATAAGGATGTTTTATGCTTTGATTATTGACATATAGGATTGGCTGAAAAAATCCTGGGATATATGTGTCTGTCAATTTTCATGAGATGTTGGTGGATTTATATGTTGGAGATGACTTAGAGGAAAGCATTTAAGGATATATAAGGCTTTCCCTCTTGACATATAGAAATGACTGAAAAGATCCTAGGGTGAATGGGTCGGTTTGTTTTCCTACAATGTTAGAGGATGTGGATGTTGGTGATGCGCTGGAGGAATAATTATATGGAAGGGTAAGAGTTTTTTCTTATACCATGTAGGATTAGCCGAAAGATCTTGAGGGTGAGTGGCAGTAATTTGAAATCAAGAACATTTTGTTTTCACAGTAATACTTTCATTAAAATTTGTTTCTTCAACGAAAGTGCTTAGTAATTTTTTTTTTTCATTTTTTCGACTTGCGATTTCTGTATCACTTTCAATACTATAGAATTCTTTTATTCAGTATTTAAAATTTTTTTTTCTCAAGGGGATATCGCAAGAGCTTTCAGAATTTTGATATTATAAGTTTCTTTAATACTTCAAAAGTTTTTGATTGGATCTGATTTGTGGTTTCTGTTCATTCGTTCTGTATGGAAATAGCTGTTATCATTTAGTAAGGAAATGATTGGCTTAGAATGTGTTGTTATAAGCAGTTTGATGAGAAAGTAGTTCTTTGACATTAGTTTTGATGTAATGTGACCTTAGAGAGATGAATCTTCCAGGACAATCCAATTTTAACCTATGGAACTGAAGTTAAATATGAGATGTAATTTCAATATTTGTGCGAAAATTCAGTCTTAAAATCAGAAATTTTTTATCATTATACAAACTTTAATTATACTAGAGTATATATGTTTAATTTTAAATTTTAAAAAATTCAATACCTTAAACATTGTTTTTTAATATCTTTAATTTTTATCTTGAGAATTTTTGAACTGTGACAAAATGAAAGTTATTAAAATATATTTTTTTGTCCCTCTAAAATGATAGGTTCATAACAATTCAAAAGTTCCACTCTCGATAAGAACTAAAACATTTTTTCCCGTTATAGATTAAAGTGGAGTTCTGAATTGAAATATTTTGTTGTTGCTTATCATAATATTTTTGGTATTATATAAATTTCACTGCGTCATATTTAAATCTGTGAGAATCAATATTTGAAATTAAAATATTTTAGGATTGGAACATCAAGAGAAATGTAAAGTTCGACTGTTCTATTTGTATGTTCAAAATATCTATAAGAATTTCAACAAATAAATGGAACTTTTAGAATAGATATAGAAATTCGGGTATGATTTATTGTCACTTTTAATATCAATGTTATTAGAACAAAATATTCAACAAGAAATTTTTAATAGAATCCTACGGCAATATAATTGACTTCGAATAAATTTATTTATTAAAAAAATTATCTCATATCAATGCAAATTATCTTTATATTTTAACAAAATTCTAAATCAATGCAAGATGAATAGTGAAAATGAATGGCATTTAAATTCTTAAAATTATCTTAATCCTCCTTTATTATCAGGTTAATTCAGATCTTTGGTTTGCAAAATACACTTGAAAGAATAGGTCACAATTTAATATTTTAAATGGTACTGAATTTCTTTTTTGTTAAAACCACGTTGTCATTTATTATTCAAGTATTAAAAAAATAACGAATCATTAACTTTATTGTGTATTTGGTAGAATTTTGTTTACTGATGTTTCAGCGAGCCCAACAAGTTGATAATTTTAACAAAATAAGTATTGACTGTGAAATTAAAACCAATTTCTTATCCATGTTTGATAAAAAAAAATACACACACAACTAACATCCAGGAAGTAATTTAAGAATTTAAGCTCTATTACACTCGAAAAATGCTTCGCAAATTAAGAACATATCCTTTAACTTACAAAATCATCACAAAATGTAAGTGGTCACAGAATAATATTGACATCTATCATTTTTGTTCTTTGCCTCTAAAATTTAATTTTATTAAATAGCATATATTTTTACCTCAACTGAAATTATTTGAGAAATGGAAATTAAAACTGAAAGGATCAATCTTTGAATTACTTAAGGGAAGATTTCAAAAAATTAGTGTTACTAAATTTACTTTATGTATACAATTTGAGCCATTTTTTTTTCTATTACAAAAGGGCGAATTCAGAATTTATTTATAGCGACCTGCAAGACAGAGTTTAGGAAATTTCACCTTATCAAGGGGTTTATCAATTAACTTCGAAACATAAAATAATTTATTGCCGTTGGTTTTTAGAATATTTCAGTCAAAAGATTTCCCGTGTTATAGATGAGTGAATGATACCCATATGTTTTAAATTATAAAAAAGGCTCCTATTTCTTTTAAAACTAAATAGCAAAAAATACTCATCAAAGAAATGCTTGCTTATTAAATTTGCGATGCAGCTTAGGACGTACTTTTTTTTTTATTGGAATTTGCATCGTTTCGAAGTCTTTGTGGAATATTCGGACCAAATGACTCTGAGCTCAAGCGTATGACATTTTATTTTCTGTGTAATAACTAACTTCTATACATTTAAAAATTCGAGAACAAGTTCCTCTTCTTCTAGATTCTGACTGAAATTTCTTTTTAATTAAATAAATCTTATAATTATTTTCATGAGACCAATGCGTTCTTAGTAATATTTGACACTATAAGGAATGCTTAATCTAATGCATTTCGAACAATAAGAGACAACTTCCATGTCTTAAAAAATCACAAATTTTTACCGTGTTCAAATGAGCTGGGAATTGAAGGTATGATTTTGTTCTTTATTAACACAAAATTAATGATACTTCAGTGCCGTAACTTTACCTTTTTAGCATTGATTTCTTAAATGCATTATCGGATCTAGATTCTGAACTATGTTATATGTAAGTTAAATTTGGAAGAATGCTATTATTAAATGTCATTATCCAATCTCTTCATTTGCTCATGCATTCCATTTCAATCGACTCTTCACAAAAAATGAATTATAAGAGAGTGAAAATTTACTTCCCTCGAAATTTGTAATAATCATTCGAAAAGGACTTTCATTGTTTAAGGAAACTTTATAGATTAATAAAGTATACTTCTCTCATTTAATAAATAAAGAATTCAGTACCAATGAAAACTTCTTCCAGATTTTTACACGAAATATTGTCGTATCCATTGCACCTGCATCGTTCAATAACGCTAGATTTGTCCCAATAACTGTCTGTTTGGTGATTGAAATTTCACAATATCTCATTTATCGCATGCTTCTGGCACTTACAACAGCATTTAGATTTTGATTTTTGTCGAATTATATATATAGTAAATTGATCCAATTTCTCAGAAAATTTAGTAACAGATGTAGATGAGCAATTTATAAAGTAAAATGGAAATTCTGCACTCGTAATTTGAAAGTTTCTTAGAAATCTTAATATACACTGAGGAAAGTGAAAGATTAAATTTAAAACAAAATCATTTAAACTTGATCTTATACTAAATAAACATTTCGAACTGATAAGACTATGTAAAATTCGATGCATGATCATGTGGCTTGAAATGATACAGACTTTATGCTGTTATGCATGGCAATGAAACGTAATGCTGAATTAATTATGATTGTAGACGCGTTAAAAATAATATTTACCGGTTCATTTAGCAAACAATGTCAGCATATATCAGATAAAAGCTCTTACAATTGAAGAAATAATTTTTGTAATTTGGTTTCATGCGGGTGAAAAATAATATGCGAAAGCATAACGTGGTACTAATTTTTTACAAAAATATTTTTTATGCTTTAGTTTTTGTATATCACAGTTTTCTTGAACAGTGCACTCATTTAAACTGGTTTTTAAATGGATCTTTAAAAGAAGTGACAAAAGCTTCAATACATAATCTATTAAGATTAGTTTACTGTTTCAGGGTATAGTATTAATATGCCAAGTATTCATTTCGCATAGAGTTTGGGTTCATTGGGAACATTTATAAATATCGTGCGCCTTTCTAACCCATTAGGATTAAATAATAATTCAAAAAAAATATATGGCAAAAATATTTTTTTGAAATTTAATGACAGAATACAAATGATACCTATATTTGTAAACCTGTAAAATGCCACAAAATTTCATTGACAGTGTTTTCAAAATAATTATAAATGGAAATAATACAAAGAGAAAAATTTGAAACGCTATGAATTTCGACCTTAACCGAATAATCAGTAGTTCTTAAAAAATGTGCGCAACAAGGAGAAACTAACTACTGAGAAATTTATAATTTAATAGCTGCAGAGGTATTTCAATTAGATGGAACTTGAAAGAATCGGTTTGAAAATTGTGTTTTTGCTTAGAACATCAATTTTTACGAATCATTTTTAGTATGCATAAATAAAGCTTAATTTTGTCAAATATCACTTCATATTAAACATTATTATTTTATTTATTTCTACATTTTCTAAAGATAAAAGTTTGTTTATCTGTGGGTGTATTGACGCTCAAGAAACAAAACTATTCGACTTTGAACTCTACAACTGACATATATAATCTATGGATGGAGGGAATGTGCACATCGGAGGACTTTTTTAAAAATGAAATTATTATTTAAATGAATGAAAAATTAAACGAAATTTTAGTGTCTTGATGGTATAACTTTCAAAACTATTACAGCGAAAAAATGATTGCTTTATCATCATAAAATTGAAAAAAAAATATATAATTTTTTTATAGTCCGTATTATTTTGGCTTCGGAAGAAACATATCAATCCTCAGCTTATACGCATCCGGAAACGTAATGTAATAAATTTGTAATAATTTTTTTCGATCCGCCTTTGTTTTAAAAAATATTGCATGTCACACAGAATTGAATTAAAACAAAAGTGAAATTAACTGAAAGCGTAACATTAATCGACGGCATTGAAACTCTTAGTTAGCTCTGTATTATGTAAAAAATGCCGCCTACAATTAATAGATTCGAATTAAAGTAAAGATATCATAATTAAATCTCCTATTTTGAATCAGCATTTCAAACTAGCTTACATGACTAATATAAAGCTATTTTGCACACTTCTCCATCGACTCATATGATAATCGTTGAATGCCTTCAGCATTACCTGGTAAGAAGCAGCAGCATTTTTACTCGCAATACGATCATGGTTAACGAAAATTGTTTTTTGTCTAGAAATTGAATAGGCTTCTTTAATTCTCTTTTCGCAAGGTGTTTCAAAAGTTTATATATTTCTCGGCATTAAGTCTAATTAAGGATAATTTATGACTATTACATTCAGTAAAATACGTGAAAGGAACAAAACTTTATAAAATTATATCCTTTATATGCAATAGTCTGATGTTGTTATAAAATGTGTCCCAATTTTTAAGCATATGAAGGTAGACCCCCTCCTTCTCCGTTGCATAACATCAGAATTATTACTGTTTTTTATATAATATGTCAAATATCGAAGAGTTTGCCAAACTCTAAAGCAAGTCACGGTTTTTCTGTAAAAAAGCAACAAAAAGTTATCTAATTACAACAATATATATATTATTCGGAATACATTGCACTTTAGTGCAATAACGATTTTTCATCTGATTCCATCTGGTCGGACAACATGCGTGAGCTGAAGTTGTTTCCTGCCCGCCATTGCGGAATCTGTGTGTCCGTTCCTTAGATGTGTCGCGTCCATTGGATTCTCTGATGGAGCCTCAGGAGTTGAAAACCACTTCAGCAGAAAGGTGTGACAATGGTAACAAAGGAGTGTAGTTCTCAAAACTGTACATGTGCAGTGTTTCTTACTGCTTGAAAACATCAATATTGCATTTACAAGGTAATTTATAATTTTTTTAAATTTTAACAAATTTTTCAAACATTAACTGCTTTCAATATTGTCAAGCAATTAAGAAACGATTTATTTTAAGAATAGAAAATCTTGTTGTAAATGCAGGGAATGGTTCGAACAATGCAGTGCATGTCAATGTTACGTAAATGCAAAAGATGCATCAGAAAAATTCTTACATTTGTGTAATTTTTACCCTATTTTTATCACTAAACAGCATCTGAATTGCATGACTAACAATATTGACAAGTGGTATGCAGCACAGCATGCGATGGGTCAAAAATCTCATACTAAGCGGAATCGATTAGAAACCTTTGGAGTATTTGAAATAAGTGTTAAAAGGATGTTTTGTCTCAAAATTATACAAAATAAGCTATACACTGTAAAATCGTCTTCAAATTTTTTTATTCAAACTTCTGCTGTAATTTTTTTCATTTACATAATTCACTGCAGAACATAAATCTTTAAAATTGACATTAAAATAGGAATCTTTAAAACTGAAGGAAAGTATTATAATGTTTCAATTAAAAATTAAATTGTATGCATAATTTATATTTCTGATGCCATAATGTATACGAGAATTGAAAGCCATTTCTTATTTTTGATGAAATTTCTACTTATACATTAAATCAAGATTATTCTGCCTATTTAAATGTTTGCGTAAAAATGTTGAATTCAAATTTGACGCATATCGGCATCATTCCATTTATTCACTTATAAGTAACATTCCATTCCATTGAAAGAAATTATCTTAAAATTGTCCATAAAATAAAATGTATCGTTCGATGAACAAAACATTTTTTTTTTTGATAAAAAATAAACGTCAGTTGTTTTAGCTCATAACTTGTTTAAATGACTTAGCGTGTTAAATGAACAAAAAAAAAAAAAAAAAAGAATTATTTACGAATAAATCATTGAAAAAATTCCTAAATTATGCCTTATTACTGGTTTAGAATACCTGATATACTTTCATAAATATGATAAATGTGATACATTTTTAAAAATGGGTTTTGATAAATTCGATTTAATAGAAATTAAACCCGAAGGAAAAATCTTCGGACTATTTGAAATTTGTAAATTTGTTTAGTAATAAGTTAGATATTCTGTATTTAACTTATGTATATAAACTATTTGGGGATCTTTATTTTGTGTAATAATTTCAGTAGGTTTCATTTTTTTAGATTTATAAATTTTGTATGATTTTTGTAGTTTGTACAAGCCAATTTCAAGATTTTATTTGTTTATCATTATATTTACGACATACCTTTTAAAAGTTTTTAAGCTCAGTCGTTTATTTTTTGCCATAAGAACTTGGTCCCTTTCTAGTATTCTTAGGGGAGAACTAACCACGAATCAAGTTCATATGAAATATCAATAAGAGAATCGTCTTTGTATAATTATTTTGCTTTTACTCAGAAGATGCATCAAAATATATTCCAAATAATTTAAGAAAGTCTCAAAATAAGTCTTTTTCAAGATCTCAGAACATTAGTTGAAATGCTAATTCAAAAAGTGCATTTTTTTAAAAATATTATGTGCGGCGTATTATTATTTACGGAGCGTAAAATAGTGTAATTATAGCAATCTTTATTATATGGTATGTACTAAGTAGAAAAACAAATCAAGATAAGTGTGAATGGGACATCGGAGTTAAGGCCAGCAAGAAGACCAAATTCTTAAATAAGTTACTTCTGTTTATATAACCTTAAGCAACCCACTCACCGAATATGTCAAATATTCATTTTCTAACGGATTTTTGAATACCAGTTTTTTTAACACTTCTCTTCACATAAAAGCTTGTGTGACCGAACTAGTTTTTAGTAAAAAAAAAAGAAGAAAACGTTTTCAGCAAAATTTTGGAAAAATCTAAGAAATATATATTCGTATCATTTAATACGATTAGGGTTATAGAACTTTTTTTTTTAAACATTGTATAATTCCGAAAATTTTAATTATTCTAACAGTTACTCTCCTTAGAAAATTATCATAACAAGTTGATGTAGTCTTAAATATTTTGCTCCATATTTTTAGATTTAAAAATTTACTTTAATATCATTGATTTAGGAATAAAAGATTTTCCGTTGCTTGTGTAAGTAGAGGTGGTTTTCTAATGCCAAATATGAACATCCGGATTTTGGGCAATGGGTTGTTATAACGTGTTTTTTTATAAAGAAAACGTTGGACTCTTTCAAAAATATTTTTGTTCCATGTTTCAATGGAATTTATTACCTAATATCTCAAGCATTTTAATGTGTTGAATAACTTTTTTCATTCAAATAATCGGATCTTTTTTCTGCGTGATTTGTTGGAATTCCCGAGATTGTGAAAGCGTTGGGTTGCATTTGCCCGTCATCAGATTCGTACCATTGTCCTGCATCATGGACAGCTCATGGAAAATTATGAGGTACAACGGCTCGTCATGTCTCCTTCCTACAAGAAAATAGCATAAAACAACACGCTTTTAGTATGTGCGAATTATGAATTTAATGTGTACGATAATGTTTTTTTATCAGTAAATATAATACAAGAAACCGAGGGTCATAATAGAGCTGAATTACCGAATAAATGATATGCCTGCTTTAAGGTTGTTCTCACACATGCATTAACTCGTCACATAAACTAAAAGAAGCAATCTCTAGAAATGTTCAAGAAATGCATTTTTACAGTTTAATCTTACTTGAAACAACGAAATACTCAAATAGTATGAAGAAGACACCGTGAAATTTCTAAAAATAGAGTATGAAATATTCGATCCAAGAGGATTAAGATTGAAAATTTCTCTCAATAAATGAATTGTTGAAATATAGCGATTATTGCTCTGAAAATCCGTTTAGGTATAAGAATCCGTTCCAGGTATGATTTAGAAAATAAAAAAATGAAACAGGATGAATTATAAGAAGTAAAGAGATGTAGAAAATCCTATGGTAGCTTTAAAAAGTAACAAAGAGATATATAATATTTTGCTTGCATTGTCTGGAAGAAAGTATCCGAGTTATAAAGAATCTTAGTAAATTTTCTTCACAGAAGAGTACATTCTCCTTCTGCGGAAGAAAAAAGAACAATTATTTAGAGACCATATTATCTTGGGAACTCCTTGACTTAGACTTTAGGAGCGAAGAACCAGCACAAGAAATAAAAATGATGCAAATTTGTGTATCTTTTATTTAAGATCCTTGCTTTGAATGATGCTGTGCAAAAGTACTGGAGCGACGAGCATATAAAAGTCTCCGAAGACTAACCAGAAATATCAAAGAACACACAAGATGCTTCGGAACAGACAGTGCTCGAAGATAATATTGGGCAGATAATATCTCACGCCGTAAACTTAGTGGTAGATGATGGCAGAGAACATACAGACTTTTGACTGGCGAGGTGCGAAATGCTCCTAAGCTGATTCTCAAAGCAGAATGATGTATAGTATCAAGTCTACGTAGAACCGTAGGACGAGCAGAACCATACACCATACTTCCGTAATCTATACGGGATAAAGTCACTGCTTGATAAATTCTGAAGTTCGATCTGCTCCCAAAGTGGTTCTGGACAGTACCTTGAGAATGTTTAATGACCTGTCGCACTTCTTCCGTAGATGTAGGACATGTGGAAGGAGAGTGAGCTTATGGTCAAATATTACCCCCTAAAACTTTATTTCATTTACCACAGGGATGGTAGCCTTACGAATCTGAACTTTGGGATCTAAATGAATACCCTGTTTCCTACAAAAATGTAAGCATTTACATTTTTCTGGTCAAATCTTATGTCCATTTTCATTTCACCAATCTACAAGTTTGTTTACAGCAACCTGCAGTTGTCGCTGTATCAGGTGCATATTGCTACCTTGGCAAGAGATCTATAGCGTATAATGTGCCTTGAATAGATGGAGGTAAACCATTAATTATTTGGCTAAAATGGGCAATAAAAAGAGTAACACTAAGAATGCTCCCTGCGGAACACCTTCAGTTTGAATAAAATTATTTGAATAGACGTTACCCATGCGAACTTTAAACGTTCGACAAGATAAAAACAAACGTTCGACAAGCTTTAGATTTAATCTAAAACCAAAGTTAAAAAGTGTTGAACGTATGCCGTGACGCCACGTACGGTCGTACGCTTTCTCTATATCAAAAAAAAAATGATACAAGGTGATTTCTTCTCACAAATGCATTGCGGATTTGCGTTTCAAGAAGGACGAGGTTGTCAACAGTAGACTGCCCTCTACGGAAACCACTCTGCAATTGAGAGATGCATCCTTGTTTTTCTAATTCAAAAGTAAGACGAGAATTGACCATACATTCTAAGGTTTTACAAAGACAGCGCGTCAAAGCTATTGGTCGGTAGTTCAGAGGATTGGATGGATCTTTGCCAAGTTTTAGGTTCGGGATAACAATAGCTTCGCATCATTGTAAGGGGTACTTGTGCTCTGTCCAGATTCTGTTCAGTAACAATAACAGGTTGGAAAGGGAAGTAGTATTCAAATGACGGATCATATTGCATGTAATTCCATCTGGCCCTGGACTGGTATCATGAGATTTTGATAACGGCTTTTCGAGTTCAAACATTTTAAATTTACAGTTGTATGAAAACTTGCGGCGGTCTTTAAAATGCAAAGGCAACCGTTCCGCGGGATTCTTAATCGCCATAAACTCAGGACTATAAGATTCTATTGCGGAAACTTGTGCGAATGCTTGGCCCTGAAAATTGGCTACTTTTAATGGGGCAGAATGTATCACACTTCCTGTATTTAAAATCAGGAATGGAAGGTTCGCAATAAATACCATTAGCAGCCTTTACTTTTTTCCAGAACTGTTTGCTGGAGGTCATGATGTAATAGACGATACGAATTTAATCCAGGAGTCCATCTGACTCTGACGACGAATGCGACGAGTTAGCGCTTTGGCTCTTTTAAAATCAATGAGATTTTCAGTTGTCGGGTACCTCCGAAAAATGTTCGACAATTTTTTCTGCTGCTTCGCGACAAGTCTCATTCCACCACGGTCTGCAAAGTTTTCTGAGACGTGGGGAGGTCTTTGGAATGGTGGCATTTGCAGCGTTTATAATGGTGTCAATAACAAGTTGCATTGCTTCCGTGATGTCGTAAGTACTGATTATGGTCTCTGTGATATCTGTCAATTGTGTGAAAGTATCCCAGTCTGCCCGCTAGAATAGAAAACGCAGAGGACAGGGAGTCACACCGCCACTATCAGCATGGGAGACAATAATAGGGAAATGATCACTGTTATGTAGATCTTTGCTGACTGCAAAGTTCAACGGCGGCAAGAGTTCAGGAGAGCACATGGCTAGATTAAGGCTATGGAATCTATGGGTGGGTTCATGGAAGTACGTCTTCTCATCATTATTGAGCAAACAGGGACAATTATTAGTAATAAATTGTTCTATCTGTTGCCCATGAGAATTTGTACTGCCCTCACCCCATAACGTACTATGGCCGTTAAAATATCCAAGTATAATAAATGGCGAAGGGAGTTGGTCCACAAGGTTATCAAGATCTTGTTGACGAATGACATCATGAGGCGGTAAGTAAATGCAGCAGACTGTGACAAAATTTCGTGTGTGAACTTGAACAGCCACAGCCTGCAGAGAAGTGTGTAATAGGAGTGGTGTGCTCGGATATGAATTCGACGTGAAAATACAAACTCCACCAGAAGGATGAGATGCTGTTTCTGCATCTTTACGAGCACAGTTATAACCGCGTATTTTGATGGGGATATTAGGTGTCAAGAAGGTCTCCTGAACATCAAAGCAGATATAATGAAAGTTGCTAAGGATGGTGTTTATGTCATTCAATTGGGATCGAAGGCCACGGCAATTCCATAAAAGGAAGGTACCTATTAAGAAACTTTTGCTTCAAGTGAAGGATTGAGAACTGTGTTGGGAAGTTGCGAAATATCGGAACTCATTTTAAGTTCTTCATCCTCTTCTTAAAATTTATGAAGTGCGATTAAGACTACACGTTTGCAAGCGCCATCAAAAATGGACGTTAAGTCTTTGTGGACTGAACCACAAAGACTGTGGTTCAGTCCTGTGGACTGTGGAGAGTTCCAAAGCAACCGAATTGCGTAAGGTTGATTTTCTAAGTTTTGGTCTAATATCCTGTGGATAAACACCACGTTTTGAAAGTTGTAGTTTTAAATGCTTTCCAGATTTCGATTTGTTTCTATTAGGTTTATCAGGTTTCAAGAATTCAATTTCATTGTTTGTGGAATGTTCTGTTTCTGAATCATTGACTTTGTAAGTATTTTTGTGTGGGTGACAGATTTAACACAATTTGGACAAAAACAATCTACACAAAACTGTTTCTGTACCATAGAAGTATAAGTTAAACCAGGCGTAGGTGTTTGAGCTAGAACTTTACGTCTAGCTTCAAGATAAGTTATGTTTTCTTTGAATTTGAGAGTGGTTATTTGTTTCTCGAGTGTCTAAGTTTGCAAAGTCTCGAAAAGGAAGCATGATCTTCCCCACAATTGACGCACTTTTCTGGCGCAGGGCACTCCTGGTTTTCATGACCTTTTTCAGCACATCGGGCGCAAGTTACTGTCCCGTGGCAATTAACTTTGGAGTGGCCGAAACATTGACATTGGAAACGTCTCAAGGGATTAGGAATATATGCTGTAACAGGCAATTTCAGATAGCCGGTATATATCAATTCAGGCAGTTTAGGCGAATGGAATGTGAGGATGAGATGTTTCGCATAAATGAGTTGCCCATCCCGCCGAAGGGTTATGCGGCATACATATGAGGTCATTTCTAAGAATTGAAAGTTTTACATTTTGGGTTTAAGCGCTTTAAATGACTAGTTGAAGTGTAAATAGAATGCATATGCCTGCTGCGTAGGAATTCTTATACCCGCTGGCATGTTTCAAACATTTATTACGGATCAGGAAAATGAATTTCAAATGAGTTAGGTGATAATTCATTTAATATTGAGCATCATATCTGAGGAACTTTCATTCATTTTAATTTAAAAGTTTCCATTTAATTGTTTTCCAAAGAACCAAACCCTAAACTGTAGTAGTTTTCGTAATTTTTTATTCGAAATAAACCGAGTTAATCGAAGAAGTTTAACTGAGTGCCCAGCCCAAAAATGATCTGTCCGTGCGGACCTTTCTGAAGCTTGACATTGAATGGAGAGCTTTTGCGATTTTGCGAAGATCAGGTGAGGAGTCGATTGTGTCTACCAAGACTAAATCGTACAAGACGTGAAAACACATGTCGTTGCTGACTTCTTTCTAGAATATTGGACTTCGAGGAGGATAAAACTGTGACATTTTTCATAGACGGCACAGAAATACGAAATGAAAACACATGCTTCTATTGCACATTTAAAAATGGCATTAAAACACTGGAATAGACAGGAAAACCGGAAAAATGCCAGAAAATGTTTGATGCCAAAGCAACTGAAAAAAAACATTTACTCTAGATAATGGGAAATTAAAATAAGGACAGACAGCTTCTCGAGTTTATTGATGGAATAAGATCCCTTAGCCCCTCCGAGAGATTCAATCACGTTTCATCCAAAACCCAAATGTTCTCTTTAGGTGGATAAAAGCACATATTGGGCGTTACGGCGATGATGGAATCAAGACTCTCGCCATCATCGAAGATAGATCTGTGAAAACTCTAAATCCTGGCGGTCAACTTAACAATTGTTTAAGGAAATCTATAATCATTGTTTATAGAAATAGTTTTGAAGAAACGGTAAAACATTTGGTTCAGTGGAAACTCGGGCTGATTTGTTTTTGAAATCTTGAAAATTGTCAAACTCTCCTGAGATCCTCAGAAATTTGAAAAGTACAAAAAATAATATATAGCAAAAGAATGTCTGGTACTTCCATATGTTTCCCTTGGTGGTTCTATGTGGTAAAATTTTCCCGTTTATTCCTGCGAAAAACGAATCTACAATGGAAACCGTCACAAACATTTCAAAAAATTTAGGTGACGTGAGTATAAATAACTTTGGTTTTGAAAACAGCTATTGATTCTCCCATATTGAATATGTTTCTTAAAAAAATGTTTTAAAAAACGCAGTTTATAAATTTAGTGTCATCATCATGGAACATGAAGTTTAGTTTTGTACAAAATCTGTTCTTTGAAATAAGAAGATCAATTTGACAAGTGTTAACAATCTTTTAGAATCAAGTTTGCGATATTAAGCTTGAAAAAAATCTAAAATTTAAAAAAGGTCAAAAGCTAAGAAATCTTATGAGAAGAATTTAAAATAATTACCAAAAGTAGAAGTTCTTTTATCAAACAATCACAGTATCATCAGATGCTGGATAATTAAAGAAGGGATTAATTCAAGAAATGTACAGTTTGAGATATATATGATATAAATTCAGAAAACAAGATATTTCGGAGCTGTAAATTAGCAAGAGCAATGGTAGCAATTGAAAAGAGGCGTCAGAAGAAAGAACTGAACAGAAGGTAAAGTTAAATGAAGATTTGATGATAATACGAAATTGATAATCGTGAAAGTAAATGAACGTAATAAAGTAGTATATACTGGTGCGCAAAACTTAAGCAACAATTTAAATTTTAAGCAGTTAGCATGAAAATGCAGAAAAGGGGTTATTGTGATTAGTACAAAGAACACGCAATTCAGTAGAAAGATGATGCATATGCAAATATCAGGAACATAAGGGTATCAGCGACGTGAATGTGCTCAAAATACGTACAGTTGGAGCAAACAGCTGAAGATTACATGGAAAGGAATATATTCGCTACAAGTGCAAATGAGTTCTTTCGTGAAATATGGCGAGACGAAATCACCTGGACGACTTTACACGTGGAAGAATGTTTGTAAAGCAAGAGGAGGGGAGCAGTTAGACCAGTATATCTGAAAAGTTCGGAATCAACAAAAGTGTCATTTCGCTTGGAAGTGTGTGCTTGGTACAACCTAGAAAAAGTACCACCCTAGAAAAACAACTACAGTGGATGGCTTTTATATCGTCATGCATGCGAAAAGATCCCGATACCAGTCAGCAAGCCCCACTGCTCAGCAAGTGTGTACAGAATCAGGGAGACAAATGTCGCGGTTTACTATGGCCAGTCGCCTTTACAGAGGTGGCCTATTCGTCCACCGCCCTGAAAGCTGCATCCCTTTGAAAGTTGGCCATCCGTGACACCGCTCAGAGTGGTGTTAGGAGTGCAAAAACTGGAAATCTCATCCATGGAGTCATGTCCTCCTTATGGATGAGAGTCGTTTCAGTACCACAAATGATTCTCAACGCCAATTCATTTAGAGGTAGGTCGGAAAATGCTTTCATTCGAATAACATCACTGAAAGAGACCTCTAAGGTGGTCATGGAAATTGTCGTCGATGAGGCATTGTGCTGAACAGGTGTTCTGAACTCTAAGTTTTAGACAAAAGTTCTGTAATCGGAGATCGCTATTGAAAGAAGGTGATCCTTCCCCATGTATGTCTGCTCTGACGTGCTATTAGACCACACTCCTTTTTCATGCATGACAATGCACGGTCACACCATACTGCTGATGTTCAGCGGCTACTGCAGAGTAAAGATATCACACGAATGTATTGGCCAGCCTTTTCTCCTCATTTAAATCTCATAGAACATGTATGGGATGTTTTGGGAACATGCCTTGCTGCAAGATTCCATCCTCCAGGAACATCCAACAACTGAAACAGAGGCTGATTGAGGAATGGGCACTCTTACCTGAAGAACTGCTGGACAATCTGGTGCTGAGTATGGAGAGACGGTGCAAAGCAATCATTGCAATAAGGGTTTGGCATATCTCATATCACGAGATATCTGCTTGTTTTTCTTCCTCTTGGATAGACAATCACTTACTATATCCATTGTATTCATTTCTGCACCTACACTTTCGTCATCGTTTAAGTACAAAATGCTGTCTCTCATTTTTGAATTCTTTGTCTCACAGATGATTTTTCGTTTATTAATGGCAAAAAAGCACCTTTTGCTTAAGTTTTGCACACCAGTGCAAAAGAAAGTATGTTCAGCATTTAAAACCCCACGAAGACTCCAAAACGATATGAAAACTATATAGCCTGTATTTAAATAATATTAATATTTTATATAAATATTTGAAGATGGACTCAACATTTACTTTAACATTTAAAAATAAATATAAATCATTCAGCAGCAATGATTTTATATAGTATTTAAATGGATTTTATTTCAATGTGTTAGAGAATTTGCAAAGAATTGGTAATAACGTTTAAGCAATAATCTGGGAGTGTGTTACACTCGGTGTAGAAACTTGAAGATCTTTGTTAAGAAATGACGATATTTGATATTTTTGATGGGTATTTTTTGTTGTTGTTATTGAGAGAAAGTTATAATTGATTTTCTTTCAGTATTAGTGTTGCCTGTATTCCATTTCATGTGTTTTGTACTAAAATTTCTAATGTTAAATATAGAAAGATTTATAATGGTCATCTATTCTGCCATTATTAAGAGGATTCATATTCTATACATCAATTATTATGGAAGTAATTAAAAACATTACTGGAAGGGTAAAGCGATGAAAATATTTCTTAAAATTAATATCAATCTAGTTTGTTAAATATGTAAAAAGATACACTGACTAGCAATAATAAATAGAAGTCATGGTTGATTCCAAACAATGGTTATTATTTTTTGCCTATTGTCTTCTAGCTTCGTTCCAAATATTTATTACCATTCTTTATAAATATAATTTAGAATCTTTACTATTATAACAGATTTCATTTTCGAATTACTTATGCTACAAGCATTCTTGAAGGCAAATCGAAAGCCCTTTCTCCTTTGAAGGAAAATTATTTTGTGAATGACGACATTTTATAAAATAGAATTGTTATAAATGGGTTTTGCATTAGCATGAAAATAAATGTTCTTTCAGAAGTTTTTTTTTGATTAATTTAAGTAAAATATGTATCTTTTTATTAAGACGTGCAACATTTTATTGCTATATTTTAAGACTATGTAATGTTTTGACTGTAAACTGAAGTGTTGCTAATATTCTGGACAAAATCATTAAATCACATTTCACCAATATGAAAAGAACTTATTCATATTTTCCTGAATGCATGCTTTGTTTTGCTGGAAAATATGCTTCTCTGAAAGTATGTGGCATGATATAAGGAGGTCGAGAAGTATAGCAGAAAAATGACTGATGTGAAAGATATGCAAATACATATTTAATTAAATTTTCTTAATTTAAATAAATGAAAATCAATTGCGCTTTTTTTCAATAAATTAAGCGAAAACAGAAGCCCCCAAAATTAGAACTGACTACATTTCATGATGAAGGTATGGGTTGATGAAGTGTAAAGGGATGACGAGATTCAGCGTTTCATCTAGACTCCTACTGAAAGAAATAGGACACAGGAAATTATAAACATTATCGTACCAACAAATGAAAATTATTCTAAGCCATGCAAAAGTGAAAAATTGTGTTTTGGCAAATATGGTTTGCTAATTGAGTGCTGCTTTGAAGATCTTCTAAAATTCATTTCAATCAATTCTACGGAATTCAAATGAAAATTATATACCTCTCGTATTCATAACAATATAGAAACATAGGTATTCTGGAATCAATTTGTTTGATGTCTGGCAAATATTAGATATTGTTTTCCCATTTCTTTGAGTCTTGTATAGTAAAAGACATTTTTAGTGAATTGCAAGGTAATCTTATTATTATTTCAAACGATGGCTCATTAAACACTGTTTATACTTAAAATCATAAACAATTTTAGCTCTTTCGGGAAACAGATAATATAAAGTGAAGAAAGAATTAATTTTGCAAAAACATAGTTTACAAACGAGAATAATAAGTTTAAATTTAAAAAATTCTCATTTTGCTGTATTTCCCTTCTCTACATTCTTATATTCAAGAGAAGGAGAGAAAGTGAAGAATGTTGGTTACTGAATTTTTTGTGAGAAATTTCATGCTAAAAAAAATATGAAATTCTCCTCAAAGTTTTGAAATCGATAAAAAAAAGCAATTTTTTGAAAAAATAATGCTTTATTTGATTCAAATCAAGAAATAAATCAGGATATCAGGAGTTAAGATTTATGGGCTTGATTTGCATTAAGAGAATTGGGACATCTGAAATAATCTGAGATGATAAAACAAACCAAACGATCGCTCAAAACCATTATTTGAAAATGATGCTGAGTGTAAGTACAATCAATTGTTGTGATTCGGAAAATTTCGCAGTTTATTATCGGTAACAAAGCAAAATACAAAGACCAGTTCTTTTTGACGGTGGTTTATAGTTCTCTTTTTTGTTTACAAAGGTAAATTAGAAATAATATCCTGCGAAATTAAATGTAGCAATATTCAGTATTTAATAGATACAGATAACGAAAACAAGATAATCGATTATATTGAATATTTCTTAGTACGCGTACGAATTCGAGTACTAATTTTTTCTGTAATATCCAAATACGTCATGAACAAATTATCGGCCAAAATATACTTCATATCAATAAGAAAACTATGAAAGATAATTTAATTCTCTTTGAGATGACTAAAATGTGCCAGACATTGAAATGTTGGCATGTTTAAATCGAACGTTTTACTGTGCGCATTTTGAGAAAACAGAAGACATGCATTGAACTGTAGTTTAGTTTTATATTAGACTCTTATGAAATCCGAGGAAATGATTTTGCTCCTCTATTAATATTGCTGTTTTTAGAAGATAATTCTATTGCTAATCGTTAAAGACAAAAAGTGCGGATATTAGAAATCTATTTCATAATAAATGTATTGAATAAAATGTAATAATTAGCTTTATGAAGACAATGATTCGAGCTAAAAACAAGACATACTTAGGCACATTACTTTTGACAGAAACGAAAGATATTCCATGAGAAAATTGATTCCTAACTGAAAAATTGTGTATTCGAAACACCGGAAGCTTAATTATATAGGGATTACACAATTTCAGACTGTTTTCGAAGATGGGCTTGGTGATATTATCATACAAAATATTAATAACAATTAGGAAATTCAAGTTTTTATTTACTTGAAACAATAGTTTCTAGGAAGAACTATACAAACAAATTTATATCCAGTGCAACGCTTCTTGTCGAACCGAGAAAACCCAAGCTTTAAATGAGTCTGGAAAAAATTCTATTCTTTCTAATGAAATTTTGTGATAAAGTAGAGTTATTTTCCTCTAATAAAAATGCTTTTGTTCAAAATGAAATACTAAAGATAAAGATGGTGGTTTAGAATTTCTATAAAAGGTAATTTGGGAATCGAGGAAATAACCTTTTTATACGTTGTAGATTTGTTTATAGCATCACTTTCAGCCCTTTCTCTTCGCGGTAGTTATAAATGACTTTTAGAGAGACTAAAGAGCAGTTTCTAGAAAGCTAAGAAAATTGCATCGTTCTCTTTACTTCAATAATTCTATGATCTGAAAGTGCAATATTTTTTTGGATTAAAAAAAGAACTGTAGAAATAATGGTCAGGATTTCTGTTCGATTTTATACAGAAATTTAATGATCATTTTCTCACAGCAAGAAAAAAAAAGAAGAAGTAGCTGATTCAAAAGCTATTATAAAACACCGCCTATAATTACTACACGCACAGTTAAAGAACAGAAGCCATTAAAAAACCATCAACGTAGATAACCAAGTTTGGATACTTCGGGTTCATTTGTTGCTCTTTTTGAATGCAATGAAAATATCATTGGGATACTGTTGTTATAAACAGATAAGAAAAAAAGTAAGAAATTCTGCTTTAAAAGAACCTCGGAGGAAACTCCAATGCTCTTGAAATTTTATTGATCGCACGTAGTGTGGCTGTTCAGTCCAATAATTTCCAAAATAGGTTGGTTGGAGTATCCAGCGGTGAAATATCCCAGATGGATAGTAACATCATTTTATTCAATTAATGAGAATTGCGAATAATTAGAATGAGTATATTTTTTAAATGTAATAATTAGTGTCTTGGATTCAAAATGATAATTGTATATGACACGTAGCATTTAAAATAACGCAGTTAAAATTCGAAAGCGAACAACTTTTTTAGTAAATAGTAACATTATTAGATCTAGTTGTCTGTGTGATAATTAATTGAAAATATTTCCTTTCTTAAGCATTTAAATATTTTTATTAATTGTCTGTCTCTTAGATTTTTCCTAGGAGATGTTTTTTAGGAAATATTAGAAGGTATTATACATTATTATTATCAATCATCATATCAAAGAGGACAGTAATATAAATATTTCATATATATAAGAGGATTATTAAGAACGGGGTTTGGTCATCCTTTTTAATTAATATTGTTGTTTTGAGAGGAATTGCCTTCTCTTATTAAAAGAAAAGCTAACCATTTATGAATAGATTCTGCTTCTGGAAATCTTGATTTATCTCGAGAATTTCTCACGTGAGAAATACAGAAGAGACATAGGAAATGAAGAAGACAGAAAAGAGGTACAAGTGGTCTGAGAGCTAAAAAATATCAATATTTTAAGGAAAACTGAGACATTTCTCAAATATTTTGACACTGAGCCATATCATGCACAATGCGAATTAAAATAAAGAAAAACAGTAAATATTTGAAGAATTATTAGTACAGTAGATATAAAAAAAAAACTTTTTTTCTTTGATATTGTTCAAGTTAGACTTTCAAGGAATCATTTTAGATCAAAAGTTACAGTTGCTTGTTTGAAAATTATAACCCGATTCCCAGTCAAAGATTTCCAAGATGTTTCTTTTATAACACCACATACACCTTAAGTTTGAAGATTTTATTAAAAAGTTACAGGCACATAGAGAACCACCAAAATTTTTTTACAAAAGGTAGTAAAAATATTTGCTTTTTTCTCCTCAATGCCGACTTTTTTCTATGTATACCAAAATCTTCAGAAATATCTTCTATGGGTCAGTATTCCTTTTTTCAGCGCCTTCTGTAAAACTTATAACAAATCTTTGAGACCTCAGAACTCTACAATAGAAGCAAATAAAACTACTCTCACTGGTCACTTATTGGTCATCTCTCACATCCTCTCCACATCAGCGTCACAGATCATTTGTAAAACGCCATCCTTCACTACAAAGCCTCCCGGATCTCTTTGAATTTTAAAGATCCAAAGGGAAATCTTATCTTTTAAGACTACATTTTAAGAGATTACTCCGAATAGTTTTTTTTTTGTTCTTTTCTCCGCAAAAGATTTTTGAGAAGTGCGTACAATTGTTTCTGATGATCCTATAACAGTTTATCCTGAAAGATAGGTCGTGAAAATAAAAGTAATATTCCCGAGTGTTTTAAAAAATCATTTGGTCTTAAAAGCTAAGATTCAAAATAAAATATGTAAATCCTTGAAAAGTTTCCCTGTTTATCGTCAGGGATTTCTAAAATGTGACTCTAGAAAAAAATTATAACCCATGTGTCAGCTGATCTACTCGACAAAATTTTCAAAAAGTTTCATTCATTGGTTGTATTGAAAGATCACTACATCGAAGTTTTGAATTTTGTTTCCTCGACAATATCAGAAATGTATCCTAATTTAAGACGTTTTTTTGATGACAGAAAACTTAACTCATAATATTAGAAAACTCTCGAATTAAAGGAAAGATAATTCGATGTTGAAAATATAAAGTTTTAATAAAAAATGATGTTTAAACTATATTATATACATCACAGATAAATGGAGGCAGCGAACTCCTCGAAATGGCAAACAAATTAAGTTAATTCAATGAACAAATAAAATTTTCTTCGGCAGTGAAAACAAAACTGAAAAATCTTTAGTTAGATTTTCTAGCATCTGATTTCAAGTATTTAAGAAACTTAAAATAAAGCACTTGCACTTTATTGAATCCATTATCATTTTTATACTTTTAAAGAAAAATAATTGTTTCGAAAAGCCATGCAAATCAATTTAATTGGATATGATTGGGTTGATCAAAGAATGCATTTATGTGATTTTTTTTTCTAAATGCTGTGTCCAAGAGACTATCATAAATTCTGATTTTCCTTATTCATTTTAAATAGAAGATTCCTGAACGAAAAAATTAGAATTCAAGCGAAGCTGTAGATAGTATCGATATCAGAAGAAGAATCATGCGATGAGCATCTAACAGAGAAACTTTTAAGAGACGATATACAAAAAGTCAAACCGTAACAGGTTAAGAAAGCTGAAACGCATATTAATATTTTAAACAATGGGAGCTTATGGATTTATGACAGTATTTGAAAAGCCAGAAATTAATAAAAAGCCATTAAATTGAAACAACAAAACTTTAAATGGTCAGCAGTCATTTGTTCTAAATTAGCCTTTTTCATTTTTAGAAATCTGGAATTTAAAAAATCAAATATGTTTCGAGCCCTATCATGAAAATGAGCATATGAAAAGAAGTTTTCCAGTGGCTCAAAGAACAATTAAATATCAAACGTTATCAGGCTTTTAGACCTGCAACAAAATTTCAGATGGTTTTGTTAAATATAAAAGTTTAAACAAATCTCTACACATTAAAACAGAATCTTATTTTTGGAATGATTTTTGAGATTTTATGTTGCTGCTGACTTTATGTCTCATATGAAGCTAATTCCTTCTGATATACAGTGGCTCTCAAAATTGTGTATACACTATACTCTTTCTTCTTTAATTTTATTCTTTTTGATCTTAAAATTCCTATTTATGGCTAATATTTATAAGAACGACAAAATATGCATTAATAAAAGTATTAGGCTAAAAAAGAAAACGGAGAAATCGATAATATTTTTATTACAGTAATTTTTATATCAAAGTTACAAATTCCAAAGTCACAAAATTGAGTATACACCTTATAAAATATGCGACTTGACTACTATTATTTATTTTCAAATGAATAAGTAAATCATTTTTGTTACTTTAATTGGCAATCATTGATTTCCAAGCGAAAACAAATGTTTTGGATATCATAATGAGCTCCAGAAATGAAACAAATGTTGAAATTCGGAAACTTGTTATTCGATTGCCTGAAGATGGTAAATATCTACGAGAAATTGCAAGGGGAATTCAACGCAGTCACGGATGCGTTCAAAAAATTATCCAGGAGTATAAAATGTATAGCCAAATTGTTAATAAACCTGGAAGAAGAAGAAAAGAAATCCTCAGTGTCACGACCAAGAGAAGAGTTATTCGAGAGGTAGCAAACAATCCTAAGGTGAATGCTACAAAAATTGCTACATTTACTTCAAGAACAATTGGAAAGGGTGTTTCTGCAGAAACAATTCGAAGAGTAATCTGAAAAGCAAATTATAATGGTCGCCTAGCCAGAACAAAACCATTCATTTCCAAAGTAAATAGAGAGAAAATAATTTAATTTGCTAAAAGTCATATTTCAAATCCTCCGGACTTCTGGAATCAAGTAATATTCAGTGACGAAGTAATTTCAATGTTTTGGTAGTGATGGTCGATGTTATGTTTGGAGAAAGTCCAATTCTGAACTTCCTCCTAAAAACACCAATGCTTCTGTCAAGCATGGAGGTAGTTCACTTCTTGTATGAGGCTGTATGTCAGCAAAAGGAGTGGGAAATTTAGTATTCATTGATGCAATCATGGACAAATTCAAATATTTGGATACATTGAAGAACAATTTAAAACAAAGCGCCCAGAATTTGGGTTTAGGGTCAAGTTTTCTGTTTCAACAAGATAATGACCCGAAGCATACAGCTGAAATAGTTAAGTTATGATTGTTGTATAATTGTAAATTGCAATTGCACTCCCCTCTTCAATCTCCAGATCTCAATGTGATTGAATTTTTGTGGGCACAATTAGGAAAATCAGTTCAAAAAACCAATATTAGGTGCAAGGAACACTTAAAAAGAGTACTACAAGAAGAATGGTCGAAAATATCCGGCGAAACAACTCAAATTCTAGTCAACTCAATGCCACACCGTTTACAAGCTGTTCTAAATGCAAAAGGATATGCAACAAAATATTAATTTAGCTTTTTCTCTTTTTGTTTAGAGATTTTGCTAGATGTATACTCAATTTTGTGACTTTGGAATTTGTAACTTTGACATAAAAATGACTGTAATAAAAATATTATTGATTCCTCCGTTTTGTTTTTTAGCCTAATATTTTTGTTAATATATATTTTGTCGTTCTTATAAATATTAGCCATAAATAGGAATGTTAAGTCCAAAAAGAATAAAATTAAAGAAGAAAGAGTATAGTGTATACTCAATTTTGGGAGGCACTGTATATAGAAATAATAGTAGTGAATTGTATATATCTGTGAAATAAAGCGTTAGTTATAGCAGCTGATGTGAAAGCATCTAAAGAATAGGCGAAGGAATTGAAATCAAGATACAAAATGACAGTTATATCCTCAGAGCATTTTCTGTGATTTGAATAAAATTTTGCGAAAAAGGACGAGCAAAAACCGCAAACCAAAAAGGTTTTGATTAAAGTTTATGAATATGAATCTAACTTTTATTTTAATGCTGTCATTATTAACATAAAACGTAAAATTATTGGGGAACACGAGAAATAATCGTTGCAGAGAAGAGGTGCAAATGTGCTTCATATTCGGTCGTGGGCCAGATTCGGTTCAGGGAGTCCCTACGATATTTTGACATATTGAAAATTCCTTGAAAAAAATGATTGGACTCAAATATATCTAATGTGTAATGTAGAGGTGAAAAACATTAAAGATTATTTCATTAAAGCTGATTTTGGGGATGCCAATCAACAAGAAATATGGCTGAACTGAATATAATTAGATGCTGAAACATCATAAAAAAAACTGAAAATATTGCAGATAGAAAATGTTCAAAAGAAATCATTGATTAAAAATTTTATGTGTGGGTTTGATCAAGTGAATTATCTTTCCAAGTACCAGCTTATATATACAAAGAAATATAAATATGAAACATTCTTCTGAAAAGAAAAAAATTGAGTAGGGAAAGTTTAATGTAGAAAATTATCTCTACTTTGACATTATTTCCTTTGTGAGCAACTGAGATATGTACATTTTCTTTTTTACAAAAAAAAGTATTTGTTTTCTTAAACATGGCAAGAGCTGTCTTAAGTTCTATACTTTATGCAGATTCTCTCCCTATTATGTCTGCGATGTCTTTGCACTTTTTCTTATTCAAGATTGATCTGAGATTTCGAAGTTTTCATCAGTATAAATATTTTATGTCACACAAATATTTATTGAGACCGATATTTATGTTTATTTACTAAGAATATATTAATTGGATTTAATATTTATTTTTTTAAAAGGGCCCTTGAAATATCTTATGAAAAATGTTTTAACCAAATTATTTTGAAATAAGTTTTTTATTTTAGATTCCTTGAGTGATTTCATTTAAATAGTAAAAGCATATAGAATTTCAGCTTTAATTTGACACTTAATTGCAATTGCAAAATATTTTGAAAAGGTAACTTTTTTGACACCCATTCTGTAGTTCGATTCACATTTGAAAATTTTGGAAAATTTGGAAATATAGTTGTGTGAATTGACAATTAAACTCTTGCATACTCATCAATACAAAACGCACTCAGGAAATCTTGTTGAAAAGATTCTTTGAAAAAGAGCTTTTTGTGTGATGTCAAGTATGGTGTTTTATTAACGTTTCAATTTTTAGAAACTTGAGAATTCGATAGAAATCCATAAAGTGAAGGGATGATTCTGCAATTTCTCTCAACTACAATTACGCTGATAGGAACATATGCTAAATGGCGGGGGGGGGGGGGCGTATATTAAACTGCATTTTGTAATTTGTCTTCTAATATTATTGTCTTTGTGCTGTTTTTAAATGCAATTCAGGAAGAAACGTGTAATTTATGTAGCAGAAATGTATAAAATCCTGGAAATCATTATTGGTTTGTATCACTTACTGCTTGCATTCATTCGGAAAATAATAGGCAAATTTTTAAACACGTTTAATGATGCATAAAAAAAACCCCCTCATAACTGCATATGGTTAAATCAAAAGATTTAAGAATACAATGATTAAATTAATGAATTCTTCTCAAAGAAAGTATTATTTGTTAAATTTTGTTTCTAATTAGTTACGACACTACAAAATGAATTTTATATTATTTTCTCACAATACTTGTTAAAGTATATATAGATTGAAAGAATATTGTTAATCTTTGAGATGATTATACTTCCAATAGCAAGGGAAAAATTATCATAACTATGAAAAGCCATGAAATTTTCAGTATATTGCAAGCAGCAATATTAAATTATAATTCGTAATTACTTCAGCATAAAATTGTTTAGAGGAAAATGCAAGTTACTTCGCATTCATGAATCCGAAATGATTCTTAAAAACCCTTTTAGCATGAAATGCATCTTTTAGAAGTTTTTTTTCTAACGATAGCCTTTTGAGAAACAGTAAATAAATCCCGTGGTAAAATACTAAAACTAGACTTTTTACTAGAAAAACTAAACATTTTCCAGATTCGAATATGGTTTTGTTATGATATTCTATCAAATCCTCTACCATGTCTCAAGAGATAATAAAATAAAAATAGATGTTTTTTTATTACTTTTTTTCTGAGAAAGAACTGTAACGAAGTGAATTTTCAATAGCCCTTAAATAATAGCGCTTGTCCTTTTATTATACTATTTGAATACAGCACTTAAATAATAGTTTTTCTATTAATTTTAGCTTTCAGTTAAATTAGAAGATAAAAATACTGTCTCTAGGGGTTTTTTTTTTACATGCTCAATTTTAATTAGATGAAATCTTGACACATCGGCACATGTTTTAGATTGTCGTGCTGTTACAGATAATAGATAATTCTGTAAACAAAAACTGAGCCTTTTAAAATGTGTTAGATGATCTCTATAGAATGTGCAGGGAATGTGAAAACATTTTAAGGGCCTTATTTATTTTTATACAGTTTTCTTTAGCTTAACTTAGTTCATGCTTCTGAAAAAAGGCATTCATTCTTTTACACACTTCCTAATGTGATATACAAAAGAAATTTCGCTCACTTGTTTTTTGCCAGTAACAATATACCATATTATTAATTTCAGAAATTAATCATCCTTTAAAATTTGATTAATTTAATTAATTCTGTTCCTCTAAGATTGGAATTTCTAGTGATTAATTTGAGAAAAACTACAGCCATGTTATTTATTATTAATAAAGAAATTAAAAAATAAAACATTTTTTTTAAAAATCTTTAATAGAAGAGGGATTTGAAAAATTGATTTTCGCTCAACTAAATTTATCGACTGAATCGAAATGAGCTCACTTGATCCAAATCAGAAGGTCTTATGCATTTTCAACTTAGGATGGGGATCATTTTTTAGTGGATGTTGCCGCCATAATAAAAAGAAGACTCTAATTATTCCCTCAATGTCCGTTGTTAAATTTGAATAAGTAGATCACATTTTAGATCGACAGATTTGAAAGATGTTTTGATATGATAACTTTGTCTTAAAAACTTGTTACGGAAAAATAATAGACAGGAAGATTCACTAATTGAGGGAATACATGTTAATTGCGTTGGTCATGGAAGATCATTGAAACCTGTTAATTTCTTTAATAGTAATAAATTGTAAGAAATGTTAACTATATAGTAATTTTATTAAATATTTTCCTTCTACTACAAAAACGACATTCAATAATCAATTTAATTCATACCAAACATTTTTCCCTTTCTACAAAAACAGCAGTTGATCAATTTTTTTAAAATTTATTACAAATAATTCCTCCCTATTTACAAAAATTGCAGTCAATAAATTTTGTAAAGCAAAGTAAATGAAAACGTGGTTATTGTTCCATCTATAATAAGAAAAATCCTTTTTATTCAAATTTGAAGGATTTATGTTTAGCTATTTAGATGCACTGCTTGCAAATTGATGAAATAAATTTTCCTTTTTTTTATTCAGGTCTATACTGGCATAAACAGAGATTATTTAAATCCATCTTTTTAATTCAGTGTTGCAGTATCCACATTGTGACACAATTAATGTATCTCAGTTTGGCTGCTCCATCAATATTTCTAATAAAAAGAGCTAATTCGTTTAAAAATGATATTTAACAATTCATCATCCCATGAAAAATATCTAGTTAAATAAACTAAATCGCAGGCTAAATGCAAAGTATCCAAAAAATATTGAAGTTGGAAAACATTTAGTTTCATCTTTTTTCCAATAAAAAGATTGGATAAACAATACAACCAAAACTTTACATTATTTTATAGCATCTTATAATTACTTTTATTACTTAATTTTATTTGTAATTTTATAATACTTTTATAAAGATATTATGAAGATGATTATAAGTGTTTTTCTAAATGTCTTTCTGTTTATTTTATTTTGTTTGTTGTTTTATAATAATATTAAGCACATTATTATTTTTATTATATATGCGTTTTCTTTGTATATTTATAATCATATGATGAAATATATTCTAAATATTTTTGTATTTCTTTTTTTTACATGTTTTAACTTTTTTTTTGAATTATTAAAATATAAGACGTGTCCAGATAGTAATATTCCTGTGAAATTAAAAGTAATAATACTCGGAAAAAAGGTAGCTAATGTTGAGCAATACATTTAATATGCTCATTGCAGTAATTAGATGCATGAGTCCAAAAACTGATGCCGCGGAGTCAGTCTTTGGATTTAAGCGTCGTAGAAAAATTATCGCGTTAATAAAGAATCAGTCTGTATTTGTATAAGTTCTAAGGATAAACCAGGTATCCATTCCTGATAAACCAATTTCAATTAAAAATATCGTTTTGCTATTATTTTATTAATTCTGTTTTTTCTTTTACATGTATATTGTCACCCGTATGTCCTGAGCCTTTCTTCATTTGAAGAATCGATACGTGAAGCCCTCTTCATGGAAACCATTCTGAAAAACCATAAGATTTGATCCAACAAAATGCACTCTGGAATCTTGATGGAAGCAGATTCTGGTTCTTGTTTTCCGCTCAGCATCTGACGAGAATTCGGAAAGCAAATGTTCATCACTATGTTCCTTTCCAGCATCCAAACATTTTTCTTCCTATATGACATAAACAGATCAAAATCTTCCATCCTTGTATGACTTAAAGAAATTCCGGACTTGGACTTCTTTAAAGAACTCGATTAATTTATTCAAAATTCACATTCTCTTCATATAAAGAAGTCCGATGCGCAACTTTAATCGTTGGGCCATGGCTATTATGAACTTCATTTTCTAATAAGCTTTAGACAATTTAACAGAACATTTGATTTTATCTTTTAGAAGACTTGGACATTTTTCCATGAATTCGATTTATCCGCACGAACTTTATATTGTTTATGAACTTTTATTAAAAAACTGAACTTCGAATCGCTACTGTAATTTTAGGAAAGTACTTCTGATGAACTTTATGCTTGTAAGATGTTACGGAAATTTCATGACTACATTTGATTTGCTGTATTGTATATCTTCCACGTGGAAAATATTTTTGCATTTATAGTTATTATTATTGTATACGTATCAATGTTGTAATTATCATTTTGCATGTATATCTATCATGTTTGTAGTTATCATTTTGCATGTGTATGTACATGGTTGTAGTTATCATTTTGCATGTATATGTATCATTGTTATTGTATTGCACATTTTGTAATCGAAATTGAAATGTTGTGTAAAATTTATATTATATTGAGAAACCATCTGCCCTCCAACAAAAGAAACTGGAGGTGATAAGATAGCCGGAATGGCTCGTGTGGACACGTACCTCTCGCATCCAGACACTTGCTTTATGAGCTGGGTGCGATTGCTGCGTAGTCAGTAGGAGTGTGTCATGTGTCACTTATTTTTACTATAAGCTGAAAATTTAGGTTGACAGTAAGGAGAAATAATATTACCTATGCAAATAATACTCCCTATAATATTAAATATATTCATATAAAATTTAATAGCTTTGGAATTTAACCAGCAATGCTTAAAAGTAATATGATTATTTAAATTATAAATAAGGGCTTAAAAGTAGGAAAACATTATTTGCAGGTACGCAAATAATGCCCCTTGTAATATAAAATATATTAGTATATTATTAAATGCTCTGTGGGCTTTTACTGGAAATTTGTAAAAATAACATGATTATTTAATGGGACAAATTAAGGCTCAAAAATAAGAATTTTTTGTAGGTATTTCACCCACGGATTAAGCGTTTTGTCTAGGTACTGTATCCACAAATTAAATTTTATTTTTAGGTACTGAGAAATTTAGAATTTCTTTTGTAGTATTTATATTTTTAATTGGGATTTAATAATTTAATTACATTGTTAGAGAGATAATTCAGTTATTTGACGAAAACTTGTGATGCTTGGAAGTCGATTTCCCCACATGAATATCGTTTAATTTTTTTGATTTCGAAGTATTTATTGAATCCTTTAGAGCTGAAATTTCCTCTCAGATTTTGAATCAAATGTCAAAGTTGCAGTCCTTTTGTCGATTTAAATGCCTTATATAAACCATGAAATATTTTCTAATATTCCATTCTATGTAAATCCGATGGAAATATGATGTTAATTCATTTCCTTTATACACTTTTTTAAAAGTCACAAAAATTAACTACCTCGTCATGCATAAGTATTTAATAAACAGTTCGTGGTATATTAGTAGATAGTGTTTTCTCTAGCTGAAGATTGTTTCGATCGGTAAGCCTTTCCTTATAGCAAAACATGAAGACATTAAGCTGCAGAAATTCAATTTTTTCTTGATTTTACTGCTTTCTATGATCAAATTTCCTATCCTGCCAATTTAATTTCTATTTCCAATTTATCTAGTAATGAAGCCGTTTGTCCTAAATTAAGAAAGAAAGTGCTTTATAGAGTAATTTTAAAGTCACTAAGAAGACCTCGTAATGACCAAGAACGTATAACTTTAAATGTTCTACTTTTCGTCTCACAATTTATATATTTCATTCTACTCCTTTAATTAATGTATTAAATGAAAATGTGCACATGAGGTGTTGACAATCACCAAAGCAGATTATTTGACCTGAAGAAACTATATTTTGGAGCATGCAATCTCCAAAGGATGAGAATGCGCATGTACAGTCGTTATTTTTGAAATTACGATAGAATTTTAGATAGTTAAATATTCAGCCCAATTTTTTGCGTTTTTCAGCAATAATCAGACATTTATTATAGAAAATTATTTTTTAACTTTCCTAAAATATATAAATTAATTTTTATTGTTATAAATTTAGCTGTAATTTTTCTCAATCTCTAATTTAAAAAAAATGTCGTATAGTTTACATCGAGAGTTAACATTGCTCCAGCTAATAAGAAATAGCATACATTTTATCTACCGCAAAAAAAAAAAATCTTTTTTTTCTAGCGCATATTGCATTAAAAATACGTAAGTGACCCCTTAAAAAGAAAATATGAGTTCGAAAATAGATTATTAGCCCAGCTAGGTTTTCAATGCCACTATGATGCCATAGGATATAAATTCGACTCGGACAACAAAGCTCGGAAGCAACAAATTGACGTGAAGTTTGTAAATTAACATGCCTAACTTTGTATAAAACAATTGATGCTTAAAATTAATTTAGAAAAATAACCAAAAACAATTTATGCATAAAGGTGTTAAGAGCATTATAAAAAATAAAAATTCCTATTTAACGAACCAGTCGATCATGGGTGCTAGTTTAAATATTGTGAAATCCTGGGAGAAAGGCTTCTTAAATTAACTGATAAATGACGCTACACATCTGGGAACAATATAATTAAATTAATTTCTTAATTCATGATTTTTTTCTTATAAAAATGAAATAATGTATCATCAAGGGGAATACATATATTTGAAATATTTGTCAAATTTACGAACAAAAATAATTCTTTCGTCATATGGATGAAAACTTAAAACGATAAGAATGCAAATTCTCTGAAAATAACATTTCAAGTGCATATAGGACCCAATTCAAATTAGCTTAAAATGTTGTGTATCTAACTTAACGAGAATGGGATTCGAAAAAGATATTCCGACAGACTGAAGCTATTGCTTTCTAAAGTGCTTGTCGCGATCGACACAGTGGAACTGCAACGCATCTTTGCATCCCCGTGAGTGTATTGTACCTCTAAATAATGCTACCCTTAAAAGTAATGCAAAGTACCATTTAAATCATCTTTAAAATAAGATGCATTTTAATTCTTGTATCATTCCTATTTTAAATACTGCACATTTTTAATCAAAAATCAAATTAGCAGTGCTTTTATTGATTTCAATGTATTACATTCAGCTTGAATTAATTTCTAATATTTTATTCTACGCAAATTCGAGGTAAACCCGTTGCTAATTAATGTCCATCAAACATTTTATCAAACAACGAAGGTCATAATTTTAACTTCCTCCAGTACAAATATCTGGTAAACTTTCGCTGTACATTTGGTAAAATATGATTACGCAGGTTACAGTTTGGAATCGATATGCTTTCCGTTCAATCAGAACATGAATTTAAAGTGTATTTCGGAAAAATGTATTTTCTTTGAATTAAACTAGAGAAATCCTATGTTTCCTTAATCGGTTTTTCTGAGCATGTCTTGTGAAGGGGCAAATTAAACGTTTTAGCTTATAAAGTTCTGCAGAGTTTTAAAAATTAAAAGATAAATTCTTTTAAGTGCTTCTATAAAATA
The DNA here is from genome assembly GCF_947563725.1 of Argiope bruennichi. Lineage (NCBI taxonomy): Eukaryota > Metazoa > Arthropoda > Arachnida > Araneae > Araneidae > Argiope > Argiope bruennichi. The sequence continues at coordinate 3,577,983 of NC_079152.1, forward strand.
CATTTAAATGAAGTCTGTAAAGCATAGAACTATTTCTTCTACTTTTCCTCCCTTAGTATGTGTATTTTATTATATTCCCGTTTTCAATAATATTAAATGAAAATGTGTGGGTGCATTGAAACTCAACGGAAGTGGTAGTTTGACATAAAACTACTTAAATTGGAGCATATAAAATTCGAAGGAGAGGAAGGAATTTTTAATCGTTATTTTTGAAATTTCAATAGAATTTCAGTTAATAATAAATCCATGTCGATTTTTGCGTTTTTTGGCAGTAATCTAATAGTTTATTACAAAAAATAATTTTTAATCGTCTTTGAAAATAACAAATTAATTTTTTGTTAATTAATGTTTAAAGTACTCTAATTTTTTAAAAAATTATTTGAAATAATTTACTGTAATAATTTTCATCGCTCCATCTAATATATAATAGCAGAGGTTTCGTCTGTGGTCAAAAGATAATGACTGTTGCTTATTACATTGAAATATAAACTTGAATTTGGAGAAAATTTGCATTTCGAAAATCGCACTCACGCAGTTATATTTTCAATGCCATTCTGATGCCATCGGATTTAACTTCATAAAAGGATTCCTGCGCAAAATAAACGAAATCTGTGTGAAGCTATCCAATTGGCGTATCTAACTTTGTATAATTCGTGCTTGGCTGTATTTCAGAAAGGTAGCTTGAACAAGTTATGCATAAAGGAAATAACAGAACATTAGAATACCAATTAGTTGAGAAAGGCGGTTCGGTTTAAATACCAGTACTATAGAATCTTGGGGTCAACTTTCTGAAATGAACTGGTAACTGACACTAAACATGTGGGATCAATTAAATTAAATTAACCAGTAAAAGAAATTAAATCCTTCAATTAATTAAATTAAATTAATTGCTTAATTCATGATTGTGTTTCGGTAAGATTGAAATAGTGTGCTAGAGTGGAGAATGCACGGAGTTGAACTTTTCGACACAATAATATTATATAGGTGTATATTATACACAGATGAAAACTTAAAACCAAAGGACTGGAAAACACCGGCAAATAACATTTTATGTCAGTTGAGATCTGGTTCTAATTAGCTTAAATTGTTAAATCACTAACTTAACGAGATAGAGACTCGAAAACAATACAGCAAAAGACTGAAATTATTGCTTTGTCAAGAAATGATCATGACGGATGAAGTTTAACTGAAACTGACCTTTGAATCGCCGTGGCATACTGTACCTGCAAATAATGCTAACTTTAAAAATAATACAAAATATGACACAATTCAGCCTTAAAGTAAGTTACATTTTAATTCTTATATCATTCGTCTTTTTAAAATATCCTATGTCTGAATGACGGCTCCAAGACTGTCCGACCTATACAGAGGCACAGAGCTCTGAACTTAAGTCAACTTCAAGAAACCTGAACGAAAATTAACCTATGCTTTCGGTGAATGACAGTACAGTCCTATCATCATCATCATCATTCGTGGGAATCGAATTGACTTTTTCTCTTTCAAATGGGTAATTTCATTTCATTGATTTCTTATGTTTGAATTTCAGTCTTTATCGCAGGGTCTAACAAACTGAAATGGCATCATATTATAATGAGCCATCTACCATTTTCAAACCTACGAAATTTTATCGTCTGCATCATTTTAAATATGCAGTTCATGAGAGATATTTCTGCTTCTAACCCTAGTAGTGGCTTAGTGCATGTATTGATATATGGGGTATATGTCCGTTACTCTTGACCCCTACCTTGACTAGAGATGTATGCATTTGGAAACAAAAGAAAAAAACCCCCGCATAGTTGAGAATGCCAGATATGTAGTTCCGAATTTTTTCTTGTAGACAATTTTATATTGCATGCTAATGCTGCATAGTCACCTAGTGCGTGTTTTAGCTATTCTGTTGCTAGTAATAATATAAAAGTAATATTAAATTGCCAATAAGAAGAAACTATGCAGATATAACATCATGCTCAGAGTAATACGTTCTTAAATTTGAAATAATTGTAAATGTAATTTTTCGTCTGACTGTATTTTGCTGAAATTAGAATTAACTTTTTTAAGATTAGAAAGTTGTCTTTGTCAAGAGACACTGTCATTCATCGTTTTCTACTTACTGTCAACTTGAGTATTCACCGATTGCTCAATACTGTTTAAATATTAATTCTTCGTTAGTTGTTAACTCCCTGACAGCAGGATCATTTTATAATGACTTATGCTTATAGTGTTAGCACATTTAGCATAACATGTGCACGAGATATAACAAATTAGTAAGTTGGTATCAACCTACGAGAAAGTAACAGATAACTCTGGAAGTCCTTGAGGAGTCAATGGAGGTTTTTAACGACAGCCAAGAAAGGTTGTTTTCTGAACATATTCTTCACATCCAGAATTTCGGCATTCTTTTATGAGCTGGCATGCGATTAATACGATGACGTTATATTCCTAATTTGTTGCTAACTTTTTTTATATTTGCTATCCAAATCATGACTACGCGATAGGTTATTTTCCTTTGATTTGATTATTCTTGATTTTTGGATTCGGAGCAACCTTTTTCTCTCCTTCTAGAAAATAACAGATTAAAAGAAACACTTCCGATTTAATGTTAGAGAAATAACAGAATAAATAATTACTCGGCTAAATTTTGCATTTCTACCGATTTTGAAAAGTATTATATTTTTCAATGTTTATGTTTTAATTCGGGTGAAATGAATGCGGGAATACCCCTTCACTTGTATCCTGGATCTTTCATGATTTTTTTTTATGAGCTGATGTGCGGTTGATGCTAAATACACGATTAGAGAATACGTCCTGATTTATATTTTCCATAGTGCCAGGGTGAGAATTAGTCATGCAACAATAGTGAGGATTATTATATTTTAGTTAAAAATGTGTTGCCAAGATTCATAAAATTAAGTTAGATAAACTGAACTACCAATTATTAAATTTTAAATTTCGAAATTAGATTTGATTGGGGCTATTAATACGGAAGTTTTGGGAAAATCTCAATTTAGAAAGAAATTAGAAAACAGGTTCAATTTAGTTTGCATATTGCGAAACAAAATGCTGTAGCTTAATGCAATTGTATATAAACTAGATATGAAACAGATATTATGCCGTGTTTTTTTTTCACCTTTTATAGAAATGATTTTTTTTTTTTGTACTTGATTAAATCATTCATATACACCATTGTTTACGTCAGGTTATTTTTCTTCGCGTTTTCTCTTTCGGTTTTTGCATATATTTTCTCATGTTTTTATCAAACCATTGGAATTTGATAAAATTTGATTGAATTGAGTTTTTGGGGAGGATATATTTCTGCGGGCTTTTCTTGACGATAGGAGATTTCGTTTATGATCTTTAATCATATTTATTCGCCGTTCAATTTAATTTTTTACTCGCAGTTTCAGTTCGGTTTCTCTTCTTATGCAAGAGCAACAAATTTTTTCAAACTATGTAATGGAAGTCACACGATCGGAAACAACAGATAACAACCAGTTCTATCTGACTGAATAAATAGTGCATTGCAACGCTAACCTGGGGAAGAGGAGAAAAGGAGGAATATTTAGATCATAAAGAGAGACGTGAAATGAGGGTGTGGCTGGTGAAGATATAATCCTCAACAGAAAACACATGATCTCTTCCCCATTCGGATAGCCAGAGAATTCGATCCTGTCGATACTGCTACGTTCAGTGATGGTGGGGTGGTCGGCTGTACGCAAGAAGAAGCCAGAGAATTCGGATTCCAGAGAATTCAGGAAAGATTTACTTTAATTTCTTTTCATATAATGGAAATATTTTAGAATAATTTTTTTAAAACAAAAATATGTAATATAGTTCACAGACATATGGGAACAGGTTTTTTTTTAAATTTCTAAATTCGATTTTATTTTTTATGGTCAGCTCTGTGTTGGCTGTAGAATTTTTATGGCCATCCCTATGCTGTTCGTTGGCCGAGTTCAGTTAAAAAAATTTAATATATTGAATAAGGGCAAAATTAAATCATATTATGAAGATCATTATAGATACGGAATGATTTGTGGCCTTTTAAGGAAATGACAATTCGAATAAAGGTGGCGTTCAGAGACATTTTACTGTTTTCTGAGTTTAATTGTAACATTCATGTCGAAAAAGATTTTTCAGTTGGCATCTTCCTTAGTCGCTCCTAAAACATTATCAGAGTTTAATTAGAAAGTTAGACATTCGTAACTGCAACAGCAATCTATTCTAAACATCAACTATTTTTTTACGTGACTGAGGATGCATTTCAACGTACATAGCAATGAAAGATAAAAAATGCCGATTGTTTGTGATGATTCAAATTTAGAAACAGAGCAATTTTCTTTGGTAAAAAAATGCGATCAATATTAACTCTCATAACTTATCAACCAAGAGTCCTGACCAAATGCGAGGGTCGAACTATTATGCCGAAAAAATTAAATGTAATACACATTAATATTTAGCTTTTTTGTGTGTGATGGACTTAAATATTTTGAACCAAAGTTAGATGAATTCACATACCTTCTAAAAACTTTCATACCATACAGTATGCTGTGTTCAGAGATGAAACATCTAAGGTCCTAAACATTCTATAACTATAAACTCACTGCAGGGAGTTTTATCAAGAGAGGCATACAAAGAAAAAATGAGTGAAAGAATATAAAATAAAGGAACAACGCCGGAAAAATAGATGACAAGTCTATGCATATATATTATTTTTTACAAAAAAATAATAATACTTCACAATGTAATAAAATTTCTGAAGAAATACACTTCAATTGAGAAAATCATTTAAAAAAATCTAAGAAGTTAAAACAATTACCATACAGTTTATGTCGGCAAAAGATATAAAGTAATTATGATTTTTTTTTATATATTACTGTGAGTGTAATTTTTGTATTACTTATACTACTCAAGTTTTTGCTGTGATTTTTTTATTTCAAACTTACTTCATTATTGTCAGAATTCTTGTAATGATCTTGTACTGGAATGCCACCAGACTTTTTTTTAGCAAGGCACTAGTAATGTTGGTAATGACAAAAATCTTGAAACATAAGTGGTTGAAGCAAAGTTATGGAAATCCAGTTGAAAGAAAAGTGTCAAGAGCTTGCTGTTAAATGTTTAATGCTTTTCGTTGAAATAGAACCTGCAGATTTAACAGGATTATTTTAAAATAAATATCGCGGTAAGGAGCATTCAGGACATGAGGCTATATATGTCTTCGTTTAAAGCTAATATTGTGAAACACAGTTCAGTTAAATATGATCAAGAATCATAATGAAATTATCTTTCATCTGAATGGATGGATACTTGTTGAATAATTGTTAAATTTCATCATAAGTTAATTCGAAATTATTTCATGCTGTTGGTTTTATTGGCTAATTTTTAATTCATTTTATAAAAATCGCAAAAAAATCAAAAATAAATCAGACACATATTTTTTTCATATATCCCCCCCCCCCTCATGCATTCAAGTAGTTTGATTTCACAACTAAATCAAACCCTTAATACTGTTAATAAAAAATCCTTTTGTGCGATCTGTTAGTTTAATAGAACGCGACAGTGGATGGTCTCAAAACTTGTCAAGAATACAGGAAAAGTGCCGAAGTAAAAGATTAGATTTAGAAATTTGCATTTTAGAAAAATGTAGTAACCCGCGCAATTTTAAGATTCCGAGGATTCTCTAAAACCCAGCGATTCATAAAAAGTCTAAAGATGAAACTGTTTGAACGATATAATCTTTATTTGTATATAAAACGTAAATGAATGTATTGTAATATAATGTATGTAAGAAGAAATTATGGATGTGCATGTCTTTGTTTCCGTACAGAAACTTTTCAACCCCGTACTTTTTACTCATTTTTTTCCTTCGAGACGTGGTTGAATGGTTTGAATTTTACTGGAATACTGATAAGTATTATTGAAAATCATGAATGTAAATATTTTAAAAATGTGGAAAAATCATGGATAGGTGAGAACTATTAAATTGAATTCACATAAAAGATCACTTTAAAACTAATACTATTGATTTTAAAATCACTTTTTTGAGGTAATTTAGAACGTTTTCACCGAAAATGCCAAATGTTTGTTTATAAGTCGATACACAATTTAATCCCAAAATTTATAATACTGATAACGACGACATTTAGAAAAAAAGCACGATTAATTTTAACACAATAACGCGTAAAGGCTGGCAAAATTTCAAAAATTGCTTGATGCGCCCTGCGATATATATGCTGCAAGGTTTTTCAATAACCTCTTCAGAACAGGCTATCAAATTTAGATTTGAAGAATTTCACACACTACTTCCTCTTGTACAGCTATTGCTCACTGAAAAATGGTTTTACAAAATTCTAATTAGATTTATAACTGAACATTATTCAGAATATCAAGCTTTTCCTCCGCTTGCTTTGGAATATATCATCACACACAAAAGAAAATCCATTTTTATAGTAGTTTGAAACATTTAAAAAAATAATCAAAACTACATACATGTCTTTCTATCTAAAATCGCTTCATATCCGGTTCAAAGCAAGACAGCCAGAAAACATTTTTAGATCTACAGTACTGTGTGAATTAATTGGGACAAACATATTTTTTAAGAAAATTGTTCCTTCTAGGGGATTTTCTGCCTCAAACGGTTTCAACTGCATTTTCTTACAACGCGCGACTGCCCTTGACTAGCTCTTCAACGTGCCTCTTGAAAACCGGCTGGAAAGTAGGAAGTTGCTTTCCGCAAACTGCTTTAAACCCGGCTCCGACGTAGAAAGTCGTCATTGCTTTCCCCTTAAATGCAATAAACGAGATGGGTCATCTGCTTGTTAAGGTCATTTTGTGGTTTTCGCTGACAGAATTTGGGTGGTATCTCCAATTAGGGGAATGTACTCCCGAGAAAGGGAAATAACGTTTTTCGTAAGAATTCGTGATTGCAGGATCGATTGGTGATATGAGTTGTATACTTCATTTCTGATTTGAATATTTCATTATTTCACCACAAATTTAATATCTAAATGAAAACTATGATACTTATTAAAGGTAGGGAATCCCTCATATTTACATGCCATAATCATGTATAACAGTTAATGATTGTGATTAGTTCGCAGAAACAAGTTTGATTTTTCTGTACTTGATTGATGAAATATTAAAAAAGTACGTTTGAACTTTTAATAATACTTTTATTAAAATGCAGTAAAATAAAAAAAATCCTTATATAAAATTTTATAATTTATTTTCATCCCGATTATTAAGCGAGACAAATATTTATTTACAAATGTAATTTTAACTATTGCTTAAGCTTTGTATATAGATTTTGTGGCCAAGCATTTAATACGTAATAAAAGGCAAATTTGAAAATTTTTGGATCTAATTATTTATTTTTTACTGTTTAGAGTGAGTTTTTAGTAAAAGGGTTTTTAATTATTTTTATAGACGTTTTTATTTAAAGTATCTTGATAAATGTAGTTACTATTATTCTTTTTTATCGCTTAATATTATTTTTTATTTCACTATTTAAATACAAGCGTTGTTTACTGCTTTTTGCAAATCATATTTGTCTTTCTTTTTTGGGGGGGAGGGGGGGGATCAGGCAGAAAAAAAACGCTTCTTTTATAAATATAAAAAATACTTTTTAGAAATTATATCTTTAAAATATATAATTATATTATAAATATATATTTAAAATCTCTATAAAAAATCAAAGCACATTCAAATGGGAGGACGTTTTGTGTCTTGTGACAGGCTGCGAAAATCGTAAATGAAAAAAAAAATTATTAGTAATAATATGGACTATTCAAAAAAGTTTAGCATATGTAAGAAAGAAAATATATTTAATAAATGGAAAACATTTATTTATATTCAACAAAATTCGATGATCATGATAATGCTTTGAAGAATAGAATTAATAAATGTATCTGTGCAATTATAATTATTTCTCTGCATTAAAACAATATTAGCTATTTAATGAAATTAAATAAATGCATTAAAGGCTGATACGATTTCTAACTGTTTGAACGTATCACAAGGCTGTAGATTCAGAACTTTTTTATCTATGGATCTCGGTTTCTTTCAATTGTTAGTATCCGGTAAGAAAGTCCACGTGTTTCTCTATGTGAAAGGAGTTTTTGCGGCTTGTCCGCATTGTTAATAGAAGTTTTACGATCAAATCAAGCTGTGAAATGTCGGTAGGTTTAGTGCTTAAAGTTGCCCAAGTTACGTTGCAAAGAGAAGTGTTACATCTGGTGACAACAGCCTATTCAAGGAAAATTAGTGTCTCAAAATGGGTTATATAGAACATGCGCCAGGCAGATTGTACAATAGAAGTACTTTTAATTCGAATCTTGCATTGAAAGGGAGGATATTTTCCCTTGCTAGGCATTCACCAAGACACTAATGAATTCTTGAAAGATGTTCTGATCAGTTCTTTTAATCTTTACCATTCTTGAAATTTATGAGTCTTGGATTCAAAAGATTTATTCATCATTCCTGAAAGCGCTGTTCTTTTTATAAAATTAACTTGGGTATTATGGCAATAATCTATGAAAAAAGTTTTTAAACTTAGCTCTCTAATCAGTTTTAGATTTTATGTCAAACAAAGTGTGTGCTCTACTAATTTTGATTTTCATATCTATTAAATTAAAGTTTTTTTTTTCATAGAACATTTAAAGACGTACTTCTTAATATATTTAATAATACTTAATGACTAAAAAGTAAAATAAAAAATACGATTTCTCGGTTCACTAATACAATGCAAGTGGGTTTTCTTATTAAATTTGTTTATATTCTGGTTGAAATTCGGCTATTGATCAGATACTTGTGAAGATTGTTTCCAATAGAAAAATTGCTTCCTTTAGGAAATTTATTTCTAATGCACCTCCTAAGGCCAATCCTAATAGCAATTTTCAAAAACAAGCTAAAACTTTTTCACCAATGCTTGATTCTGCACTTGAGCTTTACAATAATTAACTTTAAAGATCTAAAGTATAACAAAAGTTTTAACAAAAACATACCACTGAAAACATGCTCAACATTAAATAATAAGTTGGATCATATCTTGATATCAACAATGGAAAAAATTAGGTTGAAATGATAGAAGCAACAAAGAAGACAATTTAATTTCACTTTCATAATGAAATATATTGATGTAAAATTCGATAAATTAATATACAAATGTCAAATTAATTAATTTACTTTCCTTCAAATTACCACGGGAAAATTTTAATTAAATTTTTATTATGCTTTAAAAATTAATAATTTACGAAAATATTAGCTTTTGGATTTTTTAAAAGCTATTTGTGAATATTATTTTTGTTTTGATAAAAAGTAGTTACACATGATAAGAAGATTTTAACATCATGAGACCCCGATGAGCCATCTGTGACTAGACCACCACTAACTTGCTGATTTACCGAACCAACATGATTCTCCGCACTGGTCTTTGCCAATTAATTTTAGGACGTAAAAATTCATGTTCATATCTTTTATATATATATATATATATATATATTATTTCCGATCTGGCACAACCTTCTTAATATGTAATGTCATTGTTAAGCCACTTTTCTTCCATCCAATTTTTGTGACTGGTGGATAAGATCCTTTAGATGAAGAACTCTGCCCTTCCTCCACAAACTGGTAAAACTATTACAGATTCATTAATATCTATAATTTGTTTTATTTTAATTAATGTGCCAAAATTTGTAGCAAGTATTTTTATTGTTGCAATGAAATAAAAATCTTATTTTTCACTCACGGGTTTTTAAACGTTGTTGAAGTTATTATTACTTACTCAAGATTGTTTTTCTTTTATTTTATTTTGCATCTATGTTTTGAAATTCACATGCAGTGAAATACCTTATAAATATTGCCAATGAAATTCGTTTGAATTTTTCAGACATGAAGAGCATGGAAGCAACAGTCTGAAAGGGGTAATTCTTAATTGTTGGACACATGCAGCTAAGTCTCATTTTTATCTACGAGATAATTTTCGAATTTTCAAAAAAAAAAAAAAAAAAAAAAAAAAATTCATAATGTTATAATTTAATAAAATGGGTACAGTTAAAATTTTGATTTCATTGATGGTGTTTGATGAAGGAAAGATTCTTTGCAATATTTGTCGGCAGAGAAATGCATGGATTTATGAAAATATTTCTGCACTAACTATTTTTACCAAGATTTGTGATTAAATTAGGAACGATATAAGAAATTGACATTCAAAATAATCACTTATTAAAAATATGAACGAAATGTTGATTTTTATCAGATATAAGCCTCGTGAGTAAATGGATACATTAATATGTTTTCTTATTTTAGTATTAAAATTAACTTTAAAAATTTATTATTTCTACTTATTATTTTAATTATTTCAAAATAAGATATTAAGTCAAAAATATTCAAGTTAATAATATTTTCATCAATATATTATCAATAAAATATTCACCTTCTATATATTGACAAAAGATTGTTTTATTATTTTCAGAACTTAAAAAAATGGAATGAAAAACAAAAATCTAAAAAAAAACAAAAACAAAAAATCGTAAATATTTTTATTTAAAAATTTTTAATAACAGATTATATTTTCGGAAATGAATGTAGTATTTTTAAATTATTAATAATAAATTTTTTATAACTTATTTTAATCAAAGAACTATATATTCCTTCATTATATATATATGTATTTAGAAAAAAACAGAAGTAAAATTCACTGAATGTCAGTAAAAAGAATGTATTATGTTCGTAATGTAATTTGATGAATGATAATACTTTTAAATACTAAACAAATTTTCTATTGCTTATAAAAGTTTATAAAATCATATCGAGGAGTTTTTTTTTTAAATTTACTTTTCAACAAATTCTATTGTCTGCAAACACTGCAGAAAAAAAGAGAAGTTCTTAGTTCTCAGAGCGAAAACCAACTTCTTAGTTAAAAAACCGCATGGCAATTGCCTTGCGTCGACAGATTTATTACTTGATTGATCAGTCAGTACTATTCAAAATCCTCGGTGTTTAGGAGGTGGTGATAGTCGAGACGCGGGAAAGTTTACGCCCTGTTGTTAATGGTCGGGGAAAAGCAAAAACATACCAGGCCGGTTTACGAACGTGCGCCAATTTCTTTTCTAGTAAATTGTGTTCAACTTTTATTTTGACTGCGGCCGTTTTAAGAACATTCTTAAGCTAAACAGCAGGTGCTCGATGGGCTAGTCTAAGCCGGTTTGACCACGTAATTATGATATGTCGAAAATTTTTCCCTTCAGTTGCTGTAACAAGCGGTCGCTTGCGTGAATCGTCTCCTTCTGACGTGTATTTAAAAAATGGATATCACTCCCAGGAAAAAGACTAGAATTGTTACCCTCAGTCAGTATACTTCTATGACTATCAGGAATATTCTGCAGCAGTTAGAGTTGAAATCCAGTGTTTCTAGGATTACTAATCAGCAAGACAATTTTGTGACAATGTCTCCACAACGAAAGAGTAAATGTGGACGCAAACGCAAGACCACACCTCGAACAGACAAATTTCTTGTACGAAATTTTACAATGCATCTTTGCAAAACAAGTAGAGATCTTCAGAGAGAATTATTAGCTACTAGTGTGAGCGTGATTCATCGACAGTTCGTCGAAGGCTTATTGAAGCTGGGAGATTTGCTAGAAAACCAATGAAAAACAGTTATTAACCCCTGCAATGACGAAAAAACGTTTGGATTGGGCCAGGAAATATCAATCCTGGACTGCACAAGATTGGAAGAAGATTGTATTCAGCGACGAAACGCATTTTCCTGTGCAAGGGTTTCGAACAAGATTTGTCAGGCGAAGTGGTGGAGAACCCACCGCTTCGCCTGACTTATTCAAACAGTTATGCCCCCTCAGAAACAGATGTTTTGGGGTTATTTTACTTCTGGAGGACCTGGCAGCTTAGTACCAGTTGAAAGGATGATGAACTCTAAACAATACATTTCTATAATCAAAAGTAAAATTGTGCCTATGATGCAAAAGTTCGCTGGTGGTGTTGGTATCTTTCAGCAAGATCTTGCTCCATGTCATACTTCTAAGCCAACAACCAATTTTTTTCAAAGACAGAACATAACGGCATTGTAAAGAGACGTCTGAGTTAAATGGACTGCTCAACAAAGAAAACAATGATTGAGAATGCTATAAAAGTTTGGTTTCGTGATGACGAGATCAAAAGTTTATGTTCTAATTTAGTCGAATCTATGCCAAATCGTATACAGGATCTCATTCAAGCTAGAGAAGGATATATTTTGTATTAGATTGTTATACCGTGCATGTAAGTTAACGTATACTAATTAAACAACATTTGTGAAAATTTTTGTGTTTGTCCAAATTAATTAGCACAGTACTGTAGCAAACCATATATATAAGCGGCCTTCAAAAAATGAAGCAAACAATAATCAAAAGCTAATTTTAATTTATTCTTCTCTTCTTTAAACCTTTCTAAGGCCATGGGAAGAATGCCTCCCACCAGATTCATCCATTTTGCATGAAGTTATGCAGTTTGGCACAAGTTCTGACACATTTTTCAATAGGAAAGAAACTTGGATGCTCCAATTCCTTATCCCGCTCAAAATGTTATGTCTTCATTTGTTTCTTAACTATTAATTCACAATATTAATTAATTAATCGAATTTAATTTTTGTAATAAACTAAATGAATCGCTTTTCTTAAAACAATCTCAATCCTATAATATATTTTAATATACCATGGCTAGAGAAAATAACCTTTTAAAAAGTGAAAGCTCCATCGGAGCACATGGCGAAAATGATTTTAAATAACATCAATTTAGTTTGAATCCATGCGAGGGTTATTTTGGCATATACTTCTAATATGACAATGACGATAAGGCATTTTAAACAAATGTATTGGCATTACAGACTTCACCGTCTTAAGAATTTTTTTTTTTTTTTTTTGTACGTAAAAAATGCAGACTCCTTGTAAAGTCCATTCGAAATGATGAAACTAAAAACCGTTTGGTTGCATGACAATAAGAAGGAAAATATGTAGGACGATTCAAATTTTTCCGATAAATATGTCAGAAGAGTGAAGAAAGACAAAAATGGCCGAATTCTCTGATTAAGCAAGGACAGAAACGGCTAAAGAGTCAGCTGGAAATCGCTAACTTCCATCATTTTATATAAAATTGTAAAAGAAAACAGACGACATGAATATCAAAAAACTCGCTATCTATCTAATGAATAAAGAGACGATTGTTATGCCGACCTAATTACATTAATTTTTATAAAAGCTTTGAAAGTTTACGAAATGCAGACTCTTTCCGGAGCTTTTCGAAGCTCGGAGCACAATGGCCACAGTTATATAATCAAGAATGTGAACGGTAAGAAGCTGCAATCGAAAAGTTTCAACTAAACATAAACATACTCACTATATTTGCCAATTTTTGATTTAAAAAACAATCTTCATTCTATTTGGCTGATATTTTGAATATTTATTTTTCTATTGTTAATGTGTGTGTGTGTGTGTGCGCGCGTGCGCGTGTGTGCAAAGATTTCAATCAAATATTCATATGTGATTCTGGCTTGCTTTTAAGCACAGCAGAGAGTGATTTCTGAATCACAAGCAATTATCGGCTATTTAATAAATATAAAATTAGGAATAACGATTATGTTTTAGAATTTAAATTCACTTGAGGGGAAAATCAATTTCAGAATAACGCAATAAAGGCAAATTTGAAACAAGCAATTAACGATATGGATCGAGAAATATCCCATATCTTCGAACCAAACTACACGCGACCCTAACTTACCACTTAATCTAGTGCATTCGAAAAGGGACAATATAATGGAATTCGTTGAATTTTGTATGACAACCCATACTAAATTTCCATGAAGGAATTAAAGCTGATTGTATAAATTAGGCAATGGTGGGGACCATCTTCGTTACTTCCATGTTAATTTAGGTCACTGAGGCATTAAGGCACCCAAGTCTAAAGAAAAACCAATATCTCTTAATTTGACAAACGATAAGCACAGTTTGATTGCACGATTTATAACAGAGCAAGAAAATATAGTTCCTAAAATTGAGAAAAAAAAATTGAAAAAGGAGCATTCGAAATAAATTTCAATTTCGGTCGAAATTCAAAGTAAAGGAGTTCCTATAATAGTCTGTTAATGTAATGTAGGTGGATACAACTTCATCACTACTAATTTGTTATACACATATTATGCTAAATATGCTGACATTATAAAGATAATTCATTCTAAAATGATCATGCTGTCAGAGAGGTAACAACAACTAAAGAAGAATTAATATTTGAATCGCCTTGAGAAATCGGTGAATACTCATGTTGACAGTAAGTAGAAAACGACGAATGACCGTGGCTCTTGACAAAGACTTCTTTCTAATATTTAAAAAGTTCATTCTAATTTAAATAAAATACAGTCTGTTGAATAATTACATTTACAATTATTTTCAAATTTAAAAACTAATTACTCTGAGCATAATGTTGTACCTACATATTTTCATCTTGCTGGTAATTTGATATGTTTACATCATTAACAGTATAACTAGTTGAATATGGAACATTAGTTTGCATTATAAAATTGTGTGTATGAAAATGATTCAGCTATACAAATCTGGCAGGTTTAATTCTTGGAGTTAAACTTTTTTTATAATTAATTTTTAAATAATTTATTTCTCATTATTTGTTTCCGCTGAGATATCTTGAGAGTGTGTAATAAGCCACGAGAAATAACGGATCTCGATTATTCGGCGTGTGTGTGTGTATACATTGCCCTCAATAGCATCAAAATACGCAAACACCTCTTTCTCGTATTGCTTATTTAAAGTGTAGGAGACAAAATCGTAAGAGAAGGATAGTAACGAATTGTTATTTCGTGATATTTAAGCTCATTAGACCCTAAGGTATAAATTCAAAGTAAAAAATAATAATTCGGTGAATTGAAAGTACCCGTCTGACGCAAAACGGGGAAAATTCCCACGAATGAGGATGATGGGACTCTCCTGTCCATCGTCGAAAAGAACCGTTAGTGTTTCTTTCTATAAAATCTAAATGGCAATTATATAAAGAGCTTGTTTTAAAATTTTCCATTAGGAATTGGAGTCTTCAAATGTTCGGCAGAATTATGAAAGAGTTACAATGCATCTTATTCTGAGACTGATTTGAATCGTAATTTCGCGTAATTTTTAAGGGCAGCCTTATTTGCAGGTAGAATACGCTCACGACGATTGCAATGTGGAATGCATTTAAACTGTATCGAATAAAGCTCGGTAATTGGCAAAGTAGTCAATAGGTCATAACCTAAGTCTAGTTATATTTCTTTTTCGAGTCCGTAACTAAAGGATTAGGTTTTTGAGATAACAGTATAAACGAAGTTGAAACGAGTTTTATGTTATGTTAGTTTTATGTTTTCCGTTAAAAATGATTTTTGTATTTTTCTTTCTATTCCTTTTAAGATTCCATCAATGTGATGAATATGAAAAATTACTATTCATAGAAATGAATATATAACAAAACAAAGAAGATACCGCAGACGACGGTTAGCTTTCCTTTCTATTCCGTTCCAGATGGCAATCATATAACGAGGATGGATTTTGGAATCTCTGATTAGGAATTCGGATCTTCACTTGCGCCACGATATAGACCCCACAGCCTTGCCGCCGTCCTTATATGTGAGCAACCTTTAAAAGTCGACTAATATGAGAGTTAAAATGTATCGTATGCTGAGGCTGATTTTGCATCGCTTTTAAGGTTAGCATTATTCGTAAGTACAATACATTGAAGGCGGTTTAAATGTATACTACAATTAAACTGTATAAATCAATTGAAAGACTTTGCAAAGCAGCAACTTTTGTCCCTCTGTATGTTATTTTCGAGTAAAATCTCGTAAAGTTAGTGATATAGCAATTAAAGCTAATTTATCAGGTCCTATTGCACTTGAAATTTTATTTGCAGGTATTTTTCATTGTTATTCTTAAAGATGTCGAATAGTTAATCCTTGCACATTCTCTATGAGAACTCTATTTCGGTCATGTCGGAAAGCAATCGTGAATGAATCAATTAATTTAATTAAATTGATACCCGACGTGCAGTGTCATTTTCCTGTTAATTTCAGAAAATTGATCAAAAGATTTCACAGTATGAGTATTTAACCCAATCGCTTTTCTCGAATACTCGTTATTTTAAAATTCTATTCATTTCTTTATGTACAATTTCTTTTTTTCACTTAAATAATGTTAAGTACCAATTGGTATATCCAAAAATAGACGCATTAATTTAGCTTCACACCTATATCGCTTATTTTGCACAAGATCTTTTTAATAAAGTTAAATCCTGTAATGTCATAATGGTATCGAAAATATAATTGCGCGAGTAATCGATTTCGAAATTTATATCATTCCTTAGTCTAAATTCACTTTCTTATTTTTCATGGAGTACGAGCCAGTTATAAGAAAAAATCATTATCGTTTGACAACAAGTGAAAGCCGTGCTATTACATATTAGATGGAACAACGAAAACTATTTCTCAATACACGAAATTTCTTTTCATTAATTAATAACATTTAAAATTTAACTATGCATTTTAAAGAAATTCAAAAACTATTTTTTATGTATAATAAATTTCAGATTATTATGACAAAACGGAAATATCGAGCTGAATTTATAATTAACAGAAATTCTTTAAAATATCCAAAATAACGTTTATTCCCACCGTTCGAAATTTATTTCCTCCAAGTTTCGTAGTTTTAGGTCAAACTATCTCTGCTATTCAGAGCTAACACTTTCATTTAATTTTATTAGGAATATAATAAAATATACAAATTAAGGGCTTATAATCAGAAAATTAAAAGAAATAATTCTATGCTTTAGCACCTTTATATAGGAATATTTTATAGAGCCACTTAAATGTTATATCTTTCGTTTGGAAAACCTTTCAATACAATTTGAATTAAAATATTGTTAAATTTACCCAGTCAACAAAATATGCACCGTGTAAACTGATTGAGAAGACATCGATTTCCACCAGTTTAACTTAAAAGAGAAAGTTTTTTCGTTTAGATTATTCACGTTCTGATTGAAGGAGAAATATATGCATTCGAAGAGTCACCTTCCTAAGCTTATCACAGTGCACCAAATGTAGCGCCAGGCGTTTATCAGTTACCTATACCGGGAAACACAGTTAACTTTTGTGACCTTCATTTTTTTTAATAATCTTTTAACGTAAATAAATTAATTAGCATCGTATGTACCTCGCTTTTATTTTGTCTAGAAAAATTAGAGATTATTTCATGTCTAATGTGATGAATTGACATCTATGGAAGCACTACAAATTTGATTTTTGAGCAGATCTTTAAATTGCGAAGGATAGAAGAGTTAAAATTGATCTTATTCTAAGGCTAAATTGAGCAATGTTTGGAATTCTCTTTACATTTTGCATTATTTGCAAGTACACTATACCTACACCGATTCAAATGTGCACTATAGTTAATCTGTATCAATCACGACAAGTGCTTTATAAAGTAATAACCTCAATCTGTCGGTATATTCTTTAATGAGGCCTTATTTCGTTACTAACTTAATGAAGTTCCTAATCATTAAAGCTAATTTAATCCTTAACATTTAAGCTAAAATAAATCAGCTCCTAGATACGCTTAAAGTGTTTTTGTAGATAATTTTCATCTATATAATCAATGCATTATGTTTGTTTTTAAATACATCAAATATTTCAAATTTGTGCATTCTGCATGAAAGTACACTATTTCATTCTTATCGGAACACAATCCTGAATTAAGAAATTAATTTCATTAAATCGATCATAGACATGTAAACTCATTTACAACTGAATTCGAGCAGCATAGCTCACAAGATTTCCCAATATTTAAACTTTGCCGTCGTTATCGACCCACTGTTTGGAAATGTTAATGCACTAAAATTCTGATTTTTCCCTTAGGCATAACATTCTTCTGACTATTTCACTAAAATAGCTTTTAGCATCAGTAGCTTTATGCAAAGTTAGACATGTTAATTTATTAACTGCATATTTTTTGGGTGGTGGTTGTGGTGTTCTATCTTCAGTTTATTTCTCAGAGAATATGCGAAAGTAAAGGCATAAATCCTTGTCTTTTTACAATAACTAAAATTCATGCAATTACAAATTAGATGAAACGATGACAACTATTGCTGATAATTATAGAATTTTTTTAATTAGATTTTTAGAAAAAATTACAACATAATTATACTAATAATATTAAGACAAATTATATATTTAAAAAATTACTTTTGACCCAAAATAAATTTCAGTAGCCATTGTCCAAAAACGTAAAATTTTAGCTAAATTTTATAATTAACTAAAATTTCAAAAATAACGGTTATAAATGGACATTCGTATTCTTCGAAGTTTCTATGCTCCAGATTTAATAGATAAAGGCGAAACTACCTGCATCGGTGATTGTCAATACACCTGTACCTTTCGTTTAGTATATTATAGATTGGAATATAATAAAGTATACAACGTACGAAGTGAAAAGTACAAAATTAAAAGTTATAGGGTCCTACGTTATTAAGAGCTCTTCTTAGTGGCTCTACTTAAGTACTTTTTCTTCCTTTGCTTTTTTTTTGGGGGGGGGGGGGGAACCCTCTTCAGTATTCTATACATTGGAAATAGAAATTAAATTTGCCCGATAACAAACTTTGATCAGATCAAAGGAGTAAAATTAAATTAAAAAATTCCTCAGCTTAGTATAAAGAAAGAATATTTTAGGAATTTAAATCCTTCGTGTTTTGCTAGATGGAAAAACATGTCGATTCGAAACAGTTATCGTCTAGACAAATCACTATCTATTAATATACTGAGAAGTCTTATATCAGATACTTATGCAAGACGAAGTAGTTAATTTTTGTGAACAAAGTCATTTTAAAAAAATGTAGAAATTAAATTAATTAACATTGCATTTCCTTCGGATTTACGAAAAATGGTCTATTAGAAAATATTCCATGGTGTATGCGATCCTTTCAAATCGACGGAAGCTCTAAAAATTGCCTTTTGATTCAAGATCTGCCGGGATATTCCAGCTCTAAATGATTCAAAAAATAGTATTAAATTAAAAATTAAATGATATGCATGCGGGGAACTTGGCTTCGGAGCATCAAACGATTTCGTCAAAACACTAAAATATTTCTCAAAAGTATCACTGAATAATTTAAACCCAAATAAAAATATAAATCCTACAAAATGATTTATAAATTTCACAATACCCGAAAACAAAATTTATTTCGGGGGTAGAGTACCTACAAATTACGCTTAATCCATTAGTGAAGTACCTACAAAAAGGATTTCTTATTTTCTAGCCTTAATTTATGCTTTAAATAATCATGTTATTTTTAAACATTGTCGGTAAAAATGTAAAGCTACTTAACTATATATAAAAAATTAAAATTATAAGAAGTATTAATTGCGCACCTGCAAATAAGGATTTCCTACCTTTAAGACCTAATTTATCCTTTAAATTTTGAATTGAAGCATTGCTCGTTAGGTTGTAATGCTATTAAATTATATATGAATGCATTTAATATTATATGGAGTATTACTTGTGTACCTGCAAATAATGATTTCTTGTTTTTAAGACCTAATTTATCATTTAAATGCTCATGTTATTTTTAAGCATTCCTGGTTAAAATCCTAGGTTTCTGAACTAAATATGAATTCATTTAATATTAAAAAGAGTATTCTTTGTATAGAGTTTCACCTTACTGTCAACCTAAGTGTTCAACTTAAAGTAAAAATAAGTCACACATGACACACACCTACTGACTACGCAGCAATCGCACCCAGCTCATAAAGCAAGTGTCTGGATGCGAGAGGTACGTGTCCACACGAGCCATTCCGGCTATCTTATCACCTCCAGTTTCTTTTGTTGGAGGCCAGATGGTTTCTAAATATAATATAAATTTTACAATACATTTCAATTTCGATTACAAAAAGTGCAATGCAGTATAAAGAAAATAATAACCATACCTGCAAAAATAGTTCCCACAAGGGAAATTATACAATACAGCTAATCAAATGTAGTCAGGAAATTTCCGCAACATATTAGAAAAGTAAAGTTCATCAGAATTACTCTCCTAAAATTACAATATTGATTCTAAGTTCATTTTTTAAATAAAAGTTCATGAATAATGTAGAGTTCGAACGAATTAATCGAATTCATTACAAATTGTCCAAGTACGTTAAAAGTTAAAATCAAATGTAGTCAGAGAAATTGTTCAATGCTAGAGACATAAAGTTCTTAAAAGTCACTGTCCAGCAATTAAAGTTGCGCTTAGAATCTCATTTTTTATGAAGAGTATATGAAGTTCGTATAAATAAATCGAGTTCTTGAAAAGAAGTCCAGGTCTTTAATTTCTTGAAGTCATACAAGAACGGCTGAATTTTATCTGTTTACGCAATATAAGGGAAACTGTTTGGATGCTGGAGAGCAACATCGTGGTGAATATTTTCTTTCAGAATCCTCGTCAGATGCTGAGCGGAAAACCGGAACCAGAATCTGCTTCCAACAAGATTCCAGGATGGATATTCTTGGATCACAGTTTATGATCTGTCGCAGCGGTTCCAATGAAGAGGATTTCACGTATCGATTCTCCAAATGGAGAAAGGCTCGTGTTATACGGGTGAGAGTAGATATATAAAAGAAAAAAGGAATTAATAAAATATATGTAAATCGGTATTTATAATGATAGGTGGTATATCTGAAATGGATACCTGGCACATCCTTAGAATTTGTACCAATACAGAGAGATTCTTTATCCACGCGATATTTTTTATAAGACGCTTAAATCCAAAGACTGACTCCGCGGCATCAGTTTTTGGACTCTTGCATCTGATTACTGCGATGAGCATATTAAATCTATTGCTCAATATTAGCTATCTTTTTCCCGAGTATTATTACTTTTAATTTATTCCTCACAGGAATAATACTTTCTGGACAAGTCTCATATTAGTGTAATACATAAAAGAAGGAACGATATAAAATATAATTACAATTATATTTAATCTTATTCATCATATGATTATAAATATACAAAGGAAATATGCTTAGAATAAATATTATAAAAATATTCATCATGTATTTAATATTATTAGAAAGCTACAAACAAAATAAGATATATGGAAGGTCATTTACTAAAACACTTATAATTATATTCATAATATCCTTAAAAAATATTATAAAATTACAAATAAATTCTAAAAATAAGTATAAATTTCTAAAAAAAAATTTGAAGATTTTTTTTGTATTGATTACCCAATTCTTTTATTGGAAAAAGAGGAAATAAAATGTTTTTAACTGACTTTAATATTTTTTGTATATTTTAAATTTAGCCCACGATTCAGTTTAACGGGATATATTTCATGCGATCATGAATTGTTAATGATTATTTCTAAACGAATTAGCATTTTTCATTAGAACCATTAATGGAGCAGCCGGACTGAGACATATTGTGTAACAATCTTGATATTGCAACCCTGTATTAATAAAAATGGATTTAAATAATTATTCCAACATAACCCTGAATAAAAAAAAGGAAACTGTATTTGCAATCATTGCATTTAAATAGCTAAACATAAATTCTTTCAATTTGGATAAAAATGGTTCTTCATATTATCCAAGGAACAATATCGAAATTTTCATTTACCTTACATTAAAATATTTATAGACTGATATTTTTATAAATAGAGAGGGGGGGAGGGGTATTTTTCACAAATAAATTTGTTCCTCAACTCTGGTTTTTGCAGAAAGGTGAAAACAATTGGTATCCATTAAAATGAAGATTGGAGTTTTAGATAGAGGGAAAACACTGAAAGAAGTTACTACATAGTTAACATTTCTGACAAGTTACTGCTATTAATCAAATTAACAGATTTCACTGATCTTCCATGAAAGACGCAATTAACATGTATTCCCTTAATTAGTGAATCTTCGTATCTGTGGTTATTCTGTAACAAGAGTTAAAGACAAAATGGCCATATCAAAGCTCCTTTAAATAGCTCGATCTAAACCGTAATCTACTTATTCATATTTAACAACGGACATTGAGGGAATAATTAGAGTCTTCTTTTTATCATGGCGGCAGCTTCACTAAATAATGATTCCCCGGCTAAAGTAAAAATGCATAAGACCTTCTGATTTGGATTGGATAAAGAGAAGTTATTTTGATTCAGTGGATAAATTTAGTTTAAAGAAATTTATTTTGAAAGCTCTAATTCATAAGCGATTTAAAAAATAGTTTTCGTTTTTAGCTATTTTTTATTTATTTTTTTCAGTAATAAACTATATTTTAGAAATTTTTCTCAAATTAGTTACTAGAAATTCCAATTTCAGAAAAACAGTATTAATTGAAATAATTAAATTTAACAGATAATTAAGTTCTGAAGCTTCCAACATAGCATATTGTTATTGGCAAAAATCAAGTTCGTAAAATTTCTTTTTTCTAACACCTTAGGAAGCGGGTAAAAGAATGAATGCATTTTAAGAAGCAAGAATCAAGTCAAGCTAATTAAATCATGGACTTAAAATGTTTTCAGATTCCATGCACATTCTTTAGAGATTATCCACCACATTTTATAGTTTTCATAATTAGCTATTATTTGTAACAACACGACAAACTAAAGTATGTGACGATGCGTCGATATCAAGATTTTGTCGAATTGAAATTTAAGAAGAAAAAATAATAGCCAACTAAAGTTTTTTTTCTATTAATTTAATTGAAAGCTGTAATTAATAAAAAAATAAACATTTAAAAGTTGTATTCAAATATGATAAGAAGGACAAAAGATCTAATGAAAATTCGTTACGTTACATATTTTCCTCAGAAAAAAAAATAATTCCGAAAAAAATAATCCATTTTCATTTTATTATCGCTTTGGATAAGATAGAGGATTTGATACAAGATCCTAAACAAAAGCATCTTAGAATATGAATATAGTTTAGTTCTCCTGCTAAAAAGACCAGCTTTAGTATTTTACCATGTACCGATTCTCGGAAATGTATCGTAAGAAAAAAACTTCTCAAAGATGCATTTCTGGACAAAAGAGACTTTTAAAAGTTGAAATTCAGAGTCATTTCGGATTCATAAATGGAGAGTGACTTTTATTTTTATCTAAATTTTATCTTTATTTTTATCTTATTTTTATTAAGAAATAATTAGGAATTCGAATGTAATATATCGTCTTGCAATATACCGAAAATTTCATGGATTTTCAGGATTATGATAATTTACATTTATAAGTAAAATCCTCTCAACGATTAACGTATTTCCTTTTTTTTTTATAATTAAATATACTTTAACAAGTATTATGAAAAAAAATATTACAAAATTCATTTTGTAGTATCCAAATTAATTAGAAAAAAACAATGCTTTCTTTGGGAAGAGTTCATCAAATGAATCGTTCCATTGTTAAATATTTTGATTTTAGATTCTCAGCTACTGCATGCAGTTTTGACAGATTTTTGCATCATAAAACGTCTGTAAAATTTTGCATATTATTTTCCAAATGAATGCAAGCAGTAAGTGACACAAAACAATAATGATTTTTAAGATTCTAATGCATTTCTGTTACTTGCAGTTAGCCTTTCCTTTAGTTTCTTTTTTACCAAATATTTAGGACTAAAATACTTTTCCGAGGGAAACAAGCAATGATTGTCAAAAGACATATTAAAATAATACAAATATTTGCTCAGTTTGTCAAAGACGATTCTATACTCACGAAAGCCTGAAAAGATATCGCATTTTTCTTTCTAATTGTATTATTATAGCATTATGCAAAATGTGATTTTATGCTCAAAAAGTTTTGAAAACGTTTTTTCTTGAAATGTATTTAAAAGCAACTAACAGCTCAAAGATAATATTAGAAGTCAGATCGCGAAATGCGCTTCAAAAGTTTTCCCGCCATTTAGCATTTGTTCTCATCAGCGTTATTCTAATTGAAGTCCAGAAAAATTATAGAATGAGTCATTTCTATTTCTTTTCAACAATAATTCCTGAGCCAGTTTTGTATTGTTGAGAGTGTGAGAGTTTAACTACCAATTCACACAGCTATAATTTCACATTTTCTAGAATTTTCAAATGTTAATTGAACTACAAAATCTAAAAAAGTATTTTTTTGCACGAAAGTAAGTCTAAAAAAATAGCATTTTCAAAATATTCTGAAGTTGTAATTAACTGTAATTAATTGTCAAATTAATACTAAAAGAAATTGCTCAATTGAAAGAAAAGAAGAAAAGAAATTGAAATTGATCAAGGAATCTAAAATAAATTTATTCGAAAATCATTCGGTTAAAATATTTTTCATAAAATATTTCAAAGTTTTTTTTTTTTAAATAAATATTGAACCCAATTAATATATTCTTAATAATTCAACACAAATATCGGTCTCAATAAATATTTTTGTGACATGAAATATTTATACTGGTGAAAACTTTGAAATCTTCGATAATAATATCAAAACGAGCGGAGGTGTCGCGAGCATAATATGGTAAAAAAATTACGTAAAATAGATTGCTTAAAATAGCTGTTACCATATTTAAGGAAGTAAATATTTTTAATTCTTTAGCATGCACCTACTCAGATAAATAGTTTCCCTTATCAATGGAGATTTCAATCTTACAAATTCAGCAAGAATATTCTCCCCTCCAATTGATCGTATACTTAGACAATATTGAATCTTCTTTTCTGTTCTTACTAAGCTAACTGTCCCTTTCCGAATCACGGAGTTTGAAGTGGGAAAGGAAAAAGCAAGCCCTCCACGGTCTCGTTAAGTCCGCAAGATAAATAGTGACCCATTTCACCACCTCCTTAACAGACATTCCCGTCTTGTTACTTAATGCGCAGCGATTTAAGTTTCATTATGTAACGAAGAAAATTCATTATACACATTGAACTCCTTTTTTTATATGGATTAAATCCGATTAAATCCATAAATTAAATGCAAATATATAAATTAAGTCACAAAATGTCTTATCAAATAACATTTATTCAAATTATTATTATTATTATTATTATTTTGGTTTGCTGCTTTAAATATATATTGACAAATAAACAAACAAATGGTCGCAACTTGTACAAATGTGATTGAAAATTTATTCAACATTTACATTTTGGATCATAAAATGTTATGCACTAAAATTCATTGTCTATTTCTTTGAGTTATTGAATCAGCGTGTTCACATAAGGAAGAACAGGCATCACTTCCTTTCACAGAGTTAGTACAAAATCTGAGAAAAATCGGCATATTTGGCGTAAGGATGGTTAAACACATTTTATTAATAAGGCTGAATTCGCTTTTTGTGTTGTCGTGTTCACAATCAGATAGATAAAAAAGAGAGTTTAAAAGTTAGGGAGATTTGAAAGATGAAGATTCGTCAAACTATTGAAGCTGATCGTTTTATTTCGATGTTTATTTTTGTAAAAATGACATAAAATTCTGACATTGGTCACAGAGGAAATAAAGTCTGTGTTGAAAAAATTTGCTCCATTAAGAACTTTTTATTTAAAAGTTTTCCTCTCAGAAAATGCTTAATATTAATATTTTTGAGTACCCCAGAATATCTGTAGTCTATGTAAATTTTCTGGATGCAAAATTCCAAGATTGTACTGGAATCACACCTCAATTGGTAAGACCCACACCAGAATTCTTAATCAAAGATTTTCTTTTGACCGTTTTCTAGTTGCAATAATCTCAGCTTCTTTTAATGATGTTGCAATAATTCATTTCTTCCAGCTAAACAATTGTCTTGTTGATTGACATAATCAAATCCCATCCTTAATAGAATATTCTTTAATATTTTTCATTTCTACATTACACATTCGTTAGGATACTTAACTTTTCAAATAAATTTTAATTAGATAGATTTATGTCCAATAATTTTTTCGAATTAATTTTCTAAATGGTGAAAGTTCATAGGGACTCCCTCAACCGAATATGGTCCACGATCGAATATGAAACATATTTACACTTTTTTTCTGAAATGATTATTTCCCGTGTTCCACAAGCGTTTTTCTTCTTTATGTTAAAAATTACAACATTAAAATTAAATCTCGATTTATATTTGATTGCAAAATTTAATCAAAACCTCTTTGATGTGTGTTTTATTTTCGTCCTTTTTCACAAAATTTCATTCAATTCCCAGAAAACGTTATAAGGATTTAACTGTCATTTTCACTCTTGATTTTAATTCTTTTCTGATTCTTTAGTTTCTTTCACATCAGCTGCTATAATTAAAGCTTTATTAGCACATAAATATACAATTATCTACCATTATTTCTATATATTAGAAGGAATTAGCTACAAATGAGACATAAAACCTGTAGCTACAGAAAGTCATAAAATTTTTTCCAATAACAGGATGTCTATGATAATCTGAACAGATTGCTTTGAAGTTTAACATTTTTCAGAACCTGCCATTCATCTGCAATTTTGTGGCATTTCTGAAAGACTGATCAAGTTTAATATTTAACTGTTCGTTGAGCCACTGGAAAACTTCTTTTTTATACTCCTATTTTCATGATAGGACTGGAAATATTTGTTACTTTTTTTTTAATTCTAAGGTTTGCAAAATTAAATATATTACTTTAGAACAAATGGTATCAATTAAAGATAATTGGTACCAATTAATTACCAATTAAAGTTTTATTATTTGAATTTAATGTCTTTTTAATTAATTTTTGACTTCTCAAATATTTTCATAAATGCATCAACTCCCATTCTTTAAAATATTAACAAACGTTTCAGCTTTTTCCAATTTTTTTCGATTGATTTAATTATAACCTGTTACGGTCTTACTTTCCGCATATTTTTCATTAAAGATTTCTCTGCTTCATGTTCATCACCTTATTCTTCTTTAGAAATCGATTTTATCTACAGCTGTCCCTGATTTCATTCTGTTTCATTCAGAAATCTTCTCTTCAAAATCAAAAACTAAATTTAAAAATCCTGATTGACTCTTTGGACACAACATTTAGCAGCAAATCACAGAATTTCTTTCCTTAATCATCACAGTTATATCCACTTAAACCGACTTCCATGGCTTTTCGAAGAAATTTGTTTCTTTAAAAATATAAGAATGATACTGGATTTAATCAAGAGTGAATGCTTTATTTTAAGTTTATTAACCGCGTAAGTTCACATGTTCGAAATCTAACAAAATATTTTTAAGTTTTGTATTCAGTTCGGGGGGGGGGTAATTTAATCGGTCTCTGAATTCAATTAATTGGTTTACCATTTCGAGTCGTTCGCTGCCTCTATTTATCTTTGATGTATACAATAAAGTTTAAACGTCATTTTTTTAATTAAAACTTTCTTAATCTTTTCAGTATCGGATTCTCCATTTCATTTTTCCACTCGAGGGCTTTTATTGTTATGAGTTAAGTTTTCTATTATCAAAGAAACGTTCTATATTAGGAGACATTTCTGACACTGCCGAGGAAGCAAAATTCAAAACTTTGATGTAATGATTTTTCAATATAACAGATTACTGACACTTTCTGAAAATTATGTCAACTAGACCAGTTGACTCATGTGTTATCAAAGAATACTCAAAATTTCAATTTTTCAAAATCCCTAACGATAAGCATGGCAAGTATGACAAGCGCCACATATTATATTAGGAAACTTAGCTGTTATGTCCAAAAGGTTTTTCAAAACATTCTGGAATATTACTTTCATTTTCACGACCCATCTTTCAATTATAAGTACTTCTCAAAGATCTTTTGGGGGTAAAAGCGAATTAAAACTATTCGGAGTAATCTCTTAAAATGGTCTTAAAATATAAGGTTTCTCTTCTGTTTCAAGTCTGTAGAAGTGAAACAGATCACTGATGCTCTGCAGTCAATGACGGAATCAGTTGCAACAATGTAACTGAGACTGATGTGGAGAGGATGTGAGAGATGACCCACAGGTGACCGGAGAGAAAAGTTTTATTTGTTTCTATTGCTTAGTTCGCTGGTCTGAAAAATCTGATTTCAGTTGTACGACTTGAAGTTGTCTGATTTCAGTTGTATAGTTTCACTGAACTATATGATTACTGATACATAGAAGATACTTTTAAAGATATTGATGTACTTGTAAAATTTTCGGCTTTGAGAAAAAAAAATCAAATGATTTTAAGAACCATTTTGGCGGTTTTCTATATGCATGCTACTTTTGAATAAGATCTTCAAATGTTGAAATTCAGTTTCTTCCAAAATCTTGAAATTCTGTTTCATTTCAGTTCTCATTGCAGAAATTTTTCCTCATTGAAAGCTGATTTACTCACTTTTCTGTTACGTAATGGAAGAGGCATTATATATTTTCTGCAATTCCTACCACATTTCTCTTGAAAATTAAAATATCTTTACTGTACTTAGAATAGTTTTAGTTGAAGCCTTCGTTAGTATTCTTTTAAAGCTTACAGTTCTTTTCCAAAAATTTCTGGTATCTTCATTATTGTTCCTATTGATTCATTTTGAAGCTTCTTCATTATTCCATAATATCCAAGGTAAAAATAAATATTCTGATTTATACTGGATATTGTTCGGTATCAGGCAATTCCGTTTACCAACTAAAGAGTAGATTTGGGTTAAAAAAGGATTTTTAATTTATGCTTTAGTTTTAGGAATAAACGATACTAGTCATAATTGCACATAATTCTTTGAGGTTTTCTTCTGATTAAAAATGGCAAATAGCCTATAAAATTTCATTATTTTTATTTTCAGCTCCAGTAAACAACAAACCTTTTAACTATACGAAATATTTATACTACTGTTATCTTTGATATGTTGATTAATAATAAAATGATGAGCATATTTCCTAGAACCCATCTTCTAAAAGATAGACAACTATTACAGCAAGTGCTATGCTTAAGACAGGAAATAGTTTCAATTAAATTTCATGTAGAGAGCTAGATCAATTCATTTGATCACATATTAAAAAATGTTCGAATTGGAATTTTAACTACTTTATTTTAAATGCTAGGTATCACTTATAAATATCATTCTGAATCTATTTCGTTAATCACTACATATAAAAGATATATACAACTAAAATGCATTTAAAATAATACGAATCTATGATTATAAAAGGAAAACAACGAATCCCACAACATTACTTGATGTACTGGTTCATTTTATTGAAAGGTAGGAAATCTATACAAAACTAAAAGGAAAGCAATGGACCACACATTATTTATTATTTTCATTCGTTTCATTTAGAAACAGAAAGTCGACCTAATATAGAGAGCTGAAAATAAAATGATACACGTTTAATGTTTTAAGCTTTTAATAAAGAGTTTTCGAGATTAACATGATTATTGAACAATCAGGCATTTGATGGATAACCAGTCATTCAAATAATGCTCATCAAAATATCAATACGGCATAGGCCTGATTTTCTCAATGCAACGCGTGCAGAAATTCTTCTTCTTCGTCATTATCCGCATGCCGTATGCATATATCTCTCACAGTACTGGAGATTCTTTAATCTTACGATTGGATGAGGGATGCAGACAGAATTCACCAACTAAAACTTAGTAGTGTGTTTTAAATACAGTTCAGGCGCATGAGTTGGCGATTGCTTGAATAAAACAAAATGTAATTTTTTATCAGTTTCACACAATTTCTAAACTAGTCTTCAGTATAACACGCATTAAATTGTGTATTTAATAATAGTGAATATTTTAAACATTGTTATTTTTCATTTTTACATATGACGAGCAATTTGTTTCCTCCCCTGTCAGAGTTGCACAGCAAAAATAGTTAAATGGATTTTGCTTGTGTTCGCTTTCTTGATTTTTTTCCGTTTTGAAAATATCTGTGTGTTCGGATGAATGTTTGTAATAATGCCTTGTCTTGTCTAGACATACCTAATAGTGATCATTCAACAACAATACACTAAGAGTTTTCTTTGATCCACGGCTTGGCTGCTTCTTCATCTGGCTCACACTATCCAAAACTCCTCTCTTTTCTTCCACCTATGAAACCAGCCCACTTAATCTAACAAGTATTGTTTGCCCATTTTTTCCAACTCTTATGTCTTCTGATGAATGTTCGGCGCACTAACTTGTGCTGTCTTTCATCTATTTTTCTGAAACACTCATTGCTCGCAACTTCCGCATCCTTACCTTTTCTGCATAGCTTTCTTTTCCGTATCAAATTGTTACTACTCGAAACTCGAGATTCATTTCGATTTTTGCACCTCAGCAATGAATCGTCTCTGAGAACTGGTGTCCTTGTCGTAATAAAAGATATGCCAGTAACGCATTTACTAACCTCAAGTTAATGCTGGACGAGAGCAAGTTTCTGCCAATGGTAGCAACCACGTGCATATCTCAGGTGGTCGCGTATGAAGTGGATTAGAATAAAACAAATTTTCATCGTTTCCATGTGACTCAAATTTTGAGATACTAATATACTCTGAACAACACATGCCTTCTTTCAAACATCTAAGTTAATAGCGCATTTATTGAAAGATTTTGAAATAACATAAGTTACAACAAACAAACAAAAAATCTCCTATTACGTTAGCTCGCTATGGTTAATGTTATGGCCCCCAGCACATATATATGCACTCACACTTCTATTAATCGAAGTATATCTTACCTGAAACGCGTACTAAACAAAGTATATTGTAATGTCTTGATCCTGACCGATCAATAAGAGAGTAGCGTAAAAAAATCCTTTATTTACAGCTTTATATATGTACACCAAAACAACTTGTTCTGATCTAGTATAGCTTATATAATATTATTTATTATTATTTACATAACTCACACTACAGCTGAAAGTTATTCATGAAATAGTTCCTCTATTAATTCGGAGAATACACACACACACACACACACAGAAGAAAAACACGGTAATATGCGGTTACTCCAGGTTCAGCTCCAGAAATCTACCGATCTTTATGGGTGGATCTTAGCACAGAAACCCGATTTCACACGAAGCAAAATTTGGAACACTTTCGAACACCTACATGTTTCGTTAAATGGCTTTTATTGCTCCTCTCTCATCTCAAAACAAAAATCCGGCATTTTATCTCCGTCGAATCATTTGAATTCCTTTTCACCCAATAGCCGCTCCGTAATGCTTCCTAAATCCAATCGATCTTGGGAATGTCTGTTCATAATCCATCTTTGCAGCTGACTCTCCCCAAACACACGTTAATTACATTCAGTCCACCGCTAACACACCGGCTGAGATCCAGTTGACTTCGAAATTTAATGACAACGGTTGCTGGTGAATGTTCGTTCCTCGAAGATGCGAGGAGTACCTTCATAATGGAAAAGAAGTTTAACATCTGGATGTTTTGAAGTTCTTCTCGCTTGAAGATACGATGGATTTCTTCGAAAAGACGAAACACAAATATGTGGTCCTTTATCTGGATACAACAAATGATCAGACACAATGTCTCTAATGGTGAAGAGGGTCCCCATTTGCCGATCCGGAGGCACTTAAAGATGTGTTGGGAAAACATCTGGACGGAATGCCAATTATCATATGAGGTAAACGGGAAATGTAACAATATTTATTCACTATAATAAATAAGATAGATAACGCAGAAAAATCTGATTATTCTATTGAGATCAGTGAATATATAAATTTTTTAATTCTAAATTTCAAATGTTCCTTCCTTGAAGATTCTTATTTCACAGATTGGGCGATTTTATTATTTCCTGAATCCAAATCTGGAACAGTTAAAAGCTATTTTCTGTCACTTAAATGCAATCATTTACTGTAAACCACAGAAGTAAAATAACAGACATAAAATTTTCAATATGCTTTGAGATCTTCGTGGAAATAACATGAAAGAAGATTTGACTAATAAAATAATTCAATTTTCCTCATTTTTAAATTTTATTTCGAGATGGATTTGAAAGAATGTTACTATCCATCAAGGATCTTTCATCGCTGGATACTCCAACCAACCTATTTTAGAAATTATTGGACTGAACAGCCACACTACGTGCGATCAATAAAATTTCAAGTAGATTGGATATTCCTCCAACTTCTTTTCAAGTAGAATTTCTTATTTTTCTCTTATCTATTACTATCAACTGTATCCCAAAGATATTCTCATTGCATCCAAAAAGAACAGCAGATGAATCCGAAATATCCGAACTTGGTCATCTGAGTTGATAGGCTTTTTTAATATTCTTTAACTGAGCCTCTAGTATTTCTAGACGGTGTTTTATAATACTTTTTGAATTAGTTACTTCATTTTTTTTTCTGGAGAAAATGGTCATTAAATTTCTGTATCATATCGAAGAGAAAACCTGGTCAGTATTTCTACAGTTCTTTTTTTAATCCAAAAAAAAAAAAAAAATTGCACTTTGAGATCATAGAATTATTGAAGTGAAGAGAACGATGTATTTTTCTTAGCTTTCTAGAAACTGCTCTTTAGTTTCTCTCAAAGTGATTTATAACTACCGCGAAGAGAAAGGGCTGCAAGTGATTTTATCAACAAATCTACAACGTATAAAAAGTTTTCATTTAATCGATTCTCAAATCACATTTTATAGAAACTCTAAATCACCATCTTGATCTTCAGTCTTACATGTTGATGAAAGACAATTTTAGTAGCGGAAAATAATTTTAGTTTCTATTAAAATTTCATTTAAAAAGATAGAATTTCTCCAGATTATCATTTACAGCTTGAGATTTCTTGGTTCGACAAAACCGTTGCACTGCATATAAGTTTGTATAATTCTACCTAAAAACTATTGTTTGAAGTAAATAAACCTTGAATTTTCCATTTCTTATAAACATTTTGTATAATTTCACCAAGCCCATCTTCGAAAACAGTCTGAAATTGTGTAATACCTATACAATTAGGCTTCTGGAGGTTCGAATATACATTTTTTCAGTTTGAAATCAATTCTCTCACAGAATATCTTTCGTTTCTGTTAAAAGTAATTCTCCTAAGTATCTCTTGATTTAGCTCGAATCATTGATTCTATAAAGTTAATTATTACATTTTATTCAATACATTTATTATGAAATAGATTTTTAATATCCGAACTTTCTGTCTATAGAATTATCTTCTAAAAACAGCAATATTAATAGATGAGCAAAATCATTCCATCGGTTATCATAAGAGTCTAATATGCCACTAATCTACAGTTCAATGCATGTCATCTGTTTTCTCAAATGTGCACAGTAAAAATCTCGATTTAAACATGTGAACATTTTAATGTCTGGTTCGTTTTGGTAATTTGCTAATGAGGGATTTGGATATTAGAGACAAAATCAGTACTCGAATTCTTAAGAAATATTCAATATTATCGATTATCTTGTTTTCGTTATCAGTATCTATTAAATACTGAATATACATACATTTAATTTCGAAGGGTATTATTTCTAATTTACATTTGTAAACAAAAAAAAGAGAGTTATAAACAACCCCCAGAAAGAGCTGATCTTTGCATTTTGCTTTGTTATCGATAATAAACTGCAAAACTTGAAGGCGAAATTTTCGGAATCACAACAATTGATTGTACTTACACTCAGCATCATTTTCAAATTATGGTTTTTAGCGATCGTTTTGTTTGTTTATTCCAGATGTCCCAATTCTCTTCATGTAAATCAGGCCCATAGTTCTTAAGTCCTGATATCCTGACTTATTTCTAGATTTTAAGCAAATAAAGCATTATTTTTTTTTTCAAAAACTAGCTTTTTTCTTGCTATCAAAACATTAAGAGGAATTTAATATTTTTTTGGCATGAAATTTCTCACAAAAAATTCAGTAACCAACATTCTTTCCTTTCTCTCCTTCTCTTGAATATAAGAAGTAGAGAAGAGAAATACAGATAAATGAGAATTTTTTAAATTTAAACTTATTATTCTCGTTTGGTGTAAACTATGTTTTTGCAAAATTAATTCTTTCTTCACTATATATTATCTGTTTCCCGAAAGAACTAATAATGTTTATGAATTTAAGTATAAACAGTGTTTAATGAGCCACCGTTTAAAATAACAATAAGATTACTTTGCAATTCACTAAAAATGTCTTTTACTATGCAAGACTCAAAGAGATGACAAAACAATATCTAATATTTGCCAGACATCAAACGAATTGATTCCAGAATACCTATGTTTCTATATTGTTATGAATACGAGAGATATATAATTTTCATTTGAATTCCGTAGAATTGATTGTAAGGAATTTTAAAAGATTTTCAAAGCAGCACTCAATTAGCAAACCATCTTTGCTAAAACACAATTTTTCATTTTTGCATGGCTTAAAATAATTTTCATTTGTTGGTACGCAAATGTTTATAATTTCCTGTGTCCTCTTTCCTTCAGTAACAGTCTAGATGAAACGCTGAATTGTTTTTCATTTATTTAAATTAAGAAAATTTAATTAAATATGTATTTGCATATCTTTCACATCAGTCATTTTTCTGCTATATTTCTCAACCTCCTTATATCATGCCACATACTTTCAGAGAAACATATTTTCCAGCAAAACAAAGCATGCATTCAAGAAAATATGAATAGGTTCTTTTCATATTGGTGAAATGTGATTTAATGTTATTGTCCAAAATATTATCAACACTTCAGTTTACAGTCAAAACATTACATAGTCTTAAAATATAGCAATAAAATGTTGCACGTCTTAATAAAAAGATACATATTTTACTTAAATTAATCAAAAAAAAACTTCTGAAAGAACATTTATTTTCATGTTGATGCAAAACCTATTTATAACAATTCTATTTTATAAAATGTCGTCATTCACAAAATAATTTTCCTTCAAAGGAGAAAGGGCTTTCGATTTGCCTTCAAGAATGCTTGTAGCATAAGTAATTCGAAAATGAAATCTGTTATAATAGTAAAGATTCTAAATTATATTTATAAAGAATGGTAATAAATATTTGGAACGAAGCTAGAAGACAATAGGCAAAAAATAATAACCATTGTTTGGAATCACCCGTGACTTCTATTTACTATTGCTAGTCAGAATAGATGACCGTGATAAATCTTTCTATATTTAGCATTAGAAATTTTAGTACAAAACACATGAAATGGAATACAGGCAACACTAATACTTAAAGAAAATCAATTATAGCTTTCTCTCAATAACAACAACAAAAAATTCCCATCAAAAATATCAAATATTGTCTTTTCTTAACAAAGATCTTCAAGTATCTACACCGAGTGTAACACACTCCCAGATTATAGCTTAAACGTTATTATCAATTCTTTGCAAATTCTCTAACACATTGAAATAAAATCCATTTAAATACTATATAAAATCATTGCTGTTGAATGATTTACATTTATTTTTAAATGTTACAGTAAAGGTTGAGTTTATCTTCAAATATTTATATAAAATATTAATATTATTTAAATACAGGCTATATAGTTTACATATCGTTTCGGAGTCTTCATGGAGTTTTAAATGCTGAACATACGTTCTCTTGTACTGTTGTGCAAAACTTAAGCAAAAGCTGATTTTTTGTCATAACTAAACAAAAAATCATCTGAGAGACATAGAATTCAAAAATGAGAGACAGCATTTTGTACTTAAACGATGACGAAAGTGTAGGTGCAGAAATGAATACAATGGATATAGTAAGTGATTGTCTATCCAAGAGGAAGAACAACAGGCAGATGTCTCGTATTATGAAATATGCCAAACCCTTACTGCAATGATTGCTTTGCATCGTCTCTCCATACTCAGCAACAGATTGTCCAACAGTTCTTCAGGTAAGAGTGCTCATTCCTCAATCAGCCTCTGTTTCAGTTGTTCGGTGTTCTTGGAGGATGGAATCTTGCAGCAAGGCATGTTCCCAAAACATCCCATACATGTTCTATGAGATTTATATCAGGAGAAAAGGCTGGCCAATACATTCGTGTCATATCTATACTCTGCAGTAGCCGCTGAACATCAGCAGTACGGTGTGACCGTGCATTGTCATGCATGAAAAAGAAATGGGGTCTAATAGCACGTCAGAACAGACATACATGGGGAAGGATCACCTTCTTTGAATAGCGATCTCATATTACAGAACTTTTGTCTATAACTTAGAGCTCAGTCCACCTGTTTAGCACAATGCCTCATCGACGACAATTTCCATGACCATATTTTCCGACCTCCCTCTAAATGAATTGGCGTTGATAATCATTTGTGGTACTGAAACGACTCTCATCCGTAAGGAGGACACGACTCCATGGATGAGATTTCCAGTTTTTGCACTCCTAACACTACCCTGAAAGGTGTCACGGATGACCAACTTTCAAAGGGATGCAGCTTTCAGGGCGGTGGACGAATAGGCCACCTCTGTAAAGGCGACTGGCCATAGTAAACCGCGACATTTGTCTCCCTGATTCTGTACACACTTGCTGAGCAGTGGGGCTTGCTGACTGGTATCGGGATCTTTTCGCATGCATGACGATATAAAAGCCCTCCACTGCAGTTGTTTTTCTAGGGTGGCCAAAACCAATTTGTCTAACAATTGTACCTTCCAAGCACACACTTCCAAGCGAAATGACACTTTTGTTGATTCCGAACTCTTCAGCTATACTGGTCTAACTGCGTCCCTCCTCCTGCTTTACGAACATTCTTCCACGTGTAAAGTCGTCCAGATGATTTCGTATAGCCATATTTCACGAAAGAACTCATTTGCACTTGTAGCGAATTTATTCCTTTCCTTGCAGTCTTGAGCTGTTCGCTCCGACTGTACGCGTTTTGCGCACACTCACGTCGCTCATACCCTTTTCTTCCTGACATTTGCACACGCACCACCTTTCTACTGAATTGCGTGTTCATTGTACTGATCTCAATAACCCCTTTTCTCCATTTTCATGCTAACTGCTTAAAATTTACATTGCTGCTTAAGTTTTGCGCACCAGTGTATATTACTTTATTACATTCCTTTACTTTCACAGTCGTCTATTTCATATCATCATCAAATCTTCATTTAACTTTACCTTCTGTTCTGTTCTTTCTTCTGACGCGTCTTTTCAATTGCTACCATTGCTCTTGCTACTTTCCTGCTTCGAAATATTTTGTCTCCTGAATTTATATCACATATTCTCCAACTGTGCGCTTCTTGAAATAATCCCCTTTTAATTATTCAGCACCTGGTGATACTGTGAGTGTTTGATAAAAAGACTTCTACATTTGATAATTATTTTAAATTTTTTTCATAAGATTTATTTGCTTTTGACATTAACAAATTTAAAATTTTTTTAGGCTTAATATCGCAAACTGGATTCAAAAAGATTGTTAAATTTGTCAAATGAATCTTTTTATTTCAAAGAACAGATTTTGTACAAAATTAAACTTCATGTTCCATGATGATGACACTAAATTTATAAACTACGTTTTTAAAACATTTTTTTAAGAAACATATTAAATATGGGAGAATCAATAACTGTTTTCAAAACCAAAGTTATTTATACTCACGTCACCTAAATTTTTTGAAATGTTTATGACGGTTTCCCATGTAGATTCGTTTTCCGCAGGAATAAACGGGAAAATTGAACCACATAGAACCACCAAGGGAAACATATGGAAGTACCAGACATTCTTTTGCTATATATTATTTTTTGTCCTATTCAAATTTCGGGGGATCCACCTAAAGAGAACATTTGGGTTTTCGATGAAGCATAATTGAATCTCTCGGACTAACTAATGAGGGGCTCTGGGATCTTATTCCATCAATAAACTAGAAAAGCTGCCTGTCCTTATTTTAATTTCTCATTCTCTCGAGTAAATGTTTTTTTTCAGTTGTTTGCCTAAAACATTTTCTGGCATTTTTCCGGTTTTCCTGTCTATTCCAGTATTTTAATGCCATTTTTAAATGCGCAATACGAGTATGTGTTTACATTTCCGTTTCTGTGCCGTCTATGAAAAATTTCACAGTTTTATCCTCCTCGAAGTGCAATATTTTAGAAAGAAGTCAGCAACGACATGTGTTTTCACGTCTTGTACGATTTAGTCTTGGTAGACACAATCGACTTCTCACCTGATCTTCGCAAAATCGCAAAAGCTCTCCATTCAATGTCAAGCTTCAGAAAGGTCCGCACGGACAGATCATTTTTGGGCTGGGCACTCAGTTAAACTTCTTCGATTAACTCGGTTTATTTCGAATAAAAAATTACAAAAACTACTACAGTTTAGGGTTTGGTTCTTTGGAAAACAATTAAATGGAAACTTTTAAATTAAAATGAATGAAAGTTCCTCAGATATGATGCTCAATATTAAATGAATTATCACCTAACTCATTTGAAATTCATTTTCCTGATCCGTAATAAATGTTTGAAACATGCCAGTGGGTATAAGAATTCCTACGCAGCAGGCATATGCATTCTATTTACACTTCAACTAGTCATTTAAAGCGCTTTAATCCAAAATGTAAAACTTTCAATTCTTAGAAATGACTTCATGTATGCCACATAACCATTCGGCGGGATGGGCAACTCATTTATGCGAAACATCTCATCCTCACATTCCATTCGCCTAAACTGTCTGAATTGATATATACCGGCTATCTGAAATTGCCTGTTACAGCATATATTCCTAATCCCTTGAGACGTTTCCAATGTCAATGTTTCGGCCACTCCAAAGTTAATTGCCACGGGACAGTAACTTGCGCCCGATGTGCTGAAAAAGGTCATGAAAACCAGGAGTGCCCTGCGCCAGAAAAGTGCGTCAATTGTGGGGAAGATCATGCTTCCTTTTCGAGACTTTGCAAACTTAGACACTCGAGAAACAAATAACCACTCTCAAATTCAAAGAAAACATAACGTATCTTGAAGCTAGACGTAAAATTCTAGCTCAAACACCTACACCTGGTTTAACTTATGCTTCTACGGTACAGAAACATTTTTGTGTAGATTGTTCTTGTCCAAATTGTGTTAAATCTGTCACCCACACAAAAATACTTAAAAAGTCAACGATTCAGAAACAGAGCATTCCACAAACAATGAAATTGAATTCTTGAAACCTGATAAACCTAATAGAAACAAATCGAAATCTGGAAAGCATTTAAAACTACAACTTTCAAAACGTGGTCTTTATCCACAGGATATTAGACCAAAACTTAGAAAATCAACCTTACGCAATTCGGTTGCTTTGGAACTCTCCACAGTCCACAGGACTGAACCACAGTCTTTGTGGTTCAGTCCACAAAGACTTAACGTCCATTTTTGGTGGCGCTTCCAAACGTGAAGTCTTAATTGCACTTCATCCATTTGAAGAAGAGGATGAAGAAGTTAAAATGAGTTCCGATATTTCGCAACTTCCCAACGCAGTTCTCAATCCTTCACTTGAAGCAAAAGTTTCTTAATAGGTACCTTCCTTTTATGGAATTGTCGTGGCCTTCGATCCCAATTGAATGACATAAACACCATCCTTAGCAACTTTCATTATATCTGCTTTGGTGTTCAGGAGACCTTCTTGACTCCTAATATCCCCATCAAAATACACGGTTATAACTGTGCTCGTAAAGATGCAGATACAGCATCTCATCCTTCTGGTGGAGTTTGTATTTTCACGTCGAATTTATATCCGAGCACACCACTCCTATTACACACTTCTCTGCAGGCTGTGGCTGTTCAAATTCACACACGAAATTTTGTCACTGTCTGCTGCATTTACTTACCGCCTCATGATGTCATTCGTCAACAAGATCTTGATAACCTTGTGGACCAACTCCCTTCGCCATTTATTATACTTGGATATTTTAACGGCCATAGTACGTTATGGGGTGAGGGCAGTACAAATTCTCATGGGCAACAGATAGAACAATTTATTACTAATAATTGTCTCTGTTTGCTCAATAATGAGAGAAGACGTACTTCCATGAACCCACCCATAGATTCCATAGCCTTAATCTAGCCATGTGCTCTCCTGAACTCTTGCCGCTGTTGAACTTTGCAGTCAGCAAAGATCTACATAACAGTGATCATTTCCCTATTATTGTCTCCCATGCTGATAGTGGCGGTGTGACTCCCTGTCCTCTGCGTTTTCTATTCTAGCGGGCAGACTGGGATACTTTCACACAATTGGCAGATATCACAGAGACCATAATCAGTACTTACGACATCACGGAAGCAATGCAACTTGTTATTGACACCATTATAAACGCCGCAAATGCCACCATTCCAAAGACCTCCCCACGTCTCAGAAAACTTCGCAGACCGTGGTGGAATGAGACTTGTCGCGACAGCCACATGCAGCAGAAAAAATTGTCGCACATTTTTCGGAGGTACCCGACAACTGAAAATCTCATTGATTTTAAAAGAGCCAAAGCGCTAACTCGTCGCATTCGTCGTCAGTCACAGGGACTCCTGGATTAAATTCGTATCGTCTATTACATCATGACCTCCAGCAAACAGTTCTGGAAAAAAGTAAAGGCTGCTAATGGTATTTATTGCGAACCTTCCATTCCTGTTTTAAATACAGGAAGTGTGATACATTCTGCCCCATTAGAAGTAGCCAATTTTCAGGGCCAAGCATTCGCACAAGTTTCCGCAATAGAATTTCATAATCCTGAGTTTCTGGCGATTAAGAATCCCGCGGAACGGTTGCCTTTGCATTTTAATGACCGCCGCATGTTTTCATACAACTGTAAATTTAAAATGTTTGAACTCGAAAAGGCGTTATCAAAATCTCATGATACCAGTCCAGGGCCAGATGGAATTACATGCAATATGATCCGTCATTTGAATACTACTTCCCTTTCCAACCTGTTACTGTTACTGAACAGAATCTGGACCGAGCACAAGTACCCCTTACAATGATGCGAAGCTATTGTTATCCCGAACCTAAAACCTGGCAAAGATCCATCCAATCCTCTGAACTACCGACCAATAGCTTTGACGAGCTGTCTTTGTAAAACCTTAGAATGTATGGTCAATTCTCGTCTTACTTTTGAATTAGAAAAACAAGGATGCATCTCTCAGTTGCAGAGTGGTTTCCGTAGAGGGCAGTCTACTGTTGACAACCTCGTCCTTCTGGAAACGCAAATCCGCAATGCATTTGTGAGAAGAAATCACCTTGTATCATTTTTTTTTGATATAGAGAAAGCGTACGACCGTACGTGGCGTCACGGCATACGTTCAACACTTTTTAACTTTAGTTTTCTAAATCTAAAGCTTGTCGAACGTTTGTTTTTATCTTGTCGAACGTTTAAAGTTCGCATGGGTAACGTCTATTCAAATAATTTTATTCAAACTGAAGGTGTTCCACAGGGAGCATTCTTAGTGTTACTCTTTTTATTGTCCATATTAGCCAAATAATTAATGGTTTACCTCCATCTATTCAAGGCACATTATACGCTATAGATCTCTTGCCAAGGGAGCAATATGCACCTGATACAACGACAACTGCAGGTTGCTGTAAACAAACTTGTAGATTGGTGAAATGAAAATGGACATAAGATTTTACCAGAAAAATGTAAATGCTTACATTTTTGTAGGAAACAGGGTATTGGTTTGGATCCCAAAGTTCAGATTCGTAAGGCTACCATCCCTGTGGTAAATGAAATAAAGTTTTAGGGGGTAATATTTGACCGTAAGCTCACTCTCCTTCCACATGTCCTACATCTACGGAAGAAGTGCGACAGGTCATTAAACATTCTCAAGGTACTGTCCAGAACCACTTTGGGAGCAGATCGAACTTCAGAATTTATCAAGCAGTGACTTTATCCCGTATAGATTACGGAAGTATGGTGTATGGCTCTGCTCGTCCTACGGTTCTACGTAGACTTGATACTATACATCATTCTGCTTTGAGACTCAGCTTAGGAGCATTTCGCACCTCACCAGTCAAAAGTCTGTATGTTCTCTGCCATCATCTACCACTAAGTTTACGGCGCGAGATATTATCTGCCCAATATTATCTTCGAGCACTGTCTGTTCCGAAGCATCCTGTGTGTTCTTTGATATTTCTGGTTAGTCTTCGGAGACTTTATAATGCTCGTCGCTCTCACGTACTTCCATTCTACGACAGAGTCAAACTGCTCCTTCGTGATTATGAGCTTCATGATAAAGTAATTTAGACTACCGATCCATTTTCCTTTCCTCTCTGGTATATTCCTTAGTTTTCATTTTTAATTCCCCTCTCTAGTTTTGAGAAGCAGAGTACAGCCCCTATTGTCTACCAGAATCTGTTTATTTGTCATTGCTGTCAGTATTCAGATTACTTAAAAATATTTACGGATGACTCGAAATCAGATGATCATGTTGGTTGCGGAATAGTTTTCGATACCGACATGTTTAGTTACCGTCTAGATTCCTCTCTATCTGTTTTATTTGCTGAATTATAAGCCATCTTTTATGCTCTTCAGAGGATTTCACTCTCTTCTGATCGTAAATTTTGTATCTGTACGGACAGCATGAATTCATTGACAATGTGTTCCAACTGTAATAATCAGATTCACCCGATTGCCGTGGAAATCCTCGATCTTCTAAGGATTTTAAAAAACAGGGAGTTTAAGATATTATTTTGCTGGATTCCGAGTCATGTCGTAATCACTGATAATGAGCTGACGGATAATGCAGCTAATAATGCAGTGTATCTTTGCTTTCCTAGCCAGATATCCCGTTCTGTGATGCTAAAAATATTTTTCAACGTCGTCTGTACTCACTCTGGCAGGAATCATGGAATAATCATACTAATAACAAACTTCATAACGTAAAACCTATCATTTCATCCTGGCCTTGTTTACCAGTGCAAGAGCAAGACGTCAAATTGTCTATGTACCGCATTGGTCGCATTCGTTTTACTCATAAACAACATTTAATCGGTGACAGAGCTCCTTTATGCTCTAGATGCCAAGTGATTTTAACCGTTCTTCATCTTTTAATAGAATGCCTTTATTTTGATCATCATCGTTTACGTTTTTTTCTGTGCTTCAACAGTGGACATGCAAATGCTCGTGGGGGAACGTCCCCAAAAACACCTTTTTAATTTTTTCAAAGCAATTTTTTTTTATAATTTCATTTAACATTTCCATTTGTTGCCAATTTTACAATGTTAGAAAACATGGCCTGCAATTTTATTTATCAGTTTCTAATTTTACAGCATTTTACATAAAAACGTCTTATTTATTTTAACCATACGACTGGCGCAGTATAGTGAAATATGGCTCTTACGCCACTAAATCCCACTATCCATCCATCCATCCATCCACCAGAATAAAACGTCTTCAGTCCGAACAACAATTCTCTGCATGGGATCAGTCAGTTCAAGATTCAGCGTTAGTTACTCAGGACAAGTCAAGAGTACTTTTGTCCACCATCATTCAAAGCATCGTCGCTCCTAAAGTCTAAATCAAGGAGTTCCCAAGAGAATATGGTCTCTAAATAATTGTTCTTTTTTCTTCCGCAGAAGGAGAATGTACTCTTCTGTGAAGAAAATTTACTAAGATTCTTTATAACTCGGATACTTTCTTCCAGACAATTGCAAGCAAAATATTATATATCTCCTTGTTACTTTTTAAAGTTGCCATAGGATTTTCTACATCTCTTTACTCCTTATAATTCATCCAGTTTCATTTTTTTTATTTTCTAAATCATCCTGGATTTCCAAATAGAATTTCAGAGCAATAATCGGTATATTTCAACAATTCATTTATTGAGAGAAATTTTCAATCTTAATCCTCTTGGATCGAATATTTCATACTCTATTTTTAGAAATTTCACGGTGTCTTCTTCATACTATTTGAGTATTTCGTTGTTTCAAGTAAGATTAAACTGCAAAAATGCATTTCTTGAACATTTCTAGAGATTGCTTCTTTTAGTTTATGTGACGAGTTAATGCATGTGTGAGAACAACCTTAAAGCAGGCATATCATTTATTCGGTAATACATTCAGCTCTATTATGACCCTCGGTTTCTTGTATTATATTTACTGATAAAAAAACATTATCGTACACATTAAATTCATAATTCGTACATACTAAAAGCGTGTTGTTTTATGCTATTTTCTTGTAGGAAGGAGACATGACGAGCCGTTGTACCTCATAATTTTCCATGAGCTGTCCATGATGCAGGACAATGTTACGAATCTCATGACGGGCAAATGCAACCCAACGCTTTCACAATCTCGGGAATTCCAACAAATCACGCAGAAAAAAGATCCGATTATTTGAATGAAAAAAGTTATTCAACACATTAAAATGCTTGAGATATTAGGTAATAAATTCCATTGAAACATGGAACAAAAATATTTTTGAAAGAGTCCAACGTTTTCTTTATAAAAAAAACACGTTATAACAACCCATTGCGCAAAATCCGGATGTTCATATTTGACATTAGAAAACCACCTCTACTTACACAAGCTACGGAAAATCTTTTATTCCTAAATCAATGATATTAAAGTAAATTTTTAAATCTAAAAATATGGAGCAAAATATTTAAGACTACATCAACTTGTTATGATAATTTTCTAAGGAGAGTAACTGTTAGAATAATTAAAATTTTCGGAATTATACAATGTTTAAAAAAAAAAAGTTCTATAACCCTAATCGTATTAAATGATACGAATATATATTTCTTAGATTTTTCCAAAATTTTGCTGAAAACGTTTAATTCTTTTTTTTTTTTTTACTAAAAACTAGTTCGGTCATACAAGCTTTTATGTGAAGAGAAGTGTTAAAAAAACTGGTATTCAAAAATCCTTTAGAAAATGAATATTTGACATATTCGGTGAGTGGGTTGCTTAAGGTTATATAAACAGAAGTAACTTATTTTAAGAATTTGGTCTTCTTGCTGGCCTTAACTCCGATGTCCCATTCACACTTATCTTGATTTGTTTTTCTACTTAGTACATACCATATAATAAAGATTGCTATAATTACACTATTTTACGCTCCGTAAATAATAATACGCCGCACATAATATTTTTAAAAAAATGCACTTTTTGAATTAGCGTTTCAACTAATGTTCTGAGATCTTGAAAAAGACTTATTTTGAGACTTTCTTAAATTATT
Organism: Argiope bruennichi; assembly: GCF_947563725.1. Classification (NCBI taxonomy): domain Eukaryota; kingdom Metazoa; phylum Arthropoda; class Arachnida; order Araneae; family Araneidae; genus Argiope; species Argiope bruennichi. The sequence goes on from NC_079152.1 coordinate 3,622,937, forward strand.
TGGAATATATTTTGATGCATCTTCTGAGTAAAAGCAAAATAATTATACAAAGACGATTCTCTTATTGATATTTCATATGAACTTGATTCGTGGTTAGTTCTCCCCTAAGAATACTAGAAAGGGACCAAGTTCTTATGGCAAAAAATAAACGACTGAGCTTAAAAACTTTTAAAAGGTATGTCGTAAATATAATGATAAACAAATAAAATCTTGAAATTGGCTTGTACAAACTACAAAAATCATACAAAATTTATAAATCTAAAAAAATGAAACCTACTGAAATTATTACACAAAATAAAGATCCCCAAATAGTTTATATACATAAGTTAAATACAGAATATCTAACTTATTACTAAACAAATTTACAAATTTCAAATAGTCCGAAGATTTTTCCTTCGGGTTTAATTTCTATTAAATCGAATTTATCAAAACCCATTTTTAAAAATGTATCACATTTATCATATTTATGAAAGTATATCAGGTCTTCTAAACCAGTAATAAGGCATAATTTAGGAATTTTTTCAATGATTTATTCGTAAATAATTCTTTTTTTTTTTTTTTTTTTTTTTTTTTTTGTTCATTTAACATGCTAAGTCATTTAAACAAGTTATGAGCTAAAACAACTGACGTTTATTTTCTGATTGCTTTTTATCAAAAAAAAAAAATGTTTTGTTCATCGAACGATACATTTTATTTTATGGACAATTTTAAGATAATTTCTTTCAATGGAATGGAATGTTACTGATAAGTGAATAAATGGAATGATGCCGATATGCGTCAAATTTGAATTCAAAATTTTTACGCAAAAATTTAAATAGGCTGAATAATCTTGATTTAATGTATAAGTAGAAATTTCTTCAAAAATCAGAAATGTTTTGGCTTTCAATTCTCGTATACATTATGGCATCAAAAATATAAATTATGCATACAATTTAATTTTTAATTGAAACATTATGATACTTTAATTCAGTTTTTAAGATTCCTATTTTAATGTCAATTTTAAAGATTTATGTTCTGCAGTGAATTATGTAAATGAAAAAAATTACATTAGAAGTTTAAATAAAAAAATTTGAAGACGATTTTACAGTGTATAGCTTATTTTGTATAATTTTGAGACAAAACATCCTTTTAACACTTATTTCAAATACTCCAAAGGTTTCTAATCGATTCCGCTTAGTATGAGATTTTTGACCCATCGCATGCTGTGCTGCAACCACTTGTCAATATTGTTAGTCATGCAATTCAGATGCTGTTTAGTGATACATTTGTGTAATTTTTACCCTATTTTTAAGAATTTTTCTGATGTATCTTTTGCATTTACGTAACATTGACATGCACTACATTGTTCGAACCATTCCCTGCATTTACAACAAGATTTTCTATTCTTAAAATAAATCGTTTCTTAATTGCTTGACAATATTGAAAGCAGTTAATGTTTGAAAAATTTGTTAAAATTTTAAAAAAAATTATAAATTACCTTGTAAATGCAATATTGATATTTTAAAGCAGTAAGAAACACTGCACATGTACAGTTTTGAGAACTACACTCCTTTGTTACCATTGTCACACCTTTCTGCTGAAGTGGTTTTCAACTCCTGAGGCTCCATCGGAGAATCCAATGGACGCGACACATCTAAGGAACGGACACACAGATTCCGCAATGGCGGGCAGGAAACAACTTCAGCTCACGCATGTTGTCCGACCAGATGGAATCAGATGAAAAATCGTTATTGCACTAAAGTGCAATGTATTCCGAATAATATATATATTGTTGTAATTAGATAACTTTTTGTTGCTTTTTTACAGAAAAACCGTGACTTGCTTTAGTGTTTGGCAAACTCTTCGATATTTGACATATTATATAAAAAACAGTAATAATTCTGATGTTATGCAACGGAGAAGGAGGGGGTCTACCTTCTTATGCTTAAAAATTGGAACACATTTTATAACAACATCAGACTATTGCATATAAAGGATATAATTTTATTAAGTTTTGTTCCTTTCACGTATTTTACTGAATGTAATAGTCATAAATTATCCTTAATTAGACTTAATGCCGAGAAATATATAAACTTTTGAAACACCTTGCGAAAAGAGAATTAAAGAAGCCTATTCAATTTCTAGACAAAAAACAATTTTCGTTAACCATAATCGTATTGCGAGTAAAAATGCTGCTGCTTCTTACCAGGTAATGCTGAAGGCATTCAACGATTATCATATGAGTCGATGGAGAAGTGTGCAAAATAGCTTTATATTAGTCATGTAAGCTAGTTTGAAATGCTGATTCAAAATAGGAGATTTAATTATGATATCTTTACTTTAATTCGAATCTATTAATTGTAGGCGGCATTTGTTTACATAATACAGAGCTAACTAAGAGTTTCAATGCAGTCGATTAATGTTACGCTTTCAGTTAATTTCACTTTTGTTTTAATTCAATTCTGTGTGACATGCAATATTTTTTAAAACAAAGGCGGATCGAAAAAAATTATTACAAATTTATTACATTACGTTTCCGGATGCGTATAAGCTGAGGATTGATATGTTTCTTCCGAAGCCAAAATAATACGGACTATAAAAAAATTATATATTTTTTTTTCAATTTTATGATGATAAAGCAATCATTTTTTCGCTGTAATAGTTTTGAAAGTTATACCATCAAGACACTAAAATTTCGTTTAATTTTTCATTCATTTAAATAATAATTTCATTTTTAAAAAAGTCCTCCGATGTGCACATTCCCTCCATCCATAGATTATATATGTCAGTTGTAGAGTTCAAAGTCGAATAGTTTTGTTTCTTGAGCGTCAATACACCCACAGATAAACAAACTTTTATCTTTAGAAAATGTAGAAATAAATAAAATAATAATGTTTAATATGAAGTGATATTTGACAAAATTAAGCTTTATTTATGCATACTAAAAATGATTCGTAAAAATTGATGTTCTAAGCAAAAACACAATTTTCAAACCGATTCTTTCAAGTTCCATCTAATTGAAATACCTCTGCAGCTATTAAATTATAAATTTCTCAGTAGTTAGTTTCTCCTTGTTGCGCACATTTTTTAAGAACTACTGATTATTCGGTTAAGGTCGAAATTCATAGCGTTTCAAATTTTTCTCTTTGTATTATTTCCATTTATAATTATTTTGAAAACACTGTCAATGAAATTTTGTGGCATTTTACAGGTTTACAAATATAGGTATCATTTGTATTCTGTCATTAAATTTCAAAAAAATATTTTTGCCATATTTTTTTTTGAATTATTATTTAATCCTAATGGGTTAGAAAGGCGCGCGATATTTATAAATGTTCCCAATGAACCCGATCTCTATGCGAAATGAATACTTGGCATATTAATACTATACCCTGAAACAGTAAACTAATCTTAATAGATTATGTATTGAAGCTTTTGTCACTTCTTTTAAAGATCCATTTAAAAACCAGTTTAAATGAGTGCACTGTTCAAGAAAACTGTGATATACAAAAACTAAAGCAAAAAAAAAATTTTGTAAAAAATTAGTACCACGTTATGCTTTCGCATATTATTTTTCACCCGCATGAAACCAAATTACAAAAATTATTTCTTCAATTGTAAGAGCTTTTATCTGATATATGCTGACATTGTTTGCTAAATGAACCGGTAAATATTATTTTTAACGCGTCTACAATCATAATTAATTCAGCATTACGTTTCATTGTCATGCATAACAGCATAAAGTCTGTATCATTTCAAGTCACATGATCATGCATCGAATTTTACATTGTCTTATCAGTTCGAAATGTTTATTTAGTATAAGATCAAGTTTAAATGATTTTGTTTTAAATTTAATCTTTCACTTTCCTCAGTGTATATTAAGATTTCTAAGAAACTTTCAAATTACGAGTGCAGAATTTCCATTTTTCTTTATAAATTGCTCATCTACATCTGTTACTAAATTTTCTGAGAAATTGGATCAATTTACTATATATATAATTCGACAAAAATCAAAATCTAAATGCTGTTGTAAGTGCAAGAAGCATGCGATAAATGAGATATTGTGAAATTTCAATCACCAAACAGAAAGTTATTGGGACAAATCTAGCGTTATTGAACGATGCAGGTGCAATGGATACGACAATATTTCGTGTAAAAATCTGGAAGAAGTTTTCATTGGTACTGAATTCTTTATTTATTAAATGAGAGAAGTATACTTTATTAATCTATAAAGTTTCCTTAAACAATGAAAGTTCTTTTCGAATGATTATTACAAATTTCGAGGGAAGTAAATTTTCACTCTCTTATAATTCATTTTTTGTGAAGAGTCGATTGAAATGGAATGCATGAGCAAATGAAGAGATTGGATAATGACATTTAATAATAGCATTCTTCCAATTTTAACTTACATATAACATAGTTCAGAATCTAGATCCGATAATGCATTTAAGAAATCAATGCTAAAAAGGTAAAGTTACGGCACTGAATTATCATTAATTTTGTGTTAATAAAGAACAAAATCATACCTTCAATTCCCAGCTCATTTGAACACGGTAAAAATTTGTGATTTTTTAAGACATGGAAGTTGTCTCTTATTGTTCGAAATGCATTAGATTAAGCATTCCTTATAGTGTCAAATATTACTAAGAACGCATTGGTCTCATGAAAATAATTATAGGATTTATTTAATTAAAAAGAAATTTCAATCAGAATCTAGAAGAAGAGGAACTTGTTCTCGAATTTTTATATCTATAGAAGTAAGTTATTACACAGAAAATAAAATGTCATACGCTTGAGCTCAGAGTCATTTGGTCCGAATATTCCACAAAGACTTCGAAACGATGCAATTTCCAATAAAAAAAAAAGTACGTCCTAAGCTGCATCGCAAATTTAATAAGCAAGCATTTCTTTGATTTGTATTTTTTGCTATTTAGTTTTAAAAGAAAAAGGAGCCTTTTTTATAATTTAAAACATATGGGTATCATTCACTCATCTATAACACGGGAAATCTTTTGACTGAAATATTCTAAAAACCAACGGCAATAAATTATTTTATGTTTCGAAGTTAATTGATAAACCCCTTGATAAGGTGAAATTTTCTAAACTCTGTCTTGCAGGTCGCTATAAATAAATTCTGAATTCGCCCTTTTGTAATAGAAAAAAAAATGGCTCAAATTGTATACATAAAGTAAATTTAGTAACACTAATTTTTTGAAATCTTCCCTTAAGTAATTCAAAGATTGATCCTTTCAGTTTTAATTTCCATTTCTCAAATAATTTCAGTTGAGGTAAAAATATATGCTATTTAATAAAATTAAATTTTAGAGGCAAAGAACAAAAATGATAGATGTCAATATTATTCTGTGACCACTTACATTTTGTAATGATTTTGTAAGTTAAAGGAAATGTTCTTAATTTGCGAAGCATTTTTCGAGTGTAATAGAGCTTAAATTCTTAAATTACTTCCTGGATGTTAGTTGTGTTTTTTTTTTTTTTTATCAAACATGGATAAGAAATTGGTTTTAATTTCACAGTCAATACTTATTTTGTTAAAATTATCAACTTGTTGGGCTCGCTGAAACATCAGTAAACAAAATTCTACCAAATACACAATAAAGTTAATGATTCGTTATTTTTTTAATACTTGAATAATAAATGACAACGTGGTTTTAACAAAAAAGAAATTCAGTACCATTTAAAATATTAAATTGTGACCTATTCTTTCAAGTGTATTTTGCAAACCAAAGATAATAAAGGAGGATTAAGATAATTTTAAGAATTTAAATGCCATTCATTTTCACTATTCATCTTGCATTGATTTAGAATTTTGTTAAAATATAAAGATAATTTGCATTGATATGAGATAATTTTTTTAATAAATAAATTTATTCGAAGTCAATTATATTGCCGTAGGATTCTATTAAAAATTTCTTGTTGAATATTTTGTTCTAATAACATTGATATTAAAAGTGACAATAAATCATACCCGAATTTCTATATCTATTCTAAAACTTCCATTTATTTGTTGAAATTCTTATAGATATTTTGAACATACAAATAGAACAGTCGAACTTTACATTTCTCTTGATGTTCCAATCCTAAAATATTTTAATTTCAAATATTGATTCTCACAGATTTAAATATGACGCAGTGAAATTTATATAATACCAAAAATATTATGATAAGCAACAACAAAATATTTCAATTCAGAACTCCACTTTAATCTATAACGGGAAAAAATGTTTTAGTTCTTATCGAGAGTGGAACTTTTGAATTGTTATGAACCTATCATTTTAGAGGGACAAAAAATATATTTTAATAACTTTCATTTTGTCACAGTTCAAAAATTCTCAAGATAAAAATTAAAGATATTAAAAAACAATGTTTAAGGTATTGAATTTTTTAAAATTTAAAATTAAACATACATACTCTAGTATAATTAAAGTTTGTATAATGATAAAAAATTTCTGATTTTAAGACTGAATTTTCGCACAAATATTGAAATTACATCTCATATTTAACTTCAGTTCCATAGGTTAAAATTGGATTGTCCTGGAAGTTTCATCTCTCTAAGGTCACATTACATCAAAACTAATGTCAAAGAACTACTTTCTCATCAAACTGCTTATAACAACACATTCTAAGCCAATCATTTCCTTACTAAATGATAACAGCTATTTCCATACAGAACGAATGAACAGAAACCACAAATCAGATCCAATCAAAAACTTTTGAAGTATTAAAGAAACTTATAATATCAAAATTCTGAAAGCTCTTGCGATATCCCCTTGAGAAAAAAAATTTTAAATACTGAATAAAAGAATTCTATAGTATTGAAAGTGATGCAGAAATCGCAAGTCGAAAAAATGAAAAAAAAAAAAAAAATTACTAAGCACTTTCGTTGAAGAAACAAATTTTAATGAAAGTATTACTGTGAAAACAAAATGTTCTTGATTTCAAATTACTGCCACTCACCCTCAAGATCTTTCGGCTAATCCTACATGGTATAAGAAAAAACTCTTACCCTTCCATATAATTATTCCTCCAGCGCATCACCAACATCCACATCCTCTAACATTGTAGGAAAACAAACCGACCCATTCACCCTAGGATCTTTTCAGTCATTTCTATATGTCAAGAGGGAAAGCCTTATATATCCTTAAATGCTTTCCTCTAAGTCATCTCCAACATATAAATCCACCAACATCTCATGAAAATTGACAGACACATATATCCCAGGATTTTTTCAGCCAATCCTATATGTCAATAATCAAAGCATAAAACATCCTTATACTTATTCCTCCGAATCTCATCCAACATCATTTGAATACAAACTGATTCATTCATCCCAGATATTTGCAGCCAATCCTCTATGTCAATAACTGAAGCCTTACACATCTTTAAACTTATTCGTGAAAATCCTGCCCAATTTCCACATCCTCCAATACTACATGAAAATAAACAGTCCCCTTTATCCCAGATCTTTTCAACCAATCCTACATCGCAATAATCGAAGCCTTACACATCCTTAAACATATTCCTCAAAATCCTGTCCAACATACACATATTCCAACATCACAGGAAAACAAACTGATCCATTTATCCTAGGTCCATTTCAGTCAATTCTATATGTCAATAACCGACGCCTAAAAGATTCTTATACCTATTCCTCTAAATCTTGTCCAACATCATACGAAAACAAACTGACTCATTCATCCCAGATATTTGCAGCCAATCCTATATGTCAGTAACCGAAGCCTTACACATCCTTAAACTTATTCCTCAAAATCCTGAATAACATCCACATCCTCCAACACCACAAGAAAATGAACTGACCCATTCATCCCTGATCTTTTCAGGCAATCCTACATGACAATGATCGAAGCCTTACACATCCTTAAACTTATTCATCGAACACATCGCCAACATCCACATCCTTCAAGATTATTCAAAAACAAAGTGACCCATTCATTATAGATCTTTTCAACAAAACCTACATGGTAATAATAGAATCTTTATACATCCTAACAGTTATTCTTGAAAATCCTGTCCAACATCCACATCTCCAACACCACATGAAAACAAACACAGCCATTCATCCCAGATTTTTTCAGGCAATCCTACATGACAATAATCGAAGCCTTAGACATTCTTAAACTTATCCATCGAACACATCTCCAACATCCCCCAACATTACACGAAAGCAAACTGACCCAATCATCTGAGATCTTTTCAACCAATCCTATATGTCAATAACCGAGGCCTTACACATCCCTAAACTTATTTCTCAAAATCCTTTGCAACATCTACATCCTCCAACACCTCGTGAAAATTAACTGACTCTTTCATCCCAGATCTTTTCTGGCAATCCTATATGGCTTACCCAAGCTTTACACATCCTTAAACTTTTTCATCGAACACATTTCCAGCATCCAAATCCTCAGACATTACATGAAAACAAACTGCCCCATTCAAACAAACTGATTTACTAAGGGTTCATCTACCAAGAAGGCAATTATAATCTCCAAGAAAGAAACAAATGATTTACAGCCAAACACCGTTATGCTGCAGTCACTTTCTCGAATTCAATGGTCACTTATAGTGCTCCTCTATTTGCAATAGCTTGGGACACGAACGTTTTAGCATGACGGGCCATTCAAGTATCTGTCACGGATCAGTTAATCGTCACTCTTATACCTCGCAATGGTTGAAGCAATCGCCTTCCGCACGAAGTTTTTTTTTCTTTCCCGATTCCGATTTCTTTATCGATTTTTTATTTCCTCCAGATTTTAAAATTCTGCATGGGTGTGTGAAATTTGTATTTGCAAGTACTTCTCAAACGATAAATATTGCATCCGGTAGCAAAAGTGGTTTTTTTATTTATTTATTTTTACTGTGATTACTTGCAGTCGGTAAGACAAACTCAAAAATCATTCAGAATTGTGAGTATAGAACAGTATATTCCAAACTGAAGGATTTTAATGCACATCATAGTTTTTGCAATAGTTCCAACAATCCTATACTGTTATCCGTTAAGGATTTTTTATTGCAATTATTCTCGGACAACTCACTTAATCCAGATTTTAAGAGCTCTGAATGAATACGTTAAATATGTATTTGTTATCAGTACCCAGGCGATCAATGCTGAGTCTATTGCGAGTATAATACGAATATTATTTTTTTTACTATTTATATTTGCATATCTTACGTTCCAGGAGTTCAAAAATCATTAAAAAACTCATCATAATACAGATATTTTACAGGTTGGAACAATCGCCCAGTTGCTTCCTGGAACGATTTTTTTTTTTTTTTGCAATGTTTGTTTTTACAATTTTTTTACTCCAGATTTTAAAAGACTACATGAATCCATCGCATGATTCAGCTTCTGGTGGAATAATTTTTTCTAGTATACGATATATATTTTTTTCTTTGGAACGAATATTTGCATTCTTTACGTGCATTTCAAATTGAAGCAGAAAACAAGTCACACAATAGGAAATTCGAAATTGAAACACAGAATCGTCACAATATATCCTTACAATGGTTGGAACGATCGAGTATTTTTCTTCGCCAAGATAGAGCTTTTTTAACTTCTTGCTGTAATTTTCCGGACCCTTTACATTGCCAAGTTTCAAAAATACATAAAGGTCCATTGGATCTGTATTTGTCCCTGCAATGCTGAAGCCAGTGGGATATGTAGACCATTATATTTTTTTTTTTTTTTTACACTAAGAAGGCTTCCATTTATTACGTTAGTTTGATTTTTGAATATTCTGATGATTTTTATTCTCGAAGAGGATTTTTTTTTATTTTTTTTTATTTCAAAAGTGGAAAATTATAGTCAAAATGAGCCGACTGAAAAATCTAGCAATATTATTATTCGTTAATTTTTCGTACCCAAGAAGTAAATATAATAATCTGTCCAACAAAATACTTGACACATTTAAGCAACATAAACCACAAGATAAACTGGATCCTTCTCATAATAAACGCAAAAGCTTCAAACTCTTTTTAAAAAAAGTGACTAAAATATCAGGAAACAAGTTATATTAAAAAATAGAATTAAGTGAATTCCGATTCTGCATTCATTTTTTGGCCGAAAGAATAATCCTGCTTCGAAGTAACAGTTTTTGTCTACTCTAACAACTTGACAAATTTCAATGTTCCACTCTTAGCAACAGAAATTTCTTATCTTCATTTCGAAAAAAATTAACACCACCAGTCATACAACGTTCCTACATCTCTTTTTCAAGGCCAAGAAGACATCACGTACGTCAGAATTATTGGTTTCGTTCTACATTCATACATAGAAATCTTTCTCTACAACAGTCCGAAAAAGGAAGCATACCTCGAATTTTAACCACACAGTTTCTTTTGAACTTGACAACCTAAATTTCATCAAAAATGTTATTTTCTTAGGCAACAATCTCATAAGATACAATTTGCAGATGTAGGGTAATACGGGGAATGTATTTCTTTCTCAGGTTAATATTTCCTTGACTTATGAATGTAATTGAAACTTAGAAAAAATGAACTCTCACAAGTAGAAACGCAAGCAATAAAGCGCCATTAATAATGTCCCAGCTTACGAGATAGAAATGCAAATATCTTGAACAGAAAAATTAATTTTCTGAATATGACATGATACAGCTGGTTGTAACTCAGGTATCTTGACAAATACCTTTAAACCACTGTAGAATCTAACCATATCCTACATATATCATATGAAGAATATGCTGCAGACCCATTAAACACATACATTTAGATTCAAAAGACTACACTGCTCAACATCACAACATTAAAGTTAAAGAGAAAGAAACACATAAACCAGAGTGATAAATATATTGAAAAACATGTATCATTCGAAAATCTTACTAACGTAGGTCCTCTGAACTGGATTGGCTTTCTATTGTATATCGAAAACGTCCCCTTTCCTACCTGTTTTTTATGTATTCCTTGATCACATATAGAAACTATATTTTTATTTTTAATGTCGAAGACACAAATTTTTTTTAAATAAATGTGAAAAAAAAATTCTTTTTCTATTTTTTTCTTTTTTTGTAACAAAAATTAGATAGCAGAAAACTTAAATCACCGGCCACTAAATCACTTAAAAAAACTGAATGCAAATTAATTCTGATTGAATCAAGAAATAATCGTGAAATATTTCTGCAATTAAGAACAACTATTTCAGTTTAATCAAATTCACTATCAAGTAAACTTTAATGCTCATGACTAGTTAAATTCTTTAGAAATACTAAAATCAGACATTTCAATTATAAAGGCAAAACGTTAGCAAATTTTAATAATCAAATAACATGAAAGAAATAATTGTTAAACTTTCTTATTTGTTACATCTAATCTACACCTGGACCAAATTTCCATTGCATTATTTGATGACAGGTATTTTTAAATTAAAAAAACAATTTCATAGATAATTCTTTCTGACGAATTACAGAAAAAATATTTAGTTCATTTATGATCAGTTTAATGATTAAAAGTCCGGAACGCTATAGCTTCATAAAACAATATGAATGGTGGAGCTATTCTTCGTGCCTTATTGGATATTCTGACAAGGGGCCCTTTAGATGGAAAAAGAAAAGAATCAATTAAGAAATCTAACGCACTTTATTTCGCTCTTAAGTGAGAATTTACACATACCTAATTAAAACAATACGCGTGCATTCATCTCTCATTTCTTAATCGCTTATCTTTATCGAAATAGAGTGAATATTTTTTGTGGAGACTACCGATGTGCCCGGCTACTTTAGAGATGTTTCCAAGTTACTTTGTATGCATTTTATCCATTCAATGGAAATGCGTAAATATTTACAACCGTTTACTACACTATAGTGGCACTAGGAAAGTTATCACATTCAGAAACAATACCTAAAGCTCATAAAAGGAAAAATTTTCCACGTTGTCTCAGTCTTAATAATTGAACGAAAATGCTCTATTGCAATAATAATTTCATTTATTATCTACAAAATTTTGCAGTGAACAGAGTTTGGAATTAATCTTATAAATCCGTTTTCAAGAAGATTTTTAAAATTAGCTGATAGTCTCTCAAAGATGTCAAAATATTTTATTGAAACGTATGAACCATATTACAATTTAGAAAGAAAGATTATTTAGATTTCAGACAAGTTTCAAATCTCTGTAGATTTCAGTTTACGCCAACAACAAATCAATCCAAAATACCTAATGGCAAAACTTAATTTTTTAAAATAATTTACGTATTTATTACAGTTATAAGTAAATACTATCTGAAAGCATACCCAAGATGTGCGTTTACAGAACTGTGATAATTAATTAATTGTGAATTTCATTATTGCAGTGCATAAAATAATTCCTTTACTTATAATTTGTATTTTAATGAGAAACTATATAATAAAAATTTATAATGAAGCAAAACATCAATACACTTAAGAATACCAGGTTGCTCAAATAATTTCTTATCGTTTAATGATATTCCCTTTTTAAATTCTAATCATAATTAGGAACTTAACGAATTTAAATATTAACCTATTATTTTAAAAAGTATTTATAATTTTGTAGCCTTACAATAATGCTTAATTAAAATGAAAAAAAATATATAAAAAGATATTATTTTCAAATAGAATAAGAGAAACAATTTTTTAAATTAAAAATTCAGAGAGAAAAATAAAATTTCTTATAATTTCATACAACGTGGACATTGACGTTACAGTTGTCAAGATGTTTGAAAATTACATGATGACTATATATATATATATCATGTATAAATTACACATTTATATAACGAAAGAAATATTACAAAAACTTTGCTTGGACAGCTGATAAACAATTATATATAAAATTGTAATTCTATATAATATACAGCAAGCACAATTAAAGAGGATTTTTTACTTAATTTTTTTTTATTTCATTTTTTTTCTTTTTTTAACATTTTTTTTATATTTTATTTTTTGTAATTTTCTATATTTTCTTATTTTTTTCATATTTTTCTTTCATTTTCTTTTCTTTTCTTTTTTTTTTCTTCTTTTTTTCTATCTATGTTTTTTCTTTTCTAATTTTTTTTCTTTTTTATATTTTATTATATATTTTTTCATCATTTTTTTCCTATTTTCTATTTTTTAATCCCCTTTTACAAATATAAATTTAATGAAAAAACATGGAAATAACAAACATTTGATGAAAACAAATAAAATCACAAACTACTTGAACAACAAATCATCTAATTATAAATTTTCTGCGTGAGAAAATAGTTTCAATTTCTTAAAACAAATGTGTTATATATATTTTTTTCTATGTTTGAAACATTCAGTTGTCAAGATTTTTGACAATTACACGATGACTAAATATATATATCATGTAGAACATTTCACATTTTATATGGCAATAGAAAAATTACAAAAACTTTGCTTCGTCGGCTGATAAACAATAATATATAAAATTGTTACTCTATATAATATACAGCATGCACAATTAATGGGGATTTTTCTTCCTTTTTTCTTAATTTTTTTCATTATTTTAAATTTTTTTCCATTTTTTTAACAGTTTTTTATATTTTTTTGTATTTTTTATATATTTTTTCTTTTTCTTTTCTTCACTTTTTTCTTTTGTTTCTTCTTTTTTATATCCATTCTTTTCTTTTCAATTTTTTTATTTTTTTTTCTATTTTTTTTTTTTAAATTTTTCATCCCCTTTTTCAAATATGAATTTTATAAATATACATGAAAATAACATATAATTGATGAAAACAAATAAAATCAAAACTATTTCAATAAGAGGTCATCTAATTATAAATTTTTGCGTGAGATAAAAGTTTGAATTTATTAAAACAAATTTGTAAAATATATTATAAGTTTGAAACATTCTTTGTTTCTCCTTGAAAGAATTTATTTGAAAGTTATTATTATATAAATATGTGTGTATTTATATAAATTATAAATTTAATTTATTTCATTTATATGCAAATATCTTTTAATAAATTTTTAGTGGTGTTTATAAATTTTATCGTATTACTTTAAAATATTATTTTCAGATTAATAACTCAAAATCCAAAAAGTGTTATTTTATTTATTTAAATTTAATAAGCAATTATCCTTCGAAACTTTTTTAAACTTTTCGTTAACATTCTTTTCAAGAGTATGAAATCTTTTTAAAAAATTCCGACAGAAAACAAATATTCTTCGATCGATCTTTTTCAATCACTCGTTTGACAAATTCATTAAAAGATTTTCGAAACGTGTCCACTTAATTTAAAAAGGAAAATGATCTTTAAAAGAATGAGACTCCAACAAATGGTGTTATTTTTTAAATTTTTTTCAAAACCAAGCTCTATAAAACAATTATTCTGGAGTGGTAGAACTTTAATTTATTAATACATTATAATATTAAATCACTTGAATAAACTAAGTTATGAAGGACTTTTTTTTTAGATTTTTCTTTTTCTCCCGATTTTTGCCATCAAGAAGATTTATCTCAGAAGCCCTTTCAATTAAACTTTATCAGTTATAAATAAGTTTCAATTCATTTAATCTAATCTTAAAATATCTTTGATCTTAAAATAATATATTGCTGAAGAATTGTATATTAGAGCAGGCGTTATTTAACGGATTCCTTGAATACCTATCTATGGTGTTTACAAATTTTATGGTATATGGGATTACTTTAAAATAGTTTTTTTTTCATTTTTAATTGGAAATCTCTAAATTATAAGTGATATTTATTAATCCACAAGAAGTGTTATTGAGAGAATTTTTTTCAAGATTTAAGCCAAAACATTTGAAAGAAATAAAGAAAAACACCAAGAAAACAAAGCAAAAAATTTTTAACTTAAACTACATCTTAGAATTTTCTTTTAAATATTACAATGGTTTTCTTTTTTTATACGTATATACTTTTAAAATGTTCAGAGCTTTATAATCCTACTTTCAGTTATATCTTGAAATATTAAAATCTCATATCCATTCTTTCGAATTTCATTTTTCCAACTGGAAATAAAATATTTTTATTTTCGTGTTATAGATGTCAATGAATCAAACTACAATTTTAAAGATGAAAATACAAAAATGAAGTATTTTCGGATGTTTATAAATCGTTTAATATATTTAATTTTTCATCCTATTGCGCAGTCTTATAATAAATCTCAAATTCGATTGATTTCATAATTCCAAATCACTTTTAATGTATATTGAGGACATTTTTTTCCTAAGTGATTACGCTATTAATTAAATGAATAATAGTTTTTATTATTATTAATACTACACTACTATTAATGAAAAACGCAACAATATGAAGTCGATGTTTGTTCAAAAGAGGCCTAATTAACCTTCAGGAATTCGTTAAGGCAGTGATCCAGTGCTCAGCAGATAAATTCTATTTAAAATAGTTTTTTTTTTTTTTTTTTTTTTTTTTTTTGCAATAAGTTTGAATATTTCATGTGATTTCCAAAATTTAAGAAAACGAAACATGGTCCGAACGCTGATCAAGGGCCTTTTTTTTTTTTTTTTCTTTTCTTGCCTTGATTCTTCGGAACCTTTACTTAACCCATATTTCAAAGTCTATATGGGTCCATTTAATCTGTATTTTTAAATATTTTCCAGAAGATCGATGCACCTTCCAGTAGCTTTTCTGCAATGCCTGTTGGAATATAGCATGTCGCTTTCAAAATTTAAGAAGAAATCAATTCAAATCTCAGGATATAAGAAACTGAATGATTCATCTTCAAAATGTTCATGATTAAAATACTGGACATTTTTTTTTTGTAAAGTAAAGACTTAGTAATGTTTTTTTTTAATTTTTTGCTCTGATTCATTATATTCTTAGTCAATATTTCAATAGCCTATATGGTTCCAGTGAATCTGTGCATGTAATTATTTTTCATGCCATCAGTAGAATTCTTTGCTTTTTTTTTCGCAATCCATGCAGAATAGAAGTCGTACGACAGGATAATTGAAGCTGAATTATGAATCCTTAAAAACATGTTCTTAAAGGAAAGACTCGAGCGCTGGACAAGTATTTCTCAGCCAAAATGGCTATTTAAAAAACATTTTGCTGAATTCTGCAAACCTTTATTCCATAACTTCAAAATTCTGTAATAGGCTGAAGAATCTGTATTTTAATAATTTCTTAAAAAATAAATACAGCGTCTTTTTTTTTTTTTTTTTTTTTTGTCGATTCCAAAATTTTAGAAGAAGTCAAATGACTGATTATAGTATTGGAAACTGAATGATAGTATTTTAAAAATGTACTCTCCGAATGCTGCTCAAGTGTTTCTACACCAACAAGTTTTTTCTTTCGATTTTTTGTTGCGATTCGATTGTTGGTATTGTTGCACATCCAAATGGACAGCAGAGCTATATTAAGTCTATGAAATTGTCCATCATGAAGAAGTCAAACACGTACAATGGACTGTCAATAAGACCCTAGCTGGAGCGGCTCAGACAAATAAGAATGCAATCAACTGAAGTATCTTCCCTAAAATAATTGGGGAAGATTTCAAGCCTTGCTTAGAACCCTCATATAATTTTAAAGTTCTAAGATGGCCACTAAGACAGAGAGTAAGAGTAGTCGGCTCCTGCTTCCTGCACTCAAGAGACAGAGACCCACTTCATGACCAGTGACGTACCGGTGGAACAATCGAAATGGCTTTATTCTGGCTTTTAGCTCTCGAGAAAATATCTACGCAGGTAAGAATGTAAATAGGCACAAAGGCATCACTTTCCCACGGTACTCACAATCTCATTACACATGATGCCACTGTGTGAGGTTATCCATTGTAGGTGATTCTGATGACACAAGGAAAGAGATTTTAGATTTCTGAGTGTATTCACTGCCACATTATATCTCACACTACGCCAGTTAGTGAAGTGTTGAGCTGAACTTCTATTATCTAACAGAATCCAGATTTTATTTTTATAAGTGAATGAATTGAGCAATTCTAGTCCTTCATTGACGGCAATAATCTCTCTAACAAAAACAGATCAGAACTCGGGATTACTCTTCTAGATTTTTAACTCTTCATCTTGAGATTTGGTGTAGATTCCACTAGAATTATTTTTATTTTTATTACCTTCCGTATGTATTTGAACTGCGTCTCTTGGAATATGATTATTTCTCTCAAGAGTCAGTTGCCTTAGATAAATTTCTAGATGATTTATCTGTTCACTTGAACAGGTAGTCAGTATGGTAAAATACACCAGCAAGACCATCAGATGGATCGAAACACTGCATCAAGTGATGTTGTTCCACAAAACAAGAGACAATGCTGCTTGTTAGTACTTGACTAAACGGACTGTTTCTTTTGAGTCTTTGATTGTTACTCCAAATTCGGAAAGCGGAGGTTCTATTTCGTGACCGAAGACTACTGGCTACAAAGCGTATTGTATTATTTAACCATGCCATTGGGGCAAGAATTCCATAGGTCATTGATGATTCGAGAAGCACTAAGCTTGACTCGTCTAAATTTCTGCAAGTTTTAATCTGAAGCACAACAATATATTGGATATCCATATTCCAGGATATGCCGAATAAGAGAAATATAGATGCTTCTGAGAGTAGTAGTGTTACCACCACATTCAGCTCCGGAGATATATTTTAGAATGTTGAGGCGTCTCTTAGCTCTCAACACAAAATGATTTATATGATTGTTGCTCAGTATTTCAGGATCCAGAACAAAACCGAAATATTTTAGATGCTTAAACATAGGCTCGTAGATGGAGAAAATGGTCAGATTCAGTGTCCTAAGACTGGATCATCAAAGGTAGACATCTGGCATAGCGCCAATGGCTGTAGACCTTAGCTGGGCATAATGGAATGGCCTTCACGCCTAGGGTAGCCCTGACAGGAGTTAAACTCCCGACGTACTTCACCCATTCCGCCCAGCGGCATCCCCCGCCACGATGCATCTTCGGACCGTTAGTTGATATTTCAAAAGTCTGCCTGGGCACGATGAATCTGTTCTTTCGGTAGTATTTTTATTTTTTGCAGATAATTTAATAATGTTGTTTCCTCAAAATTGACGAAAGTATTTTTATTAATCTGCAAATACGTTTACTCAGAATAAAGTTCAGCTGCACTACTGGGAAAATATTTGACGAAACGAATTGAAAACCATATAATTAGATAACAAAATAAATAATTTGGTTTCCAGTTCCGTCTTCCCACGTGAAAAAAGAAAATGAATATGTCATTTCTTTTATTTTAAAAGCTAAATGATAGAAATCATTTGAAGCTATGAAAACTGCTTAATTAATTAAATAATGCATCATCTATCTTGATTAGAACATGAGTGACAAGGTCTTCCAGCATCTTCCCCTCTAAGTGTTGGAAGGCTATTTTATAAAGATGAGAGGTGAGCTGATGGGCAGCAAATCAGAATACCAGATCAGGAACAGACTTGTTGCTATTTCTCCTCCTCTTTGGATTGAAAACCAATCCAAACCAAGTCCAAGAGAATGTTTCGAACTATAAGATTGTAAACTGACTTTACGTCATTCACCAGCTTTCTCACAGAGGTGCCAATAGAGTCAATTATATGGGGAGGGGAAGTATGTGCCCAGCAGTGGCAATGTGTATAGATGTTTTCAACTCTGATGAAGAAAAGTCCCTTTTATATGGTCAGACCTTAGTCTGGATAAGCGCGTTTGAGCGCTCCTTGGACTAGTGCACGGCAGAGACAACTCTGGACAACTCCCGGCATACCAGTCATGCTTTGGGGGAATCTTCCATTTTGATTTAGTTCTTAGTTTAAACAAGGCATGGATCTCTAAGCCCTGCAGTCTAGAAGAGTAAAGGATTGGGACTTCCTTCCTTGGCCATCCTTGCTTCAGCAATATCATGTTCGTGGATGCCCACATGAGAAGGGATCCATGGTATGCTCCCTGATCAGGTCCTTGCAAATGTAGTTAATTTGGAGATAATGCATTGGTCCAACTTGTTTAGAATGTGTGGTCAGTCTTTTTTGTATTGAGCTTTTGCTGTCTGTTAGGATCGAAATTTGAGAATTATCAGTCTCAATGTTTTACTTATTTAAAGAATTCGATATCCATGAAAGAGTTTGGAGGGGTTGTCTGGATTTCCAATGAATACTTTAAAAAACCATATGCAGCAGAATGCTCACACAGAAATTTAGGACTCAAATCTTGACACTGCAGATAGCGAAAGTATTGGGTCTTCTTGCAACATTGAGTCAAGTACAGGTACATCCAAAGGTCTTACAGAAATACCAAGTGCTGCATATAAAGATATTGTTAAGTCATTGCCTGTTTATATATCGATTTGACAGGCAAGCAGATAGACGTAGATTGCATGATCTTTCAGTTATCAATATGTATTATCAGCAGATTTCGTCTTTTGATGTGTTAAAAGTCAAAAGTTCTATGAGTAAAAATACTGAACGTGGTACAGTACGTTCATGTAATAATTGCCAGAAGGGACTCTGATTCTAATTTAGTTAACTCTCAAGTCCCTCGCAACCTTGCTCAGAAGCAAAGCCCAGTTAGCAATTTTAGCATTTTACGTAATTGAGGTATTGCATGCTTTTCTCAATTGTTGAAAGAGGCCCCAAATGCACCTGAATATTTCAAATTTCATTTATTATTTATTTAAAAAAGTGATTAATACGGTTTCGAAATGTGGCTTGTAAAGTAGAATTCGATGGAAGAGGCCGCCTTAAAGAGAATAGTCTTTCTCTTTGTTCCAGAGCATTCATTTTTTTCTCTTTATACTTAAGAAATGCTCGAGATAGAATTTGAAGGTTGGCACTCTTAATTTTATGACCAACATTCATTTAAATCTTATATAAAACTTCGCACACACATCAGATGACGAAAACTTCCACAAATGATACTAGGTGTACTTATTGAGATCAGATGCATTTTTAGGGCCTCGTCAGTTCGCTGGTTCTAACGCTCGTCAGTTCGCTGGCTAACTCGCCTATAGACTACTAAAGATAATCTTTGTTTCTGGGTATTGTGTGACTTCATTATTCATTAATTTGGCGCATTTGCATTTTGGACTTTAGTTCATACTGAAGTCCCTTGATACCATGCTTTATGCGGAAACACTGGGCAAGGACCCTCAGTAATTGAGGTGTGTTATTTCTTTCTCAGTTTCTAGAAGAGTCCCTAAGTACTCCATCAATTTCCAAACTGCCTGAGATTGTATTGTAGTCTCTCAAAATGCTCCAGCGAGGTGCCTTATAATAGGAAATTCGAAGAAAAATCCACTTCACAGAGTAAGGTTTTCTCTTTGAATTGGGGAAGCCTTTTTCTCATTGGATCCATGCAAAGAACTTCATTCTTTCGTCAGGTGTTTGCTCGATACTGCAATATGGAGAAGGATCCTCTTACTTTAAAAAATGCAGCATTCTTTTGAATTTTTTTACTAAACTTCGAGCACCTAAGCAGAATCAGAAAGTGCTCATAAATGTTTCCAGGTGAACTTATTCAGGTGTTTTTTAATGGCCTCTTCTGTCTGCAAGTTCCAGGGGGCTCAGTCGCTAAAATTGTACTGTGGAAAACCTGCAGTTCTTTTGCACTGTACCTTCTCCTTTCTCATTACCTCGGCTTTTATTATTTTTTAGTTTTTTAGGCCGGTCTAGACACAATTTTTTGAGAATTTCAATTAGAAATTCTGTCTAACGACACTCTGACTGCTTGTTGAAAAAACAATGTATAAGGCCTTTTTAAATGAAATATCCTTGTATTTCCTTCCATAAGATTATCCCACAGGACGTTGGTTATGCTCTTTTTATTGTAAGCTTCTTATACTTTGTTCAAACTTCTTATACTTTATTCTTATAGTTTGAACAAACTCCTAACGACGCACCACAGGCATTAAATCTATTTTAACCATTCGCTTTCGCGAAATTCTCTTCATTGTGCTTGGATTCTTTTTCGAATTTATTGTACTTCAGTTCTTTCGGATAACAACGAAGCTAGATCACTGATCTTATAACAGAGAAGACTGCGTCTAATGAACTGTTTTAAATCTTAGAAATTTTCTGCGATTGTTTTCTGAGTGAAAACAAATATCTTACAAACTTCTTTATTTTTTCCCCTTGATTTTGCGATAACAGATGTCCTTTACTTTCACAACTCTAAATTCAAATATGTAGATCTGCCAACCATCGGTTTTTTTTTTTAATTTGGGATTCTCTTTTATCACTTTCTCACAGGTGATAACAGATGACCTCTATTTTCAGTACTTTAAAGTCAAT
Source organism: Argiope bruennichi (assembly GCF_947563725.1). Lineage (NCBI taxonomy): Eukaryota > Metazoa > Arthropoda > Arachnida > Araneae > Araneidae > Argiope > Argiope bruennichi. Next base: position 3,644,124 of record NC_079152.1, read on the forward strand.
CATGATGGTCTGCCAACGTTTTTTTTTTTGTTGTTGTTGTTGTTGATCCATGCTGAGAATGGCTGGATGATCTGTCATCATTTTATTATTATTACGTTGAGAATGGCTTTATTACTCTCTCATAGGTCACCCGATGGTATTGAGAGTGGACAGAATTATAAGAAAGATTACATTATTCGCCCACTCGCAAATTAAAAGCTGGCAGTGCAATGTTTGAATATGATAATCTGTTCTCAGTGTGTTTCTCAACTTTAATTAAGTGATATTTGCATATAGAACATATTGTACTGACTGAGAAAACCCCACACATCTTTTTCATTTATGCAGTTTTATCTTTCCATTTATTATTTATGTTGCAATTTTCCAAAATAGTAGTTTCCTTAATTTTAAAATCTACAAAAAATTATTAAATTAATTTATTTTAAAAAATGTCTGAAATATAATTTAAATTTTAAACTATTTTTTAAATTAGTAAATTTAAAAAAATATTAAATTAATTTATTTTTAGAGCTGTATGAATTTCATTTTTAAATTTAAACTATTTTTAAACTGTTAAAATTTTTAAAAAATATTAAATTAGTTTTTTTAAAAAATAAAAATGTATGTATACTTATTAAACTATTTTTAATACCTTATATTCAGATAAGCAACAGAAAATAAAAAAAATACATTAAACAAATGCTCATAATTATTTAATGGAATTATGAAATCAATACCCATTCTGATATCATATGAATATCAAGGCTGCACTGGTAGAGATGCCAAATTTATTTCTTGCATTCGCAAGATCATTCTCATGCGGATGCAAGAAAGATTTTTCAGATTTTTAGAAAAAGATCCCATCTTGTATTTCTACACGGAAACAAATTTTATTTCAATCCGTGAATATATGCAAGTTTTGTTTTTCGAGGAAAAAAATGCTTCGAATTATTCGATCTTATTAGGTTTCGTGCTATATGATATTTATTATTATTTTTTTAAATTTTGAAACGAGAATACTTTGTGAATATAAAACTATGTATGTTAATACATTTGCAGACATTTCTATTTATTTTAAGTGTTCTATATAAAATACTATCATCCTTTTTCTGATCACGATTTCTACGCCTTTGTTTTTGACTCATTAAAAATATGGCGATTAACTTTAACGATATAGTATTTCAGCCATATTTATATTAATTCAGATTTCCGTTTATTATTCTTTTCAAATATATGTTAGTAAAATTAAAATTATTTTCAATAATATCTCAATCACCTTTAATTGAAATATATTCAAAATTGGGCAGCTAATATCTTTACGTGGAAAATATCACGGAGATTGTGGCTCAAAATAAAAGAACATTTATTTCATAAAATTCCTTTTGTATAAATTTATAGAGATTGATTTTTCTCATGTATATAAAAAAAGAGTGTTCTAACAATTTCACACTCGCTTCTTGATGACCCGGTGATTTACACTTTTGCATGTTTATTACCGGTTAATCGATGTATTTTAATGAGCGTTGTATACAATTGTCGTCACCAGGTGCTAATTTAAGAGCGAAAGAAATATTTACATTTTTCAATAAAATGCCAAAAAATAAAAAATAAAAATTTTAATTAAAATATATTTCTTCTTTTAAATAGAACAGTGATATCGTTCTTTTCAAAAAGTTTTTATCATCTTGTTGGAGTCTCAGAAATATTATCAACTAAAAAAAAAATTACACATCTACTTAATGCTAATAAACACTACTGAAATGATCACAAGTGTCACCATTATTCAAATTATTGAATTAATGTAAATATTTTACGTAAAAACTTCGAAGCTTAAGTACACTCTAATATTCTTTTTGTACTAATTTAGAATAATACACATTTTAAATTTTCAATATCGTAAGCTCACATTTGAAAAATAATCATAATAATGACATGGTATAAATTTAATTGCAGAAGTAACGAATCATATTAAATATATTATAATTGATTGCAAAATAAAACATAAGTATTTGTTTGGACATGAAATAATGCTGAACAATTTGTATTGACATTCAAATGTACACATTTTAAATTTTCAATATTATAAATATACATTTGTAAAATATGATGATAAAGATTTGATAGAAGCTTCATTACAGAAATAATAATTCATATTTAAACATAATTTACAGCAGAATAATACACAGGCATTTATTTTGGCATGAAATAATACATAACTGCTTGTATTATTTTCAAATTATTCTATTGCTTACAAAAAATCGAAAATTAATCTTCTCATTTATCATGAAACTCATTTATTAAAATCAAGAGATGAAAAATTACCTCAACACAGATGTTCGATTTAAATACTTATGAAAAATTATAAGAGCAACCTGGTTAAAATTATTTCTTCAAAAATGTTTAGTTTTTATTTATACAATAAATCAAATTGGAACAACAATTTATATGTACTTTAATTTATTATTAGTTCCAAATTGTTTGATTCTCAAACATTCCCAACTTCGTATTTGGAGGAAAAGATATTTTTACTGTCTGAAAATAAACCAATGTTTCCGAAATTAAAAACTAAGTTAAAAGTGACTATTTTATAAGCAGCATTCAATTTGTTCTTACTTTAAAAATCTTTATTATATTAATATAAATTAAATTAATCTTAATAAATTAAATATATTATATGAATATAACTGCTCTTATAGTAATATATTCTTTCTAAAGAATCAATACAAATCTCAAGTTTGTTAAATCATTGAATTCCATTGCATTTAATTTGAAATTGATGAAATTTTTTTAACGGATGTGACATAAAACTTTTAAGAGCATAAATTTGAATACACCTGTTGATATATTGGGAAAAAAGGAAAATGTTTAGAGAAGTTCACTGCAAAACTAACACAATCCCATTACCTACATACAATCGAGACCAATAGCTGAAAAGTACATTTTTTTCTGATTATTAATATTGAAATATTAAATTAGAATGGTTGTCAAGAATTACTATTCGAATTTACGTCAGAAGTAGACAAAATAGACGCCTGTTTTTTAATAATTTTGCAGTTTATAAATTATTCAAACCAGAGAGCTTTAATTTTCTTTTGTATAAAGCCAAGAATACAACAAGAAAAGGAAATTTTTGAATGGTAAAATATTCGAATTGGATTTCTATATGAAGGATATAAGAATTTTGACTGATATAAACTCATCTTGGAATTTTTAAGATTACAGTTATGCAAGAAGCTTGGACTTCCTAAATTGTGTTAAAAGTTCACTTTACTATTTTGAAAATTGCTATAGCGTCCCGTTGGAATGAATATAAAAGTAAAGCGAATAATTATTCTATCTGGTTTTATAAAATATTATACGAATTATATAAAAATATTTATTGGATTTTTTTTTTTTTTTTTTTTTTTTTTGCAGAACTATAAAGTCAATTTGTTTTAACAATGGAAATTTAGTCTATACTCTGAGAATTTTAATTTCGTATTTATTCTCAAAAATTGACATTTTTTGATTATCTCATTTCATTTGCTTCGTAAAATGTAGATTTATAAGCTCACATTACTTTAAGATTATTTAGCGACATTGTTTATTTTGAATCTTTGTCAGGCGAAAGGCACCTTTAAATGGCAAACAGCTTTTTCCGAAATTCCCCTTGGCACAAGTGTTAGGACGCTTTACCATTTGTGGAGTTAATGTACACTCTGTCTGTATAAAATAGTTCATCCTTAGATTTGAATCCGCAAGCGTATGGTTATGAAGCCACCACGGTTCTAGGATTCATTGTTAGGGAAGGCTTTTGTTGGTTCCAAAGCGCAGTTTCTAACAAAAGCATTAGTGGATGTAGGGATACAAAATAGTGCCTTATGTTCACCCAAGCAAGCACGCGTTCCATTTAAATGCTTATTTTCTGATTTTTGACGCTGATCTCAACTGCGTTATGCAGTTACATGAAGAATAAGCAATGCATTTCATAGCATTTAAGAAACAAGCACTGTGTTACTTTGGCGCTTGTATTGTGTTAACCAATGATGTTCGTCAATGTTACAACTGAACAGTTGGCATGTACTAGAAAAAATAACAACATTTCTTATAATAAGTTATTTGACAAGAAAAGATTCCTATTCAATTAAATGTTTTAATTATTTTTTTAAAAAACAAAAAATAAAAATTTTTAATATTTCATTAGAATGTTGGTATTTGTCACCATGCCTCTCTTGATTTCAAGATGGCAATTTTAAAAAGAGCCCCAGCAACATTAAATCATTTGATATATTGAATTCTATAAGTATGATCAGGTCGGTTTTTGTTTTTTAAAATACTTTCTTTAAAAAAAAATTATTGGCGCAAGCTTCAAATCTTCGATTTTCCCTTTACAATTACAAAGCGATATTGAACGAAAAAGCATGCTTGTAACATACATTTAATTAACAGATTTTAAAAAATTACTAAATGTAAGTTATATTTTGAGAATTTTGGCATTAGCGGAAATGCCATGTTTATAAGAAATTATATTTCATCATGTTGATACATTTCATTAATAATTCCGCAGATGCTTCTGTTTGTTTCATGACTTCTCATTGCACAATGGCTTTCGTGTTCGTTCACACATATAGGAGAGCTCTATTTCCCATATTGGACACCCCATAAATGAGAGAACGATGAATTTTAGCAGGCTTCAGGATGATATTTTTTTAATAGTATTAATATAACTAAGCACATTTGATAATCAAGATTAATACGAATCATAAAAATATCATTTAAAAAAATTGGTATTATCCTATGCATTTCCATAGCTAAAGGAATAAGAAATCCAACTTCAAGCAGCAAATTATTTAGGGAAATAAATCATTTTATAGATTTGTGCACATTAACATTTTGGTGGTTTAAATTTTTTATTTTCTGAAATGGTTTGGTTTCCCATTCATTTATGATAACGATAAATATGCACATTTCATAACTTCAGCATCCATTTGCTAAAAGTGTACTGTAAACGTTTCCCTCTTTCTTTAGTAGTCAATTGAATATTTGAAAATGTATAATTCAGGAAGTAATGTAAAGTAGATTTCCACTTTCAAATCTATCGTTTACTTTGTATGTGAGCAGCTGAACGATTAGTTGATGCGGTTTTACAGAACACGTAGATGGTAGATATTTGTGCGAAAAAATCAGTCCTTTTTAGCTTCTCCGATTTCCAAATAAATTAATAAGAATATCTGGGATAAATAAAACCTATAAAGGATTGGAAAGAATTGTGGAAATAATGTATTCCAATATATTCTTGCAACAAATATTATAAATTTAAAATCACGTAATATTATTAATCATTTTACATAAATTCCACAACTCGATAAGAGACATTCATGACTTATTGAAAAAGGACGTTTGTTCCAACATTAACTACGCGGCTGCGTATTTTTTAAAATGTCAGAAATAATAATTTATTAATAGAAATTATTAAATTTCTCATTATTTAAATTCGCATATTTAGATTACTAGCATAAAAACGCATAAAAAATTAAAATAGATTACAGGCGGTGACATCTTACGACGGCGAATAAAAAAAAGAGATATTTGATGCTTCTTAGAAAAGAGAAGCGAATAAAACAAGAGTAAGCATGCGATCCTTCAGCGACTTCTTAGAATATAAATTTATATAATTTCAATTTCTTTTTATGAACAATCGGCGAAGTTATTCAAAGAAAACGTAGTAATAGCAATTTTTAAAAAAGATCTTAAAGTTCAGATTGATTTTAAAATTAATATTTGTCTGCCTTACCATATTATTTGATCATTTGAGCTACAAAAATATAATTGGTGACATCTGATGTAAACTACAAGAACTGGTGATATAAATTTAAAAAAAAAATCTATTTCTATTTGATATGAGACATAGAAATATGAGTAAAAAAAAAATCTTGTGTAAAAACTTGATAATGTTATATATTTTTGCCCAAAACGTGTTTTTTTTTTCGAAATTGATTTTATTAAACTTAAACAATAACTACATTCTATGTCTTCAATTACTTTTCAAGCATTATTCATAATAGAAATATTTTCAGGGCATGTAATTAGAATAATTTTTTGAGGCTGTTTTCTTTTTCTACATTGGCGGGAATCTTGTTTTGAAATTATATCACATTCGTATCTCTGGTTCATGCGATTTGGAAAAATTTTCCTAACCCATTAAGGAACAATGAATTCTTCTACTATGTTTTCCGTCGAAATGTCTTTAAAAAGCATTATGCTCTTTGAATATTTTTTTTTACAAAATAAATAAAATTCCCTGCAATTAAAATCAAAATTTCAAAAACCAAACAGCAACTCTTGAGCTCAAGCATTTGAGAGAAAACACAGACATTGAATAATTCGGAAAAAACTGCAGAAAAAATAAATACGCATCACAAAGGCGTTGGAATATGATTTTTCTTCCCTAATTCAGTAATTATTCATGCATTTGTCTTAACCTCAACCTCTCAGTGAGATTTAGAGCGAAAAAGTTAATCTCAGCATATAATCCTTGCAAAAAATGAAAACTTCACTGAAAATTTTCATGGTTATTCTGTAGTCTAATAAATCGATAAATACATAAAATCTACTGCACCTGCTTTTTTTCTACAGGATAGGGCACATTTAATTATTAATATTTGTGTTTTTTGGGACAATAGGAAATTCGTATTAACTTTTTATAAGTATTACTTTAATACAGAGTTTTTATCTAACAGATAGAGGGAATATTCTACATTAATTTTCCTTTTGATGATTGGTTTTCTAGTTAGAGATCGTTACTTTTCGATTTTTAGAGAAATCAACATTCCTATAAAAAGATTGTTAGGAAAAAATGTCCCAATTATTGAAAGTAAATCAAAACTAAGCAAAATGTAGTGATTGGTCTGAATGCTTAAGTGATACGAATGTTTCATGACACATTTCATCATTATTAAAAGAAATATGCAAACAAAATGCATGAAAATAAAAAATAAAAATATCTTTCAATTTCAGGTGGTTGTATGATATTAAAAAAACACCATAAAGCAGCGTTCTTTATTTAGTAACCAGACCTAAGCTTTAATTTATTTGAAAAATATGTCGCTAAGTACAACTTTAATTGTAGAACGCGAATTTTTATAGGTTTATATCGTATGACGTATTTGTAAATATTCTTTATTTTTTATTGAACTGAAAGATCATAACACAACGATCGTACAAAATGCTTTTCAATGCAAGGTCTGAATTTCTCTTCTTAATTTTTCCAAAATGTATCAACTATTAATCGAAGAGATGCAATTAATTGTGATAATCAGTCGATAGGTTCTAAATTTTTCCATTTTTTTTCAATCAATGTAATACTTGTCAAATACCTGACATTCTGGAAATTGCTCTGAGTGACTTTGGAAGAAAAAGTAAATGTTGTTCCTTTTTTCACAGTAAACTCTTCAGCTTTCATTGTGCTAAGAACTTAATTTTATTTATGAAGTGTTTTGTCAAATAATTATTTAATTTTAAAATTTTTGTATATGTAGCATTTTTATTTTAGCGTTTTAATCTTATTTAATTTTATTATTTAAATGTTTTTCATTATAATCACTAGGTATTGTATATCTCGTTACTTCATTTCGTTAAGAATTGTCTCAAGCACCGTCAGGTTATGCAAAATTCAATAATTTTGATGTTCTACGAGTGCTTTCATAACTTTGTAAATAGAAATAAATACTTCTTATATATTAATGTATAATTGCAGAATTTTTAGGGAAAGAGTTAACTACGTATCTCTATATCTTGTTGATTAAATTACGTGATTTTATAATTTATTGCTTTGTGCTTTGTGTGTGGAGGGGGATTGTGCCATTCTTTGAAATTTTAAATGATTAAATTGTCTGTATTTATGTTGTACCTATTTTAATTACTATACACAGTCAGCCATACTAGTTCCTATAGAGGATGCACACAAGAAGATCCTTTCACTAGGATTGGCGGCAGAATTGAATCAACCCCATTATCTAACAATACTGAGATAATAAATACGATGTTTAATCATCCTGAGTATTCGTCACCAACAATGACATCATGGACATTTTTCCACCCTCCTTCTCCGTTAATACACCACCAGTGAACGGATGACAGTATAAAAATTTTTTCGAATTCGGCGAATTAATTTGCGGTGCAGACCTCGATGCAATTCAGAAGAAAAATATTTTTCTTAACATTTATTTGAATAATGTCATCAAATTAATAGTTAGAATCATGTCGACTTATCTAAATATATCTAAATAAAAAATATTTTCTCTTTTATCATTATATTACTTATTAAAATGGTGAAAGACAAGTTGAAATATACATTAAATTTGAATTGGAACAAATGAGTTCACATTTCATCTAGACGAGAATTGTAGATGAAAAAAGTTGTTCTGAGAGGAAAAGCATTATTTAAATTTGAGTAATTTATTAAATTTATATAAATAAGTTTGTTAACTTTTAAATACGACATTAAATCCATTTTCAATGAATTCGAAAATATAGGAAATTTTAAGACAAGATTATATTATAAGATCATTGAAGAAGAATGATATTGAAATCTCCCTTTTTATCTTTGATTTTATTAAAACTTTCTTAATTGCCTTTTCATTATTTGCTGCTGTTAATTGTTTTAAAAAGTCGCATTTCTCGAAAAAACCTACATCAGATTTTTAGTATTTGCGTTATTCACCAAATAATTATATAAACCGCAATGGGAAAAGGAACCTTTTGGCATGAAGCGAATTTCTACGTAAAGAAGCTTTACACAAACACTAAAGCAAGCAATGTATATGGGTAATCGTGGTCAAAAGATGTAAAATTTATATTTCTCAATTTACCTTGTGTAATATCTTTTAAAATTGTCATGGTAAGCGTATGTAATTGAAAAAGCCTTAAAAAATAAAAAATAAAAAGATTTTTAAAATTATATATTAACATATTTTGCATAAAATACCAGATTTGAACAGGTGAATTTTCATATTTAAGGTTTATAAGTTGTAAATGAGCACCGTTTTATTTTAAGAAAGCTAAATATTTTGAAGCCATTCAAAAAATCTTCATTCCGATTTTATTTTACATATATACATAATACAACTCTTGGATTAACTATTTGTTTTTATTTACATCAGATAAAAACTGTGGTAGCAAAAAGCAAACAAAGATGAAGAGAGAAATTTCCATAAAAAATTCCTTTAAAGGATAATAATTTTATAAATTTAATGGATTTTGCACTTATTTTAACTAATTATCACCTTTGCATTTTTCCAAATTTTTTGGATTTGTAGCCGGAATGGACGAAATTTTCATGAGATTACAATTAGTATATCATAAAATAACTTTTATTCGCATATTAATAATCTCACAAAAGAAGCACTAAGCACTGTTTTGATGTGGGGATTCCTTTGTTAAATTTATCCAGTAAATCAATTACTTCGCATACAAAGTTAATTTTCCTTATGAAATTTTGGTATTATGCTGTCGTAGTTTCCCGATTTTTTCTTCTGTACAATTTAATTTTATCTCATTTCTTACTTAAAAAAAATAGCACATTAAAGAATTACTTATTAGGTTCAAAAATATTATCGTTTCTAACTTGAATTTAACGCACCGTATATTGCTACATGCTTCACAATATAATAAAGTTTTATATATAATTCCTTTGAATATAAGTAATTTAATAAATAAAGAATGCATTAATCGTAGATTTATGTCGATTTTAGATTAATTAACAATAATGTTTTGACTTTTACCTGTAGCTTAATAACGTACTTTCCATTCTGAAATTAAATATTAAATTGAAATTTAAAATTCATGCTCACTTTAAATAGGATTAAAAGCGCGTATCTGCAATTTACAAATTTTATTCGAGATATTTTTTTTTAAATATCTGCCCGATAATAGATGTCAGTGCTTTAATATTACAATCAAGATTTAATCTAAAAAGTTATATATATTATATACATTGCAACGTGTTGCAATAACGAATTTTCATCCTTTTCCATCTGATGAGACAAACATGCGAGAACAGAAGCAGTTGCCTGACCGACAATGTGGAATCAGTGAATCCATTCCCCAGAACTGTTCCGTCCACCGCATCCTTTGACACAGTCCCAGAAAACGAGAACTACCGCAGCGAAAAAGCTTGGCAGCGGTAAAAAGGGAGTGCTCGTTCTCAGAACTCTATATGTACAGCTCAGTTGCTGCTTTGAAATATCGCTGTTGCATATACAAGTTATTCCTTAAACACCTTTCAAAATTTTTACGAAATGACCTGGTTTTTAAAAAATAGACATTTTCACAATAAAACAGGGAGTTGCAAACGCAAAAAGTATATTTTTCAATTATTTTATCAGTTAATTCATTAACAGAAACGAGCGAGGAAGATAAAATTAAAGACAGGATAAATGGAATAGAATTTTTAAAAACACAACAATACAGAAACATGGATAGCAAAATCAGAAAATGTTATTGTTTCGGATGGCATTACACGTGGTTTTTTTTTAATTTTCCCATTCCTTTTTCTTATGCTACCTCCTACTTGCCACTGTATCAGTCAGGCTGCATGAAACTTTAATTTTAAAAAATTATGCAGCCTTAAAGAAATTATATTGCATGCGCCTACTTTTTAACTGACGTTCCAATTTTTAATACTTAATTCATTAAGATTTCTATCTTTCCTGGTCTCCCTTTGCGCCCACAACCCCATATTCTTTTGTGAAAATGTCTTGTTCCTATATGTCTGACTATGCCTTCCCTATTTTAAAATGTCCCTCAGCATTTTAATGAATAGGGCAATTAATTGAAAAGAATCCGGTATAATGCGTTATACAAGTAACGATTCTATCATCATTATTGGTAAAAAACTTTTTTCACCATTAAATAAATCAATTACGGGACATCAGATTACTTCATCCTCGTGCTTTGACCCTCACACTGTGGGTCCAAGCATGGTTAATATATTTAATCATTTTATTGTAAAGCATATAATTCAAATCTAAATCATTTATAAGTAATATTATTCTATAAAAATAACACATATCAGGGCATCTCAAATGATATATGGAACCCTAATTGAATCTATGCCTGAATTTTCCAAACCAGAAGATCTCATCCAATTAGATGCAGATAAAAAAAAATTAAGAAAATGATATTCTATTTTTCTATAAATTTTTAAAAAAAATCTTCTATTTGATTTTATTTCATAAAGTGTGACATAATTTTATAGCTGAGAAGCTTTTTTCTTCTTCTTTGATTACGTGGTTAGAAATTTGAACCAAAACCAACGCATTAGGAGTAACTTCCAGGGATAATTTACAAATCAACAGGTCTTCATTTCTAGTTGTGAGATTAGTTTTGATTACTCAAAATCTGAGTTATTTTTAATCGCTATTTAGACGCACAATTGCAAATCGATTCGCATATGTTTGCAAAAAACACCATTATTTTTTTTTTACCTATGTACTTTTCTAAAGAAGAATTTATCAGTCTATTATAATTCAATGCTATTACATAAATTTATATGAATCATTCTATAATAGGAAAAGAATTACCATTATCAGATGTTTATGTTTGTCATGGCAAGATCATTTAAACATTCTTCAAAGATTAAGTACTTACATTATTATTGAAGAGTTTCATGAGGAAGCAAAATTGCAAACAAAGTAAATTATCTTTAAAAATTACTTAAAATGTTACACCAGGTTTCCAAAGCTCCTATGAGTGAAAATATGAATCCTAAACTTCAAAGGGACAATCGAACAATAATCGCATCACAAAAAACAACTCCAGTTCTATAGATTTTTTCTCATTGACCTTAAATAGATCATAATATCATTAAATGATGTTAATAGAAAACATCTATGAAACTATCATCTAGAAAACTTTTTAAAATAAGTGTAAACTGCTATGTAGTATGAAAATTAGATGCGTATATTAAACGCGAAACGAAACATGTATTCCTCACATCAAACATATTGATTTTTCATTAAAACTGAACAGCATCTAAAACAGATGATCGAATTAAAACGCGGATCGTATTTTAACCACAGTTTCTCTAAGAGTGTTGGTATAAGGTTCTAAAAACTTCTCAAAGTTTGTTTATTTTATGATGCTGACGAAACAATATATTATTTCGAAACAATATTTTCCATTTGTATGAAATTAGATTTCTTCGAAAGAAAATATTCAACGAAAACTCATTTTCAAAAATCTCGATCATACAGAACCCCAGAGAATCTTTAGCAACCAGTACAGAACATACAATCATCGCATAAATATTAATTAACAATAATTAAAATTTCAATAAAATTGCATATCTAATATTGAAAGATGAACAAAAATCAAACATACCGATATAAATCTTGAGCTTTTCAGCATTGATTATAAATCAAAATAATGACACAAAGCACTTCCACCGAAAATATACTATTATTTTTTTACCTATGTACTTTTTGAGAGAAGAATTTATCATTGTAGTTTTATTTAATGCTATTAAATAAATTTATATGAATCAGTCTATAACAGGAAAAAGAATTACCATTAGAATATGTTTCTGTTTGTCATTGCAAGATTAGTTAAACATTCTTCAAATATTAAGTACTTACACTATTATTGAAGAGTTTCATAAGAAAGCAAAATAAGCTAATCAACAAATTGCAAACAAAGTAAATTATGATTAAATCTTGCTTATTTTACACCAGGTTACCAAAGTTCCTATGAGTGAAAATTTGAATCCTAAACTCCAAAGGGACAATCAAACAATAATCGTATCACAAAACACAACTCCAGTTATCTATAGATTTTTTCTCATTGACCTTAAATAGATCATAATATCATTAAATGATGTTAATAGAAAACATTTATGAAACTATCATCTAGAAAACTTTTCTAAATAAGTGTAAACTGCTATATAGTATGAAAATTAGATGCGTATATTAAACGCGAAACGAAACATGTATCTTCACATCAAACAGATTGATTTTTCATTAAAACTGAACAGCATCTAAAACAGATGATCGAATTAAAACGCGGCTCGTATTTTAATCAAAGTTTCTCTAAGAGTGTTCGTATACAGTTCTAAAAACTTCTCAAATTTCGTTTATTTTATGATGCTGACTAACTTAAATTATTCAGAACAGTATTTTCCATTTGTATGAAATTAGATTTCTTCAAAAGAAAATATTCAATGAAAACTCATTTTCAAAAATACGATCATAGAGAACCTCAGAGAATATTTAGCAACCAGTACAGAACATACAATCTTCGCATAAATATTAATTAACAATAATTAAAATTTCAATAAAATTGCATATCTAATATTGAAAGATGAACAAAAATCAAACATACCGATATAAATCTTGAGCTTTTCAGAATTGATTATAAATCAAAATAATGACACAAAGCACTTCCACCGTTCATTTCAAACAAAAATGACTAAGTAAAAGCAAAATAAACAGAGTGAAGGAACCTGCGCATGCGTGATTCCGAATCCTTTAAACAGCATTTCTGTTCTGGAAGTTTTTTAAAAAAATAAATCGCTTGAAAACACAATTTACGAGTGCGAAAGGTAGGACATCCACACTTGCAGTGCGGAGCGTTCGTTGCCTTTCGAGATTTTTTCTATTTAAAAACATTTTTCTTGCTTGTACTTTCCTAACTAGTAATTTTCTATTTAAAACTCCGATAAGTTGTGCAAAATATTTCATCGTAACTCTATTTAAATATTTATTTTGTCTCTGAATTACGTGATGATATTGTTTCAAGTATTTATTATTAAATTTAATTAATGTTTTGATTTTTAATTTGAACAGTTTTCTTAAAAATGCACAATAATCCTGAACGAACAAGAAAAATAATTAAACTGTGCCAAGTGAATCTATAAATTAGATGATTTATCTTAGATATTATTATATATTTTTAATATAAAAAATATATACGTTACAGTTTAATGTATTAGCACCAGTTTTTAATAAAGAGAAAAGATTTTAAAAAATCTCAAAATAGAAATAAATGTATTTTCCAGTTTTAAATGATGGTTTGATATATTTAATAAAATAATATTACTTATTTGTTGTTTCATTTCTTGTAGACATCTTGAAATTAGAAATACTAAAAACATTTGCAAAAAATAATATCTTAATATATATTAATTAATAAATATTAATAATAATATATATAAAATATATTTTGATAAATTTGTATAAAACGATACATTTGTACATAAAGCAAGTGAAGCGAAATTTAACATAATAATTTAAGGATAAACTTTCACTCATTGAATGTCTGTCTGGGTGCTCTCAATAGTGAATTTTTTGGGCGTAAAAATACACCCACATTTAGTATATAACTTTTTAACCCGGTTTTCGCAAACAAAATTGCCTGGGATTCGCGGCTGCTGTCTATCTAATTAGACTTTCCCTCTATACTACTACAATTTAGAGAAAACAAATAAACATGCATCTTATTAGATAGTGGTCTGAGTAACAGGCATGGATCATGGGAGTGGACTTGTTAAAGCTATAAAAATAGTGTTTATATGAAAACAAAACTTGCACATTCCGCAGTTGCAAATAATAAAGAACTGAATATCATGCAAGACAAAATACATTTCAGAAACTTCTTTAAAATTTTGCACTTAATATCAATTAAATTATTTTTTTGCGATTTTTCTTAAAGAAAATCCCATTGGTGAAAAATGCATTTTGCAGTCGTCGTTACGTGCACCATTATTTAGTGTCTTAAATAACTGGTTATTAAATACTGATATAAAAAGCTTCTCCTTTCTTATTTTAACTTATTCAATCATAGAAAAAAACTGCAATTCCATATGATTTTTCAAAACATTAAGTCTCGTTTCATTGCGTTTTCATATGTTGAGTGAGAATACTCTACAATCAAGTATATTTGTAAAGAAATCACTTTATTGACTTAGAATTCATATTATAAATATTATTTCAGATTTTTATTATGATCATTTTTGGAGGGAATCGATATGGCTATGTAATATTATTTCTTCTGGAGCTTAAGAATATTTTTATTGAAAGATCGTTTGATTAATGCGTTTTCTTACAAAACTATTAAAGCAGAATAAATGCTTAAACTTAACTCAGTAATCCAGGTAAAAAATAATCTCCTTTGATGTAATGTTATGAGTAAAATAATTCGAATCCATTCTTTCGAGAAACTAATTCTTCCTCATTTCGCAAACAGAACGTTAGAATGTAGAAACAACAACAGAAAATTGGTTTTTCCACAATAGTCTATACATGAGAAGAAGGCTCGGACGTGACAAACAAATAATTCGTCTTGCAACCTTCAATCTATTTAATGTTTTGAGCTATTTTCAAGAAATTTCTAAAAATGTCAAGAAAAACATTGTTGATAACAAAAATGTTGACGTCATTAATGCGCGCGCACTTCCGTTTCTGACTCGGTTTGTTTTGTTTTAGTTTGAGAGTGATCGACCGTGAGCCTCCGTGATATTATTGCTGTTCAGGAAAATATATTCAGCATTTTATTTTGGTAAGTTCTTATTGCTATTTATACATTTTTTTGAAAAATGTCGTAAATATTGATTTGTAGTTATGCGATATTTAGTTTATTTGAATTCGTAAAATTATTTGATGAAATTCAATCGGTTTCGAAACTTTTAATAATCTGTTTTATAAATATCCCATTCAATGATTTTCAAGAATTTAAATGGTAAACAACAACGATTGTTATTATGGAGGCTAAAATATATAGTGTAATGTTTTCATTTTGAATATTTTTTCTAACCGAAGAACAGTATTAGACAACTATCAAATTAATTTTCTTGCTCAAAAATATATATGATATGTTTGTCTTATAATATATGAAAACTTACACGTTGCTTATACTCAAGAATTTTAATAGATCGAAAAAATATAAAAAAGATATGTCAGATATATATTAAAAAAAATTTTGTAATGTCCCGAAAATTTTATTAAATTAATCTTCTATAGAACATTTCAATGAATTGTTTGTATTCCATATAGAATTTAAAGCAAATTATAAGGTCAATGAATAACATAATTTAAAATTCTTATATTCTTATATTAATTCGATGTGCTTCGGATATTGAAATTGCAACCCCTAGAACGTTATGCTTTTTTCTTATATAATTAGATGACACATTCTTCGGTAATAGGCTGTTGCATCGATTACATTAAGTGTCAATATCTGAAATGTTTGTGGATTGCATACAGTTTATGCCGAGTCTTAGAAGGATCAAACTTTATAATACTATTCGATTATTTGTTATTTGCATGATCGAGCTTAAATTCGAGAAGCGATGATTCAATTCCGTATGGACATGATAATTAAGGTGTTTCTGTTCGAAATCACTGATTGAAACATGCTATTTATAGGCAGGTACTCAAATAAAATGAATATCCTCTCAATAGGCCATCTTTTCCACTATAGTTAAAACAACTTTAGCTTCAAAAAATAAACTTATACCGGAGCCAAAATCTTACAAAATATTAAATTAAATCTTTAACGAGTAGAAAGACGTTTTACTTGAGAACTCAGCAGATATCGTCATCTTCTTCTAAAGTGATGGAATAATGAAAAGCCAGAGGCACTTTTATGTGTGTATACAAATAGACATTCCATCTTTTTGCATCTGATTATATAAACCCACCTGAAAATGGATTAATTCGTTTTTCCGTACGACGAAAAAACTAAGAGGATACACGATATGCAATTATTGTTAAGACCGGCAAAGGTGCAAAATCAATTTCGCAATTTAGCCAGCAGTAATTTTAATCTCTATTTTGTAATCCTATTTCATTTTAAATGAATCCCTAATTGAAATAAATTATGAAATTACGGGCTTGTGCTTAACTCTGTTAGATAGTAACCGAATCCATAAATATCTTTCCCATTGACGAAGTGAAAGATGAGAGGCAAAAGGTTAACAGTGCAACGAGCTGCAATCAAGGAACCACTGCCAGGGTCGAATTTAGCATATTTATTAATATAATTATTCTTAAAGAATCACAATGCGAAAAATCTCACTTAAAGAACTAAAATGTATGCAATGAACAATTTTAAAATTTATTAATATTGTTTCGAAATACAAATTAAAATTTTTAACTTCATAATCGTTGAGAATGAATAAGTCAATATTATATTCTTTCAATTTTTAAATTTCTAACAATTTCGTTAATGATTAAATCACAGTGCTTGACATTAATTCTACAGCTTAATCATGAAAGCACTTTGAATTGGCATTTGGAAAAAATTGTTTTCTGAGGATCAGATATTTATATATTATTATGAAAAATTTCAAATTTAAATTTGTGAATTTATACTATGAAATATTAATAAAATAAAATTTCTCATTTTATTCTAGTTCTTATTAAATTTGCAAATTTATGAAAGGAAAGGTAGTAATAAAATTAAATTTAACTTTCATTCTTGGTAATTTTCGGCTATAATTGTTGTGGTATATTTTTTGAATTAAAATTTGTAAAGAACATTTTAAATTTCTATAGGAGATTTGAGAAATATTTATATTCAAAGAAAGAGAGATTTATAGAAACACAATATTGTCCCCTAACTGATTGGGGAAAATTTAAGATGCCAAAGCAAACCATGAATATTTATTTTATTCACATATTTACTTTACACATTCTTAAAATAATATTTTATTTTAAAAATGAGCGCTTTGCTTTGAGATCAAAACACTTATCAACCGAATATTTGAAATCCAAAAAATGTTATACAACTAGTAAAATCAACTTTTCATCCAGGGTTCTAAATTAAAATTATAATAAATTTTTTGACATTTTCATTATCTTCTAAAACGAATAGCAGTGTATAAACAAATATTTCTGTTTTAAAAAGTAATAAATGGGATTCAGAATCGTATTCAACCTTTTTGCTTCAAGACTTGATGCAAGACATTTAAATTAAGTTGAAATCTTTCATTTAAAAAAATCATTCGATGCATGAATTCGCAAATAAATCATTTAGGTTACTGATTTAACATTGAAAATTAGAGTCTCGAGGTCACTTTTGCTTAAGTATTTGTGTTTTCTTGAAATTGCTTCTTTTCATCATAAGTTATTTTTGGAGCTCAAAAGTATGCGATTCATTGGTGGGCTTAATTTTATTGTGCCGATTTTTTTGGTTTACTTTTACTTAATCATGAAAATAAATGCAAATATTTGATGGTAGGACATAATCTGATCGTCTTAGAAGCTGTAAGCGAGGTAAAATGGAAGAGAGGCCGATGACAAACTATCCAACGTTTAGTAACGTTTGACGAGAAGATAACTGGCATAGAGAATTTCGTTGCAATTTCGATTATGAAAAGTAAAAATGCAAACTACCACAAAAAACTGAGTTAAAGACAAAAATTTAAGGAAGGGGGATAAAGGAACAAACGAAGCAAAAAAATGTGTTTTAAACTCTAAGATAAAAATAGTAAAGGAAGTTCTTGATCATAATATGAAACGTTAAATGTTTTTTATCGAAGCATGCTCATTAATTCATATTATCTTGATTTCTTCCTTATCGATATAGATTATCTTAAATTGCTGTTCTAAATACTATGAATGAAAAATTTATCTGGTATGCTATTTGTTATTATATCGATTTTTGTGATTCAAAACTCTTAATTTAATTAAAATATTTTTTTGGAATATCACAAATAATCTGAACTCATCTTTTAAAATGAGCATTAATGAGTGATATGTAACATAAGTATGTCCAATAAATTTTAAGCAGGGAATTATCAAAGTGGATTAAATTTATTCTATTTCATCGAATGTTTCTTGTCAAGCAATGGAAATTTTTTTACTATTTAACAATTTGTAGATAGTTTCTGTCTTAACTCTAATTATTTGTCGCCTCCCAAAGCGTTTTTATAACTTATGTACAATTATTAAAAAAAACAATGGGCCGAATGCTTTTAAAGCAAATTCATACATCAATCAAGTTGATGCCATTTCAATTTATTATTCTTTTAATATCCGTTATGATATTACCAAATAAAATTCTGATTCGCTTTTGTTTCTGCTGGAGGTGATAAAATGCATACAAAATATGCATTAATAAAATATAATATTATTTTTCAACACTTTCACTTAAGAATTAAATCTGCTTTCTAAATACAAATCCAGAATTTCAAATTAAATCTTACAGTACCGACAATAATTTAAAAATGAAAATCATTAAATGTCCCGTTTTTAAATTCCTGACTGTTTTACAGCTTGAAACCTTGTTTAAACCGTTTTACAACTGAGTCCATGTTCCGTGTGAATTTCGGCAAGAAACTGTGGTAATGAGTGACTCTCCACACCTTTTGGTAAAAAAGTTGGAATATAGACTCTCCCCAAGCGTTTACCTACAGTTCTAAAATCCATTTGAAGTCTGGCAAGTTCTTGAGCTCCATTTCTTGAAAAAATCTCCTATAAAAACATAACGTTTAGTTGTGAAACATAATCTAAGTTTTCTATGGAAGAAATTATAAAATTGCATCATTCATTTGCTCGGAAATCGTTGCATGACCGAAAAGAGGGCGAGTCACTTGACTTAGGCAATGCAATATTGTGATTTCTATGGTTTAGAAATAAATCGATTTTCAGCTGCATTCAGAGATTACCATGGGATAATATATTTAACCTTTACAAAATTCTGCTTTAGCATACTATAAGAACTCATTTCGTTTTAAAAAATGCTTTAATCTCTCAGAAAAATTTGCATCCAAATAGTGGTTTAAAAACTCAAAAATCAGAGGAATAAATTTCATTTTTTTCGGATATTAATAGCTCTTAAGGCCAACACTATTTAAAAACTCGTTTTCTTTAGTTACAATTTCATATTTAAAAATAATTTGATGATAGATTATTTTAGAATTAACCGAATTATGAATATATATATATATATATATTTTCATTAATGCATCCAACGTCTTACAAATCTGAAGGCGAGAGTTCTCAAGTTTTAGAATCCATGATTAAATTGTAAATTCATAAAGACGATTATTTCTTAATGTATATTTTTTGCATATAATAATTTATACAAATATAATATTCATAAAAAAATTACATTGGGATAGAGGTTCTCCTCAAAATTTTGAAGAAAAAGTAATTCGTCTGCCAATGAAATATAATTATTCTGAAATTATTATTTTCTCTTCGTTCAGAATTAATTACTTATATACTGGATTATTTCAAGATATGTTTGATGTATTCATACATTTTATATAATTTTCTAATAATTTTTCAATTTTCATCGTAATAGAATGCGATATAATTTCACTCAATTATCACAATACAGAAATATGTCATATAAAACAGAAAAGTAGCAATTCACCGGTAGAATGCATTCTCAGATCCCCGTGCTTGTAATTATTATGACTGCTAAATTGCTGGATGGAAGAAAACGTCATCTTCATTAAGAAGCATAGAAAATATAGTTCTTAATTTTTTTTTTTTTCGAGCATAGTTTCCTGAAATTTTTTTTGAGAATTGGCTAGATCAGTTTCATGCTGATGGAAGTATACTATTCGTTTGTTGCTGGTTTTGTTAATGGGTCAGTTTTATCACTTCCGGCTTTTCGTATTCCCATATGAAATCTATTGTTAGGGGATTTTGCGGGATTTTCTCAATATTAGTCTTATATTTTTGAGATTAGGAGATGCCGTGGTGCCTCCTTGTCAGCACGAATTATTTAGATTTTGATGCTAACTACTGTAGCGAAATTTACTGTTCATAGTAAATCTGTAAGCTCTCTTGGCGTACAGCGCAATTTTCATTTCGGTTATTATTATTATTATTATTATTTTTTCGCTGTGTCCATGTGCCTGTTCTCCAAATGCACGCCAAACTATGTTTTTGACCTACCTTGTATACTTTAAGATGGAACTGATGAACATTTGTTCTTGCTGTTTCATTTTCATTCAGCAGCGTTTGGTTTCGATGGAGGAAATATGTTCCATGGATCGTCGAATCAATTAACGTTTCACTTAAATATGACTTCTTTATGACTCCATTTGACGTAAGCAAAAATTTGGTTATGCAGAGGGATGTTAAGTGCACCTCATATTAGAGCTGCAAATGAAATGGAGGAATCTAAACTGTTAATGAAAAATCTATCTTTGATGTGGCTTGATTTCCACTTCATAATATTGAGAGAACTTAAATTTTAACCTATGTCCAGAAAAAAATCCTATTTTTTTGAAACCATGATTATCGAAATGCCAATAAAATAACTCAAAAAATGTAATATACTAGATGGGTGGACGCCTTTTCAAAACAAACAAAATTCGGATTTCTGTGTATTTTGGAATTAAATCCATTTAAGAAATATCTGCGTTTCCAACGAGTGCGAACACGATAGGTCCAAAAAATTAGATTTAGAGAAGCTTAGTGAATGGCTTTACTCTCAGAATTAAATCTTGCATGAAAATTTTCAAAATAATCTGTCCTCGAGCAGATTGTATGTTGACCTGTCTATGCATGTATGTCTATGCATGTCAATGACTCAATAATATAACTTGATGGGTTCATAAATTATATCACATGATCATTACATTACAAAGCTCGATATGTGCACAATTTCTTTTTCATTCAAAGCGAATCATGTTAAAAATGCATGCATAATTAATTGTCTTTATTAAAACACGATATTGAACACAATTTATTTTATAAAAACCAATAACATGACCATGTGCAACAAATTCGAAAGAAGACGACTCCCATCAGTTCTTAATGCTTCATTAAGTTTTCTTAGGAATGTGGAGAAATGCTTTCAATAGATTATGAAATGTCACTCTGACGATGCGAAAATGCAGTTTAGTTATTGCAATACAGATGATCCTGCATTTTAAAGCCCGATGCTTCTTGCTTTTATGTGCATCTAATATCACAATTTTTAAATTCTGATTGTGAATCAACAGGCGTCTAGCCTACCAATGAGTTCTAGCCCACCGTGGCTTTGTGCTAAGGCGAGTTGCAAACTCAGGTCAGTATTCTAAATTACTAGGAAAAATCGTAATTTACATTGGCCTAGGATATATAAAGGGTTCCATTCGTCAAATGTTCTGCCATTTGTGCAAAATGGAATTTGGGAGAGAGATGCTTGCTGAGGAATCGCTCTCTTCGTCTGCCCAACTTACAGAATTTGCGATATTGCAAACAACAGTGATGTAATTTCTAAATATGAATTTACTAAAATTATACACTTTTCAATCTTCCTAATTTAACAAGCAGAAATATCAATCCTTTAAGAAAATCCAGTTTCAGGACTGAGTAAGAAATTACCATTTTCAAGACAAGTTAATATTAAATACTGCATAATCTTTTTGCTTTAAATATTTCTTTTTAAAAGTCTTGGATTTTAATATGCGAGTTAGACTAAATTTCAGTGTCTAATTTTTTATTTATTTTGATGTCAATGGGTCGCTATAGTCTAATATTTAGTAGATTAAATAATTCTTTTTACTATTTCATAACTGAAGTTGAAATATGGTAATAGAAAGAAAAATAACATTATTTTTTTAAAACAAAACCGGTAAGTGCTCACCAGAATATTAGTATTTTCACTGTTATGGTAAATGTTCATAGTAATTTTTTTGGTGCATTCTTCTCGCTGATGTTTATTGAAGTAATTTAATGCCTTGCAATCAAACAGGCGGAAAACATCCGATGGTTGCAATTTATTTAAAATTTAACTTCTCTGTCCCAACGTGCAATAATGCAGAGCAATTCCGGGTTTTTAAAATCCGAGAGAAATCTACAATTAATGCCGACTCAATCTCCCGAATGTTTAGTAAGTAAATTTGAGAATGTGGAAAAATCCGAAAGAAGAAACACAAAATAGGTTATAACTACACCGTCATTTAGACTCTTGAGGAAATGCCATCGTCTTCTTTAAAATATAGGCCTAATTACGGTGCATGCAATGCAGGAATTGCATGTATCATACAAAAAAAATCCCTTTACCACTAAACAGCTTATATGGGTCAAATACCTTAATAATTTTTTTTTCAAAATTATAAACGGATTCAAGTATGTCTAATAAATTTTGTTATATGTGAAAGCTTTTCAAAAAAAAAAAAGGCATAAATTGAAAGAAATATTTACTACTCAATTTAAGGAAGTTCGATAAAGAAAAATCAGTCAAATTATAATGGAAATTCATTCCCCCCCCCCTTCAAATCGTAATTAGAGGATTGTACTATTTCGCGTGATCTCCAACTGCTGTTTGCAGTTTTAAACCTCATGGGAACTTTTAATTTCTTCATTAATCTTACTGAGTAAAATTATTGTTTGTCTGCTTTAAGTTTTGCAGTGAAATTTATCTCATTACTTTTTCTTTCTATTGAATTTTCATTAATCACTTAATTTATGTTATACTTCGGAACGTCAGTCTTATTGAATATGCATTATTTTCACTACAAATATTTTTGTCTTGCATTCCTTGAGGCTGTTGTCAAAGAATATAAAATGGAAGGAATATTGTTTTAAAGTTATGAAAATCGAATATTATAAACTTAATATTAAGAAAAAGATATATTTTTTCGATTATTTAATAATATAATTTCGATATAATTATGTCAGTTATTAAGAAAGACGCATTTCTTTTAGAAGTTCAACAGTTTAAATTGCTTAAAGTGACATAGGGCTTATAAAAGAAAATATTAAAATTTGAATTCGAAGAATTTATTATGTAAGTAAATTTAGGCTCTCTTAGAAGAAATATATAACCCAGGTTGCTCTTATAGTTATTGCGTAGTATTTATTGATTGGAAAATACTCAGAAAGATTGTTTTTTAACTCTTTATTTTTTTAAAAAAAATCATTTTTAAAGAATGCATAGATAAGTTATATTTTATTCGAGACAGATAGTGAGAAAATTGTTTGTTTCATTCGCAATTAATTATTCCATGTATAAATTACAACTTTGCAGTATCCTACATTTTATGTCATTATTTTCTGAATATTCGAAATAAGTATTTTTAATGCTGCAAAGAATGTTGTTTTGTTTTAATATATAAATAATATTGAAAAATATTCAGACTTGAAAGTTATTTAAAAAGTTTTCAAGTTTTTATCATTAATTGAAAAACGTTGATATATGTGTGTAATTTCATCAAAATGTATTGATTCTAAATTATATTCATGAACTTTGAAATCCATTTCTTAAAATGCCGAGACTTCAAAAAAATCATGAAACTCTTTTTAAAGCATGAATTTATTAATATATTGAAATAAAGGCTTTTTTAATAAATAAATTTTATTTCTACTTTTTAGAATCAAATGTTCATAACATTATGGAATGTTCAGATAAAACTGACCAAAGAATGGCAAAATGTGTGAAATCATAATTTATCGGAACATACCATTTGATTACAATTAATTTCCTAAAAATTTAGAATAGTACATTGTCATCGATAAAGCGATTGTAGAATAGGACACATGGAAGCGAGTGCCTTATTAATAAAAATGTCCCTTTCCAAATTTTTACCAGCTGAAGTTCAATGAATGTGTATAAAAAATTTCGTGAGATCTTTGTATTTTCTAGAGCCACAATTTTCACGCTGTTTCTAAAGTTTTTGTCTTAATTTTCATATAATATTTCATTTAAATATTTTTAAGATAATGCTGAAATTTTTTAATAGGGACAATGTTTAACGAATTAATAAATAAAACGCTAGGCTTTATATATCAGTGATTGTGGTTGAAATATTACTTTATTAAAATAATCATAATTTAAAAGTTAATAATACAAGTTAAAGATTTATAAATTGTTAACCGCAATCCACTTAGAATATTTCATATATAATATTTATAAGAGGAAAACTGATTTTAAATAAATCAAAACACGTAATTTTATTTAAACGCTGTTTACTAATGTCAATGATTCGTAAAAATATGAAAGATTAATAAATCAAGTATTTAATACAAAATTTTTAAAGCATTGCGTCTTAGTTAAAATTAGGAAATCTATATTTTTGTACTCAAGACAAAATTTATTCCGCTATAGGAATATTATGTTTCTTTGGTTTCTAGAATTTTAAACAAAACTTCTTACATTCCTATATTAAAATTCTTGTTTCTGCAAGAAGTTTCACTTATTTAGAAATTGTAATCATTTTAAACTTGATAATTATGCGATGGCAGAAAGCAATGATTATTGATTTCATAATTCAAGTAAATAATAAGTGAGCCTATATTTAATGCCTTTTTTTTATCAGAGATGTACTTATGAAAAAAAAATTAGGAGTTAAAATAGTGTTTGATAAAATATTTATTTAAAAAAATTAGAGAATACATATTTTAGATACAAGTAAACTATTATTTTGAAAAATTGCAACTTAATTTTTACTCAATAAAAAATAAAAGCAAATAAATAAAAATAATACATGAATGAAAATTTTAAAATAAATTCAAGGAACTACATACAAATGGGCATAACTTAAAAACAAAGAAAACAGATTTGCATAAAGCTTTACAAAATACGAATTTTTCTCTTCTCACCAATTAATCAATTGGTTGCGGCTATATATGAAGCTAGATTTAATGATTATCAAGAAGACATACTTACAAAACCATATATTTAAATGTACTGACATTCAGTATGTCGAGTGGGAAAATGATTTCAACAATTCTCATTGCTTAATATGTCTAAATGTAAGACTAAAAAAAAAAAAAAAAAAAAAAATCTTAGCTGAGGTTCTTAAGTCCCTTGACATAGATACCATGAATTATATAATAAAGAATGAAAGACATTTCCTTTCCTATCACCGAAATAAAATATCAAGCAATTCTTACTGCTTGTTGTTCCTGCTGGAATGTCTAAAAAAAGCTTTATTCCAGACGGACACTTATCTCCTGTCATCGACTAACTAACGATGATATACTCTGTCAATCAATGAACTGTGTGATTCATTCAACGTCTCTTCGGAGAACGAAACTACTAGAGGACTTTACTGCAACTCTCTGGACTTGCACAATGTGGACTATATGTCTACTAAATGACTTCGAAACCAGAAAAAAAAACGAGGAGAGGGAATTTTATTTCCTATCCCCAATTATAGAACTTTATGCCGAATGGATATACTTTCAAACAAAAAATAAGGGAGGAATGACAGACATTTCCTATCACCGAAATAAAATATCAATTAATCCTCATTGCTTCCTGTGTCTGCTGGAATGAATAAAAAAAATTAATCCAGGCGTACAGTTACCTCCTGCCAACGACTAACTAAATCGGTGATACACTCTGTAAATCTATCAACTCTGTGATTCATTCAACGTCTCTTCGGAGAACGATACAACCAGAGGACATTCCTGTTACACCCTGGACTTGCATAGTGTGGACTATATGTCTAATAAATGACTTCAAGGAATAAAAAGAAGGAAAGGAAATTTTATTTCCTATCCCCAATTATAGGCCATTATGCCGACTGGATATACTTTCTAAGAAAAAATAAGGACCGAATGACAAACATTTCATTTCCTATCACCGAAATAAAATATCAAGCAAAACTAACTGCTTGTTGTTCCTGCTGGAATGTCTAAAAAAAGCTTTATTCCAGACGGACACTTATCTCCTGTCATCGACTAACTAACGATGATATACTCTGTAAATCAATGAACTCTGTGATTCATTCAACGTCTCTTCGGAGAACGAAACTACTAGAGGACTTTACTGCAACTCTCTGGACTTGCACAATGTGGACTATATGTCTACTAAATGACTTCGAAACAAGAAAAAAAAACGAGGAGAGGGAATTTTATTTCCTATCCCCAATTATAGAACTTTATGCCGAATGGATATACTTTCAAACAAAAAATAAGGGAGGAATGACAAACATTTCCTATCACCGAAATAAAATATCAATTAATCCTCATTGCTTCCTGTGTCTGCTGGAATGAATAAAAAAATTAATCCAGGCGTACAGTTACCTCCTGCCAACGACTAACTAAATCGGTGATACACTCTGTAAATCTATCAACTCTGTGATTCATTCAACGTCTCTTCGGAGAACGATACAACCAGAGGACATTCCTGTTACACCCTGGACTTGCATAGAGTGGACTATATGTCTACTAAATGACTTCAAGGAATAAAAAGAAGGAAAGGAAATTTTATTTCCTATCCCCAATTATAGGCCATTATGCCGACTGGATATACTTTCTAACAAAATATAAGGACCTAATGACAAACATTTCATTTCCTATCACCGAAATAAAATATCAAGCAAAACTAACTGCTTGATGTTCCTGCTGGAATGTCTAAAAAAAGCTTTATTCCAGACGTACACTTATCTCCTGTCATCGACTAACTAAATCGGTGATATACTCTGTAAATCAATGAACTCTGTGTTTCATTCAACGTCTCTTCGGAGAACGAAACTACTAGAGGACTTTAATGCAACTCTCTGGATTTGCTAAATGTGGACTATATGTCTACTAAATGACTTCGTAACAAGAAAAAAAACGAGGAGAGGGAATTTTATTTCCTATCCCCAATTATAGAACTTTATGCCGAATGGATATACTTTCAAACAAAAAATAAGGGAGGAATGAAAAACTTTTCCTATCACTGAAATAAAATATCAATTAATCCTCATTGCTTCCTGTGTCTGCTGGAATTAATAAAAAAAATGAATCCAGGTGTACAGATAACTCCTGCCAACGACTAACTAAATCGGTGATATACTCTGTAAATCTACCAACTCTGTGATTCATTCAACGTCTCTTCGTAGAACGATACAACCACAGGACTTTCCTGTTACACTCTGGACTTGCATAGTGTGGACTATATGTCTACTAAATGACTTCAGGAAATAAAAAGAAGGAAAGGAAATTTTATTTCCTATCCCCAATTATAGGCCATTATGCCGACTGGATATACTTTCTAAGAAAAAATAAGGACCGAATGACAAACATTTCATTTCCTATCACCGAAATAAAATATCAAGCAAAACTAACTGCTTCTTGTTAATGCTGGAATGTCTAAAAAAAGCTTTATTACAGACGGACACTTATCTCCTGTCATCGACTAACTAAATCGGTGATATACTCTGCAAACCAATGAACTCTGTGTTTCATTCAACGTCTCTTCGGAGAACGAAACTACTAGAGGACTTTACTGCAACTCTCTGGACTTGCACAATGTGGACTATATGTCTACTAAATGACTTCGAAAAAAAAAAACGAGGAGAGGGAATTTTATTTCCTATCCCCAATTATACAACTTTAAATAGAAGATAAAAGAAGAGGAATAAAAAGAAGGAAAGGAAATTTTATTTCCTATCCCCAATTATAGGCC
This sequence comes from Argiope bruennichi, assembly GCF_947563725.1. Classification (NCBI taxonomy): domain Eukaryota; kingdom Metazoa; phylum Arthropoda; class Arachnida; order Araneae; family Araneidae; genus Argiope; species Argiope bruennichi. The sequence goes on from NC_079152.1 coordinate 3,672,426, forward strand.
ATTATGCCGACTGGATATACTTTCTAACAAAATATAAGGACCGAATGACAAACATTTCATTTCCTATCACCGAAATAAAATATCAAGCAAAACTAACTGCTTGATGTTCCTGCTGGAATGTCTAAAAACAGCTTTATTCCAGACGTACACTTTTCTCCTGTCATCGACTAACTAAATCGGTGATATACTCTGTAAACCAATGAACTCTGTGTTTCATTCAACGTCTCTTCGGAGAAAGAAACTACTAGAGGACTTTACTGCAACTCTCTGGATTTGCTAAATGTGGACTATATGTCTACTAAATGACTTCGTAACAAGAAAAAAAACGAGGAGAGGGAATTTTATTTCCTATCCCCAATTATAGAACTTTATGCCGAATGGATATACTTTCAAACAAAAAATAAGGGAGGAATGAAAAACCTTTCCTATCACTGAAATAAAATATCAATTAATCCTCATTGCTTCCAGTGTCTGCTGGAATTAATAAAAAAAATTAATCCAGGTGTACAGATAACTCCTGCCAACGACTAACTAAATCGGTGATATACTCTGTAAATCTACCAACTCTGTGATTCATTCAACGTCTCTTCGTAGAACGATACAACCACAGGACTTCCCTGTTACACCCTGGACTTGCATAGTGTGGACTATATGTCTACTAAATGACTTCAGGAAATAAAAAGAAGGAAAGGAAATTTTATTTCCTATCCCCAATTATAGGCCATTATGCCGACTGGATATACTTTCTAAGAAAAAATAAGGACCGAATGACAAACATTTCATTTCCTATCACCGAAATAAAATATCAAGCAAAACTAACTGCTTGTTGTTCTGCTGGAATGTCTAAAAAAAGCTTTATTCCAGACGGACACTTATCTCCTGTCATCGACTAACTAACGATGATATACTCTGTAAATCAATGAACTCTGTGATTCATTCAACGTCTCTTCGGAGAACGAAACTACTAGAGGACTTTACTGCAACTCTCTGGACTTGCACAATGTGGACTATATGTCTACTAAATGACTTCGAAACAAGAAAAAAAAACGAGGAGAGGGAATTTTATTTCCTATCCCCAATTATAGAAATTTATGCCGAATGGATAATACTTCGAAACAAAAAATAAGGAATGAATGAAAAACATTTTCTATCACCGAAATAAAATATCAAACAATCCCCATTGCTTCCTGTGTCTGTTGGAATGAATAAAAAAATTAATCCCGGCGTACAGTTATCTCCTGTCATCGACTAACTAAATCGGTGATATACTCTGTAAATCTATCAACTCTGTGATTCATTCAACGTCTCTTCGGAGAACAATACAACCAGAGGTCTTTCCTGTTACATCCTGGACTTGTATAGTGTGGAATATATATCTACTAAATGACTTCGAGAAATAAAAAAAAAATTAAAGGGAATTTTATTTCCTCTCCCTAATTATAGACCATTATGGCGACTGGATATACTTTCTAACAAAATATAAGGACCGAATGACAAACATTTCATTTCCTAAATATAATATCAAGCAAAATAAAATCGAAATAAAATATCAAGCAAAACTAACTGCTTTTTGTTCCTGCTGGAATGTCTTAAAAAAAGCTTTATTCCAGACGTATACTTACCTACTGTCATCGACTAACTAAATCTTTGATATACTCTGTAAATCAATCAACTGTGTGATTCATTCAACGTCTCTTCGGAGAACGATACAACCAGAGGACTTTATTGCAACTCTCTGGACTTGTATAGTGTGGACTATATGTCTACTATATGACTTCGAAACACAAAAAACGAGGAAAGGAAATTTTATTTCTCATCCCCAATTATAGGTCTTTATGCCTAATGGATTGACTTCCAAAAAAATAAATAAGGAAAGAATGAAAGACAATTTTTTGCTTATAACTGATTAATCAGTGCAAGGATTGAATAAGAGATATTACAATATTTACACTCCCTGGATGAGAGTTTGTGGGTGTAAGTCGCAATGCATTCTATCAAATCCAAAGATATAAAAGCTCTGAGCTTTTTAATGTAAACAATTTGAAAATGCATTTTTATATAAATGCATAAAATGTCAAACGATCCTGTGTGTTTGGTGTGGCTACCGGAGTGATTTAAAAATAAACTTTCATTTCGGACGTAGAATTATTTATCGCCATCGAATAATTGATTCTGTGACATGCTTTGCGAAACAGCCAACTCCATTCAAAGCTACTTTAGAAAAAGATAAAAAAAAATATATATAAATAAAAAAAAAATTAAAAAAAAACCAGACGTTCTTGTCTGTTATCCTCTAGATATAAGTACTCCTTTTTTTCGTCTTTTTTCTGCGAAAGCTTTCTCATTTTCGAAAGATTTTTCTTTCTACTTGTAGGATTAAAAAAAAAAGACAAAATGAAATAAATTTTTAGACATCAACATTTATTGTCAAGAACGGTGATACTATAAAATGAGATGGAAAAAGGTCTATTTAATCAGAAATTAACTATGCATGGAGATTTCTTTCATTTTCAAGGCAATTTCCGTCTAGTTGAAGGAATTATGGTTTCTTTCTCATCAGAAATGTCCTAGAGATAAACCCTTTAAATCAATTGCAGTATTCAGAGAATTAAAGAAGGTTCAAACCAAGACTTATAGCAGCAATGAAGATAAAACTAGTATTACTGAAATCGCACAGCGCCCTCATGAAGTTGCATTTTTCTATAATAGTTGCAGTATTTAACTAATTTATTATTGATTCATTAAATTACCTATAAAAATTAATTTTTTTACATAAAAATATGGTAATTAATGCTGTAAAGAGTGCGTATTTGAGTGCTTTTGACATTTAAGAAATGAAATGTATTCAATTTTAATGAAAAATTTTTCTCAGTCCATAATTAAGCATTATTAATGCTATAGAATTATGAAATCAATCAAATAAGTAAAATTTGTCATTAGAGTGAAATACTAATAGAAACCAAATTTAATCAAATTGAACGAATCATTGACAACATAAATTTGAAAATATTCCAATAGTGTACTTTCATTTAGAAATTGAACCTTACGAGAAATAGTATAAAAATGATACACTTAAGTATATGAATGTGAAACCGATTATAAAATTATGCCTATAAAATAAAATAATAAAAACAATAACTTAAAAATTTATAAATATAAACGATATATATATATATATATATATATATATATATATATATATATATATATATATATATATATATATATATATATATATATATATATATATATATATATATATATATATATATATTAATCCTTTGAAGCAATCTAATAAAAAGCTTTAAAACTTCTTTTTAACAAAGATGGCGAATAAAAAACACCGTTGGATTTTGTTTTAAATATAAGTTTCAAATATTTATTCGGTAAAAATTTTCATGGATAAATCTTGAGATTCTCATAATTTCATAAAAAAAAGTAATATTTCAACCACTTTTTTTAAGTCCAATTTAATTGTGTTTGGATTAAATTAGATAGAATATAATATTATTTACATTATATTAAATTTTATTCTTGTAGTTTCTGAGATAAAACTTTCAGATGGCCAATATCTGAAGAAATATTGTTCGTGTATTTAAAAGATGCCTTAAATTCAGTCAGCAACTGAAATTAAAAAATAAAAACCTTATGTTTTTATATGGTGATCATTCCTACGTAGTTGGTTCTGAATGAAGCAGTTATAGTTTAAATATTATAAAGAATTAAGAAATTAAAATGAACTAAGTGAATAAGAAAATCATTTAAAATTATAATAGCAATATTTTTTTTAGTTGACAATTTTTTAGCGCATTCAATTTCATATTTTGAGAATTTAGAACATTTTTGAAGTCTCAGTTTTTAAAAATCATTTTGTTTCGATGTTTAAGTGAAATTGTTTTGTAAAATTTTTAATCAATCAGATAATAAATAACTTTAGCATATATATATATTCTTCTATCTCTGTTAAAACATGAATGCCGCTCCTGTCTTAGTATAAATTTTAATACCATGTAGAAAATTTATAATTCTTTTTTTGTTAAAATAATTTATGATTTTATGTATTTATACATGCTATATGTTTGCTGCTTATTTCTTAATTAATTTAATATTTTGAAAAAGGGAAAATTTAAAAATGAAAAATATTGGAAAAAAATATAGAAAAAAAAATATTTTTAAAAAATACAAAAAAAAATGTTGAAAATAAAAAAAAGAAAGAAAAAATATCAAAAAAGAAAAAAAATATTAAAAAGAAGAAGAAAAAAAATATATATATAAAAAATTAAAAAAAAAAACTAAAGAGAAAAAAATACTACAAAAAGGAAAAAAAATGCTTAAAATGAAAAAAAATAAAAAAAATATATAGAAAAAAAAGTAATATAAAAAATTAAAAAAAATTAAAAATTTCCCTTAAAATCAGCTTATTTTATAATTGTTGTAAATAATGATTTGATTTCAATTTGTATTGACAAAGTATCCTTATGTATTATTGTTTGCCATTTATCTACTGAAGAGATATTGTAATATTTGGATTTTTATATAAAATGTAAAATATTATATTTCATCGATTTATGTAAATATATAATGTTCAAGATTTTTTTTGACACTGAAGTATATAAAAGTCCTGGAAAAGGAAAGAAAGATGTTTGTAGTGCATCTGCGTGCTTTGTATAAGAACAATTATCGTTCTTTCTGAATTATTATTTCTAAAAAGCACTATCTTATCTCTTTTAAAAAATATTAGTAATATCGTTTCCTAATTGTTTAATATCGTTTCCAATTGTCATTGAGCATGATGAAAAGATTTGTGTTAATCGCCTCAGATAATATTACAATTTTTATAAGTAAAAATACTAATTCTTTTAATTATAAAATTTAGAGAATTATCAGGAATTTTATAATTTTGACATAAGTTTAATTGACAAGGATATGAAGAATTATCTTGAGCAACCTGGGATTAATCTATAGTTCTTTTTAGAAAAAATTATTATTTAAATCAATTTTAAATTGAATGGTGTTAAATAGTTTCTGATTGAAATCCACTATATAATTCAATTAATTGTTGGATTAATTGTTACGATGAAGTTTATCATGCAATTCCTACAGTGCTCTAAGGGCATCTGGAATGAGTCTTCTAATGGAACATAAATAACTCTTTAAAAAAATAATGATTAAATTATTTATTTTTATGTTGAATGAATTTATATTTATTGCTGAAGCTAAGAATTTATTCGAAATGAGTATTCGTTCAAATTCGGAGACCTTTGAAGCAGCATTGAAAATTAAACACTGTCTTCCTAAATTATAATGTATTAATTTATAATTAAATAAGAATAAATTATTTCCTTTCTAAATTTTGAAGTTAATATTTTACCCTTAATCCAAACTCAGTTCACTGCAAAAACTTGAAATTTGAAAATTGTTATTGTTTATTAAATGAGATTGTAATAAGAATTGCTAACTAAAACACTTTCAAGAAAATCATTAAAATCTTAAAATCCCAAAACTAATGCTTTATTTCTGTATGTTTAGATATTGCGGTTTTTTTTTCAATTACATTCCCAGAGCGCATTGAGCCATTAATATACTGTTTATAAATGAAGAAAATAGAGGTTCTATTCCTTTTAATTTATAAAAACCCATGCAAACTGTTTCAAAAAACAATTCTAAAAGAACCAATTCCTACCTTTCCAACAACTCAAATTCGCTATTGGCATAAAATAAATTTTTAAAGTGAGAAGAATGCACTCATATTGCTTTAATTAAATATCTACGATATCCGATTTACAAGAGAATCAATAGTAAAGTGTAATATCTTTCTTGATTCAACAACTGAAGTTCTAATTTGGGTAGACTGCTTACAGCGCCCAGTAAATAAATGTCAAATATTATTGCCTGGAACTATAGCGTCCCAAACATTTCAGTATTAATTATCAAAGAATTTTATCTTTTCTTTCAAAAATTACATGAAAAGCATGAAATTCTTTAACCATTGAATTTATAACATTAAATCCTCATTACTTAGAAGTGCGTTTAATGTATATATTTCCTGCCTCATTTTAAAATACATTTTTTTTTAGGATTAAATGCCCCCTTTTTTGTTGCTCACATTTTATGTTAAATCCCAATTGAAAGAATAATTATAATAATGACGCTTATTAAAATGATTTCAGTTCTGCAAAATCCATTTATAAATAGTTATTTATATGCATTAATGAATATTACAATGCATGATGTTCAAACTATTTTAGTCAAAAGAATTGCATGATGGCTAAGAATTCATTTTATACCGCCAATTATTTAAAATCCTTTTGGATTTCTCTGCTTTGAATGAATAATTGATCCCCAAAGTTTTCTTTGAATAATCTTTGGGTTGGGAGCATGAATCGAATATATATTCATTATGTCCAATGTATATAAGAAAAATACCAAATGATAACGAATTTGGCATCTTATTTTTTCTAACTCAAGTAACTTCAAATGTATGGATGTAATTTACATTAGAACATCAAAAACTGCATCATCTTTTGTACCACCCCCTCCCGTTCTGCTGATACATTTTTGAGCTGATATCAGAAAATACATAACATGCTATAATCGTCTGTGCAAAGGAAAAGTTTCATTCACTTTAATTTTAATAACTGTGGTTTGATTAAATTAATAGATAAAATAGCGAATATGGAAGAAACGTGCCACATATTGTTTCAGAATTATAAAAAATCCTACTTTTAATTAATAAAAATTAATTTAAACCTAACAAGACAAAAACGCAAGCTAACAAATGAATAATTCAAGCATTTCAAAGATAATGTATACTCTGGCAAAGTGATTTGACACTCTTTATAATTTGGACCACAAAATTTTTCAATCTTTTAAAGGAATAAGGAAAGCGATAATAAAAGGAAAGAAAAAAGGATTTAAAATTACAAAATAAAATGTTAAGTGATTCCTTCAGTGCATTTTAAATCTTTGTTCTGCTTGTAATTCCTTCAGATGCGAAATTTAGTCGTAGATTGAATGCTAATTACCATTTTTCCCCATTCAAAATCCTTTAAGGTCTTGTGTTGGTTTGTTGATATGGAAAGAAATGTTTCACGAGCTGGTTGTTGTCAGACTAACAGGATGTCCACATTCTTTGCAGCTATCGATGTCGTTATTATTTAAGTTCTACCTTCGGGAGAAAGTAGGAAAAGGACCCTTTCTTAATGTGAAATAGAATGTCGTTCCGATTCCAGGCTACCAAATGAAAAATTTCTAACAAAGCTTCGATCACAATTTTCTTACCAATTTTATTTACTCTGATGTCTATCCTGGGACACTGGGATGTCTATAAATTCTCCATTGTTTTCTTGGCTAAGGTGCCTGAAGCTTCATAGCTCGTATGGTACTTAGTTTAGTGAACTTAGTTTTTATCCTACAATAGATCAAGAAAAGCTGGTGAGTTTCATTCATGATGGTGTTGCTATATTGGAAGTTTGAACATAGGTTGGGGACATACTCCGGCGTCATTTCAGATATTTTTTCCTTCTTATCTTGTAAGCTCACAGATTCTGCATCATGTTCTATTTCTAGAAGATCCGTCTTGAGTACGGAGTAATGAATGTCAAGTTTTCCTATCCGATTCTATTTATGAGACATGGGGATGTTTAGCAAGGAGTGAAATATACATTCGTAACTATACCACATCTGAGAGTCAAACATAAAGATACTGTGTCATTTTCCTGGGTTGCAATCCTTGTTGAGTGAGTCGCGTTGTTTTGTAATCTATTGCGAAAATAGCTTGTTTACTAAACGGTTATTTAGACCGTCTTTTGTTACTACAGTACATGTCAAATTCATGGGTATTAAGATACAAACAAACAGAAAGGCTTCGAAATAGTACAGCTGTGTTTGATGTTTTAAATTGTTCGGAAATGTAAACATAAAATGTCTGTTGTATGGTGCTGAACATTCTGTGAGAGAATACAAAACTGTAATCAATGTTGAATGATTCTTTCAAATTAACAAAACAAAAAACACATAGAAAACAAAAACCAAATGCATACCGAGATGAAGTTTCTTTTTGAAGCTCCACTTGATTCTTGCTTTTTTAGCGAGGATTTTATGAAAGAATTATAAGATTGGATTGGTTGATCTTGCTATCTCTATTGCTTTTGGAATTCATAAATGAGATGTGCATTTTCCGGGCCAAATTATTGAGTCTAAATCATGGGTTTATAAATCTGAACTATGATGATAAAAACAACGAGTTCCATCCTACACGCTAAACGTTCTCATGCATTTGAATTTCATATTTTTGTGCAATATAGAAAACTGGCTTTGACTTAGTATGCACGGATGAATCTGGCCCCAAAAACGCACAATATCACATTCGAGACCAAATATTTTCAGTATTAAAGTACAAATGAACAAAAGAAAATACACTTTTTTTTCTCAGAGGTATTATGGAGAAGCTATTGGTATGATGATTCCATAATCCAAATTCTTATATCAAGCTTTGTGATTCGCCATTTATATAGCTTTCGGCTTGGATGTAATGAACGAAAAAATTCATAGTAAAAAAATCAATTTTAGTATTGGTATTCTGAAAAGTAAATACAAATCTAGAATCAATGAGCCTATAAAAATATTTAAAAAACAAAAATTAAAAAAAAAAAACTTTTTTGCCGAGGACGTATTTATAATCCTTCGAACTTATGTGAATCGACGACCTGTGGGAAGAAACTTATAAATTAACCTACGAACTGGTATTAGAATTATTTAGGTAACTTTTCCCAATGTCTGTGCAGTCAGTTTTAGCTACAAACTCATCATTAAACCCCGATAAAGCAGCAAAAATTGACGAAAGGTTTTCGAAAGACGTCGCCATCTCCAATAAATACGAAAGCTAGTCGCGCACATGATGTGGTGTTGCCACCGTCCTGTGGTGATTGGCCTTGGGTGTACTTAGGAAGCTATGCCGGTGGTAGCTTAGCTGCTGGTAAGGTCTCCCAAGCCGGATAGGCCGGCGTCGAGGTACCAGACGAAGAGCAACACTCTGGTCCTCCAGGTTGGGGGATGTCCGTGGTTCAAACAGCTCCACTCCGTATAAAAACCATTTGGTACGTAATCTCTCATAAATAAATTTTCCGACCTGGAAGAAAATTCTTGAGAAGGCCAGGGCCCACCATGGCTGTCGTTCCACTGAGGAAGGAAGGAATCATACCAACTCTTTAAAGGAGTTTAACGTTTAAAGGACTGACTCTGTATTGGAATCAAAGAATTTCAGGCTCGAACCCGATTGCACTAATGATAAATTCGGACATGACGCACATAAAATTTGTAGTCTTCGGTGAAATGCCTTCCCGTGTGGAACTCATCATTTGGAATGAAGGCCATATTTTCGAGGTTCTTTACTAAATTGCTCTAGTGACCCTTTCAAAGTGAATTTAATATAATTGAATTAAACTAATCTAGAGAGGAAAGTCTGTGTGTCTATATAAAAAAACATTTCATTCCTATAATAATGGAATAGCTAGTGGTCAAATTCATAGGTTTAATCCAGGTTTACTAAATAAATTATATCAACACTAATAACATTTGAAAAATGTTATTATAAGAATGACAATAAGGTCCGCTGATATGCTTGTCCTTGTGATCTTGCAAAATAACGATATTGGTGAAGTGAGAAGGTGATGACTGACTTCCCGAAAAACTCTCTTCGCCTATTCGTTAGAGAGATTTGTATGAATGTAACGAGTTTGGTGAACAGATCAGATCGTTTGTATCATGTCTTTCAATCATTTCTATATCAATTCTGAAAAAAAAAAAATTAGATTTGTTCTGAAACTCGCTCGTCTCCAGTTCAGGTATACACTTCTCATTATCTGTCATTTCACCTCAAACGTGTGAGCAGAGTTTCATTGGCCATGAGATTGTAGAATGTTTTGTTATTTATCAGTGGATGTGCCATTCTCTTTGGGGTGAATAGTCTATCCATGATCCGCTTGGATCTAGGCTGTTTAGTTGGTTAAGACTCCTTCGGCATTTCGGTGTTCTAAATTTAGGTTGTCCAATTTAATATGAATAATGGATTTTTATACACTGTCAAATAATTTTTAGATGGGATGCTGTGTGGCTCGTACGAAGAGATTATGAATTGCGTAATCAGTTCAAGAGCCCTTACAATTTTTGGTTTGTTTCAGTCTGTCAGTTTTCTCAGATGTGATGGTAGAAAATCTACAGTCTCAGGCATTATCAAGTCTGAGCATTAAATCACGTAATGAGGATTTGTTGGATGGTCTGGAATATATTTCTATGAAGAAATAAAGACAGAATTTCAATTATTTAAGCTCTCCTTTGGTCTTTTGAGTTTTGTCGTTAACATGTCATTTATTGAAAAATAACTAACCTCAGAGTTCTTAAACAATATGCTACTTTTTTCCCTTGAATTATTTTCTATTCATAATAGACACGATAAAAAGTTTAGCTAAAAATGATGATGCTTTACAGGTTAGTTTTAAATGCAATCGAAACTAATTCGCTTTCTACAATATTCAACAATTCATTGGCAGACGATATTTTCTCAAGAATTTTTTTGATTATTTTGAATCAAAATTATCAGCCATTAATTTCTTTAGAAAAGAAATAATCTTTTTACTACCCACCGAAGTAAAAAGATTAAAATAATTCTTTTAAGTCTTTATAATATGATGTTACATTACATATTGCAAACGTTTTGAGTATTCTTAAAATCTAAAACATCTTAGTTCATTTTTAATTAATAATACAGTGCATGTCTGCAGAACTCTTTGCAATTTCAATCCATCTTCTCAAGAACAGATGGTAAGGCTTTGTTAATAAGTTAGTTTTCGCCATGAAAAGGATGTATTTAAAAAAATATTGTGAAAATACATATAGGTTCAATATAGTTCCTTGTGTAATGTTTAAATAAGCAAAACATGTGTTTAAGCGCAATTTTAGCGTTTCAAACTTTGTAGAATACTTTGAAGTATTATAATACAATATAGCAAAAAGGATTTTACTCTATTGTTTCAATTTTTTTCCGTTAGAAAATTTTGAAAAATTGTGTTCTTTTATTTAAGAAAATCTATCGAAACGCGTGATTTTAGAACGTTTTTAAAGTTGCAAGGGTTTAAAAGGCATTTAAATGCCAGCAGTGTGAATAAAATTTCAGTGAAAATAAAATTGCACACTAAAACTGCAAGTTATCTTCAAATATTTTAACACTTTATGAATTATTAATAAGTTCAATCTAAATTGGGCAGGGAGCAAAATAGAATTTTTTTAGAATATTGAAATCAATATTTTTCCAACATAATGTTGGGATAGCATTGCTAGAATGCATTCAAAATTTTAATTTTTTAATTCTACTAATTGATAATTAATTCTAAAAATATTAAAATATCATGAATTGTCATTAAAAATGTACATTTTTTAAAAATTTATAATGTTCTCTTGGACTGTATAATTTATTATTAATTTCCAAACATCCAAACATGAAGCGATTTCAAGTTAAATAAAAGTGTCCAAAACTGGGTCATGCAACATTTTGATGCTTATATTTTCGTGAAAATCTTCAATGAAAAGTGTTAAGCAGTTCTTAACATCCTGATTGGGATTAACGAAACGAACGACGAAACAAAATTAAAATAACAAAATTAAATTAACAAATTTAAAAGAATTTGTATCTAAGAATGTAATAGGAATAAGAACTGAGATTCAAAACTAATGAGTTTATATCCGTCTATATTAACATCCCCAAAAGTCAATGAAATGGCAAAGTCAATATTAATTATAGCACTCTTTATCAGAATTTCAGATGAATTTCCCACAAGTTTAATCTAATTTACTTCATTTTCCTACTTTTTATTAAACTTTTCAACATTCATTATATAATATAAACCGATTTTTGTGTTATATGAAATATTTATCGTCCACGTTCCAGTGTTTTAAAATAGAATTAATGATTTTGGTCGGATATAAAAACATGACATTATTTATGCGATTTCAATTTTAAAATGAAAGCAAGAGTGGTATTTTCGTTGTATTTAAATTGCATAAATTGAAAGCAAAACATGCATAAATTTATTGTAAATCCCGCATATAATGAACTTTTTACTTTAAGTGTCTTTAATTGCCTGAATAAATTTCATTGAAAATGAGAATATTTAAACCGTAATTTGTAAAATATCTTGACTTCGTATACTTAATGATGACTATATACGCAGAAAATCACAAAAAGCATCTGCTGTTATCTACTATATATTTATCTGATAAAAATGAAATAAAAGCAATGATCGTGTGAAAAAGTAAAATATTCGTTTGGAATATGAATATCTATTTTTCAGTTTAAGTAGAGTTACATGTATACAGATTATAAATGCATTCTTCGATATTTCTTAAAACATTCCAAAGTAAATCCGGTTCATGAGAAATATATTTCTTGCTTAACTTTACTGTTAATATATATTCTCTGAACCTTGAGAATATTGATTTAATCCAAATTTTTGAAATATTTTTTATAGTTGCCTTTTCTAATAAAATAATGCAGTGACCAATTAATTTTTATTTAGTTGTTTCATTTCTTTTGCTTGACAAGAAACGTAATTCATCTTTCCAATATATTAAAATTAAATCTCGAGAAATATTAGATTACGCTTTGTTACCTTTTGAAATTGGAATGTGTAAACAAAATTACAACTTTAAAGTTAGGGCATTTGGAAACATAATTAAAAAATACATGAAGCGAAATACCTGAAAATAAGGTATTTTTAGGAATTTAGTAAAATAGGAATGGGAAAAAAGAAACTGAAGGAACAATCGATTTCTGCAATATCTTCTCGAGAATTAAAATTGTCTTGAAAAAAGAAATAACAGAATAATACGTATCAGTAGCAAACAGAAATGTTTGTTCTAGTTGAAATAAAAACATCTGTGAAGTATGTACGCATGGATAAATTTAGCGAGATAAATAGCGTCAGTCATTTTTAGTGTTAAAATCTCAATACTGAGATAGTAAATTAATAAAATATGCTTAAACAATTGGATCTCTAAAAATCCCTCTTAAATCTATAAATGAAAGTCAATTTGACCTTGCATTAGAAGCACAGAAGCATATCACCAAAATTATTTGAGCGGTGCTCCCATATATTCCGGGGTTCATTATAAAATTAGTCGAATAAATTTTAAGGTTTTACACATTAACCTTTTGCACTCAAGATGGGACTTTCGGCCTCCGCTTACTTCGTTGCTACAACGGGAGCGAAAAAGTCCGCGAGTGTAAAGAGTTAAAGAATAGTCAGCCAAAGTAATCGAGCTGATTCATTTGAGCGTTACGAAATTTAATTTGATTGTAAAAGGTGATGTCTTTCTAATAATCGTAATGAAACTCTGAAGGGTGCAAATTTATGTCATAAGTATTTAGAGTAGTTTAAAATAAATACTTTCAAGGGAAAAAAAAAGGTGGAACGTATTCAATATTTATATTTCAGTGAGCATTACTTTATTAGCTGTGGATTCAAATGTATTGAAAAATTGTTGTTTATCCCTTTCGATTCACCAGCGAAGTTCATTTATTTTGTATATATCCAGTATTTTTTATTTTTTATTTTTTTAAGATGCATTCTAAAATAAGAATACCCTGAAAGAGGCTCCTCAGTTTTTGATTTCCAAATGAATTTAAAATGTGCGCGTAAAAAGACATAAACATTTCTATTGTTTTTCTGATTTTTTTTTCAGAGCTAGAGTTTAGAGTTCTTAATTATATAATTAATTTTTTTATTCAGAATTGAAATTTAATTTTCTTTTATTGCAAATAGCAACAACCGAATGCATTACAAATATCTTAAACTAGAGTTATAAATTCTTTGATTTGGCTCATAAAACCGGCCGAGAATACCCAAGGAAATATTTAATATTTTTTTGCTAAAGTCTATAAGTAGTTATTCCTTAGAAAATTCGAAACCTAAATCATGCAAAGATTTGATTTCCTGACCACTCCTAATGTTAGCAATGATATTTAATATTTGATATGTCCAAAAAAAAAGCATTTTCAAGATGTGCATGAAAATGATAATTTTGAACCAAAGCTTATCTTAATATAAGTCTTATCCGGCACTGGTGAGATCACAGGCGTGATCTTATACATTAAATATAAAATGTTAATGTATTCGTTAGCATCTAATTTGGCGTAACACTACACTATAGAGTAATTAAAATGTCCATTGAATGCTTTTGAGCTCAAATTCTCAGGGATTTTGATTTTTCAAAGATGCATTCTTTAAAAATGTTACAACGTGATTTTAATCTCATTATTTGCATCGGTTCCATTTTTTATTTCCTCGTACATAAAGAGCAAACGTTGTAAACAACAAAAACTCCGGACTCGAGATATTGATGAAAATCACATTTCAGACCTGCCTGAGAACGAAAAACGTACTTTTGGAATTTTAACTTTACGAGAATACAATGATGCTTCGTTGATAGTCGAGTGAAATTTGATATGTAATCTTTACACTAAATTTATAGAGGTATTTTGTTTTCAAAACCATTCAGAACAAGGGTTGAGCAAGTAGGCACAATACCTATGAAACTTAAGACATTAGATAAATAAAACTTGGAGCACTTTCTTAGTACTTACAGTATAGATCAATATCAGGTTTAGAACCAAATCCATGAACGGGTTAACGATTTAGCGCTCTTTGCAGTTGCACGCATACAAATATGATAACTTAAAAATATAATTATTTATATAAACTAAATTTATATGTAATTTTGTTTTCAAAATTTGTAAATCTATATCTAATTTTTATTTGAATCGTATGAAAAAAGGGCATTCAACATTCGAAAATGGTTTTCTTCAACATAATGCTAAACTCAAAATCCTCATTTGCAGCATTGAAAATAAAATATTTGAATTCTTGTAGCATTCACGGTCTTTTTGAGGGTCCAATAATTTTTATATGAGGAAAGAGGAATCATACCACAATTTAGGAGTATCAGAGACGAGTTTCAAAGGATAACGCCCGGAAGTTGAATCTAAGCTTTCTTTAACCTTCCTTTAAGGTTTTAGTTTTTATTTTTAAACTCTGTAGAATGGCATTCACTATCGATATTTTTTTGTATTGTGTTCTATAAAGAATGTATAATTCAGTGCATTAGAATAAGAATTAAAAATCGTATTACGTTTAGAATTTCAAAGATTATTTTTTGGTCAAAGCAATGTCTCTGCAATGAAATGAATTATCTCTCCGTTAGGAATTTTGCCTGAAAATATAGAATCGATTGAAAATGAGAAAATTAGGCTCCGGTTCATATAAAATGAAGTTCATATGATTATATTGAAAAGTATCTGATAACAAAGAAAATATATATAAATTTCATATTTGAGTAGACAAAATTTTTATAATGCATGCAGAATACTTCAGAAGTGAGGTACGCATTTAATTTCGATATAACTCCTCGAATATAAACCATTATTTAAAAGATATTGAGGAAATATGAGAAAAGGAGTTTAGAGAGAAATTGAACGATGAAACTATTGCATTTCATCTTCCCTTTAAGCAATTCTTCAGGCTCCAATCAGTTTGATTAATTACAGAATAACTGTTACTTTGCCGTTGAAAATAAAAGAAGCGTTATGTATTTTCAGCATTGTGAACAATGTTAGAAAACCGCCTTGCCATTTTGGGTGTTTTCATGATTCAATGACTTGTAATATCGGTTGTGTATATTCATTTAGATTTTGTATTAAAAATTATAATTATATTAATTGAAAAAATAAATTGAATTGCATACTGAATTAGAATAATAAATATCATAGATCATTTCATTTTTGAATTGCATACTGAATAAAATAAATTATCAGCGATACTCCGAAAATGTATTCACTGTGTTGCATATAATTATAATATAACAAATGTTTTTTGTGCATTGAATTATGATTTAAATCCGTGTAAACTGGTATTATTTCTCAATGTATGCATAGTTTCATATTTATTAAAATTTCCAAGAAAATGCTATAGTAAAATCAATTTTAATTGGTTTCAACAAAGTTTATGGCATTATAAAATTTAATCTAAATACACTATTGATACGTGAAACATTTAATTTACTTATATGTTTTTTATTTTTCTAAAGTGGCGAAATTTTTGTCATAATTTATGACGGATTACTTTATGTTCCGAAAAAAAAAAGTGCTCGCGACAGTAGAATATGCTGCTTGTGAGACTCATTTATTCCAATGTGTGATAAGTGCGAAAAGTGATTTCGTTCGAATCAAATTTTCTGGAAATAATTTGCCATATTGTTCTCTAAATTTGAATCGATTTAGAAAAAGAATAAAAGTTGCATACTATATTTTAATGTTTACATATTACAATATTTTAATGTTCAAATAGTATTAAGATTGAGCATTGAAACTTCTCAATAAAATGTCTGATAGCAGAAGTCAGTTTTCTTCATTCAACTTTCGTTAAGCACTGTGATTTATCGATTACCTGGCCTTGATAATTAATAATTAAAATATTCTGACATGTGGATTATTCCCTGAAATTACATAATAATATATAAGCCACTCAAGGATTTTTGATCATGAATCCTTATATCAAAAAATACATTTTCCAGTGCCATTCTGAAACTAGGAGAAAAGAGTTAGTATATGCAGAAACGATTTGAGATAATCACAAATTTTAAAAGATGTTCATTCAACACTTAATGGAAAATTGACATTAATATACAAGAAAATGTGCGCAAATCAAAATAAATGAGAAAGTAAACTTTCACTTCGGGTGCCAGAGGGATTAGAATGCCTCCATTAATCTTTAGAATACAAGTTCAACGTATCATTTCGCTTTCATTTCTGAAAGGTAGCAGCAAAAGTAACAAAATATTTTAAACACGAGGTTAGTATACCATTCAATCATAGATAAAATTATTCCTCGTTCATTTATTATTTGAAGGATCATTAATTAAAATCTTTTAATAAATTATATTAGAAAACCATCATTGGAGAACAAAAGAGTTGCCACCGGTTTTGCAGTATGTATATTCAAATCAGAAACGAATTTCAACGAGACATTCCTTCAACCCCAATCAGGTTATTCAAATTGAAAATGTTTACGGTTTATTGAAATGGTTATTGAAAAAAATACATAGCCTTTAAATACATGAACATTCGATATTATTTGGCAATATATGTTTTTAAATTTTAGAAACCATGTGACACATCCCACAGGCGTAGGAATTGAACAAATATGGCCCTTTTAGTGTATATAAAAGCTTATCATTTCTGGATAAGCCAGAGATAGTTGCTTCTCCTCGAACGTTTCCTTTTTTTTTAGAGATATTTTGTTAGAGACATTTTAGAGTCAGCAATATGACCGACTTCGCCAATCTTATTCGGCTAGTCATTTTTTATGTTTGCAATCCCTGCTATCAAATCACAATGTTTGATCACATCTCAGACTAAAAATTATGCAAATATAATTTTAAATAGGAATTTCTTCGGTTGCGTTAAGAAGAAATACTTAAAAATTGGCTGGTGTGAAAAATTTTATTTTCTTAACGTGGTAGGAGAACAAATTTCCGCCAACGGCTGCTAGTCTCTATATTAAAAATAATAAGGAAAATCAAAGTGCCATTTTCCCAACATTTATTTCCTGATCATATAATGTGTTTTTAAATTTCTCGAAAAATAGTATAGAGAAAGTATAATAATCGTTAAAAATCGAACTCGAGATTTTGACGAATCTCCAAGTTTTAGACCACACTGAGTTTTAAAAAAAACACGTTTTTGTAAAATGTTGCAAAATGTCTGTGACAAAAATATATCGAAAACCATTAGAGCAGGACGAATGGGATTTGGTGTAAGATCTTTATGCTTTGCAGGTTTCTATCAAATTTTGAATAAAATCCGTTCAGAGGAAGTTCGTCTGCCCGAACATAAATTAACACAATAACTATAAACGAAGAGAGCTAGATTGATAAAATTCGGTACACAGATATAAAATATATACATCGTGTAGACACCTGCTAAAGTTTGAGCGAAATCTAATTACGGGTTGACTGTCTGTCGGTCTGTACTTTAAGAAATGATTAGTCGCGATTATTCAAACACGTAAAGAATTAAATGTATCCAATTTGGTATGAGTATTTAAGACTACGATAGCAGTTTTATGTCAAATTTTTATTTCAGTCGGTTGAGAAAACATGTCTAAACCACAAATTCAGTTTTTGGGTATTATTAATGAATGCAGTATTCATCGCCAAGTAAACGGTAAATGCCAAAAAAAAAAAAAAAAATGCCAAACTCACGTCAAAAGTTAACATTTCGTAACTACTGCACGCTAGTGCGATGTAATGTGTTCTCTGGCTTGATAAATTTATTAGAGAGTATGCGAGAAAATTTCGGAGAGACTACTCCCTCTGGTTGTATCTAATATGTGAACTATTGGCATCTATATATTTCCCCAATGGTGGTCTGGCTCCTTCCAACCTATATTAAGGCAAATATCTCGAAAAATTACTTCACCGCTACATTACCATAGAGTAGTCATAGCTACAATCTTATTTTAACTAAAAGGTTTATAGTAAAATGGTGAGTTCATAACAACCTGTCACAGTAAATGATTGTTATTCCAACCCTACCGAATTTATAGTTCTTTCGATATTGGAAAACGGAAGTCTATCCTTCACACCAATCCGACGGAGCGTGTTCAGTCCAACTCGCAACTGAACCGAATTCTCCAACTGGAATGGCCCGTCACGTCTTTACAAATTATGGAATATACTAAAATTCTCTAAATCAATAACATATATCAATAACAGTCATCTTTAAGCGTTTAAAAGATAATTCACAAATACATCAATTACAGATATATTACTTGATAACAACAAAAGCACTAAAGATCATACATTAAGAAAATAACAAATACACAGGCAACAGTATGCTCGCAGGCTCAATAAGCTGTTCGCGATATTTGCAGAGCCTGAAATATTTCTTCGATTGCCCTCCAAAATGCTGAAATATTGACAAAATCGCAAATATCTCTTTCAAAACCAACATTCTGGCTAAGTTAAGGAAAATGAAAATACTTTTGTCCTTTATCTTTACTATTTAGACCCCACCTAGTTTGCTGTTCTTCGAAAAGTTTTTTTTCTTCCAAATTCTTAATTTATACCATAGAGAGTGCAAATTCTATATATTTTGTTCCACCAATTCCTTCAAGTATTGGTAAAGAGTCAGCTCTCTCCATTCCCCTAACACCCTAATGAGTCTTAAGCCATTACAGTATGATGTTCCACTCAGCAGATCCAATTCTCTTTTTAAGTTCCCATTTGTAGGACTTCTGTCCATTAAAGAGAGGACCTGGAGTTCTCTGACAATCTTAACGTTGCCAATGCTCCTAGATTTAGTATAATTTAGAAGACAGAAGCTATAAAAATCTCATTGTGATAACTCAGCCGATGCATCTTTAATTTCTACACCTTTATAGCAATGAACAAACAATGAACATATACACTCTGTTGACCAACAATCATCATGTAAATATACTGACTGATACCTTCATCTTAAGAAACCTTAAAGGTATTACTAAATAATTCCAAAGATTAAAAATGATCTCATAGTAAAGGATTTTTTTTTCGTGATCCACTAATTTCTGTTATTTTACTCTCTTAATATCTACTGAACTTTTCTTCTCGAAATAAACCGTCAAATCCAAAGAGGGACAGAAAATCGCGCTACGTAACATCGCATTGGAAACGGAACCTTAACAGTTACTGCAACCAGGTATCCTCTGAATCTGCAGAAGGTTAATATTAGGTTTGTTTCTGTCCTTGAACTAACTGCATTAAACAGAATTATTACGTGCCACAAATCGCATACTTCGCAATTCTTCTTATTTTTTTTAATTTAATTTGTTCAACCAGATTCATATATCATTTAATTATGATATAAAAATTCAAATTCATATCAAATGTTATACTCAATAAGATTTTTGTCGTATGATAATTTTTTACCATACAAAATTATAAATTAATAGTTTAAACATAACCTAATTTTCTGTCCTCTGAATTTGAATCAGATTTTTTCGACCTTGTTCTCCAAACCAGCCAATACTTAATGAAAAACAGTAAGAAGATGATTTTTTCATCATGACAAAAATGTCATCTGCATATGTATATAAAAATCCTTTATTTTTCACACGATTAGAATTTAGAACTTCATAGAAAATAAATAGCTAAAGTATTAGACCAAGGCTGAATCTCTGGGGATTCTTATATTATATTCAAATAATATTTGTTTAGAAACTGTACAATTCTAGCAGTAAGAAATACATTAATCACTCCAGCGATTATAGGAGTAGCACAAAATTTTCAGAAAATTGATTTAATGTACTTCCATTTTACAAAATTAAATCCATTCTGAATGTCGGGTGATATGAAATGAACCAATTACTTTCGTTCTTTTGCATGGATATTGAAAGAATCGATAATTTTAAGGGTGCAGTCGTGCCTTACAAAAGTCCTATTAATACTCAAGAACTTGTTCGACTTTAAGAAGTTTGCTAATCGGCCAGCATTCAACTTTTTCAGTACTTTATACAAATTAGGAGCAAATATATCTTCGCTGGAATAATTTTGACATTTTTTACAAGCTTTTGGGAAAATACCATTGTTTAATAAATAATTAAGAAAAAGTTGGAACCAAATTTTGTCAGACAAAAAAAAAATTAATAATCTCAGTAATTGTTTCAAGTCTCCTGTCGTCCAACTCGGGATCTCCAGAAATTTTTATTAAACAAGGTTCAATATCATTTAATTAAAAATCTAGAATGCACTTGTCAAGTTTACTGAGATCAATTGGCTTTTATCATTAGGAAACAATTCTGTATAATATATTATTATTTTTTTTATTTTCCCAAATGTTATCTGTCGTCTCACCGTCCCAGCTCCATACATTCTAGCACACAAGCACAGAGAATTGTCATTGCGTAAAAAAGGCCACGATCCCAAACTTTAATCACTGCTACGTTTTAACCAGTTTTGATTTTCTAAGAAAATTAATCACCGACTATACATTAACAATAGTCGCCTATCTCCAGTTGGTCCGTATTTTCAAAAGAAATCTCAAAATAAAAATGTCCTCTGTTTCGATATTTTCCTCGAAGAGAATAGAATGTACCTCAAGCTTAGCTGCGGCAATGATTTGCCGACTTTTATTTTCATTTGGAAACTCGGGATCCCAAAAACCGTCATCACCATCACCTACCCCTGATCACACAACATTGTAAGCAAATACAAAAGTTACGGAACCCAATGTACATTTCTATGATAAAAGGCCATGGCAGAGCTGCCAAGTCAAAGAAACCAATTTTGCATTTATTATTTCAACTGAAAGCTATTAAATGAACAATAATCATCAATAGTCATTTGATCAAAACCTTCAAATTTCTCGTGGAATCTCAAAAATATTTCTTCACTTTATATTTTATAAGGACAATGCATTTAAACATTAAATTGTAATTCATTTCAAAACTCGGGATTTCCAGGTATCCAATCAAAGGTCTTTTTCTTATTACCAATTCTTTCCAAATTCAAATCATATCAGAAGTTTAATATTTAAAAGAGATCATATCAAAAAATTGGACTCATTTCGACAAATTTATTCTCCATTTTAATTACCATTTTGCTATCATATTTAATCAGTCAAATGTTTCTGTGTCGGTTATGAAAGTACGATTTAAAGTAAACTTTCTTGACTGAACAACTAGACAACATAAACAACTCGAAGGTTCCCAAAAATTATTCATCTATCTATTTGTAAAAAAATTAAAAAACTTAAAATGTAAATCCCGACGCCTCAGCCACAAGTCAAATTTCGTCAACTTTTAAATAATATGAAAACACATAATCCTGAGCTGCCTTATCAAGGGTATCTATTATAGAGAAAAGCAAAACTTTTGCTGAGCCCTATCACAAAAATTGGATCTATTTCCCCAATGGGTAAAGGGATTGTCGCTGAAGTTGGCTAGCCTAATTACTTTAAAAAAATTCCAAAGAATCAGAGACCTTGTTACAATCACTGAACCGATGTAGCTAGTTTTTATTTCATATGAGATAATGATGAACCCTATTGTCACTCCGAAGGTTCGAAAGGAATTAAAAAAGCACAGTTCCATTTTACTTTCTCTATGAAGAGAAAGCACCCAAAATTTCCAAAACTCTCCAACAATTGTAATGACTTCATCGGTTCTTATATCATATGAAATCGCAAACACGTTTCAATTCATCAGAAATAATCGACACGAGAGAAATATCAAAAAAAACAACTGGTCTGTACTTCAAGTACCGAGAAAAATGGGTTCAAAATCTCCCAATTCCAAACAGCGCACCGAATTTGTCAATTTCTGTTTCATATGAAAAACTATGGCACCTAGATATGCTATCAATATTCACCTACGGTTACTGCATTCCGGAATATATCGCAAATGAAATATTAGTTCTGCTCGGATCGTCAACAACTGGACTCAAAATTCTATTTTCGAATAGCTTTCAAAAATGCATTTAAAAAAAAATAGGAAAACCATGCATCTTGTCCCCACATTTTAATCACTTATATGGTTTTATCAAATTTTATTTCATAGGAAACATTATGATTTTTAAGTATGTCGTGATTTTTTAACTCCTTACTATCGACATTCATTTTCTAGAGACATCAAAAAATAAAATTTTTCAGAGGCCCAGCTTTAATGACTGAGATGAATTTGACAATTAAACTCGCTAATTACTCGTATTTATTTTTCGTTCACGTATATTTATAATAATAGATTTTTCGATAGTGATGAGAAGCCTTTCATCAGAGGTATGACATATTATTATGAATAGATTAAGCAAACAGATTCCCTTCAGAAGGTGGCTAGACTATATGTTCAAACAAAAACAAAAAAATGAACTAGGATCCCAGCTCCAACCATTTCTCGTCATTTCTTATTTTATATGAGAGATTATGGCCTTATATAGATCATCCAAGTTCGAGTTTTGAAGAAATCTTCAAACTCCAACTTAAATATTTATTAAATCATTGCGTGACAGTGTTCCCCAAATTTAACAACGGGTCCTTTCTCGGTCGGTTTCTCGTTCACAAGAAAGCAAATTACCCTTAGATACATCAATAATATTCGTAAATTTTAAGCTTCCATTCAGGAGAGAAATCATTCTACCTTATTGAACCTACTCGCGATAAAAATAAATAATAAAAAAAGTAACGGAAAATGTCAGCCGCATCTCTTGCTCTGATTAGGTCAATTTTTCTTCAACAATTGTCGATCGCCGTCCTATCTCCATTTTCAAATAGGAATCGCTTAAGGCGTTTTAAGCATACAATAATCGAATCGCTTAAAGGCGTTTTATTCACCCATTTATTTCACCATTCTGCAATCATAGCTATAAACCATAAGGTATCAATATATTATTTCTTAATGCCGTTAAAACTAGAGTCTTCTTTGGTTGTGATAAAGAAATATTTCCCCAGAATTTGTTGATATGAGTAAATTATCGCATTAAAAGGGCGTGATAATTTAATATCGCGAGAAAACCTATTGCAATGAAGATTACTAATATGTATTAAAAGAAAATGGAAAATCAATAAACTCGCCTCCAGAAGAATTCAATAATCTCTTTCCGCAATTTTTAAAAAAATTCATATGAGGTTTATGAAGTCTTGATACATCATGAATGGTTTCAATTTCCTGCAACACTTTTCATTTTCTGTAGATAATGGGCTATGTCCAATTCAATGGACATAGTAAATTTTTATTTCTTATAAGATTCCTTAATCTTTATAAACTTTAATTATGACATCTACAGTCATATGTTTACCAAATTAGTCTGAATTTTGGAGAGAAATATAAAACCTGCTTCTCTATAAATGGGATCTCCAACCCCAAACACAGCAATAATTTTACTTATATTTTTATATTAAAACTCCGAACCCTGAGGGACATTAACAATAATCATGTTTCTTAATTTGGTCGCATTTTGGATAAAAGTCTCAAAACCCCTATTTCTCTTCACATTCTCTCTACAACTGCAGCGTTCCCAGTAGTAACGCCTGCACTAATTTATCCATTTTTTTTGTTGAAAAGATCATATCCCTTTAATATATCCTCAATTCACCTCCTCACCATTTTCCACAAACATTACAAAACAAAAATTTGATGGAAACATAGAATCTAAAATTGGAGCAATTCAGCAGTTTGAATTACTTATGATGTATTTGTTTATGTTTAGTGGGCAAATATAAATCTTTAGTTGTGATAATGGTTGGTTGGTTGGTTGGTTTTTTTTGGCGCAAGAGCCAATCTTGGCCATACTGCGCCAAGCATATGGTTTTACATTCGGCAAGCTTAAAATGAATCAGTTATAAAATGTAAAAAAAAGGATAATTAATTAAGCAAACAAGAAAATTTTTGTAGCAATGAGTATATTAAATTTTAAGTAGGAAATGGGCAATGATTCTGTAACAGAAATCAGATGTTAAAATTTAAATATATATATATATAAACAATGAACACGTATTAAATGCACGCATAAAAGCCAATAGCCTTTAAAAAGTTTAAAATATTTGGGTGGTATTTCTCACCCACCATGTCTTGCAAATCCAGAGAAGGTGAATGAAAAAAATATTGACGATGAGAATCAAACACTGGACATTCAATTAAAATGTGTTTCACACTAAAATCAATGTTACATGCAGCACAGATCGGTGCTCTCTCACCGAAAAGGAGATGACGATGCGTGAATCGAGTATGCCCTATACGAAGGCGAGTCAACTTGACATCAACCTCTCGTATAGGGATTATAGGCCAGAAATCAATTGTAGGTTTGACAAAATGTAACTTATTGTTAGTTTGCATGTCCCATGCCTTCTGCCAAGTTAAGTGGAAATAATTATTGACCGACTTTCTCGCATCATAATATGGAAGGCTATATGTCAGAAAGGATGTAGCCTGTTTAGCTGCAGAATCTGCCTCCTCATTTCCGGAAATACCCACATGACCAGGAATCCAGCAAAATATGACCTTGAATCCTCTATTTTGTAAAATTTGCAACGTAGACATAATCCGAATAGCAGTTGGGTGCATCCCTTTATGACAATGTGAGAGTGCCTCCAAAGCACTCCTACTGTCAGTATAGATAATAAAATCACGCTGAGAAGAAGGCGAGATCTCCTGAAGAGCACAGAAAATTGCCACTAACTCAGCCGTGAATACAGAACAGTGGTCGTGTAGGCGATAGCTCAGTGTATCAGATGGAAGTGCGATGCCACAACCGACATGTCCATCCGATTTCGAGCCATCCGTAAATATTGGAGTGAATGAAGAATACCGACTGCGATGGTAAAGAAAGAGTTGTTGGAAAACCACAGGAGCTGTTGACGACTTGTCAAAACCTGCAAAGGGATTCAGAAAATGAAAATGCGGGATATCCCAAGGCGGAAGGCAAAATGACTCAGCTGTTTTGATGGTCACGTTTGAAAGGTCCGAGTCCTGCAAGAGTAATTTTACTCTCTCATTGAATGGTAGGATATGAGAGGGACGGGCATCGTATAGTCTACGAAGGCCAAAAGGAAGATTCATATTACAAATGGGGTGATTAGGGATAGACTTTGTCCGATAATAATATAAAATAGATAACTTCTGTCGTCGTAAGTGAAGAGGTAGTTCGTGGCAAGTAACATATAGACTCTCTACTGGTGATGTACGGAAAGCTCCGGAGCAGATTCTTAGAGCAGAGTGGTGGATAGTATCCAGTTGCCTCAAAACTGTAGGGCGTGTAGAGCCATAAACCATGCAACCGTAATCAATACGGGAAAGGATTACTGCCTGGTAGATACGGAGTAGGGAGGTTCGATCGGCACTCCAAGATGTTTTTGCCAGAACCTTTAAAATATTTAAGGATTTTTCACACTTCTTCCGCAAATATAAGATATGCGGTAGGAAGGTAAGTTTCCGATCGAATATCACTCCTAAAATTCGTATTTCGTTTACCACAGGAATTGGAATATTCTGAATATGAATACACGGATCAAGATGAAGATTTCGTTTTCGGCAAAAATGTACACACCGGCTCTTCTCCGGAGAGATCGTATGCCCGTTTTCCTTGCACCAAGAGACCAATTTGTTTACAGCGGCTTGTAACTGCCTTTCAATTAGATTCATATTGCTGCCTTCACACGAGACCTGCAGATCGTCCACATAAAGACTAGCATGCACAGATGAAGGTAAATGGGTTAAAATTTGACTAAGATGAATAATGAAGAGTGTGACACTGAGGACACTCCCCTGCGGAACTCCCTCAGCTTGAATAAAATGATTTGAATAAAAGTTACCTATACGAACTCTAAAAGTGCGATGTGATAAAAAGTTTTGTAAAAATATGGGTAGGTTTCCCCTAAAACCAAAATTATAAAGTGTTAAAAGTATGCCGTAGCGCCATGTGCGGTCGTATGCCTTCTCAATATCGAAGAATATGGAGACAAGGTGGTTCCTCTTAACAAAAGCATTGCGGATCTGGGTTTCCAGTAAAATGAGGTTGTCAGAAGTAGACCGACCTCTACGGAAACCACTCTGCAAAGGGGGAATACATCCTTGTTTCTCCAATTCGTATACGAGACGAGCATTAACCATTCGCTCAAAGGTTTTGCAAAGACAACTAGTCAGCGCAATTGGCCGGTAGTTCAGAGGGTTTGATGGGTCTTTGCCAGATTTTAAGATGGGAATCACAAAAGCTTCCTGCCATTGTGAAGGATACTTGTGCTCAGTCCAGATTCTGTTATATAAGAGTAATAAACTGGAAAGAGAATTTGCATTCAAATGGCGGAGCATGCTATATGTGATCCCATCTGGTCCAGGACTTGTATCATGGGCTTGAGACAAAGCCGATTCCAGTTCCGACATCTTAAATTCGCAGTTGTATGGAAATGTTTCCTGGGTATTAAAGCCTAAATGTACCCGTTCCGCGCGATTCTTAACTGATAAAAAATCAAAACTGTAAGAATCGGTTGCGGAAACTTCTGCAAAGGCTTTGCCTAAAATATTGGCAACATCTAATGGAGCTGAGTAGGACACATTCCCTGTATTTAAAATAGGGAAGGAATAATCTCTATAAATTCCATTAGCTGCTTTTACTTTTTTCCACAAACGTTTACTGGAAATATAGGATGTGATAGATGATACAAAGCTAATCCAAGATTCCCTCTGACTACGACGGCGAATACGACGAGCAAGGGCTTTGGCTCTTTTAAAAGCGACTAAGTTCTCTGACGTTGGGTAGCGTCTAAATTTGCTCCACAGTCTCTTTTGGTTCTTGTAGCTGTCGCGGCAGGCTTCGTTCCACCACGGTCTACGAAATTTTCTTAGCCGTGGGGAAGTTTTCGGAATAGTGATATTAGCGGCATTCATTATCGTGTCAACGACATTCTGTACGGCTTCCGAAATGTCTACATTATTGATCATGGTTTCATTGATAAAAGCATGATGGGAGAATGTAGTCCAGTTTGCCCGTTGGAACTGAAAACGCGGAGGACAAAAAGTCGCCCCACCGTTATCAGCATGGGAAATTATTAAGGGGAAGTGATCGCTATTGTGCAGATCATCTCCAACTGTCAAATTCAACAACGGTAGTAGTTCAGGAGAACATATGGCTAAATCGAGACAATGGAAGCTACGTGTCGGTTCATGGAAGTAGGTCTTCTCGTCATTATTGAGCAGACAGAGACAGTTATTTGTAATAAACTGTTCGATCTGCCGCCCACGAGAGTTTCCACTATTTGAACCCCACAACGTACTATGGCCGTTGAAATCACCTAGCAGGATAAATGGCTTAGGGAGCTGGTCCACTAATGTGTCTAGATCTTGCTGACGTATTATATCATGAGGCGGTAAGTAAATGCAGCAGACTGTGACCAAAGATCGTATATGGACCTGCACAGCCACAGCCTGAATAGACGTATGCAAATTGAGAGGTGTGCTCGGATAAAGGTTTGATGTGAAGATGCAGACACCTCCAGAAACATGAGATCCTATGCCTGCATCTTTCCGAACACAGCTATATCCGCGTAATTTGATGGGAATGTTTGGTGTCAAAAGGGTTTCTTGAACACCAATGCAAGCAGGATGAAATTTGTTAACAATGGACTTTATGTCAGGAAGTTTCGAGCGAATGCCGCGACAATTCCAAGAGATGAAAGTACCCATTAATTGATTTTTTTTGAAGGGGAATGAACTGATGCAGTTGTTGGAGTTGCCAGGTCTTCGCAACTCATTTCCAGCTCCGATTCATCCTCTGAAGGATGCAATTTAATATCTGGGCTATGGCTAGCGCCACCAAAGATGGACGCCAGATCCTTATGGACAATTCCCTTCTTCGCTAGCCCTAAAGCAACGGAGTTTTTGGATGCCGATTTTTTCAATTTCACAGGGAGATCTTTTGTTGTAAGACCACGTTTTGCAAGCTTCAATTTCAGAGTTTTATTTGATTTAGTCTTTTGTTTATTTGTTTCTGGTTTTGAAGTTTCAGGAGCACTAGCTGTAGATTGTTCAGTGTCTGAATCTAATGGTTTGTCTTGGGGTTTCATTTGCGTTTTATGTTTAACGCAATTTGAACACGAACAGTTCGTACAGAAGGGTTTTTGCAAAGCTGCGGCATAACTTAAGCTTTGAGTTGGCGTTTGAACTAAGATCTTTCGTCTTGCTTCGGGATACGGAATGCCTTCTTTTACTTTTAGTTCAGTGATCTGTTTCTCCAGAACCCACCTTTTGCATTCTCTCGAAAAGGATGAGTGTGCGCCATCGCAGTTCACGCACTTTTCCTGTGCGGTACACTGCTGGCTCTCGTGGCCTTTCTCAGCACAGCGGGCGCATGTGACAGTCCCGCGGCAGTTAGCTTTCGAGTGGCCGAAACGTTGACACTGAAAACACCTGAGTGGATTTGGAATATAGTGCCTAACTGGTAATTTAATGTACCCAGCGTAGATAAACTCCGGCAATTTAGGAGAGTGAAAAGTTAAAATAAGATGCTTGGTATCAAGGAGTTGTCCATCCCGCCGGATAGTTATGCGGCGTACATGCGTTACTCCTTGACTCCGTAATTCATGTGTTATTTCCTCTAGCGGTACGTTAAACAATTCCCCACAGGTAATTACACCTTTAGAGTAATTTAAAGACACATGGGGTTGAACAGTGATAGGAATTGTTGCTAGTGCTTTTAACTTGATGATTTGTTGGGCTTGTTTCTTAGAAGCAACTTCCACAAGCAAGTCTCCAGAACGCATTTTGCGAATACATAAAACTTCACCGATCGTTGCTGATATCGCCTTTTGAACGAGGAAGGGAGAAACCGAGTTAAACGATTCATTTTTTTCCGATACTCTTTTAATTATAAAATATGTGTCAAAGTTTTGCTGACTAGGTATAAATTTAATTGTTTTCTGTCGCCCACTGAAGGGAGATTTTCGTGAGGAGCCCATACGATATTAAAGATGATTCGGGCCCGACGGCACCGCCCACCACGGAGCCCAACAAGGGAAGGCAGCCACCGGCTCTGGCCATTCCCAGCCTCGGCGCTTACCTTGGTGCTAGCCGGAACCTATACGCTCGGAGTTACCCCCGGGGACAGTGACCACCCTTAACGCCAAGCCCAAGGAGTAACCCCTTTGCTTGATCCCTAGCAGACTAGCCACTCAGGTGACTAGGTACCAGCCGATTGATGCACAGGGGACCACAGTACACCACCCGTCTTTCTAATGGGTCGCCACGCACGGCCAACACGTGGGACATTGGCTGTCCATGAGAAGCTAGAAGCAAACAGAGCGGCGACAGCTTCTCATGGAGAGCTCCCTCGCTTGCCGTCGAGGGAAGGAAAAAAAAAAGCAGAAAGCAGAAGGCGTAGGGGAGTGGAAACATAAAGGGAGTGAAGATCCCTGGGTACCTCGGGATTGGGACACCCGTACCCACCTATAGTAGGTGAGCCCCTGAGGGGAGTTGTGATAATGGAGTTCACCAAAGTGAACTCCATGAATAAAATCTTACTATTTAGTATGGTGCGCGAAAAGCTCGTCACTGAAAGCGGCCTGTAAATCTTCAGATTTTTCTAGATTTATTTAAAAGCGTTTGGACATTTGTGCTCGCTTCAGATGCTTCTTCTGATTGTCCAAATCACTGTTTTTATAAATCTTTGAAATCACTTGCGGAAATGATATTTTTCAAAGAAATAAGAAAAGGGATGAGTTGAGTATTGATATGCAGGAAAGGAAATAAAATTAACCTTGAATGCGGCGATCAAATTTAACATTGAATGAAAACATCGAATTTCTGGATGATGATTGCTATCTTTTTTGCTTCAATAGAGATGGCAAAAATACAGTTGAATGAGAATGCCCTGCAACAAAATAATTTCCTTATGCTGGTGGCCTTTTCTATGTTGTTTTCATATTTTATATGCTGAAACACAATATGCCCCAACTCTTGTGTGGAAACAGAAAAAAAAAGAGAAAAAGTTCATTGATTCTGAATAGGCTTAGTTTTCTTTGGAAAGAATTTAGTTCTGAAATGGATGAAAGCATGATACAGATTTTCTTTTGCACGGTATTCAACAATATTTTTGATACTATTGATTTCTTCAATATTATCACAATATTTAGATATCTTCCACGTGGTTTCTGTTTCGAGCCGCTTAATGGAAGAAGTAATGGAAGAAGTCGCTTGAAAATATCCGTGTAGAAACATATGCGCCTCATATTGATATTATCTGCAATCTTCTTCACGTTGATGCTGCGCTGTACTGTAGTCCAAATTAAATCATTGGAAAGGACCTTGTTGTTGACTTTTGAAATTCCTGTGCCAATATTTCTGGAAGGAATTTGCGAGGACTGTAGGATTTTCAAAGCCAACAAACTATCAATCAATAATATGTACTGTCTCGGTTGATTGACAAACTTATTAATGGCATATTTGATTACAAGGAACTTATCAGTAAAACTGCTATTATAAACTAAAATAGATCCTAAGGTATTATTTCCCCGTCATAATATTTGTGAAAGGCGTTGCGTATTTATTGTTTAATTTAGATGCATCTGTCGCTAGAATTATTTTATCCATAATTCTAAAGCTCATAATTTTGGTACAAACCTTGAATAGCTGTTTCCTACATATTTTTTAATCCAAAAAGAAATGAATGAATATAAAGAAAGACATGTTACAACGATTACAAAAGCCTAGGTGTCGAACAAATTTATTAAGGCGATCTTCAAGGAATTTTTCTTAGATTCATAGGTCTTTCGAGTATCAGGTTTGCGAATTGGAAATAAATATTTGAATAACTCAAATGAGAAACCTAGAGCTAAATATTTGATGGATAACATTCGATTCGCATTTTACAATGAAGAAACCTAAGTATCTCAACTGCCTCTTTCAACAGAATTACAACAAGCACGCGTTTAGGTAATCGATTTACGAAGCAAGCATAATTTCATACAGAGTCTCCCAAATAGAAAAATATTTCTTTGCAGTTATGAAGACATGGCGTACATATTCCGGCATCCTTCTAATTGCTGAATTGATTATTTTGAATAAATTATAGGAGAAGGACCCGCAATTATTGGCTGCTGTGTATCAATCTTTTAATAATTTTTTTAAATGAGGAATTTGCTTTTAAAAGTTAAATTGAAAGAAAAAATATATACTAAGGAGTTTGAAATTTTTTTCCCACTGAATTTCAGCCTGATTTATTTTAGAGCGAATGTCTAATATTAGAGAAATTAATTGCTTCGTATTTTTCTAGTTCAACTTGTATTTTCCTCTAAGTGATACACCACTACTTGCGTCTGATAAATTAAAAGGAAAACCAATGTTATTCGCCGGCAAAAGAGTAGATGGTTCTAAGGCAAGAAACAAATCAGAAACAATAAAATTGATATTCATTAATTTGTTCCAAGTTGATGATATTAATAATGAAAACAAAAGGCAATATATGATAAGAAAACAATTTAAAGAATATAAAAGGACAAAGAGGGACGATTCCTTCACTAGAAATGAGGCTGTAGCAACAATAGAAAAGATGGCCGACACGAAAGCTCCAGAACTAGATAATAGAACTACGGGGATGTGAGACAAAATAAACCACGGAAATCCGAACATACTTTTGAAGCTTTACAACAAGTGTCTGGAATTAGAATCATTTCCAAATTCATAGAAAACCTCAAAAATAATTTTCATCTCCAAATCAAATAGGAATTCAGAAAATTTAGGATCTTACAGACAAGTCAACCTCATCTCCAATATATTGGATAAATAAATTACACAAATGTTGCAACATCTTTTAAAGAGGAACCAAAATATTTGACACAAATCAATATGAACTTTGTAATGGGTACTCATTTGAAACAGATCATGATTCCTTATGGAGAAAAGTGAGAGCAAAATTAAAAAGTAAGATGAAGGTAACTCTCATTTCTTTAGATGTATAGGGGGAATTCGACTTTATCTGGAGAGAAAATATCTTCTATGCTTTTTTAGAAAAAAGATTCCCAAGTAACCCATTCTGCTTAAATAAGGATTACTTTCATGACAGATAAGGGATATACAAAAGTGAAATAAATAACTGGGAATTTTGCATAAATAGGGAGATTCCACAGAGTTTCTTCAGCTGTCCCTTCTTTTGAAATCCTATGATTAATGCATCACTTAGATTTCCTCTTTTAAAAGATAAGAAAATTATATAATAGGGTAATCGATCCGTTCGTTAATTTGCCTCTGGTAACATGATAAATGTTAAGAAAATCAGGGACAACCTGAAATCTATACAGTGCTGGCCTCTAATTGCAATGTCAGGAGCTTATAGAACTATATCAATGGAAATACTTCAAGTTATATCTGGGATCCTACGCATGGCTCTTCGGACCATGGACACACGCGTTTCAGTTTGAAAGTCAAAAATGTAAATATAAAAATTGGTGATAAAATAATTTGATAAGCTGATTAAATATTTGATAAATGACTAATATAAGAAAGAACACGACACGACGAATCAGATAAGCCTTCAGATTTAAAAAAAAACCCACCAAGAATGGGCATATTCACCAACAGATCTAAAGATGATAAAAGGGTAGGTGTGGCAATGGTAGTATACTTGCAATGGATAAAAAAAACAGATTCGTATTTCTAATCATTCTACAAATTACCTAGCCGAAGTCATAGCAATAAAAAAGGCAGTTGATTATTGTAAGGGGCTGGAGAATCGTCATAGATGGTCCATATTCTTAGAATCTATGTCAGGTACGTGGATTGTATCCCTTCAGACTATGCAATCCACGCATACCAAAAATGAAGAAATTTGGAAAGTTAAAGAAAACTTAAGGAACTCTAAAGAGATCAAATGGATTGGATTAAGGCTCACATTGGAATATGCGGAAACGAAAGAACAGATGAATGTGCAAAAAATGCTGCACAGAAAGATAAATAGATACCGTAGTCCCACAAACAGTCCAAACGTTGAAGAAGGAAATTAGAAGCGAGTTGGCTGTTCAGTGACAGGATAGATGGATAATGTCCTGCAAAGGACGCATAACATATGCATTCATACCTGAGCCAAACATTTTGAAAAGGAATATATCGCAAAACATAGAATGTTTCCTGAATACTTTTACAGATTCGGAAGGATGCAAGACAGTGCATGTATATGTGAGGAAATAGGCATGGTTCAGCACTACACAACAGAATGTGTCGAACACAATGCAATTAGAGGAAATATGGATAATGATAGTTTTAACAAAATATTACAATATCCTGAAAATTTTAAAAAAAGCATTAAAGAATGATGGAAAAGATATCTAGCCTTTTACCAATGTTTTGAAGCTCCTTTGAATATTTGTTGGTAGTTGTCCTCTTATGCAAAGTTGGATAGTTAATGTCAATAGTCAACCAGTCACAATAATCCTTTTTTATACAGCTTAGTTCTGTGATGGCCGGTTGACTGTAATTATAATAAAAGTGTTACATTACTTTTAAAACGCATCATAAGTTCTAATTGACTGGAGTCATACCGATATACTCCTTGAAGACATATGCCATGCGATCTATAAAGAAAAATTTTAAAGAAAGCAATAACTGTAAGGCGGAAATTGTAAAACGCACAGGAAGTATACACTACACAGTTAATTACTTAAAGGAGAAGTGCAAAGATTCAGTTTAACAAAATCCAAACTCTTCATTGTGTATTAATTTTTCCGTCATCAACCATACAAAATGACGGAAAGGAGATTTACAGCTCGTACATTCTCAAGCAAATCCCCATTTCCTTAACAGATATGTACATCAGACAGGAAGAACATACTATTTAAGACAAACTTTGTAGTTTCTTTTGTGGAGACAGTTCTGTGGGAAAGAAGAACTGACCTTGGACAAATAAAAATTCCACAAGTGATAGCACAAGACCAAGATATCAGGCAGAAAGAACAGTGCATTTAGGCACAGCTTTGGTATCAGGAAGTCATTAAATCAGAAGGAAACCTAGACAAATTAGAGCAAAATATCCGATAAATACGAAAAACATTTCACCTATCTGTCGAATATCGTAAAGAGTTCATTTAGCCGAGATAAAGATAATACAAGAGGAAGTAGAGCGAAAGTTTTCAAGGAGGTTTATTCAAACATTTGCAAGTCCTAGAGCCTTTATTTTATACTCATGAAGGATTAAAATTGGAAGTTGGCATTATTGAGCACATTTGTTCAGATTTAATGAAATCAGTTCAGATTTCATAGAATTGACAGCATATTTAACAGTTTAAAAGTTTACCCATTGTTTATCATCCTTTAACATTATCTTCTGGCAATTGTTAAATAGAAAATAATGAAGACGATAGGAAAAACAGTAATCGTCACCTACCTTTAACAGATGATATGTGTTGTTATTACTTCTATTTGATCTTTTCAATGCCCCTTCCAATTTTGAAGGAAGGATGCTTACTCCGGCAACTATTATGCAAAGTAATTTAGTACTCTTCTGAATATATCATGGCATTTTCTTCAACATTTGATTAGCATTTATTTCCATTAGACTTCGCCTAGAGCATCTTCATAGAGTAGAACTTTATTTAAAGCAAAAAACTGTTTAGTTCAATTAAAAACTTCGAGGTCATTTTGTCAACAACGACAGAGTATAACAGGATTTAGATAAAGAGGGAGACATTTGTTAATGTCCTGTTCCCATTTCAAAATCAGATATCGAAAGTACACTGATAATTTACTATTACTGCTAAAAAATAATTAGGGATTTTGTATCGAAGTTTATCTTTAACAAAAATGTAGAAGGATATGAAAATCCTTGGGTAAAACGATAAACGTCAAACGTTCGAGATTTTGAAAATTTAATACTAATATGTAATGAGACTGCTTTTAGTGTTTTTTTTCTGATAAATCGACAAAGATTATAAATGATTAAAAATAATTACCTACATTTTCAAAAATTATGTGTGGGGGCTGACACAAATTCAAGATATAAGAAATTGACAGTGTATATGCATCTAGTGTATTAACAAAGTGGAAAAAATTACTCTATGATAGAAGGCAAATATCTACCTCAAATCTAGTGAATGAATTAATCAACCCTTTTCTGACGTCTTTTCGTAGATTTAATCTAATCTAACAACCAAATACCATTCTTTATGCTGATTAGTCGAACTACGAAATGCACCTCATTGGTAGGATCGCAAGACACGGGGACTGAATATGAAGTGTATACAATATGAAGTCATCATATTGTATACAGTTAGATGAATATCAAATACCATCTACCGACGAAGAATGAAAAGTGCAAAAAGATCATCTCAGTCGTAATCACATTTCGACGCAATCAATATGAAAATCCCCAATGGAAAGAAAGAAAAATCAAGGTGAATGTAGTCCGCGATTTCAAAGTATCATGTAGTTATCTCTATAAATGTAATTATAACACAGCGGAAACGGCGGAACTATATTTTATTTCTAAAATGATGAGCAAAACTCTTATAGCTCTGCTGTGTAGATAATCTAATTTTGACATCCTATCATCTTGCGACAAATGGCTCGTCTGTAAGGTTCAATAAAAAATTTATTAGTATGCCAATGTACACATCAAAGTTGAAAAGAATGTAGAAAGGAGGGTTCAAATGGAAAAACCATTTTACCATTTACCACATTTGTGTAGAATATTTCAACTATAAAATAAGAAAATACATATTCATGCCATTTTATTGCTTCCAAAACGAAGACAACACTGAATACAATCCCCTCCCCAAAGCAAATAGTAAAGATGACTCTGCAGCCTGTCTTGTTTAAAGTCGGAGAGGAAGATCAACAGGAGCTTTCCTCGCATCATTGACAAGCAAAAGAAAGAGAAATGTTGGCTCCTGTCTTATGCTATAAATTACCTTAAAAACTGTTCCAAACCGCTGAAAAGTTTTATAAAATTAGTTAAAGATTTATTTTGGATTATAAATATTCACATGGAAACTGTCAGAGATATCTTAATTGTAAATAACTACTGAATGGAAAATGAAAGGCGCAGTTAATATAGAAAATACCATTGAAACTGAATCTATAAACCAGAAAAGGGGTCCAGTTTGAGAACATGTTTCTCCCGACACCCATTCTAAAGAGAGTTGAATTC
Organism: Argiope bruennichi; assembly: GCF_947563725.1. Lineage (NCBI taxonomy): Eukaryota > Metazoa > Arthropoda > Arachnida > Araneae > Araneidae > Argiope > Argiope bruennichi. Next base: position 3,709,131 of record NC_079152.1, read on the forward strand.
TGGTTAATAATGCAGCATCACATGATTTCGAAATTCTTTTCCGAAAAACAGATCATAACACTGGTGCTTTGGAAAGAATAATCTCACATTTAAAAAAAAAACATAGATAAATTATTCTAAGGTAACTTTATTTTTTTAAATTGAAATTTATTAAAGGCGCTTCAGCAAAATTTTAATAGCTTGTAGAAAAGTGGAAAAAAATATTGGTAACAACATTTAAAAATTATTCACTTTAGAAAATTCGAGAACCTGAGCGTGCTTTTGTCCTTTAGATTGGTGTTATAATCTTATCATTGAAACTGGAATGGGATCGTATTTGTTTTGTTTTTAATTCATTTTTCAGAATAATCTAAATTACTTTAAAAAAATTATTTTTTCACGACAATATATTCAAAATAATAAGTAAAAAGCAGTTTTTCTGCTGCATTCGGTGATTCAATTTCACTTGTTTTTTTTTATTTCATTTGAAATCTCAAGATAGGTAGAAATGATCTGTGTTTCCATTCCTCCTTAACAGGAACCGTTTTCGAAAGATAATTCATTACTATATAATTATTCATTCCCTTGGAAATAAAGAGTTATATATTCCCTCACTGTAGATCATTGGTCTGATTTCACCAGCTTTTAATTTATGGGAGAGCTCATTATGTCTAGATATGACACAGATATTCACAAATCAACTACCAACTTTCAATTTATTTAGTTCACTCAGAAGAATTTCTTCACAGTGCATTCTCTAAAGGGTCTAGACACAACAATCCCAGAATAATGGGCTCTGCAGTCCATGCTCTGTAATAATCCACCAATTCTTGTTTCCCATTTAAGCTTTTCCCATTTTCGAGGGACGTCTCAAAATATAAATCATATGAGACTCAGCTTGAAAAACTAGATCAATATTTCGTACGTGTTTTCGTCAATTACCGTGAAAAGATACAAATCGTTGCGCAAGTAGAATATAACTCAGTATTTTCTTTCTTTTTCAATAATATGGTGAGCAAACAGATGGTATCCGAAAGGGATTGGGTCATATATTTAAAATAATAAAAATTACTTCAGCTGACCCTACTATTAATCTAATTTCGCAAATGCAATTCATATGAAAACACATTATTTCTTTGTATGTTATACAGCAGTCACCTGTACTTTAAGTTCTTCCGACTTGGAAAGAATTCTCAAATAAAATTCATTGGAATGTGAAGAATAACATTTACAAAGTAATCTGCCTGAATCCGCTGTAATGATTTTCATAATTTTTGCTTCATATGTACGCATATGGCCCCTAGAGCCGCCATCAATAATCGCCCTCTACCTAACAGATTCCATTTTTAAGAAGCAACACAAATTAACAATTAAGCAAAGAACCAGCTTCGAACATTGGGCAGTTTTTCGTCAATTCAAGCACACAACTCCACAATCGTGATATTCTAAGTTTAAAGTGCCAGTATAAATTAAAACAATATTCTCTTTAGCTCTGATCAGCTGCAATTCATCGTCGTTCATATGATTAAATTAATATTATTAATACGGGCGGTGAAAAGATACGAATGTACCTTGTGAACGTATTCAAAATAATATGGATTATTATAAATAAATTATTAGAAAGGATTTCTTCTGCAACAACCACTGATCCAATTTTCCCAATTTTTCCTTCGTGTAAAATTTCATGACACTTTGGTGCATTATCGATGATCATCTACCCCGCAACACAACTCAATTTCAAGAGAAATCTCAAAAACGCTCATCTCGTTTTTCTAAGGAAGTTAACTCAACAGTTTTCTATGATCCTTACTCCCATACCACTTAAGTCAGATTTCATTTCCTGTTAAAACTCCTGAACCCAAGATATTTCATAACCTGCATTTTTCGCATAAGATCTCAGAAACCAAAATTTATTAAGTTTTTTTTTTTTTTTTTTTTACCCTTTAAGAAAAAACAATAAATACTTCATGTTCGAAAATTTTATTGAATTCAACTTTTTAATTGAAAGGAAAAGCTTTTAATTCCTACAAACATCATCAACAGTCGCTTACTCACTTCAAGGTTCCATTTTAAATTATTATCGTAGAAGAAAAATTAACAATATCCCATCAGCAGCAATTGTACTGAATCCACGACTTAATTTCGCCATTTTACAAGCAAATGTCTCTATTTATTACGCTCCATGTTTATTTAAAATTGAACAATCTTTGATTGTAATAATATGTAGTGTATCAAAGTTGGTTCAAAGGATTAAATTTTATTATTAGGATGTTGAGTAACAGCTTGTTATCGAAGGGGAATTTAAGAACCTTTCAGATGGGTGTTCTTTTATTATATTAAATAGTAATTATCTAGGAAAACAGGCATATAATAATGTATCTAGAAGTTTAATTAAGAATTCCAAAGTTTTATTGCTAATGATTGATTCGTTTTCAGTAGGCCCTAAACGAATTTTGGACAGAATTTATATTTTTGTTATGCGCTTTTTGATGTAAAGGTTTAGCGCAAGTTTTGAAAAACGCAGTCTTTCACTTTTCTGAACCCCCCAAAATTAAAGCTTATAACTCTATATGTATTTGTTAAAAAGAATAACCATTTAGGGGATTTATGTATTAATAGTCTTCATTTTTTTTTTATTTTAATATATGTAGTTCAAAGTAAATATAGCAATCGTTAAAAACTTTGACCTTGAGATTTTGAAAAATCGCCACGTTTCAGACCCCCCTGAGTTTGAAAAACAAATTTTTTGGAAAATGTCCCTCTGCCTGACTGTGACAAAAACTCTTCATAAACGCTTTGAGCTAGACGATTGAAAATTTATTTAAGGTCATTACACCAAATTTGCAGATTTATATGAAACTTTGAATAAACCTGTTCACAGGAAGTTTTTTGTACGGCTGTTCAATTATAAGTTAAAACGATGACTACAATTCAAAGAGAGCTAGATCATTAGAATTCGATTCAAGAATTTAACATCTATTGAGTACAGATCTGCTTAATTTGGAGACGAATTCAAGAAGAGGTGGACCGTCTGCCGGTCAGTACTTTCTGAAACATGTAAACGCAATATATATCAAATTTAAAAGATGATTCTCTGACTACAACTATGATTCTTTGTCTAATTTTAATTCAGTCGGTTAGGAAAAATTTGCATAAGGCACGAAATCGATTTTCGAATACTATTAACCGCTTGGCTGGGAATAATCGCCGAAACCTCTTCAGAGATGGCAAGATAAAAATCAGTAAAAATTCAAAATTCAAGGCATAAAATATTTCGTAACTACTATACACCAATGACATGCAAGGAGCTCTCTGTGATAACACATTTCTTAGAGAGTATGCAGAAGGTTTTAGGGAGACTAACCATATTTCAATAATCCAGCGGGAGTGATTCTCTCGGCCACTCTTGGCAAATCACTGAACTCAGAATTTCATCTCAGAAAATATAATTATGCTTATACCAGAATCGGGAATAAGACTCGTGATGTTGTTCACTGAAAGTCAATAAATATCAGAATGCTAAAATTCGTCTAAAAACTTACAACCTTGAGCTGCGAGATCTGCAACTCTCTTAGATTAAGAAGAATCAAAGAATGTCAAAGATTTACAATCGGTTGTATCGCATGTATTTTATATTCTTCAAAGTAGTTTCGCCTCTTCCACTCTAAGCCGATCAGATTTTTTCACTTAAAACTGTTCGTCATTTCTGGAGCCAGTTATTATAAGCTATTGAAAATAATAAAGAAATTCATCAACATTTATAAAAAATGTTCACATTATTATAAATTATTTTCTGTTGTAAAATATCGAAATTTCCTTCATTTCTATCAGTAGGATTTTCATTATTTTATAATCTTTAGCATTTCTAAAGAGAGAGAGGAGTAGTCAAAATTCTTCTGGCCTTGTGATAAAAATGCAAAATCCTTAAACCCAACACCAATTCATTCGTCGAATCGGAACTTCGAAACCTTTAAAATTATATCTTTCATTCATTTACAACTCAGTATAAAAATTATGGGAATCCACAAACTTTTTCAACTATTCTATGAACTTCTAGCTATCCGATGTTATTTCCAAAATAAAGAGTGTCATCTAATTATATAGAAAAACCCAGCATCAGATTGAGAAGTTAAGCAAGATTTTTAAGTTCAGAAAATGTAATTCATTCGAATTTTATTACAGAGATGAGTTAAAAGTACAAAAACGCAAGATGAGTTAACTTTCTTGGAAAGAATAATTTCTCGTGCACCACAGTCGCTCTGAATAAATTGAAACATTTTTTTTAAAAAATTGCCCTGTGTATTTTTAATAGCAGAATTTAACGATCTTTGAGAGGATAATCGGGAAAATAAATTTCTGTGTGGCATAAAGAGATTTTTATTTTACTCCTTGCCGATCGGAACAGATACAGCAATATTTCAGCAAAAGATAAGCTATTTTTGATAGGTTTTCAGTAATGAACATGAATCCAGGAACTGATGCCGCGGAGTCAGTTCTTGGACGCATGTCAGAGAAGAATATTAGAAATCCTTGTCTATTCTAATCAGTTCCATCCTTGGAACAAATCCTTAATCAAATAAGTTGTAGTTTTTAGTAAACATTTTTTATTCCTTTCAGTAAAAGTTTACTTCCAGATAACTGCTAGAAATGATGGCTGAATCTGTCACCCATTTCTGACCATGTATCCAATGCTGATGGGGGATTCTGGATAAACAATCGACCTTCTTGAATTCTTTTGTATATATATTATTAATCATTTTTCTTTTTCCTTGCCTTTGATTTCACGAGAGAGTTAGAGATCAGGATCTACCCCAGCTACAGATGAATCTACAGCGAAGAAATAATGAGCAACTGTACCTTTGAAGCAGAAGAGTGTGTCTACTGATTTCTTAGAAAGAAATGTGGTACATCCATTCTTTGGAGCAGTTTAGAGAGAGGGGGAGAAGGACTCGTTCATCGTTCTCGTCATCGTGGCAACGTCGAAAATGGCAAGGACTCACCCAAAATAGCCTTCGAATTTCTTTAAAAAGGAACTTCAATATCACTAACAAATGGATTCGATTCAACTCCTTTTCTGGGTAACAACAAAAAAAATGTCACACTTGAACATCTTTAAATGTATTCTGAGCCAGAACAATTGATGAATGCATGCTGCATCTTTTGATTCAAACTATTATCGGCTGTATGCACCAAGACTGGGCAATATTTGTACATTATTTGATTACTTACTGTATTCCCTTTTTAAAATTTTTGTAATCCGATTTGGAAAGTTGTGAAATATGTCTGATGTAATTTAAATGTATATATATCTATTCTCCAACAAAAGAAAATGGAGAAAGTGATCGTGTGGGCACGTATTCTCTCGCATCCAGACACTTTTACTTTATGAGCTGAATGCGAATGATACGTTGTCTGTAGGTGTGTGCAATGTGTGTGTTATTTTCCCTTTAAGCTAAACAGTTCGACAACAATGAAAAATAGAATGCAATATATCCTTAATCGCTATTTATAGGCAAAATATTCAAAGCTGAACCGTACATAACTGAAAAGCTTAAATTTTAAAGAACTGTATTTCAAAATAACAGCAGTATAATTAATATTAAAATATATAATTAGAATAAGTATTTAAATTTTAAATCAAAATAACTTTGATTTAGTAAGATTAATTCTATTTTGAGCATGAAGAAAAATTGTTTGCTCTCTATCAACTTAATAACTTTATATTATGGTAGAATATGTTTGAAATTAAGGCAATTTGTTTCACTTGCTTCATTAACGAAATATGAAATTTAGATTCGGTCCTTGATAAGCTGTTTATTTAATTTGTACGCAGTGAATATTCACATATTTCGAGTTGGTTGTCTGCTGTAGTATAGAAATCAAATGCTTGTCCCTTGTTGAAAGGCTGTAATTTTCGTGTAGAGTCAAATTAGGATGTTAATGTAGCATCAATAATAACTTAAGCCAATTAAAAAGTAATGAAGCTTGCGCCATCATCTTTCGAATTCAGATTAGCTGCATGCGACTGATGCATGGTTGGGCCTTTTAATCTTATTAGTATCAGTAATGATATACTTCTTCCGTATATAAGAAGAAATATTAGCTAAATCTTATTATGTTTTTGTTTCACAAATTTATCATTGGAAGTAGTAGAAAAAGGTAGTAAATGTATTCAGTGTGGAAATATTTATTGATACAAAGCCTCATTAGTTATTTAGAATACTTGAGTATGATATTATTTCCGATTCATTGCCAGCCTCATCCTCTTCTTGTCCCCGGAAAACCAGTCGAGTTTTGGAATTTTTGTAAATTTTATCGATTGCTCAGTATCCATTATTAGTCACTTCTACGATCATCCGCAAATCCCCCCCCCCCAAAAAAAAACAACAAATCAAAATAATATGGTTCAAGTTAAAGTGGAATCGCCCTTGAAGTGACGTAGATAATTCATAGTGATATACGTAAAAGCCGCCAAGAACGGTTAAAAAGTATCTATAAAATTTTTGATTTTAAAACTGCGTTGTTAAAGGGAATTTGGGACATCAGCCCAAGGTTCAAACCATTTAAATTGATGAAGGCCCCTGAACCATTTCTTGCGTTGCTGCCATTATTCTTTTTTCGAAAGTACTTTAATTTTCACGTTCCCAGAGGTCAACCGTGCCGAAACAATCTATAGGATGTCCCAATACTTATTAATTATAGTTTATTCGCTTTCCTTATGCTGAAGGTAAATGATTGGATCCGTAGTACAACCATCTCTTTTTGATCCGGTTATGTTTCTTTTACAACAGCTCAATTTCGCCCAAACTCTATATTTTTCCCATCTCGTTTATCCGCGATCGAACTATTTTATAACAGTCTCCCTTTAAATGAGGCTTCAGTGCGATGTTTCGGAAATGTAAGAAGAATGAAGTTTTCAACTTTCACGTACTTATTTAAAATCCGTTTCCGTCTTGTGTCCATGGTTCGAAAATGCGAGATTTATTAGGGAATATCTAGCCCTTGTCTTGTATTGACTAAACATAACTAAAATCCCTTTCAATGTTTTGTTAGATTTCCTTAATATTCCATGCTACAGGATGAAATACGGCTTTGTTTTTAACTAGATAATTCCTCACAAATAACATTTTCGTAGCCACGTAATGGCAAACTTCGCCAGGTGCAAAGGGGAATTTCCAATTATATAGCAGTGAGATCGTTCTGAAGCATTTTACAGTCTGATATAAGTCAGCGAGGAACACTCGAATTTCATAACTTCACCTTGGCAGTTTCAGTGCCACCTACAAGTAATGGAAATCGTAAGAAAGACGCGTGATGTTAGTTGTAAGTAGTCCATGACTAAAGTGAGGCATGTCACAGGGAACTATAACATTGCGACGTGTTTTGTGGAGTTGTTTCTAAAAATTGCGGCAAAGAAACTAGAGGTTATCGCAGTTTTATCAATCAGCTAAATACGGGAAGTGGTTCTATGCACGTTTGAATTTTTATTCCTTACGGCACGGAATCTATAGTTTGCATAGGCATTCCTTCAATCGATATCCTCTGCTTTGAAGCTCGTCAAATTTTGAAATTTAATAGGAAGTGATGTCTCTACTTTGATTTTGAATAGTGCTACAGTTGATTGCTATCATAGCAATTTGAGCAGCAGTACGTACATTTTTTTGCGTATTTTATGAGAATATGCGCCGCGATAATCACCCATTCCTTTGAAAACGTGTTCAGATATAGGCTCTATTTCAATTTTTGCGATATGTAGACATCGTAAATCGAATTAATCCATTTATGACGTACCCGGCGTTACGAATATTTGTGATCAAAATACTTGAAATATATATGGTATTTTGAAAGGCGCTATGAATTCTTAGATTGCCCTTGGTATCCGATACTGCCAGGTGAAATGCATTTTTGTTTTTAATTAGATGCTTGATCTCAATTCACTCTTTGATAGCTAATTACTGTTAGGATCTGTCGGATAATTTCAGATGTTATATTGGTGACATTGATCAGAGGCATCTTCCAGTTTCAGGTTTTTATATCAAATTTTTAACTATAGAGTGGCAATTTCAACGCCCTCTTCAAGAAGTATTGAAATTCCTAAGTTGAGCATTATTGGTTGCAAATAGCCTATGGCGTAAGATATTTCTGCTACTCAGACAACAACTTTTCTGTACCCGATAAAAAAAAAACGTTGTTCAATACAATTATAGAAACAATTGGACACAACAAACGAGTGTCGTAGTTTGCCAATTAGCGAAAGAGTGTAAATTTTTCCATGTAGGTTAGAATATTTATTTCTTACAGCACGGAATCTCTAGCTCTGAATACGCATATCTCCAATTGGGTATTTTTAGTATTAAAACCCGAAGTATTTTGAATTTTCGTTAGAGGTGATGCCTCTTAATTCATCACGAGCAGCGGTACGTTTTGGTTATTGTTTTCAAAATTTGATTGCGAAAATTAATTATGACGTGGTTCAATTTCGTTCCCGGCTAATAACTTTTTATACCAATTCAATTCAGCATAAAAATTGAAATAGCTCGTGATTCTTTAGAACAGATGTAGACAGAGTTCATCGAATTAATTCTTTTACGACATATCCTGCATTATGAATATTTGTAATCAAAATGCTTGTAATGATGTGCGATATTGTGAAAGACGATATGGATTCCCCGTTGAATACCCAAATTTGTACTACTAACGGCTTGTATTTTAGTTTAACGTCTTTATATATTAATTCCAGAAATTGTAAGCTTTAAAGTTCAGTTTCATATAGTGAATCTCTTTATATCTTGTATTACTGGTTCAAAACAATGAGTAAACCTTTCCGATAGATTGAGATTTCAGTAATGAGTAAAAAATTCCATGCGACAATTTATCATTGAAAGCTTGAGGTGGAAAAAATAATAGTGCTAGTTGCTTGTGTTTTTAAGAAGGATGCTCACATAGACCGAGCATTGATTTTAGCATACATTTTGAAAATTCTATAGATTATTTACAGGAACTAACTCCATTTAATTGAATCACTTTTGCACAGTGCGGTTAGCGTTGAATGATTTTAATGCATTTATCTTTGGATATGTCAACGCAATTAGAATGAGTGATTCGAAGTAGCGCATTTTGTCGAAACTTGTATTTCTTTCAAATTTTCCCCTTATAATGATCGGAACAATCTTTAACAGCATATTAAATGGAAAGACTCCATTTCGAAACTCGCCGTATAAGTAAACAATCCTCAACTTATCTCGTGCAATTTCCCATACAGCTAAAATATGTATAGATGACGGTGTAAGTCGAGCAGTCCCGCTTATGTTTGATTTAATAAGCAAAATGGGGAACCATTTATCTGGAAGGATCATTTGAAATAAAACGCCAAGAGCACTGTCGAATGGCTCTAAAAATTAGCTACCCCAAATTCATGTTATTTAAGTTCAATCTTTATAAATGTATCATATTTGACTTCCACAAATAGGAAAACTGATATTAATCATAATTTTAATCAGAAAAGTTTTTTCACTATCAGAATTCTCTTCCCCTGAAGCTACAGGGAATCAAAACCGTCGATAAATTAAACTTTTAATGCAATTTATAAGCCATAGAAAAATATGGAAATTAAATATAAAGATAGCGTGAGATTTTTTTTCGCTTTCTGTCCATTAAAATTCAGAACCATCCTCTTGAGACAGTGACTTCGGAGGTGGGGGGGGGCGATATACCTCGTCACTATTTGTACAAAATTTTACGCGCTTCTTTTCCTAGTTTTAAAGGAAAGAACTGTGTTCTATTATTTATATCCCGACGTTATTAGAAAGTATCATTTTAAGCTTCGCACTATCATTGTTCTCAGAATTATTCCAGTCTCTGAGTAACAATCGGTTGACAACAGAAAAAGAAGTAATCTTACTGATGCCTCAATTCATTTGAATTAAAAGGTATTTTCGCCTTTCTCGGTATAATTCTGCTACAAATATTACCTAATATAACAAAACTACATATAAAACGTTGATTGTAAAAATTTGGATTAGAAAAGGTTAAATGATTCATATCGAATCAATATAAATTTCCGGCCAGTTTGCTAAGATTACATTCTTTTTCAAACACAAAAACTGTAACTGATTATTTTACTATCCTCTGGAAGACAGCGAACTCAGCTGTTTGCAGTTTCTTTTCATTGGTAAAACTGTATCCGATCGCCCTTGTACAAAAATGCAGTTTTGGATAAGCGGAACAACTTGATTTCAAATCGTCATTTTTTCCGGAAATGATTTGTTTAAAATAGTCGAAATAAAATCTTCCCGCTTAGGCGATAGTGGCATAATTTTACTACAAGGAACACCTTCCAGTAACAATAACTAATGCACAGAACAGTCGGAGTTTGTTAATTCGATTACTTTGGGCAACCAACTCTTTCAACTTCGATCGAACAAATCTAGTTTACAGAGCCAACCTATACTCATATAATTCGGATCTATCAAGTTCTTGATTTTCTGCATTGCAGTCAACATTCTACGACGGTAATTTGATTTTTTTAAAAATGTCGGCGATCATCAAATGGTTATTGACTTACCCTACTGAATTGTTAAGTTCACTTACGAAAAGGAAAAAACAGGTCTTTGGGAAAAAAAACTACAGAATAAAGAATATAAAGCATGATAAATATAGGGACGACTGACTTAACGCATTATTTAACAACTCAAATTTTAGAACCGGTGAACTACCAGAAATCAATCTTTTTCTAAAAGTAATATTTTTTTTATTTTTTTTGTAAAAATATTTTTTTCGAAATACCGTCGTATAATTTCAGAAAAAAGTGAACAAGCAGAACTGTTTTCATCTTCATAATTCACTCTCTTGAATCGCTATTAGGAATTCTTCTCGTAGCTGGGGGAGCGGAGCGTTATTATTTATTCTATCCATGTCTATCCGAGAGGAGTGCAAACACACACAGAGCTTTATCCCGATTGTTGTATCAGCTTCCGTATATTTCTTGATTCTAAAATTGAGGATTCTAACCAGTTCTTTTGGATAAAAGAAGCAATTTCAAGACAATAGTTTATCTGTTTCTAATAAAATATCAGTGGCGAGAGAATATCAGGTACGAGGATACCGCGAAAAGAATTTTATTGAAAAAAAATTATATTAGTTATATATATATATATATATATATATATATATAACAAGTATTTCGTGGTTTTGACCATACAAAAGTTAGAAAATTATGCAATTTTTAAAGAAATACATTTTGAAAGGAAGAATAACACTGAATAAAACAACCAAGTCCATTTTCATGATATTTCAATTCCACCGCCTTATTTCATACTTGGACGGAATTCCTATGTCTACCGATTCATGTTGAATATTCAAGATTAATATCGGTAAATTTGCACTGCTCCAAGACAACATTCCATTTCAGAAGCACTAAAACCTCTTATTTCTTAGCGCATTTCCAACTAATATCGCATAGTTAGGAATGTAACTTACAAACAGAATTATTAAATTTGACACATATGAGATGATGATAACAGTTTCGAATATTACAATTTAAAGCTAATTTAAAAACATTTCGCGTTATTGTAGATGTAAAAAATATCCTTAAAATTGCTAGTTTTAAAACAGTTACTGAGAATTTTTTAAAACAAATCAGAAAATCGATCCGACATAACAAATAGAACTTAATTACTTTACATTATTAATTTGCTTGTTTATTGTTAAGGGTAAAGCTTTCTATTTAAATCTCAAATCGAAAAAAGGTAGGAACAATGACACGACAATAAAAAAATTACCTTTTCTTTTCTTAATAAAAGTTGCATGTTATAATCTACGTAAAAACAATATTTCTGATACATTAAACCAGGCTTTAAGTACTGATATATAATCAAGTAATCGAATTTAAAAAGGTCCATATAATTAATTATACGAAAAACATCCTGGATTGAAAGCTGTTGCAGTATAGATTCCGTGAGAGGTCTCGTAGGAGAATTTCAAGATTCTTAAAATGCTTCATGCATTAGAATGTCCTTAGTTCAACATTCAAAATAGGTTGAAGAAATGAATATGAAGAAATCATTATTTGAAACTTAATATATTTGAATCTTTTTGAATGTAATAAACCTAACCAAACTTAATTTCTCTATGCCATTAATAATTCGCAATTATTTCTGTCATTTCATGTATAACTAAGATTGAGGAGAAAGTGACTGGCTATTCAGAATGCGAAAGTTTTACTTTGGGCCAGTGTGGGTGTATGATAGCCGGAGTGCCGTTTTGGGAGTAAAAAATCCTACATTAGCGCTGTAAGGTAGAGTTCAGATTCGAGATTCTACTTCGTGATATTTACAATCTCTTTCATACCGGTTACTTTACAGATCAAGATCAGGATTTTAGCAAGAAAACACCCGAATTCTAAATAATTACATTATTTCCACTTCTATAGATGTTTAAAATCAAAATTATGCCTATTTCAAGCAAGAACAATTTAAAAATTAATACATATTTTCATTACAATAAAAAACATGATATACATATTAATTAAAATTATTTTTTTTAATCCAGTCATAAAGATTATAGAGAAGTATTAAGATATGTGTTTCAAGATTGGAAGTAAAGTATGACAAACCTGTCTTCGCAATGAGGAAATGGCCTGAGGAATTATTTTATTTCTTGATGGTAATAAATAAATTTATTATAGAGGTCTGGTTCAGCCCTTATATTTCAAGTTTGCAGATTTTTGATAACCTTAAATGAAGCAACAAGGAAAACGCGATTCGATTAGAATTAAATTTACGGTTGTGATAACCGAAAATTGTATCTTCCTGTGAAGAAATTTCTCCCTTGAATGCCGTTTCTCCTTCCTCAAAAAACACCAAATTCGACAGATATGGTGAAATTTTAGGAAAATAAAATTGTACAAGATTATTGCATTTAAAAAACTCTGAATCATTCATTAAATCAGAACATTAACTAAAATCTGATACAACAACTACCGTTCCTTTCATACTACGATGAACAATTCGAAAACATTTAAATGAAATTCATTCAATAGAACAGTTATGAAAGAAACACACATTAAATTATGATGGAATTTTATTTTATCATGAAATACAAACAATATTATTAATTATATACAATCTTTTAGAATGACGATTCGTTTTTCTAAACAATATATTCAAAATTCAAACAAATGAATAGTTTTTATCAAGAAATACTATTTTTATCAACACTGAGAACAATAACAACATTAATTTATAATAATGAAATGCTAATTCATTTCGATGTAGGAGTCGTAATTTAGCTTTAATTAACTAAACCTCATGTGACTAAAAAAATCATTTTTTAATATTACCAAAGAGGAGGTATTCACTTCGGATAAAACTTTGGTTTTTAAACATTTAAAAAGACTAAAACACGTGTGAATCTTTCTAAACATCTATGCCTATTACTAAATTTATACATCTAATCCTATAATTATATTAGAGCCATATCTATTTTAATCTAACCTATTTTTCTAATCTAATCCTACAACAATTAATCATGAATACATTTAGAAAGATACACACGAGTTGTGTCATTATAATTGATTTTAGTTTCATTGATTGAGCTTAACGTTTTTAACATCCAATCAAAACATCTTCACCCTGCATCTTAGCTCATGGAGAACCAGGAAAGTTTAGATATTGGCATCACTATTGTACAGAATCCTCCGTCTTTCTTCCGGTTTTCTCGTCAGATCTGAAAAATAGCTTTCAGAAAGAATGATTTTCACCAGATTCACAAAGTACTAATTTATTCTTCCGTTTAGGGATTAAATTAAAAATCACATTTTAAATTATAAATGTCAAACTGATTTCTTCTTGATATAGAAAATTAAATCCTTCCAGCAATAATTTAAAATTAACAAATATCACTAAAGCTTCAAATAAAACTATACTAAATATTTTGCTTCTGAGTAACGTTTCATTAAAAATTGTGCCATTGAGTTATGAAAAAGAACTTGAACACTGAAGCAATGTTTCTCTCCACTGCAAACTAAAAATATCTCTATATTCGCTAAATAAATATCTTCCAAATTTTACAATGGCTCTTAATAATTAAACAGATTCTATGAATGTTACTCCAGTATAAAAGATTTCACTTAAAAAAAATTAAATTTATTCGAAAAATATGAGCATTCTTTCATTTAACCTATAGAAAAGCAGACAAGCTCCTTCTTGAGCCTTAAATAAAGGCAAGCTCCTTCTTGAGCCTTAAATAAAGGCAAGCTCCTTCTTGAGCCTTAAATAAAGGCAAGCTCCTTCTTGAGCCTTAAATAAAGGCAAGCTCCTTCTTGAGCCTTAAATAAAGGCAAGCTCCTTCTTGAGCCTTAAATAAAGGCAAGCTCCTTCTTGAGCCTTAAATAAAGGCAAGCTCCTTCTTGAGCCTTAAATAAAGGCAAGCTCCTTCTTGAGCCTTAAATAAAGGCAAGCTCCTTCTTGAGCTCAGAAAGCAAAACAGGCTCGTCTTGAGCTCAGAAAGCAAAACAGGCTCGTCTTGAGCTCAGAAAGCAAAACAGGCTCGTCTTGAGCTCAGAAAGCAAAACAGGCTCGTCTTGAGCTCAGAAAACAAAAGAGGCTCGTCTTGAGCTCAGAAAACAAAAGAGGCTCGTCTTCAGCTCAGAAAACAAAAGAGGCTCGTCTTCAGCTCAGAAAACAAAAGAGGCTCGTCTTGAGCTCAGAAAGCAAAAGAGGCTCGTCTTGAGCTCAGAAAGCAAAAGAGGCTCGTCTTGAGCTCAGAAAGCAAAACAGGCTCGTCTTGAGCTCAGAAAGCAAAACAGGCTCGTCTTGAGCTCAGAAAGCAAAACAGGCTCGTCTTGAGCTCAGAAAGCAAAACAGGCTCGTCTTGAGCTCAGAAAGCAAAACAGGCTCCGTTTGAGTTAAAAAAAGAAATAGACTCCAATGTTAAAAAAAGAAAGAAAAACAGCCACCTCTTTATATGAAAGTTTAAAAACAGCCACCTCTTTATATGAAAGTTTAAAAACAACCACCTCTTTATATGAAAGTTTAAAAACAGCCACCTCTTTATATGAAAGTTTAAAAACAGCCACCACTTTATATGAAAGTTTAAAAACAGCCACCACTTTATATGAAAGTTTAAAAACAACCACCACTTTATATGAAAGTTTAAAAACAACCACCACTTTATATGAAAGTTTAAAAACAGCCACCACTTTATATAAAAGTTTAAAAACAGCCACCACTTTATATAAAAGTTTAAAAACAGCCACCACTTTATATGAAAGTTTAAAAACAGCCACCACTTGATTTGAAAGTTAAGAATCAATCTTAATTAAAAATTTAAATTTGGAATTCCTTTTTCCTACATTTTTATCATCCATTTAGACATAATCGAAAAGCAACTCGGTTTGAGTTGTCAATGAAAGTGAAATCGTTCTTCAGTTTACTCTTCAATGAAAGTAGGTTGTTTGATTTTAATCCGCACTATGCAATAATGCTTTCAATTAAAAGTTTCGATTCCCTTTTTAACGAGATGTTGCTTTGTCTTTAATAATTCGACATCCAACAATTTATTCACGCATGATATTGTTAAAACGTTAAATTCCTATGAAATGTATCAGACGGTACGTACTTCAGGAATCTTAATTGGAAATAGTTCGTTGAAAGAATTCATTTAAAAGGTGTCGATAAATGCTGATTAAATACATGTATTGGATCCCAAAATTGAACTGTTAATCGATGAGTCAGTTTAAATATTGCATTGGTAGATCTCCAAATCGGAAGAAAAATATTCTGAGGCATTTCAGTTATTCTACAAAAGATTGTCACCTGCCTTTGCAACAGACCACAAAGCTTGTTTATTCTCAAGTATTGGTATCTGAAGTTCAGAAAGCTGTTGAAGAGTGATTTTTGAGCTGCAAGGGCCATTCAAAATAATATATTTAGGTTTAAATTCGATGTTTAATAAGCAATTCACAATTGTATTAATGGTAGTTTTTTTTACCTCCAAGATGAATAGAAGCTTCATGCTCGAGATGTTTTTAAATTATTTTATCAATGACTTGTAAGCAGTTACACTTAAGCAATATCTGAGATTTTTTTAAATGATTCAGATGCAAGTTCTTCTTTAATCATTTGAAGGAACCAGTTTTACAAATTAACTTCTTGACAATTAATATAGACACTCAAAAGTTTCTATTCGCAATTGTATTTAATTAAAGCATTTCAAAAAATGCAAAATAATGCCAGAGATTTCATTCATAATTTTAAATAATTATCTTCGTAACAGGTCTCGAGAATTTCATTACGTTTAATAAATAATTCTATTTATAATTTTCTACAATAAACATTATTTCTCAATGCGATGGATAAGGCCCTCTGCATTTTTGAGCGTTTCAAACGACGACCGCAGAGTGGAATTTGTAGAAAGCTCAACGATTTATATTCGTCTTTCTTTTAGCATCTCTGAAATACCTCCAACTATATCATGCATCGCACTTTTTGAAGTTTCTTTTCAAATTTATTATGCCTTCGTGGAAACAAAACGATTTAAAAATCGTAATTTATGATATAACAAACATAAGCGCTTTTCGCCTCATCAGTAGCCATGCAGCAACAAATACGCAACGTTACTAGGTAATTGTGACAGATATTTTTTCTACTCATAAAATATTAGTTTAGACATCTTGTATTTTCAGGAACTTTCAGTAGCAAGAATCAATGAGCATGCACAATGCATGGTTCAGCTTTCAAAAACGAAAACATTTCGGATGAATCCTTCTTCTAGAAAGGATGTTCGGGTATAGAAATCATCTATGACAGTATTCTCTTATAAAGAATAATTTTACGCTGAAAGGTTGTGAACAATCATGAAAAGATTTATCTGCTCCAAACGGTTGTAGAATTGTGATCATTTTTTTCATTTTGTAAGTTGGAGGACTTCAGCAAATATGAATGGCCTTCACGAAGAAAAAGTCTCTTAAAGGAAATGACCAACGTTCTATCGTGAATAGAAGTTTTCAGTTCCTTTTATAAATCAGTTGAAGCATCTGACCCCTTCATTTCATCTCTAATGCCAACACACTTATGCATAGTTGTGATTCATATTATATTCCTGGATGTTTAATTGAAGTCTTTATCTTATTAATATTACTTTATGTAAAAACACAAGCTATTTATATTGTAATTTGAATGGGTAAGGACTTTATAATCCATGGAAATAAAATTTAAAATTATAGAAAGATTGCCGTGTTTCAAAAGCATGAATTCTCAAAATTGAGCATCTTGCTAAGTTCATTTTATGAAAGTAACTACAACAGATGAATGATTAATAGAAAATATTAAGATAGACTGTTCTTTAGTCAGCCTCAAATTTGATGTTTTAAATTATATTCTGAAGTCTGAAACTGCCTACAGAATTATTCGCAGCATGAAATTCTGAGATAGGATTTAAGTTGACACGTTCTTTTATACACAATGATAGATGTACAATGGATTTAAAACAAATGCGAAACATGATTTGAGGCATGAGAATCGATTTACCTCGGATGAAGAAATATGCTTTTTTGAGCAGCATTAACAGGATTTATTAGTTTATTTTCTTTCCATGTTTCATTCAAATCAGATTGTCCTAAAACTTTTTTATATCAAAAGTTCGTTCGATAATTTGTTTACAGCCAAGAAATTAGACACTAGAAAAGAATGGATTTAATATTGGCATGCAACAAGTTAATTAAGCACTAATACTTCGTGTCAGTGCGTTTATTTAACAGAAACCTAATTGAAGTATAATTAATATGGACTGATAAAAAGCATCTTAAATCAAGATTTTTATATACGAGTTGTTTTTTTACAGACACCCAAATTTTCTATTCCAAGTGCAATTCAAAATTATCTTAATACATTTTTTTAAATACATGAATCAGTTACCGTCTCAAATATAAATTTGAAATAATTAAGATAATAAGTCACTCATAACTGGCAGCTAAATTTTTCAATCAGTAATCTCCTAATATTTTTAATTTTAAAATAATAGGTTTTGTTTTGCTTCTTATATAAACTATAAATACCGGGTAAATCTAAAAGAAACATTTTCTTTCGATGGCATGTTAATTCTAATCAATAACCAATTCTTAAAGTTATACGTTGAAGCAATTACCTACCAATATTTCCAGATTGCCAGAAGTTTTCATTCATTTCTTTTAAATTTTTATAAAAAGTCAGTTTAAAATTTCAATGTTAATATACAAATCCACTTGTTACTAACTGTGGGCAAAGAGCAAAAGGATGAAGCTTAGTAATTCAATTATTCCTCTCAATAATTTCGGATTTCTTAAATAACCGTAAAAAGAGACAAATTTAGCATGTAATAGCATTCATAGTAATCAGATTGACACAGCTACGCAAAAAATTAATTAGATGATGAGATGGATGCAAAATAATCCACATTACAGCCTTTACCACCTGTCCGTTTTCATTTCAGCTATTAAACCTGCCATAGAATGGAGGCAGTTCACTCGACACTATTATTATGCCTTTCACCGAAGGTAGGAACATTCTTATTCGGCAACTTTCTTTCCTCCTACGAGGTTGGAGTACTGAGATAAATGAAGAGGTTAAGATGAAAATTCATATCGACTATTATCATTGAATTATAAATAAATATTACATTTACTAAGCCTGCAAATATCTGTAGTTGATAAACTATAATGCTTTTCTTTATTAATTGCATTGTAAAAATTTATATTTTAAAAACGCATTTACACTGGAATACGAGAGCTTTCTGCAATTCGGTCAAAGAAATATTTAATAGTAAAGATTTTATAGTATTTTTGACATAACAATATCTTCAAGACTATCGCATTTAAAATTTGTACAAATGATAACTGGAGGAGGTTCTCCATACAGAATTTTTACACATATTCAATTCAAAACCTTAGTGACTAGGTACAATCTTCACACAATACAACTAGGTACAATTCACACGAAACAGCATAGAATGTAGAGTTTCGTATGTCCATTGACCAGGAGCACCGAAAATTCCGATATCAACAAAGAATAATTCTGACGGTTTCACAATTCTTTCGATTCGATTAACATTCCAAGAGTTTTTCATCCTTTGAAAATATGGTACGAGTCATTCATATACAATACAAAATAAGTTGCTAGAAGGAGAATATTTTATTGACTAAAAGTAAAGGAAGCTTTAACCCTACACTGCTTAGTAATTGTTACTTCTATCTTTACCATTTCTGCAATTTTAAATTAGTCAAAAGTAGATAATTAGTTATTGAAGAATAATAACGTTTCTCATTGGAAAGGAAAGTTTGCAGTAAAGAGATTTAAATTAAAAGTTAATATTTTAAACATTTTATTAAATATTCAAGTTTAAATAATATTTCAAAATTTTATTTTTATTCTATGCACTTATATATTTTTAAATATTTTTTCTAAAAACATAAAAGGCAGTGTAGGATTATGGAAACTCAAGTTGCTTCAAATATCACTGCTTATTATTCACTTCCTTAAGATTAGGATTACTTAGGATTCACTTTTATAGTGCATTGAGCATATTAAATTGTACTAATAATATTTGCAATGTTTCAAGTATTTCTGCATTAAAGAATAATTCAAACAGTTGAGCAAGTATTACATTTTCAACAAAAATTAATGAATATTTTTATCAAATTCTGCCAGATGGCTCTTAATACTCTCTCAAAGATTAAATTAGAATAAAAATATTTCACACAAAAGCATCCTGTTTTTTCATCCAATATAACAAATATATTTCACTGTAAATAACAGAATAAGTGAAAAAGGAATGGCAAGTATTCTGATAGAAGGGAGTTAAATATACTGAATTTCCCACATTTTTCCATGAATCACAAAAACAACAAACGCAAAGAAAAATATTTGTACATATATAAAGATACAAAACATAAATATAATATAAAGCAATATTTATCATTTTTTTTCCCTTTACTTTTTTTTTTAAATTTTTTTTTTTTCATTTTTTTTTCCTCCTTAATTTTTTTTTTCTTTTCATTTTTTTTTTATTTTTTATTTTTTCTTTTTCTTTCATTTTTTTTCTTTTTCATTTTTTTTTCTTTTTTTCTTTTTCATTTTTTTTTTTTAATTTTTTTCTCTCTCTTTTTCTTTTTTTTATTTATTCATTTTTTATATTTTTTCTGCATTTTAGATTTTTTTTTTCATTTTTTTTCTTCATTTATATATATAATATAATATTCGAAATTAAGCATTCATATATCTTAATTATGCACTTAAATACACTGGTGCGCAAAGATTTAAAAACGATGTATGGACCATTAAAATAATTTTTTTCCCTTAAAAACTCTTATTCTTCCGCGATTTAGTGAAACACGTCTCAAAATCAGACATGTTATTTTAATGCATTACAGCCATGCTCACGAAAAACACTGCTTAAAAGTAACGTCTTTTTTTTTTTTATGAAATTCTTTTAAAGATTACGCGATTCCCGAGAAAATGCAGAATCCTTCAATCAAAACAGAATTTTTTTTCATGATTATATTTTCCAATTTATAATAAATTGTGGAGCTATTTGCTAATATGAGATTAGACTGACTCCATTGTCTTTCGCAAACATTCTTTGAGCAATTTCGCATTGTACGATTTTCTATGAATACGAATTGCTTTGTCCATTCATAGCATGCAATTTTTGTTCATTATACAAATTATCTCAGTTTTCACGTTTCCAATATATCGGCAAAAGTCAACAGGAGTTCAGAAATATGTAATAAATTCGTTTTTCTTCTAGATTCTTTCAGAATGAAGAACATTTCATTAAAGCTTTCGGGTTTTTTTTCCCTTCAAAAGTCTGCCACTTTACAAAGTTTTCACGTCTTTGATGAAAAGATGCACTCCCTCTTTTTGGTTTTTTTCTGATTACCAAATGCGTACTTTATTTGAATGGGTTTCTTCTGATAAAGGACATGAAGATTTTTTATTTTCATGCCTATATTTCAGTTTCGATAGTCGAAGAGGAAAGAGCACGAACTGGTAGGCACATTTCCAATCCCATGCTCGGCCAATAGTTTTTTTTTTTTGTTTTTTTTATTGGAATGATGATGATCACAACTGATAAAAGACATGAAGATTTATTTTCACTCCAATATTTCAGTTTCGATAGTCGAGGAGGTAAGAGCACGAACTGGTAGGCACATTTCCAATCCCATGCTCGGCCAATAGTTTTTTTTTGGGGTTTTTTTTTGGAATGATGATGATCACAACTGATAAAGGACATGAAGATTTATTTTCACTCCAATATTTCAGTTTCGATAGTCGAGGAGGTAAGAGCACGAACTGGTAGGCACATTTCCAATTCCATGCTCGGCCAATAGTTTTTTTTTTGTTTTTTTTATTGGAATGATGATGATCACAACTGATAAATGACATGAAGATTTATATTCACTCCAATATTTCAGTTTCGATAGTCGAGGAGGAAAGAGCACGAACTGGTAGGCACGTTTCCAATCCCATGCTCGGCCAATATTTTTTTTTTGTTTTTTTTTTTTTTGGAATGATGATGGTCACAAATGATAAAGGACATGAAGATTTATTTTCACTCCAATATTTCAGTTTCGATAGTCGAGGAGGAAAGAGCACGAACTGGTAGGCACATTTCCAATCCCATGCTCGGCCAATAGTTTTTTTTTGTTTTTTTTATTGGAATGATGATGATCGCAACTGATAAAGGACATGAAGATTTATTTTCACTCCAATATTTCAGTTTCGATAGTCGAGGAGGAAAGAGCACGAACGGGTAGGCACATTTCCAATCCCATGCTCGGGCAATAGTTTTTTTTTTTTTTTTTTTTTGGAATGATGATGATCACAACTGATAAAGGACATGAAGATTTATTTTCACTCCAATATTTCAGTTTCGATAGTCGAGGAGGAAAGAGCACGAACTGGTAGGCACATTTCCAATCCCATGCTCGGCCAATAGTTTTTGTTTTTTTTATTGGAATGATGATGATCACAACTGATAAAGGACATGAAGATTTATTTTCACTCCAATATTTCAGTTTCGATAGTCGAGGAGGAAAGAGCACGAACTGGTAGGCACATTTCCAATCCCATGCTCGGCCAATAGTTTTTTTTTGGGTTTTTTTTTGGAATGATGATGATCACAACTGATAAAGGACATGAAGATTTATTTTCACTCCAATATTTCAGTTTCGATAGTCGAGGAGGTAACAGCACGAACTGGTAGGCACATTTCCAATCCCATGCTCGGCCAATAGTTTTTTTTGGTTTTTTTTTTGGAATGATGATGATCACAACTGATAAAGGACATGAAGATTTATTTTCACTCCAATATTTCAGTTTCGATAGTCGAGGAGGAAAGAGCACGAACTGGTAGGCACATTTCCAATCCCATGCTCGGCCAATAGTTTTTTTTTGTTTTTTTTATTGGAATGATGATGATCACAACTGATAAAGGACATGAAGATTTATTTTCACTCCAATATTTCAGTTTCGATAGTCGAGGAGGAAAGAGCACGAACTGGTAGGCACATTTCCAATCCCATGCTCGGCCAATAGTTTTTTTTGGGTTTTTTTTTGGAATGATGATGATCACCACTGATAAAGGACATGAAGATTTATTTTCACTCCAATATTTCAGTTTCGATAGTCGAGGAGGTAACAGCACGAACTGGTAGGCACATTTCCAATCCCATGCTCGGCCAATAGTTTTTTTTGGGTTTTTTTTTTTTTGGAATGATGATGATCACAACTGATAAAGGACATGAAGATTTATTTTCACTCCAATATTTCAGTTTCGATAGTCGAGGAGGTAACAGCACGAACTGGTAGGCACATTTCCAATCCCATGCTCGGCCAATAGTTTTTTTTGGTTTTTTTTTTTGGAATGATAATGATCACAACTGATAAAGGACATGAAGATTTATTTTCACTCCAATATTTCAGTTTCGATAGTCGAGGAGGAAAGAGCACGAACTGGTAGGCACATTTCCAATCCCATGCTCGGCCAATAGTTTTTTTTGGTTTTTTTTTCGGAATGATGATGATCACAACTGATAAAGGACATGAAGATTTATTTTCACTCCAATATTTCAGTTTCGATAGTCGAGGAGGAAAGAGCACGAACTGGTAGGCACATTTCCAATCCCATGCTCGGGCAATAGTTTTTTTTGGTTTTTTTTTTTTTTTTTTGGAATGATGATGATCACAACTGATAAAGGACATGAAGATTTATTTTCACTCCAATATTTCAGTTTCGATAGTCGAGGAGGAAAGAGCACGAACTGGTAGGCACATTTCCAATCCCATGCTCGGCCAATAGTTTTTTTTGTTTTTTTTATTGGAATGATGATGATCACAACTGATAAAGGACATGAAGATTTATTTTCACTCCAATATTTCAGTTTCGATAGTCGAGGAGGAAAGAGCACGAACTGGTAGGCACATTTCCAATCCCATGCTCGGCCAATAGTTTTTTTTGGGTTTTTTATGGAATGATGATGATCACAACTGATAAAGGACATGAAGATTTATTTTCACTCCAATATTTCAGTTTCGATAGTCGAGGAGGTAACAGCACGAACTGGTAGGCACATTTCCAATCCCATGCTCGGCCAATAGTTTTTTTTGGTTTTTTTTTTGGAATGATGATGATCACAACTGATAAAGGACATGAAGATTTATTTTCACTCCAATATTTCAGTTTCGATAGTCGAGGAGGAAAGAGCACGAACTGGTAGGCACATTTCCAATCCCATGCTCGGCCAATAGTTTTTTTTTTGGTTTTTTTTTCGGAATGATGATGATCACAACTGATAAAGGACATGAAGATTTATTTTCACTCCAATATTTCAGTTTCGATAGTCGAGGAGGAAAGAGCACGAACTGGTAGGCACATTTCCAATCCCATGCTCGGGCAATAGTTTTTTTTGGTTTTTTTTTTTTGGAATGATGATGATCACAACTGATAAAGGACATGAAGATTTATTTTCACTCCAATATTTCAGTTTTGATAGTCGAGGAGGAAAGAGCACGAACTGGTAGGCACATTTCCAATCCCATGCTCGGCCAATAGTTTTTTTTGTTTTTTTTATTGGAATGATGATGATCACAACTGATAAAGGACATGAAGATTTATTTTCACTCCAATATTTCAGTTTCGATAGTCGAGGAGGAAAGAGCACGAACTGGTAGGCACATTTCCAATCCCATGCTCGGCCAATAGTTTTTTTTGTTTTTTTTATTGGAATGATGATGATCACAACTGATAAAGGACATGAAGATTTATTTTCACTCCAATATTTCAGTTTCGATAGTCGAGGAGGAAAGAGCACGAACTGGTAGGCACATTTCCAATCCCATGCTCGGCCAATAGTTTTTTTTGTTTTTTTTATTGGAATGATGATGATCACAACTGATAAAGGACATGAAGATTTATTTTCACTCCAATATTTCAGTTTCGATAGTCGAGGAGGAAAGAGCACGAACTGGTAGGCACATTTCCAATCCCATGCTCGGCCAATAGTTTTTTTTGTTTTTTTTATTGGAATGATGATGATCACAACTGATAAAGGACATGAAGATTTATTTTCACTCCAATATTTCAGTTTCGATAGTCGAGGAGGAAAGAGCACGAACTGGTAGGCACATTTCCAATCCCATGCTCGGCCAATAGTTTTTTTTGGGTTTTTTTTTGGAATGATGATGATCACAACTGATAAAGGACATGAAGATTTATTTTCACTCCAATATTTCAGTTTCGATAGTCGAGGAGGTAACAGCACGAACTGGTAGGCACATTTCCAATCCCATGCTCGGCCAATAGTTTTTTTTGGTTTTTTTTTTTTTTGGAATGATGATCACAACTGATAAAGGACATGAAGATTTATTTTCACTCCAATATTTCAGTTTCGATAGTCGAGGAGGTAAGAGCACGAACTGGTAGGCACATTTCCAATCCCATGCTCGGCCAATAGTTTTTTTTGGGTTTTTTTTTGGAATGATGATGATCACAACTGATAAAGGACATGAAGATTTATTTTCACTCCAATATTTCAGTTTCGATAGTCGAGGAGGTAACAGCACGAACTGGTAGGCACATTTCCAATCCCATGCTCGGCCAATAGTTTTTTTTGTTTTTTTTATTGGAATGATGATAATCACAACTGATAAAAGACATGAAGATTTGTTATTTCTTCATGCCTATAATAATTTCGATATTTGAAGAGGGGAAGGGGACACAAAACATTGAGATGAACAATCGTTCAATATTTGTTGGTCCGTTCTCTGAAGCAAGAAGGCGCAACCAAACTCTTTTGTTAACAAGTCCTTGGAGTTTCATTCAAGACTTCATAGCAGGGTGTTTTTTTTTTTTTTTTTTTTTTTTTTTTTGTGAATTTCATATTTGAAGATTTACTATAACGACAAGAATCAATTCAGAAAGATGTTAAATCTTTTTCTCTAGGTTCGTTGGCAGAAGGCATTTGCAGAGAGGTCCACTTTGAGTCAAATTATTTTCTTGGAAATGCTTTGTTTTCATTTCTGTTCTATGTAACATTCAATATTAAGGTGTTTTTTTCTGAAAGATTTATTTGTTCTATTTATTTCGGCATACTTGGCAACAGAACACTGCATCTGCCTTTCTCTCAGTTATAGCTACATATAAGTTACGTCCCTTGATTAGTAGAGCAATACTAATCCTTCACGCCTTCCACTTAACTTTAAGATAAATTACCCCATTACGTTCTCAATTTTGCGCACCAGTGTATTTTATACAACATATAAATCATCACTTTCATTATGATTCAACAAAAACAATAAAATTGATTTACATTTCAGGACAAAATTGTTACTGTAACTAAATATGTTTATATCCAAGATTTTATAGTAAATAAATTCTTTGATCAAATAATTTGAGACTCCAAATTATGTTTTTCCCAATATTTAAAATGTATCAGATAAAAATAAAATTATTGTCATTTCAAATTATTTCACACGTTGTTGTTTCTTTCAGTAGTTTACTTTCATTTCGAGAAAGAGTTCCAAATATAAATCGATTTTAACAATTAAATTTATAATTAAAGTTAATTTATAAGTAAGTTAAATTTATAAGTCCAAGGCGAATTGATCATTCTGCCGCTGGACGTCCTCTTTAGACAAAACAGATAAATTAGGATTTAAATTTTAACTTTGAGGTTTATTAAGGATTTCAAAAAAGTTTTATGTTTCATTCGACAAATAATTTGGAAGTCTCAAATTTCATTTTGATTATCCTTCTGAATAGAATACTTGCCATCCTTTAAACCCCTTGCCACTCCAACTTCAAGTGCTCCAATGCAAATTTAAAAAGATCCAAGTTGAAAAAAAGAGAAATTAGCTTTTTCTTTGCAATTTTCATATTGCATGCATGGGCAGAAACAGAAATTTTCAAAAACAATTTCTAAATCTTATTTAAAAAAATTTAAAAATTTGGCTTTTTTTTTTTCGTAAATTTGAATTTAAGACAAACTGCAAAATTGGTATCCCTCAATGTGACAAGAAATTCGTTGGTAAGGGGTTAAAAAACACATATATAAAATGTACAGTAGAATTTCATTAAGCATTGGAGCCCTTGAGGAACATAAAATTCATATAGAGGATTCATTTTCCTGTTTCCAAAGAAACACTTCACAAATTGTACTTTTGACCTTATATATTCCAGCGTAAACGCAATAAATATTTAAATAATTTCACAAAATATGAGTTCACAAACTTTAAACATTTAAAAGAAAATTTAATATGTTAAAATTAGTTTTAATCTCAAATCTATGAAATCATTCGTTCTAAAAATTCAAAATTCATTTTCATTATGATATTAGTTAGAAAATTTGAACCAGTTCAAAGAATTGCATAATCTAAATTGTAAAGAAAAATAATTTCCGTCAAAAATTCCTGCCATGGAAAGTAAATTTTAAATTTAGATTCGTTAAAATTTTAGAATTTTCAACTTTTATCTTCAATACCTCCTACTGTTCTGTTATGATTCTCAGATTCTAGTGACAGCCGCATAATGTATGCTTAAACACTAGGTTTAAATATTCACAAGAATTTTTTAAGTGTTAATTATGCTTATTCGAAAATTGACGAGTAAGAAATATTTCATTAACTTCAAAATACCTTCCTTAGAAATGTTCACATGCCTTTTAGAGATTTCATAAAATGAATATGAATGAAAACAATGCGATAGTATACACATCAGTAAACTTTTTAAAGATTATAAGTCATGTCTCTTTGAAGCAGTATATTCTGGGAATGATTTATTAATCACGAACAGATTAGAGGTGCTGCTTTTCTAATTAAATAATTTGAAACTTTCTTCTTATTCGAAGTAGTTAAGAATTTTAACAAACGAACAAGTAACCGCAGACGTAAGCTTTTAATTACATTTTTAATTAGAGACCCTTTATTAAACCTTTGAATTCAAAAGGATTTTTTTCTTAATAGAGATATAAATGACGAAGGTCACTATTTGCTGTATCTTGTGCACTTTCATGGACACATGCCTTACTGTTAAAAATTAAACTTGTTTAAGATTTTCCGAGTAATTTCTTTCATTATAATGATGAAATGAAATTAATGGTCAAATAAGCATTATTTTGCTTTGGGACATTGCATAGAATGTATTACCATGTGGAGTGAATCGGAGGAAATTTAATATGCCAATTAATGAATTTTAAGAAAAGTCCATATTCCTATTATATGTTGGGGGAAAAAAATCAAAATACAAGTGGGGGAAAATTGAATATGATATTCATTATATTTTAAATAGCAAAAACAGTAAGTTGTAATGTAATACTTTGAAATTGCCAACTTTTCATATGCCCTAATTTCTCTCAATTGCTCTTAAATTCTTCAAGAGTTTAGGAAAAATCAGTTGCAGATTTGACATTTTTTCGATAATTGCTTGTTTTACTTTTAATAAAAAATAAATAGCTAAATGTTTTGTCAACAGAAATACAGTATTTAAAAATTTTTCATTATTAATATCTTAATTTTGCGAATTAGAAAATATTGTATTAAAGGCTTCTAAACAAGTTGAATCAATAAATAGATTTTTTTGCAAAAGATTCTATATCAATAAACGAAAATAATGTATTCTATTTCTTTCTTTACTGAATGATTTGTAAGAATGGAAAGGTTCTTGTTTGATATCAAAATTACATAGAAACTTTCTAAAAAATTAATACTTTTAAGATGTTAAAGAAACCAGGAAATGATTTCATCACAATGTTAGCTGTTTGAGACAAGGGGATCGCTTTCAACTCTTTGCCTGGCTCCTTGACAAAAAGTGTCAATATATACTCTTCCTCTTGCAGAACATTTCCAACTAGAATCTTACAAAGCGTCTGAACTTGTAGATCACTCAATATCTTGCCGTTCAAGAGCATAACGGAGCAAAATCCAAGGAATTGTGTGCTTTTCTGAACCATCTTCAATTTATAACAAATCGAAAGTTGCTGCGATGGCTACATTGTAATCAGCATACACTCTTCTACTACGTTTACCATATGTGAAGAAGCAATTTTAGGGATCCATACATGTAAAACGAGCAATCTAATTGATATGGAGGAAATCGTTCATTTAAAAAAAAGTGAAGCATAAAATAACTTACCCCCGCCACCAGAGCCTTCTCCTATAGAAGAATAAAGGACAGTCTGATTCACAGAGTAATTTCCCTCCGCATAAACCACCCTACTCTGTGTCCCCCACCCAACACGCGCGCGAGAGCCCTCCGCTAGTCCTTCGAGACAGAATTAATAAAAATTTTGAACTAAGTTCCAATCAAATAATTTTGAAACAAAAAAAAAGCCGAATGAAAAGAATTTTGAACAAAAAAAAAAAAATAGCCAAATCAAGTTAAAATCAACAAAGATATTTAAAAAGATTTTTTGATAAAAAAAAGCCAAATTAAAAATATTCGAAAAAAAATGAAGCCGAATTAAAATTTTTGAGTTCAGAATGTGGAAAAAAAAAGTTGAATTTAAAATTAAAAGGACTAGTGCTCATTCCGGCTGCCAGAAATTGAACCTTTAACAACAAGTTAAAAAGTTCAACCCGTAAGATACTCGATGGCCAGGGATATGTCCCGGTCCATGATGGTCTTTCTGTTAGCAATGATTGCCACATCATGGGCCAAGGAATATCGCCTGAGCACGAGATCTTCTTCCGGGGAATCTGGTGCCGGAATTGCATCTATATTGATGCCGAGCTCGGCAGGGCTCTGATCCCCAACCAGTTCCTTTATTCGCCTATCGAATAGGGCCCTGGTCGCCCTCGCCGCTGGGCAGTAGTCGAAGATCGTCTCGTAGAGGGCGTTGAGACGATCCTTGGCGGCCAGCCGCCGTTGGCGCTCCTGGACCCTTGCGGCTCGCTCAGCAGCATTTCTGGGCTGAAAAACAAACGCATTTAGAATGCAATTGCAGAAAACACAAATTAAATCTAT
This sequence comes from Argiope bruennichi, assembly GCF_947563725.1. NCBI lineage: Eukaryota > Metazoa > Arthropoda > Arachnida > Araneae > Araneidae > Argiope > Argiope bruennichi. Next base: position 3,738,603 of record NC_079152.1, read on the forward strand.
TGCAGATAACGGAACGATGTAGATCTAGATTAGAAGTTTTTTTTTTCTTCTCATGTTTGGATTATGAAAATAAAATTTATATTTTCAAATATGCCTTTTATTTAAATATTTGCAATAAAAATTTTTAAATTCATGCTAAAAAAATTCAAAGAAAAAAATTTCAAATATTGGATGTCACTTTCGGAAATCATAAATTGATACTTGCAATAACATAATTGTGGTTACACAACTGCACATCTACTTCATGTAGTAAAAGATTTAATAAATCTAAATTTCTTCAGCGTATTTCCTCTTCGGAATATGAAATATGCGTGCTACGAGAGTTTTGTTTTCTTCACGAGAGCCCAGAAATTTACATTAATCAGTTTTTCATCGAGGAAACAATGACCTGAACGTCGTATTCAAGGGGATTTGCTTGCATTTACTTAAAAATATCGATATCATACAATGAGATAAATTACTCACTGAATATAACTAACAGGGATTTCAGTGTCTGCTGTGGCTTCCCGCTCACTGTAACAAATCAGTTTCAATATTTCTACTTTTAATGGATGTATTGTAAATTAAAAAAAAAAAAACTGTTCAAAAAGACGTCTGCATGTTTATATAAAAATACACCTTCTGTCAAATCTTTACTGAAATTTTGTATACGCGTTTTTTACAATGAAAAAGTGTATTTTTGAAATGCATTCAGCTACAGATTAAGCAAGAATTTGGTGTTTTTCATCGATACTTTTCAAAAAAAAATTTTAAAAAAAATTTTCATTAATAAATGGTGATGAAATTTCTAATTCTAATTTAGCTGCAGTATAATTCCTCCCTAATTTTTAAAATTTTCAAATGAAATTTTTATGAAATGAATGACAAGTGAAAATCAGACTTGCATCATAGATTTAGAAGCGAATCCTATTCAATATTTTTCAATCGTTATATTATGTTACTAGGCATACTATTTTTAATGATATATTTGTGTTTTAATCTCATTTTTTTATTCTTTTTTTTGTCCCGTTTTCTAAAAACAGGTTAGAAAGTTTAATAAAGTAAACTCTAAATTCCCATTGAAGGAATTTTGTGCAATGAAATTATTTTACTTTTGTTGCGTAGCTATAAATTGATACTCATTGGAATGTAATAATGGATTAATTTTTTTCCTTTTGGTTGATGTCTACGGCACCAAAGTTTTCATCAAATGAATCTAAATATAATTACGTCATTCTAATTCTATTATGTGTTTCAGTGGTTTTGATTATCTATGGTCTATCTTCTAAAATCCCTTTTCTAACTCAAGAATCAAAGATATCATTAAGCACAGAATAACATTCATTGACGAACACGAAAACCAACACGAATACACAAAAAAAATTCACCATTATATTTCTAATTAGACATTACAAATCTAATAGCTGAAAATAAAAAACGCATCAAATTACCAGAAAGAACTGCGCATGCACCCGTTTCCACGATAAGCACTGCAGGAAAGGGATAGAGGCGTCTTTAAGACGAAACATATAATTCTCTTTGTAATTTTGCAGTTCGGTTTCTTTTACGCATTTTGATTACGAAATAAAAACGGTTAATTTTTTTCTTCACAATATTTATTTCGAAAAGTATCATCAACCTTTTAAATTTTTAAAAAATTTAAGCATTGGAACCATCTTTTATAGTTGTAAAAAATAAAAATGAATTTCCAGAGTGTATAAACACTTAACAAAAAGTTTCTTTTTGAATGCCAATGTTTATATTTTCATTTAGCTTTAATACAATGTGCGAAACGCCTTACATTATAATCCGATAATATTTTAAACGTATTGTTTCTCTGTTTGAAAAACTGTCAAATATTTGAAGTGACAACGTGCATTTATCTGCATTTTGCAGAATTTATTTTCCATCGAAAATATTTTGGAATAACAGCGTCAACTTTACCTAATTATGAAATAGAAAATTTTATATTTAGTGGAACAATTTCCAAATTCAGATACAATTAATCATCTTAAGCAGAAATATTTACGTTTAGCAAAAAAGGATCAAACTATTGATTTAAAGGAATTCCTTGCGTTCTTTTGATTATAAAGGTAGATGCCATATATGAGTTGAAATTTAATTTATGTTGCTAGAGTTTTTACTTTCCGATTCAATTGTAATTCATCATCGTTTAATGCAGATAGGATGAAAATAAACCAATTTAAAGTATTTATATTTCGCCATTTTGGTTTTTGCAGTCTTTTTACATTGAATAATCAGTCAGATTCTTTTTTTCCCGCGGCTAACTGAGTGAAAAAAAAACTTCAAAACATTTTACTTACGGGTGCCGGATATGATGCTGCGGGGACCAGGGGGGGTGGCCTCCGACGTCGTCGGGCAGGGGCGCGCCGCCGGGGCGGGGGGGAGACCGGGGGAGGTGGTGGTGGTGGTGAGTCCGGTGGAGGCGGCAGTGGTGGCGAGTCCGGTGGAGGCGGCAGTGGTGGCGAGTCCGGTGGAGGCGGCAGTGGTGGCGAGTCCGGTGGAGGCGGCGGTGGTGGCGAGTCCGGTGGAGGCGGTGGTGGTGGCGAGTCCGGTGGAGGTGGTGGTGGTGGGCTGTCGGCGACTGGCGACGGCGGAGGGCTCCCCGCGGGTGGCGGCGGCGGTGCCCTCTCCGCGGGTGGAGGAGGAGGAGGGGTGTCTGGCTGGTTGGGAATGAAAACATCATCTTCCTAGAAATAAAGAAATCACAAAATTAGAAGTTGCATAAATAAGGGAAAATTCGAGTGTATCAAAGTTTGGTATTATATGCCACTACAAAATAGGTGCAGTTAAATTGTCCTACTAAATTTAAGATGGAAAATAGTATAGTTACTTGAGATATAAATGACTATGAAAAATTGGAAACCGAGAAAAAGTGGAAAATGTTACATCACACTTCTATATTGGAATCGTACAGTTCGGCAAATATCAATTGCTTTCAACTGTTATTTTTATAATTTCTGCCAGTTCATAAACAGCATTTTCTTAATCGTTCATTTTTTAACTGTAATAAAATTTGGTTCAAAACCATTGCATATTCCTCAAAAGATAACAGTAATATGTGAATTTGATTCCAATTCGCAATTTGTATTTCTTAATCGCTATCATAATTTTGACACAACTTGTCGATAAATTTTGCAAAAGGTGGTTTAATATGCTAAGAATTCTATTCTTTATTTTCTTGTTTACAGAGACGTTCTGAAAAGCCAAGCTCCAAATATTAATGAGGATGGTATTCATAAATGGTAAATATTAAGGAAAATCGCCCAGTGGGTATGAAGTCCAAACCCTGGCAAATGGAAAACGGTTTACTCAAAGAATATTTAAAAAAAACTTGCACAGAAAACAAATTCACACCCAAGGTATTTACAACGATAATCATTTGTGCAGACTTTCAACACAGTAAACCGCTAATTAGAAAACAGAATTAGTCCTCAGGATGTTCGTTTCGTTAACTACAGATAACGAATGAAAAAACAGTTTCTTCATCCTTTGGAATTTTTGTAAATATTTCGATAGAGCTTGGCATCATGAGAAACCTCCAGAAGAATCTCAATTTCAACTGGAAACCGAAACAGGTGAAAAGCATAAATAGAGGCTAAGACGCCAAATAATCATCATGTTTCTTGATAAGTATACGAATTAAGTTTTGCAGAATCGCATTAACATTTGCATGAAAAACTGGAGCACTCTATGTAAATAACTGTCTGTATTAGGATGAAAATTGTACTAAATGTTTTAAAAGATGGACCATCACATGCGATATCTTTCTCATACAAAACTTTTTAAAACTTAATTAAAAATTATCGAAATAAAACTAACATTTAGACTATCCTCGGAGAATGTTAAAACAAAACTCTTTTTGTAATATTTAAACTATTCCATTCCAGAATACATAAAATAAAATTCAATACAATTTGAAAAAACACTTAACAACTAAATCTATTGTTTTTCTATTTCTTACATTCCATTTTTCTCTAACTTGTCACAGGATGCTATCTTGAAGATGATTTTTGGCAAAACGTGACCATTATAGACAATAACGTCATAATGGACAATATCCAATACATTATGGACAATAACGTCTTTTCTGAACTCGTTTCCCAAAATGTTCCTATGTTTCCGATCAACCATATCTTTTGGACTCTGAAACCCGTGTACTGAGTGGAGCCTCCAGCATATAAAAATTTAGTTGATTGGATGTGCGTGATTACTTAAAGAAAATTAAGAATACTCAGGTTATGAACCAATTGCCATCCATTGAAAATAATTTATTAAATATTTTTAAGCAAATAAAAGCACTAGATAAAAGATAAAAATGAATGGAATTAATATTTTTCCCACTCGGAATATTCCAAACATTTTTTTCGGCATCAAGAATTCAAAATCGCGTTTGTATTATCAAGAAATTCAATCTTAACAAAAAGGATGAAACATCCGGTAAAAAGGACCAAAAAGGTATTGATTAAAAAAAAATGTGATAAACCTGAACAACTTGTACAGAATGGTAGTATCCAATATATTGGTGCCAAATGAGAATAACTGACGCTTATCAGTTCCAAAAACATATGGTGACTATCCAAATTTAAAAGAAAAGCAGAGCTCCCTGTATGAAGTAGCGGCAGAAAAAAAAAGAACATACCATTAAAATTGATAAATGGTTGATAAAAACAATGGATCACCGAATCTAAAGTATTAATATTTCACTTTTCGTCGACAAAGAACCGCAGGAACCTTAAAACACCAACATAGAATCCTAAATCTCCTGCAACAAGGGCATTTCTGCATATGAGTACAGTAAACCGCATTCTAAACAAGAAAAAATCAACGACAGTATCTAAATACAAAAAGTTTATTTTCCCACTAGAGATTTATCAACAGTTAAGGCGCCATTTATGTAGCAACAAAATTCAGATTTTGTACATTTCAATTCCGAAAATGATTGTAAATGCCAAGACAACTAGAAAGAAGGCCTCGACAAGAAACCCATTACACATTTGTCTTATTATTTGAGGAAACTTCTTGGAATGAGGCATCAATTGAATAAAATAATTAAAACTACAAATGCCCCATGCTTCACTCGATAAAGAAAAGAAATATGTCTACAAGTACGGTAAAATCAATAAAAGGGCGCTGCATTTCTAAGTTTAAAAATCATATCTACACACACCAAAACCAAAAGGACATTGCAGTGTTGGAATTTTTCTCCCTTTCAATTTGCTTTTTAATGCAAATATTTCATTTGTGTTTTGAGGGTTTAATTCGATATGAAATTTCTTTTTAACCCATATTTCAAATGAAATGAAGCATTATTATAAACAATGAAAATTGGAAAAAAAATCAAATATCAAAAAAGTCAATATTTATCCTCCAATGTAAATTTGCTTTATGAAGTGAAATATTTCTAAAAAATCTTAATTCATTGTTTTCGCTTTTCAATCTATTCAGAATTAAGCAACAAATACTGTAGAGCTTAAGAGCTTAGGTTTCCAATGGGTGCAATAAATAAAACAGATTAAGAATTGATATATTTTAGACACATGATTTTTTTTCTTATTCGTATGCAAATACCTAATGCAGTTTATCATCAAGATGTGCGATGAAAATAGCCATGAGTAACAACTAAAAATTACATGTTTCCGTAATTTCACATATTTTTATCAATTTCGGCAGAAATTGAGATTTATCCATATATTTGAATTTTAGAATCTAAATGCAATACAATACACACGCACACATATTATTTCATACGTGTTTTTCACCCTGAAATTATACATAACGGTGCTTTGTTGCTGGATGGTCTATACGATTTAGTTTTTTTATTACATATACGGTGGTTTTGTTTGAACATAAAAAGCTGTCCAAAATAGCACGAGCGCATTTTTAAGCATTATACTCTTTATAATGTAAGAATTATGACCGATATATATTTTTCTTGGATAATTTCGATGCCATTAATCCAAGAGATTGATGATAAAATATTCAGCGTATAAATAAATATGGATTTGTTGAGGAATCTGCATTCATAAGGAATCAAGGCTCTAATCTTAGAACTAAAATTTTTGAGAACTGATTAGTGGCTTAATGTGTGCAAAGACTGCGGTGCTTATTTTAGTACATTTTTTAAAAAGTTGCTTCTAGAAATATTTTAAGCAATTGTAAAATCTATCAAATTTCCATTCCTATAGGGCAGAAGAATCTAACAAAAGAATGTTACCTGTTTTTTTTTATCCCCACCCCTTTTTTGAACCGGATGCAAAGAATGAAAAGCTGGTCACTCAGCATGCGACTTCTAGCAAAGGTTACAGAAGTGGCGAGATTAGCAAATGTTGCCATCACCAAAGATGCGAGATACCTCTCCTGCAAATTGATCTGTGCATGGGCCTTTAATATTTCGCTATTTGGATTCAATTAGAGTATTCGTAATTTTTTTTCTCTATTGCTATCCCATCATTCAAATACATTAAACGGCTTAATATGAATTTTCCGTCCTAAACCAATGCGGAATCCATAGTTTGTTCTTCGCGGTAATGTGAGCATTTTACACCGTGCATTGTGTTTTTGAAGCACATATCCCACTTCATGAAGTTAAAAAGTAATTTCTTATTCAATTGCATACATCATTGACGGAAATAGCATCCATACTTGTTAGGAGAAAATTCTCTTATGAACACATTGAGAAAAATATGTTGCTCGCAAAAGTATTTACAAACTGCATCGCTCCGCTTACACCGATTGTTTACTTGGAAGTATTACTGGAATGGTCGCAAGAAAATTGACATGTTTCTTAAATTATTGAGAGCAGGAATGAATGCTTACCAATTCCACAACCATGCCAGCTGCCGCGTATTGCCTCTGCTCTGCAGCTTGCTCAGCCAAGAACTCCTGCAATATAAAAGAAAATTTAAAAGCTCGCAAAAATTATTGCACTTGCATAAATGTTTGCTGAGAAAAACCAAAAAGAAAAAGCGTAAAAAAAACTTTTTGAAAATATATATTATATGCATGTGTAAACATTTGCAACCAACACGAGTTTCGAGAATTCATGCAAAGAAATGAAAGTGGATAAATATTCGTTTTCATTTCTACTAGTAATTAATTAGTAATCGTCTGAATTAGTAATCTAATTCTAACGATAATTATTTCAATTTTTTTAAACAATTAATAGATATTAAGACTATTGCATTTTCATTAAACATAAATGGCAAAATGAAACCATAAAAATCTACATTTTTTGATAGAAACGAGGCAAGAGTATTTCAATTTCAATCACATTTATTACATATCTCAACATCTCAAACAGACTTAGATAACCATCTGGTGGTCCACCTCTGTATATTTAGGATTATTGGCAAAAACAAAAAACATTCCTCCAACCCCAATCAATGTACAAATTTTTATTTCACATCAACGTAATGACATTTAGACGCAGATTTCTCTGCTCTCGCCACCACCAGTTAAATGAGAAAAACGAATTTCTAGATATACAGGAAACCTACTTCCCAACACATCTTCTGTGGAGAAAAACTGACAGAATTCTCATCGTCAAATCGTATGAATTTCAGAAGGTTTTATTTCATATGAGAGCCAAGAACGCCTAGATATATATACTGTCACTAGAAAAGAATAATTTAAAAGAATATATTCTTTGTTTATGATAAGATGTGACTCGTCCAAGTTGGTTGACATGACTCAATTAATCAAACTATGATACTGACCATCTGTGTTACGGTATTATTACCAACAATTTTTGATGAACTACATTTTATCGCAACAAAATAAATTATTATATTTATACTTGCACAGTAATGATAGGGTATTGCAAATATTTAAATAATCTTGAAACTGGCGAAATGTGTATGCGACAATTTGAAGTCATTAATCAGTGGCGAAATCTGCGCCATTAATAAATTTTGGGCGTTGATAAATATTATACCACTCTGGCAAGCGAAAAGCCGAGTATGTAGTAAACACTAACACATGAATAATCTGGAGTGCTTTCAGCTTGTGAAACAGGAGCAGACAAAATTTGACCATTGGTGGGGATGAATAAACACTTGTGCTTACTTGTTAAACACATAGTACTTGTGCTTAATATATAGTACTTGTGTTTGCGGAAAACGCTCACTTCAAAGCAATTTCTTTCTATATTTTAATTAATAATCAAACGGTATGGTATGGTATTGTGAGATTTAATGGCGCAAGAGCCAAATTTGGCCATACTGCGCCAAACAAATGGTATTAATAAATGCCAAGTACAATTCAGTCATACAATTTAAAATTAAATTCCCGTGATAAAATGAAAGACATCTAGTAATGATTATTAGTAGTGGTTTTAAAATTGCAACTCACATCCCAGAAAGTAAATTTTTCCAAAAATGTTAAAAGATTAAAATACCAATTAAATTCAAAAGGTGCAACACTCCTAATATTAAAACAAGTACAATAAATTATAAAACCAAGTGAAAAGAAAAAAAAATCATTGTAATCTTTTGATTCGATGTTTCTTCAAGTATCTGTTATGACTGAGGATACTTAAAGATTCACGGTGAAAATCATTAAGATCAACCCATTGAACTTGACAATCTTGGGGACTTTGTTTAAAAACAGTTTTATCAACTATAGTGGAAACGATAGATTCTGGAGCAGGTGGAGTTTCATCAATTGTTTCATGATGGTTATATTCTATTACATTATCTGATTCTATATCACTGTGGGTGTTACGATTGGACATATTTGTGGTCATGGTTTTATTATCTTTAGGCTTGGAGTTTTTCTTAAATTTTTTCCTGTTAATAACGGCTTTGAATGCTAAGTTTTGTGAAGTGGCAGCAACTTTACACTGTGGGATATCTTGAGAAGTGTCTTCCATGGGAATACAGGGTGAAAAGTCTTATAAATGATTCAGATTTGGGACAAATTTCAGAGGGTGCATAAGATGGTTCAAATTCATTATTATCAACATGCATGATTATAGGCATTATCTGAGTGCCTCTTGTTTCCAGCGTTTTCCTGGCAGCATTAGAATAGCTGGGTCCATCAACAGGTCTACGAGCTTTCACCATTCGCTTTGCTTCTGGATATGAAATGCCTTTCTTCACCTTTTCAGCAATCACTTCCTATTCCAATATCCACGATGGACAGGACCGAGAAAAGGACATGTGCGAACCTTTGCAATTGAAGCATTTTTCCGATGCGGTACAGTCAGAGTTTTCATGACCTATTTCTGCACAGCTGGCGCAAGTTAGAGATCCGCGGCAAGAAGCTTTGGAGTGACCAAAACGCTGGCACTTGAAACATCGTAAGGGATTGGGGATATAAGGCCGGACTGCCAATTTCATGTAACCAGCTTTAATGTATTCAGGTATTTTAGACGAATGAAATGTTAGTATCAAATGCTTGGTTTCAAGGCGTCCATCTTTTCGTATTGTTATACGACGGACATAAGTAACCCCTTGACTTCCCAAATCCTTAGTTATTTCAGCAACTGGAGTATGAAAAAGTTCTCCGCAAGATATTACTCCTTTGGAAAAGTTTAAAGTCGAATGTGCACTGACGGTCACTGGAAAGGATGCAATGTTTGTCATTTTCATAATCTGGTGAGCTTGTTTTTGAGAGAGAACCTCAATGAGCAAATCCCCCGAACGTAATTTCCGAACAGTTGATACTGTTCCAAGATGTGCAGATATACTTTTTTCAACTAAAAAAGGTGAAACGGAATGAAGCGTATCGTTGGTAGAAGATACTCTTTTCAAAATAAAAAAAACTTATCGAAATGTTTTGAACATGATAAATCGTTTTTCATGCTAGTCAAGACCTATACGCTCAGAGCCACCTCCAGGAGCGTTGACCACGCTTAACGCCAAGCCCCAGAGAATGGCCCTTTCGCTTGATTCCTAGCAAATTAACCAAATTGTTAGGTTACCAGCCGAATTGATGCACTGTGGTAACCAGTGCATCACCCGTCTAATGGGTTGCCAAGCACGGCCAACACATGGGGTTTTTGGCTGTCCACGAGAATCAAGAAGCAAACAGAGCGGCGACAGCCTCTCATAGAGAGCTCCCTCGCTTGCCGTCGAGGGATGGAAGGACCAAGCAAAAAGCAGAAGGCGTAGAGGAGAGTAAGCATGAAGGGAGTATAGATCCCTGGGTACCTCGGGCTTGGGACACCCGTACTCACCTAAAGAAGGTGAGCCCCTGAGGGGAATAATCAAACGTCCCACCGTAATTTAATCTTAATATCAAAAATATATAATTTAAATGCTTCCAATTTCTTTCCGTAACTTTTTTTCTATTTTAAATTAATGTCTTTTGCATTTCAAATGAAGCTCAGATCGTTTTCACTGTTACTACTATTTCATATTTTCGTTTTCTTTTTCATTATTAATAATAAAAGTAGGAAATGAGAGCATGTTTTTTTAAATTTAATTTATGCTTTTAATACCCTTTTTGAAATTCAATTTTTAACAAAGGCTTAGCTTTTGAATCAAGCAACGGGAGAAAAAAATAAAGAAAATCCGTGTTTAAATACTGCTACTCTTTTATATAGTATAATTGAATATATAAGACTATAATATCCTTCTTATGTCTTGAAAATTCGTTTCTTTCCTGCAGTACTGATTTTTTTTCCGTGTTTGCTGATTCAGAAATCCTCATTGACAAGCCTTGAGATTAATAAGCAAATATGAAAAAAAATTCTGTAATATACAAAAAAAGCTTCAACGTTGAATGACTTTATTTTCCGTTTCTTAATGAAGTTTCTAATGTTCAAATGAAGTTTAAATGAAGTTCGTCTTTCAGATACAAGTTCATTTTAGGTGAGACTGAAAATTAGGGAGATGCACCGCACAGTGAAGGAAATGGTTCAAGGCATTTAGTAAGGCAGGAGTTGCATGCCTACCGAACTTTAAACTTAAAAATACTTTCTTGAAGAAACATTAAGGAGCAAGCAGAATAAAATGCTCAACTTAAAACTTTAGCAATCAAATTCCGGTGAATCAATTTGACTTCGAAGGCGGTTTTACAATATATTACTTTGTTGAACTCAAATTTTACATTACTAATAACATTTACAATTGTCTTTTTTTTCCCCCATCCTTTATGATCAAGATTCCCTATTAGGGTTATTCAACTATTGTTAGTATGTTTCAGTATAAGATACACTTTTAATATTTCAAAATTTGTTTTCATATAATTCAGATTTAATTTCAAAGCAAGACAACTGTGACAATTTTCAAATGCAGTCATTTTTAAACGATAATGGCATTTTTGGCGACATCATTGGGTGAATAGAAATATGAGCAGGAAATTAACAAATGCATAGCGAAATCAACAGAATAATGAATACTTCAAAAATATGAATAAATTTCTATTAAGATTTAAAATTAAAAATATTTTGTAAGTAAGCCATGAATATTAAGATAGACAAAGTATGTATTTGAGATTTTAAGCAACCATTAATTTACATCGAATCATTTTTGTGTGTGTATAATATATATATATAAATGAATATAAAAGAAAATGAGTTCCTGAAAAAGTAAATATGGTAGAGTATGTAATATTCTAAAAGATGAAACCTACTTGGACCTGCTGCAGAGCATTGAGGTACACCCTCCTCTCGTCCAGGCTCCTACGGCGCTGTGACGGGCGCTCTGTAAGATAAAAATAAAATTGAGTGCGGCGCAGAAAACGCTACAGAAAAGAGATCACTTGTAAAATGCTAGCATGTTTCTAAATAAGATTATCTCTAAAGAAGATTGGAAGAAATGATGTAAAAATATGTTTAATATTTAACCGCCGAACCTGAACACAATTGCATTATATAATTTTCAAATTAATAAAAATAAACCATTTTATCTAAACAGGGTGATTGGTAAAATCTTTTTAAGACAAATTCAAAACGGCGTCTCGTATAACTAGCGAAATAACGTTTACCTATAGTGCAGTGACTATTGGAACACGACTATATAATGAATTTTTCTACACAGGTTACAGTATCTCTAGTGACAAAAAAAGTTACTAAAAGTGAATAAATTAAAGAATAGCTACCAAATATTCCATTTAAAAAAATGCACACTTTATCATAAAAAAAAGTTGTTTGTTAGAGTGATGTGTAAAATTGTCCAGGATATCTTCAAATGAAATTATGGACATCCTAAAATTAAAAAAAAAACATTCCCTAGTATTAACACTAAACTCTTATAAGCCAATTCAAGAGAATATTTTTTTTAAGAATGAGAATACATTTCTCAATTTTAAAAAGTCCCGGTTTAGAAGTCACAAAATTTTTTTTTATTTAATCCCAAATATCAAATAATTTGATGAAACTTTTTTTTATCATGGCGTAGCTGATTTCTTGAAACTAGATACAATATTCTTCGAAATTTTAATTATTCGGTTAATTATAATGTTTTTATTATAACTAAATATTATTTTCATTAATATTGTAAAAATCGAAAAGTGGACCTAATTGGATTGACTTCAGAATGACTCAATTCAAGAAAGTTTCCAAGGTAAAAAAAATGTTGTTTAAAGTTGTATTTTAAAATTGTTAATCTCAATGTTTAATTTTAACTCAAAGTTGACAGCATAAATCCAGAACCTTCTCCTACGGCCAAATATATGCCACTTTGTAAAGCTACAATTCCAAACAAGCTTTACTTGTAACGGGGAAACGAGAACGGAGTAACGAGAAACGAAAAAAAAAGTTTATTCCAAATGTTAATTTAGGCGTAAATTAGTATTTAATTAGAGTTAACTTTCTCAAATACGCCACAATGTAAAATTATATTTTTCCTTACTTGGATACGTACAGATTAAACGGTGGTACAATCCGGAATACAAAGGCAAATGTAAATTATAATTAGATATAAAATTCAAATGGAAAGCATAAGTAAACAGAGGCCCTAATTCAGATAAATTCGACAATAATTATCCGAAATATGTATCATCGTAATCTTGTAAAACTTCAAAACAGCTAAAACATCTCAGGCTTCAACAGCACATTAAAATACTGTTCAATGTTAAAATTAAAGGGCTTTTTTATTCATTCTCTACCAAAGGTTTAAAATATTAACAAGCCCGAAGCATTGGGAAATGCAACTAATATTGGAAATAGTGGAAAAGTATACGTCGGCCACCAGAATACAAAACTATCACGCCTGCTGCCAGATCTGCAGATAAGGAATTTTCACTCTAAAAGGCGGAATTCAGAAAGATTGCCCACATTCACAACTACGTAGTAATTGCAGTGTGACAAAAGTCATGGGTTGGCAGTATGTAACTATAAAGATAGCAGTAGTATTGCGCACAAAATGTATAAATGGGCAGTGTTTTCGTTTGTAATCAAATAATGTGAAATAATTTTTGACGTTATTATGGCCGTATGACAGGAAATAACAGATTTTGAACGCGAAACGGAATTTGGAGCTAGAAACATGGGACGTTCAATTTCATAAATCATTAAGAATTTAGATATTTCGAGATCTACAGTAGTATGCCGAGGATACCTAAACTCAGGCCTAATTTCTCATCAAGAACAAGACAATGATAAACTGTTCGCACTTAATGCCCGATATCAGTGACGTGTGCGTAGAACTATGTTAACATACAAAAATCACTGAGTGAAATAAACGCAGGTATCAATTTGTGGCGTTTGATGGACTTGTGAGTTAAGACAATTCTGCAAAATTTGACTAATTGACATTGGTAGCAGAAGACGTATTCAAGTTTTTTTTTTTTTTTTTTTACCTCGTGATCAGATCAGTTGAACATTAGATGATTCGGAAGCCGTTGCTTGATAAGAGTCACGATTTCAGTTGGTAAGAATTTTTGGCAGGCCTCGAGTGTGGCACGGACCTTGCGAATTGATGGACTCAAATTTGCATCAAAGAACTCCGCAAGCTGGTGGAGGTTCCTTAATGGTGGGCTATTTTTACAGGGAATGGAATGGGTTCTCTCTCCAACTGAACCGATCATTGATTGGATATTATTATGTTCAGCTATTTGGAAACTACTAGCAACCATTCATTGACTTAATGATCCGACACAATAGAATTATTATGGATAATAATGCGTCATGTCGCTGGACCATAAACGTTCGCGATCCTTTTGAGAAACATTCTGGATTATTCCAGCATTGATTTGGGCCCCTGAATTGTTCGTTCACTGTGAATACCAATGAACATTTATGAGACATAATCGAGAAATCAATTTGGGCACAATATCCTACACAACACCTTTGCAATTATGAATGTCTATAAAAATAGCATTAGCTCAATATATCTAAGGAGGACTTCCAAGGATTTGCTGAGGTCATGTATTTTTGAGTTCTTACATTTTGCAGAACAAAAAGATGTCCAACACACTCATAGGAGGTATCCCATTACTTTTGTCAAATCAGTGTATAATGAAAACGGAAAGGTTATTTCCGTGCAAAATCGCAGCAGAATCGCGATGCAAAAATTCACATTGAATAATGTCTCAATAATCTGAGTGAAATGGCCATCTAATCTGGTCAAATCCCTATGTTTGAGAACTATGATTTACATTTTCATGCATCAAGGCTTTCAATCTGTTTTCAAAAGTTCTCTTCTACTCAAGGAGATTTCGTTTTAGAAATCAACCACCAACCATCATTAAAACTTTTTTGTATCGCGCTATTTCGAATCCCCGGTAGTGAAACATCACGGAATAAAACAATTTCAGTTTGAATAAGTCAAAGATGCGATTCATTCCGCCATTTGAATCTCACGATGAATTTCAATTGCTTTATTAATCAGCTAAATTAAAATTGTCGGCAAGCTGGCAGAGACAAATATTCAGATTTTGAACAGTTGTCAATGAGTGATATTTTAAATAGCACGTTTAAATTCGGAACCCTATCATCGTAATTACTTTTTACTTTCAATGAACTTTTGCATCATTAGGATTTCTTATGCAGTTGATTTACGACTGCGGATTCGAATCACACTAAAAGATGCATAAAAACGGACACATCTTTAACATTCGTGACAGTCACCGTATATTCACAGAACTAATAACGTTAGAAAAAATTCTAGAAGTCGGTTCATTTAAACAATAATTATTTCTTTATTTAAAAGAACAAATTCATTAAAAATGTAATAATTATTCCTTCAAAATTATTCCGTTACGGTTACTTTTTATGCTTAAAACCTTAAAATACCAGACCATACATACGAGACCAAATTAGTAAACATAAGAACCTGAAATATTTTTAATCATTTATCTTACTTCGGACAGACACGTGTCGAAAATTCCACTTAACAAATTTCAGCATGCTGCCAACTCGTTGATTAAATCTGAATTTTCAAATGCACGGCTAAATGCACACATGAAGGTCAAATTTTTGTTTTAAAGGTATAAATTACTGTAACATGGTTTAAGTATATTTTCAGTTAATTATTCGGGAAAACCTGCATTATTGGAAAGAAGTTTTTAACATGAGAAAACTATTTTTAAACTGCATTATTTTTGGCGATTGTCCCAGGAAGCAGCTCACTCCATTCCCCGAAAAAATTTCGTTTATTTTCTAAATTTTAATTAATATTTAAAAAAAACTCTCCGAGGTGCACATCTCTATCTTACAAAGCATATATTTGCCAAATTTACTATATCTTAATTAAACAGTCTAACCTGAAACACACATGCGCATTCATTTTCATTATAAGTAGTGATGTAATATTTTAACATCTGATAAAATTATTATGTATAGTTAATCATTAAATAATATTGCATGCAGTTTTTCTGTATAAATTTATATATATGGTGCAATACATTTTTCACTTGAATTCATTACTTTAAATGAACCTCTTTGATCCACATTTCTGAACCCTTAAATCCTCTCATCTGATGTATACCGGATTAGCAAAACTTTACTGTTTTAGCCTTTTTCACTCTGATGTCTCTTCGCTCGCAACAATCAAGATGATGCATTGCTGTGATGTTTTATTTTTTTTTTAATTTCGATTCTTAAAAATACCTAAAGAATTATAAGATGCAGATTCAATTTTCGGGAAAATTTAACAACAATTACGTATATTTTTCTTAGAAAAGAAAAAAAACTCAGGGTACCTCAGAACAGTGTTTTGCGCTTCATAGTATGATGAAAGAAGTGGAGTATGCATTTTGGAAGACATTTTTCTGGTCGATTAATAATTAACTTTGCTTTCATATCAATATGTCCTGCGAAATTTCATGCTACTCCTCACATTTTTGGAATTATCTTGTTTATATGCGGAAGAATGCACATGCCTACGCATGTTTAATCAGTTAATAGACGATTCAAATTTAATTTTTTACACACGTCCACAATTATGATAAATTTACACTGAATTTCGTATAATTAATTTTTTCCCCATTTCTGAATTAATTTTTTTAATTCCACATAAAGACATATTTCCGCCAGACTTAGAGAAATTAAAAACCACAAAACTAAATTTCATTTAATGTGAGTTATCGTGTTCACAACAGGCGCAATTGCAACACCGATATTTCTCATGCATGGAATGTATAGAACTTCACCAAAATCTCAAGGTATAATATTTCGCCGATTGCTATACTTTCTCTTTATATACTTTGTCTGAGAGAAAGCAACTGGTGGAAGTGCTCCTCTTTCCAAAACTCCTCCTCGCATTCTCGTCCCCCTCCCCACGTAAAAAGTTTGTAGATCTTAAGGCCTTCGACTTCTACGTTCAATTATTTCATTTCAAAATCTTGCACAAAAGCTTTCTGTATTAGGGCGTCCCAAAACTTCTTCTGATCGCGCTATGAATAGCCTTATCTGTCTCTGCCTGTGTAAATATGCAGGCTTATCTATTAGCCGTCTATGTCATCGGTGTAAGGGCAATAGGTCTTCAACTGTCGCAAAACTGGGACCACATACCAAAAATGTTGTTTTGTCCATTTGTTCGGATCGGAAAGGCGTGATTTTTTACGAGCTCCTTCCTCAAGGCGAAACAAATTCTACGAAATACTGTCACTAACTAGATCAATAGAAAGCTGCCATAGCAAAAACACCAGAATTCATGAACAAAAGAGGCTGTTTTTCATCATGACAACGCGAGATCACATATTGCATTGTAGCCGTAAAAGAGAAAATGACAGTTTGATTGGGATGTTTAATCGCATCCTGAAAACTCTCCAGATCTCGCTCCGTCTGATTAATACTTCTTCCTCTCCTTGAAATTCTATTCGCGATAAGCGCCTAAAATTCATCAGCGAAATGAAAGGGCACCTCGATGATAATTTCTTGTCCAAAACATCACAAGTTTGGAAAAAAGGCATAATGAGGCTTCCTGAGAGATGGAAGAAGGTAATAGAGCAAAAGGGTTCTTATATAACAAGATAAATAATGTCTTAAACAGTAAATATTGTGCATTCATTTCATATTTGAAATAGAAAATAAGCTTATGGGACACCCTAATACTTTACTGCAAAATGAATAAGCACATCTGTCTTGGACGTCCATTTGCTATCGATTAAAACATAAACCTCGAGCTGACTTTCAACTACTGTTACTATTTTAGAAGGAAGTTAACATGCTAAATTTCATTTGCTTAAATATTTACTTTTTTTTAATTAACGGGCTTTGAATCATGCAAAAGCTCAGATAAGTGACCAAAATGTCGACGGATTTAGTTGAAATTTCTTACTTATGCACATTTTAGCTGTAAAAAATGTACCAAATGTTATACCCGCCGAGTTTTAAAATCTTGTTCACCTGGTACAAAATTGACACATTCTTATTCACGTATTTAGTACACATTTTAACAGAAATTAATAAATTTTGAAAAAAGACCAAACTCGAAATTTTATTTGTCTAGATCAACGCATTTTTTAATTATGTCTGTCTGTGAGCACAATTCTGTAAATGTATTTTTCAGGCTCGAGAAAGTGGGAAAGGATTTCTTTAATATCTCGAGTTTCGTATTTGACGATTATAAATTACTTAGCACAATTTGTACAAGAGAAAACTAAAAAGGCCACCCTTATACTCGTAACAGATTAATTGTTAAATAGCAGGTGTTTGCTTTTATTCAGATCAAAATTTATAATCCAAAACATTTAAATCTTAATCTAAACTTATAAAAGGAAATGTTTGCAAATGCGCTCAAGTGTCGAGGATGTTCAGATAAATCTATCTTAATTGCAGCGATGACATTTATCCCAGAGGCACTCATAATGGAGAATTAATACACTTCGATAGGAGACACAAAAAAAGTCCATATTATTATTTTATCTAATGTTTCGTGTTGTATTTGATCATTTTTCGCTCGCACTTGCTCAGAGAATAGTTTTTAATATTTCTAGGGGAAAAATTTGAGCCCGAAAAAAGAATCAATTGCCATTTCAAATAATTTTCTTTTATCTTTTGACAAAATTCTTAATTTTGAATGTTTTAAATAAATCAATTTTTCAAAAAAAAAAAATTAAATAAATTCATGTATTTGATATTCTAATTTTATTATCTTTTTAAAAAATTATTTGCGATTATTAATTGAATATTTCTTTCCAATTTAAAAGCAATGTTCAAATTGCTTTTATTAAACAATGTTTTTCTGATGGTTTCAGAGATTTTTTTTTTTTTTTTTTGCCGATCCACTTAATGAAGGAATGAAAATATTTTTCTGGAAAGACTCTTAATTGATCTAGCATGTGGACAAATTTGGGAAGAAAATGTAAATTCCCATATGAGTTTGTATGTGTGCTCAAAACTAGGCAGAATTTTTCGATCGACGATTAAAAATAGCTCTAAAATTTGAAATGCTTTTATTATTAAAAAGGCGTAAAATCTGAACAACGAAATTTTTAATGACAGCAAAATGGGTCAAGTAGCTTCAATTAAAAATTGAATTTGTTTTAAAATATTATTAAAACATTTATGCCCAGCAATAGGTTTATGCAAAGGAACACGCTTAATTGTAACCGATTTGTAACATAGCGTTATGAAGATAAAAATAATGGTTCAACAAACAACAAATTCTATTTTATATAAACAAGAATATCTCATTCCTTCTGACATTTCATATGCCATTCAAATTGAAGCGAAAGCGGTTATCAGTTCGTTTCGCTAATAAATATGGTAATAAAATATAATACAAAGGAAAAAACTTTGAAAATTATTGGCGCTAAATAATGCTTTTTTTTTTTTGTCATGGGAAGATGATACATGTAGTCTCGCCAATAAATTATTTTCACTCGGTGATTGCTGTCGTTCAAAGTAAGGAAATATTCATTTGCTACTGCCAACAAATTTTAAATGTTTGTGATGCAAATAATCGATTTTTAGGCATCTTAGAAATATATATATATATATATATATATATATATATATATATATATATATATATATATATATATATATATATATATATATATTAACATTCAAAATTTCTAACATTGACTTATTTTCTTGCTACTCGAAAATATTTATTTCAAAAACTGCTAATTTACTTTTCAGGAATTCATAAAAATTAATAAGAATTATTGCAATTTAAAATAAAATTTTCAGCAACTCGTGCATTTTATCTTTTTTTATTACTAGCAGAAACATCTTCATGGCGAAATAAGCTGGAATTACGTAGCGATCCCAAAGGATCCCAACATGATTCTTGGGGATTCGAAGCGAAGTGAGTAAGGCCATGTATGCTCTTCAATAGTTTTTTTTTATATAATTTAAAATCCAACTAGCCCCTCTTAAATAATCAGGTGTTTGTTCAACATTTGTACATTTAAAGCCAGTCGTCTTCTTTGACCAACTGATTTAACAAAGGTATTGTCTATTTTTTGTAAATCCTTTATGTAAAAATTAATGATCATTGTTAATTTCTTTTGCATATGATCCGTTTCTTGTGTAGGTTAATAATTCTAATGAAGTTCAGTCCTATGGCATCATGCCGCTTTTAAGCAACTGGGAGCTTTTGCACCTTCAAAAAGTCGATTTTTCAATTTTAGTCTAAGAAAGTAATGGACATTTCACGGATTAAAGAGAAGTATAATTTGTATAGGTATCCATAGTTATCCATATATTTTACAATGCTCCCACGAAAGAATTTTGCCTGTTCTACGTAACACTGTTTCTTTAAATATCGGTACGTATAAAATGCATTGAATACATTATAATGGTTAAAAATATCGTACAACGAGCTTTACGAATGCTATGCCTATATTAATCAGATTTCCATTTTTTTTTTCTTTGTAATAGTATAAATCTTTAGAAATTTATCATGCAAAATACATTTAGATTTTCAAGTTTATACGGCATTCATTATTCTTTTGAATTCTTTTATTATTGACTTATTTAAATAAAATTAATTTCATGGAATTATTAAATTGATGTTTAAATGCTAATTTTGAAGTGATTTTATTTTATCTGAGCATACCGATTTGTATTTGTAGAGTTGTCATTTGATTTGACATTCGAAATAAAAATTTTAAGAAAAGAATCAGCATTTTTCAACTATTTAATTAAAATAAATCAATATTTCCATGTGTCCTGGATTTTCAATGGGATATCAATATTCTCTGAAAAAAAACTCCCCATTATTTACAACGGATATTCCGTCACATTTCATCTCTGAGAACATCCCATTTTAATGAAATATGTAAATGCACAATTCATCTATCGTAAATTTCACGGCATGGTAAACTGATATTAAGAGGAATTCTTTTTCCTTTACTTCAAATAACAGAAGAAAATCGCACATTTATATATTTATTAACACAATGAAACTGATTTGAATTTCTGGGAAACTATGTATTCTATTGTTGGAAATTAGACAAGGAATTTTTTTACAACATTGTCAAAATTGAAAGAGCAGATATTAAATAATTAAAAGATTAATTTTTGAAACAGTATAATAATTTGTATGCCATAATATTTCTAGAAACTGTCGCTGGAAAACTCCAAAAATATTTTAATTTTAATTATATTTTAATCTGAATTTTTATACTGTCTCGGATGTTCATACTGAAAAACTTCCAAGATAATTAGGGATCAAATTCGGTAGCTTCAAGTCAAACTCTTCCGATTCGTACAGCGATAAGACACGCGCACATCCATCTTTATCATGAGTAGAGATAAACTGCATATCCATATATCAATTCCGCAGCCACATCTAATATTAGTTTCTCTCATTTCATATGAAAGTTCACCATCCCTAGATACGTTATCAAAGGTCCTCTGTCCATTTTTAGAGACAATGTAAAACAAAAGACCGAGCCTCCAACTCTACAACTAGGTTAATATCCAGTATTCATTTTGACGCATAACAAACCATAAACAACTCGGACAATTCTATCGTTATTACGCTTTCGCGACTTAATACTTTTGTTTTGATAAAATGTGTTTCATCTAAATGGGATGGCATAATGTTAATAAGCTGATAGGATAGCAAAGGCGGCGAATATTAATTTAGACACTTCAATCAACAGAGAAGAATCACAAAAAGGATGCCGTATATATTATATTACACCCGAGCAATAATCCATCTGATTGGTAACCGAAATTACATTGCGATGAAAATTGGCCAGACTGGTCCAATGACTGAAGTGAAGGGATCCGTTAATGTTTTACTTTGTAGTATTTCTTTAAATATTGGAAGAAAAATTATTCTTAGAACAATGTAAATTGAAACAATTTTTTAATTTCTGTCAAAGATGGTGGATCAGTGTACGGTTGACCATTGACAACATATATAAGGGTATATTTTGACATTACGACTCGTTTGACGTGAAAATTTACGAAGTATGTCTAATAGTTGGGGTTCAGATGATTGGTTTATATTAGGGATTGCAATACCGGGATACCGAATACCGGTATTTTGAGCTATTTGTACGATTTTGTAATACCGGTATTTACAAGTTTAAATACTGGTTTTTCGGTATTTACTAGAAATTTTTAAAATTGTCGAGACTAAATGTTCAGGAATCGCCAACATAGCAAAATAGTATAAGTTTTTGCTTTTATATCTTCCTAATGGACAAAATTAATGGCTTAATTGCTTAAATCTAAATTAGCGAAACATGGATTATCCCTGAAAGAAAATATTGTATCCATAACGACTGATGGAGCAACAGTTATGAACAAAGTTAAAAAGTTGATTGGTGCAAATCAGCAATTGTGTTATGCTGATGGAATTCAATTAGGAGTAATAGATATCAAAAAATAAAGAACAGAAGAATCCAAATACTGTGGATATAGAAACTTCGGATTCCAACTTTGAAGAGAGTAAGAGTGAGAGTGAGTGATATTGACAATGAAAATAATGACAATCTCATTGCTGAAGAAGATATTTCTAATGAGGATGAAATATTAACCAATCACGAATTGCTTCCTATAGTTTATAAAGTTCAAAAAATTGTTAAGATATTTAAACGTTCCCCTATAAAAAATGACATATTACTAAAATGTATACTAACTGAAAATAAAACAATATATGTTAATATTAGATTCTAAAACACGTTGAAACAGTTTACGTCTAATGATGGAACGATTTTTGAACTTGAAATCAAAAAGCAATAATCAACTTCAACTCGTAAATCAATTTTTCAGATAGTGAATTCGACTCAATATCCAGAACTGCATCAGTTCTACTTCCAATAAAACTGACTGTTGAGGCATTATGTCAGAGATTCTAATTTATTAACAGCTAATGCAACAATAAATTTCATGTTGCAGTCACTGAAAGAACAGCACACATCACTATCTGAAGAATTATATATTACATTGAAAAATCACACAGTTGAAAGGCATACCGAAATAGAAAATGTCTTATGGTATTTACTTAATTATAATGATTTTAAAAAGGAAAAAGAAGAAAAGAAAATAACCAATTCAAATCTGATTAAGTTTATAGTAAATTTTCTTAAAAGTTTTTACCCACAAACCTATACACATTCAGAAGAATACGGTTCATTTATCGAAGATTATGATGACATCAATGTCGATAGTGAAAATGAATTGTCTCTTGAACAAAAATTAGAATTAGCGATAGATAAAAAAAATTTCAAAGAACCAAACTACAATACAGAAATCAGCTATATCAAAAACCACCCGACGAGAAATAGATTTAGTTGAATATGAGGGATATATAGTTAAATACTTGGAAAATGTATATCGCTCATTCCTAACAGTACCACCAACTAGCGTAGATGCCGAAAGAGCGTTTTTGACTGCTGGTAATTTTTGCACAAAATTATTTTTCAGGCTTAATGATAGTACAATTGATGCATTATGTTTTTTATTATCAAATTTCAAAAACTTTAATAGTACCACAGGCTGAATAGTGATATTTACACTTTTTTTATGATTTAAATAAATAAGATGTTCCTTTACTTTTTTGCGACTCTTTATATACTGTTATATTTTATAAGTTACAAATTATTTTTTGTAACATTTACACTCTCTAATGAAACTGACAAATAAAACAAAGGAACACCTGTGTTTTCTTTATTTTTCTAAAATTTCTAATACCGGTATTAAAACCGGTTTCCCGGTATTAAGATCTGAAAAATACCGAATACCGGTATTGAAATTTTGGTCCGGCATTGCAATCCCTAGTTTATAGGTTTTACTTATTTTCAAATATATAACATCGTTTGGAACAAAATTTCTGTTTTAATTATATCGCATTTTTTAGAGCATCATTTTTTTTCTATTTTTATCGTCTATAAATCCTAAAATGACACAATGATCAGAAAAAAAGTATTGCAAAAACGTAATTATATCATGATTTTCTGGTTTCGAGTCTTGTGCCATTCACAACGTAACAGGCACGACCGTGAGAGTATTGCTAGTTCCAATATTAAGAGAAGCGTATGTTAATTTGTTTCTCATTATAAATGGAAAATCAAAGGAGGAATTCTCGAATTTTATTTCCAGCAGTTATATAAAATGAGATAAAACCTGTTTTTTTTAGATAGATAGAAACCACACACATAAAAGAAATCGAACAGAAAATAATTTCAAAACTTAATAGTTTTAACAAACAATTTTTTATACCATATTGAAGAAAAAAATTATGCGTTGAAAAGTGACCACATAACGCATAAAAAAGGAGGACCACACACCAAAAAGAGGTTTAAATATTTATCTAATCCTTAATTGCTATAATATTTTGGTATATAATTTCAAACGTTCGAAGAGTTTCAAATTTTTACATTCAATTAATAATTTCACAATATGCGTTTTTCCATGCGGCTTTACATAATGTTCAGATTCTATGCCAGTTTATAAATATTTTTGGTAAACATTCAAAAATATAATGCAATCCAACAATTTTCTGCCAGGTCAGTTCCGTTTCTTCACACTTTTCCCGTATATTTTCAAAACAAATCTCCGTTAAGATTTCCATTTAGCATAGAATATTATACTTTATTTTTTTAACAAAGTTCGTTTACGGAAGGACAGTTTTGATTGTTGTGACTGCACAGGTTGAATGCCACGCATCTACCTTCTGAGTTCCTGTGCAGTCGCGTTGAAATACCCAAATACAAACTACAGACGCTCACCTTCTGTTAGAGGCGAAATAAAATTAACACTTACAATTTTTTTTTAATCAAATTTATATCTGGATTTTATTTGTCATTTACTTTGATTTGGACGGATACACGAGCAACATTTACCAAGTTTCGATCATAATTCGATTCAGAAATTGTTTATCAAGACAATTAATTTCATCCCTTTGACATTTTTTTTTGTTTAGATCTCAAATCAACGGTTACTATTCAAAATGTTTTTTCAACCTCAGCAGATCTCCAAAGCATGAAGACTCTCTGAAATCTAGGTCAACTTATCTGAAGACAATATTGCTTTGCCTTCTATAATTCATATATAGAAACATATATTCCAAAAATAGTTTTTACTGCCATAAATACATCTTACGCAATTCTTTAACCATGCAATTTCAATTTCCTCTCCTTAATTTTTACTTAAGTATTATTAGTTTAACAAAATTCTTTAAATTTTTATTATTTATGGTCTGGAAATAACTTAAATATTGTCGAATTCTATTTAAAAATCAAATATATAATCTCCATTATAAAATACCCAATAAAGATTAATAACTTTCTTATCCGATTAAAAATCATTTTCCTCTAAAAATAAAAATACTTCTTAAGATCTGATAAATTTATTGACTTGATACGTCATTACGGTATATTCGATCCACCAATTAGTGATTCTTTTTAAAAAGGGATAAACAACCCATATTATTCCCATTAAAAACCGATTTTTAAG
This sequence comes from Argiope bruennichi, assembly GCF_947563725.1. Taxonomy (NCBI): domain Eukaryota; kingdom Metazoa; phylum Arthropoda; class Arachnida; order Araneae; family Araneidae; genus Argiope; species Argiope bruennichi. The sequence continues at coordinate 3,763,861 of NC_079152.1, forward strand.
GGCAAGACATTTTAAGAAAGCAGAGTTATAAGTTGATTTAATTATTTATGGAAATGCCTCATTTTTTAAAATAAAAATTTAGGATTCCAAAATCTTGTTAATATGAATACTAAATGTGACCTGGATTCATGTTTCAAAATTTCATTGAATCTAAACCTCTCGGGGGAAAACCTGTTTTTACTATTAACAAGCCGAGTTTTAATGTATGATCCCTAGAAGGTTGACTCTTTTCAGACGGAATTCTTAATAACCTCGTATCTTAAGAACTACTTAGAATTAGAGAACGTATATAAAATATAAAAAATAAATAAAAATAGAAATATTTTTATAATTTTGAATAGAAATATTTTGTTTTTATAATTTTGAATAGAAATATTTTTTTTTTATAATTTTGAATAGAAATATTTTTTTTTATAATTTTGAATAGAAATATTTTTTTATAATAAATTTGATACACATATATAAAAAGGCATGCTGGATTGAATTATTGAAAAATAGGTTAACATAATGAAAAAATTTCGGGAAAATAGTTCATTAAGTCAGTTCATTTGTTCATTAGTATAAATTAGGGCCCTCACTTCATTTTCATGGATGCCAGTTTTGTAAAGATAAGATATGAGTGGCAAAGTGGCAGAGATATCGCATTTTAAAAGTAGCACACTGCATTGCAATTCATGTAAAATTATATCTGATTCAATGAGCGATATCGATAAAATGGTGCAAATCACTGCAAAATATGTTAACTGCAATTTGCTATGGAAATTATTCTAATAAAAAGGTAACAGTACAAAAATGATAATTGAATTTAAAAATCGAAAAAGAAACTCACCGTAGTCACCGATGTCATCCAGTGATCTTGAGCGCTGAAAAAGAAAAGAATTCTTTAGCATGCTTCATTCTTTCAATATAAATAACAAAGGAAATGTTCCAAATTTAAATAAGATAAGAATAAATTTCAATAAATTTGAAGCGTTTAATAATGATATTTAGAAATATTTCTTTATAAAATGTTAACAGATGGCAAAACTCTCAATTCTGGATCAATAGAATATTTCTAAGACTGAAAAAGAAATGACAACAATAGAAATTTATTTATATAAAAATTAGAATATAAATTTTTTTCACAAATTAGCTAACATTTACACAAATAGCTAGTAAGCGTTAGAAAGAAACTATTACTCATTCAAAGAAATGTTCATTCCAACGATTTTGACGTTAGTTAATGATTGGAAAACTGGACACATTAAAGTCTCGCACGATAATAAAGGAATGAAGATCAAATAATAATCCCTAAATTTATCCCATTTTGAAAATGGAAATGATATATTGAGTGAAAACCTATTTTTAGCAGCAATGATTTCCAGGGGGGCTCAAAACTTTCTCTCCTGCTCTAAACAAATGCGTTATCCCCCACCCCACCCCACCCCTTCCTCCACATAAAATTGTCCACCCTGGGTATTAGCGGGAATGTTTCACAAGTTAGTAGTAAATAATAGTAATAAAAATACTGATCTTTAGCATATTTAACAGTTTTACTGACTCCATCGTGTCATTCTTCGAGATTTTCTTTGGTGTTTAAGACATAACATTTAGCACTAGGTACAAGAAAACTGAATTTGTGTTTCATGCTCGTTCCCAATCAATTAAAGCCAAAATCTTACACAACTGCTATTGTAAACACAAAATCACATTACATATAGTAACTCATTACATTTCAGTTATCGCGTTTTGCAAGCTTGAAAAAGCACAGATCGGCAGAAAATTCAATCCTTTGATGGATTTGGTTCCAAGTTTCATAGGTATCTATACTTTAAATATAGAATTTGCATCAAATGTTATTTATCTAGCTCTTTGTTTCCAAATTGAGTTCATTTAGATAGTCGGACAGACAGACTTCCTCCGAATGAATATTGCACAAAATGTGATGTAAATTTGGTCATAAGGCCATACACTGCATTTTATCCGCCCAGATGAAAACATTTTCGAATTATGTTTCCAGACAGGCATGAAGTCAAAAGTGTGTTTTTAAAACGCTAGGAAATCTAACGTAATGATTCGTTTCGTCAAAATCTCGAATTCAAATTTTAGAAAGATTACGATACTTCCTCTGTATTTCGCATCCGGAATAAAGATTTTAAACTTTTAAACGATGCATTTAGAAAGAAGCGGAACATGACGATTACAAAGCGAGACTCCTCGATTTTAATTTTCATCGCTATATGAAATTAAAACAGTTAAAATGAAGATGACGCTAATATTGATAGTAAAATATATTTCGGTATCTTTCGGATTCTGTTCCCCTTTATTTGTTAAAAAATTCGTAATGATTTTTTTTATATAATCATCCTATTATCAAAAATAATTATTGAAACTGCAAAATGTTAGAAATGTAAATGGAATATTCACTCAAAGCAAGCTTCTCTACTGGCAGAAATGAGAATACCGAAAACAACTGTGCGCTCATTCGTGTGGATTTCAGGACTTTTCTCAATTCAAAAGTAAAGAAATATGGATTAAAGAATTTTTGAAATTTCTACATTTACTCTAATTAAAAAAAGTGTTTTAGAAAGTTTTTTCTTTTTTTGGAAATGAAATTATTTCCTTTTTGATTGAATACATTTCATGAAAACAATCATAAATCACTATTTATGGATATCACATTGTTAAGAACTATACAATTAAAAATTCTAATTGTATAGTTCTTAACAACTTAACAGTATTAATTGGAATTCTAACACTTAACTAGTATTTAATAAAAACTATAATTGAATTACCTGTTATATAATTGTTATTTTCTATAATCTAAAAGAAATCTCGTTTAAACTTATTTATAAAATAATTAGTGTTTAATTATGTTTTAGAATCTTTATATATAATTTGCTGTTTCGAATACTTTTAGTAGCACCAAAGCAGCTTCGCATAATAAATTGCTCCATTTGCGATTTTGTTGGAATATAAAAAAAGCGATCAAATGAAATGACTCAGAACAATTCTTTCGCTTTTTCTGAAACGTACTCAAAAAGAGGGCGTTTTCGATTAGAAACATCACATGAAACACTGAAGGCATCGGAAATTTTAAAATACACTTTTTATCAAATGTATGCAACCTTCACAAACCCGTGCATATCCACTTCTAATTGTTAGGAAAAGATTCACGTAAGGAGTGAGTTAAGTGGAAACCTTCACATGAGCTTGAACAAATGCTGATTTTACTGACAAAACTGAATCGAATCGAATATCAATGAGAAGCTCATTTTCACATTACATATTTACATTGTAAATGTAAAAGGTTTCGAGAGAAATTATATTTTCATCAACGTATAATGCTGCGAGTCACAGAATTTAGTATCTGACCCAAATACAGCCTTCACATATTAACAATCTAAGATCCTTCAATTGCTGCCAGGGGATAAGAACCCATAGAGAAAACAAAGTATTCAGACTCTTGAATATCCAACTACTCTGATGACAGCACAGCTCAAACTGCTGTTCCAAACTAATTCGGTGTTTAAATCAGAGAATAATTTGAACAACGCTTCGACGAAATAAGATTTTACTATGATCTACATTTGTTAAGAGATGGATTAGGATATTTTAAATTTTTACACTTTCAAACAATATTAAATTTAATAGTTTTTTTCTTTGCTATTGCTTCAGAAAAAAAAACAATTGCATATCTTGTGAACTGACCCTTTATTATTTTAATCAGTATGCTATATAAATTAGGACGACGTTTTGCAATGAGAAATATCAATGAAAAAATAAAATCTTAATAATTGAGGATTTTTCCAAAAAAACTAACGAATCATTCTCCGATTTTAAAATAGCTAATTTTAGAAGCCAATGCAAGTAACTTCTTCATGCAGCTCAAAACCATCACATTAACGAATGTTAATAATACACAATTTGTAGAATTTCTCCCCTTCAAATTACCATTTTAGTATCCAACTTTAGAAACTACTTACAATAATTTCACATTTACAACTCAAGGAAATCGTTCATTTGCCTAGATAGAATGTTTCAGAGGCATTTTTTTAATTCTAATCTAAAACTAATATGGAAAGTTTAATAAGGAATATCAACCAAACAAAAAAAATGGAAACATAATTTGATTGTATTTTTTCTGCTTTAAGAAAAATTTCTAGCATTCGCTAAATGCTTATATATTTTTATTTCAAAGTGTCATCTACATCATTTCTATAGACAAAAGTCAAACAGATAATTTCCGTAAAATAAGTCGAAAACATTTCTCTTATGATATAAATAGACCTTTCAACTGATGTTGAAAAATTGCCTTTTTACCGAAAATCTCAAATAGACTAGAACTATTTGTCATCCGTTAATACAACATTATGAAGGAAAGGTTTAATCATTCATTTTTGTTAAATATACTATTTTCCAGTGATGCCATTTTTCAGGTTTCGAAACTTGCGAATTACAATCAGCAATGAAATACAGTTTATTAAAAATGAAATTGTTATTCTGCGATTTTCGCTGAACGGGAAATTGCGTACACAGCTAATTCAGCGTTTTGCTCCATTTTTTTAAAATTTATTTTCCGTCTGCTGCAATTAATTAGACGTTCTTTCGAATCCGCATATGGAAAGTTTTAAACAATCTCGTACTTTCTTTCGAATTCAGCACTGCAAACGTAATAAATATCCATTCGCGTCCATCACAAAATAAGCGAAACAAGATGGATTAAATAATTTTGCATTTTATTTTTTGTGAGTCTTATTTTCAACACAGAAATACGATCTTAATTTCTAATTTTATCTGTATTATCGTTTTGTCTTGTATCAAACATCATGGAAAATACTCAAGCAGATTTTTCTTTGTCTGCAGAAACTAATGTATGAAAAAAGATTCCAGATTCTTATTCCGTACAAATAATCATACTGTAAAACATATGCTGCTTATGACATAATGAAGAACTATTTTTCAAATGACGAATGGATAGCTACTCAATTCCATCTTTAAAAATTTTGGTAAAGAAAGAATTTTTTTAAAATAATCTATTTTTGAGATTATTATATGTTGAAACCATTAATCTATTAAAATTTTATAATTAACGAGGCAAATAAAAAGGAAAGTAACAAGTCCTTTTCTTTTAAAGAACACGCAAAATGACATAAATCCGATATGTGAAGAAGTTGGGGATTCAAATCGAGTGCAAATTGTTCAAATTGAGTCCAAAAATGTTTAATCAAGAGCATTCTGGTTGTTATTTACTAAATAGAAATTCTCTTGCAATTCTTTTATCTAATGATTCAAAGAAATTTCTCTTTTCATTAACAGTCCTAACAGAGTCAGATGGCAGACTGTCTGTTAGACAGGTTTTTAGAATCTTAATGAAAAGACCTTGTTTTAAATATTGTTGTCAAAATCACAGAAATAGATGCCCTAACATTCACTTTAAATACAAGAACTGATGACCAATACATCGTATGGTATGGCCTATTTTGGTTGCGTTTTGAAAAAGCAAAAACAAAAGTTCTATTTTGGATGCCAACATTTATTTATTAAAATAAGGACCTTTTAAAGATTAGAATCTTCCTATGCACGAGACTGAAAATTTAAATTAACCAAAGCTAGGGAAGATGACATGACTGAAGAACAATATTCAGAAAGATAAGAATAATTAAAAACAAGTGTATACGGTTATGATTATCCAAAATTCTTTCTATAGCACGATTCCTTTCACTTATTGCTTTAACGAAGTTATGTAAAATTTAATCTTACTCTAATTTAACAAAAATAATTTCCATTCTTCAATCGAAAATTTTAAAAAGGCAGGGATATCTCAGTCTTCAATCATCGGAAGAAAATGAAGACAAGACGAATGATGTTCAGAAGACTGATCCTTGATGTAAAACTAAAATTAACCTTTTGCATGTGGATGGGTTCTCTCGGACACCGTTCAAGACGATGCGTCATTTTGGCATTTTATTTACTAATATTTTAAAGTCGAATATTGAAAAAAAATATACACTGGAATGATGCAGATTAAATTTTTGGGAAATGCAACAAAAAAATTGAATACATTTTTTCCTGAAAAATATTTAACAATTTTTTAGATGAATAGGCATTATTCTTTAGATGCATCGAATTACATTTCTGATTGAAAAGAGTAAAAACTCAAAAATTAAGTCTCGAATCTGATTTTACAAGCGATTCAATTTTAACCACAACTTTAAAAGACATTTATCTCTAAATTTGGACTTTTTTTTAGTATTGTTTATCTTTCAGCTTCAATCTTTTTCATGTTTAAAAGCAGCTTTTTTTTCCTTCAAAAGAATGCAAGCTTCTCGTTTACTTCAAAAGAAAACTATTTTAGGGTTCCCACCAAAAATTGGCTTATTACAAGAACTTTAACGATTTCGACCATCCATGTAATAAAAGGAATTTTTGAAATCTTCCAATCCTTTCCATACGCAAAAAATGAAAGAATTAACAGGAAATATAGAATTGTGGATCCATTGAAAGGAGTTGTAGTCCCTCAAAATTTATATGTTGTAGACAAAGAAATTAAATAAGAAAGTGAAAAAAGGGCAAAATTTCGAACAAAAGCTTAACTATCATTCATTTGCATTCCTCAAAAGGAATTTTTGTGGAATCTTGGAATACCAAACAGATATTTTTAATTTCAGGAAATGTCACCTAACATCAAACAGCCCTTGGTTGGAATCACTGCGGGCCATCAGCAGATTCAAATTGGATGAGAATTATTTCAATTTAATCAATGCCAAACAGCCAACTCGCGTCCCATTCATCTCTTGCAGACTTCTAGCCGTTTCTTCTCCGGATTTTGTCCCCAGTGTTCATTTCAACTCACCCGAAATATTTCAATAGCGATCACCATCCGATACTATCCCATTCGAATCACACTTCCCGAAACTAAATTTTGCAAGATCATTCTTTGAAAAAGCAACTGCCGAAAACTGTCAGCTCTTTCGAGCAAGATTTTCTACCAAATTATGAATTGCTTTTTTAATTTTTTTATTTTAAGAACAAATTTTCAGCATATATACTAAAATCCTAAGCATCAGATATGATATCAAATCTTCATATTTGAATCTCAAACGATGCCCAGTTCTCCTCTTCCTTCTCACAGCAGCACAAGTATGCGAGAAACCTGTGGAGAAAATACCTCTCGGGTTTCTTCCATTAATGAAAGTGGCCGGGAACATAGACCAAATACGCTTATTTCTCAATTATGTCATCGGTTTAACTATCGCTACGGGGAAGGACGATCCATTTTCATCCATTATATACAAGTGAAAATATAATTCTACAGTATAAATTCTAAAAGTAATCGAAAAGAATTCACTTTTGAGATTTGACGAAAAAAGTCTTTACTGTGTAACCCATCCATTGCCGATTCAAATACTTCAATAGCATATACAACGCACATGGAGAAATGTTAGATTGGACAAGAAAATACAGTATTCCTAACATCGATTCTTTCATTATATTTGGAGATTTATTGAACATTATAACAATTGTTTTTAAAGATATCTTTTGATAGAATTCAATACTAATATCTTGAATATATAAATCAAATAATGACGATAGTTTATAACGATCATTGCATAATTTAAGAACTTGCATAAGGAAAACTCGTTTAGTATTCCAAAACCTTATTTGTATATTTTTTTAATTAGTTTGTTTTAGTCACTTAAAAGGGCTAAGAAAAGTCAGTAAGTATTTAGAGTTTTATTCAACCTTTATTCAGTTTTATATACACTATAGTCCTATGCACAAGGTTTTTGGGGAAATTTTAATAAATTAGATGCTTTTCCAATACGATATATTGTCAATCGGACAATTCGGAACAAGCTATCAGTCCACTAGTCAAATTAAATAGCATTCATTTAGGCATTTTCATGATAAAATTGACTAAATTTTTGTTAGAAAAAAAAATCAACTTCAGACTTTAGTTTTTATTATCCAAAATGAACTTTTCTTTGAGAACAATTTAAATAGGTTCCAAAATTATGTTTGAATTTCAAAATATTCATGTAAACTGTTAATACGTGATTTTGAAATTTACAATTCATCTTCATTTTCTCACATTCTCTTTAAATTTTATAAATTTTAGATATAAAACCTACATATCATGAATCCAGTTTAGATTTTCGTCAACATATGGATAACGCTAAAGCTACAAACCAAAAACCTATGTAATTTTTAAGTCAATTTACAAGTTTCATCAATGAACAGTCGTTCAATAATCTGAAAATAGTCCTAACATACTATTTCAAAAACGAATTAACATCACAATCGCTAGAACAGCATCTTGTTTGTATTGAAACTGTATTTATATTATAAACTATTAAGAGTACATTTCAGTGAAATATCAAGACCAGCATTCACAAATATTCAATCATGAGGGAAAAGTTGAGTGAGTACTTTGAGAAAATAGTTAGTCGATTTATTAACTATTATTAAATTTGAGCATTTAGTCAGGAACATCTTTGCATGGTAATATTTTAGGTTCATTCATTCATTTTTGCCTTTGCCTGCTTCTATAGCATTAACCGTAGAATTCTGCGATTCGTAAATCACGGATTTACAGAAAGAATGCCAGTATAAATATTAAGTAAAATAATCCCTTTGTAAAGATATAATACTATTCGTTGTCATTTAATACTGCATAACATTCTAAAATTATACAAAGTGTGCGAGATACTTCAATTTAAAGCTGAAACAAAAGTATGCAAGCAATTTTTAAAAATCTAAAGCTTTCACAGCGTATTTTGAAATTAAAAGTAATAATGAGAAAGAAGGGAATACAGACAACAGGCAATTTTAATACTGAATGGTGGGCAAAACTGCATTTGCATCCGCAGAAGTATAGTAAATTTATAAAAATATCAACTTTAACATTATTAATTGGGACTTTTGTAGCATATTAAAATATATATTTTCAATTATACCAAAAACCATATAATTTTCTAAATTTAATTTAAATTTTTCAAAAGTATTTTACAACACTATTTCATTGAAATGAAACTCAAACCGTTGACACTACTGACATTTCACCCTACCTCTTACTCCATTGTTCTGATCAAGATATGAAGAATCGACAATTTTTCAATGTTTAATGGGTTTTAATATATGGCATACTATTAATCATTTTTGACATTTTGTTTTACTTAAAATTAAGGTTATAAGCTCAAAAGGAACCCCTGATGGAGAAATGTTAAATTGCCTCTAATTAAAATACTGATGGTTTTCCCTATAACTGGATGTATAAACTAGTAGACAAAGATTTGAAGCTAAGCACAATGAACAGAACTATGTGAAACTTTTGAAATCCAAGATGTTTGCCTATAAAGATTTGAAGTTTGAAAATATTTTTCTGAGAAAACATTTGAAATTTTCGGCAACCAATTATTCAGACTTACTGGTTGTCAAAGGAAGCTCTATCAAATGGGGATGGGTGTAATAATGTACACTCAAATTCATGGATTGAAACATGAAGATATCAATTCTAAAATACTTAAAACCTTTTGTCCAGACCTACTATCCAAGAAGTAACAAACGTTTCGTAGCTCGCAGCCCGAAAGTTTGCCACGCAGAACGTTCTGTATAACGTTTTATAGTTTTTTAAACAAACAAAAAAAAGCAGAAGCAAATATGTTAAATCTAACCCTTATTTTTATAGAAACTTTAACGTAGGTGAGAGTGGAATTCTTTGCCTAAATGAAACGTAGAAGTTAGATAGCAAAAAACGTGTAAATAATGTTGAATTCTAGTCAAAGTAAGCGATTTGTTATGAATTATCAACTGACGATAAATAATTTTTATATAAAGAATGGACAAAAATACAGTAAATCATCATTATCCCCAAAACAAATGGGAAAGTATTCAAATATAAATTAAAATTATCGCAACTTATTTAGTATTTTTTTTAAATTCAAAATCATTTTAATTAACGAAGGAGAAATTTAAAAAGAATTATTTAGTGCCCCATGAACTGAGGAAGACTATGTCAGCACTAAGCAGGTATATAAAGTGGAGCAATTGATCTATTGCATTGAATTATCCAAAACTGATTAGGAGGAAAGTGACTTTTCACGTTTCGCACATTTTTGCTCATTTCAATTTATTTTTATCATTTCTTTCCCAAAATATATGTTTATATTCAACTGAAACAGTGACCCATTGACTGCATTGGTCAATAAATTAAATACTTGAAGGGTTAAAAGGAAAAAAGGTAAATCTTAATAACTTATTGTAATTAGATTTAAATATCTTTGAATTGTTCCAGATTTCTTCATTTTTGAAGAATTAAATGAAATTGACAATAAAGATTACGGTTAAACATTAAAAGAAAATATGGTATGCATTCTATGTTTGGAATTTTTATAAACGGTTAGAAGTTAATTTTGGTTCAGGTAAACAAATTCAGTAAGTGTGCATAAAAATATTTCTAAAAAATTAGCATTTAATTCTAATTACAAAATCATACATAGTAATGTTCCAAATGAATTTACATTGGATAATAAGAAAAAAAATAGGAAAAATTTAAAATTAAGCCGCCTGGAATATTTTGAAATCTTTAAAAAATTTAAACATTAAATTATATTTCGTTTCTAAATGTTTAATAAATTTAACGTATTTATATTTTAATACATATGCATAAAAAATTTCATAACCCTAAGTTCGCAAAAGTGTCGAATAGAGTCCGCCGTCCTTCAAGCGATAATTATTGAACTCGCGTATAGAAAAATTCCCTACATCCTGAATTCATGCACAGCATCAAGACTTCGTTGTCTTATGAAACAAGTTATGTTCAATTGAAACCGTTTAAAACCAACAGCAAATAGTATTGAAATAACAATGAAAAATGTCAATGCAACGATGAAATAACAATGAAATATTTATTGTGTGTTGAAATACAAATTCAAGTATTGAAATAACAATGGTAAATTTTAAAACATGATATCAGAAACTCTAAAATCCAACATATCAATAAAATTTAACTTCTAATAAATCTAGAAGATTAATTGAAATATTCGAAATTCATGTATGGAATATCCCATTTTACTAAAATAATTTATCTCAAAAATTCAAATAACATTTTAATTATTTAATTATAAATATCTCAGGATATACATAAAAGATGGAAAATATATAAAAATAAACAAAGATTATAAAAATTCACATATTATTAAATACAGCATAGGCATTTTAATATTCCTCTTAAGAAGCTATCTAATGTTAAACGTACCACTTTTTAAAAAAAGTACTCACTTTGTTATTAGCCATGATAAATATATGACACCGGAAAAGACAACAATATTTAACAGTATAAAGATATATAATAAATTGAAATGTTAAAAGATTTAACGCTTCAAAATAAAGTAATGCAACCCTAAAGAAATGATCGCCTTCTTTTCAGTAAGAATATGCCGATTTTACACATAAATCTCTATTTGGCGAGTTTCATTGGCGTATCTTGACTAGCTACAATACTTTTCATTGGAATATTAAGCCAAATTTAAGTGAACACGAATGATTTACCACTGTCACCAGGTTAGCAAAGTGGCAAGAGTAATGCCATTCTTTGCATTCAGAGTTCGGATTCGACTCTGTGACCGGGAAAAGATTCAAATGTATTCACCAGAAATATCCGTTATCATACTTTCTACTCTTTGTATTATTCTTGATAGAAATGTATGAAGAGATATTTTTAGTAAATGCTGATTCTGGAGCATGTTGACTCTTGAAAATTTTCTTATGGATACGAAATAATGAATATACTTACAGCCTCGATGGCAGAGAAGAACAATAAATTCCTTCCAACGATCAGAATCGAATCTATGGGTGACAAAAGAAGGCACGTAACGAAGGAAAGGTGAGAGGTTATAATCTCTCGTACATTTTTCCAGCGTCCTCATCTTTGGACACATCTATCCGCAAATTTTGAAAAAATAATCGAACATAATATTTTATTCTATGCATTGAGGATATTTGCAGAAATATTAGTATAATGCTGAAAAATCAATGAGAAATTTTATTTTCCAAAAAATAAAATAATGTGATAATAAATATACTTGCAGACCAATACTGTTTTTTTTATTTTTGTCTTTAACTGATTTTCTTTCTCAGAAATTAATCAACAGTACAGGATAGCGTTCCCAAAAGTCATAAGATAAATTAAATTAAATTGAAACTACAACAGCAGTATAAAATAAATTACATCATTAAGGTGAGTCGCTTTTATAATCCGGAAAAAAATAAGGCATCGAAAATCACTGAAAATTCCTATACAAAGATGACACGGTTTTGAAGAAGAGATTGGCCATTTTTTTTTTTTTTTTTTTTTTGTTCCCTCTCTTTACTTAACGAGAAAATTCTAAGCAAAACTTTCTCGTATGCTTCCTAATGAAAGAGTTATCTCCCTTCCCCGCCTGAAAACTATAAAATCTGAGAACCCCACATACTCAGATTTTTATTATGTTCGGAATAAGAAATCAAATCAAGACAGAAGGGTGACACCTCAATCGAAGTACCCAACCTATCCCTTCTGATCTTCGCATAGATTGGCCGTAGGAATTTCGTAATAAGGGAGTGTGTATTTTAAATGTCTTCTATTCAAGTTTTCGATTTTAGTAACAAGATTGCTTACGAAATTTCATTTATTTAAGTAGTTGAGTTTTTTCTATTTATAATTTTTACATACTATTGAATATATAGATCAAGAAATTGTTGATCCCTTGATGGTTTTGAATCAAAATGTTATAATGATCGACAAATAATAATAAAAAAAAAATGTACCAAGTTTTTATCTACCTAGATCTTTACTTATCTTGAGTTATCTTGTTGATTTGTACTCAAACAGATAAATAACAAATTTCTTCTTTAATGCATTTCTACAAAAAATTGATATAAATAGACACATTTGGTGAAAAGACCGTGCATCCAATTTGAATCATCTAACTCAAAGCATTTTTGTGTTATCGAATTCTCAGAATGACAGAGTGATAGGCACAACTCTGTGGTTTTCCTTTTGTAATACTCCAGAAACTAAAAAGTGAAAAAGACGTAACCAGTACAGCTTTGGATTCTCACTACTACTCGCTTCTGAAATTTGAATACATCTGCCCAAATGCGGTTTTGTTTTTAAAGAGGAATGCAATTATTTTCAGTTAACCTTAAATTACCTTTTATATGATTTAAATAAAAAGTTACAAGAGTATGCTTTCCTTATCTCATTCTAATTAAAAAATGAAATAATCAGCATATATAACCTTCCGCATCCGTCTAAAACGCTGATTGGAGTTAAAAATATCACTCCTTGTTGATCTGCGTTATTTTTATTTTCTATTCAACAGTTCATTACTTTGCGCTATTAGATCACTATTCGGATTGAAACGGATTATGGCGATTGGTTATGGTTTTGATGTGAGTGTTCGTGGATATTACGGATAGAAAAGATCCCTCTATAAAGAAACTAAACTTTTAATGTGACTCTAAAAGCATACTGTAAATAAATTTCTACTACAATTATCGTTAGTTAATCCGTGACAATTATAACGGAGATAACGTTAATATATAACAGCCTGTCTGGACGAGCACGTCTTCCAGTTTAATCTTAGAATTTTTTTTTAGAATAACTGAAAATTGAAAGGGTCATTCTAATTATAATGCGAAAGACATGCTTATTTTCACACATTTTGAAGATTTTTAATAGCAAGAAAGCATTTAGGAATAATTCTAATTTTCTTCACCTAAAAAAATTAATATGTATTTTTTTAAACATTCTCTGAATGAAATTTACCAAATTACATGCATAAAAGATACGATGTGACTCAAATTCATTTCATGTAATAACTTTCACCATAGTATAAATTTCAAAAAATTTCATTATTTCATAAAATTTTATAAATTTGATATGACAACTTTAAACATTCAACTTTTATGCAAAAGAGAATCAAATTTAAACCAATGTGAAAGAGTTGTTTTCATTCATTAGAAATAAATATAAAATTCAATTACGTGTTTCAAATATTACAGCTGATTGAATGAAACTTTAAAAACCTCACAGATTTCAGTAACTCACAAGCTCGATGCAAAAAAAAGAGCAAATTTACATTTCTGATCCCAAACAAACTATATCTGAGTTGCAACATAATTCAGAGCCGGGATAGCCTGGTTGGTATTGTGTTGGATTGGCATTCTCTGGTTTGTGAGTTCAAGCCCCAACGGCCGAAGAATCTCCGTGTGCACAGAGGTTGGTGCATGTATAAATCTGTCGTAGCCACAAAGCCCTTCAAGACGAGACAATACAATAGGGGTACTGCATCAGAGATGATCATTCTCTGATTCGGGTCTAAATTACGATCTATAAGTAAAATGTATGAATGAAGTCAACCCCGTGAAAAGAGCTGTGACGCATGAGTAGCTAAGACGTTCTCTCGCCGCCTTCGTGGCGCCGCTGAACAAAAGAAAAATATGTGTATGGGAATTGCTATAAGCAACAACAAAACAATTCAGCTACTGATGTATTACTAAATCGCATTCCCTTTGGTTGACTACGAATCCAAAGTAACGGCTGCTCTTTGATCTGAAAATGCAAACGCTTCGGAATGTTGTAAAGAGGATGATGACACTGTGATGGGATCTTTCAGAGAGTCGGAAGGGGATGCTACATAATATGACATATCCGAGGAAGTACAAAACACACCTGGCGATTTCTTCTCACAACTTCACCTCCTCCCTCTAATACACCTAAACGGGAGAAAAGATACTCACATATAATTATTCCAACCGAATACAAAGAAAAATAGTTTGCTAATTACTTTTTCTGCTTTAAATAATTTTCTTTTTACAAGTTTCACATTTAAAAAAAATTCTCTATTCAATTTACCTTTCTACGCTAACAATTTTTCTTACACTCCACATTTACTGCTTGATTCGAACAATTTTTAAAGCTGCTTTTTATAACCGCGACAAAATCATGGCTGGACTCTCTGACCACGACAGCCACTTGGTCAGAGCATCACAATGCTCTACAGTTTATGCAAGATCGGTTCCTGCTCTTTTAACTTAAAATCTTCTCCCAATTTTTTTTTCTTTTTTTTAATTACAAATTTTAGTGCAAAGACTTTTTTCTTTTGATGTTGTGGTATTTTTTACAGAAATTTGTAGTTTCAATCATTTACTTAATATTCCTCGTGAAATATAATAAATTAAAGAAATAAAAGTCTAAATTCAGACAGATATTATAGACAGACGCAGGCATATTCATTCTGATACACACATTGCTTTTATTCCGGGGTTCACACTTTTATAGAATATATACTTAAGCTCTATGATTGTGCAAATCCCTGCTTGAAAGTCATGTGTATACGAGAAGGAATATGTCTGCTCATGCCCAGAATCTCTGGCCGAATTTAGGCTTTTATTTCTAAAATATCTTTCTTTCGGAAGTATTTTTAAATAAAATATTGAAATCTTTGTAAATTCTGATTGAAATATTAGTACTTGAAAAGAAAAATTATGATTTTCACTAAACTTACAGTTAAAAAGAAATTAAATAAAATGAAAAAAAGTGAAAGAAAAACGAACACGAACAGCGCGGATCGAACATGCGGCTACTGGTTGGCAGGCCGATACTCGCTCCACAAGGCTACATACAATCCGTCGGGAGAAAGAATTGAAAGCCACATCTTTATTTATTACACAGTGGCCGCAGGTTCGATCCACGATGTTAGCATTCGTTTTACTTTCACTTTTTTTCATTCGATTTAATTTTTTTTAAATTTAAGTTTAGTGAAAATCAAAATTTTTCTTTTCAAGTACTAATATTTCGACCAGAATTTACAAAGATTTCAATATTTTATTTAAAAATATTTCCTAAATAAAGATATTTTAGAAATAAAAGCCTAAATTCGGTCAGTGATTCTGGGCATGAGCAAACATATTCCTTCTCGTAAATACATATCTTTCAAGCAGGGATTTGCATAATTCTATAGTTAAAACTAATAAATAAACATGTGGCTTTAAATTCTCTCTCCTGCCGGATCCTATTGTTACGAGCTTCTGATGCTGCTTCCCAGCATAGTTAGTTCCATAGGAGGTCCCAGCGCTCTGCGAATTTGGCGACTTTGGCGCCAAAATAGATTATACCCGAAACATCGAGAATTTTCCCGAGCCGTCCAGTAGGAACCGAGTTACGCCTCGAACGTTCCTGATTGCTTGAGAGGCTTCTAGCCGCCCCTCCTGAGTCCTATAAAATGAAGCAGCCGCAGCTGCCAAGTAGTCGTGGACTAGTCGTGAATTAAATAGTAGTCGGGAGCGACAGAGAAGAGTCGTCGTGAACCAGATCGGTAGTCGTAGTTGGAACCGATGATAAAGAGCTGGCCTTCCAGAGATAAGCGGAGCAGCGACGGAGTGAAGCTAGTGCTGAACTAAGCTGTGTGCTACTGTCTGCAGTAGAGTCTGATGTATGCTGCTGTTTATGCTGTTTTGTATGCTGCTGTGTATGCTGCACGTCTTGGCTGAAGATAATCGTCTTCTGTGCTGTATATAGTTGTCGTCTTTGTGCTGTCCTGTGTGTCTTCGTGTAAATAAATGTCGTTGTTTTATTTTCTACTGCCGCCTGGTGATTGAGCGTTCTTCACGCCATATAACCCCCACTATCTAAACGAACTCCGGAAATTTCGTAACATTTGGTGTCAGAAGTGGGATAGTGGTCAACAGTGTGTGGTGAAAACGAGATCCCAAGCAAAAATGGCTGATAGCGGTAATGGTGAGTTACTATCTCTGTTGGTTGAGATGAAGCAAGGACAAGAGAAACTTTTGCAAGAAATGAAAGCCGGACAAGAGAAAATTTTGCAAGAAACGGAAGCCTTCACGCAAGAAATGAAAGCCGGACAAGAGAAACTTTTGCAAGAAATGGAAGCCTTCACAGAAGAAATGAAAACCGGATATGAAGATATGAAGAGTGAATTGGAGGATGGCTTTTCGTCGTGGAAAGAAATTTTAGAAGATAAAGTTAACAAAACTGAAGACATCCAAGTGATCACAGACCAAATGGAAGGAAGCAGCGAGAGCCAAGTGGAAGAAAAGACTGAAGATCGAATGGAGACCGGTGTCACCGAAAAGGAGCTTAGCCATCCGGAGGATGAACCGAAGTTTAATAAGGAGAGGAACGAACAGGGAGAATGTCAAATAATTGTGGAACTGAAACAGTCTTCAATGAATGAGTCCCCTGAAGTGGAACCGAAAGTGCAGGCGCTTGGGGATGGAGATGGATTCTTTCCAAAGCTTAAAGGGACTACCTCTCTGCAAGCCACTTGGTATCTCCTTGCATAGTGACACGGAAGAAGACTACGTGGCTGGAATCGCTGATCCTTGTTGTCATGGCCTCAATTTCCTCCAGGAATTCGGCTTTGCTGTGGATTCTAGAAGGAGTGTCATAGAAGTAGATGCCGAGGAATATCCTGTATATCCGGTCAAGTTGTGTCGTTGCAGAAGAGCCCTTCCCGTAAAGGCAGATGTCATCTTCAGAAGATACAGTGTGGAGAGCTGCGGACAATTTTCAAGTGTTGAGAATGACCCGGAATAGGCGGAGATATTCCCGCGGAAGCTTTGGCGATAAAGGCGAATACCTGGCTTTCGAATGGACTTCCGAAGGCACCATTGGATCATCTTGATATACGACTGGTTCGATGGAAGAAATTTAAAGTGACCAACCGACCAACCTGGCAAGAATTCATTCCGGAGGCCTCTACTACGATCCAACGTTTCGATCCATGGGACACATTGCATTTTAAGAAGAGAAATCAAGTCTGGGTGTACAATCCGAAACGACGAAGAGGTCCGAGTCAAAAACATTGAGAAGGTTCGGATGGATCGTTAGTCGCCGCCAAAGTAGTGAATGTTGTCATCTTCGAAAGTGCGGAAGTCGCCAAACGCATCAATATCACCACATCATTCGGAAGCCTACGCCAGCTGTTGGATTGAAGTGGGACTGCCCGGGACGTGCAGTCCTTAAGAAGGGTACAATGTTACAAACCTGTGATGCTGCTTCCCAGCATAGTTGGTTCCATATGAGGTCCCAGAGCTCTGCGACAAACTTGACGACCATTTGGGGACTTGGCGACTAATTTGGCGATTTTGGCCAAAATAGATTATACACGAAACATCAATAATTTATCGCGATCCGAATAGTAGGAACCCATAAGTGGAGCAGCGACGGAGAGAAGCTACTGCTGAACTAAGCTGTGTGCTACTGTCTGCAGTAGAGTCTGTTGTATGCTGCTGTTTATGCTGTTTTGTATTCTACTCTGTATGCTGTTGTATGCTGCACGTCTCACCTGAAGAAAATCGTCTTCTCTTCTGTATATAGTTGTCGTCTTTGTGCTGTCCTCTGTGTCTTCGTGTCAATAAGCATCGTTGTTTACGCCTGGTGATTGAGCGTTCTTCACACCATATAACCCCCACTATCCAAACGAACCCTGGAAATTTCGTAACAGTATGTAGCCTTGTGGACCGAGTATCGACCTAACAACCATTGGCTGCAGGTTCGATCCACGATGTTATCATTCGTCTTACTTTCAATTGTTTTCATTTTATTTAATTTTTTTTTAAATTTAAGATTATTGAAAATAATAATTTTACAAAGATTTCAATATTTTATTTAAAAATACTTCATAAATAAAGATATTTTAGAAATAAAAGCTTAAATTCGTTCAGAGATTCTGGGAATAAGCATACATATTCCTTCTCCTAAACACATGGCTTTCAAGCAGAGATTTGCACAATTATAGTTTAAATTATAAATAAACATTTGGCTTTAAATTCTTTCTCCCGA
Organism: Argiope bruennichi; assembly: GCF_947563725.1. NCBI lineage: Eukaryota > Metazoa > Arthropoda > Arachnida > Araneae > Araneidae > Argiope > Argiope bruennichi. Next base: position 3,782,693 of record NC_079152.1, read on the forward strand.
CGGATCATATGCAGCCTTGAGGACCGGGTATCGGCCTGCCAACTAGTGGCCGCAAGTTCGATCTGCGCTGTTCGCATTTGTTTTGAATTCATTTTTTTTAATTTTATTCTTTTAACTTTAAGCTTAGTGAAAATCATAATTTTTGTTTTTAAAAACTAATATATTGACAAGAATTTACAAAGGTTTCAATATTTAATTTAAAAATACGTCCGAAATAAAGATATTTAAGAAATGAAAGCCTAAATTCGGCATAGATTCTGGGCATGCGCAGCAATAGTCCTTCTCATATACGCATGGCTTTCAAGCAGGCATTTGCCCAATAATAGAGTTTAAACTAAAAAATAAACATGCGGCTTTAAATTCTCTCGTCCGACGGATCGTTTATAGTCTTGTGGACCGAATATCGGGCTGTGAAACAGTGGCCGCAGGTTTGGTCCGTGATGTTCTCTTTTGTTATACTTTCACTTGTTTTTATTTTATTTAATTTTTTTTTAACTTTAAGTATAGTTTAAATAATAATATTTCTTTTAAAGAACTAATATATTGACAAGAATTTACAAAGATTTCAATATTTTATTTAAAAATACGTCCGAAATAAAGATATTTCATAAATAAAAGCCTAAATTCGTTCTGAGATTCTGGGCATGCGCAGACATATTCCTTCTCGTATACACATGGCTTTCAAGCAGGGATTTCCACAATTATAGAGTTTAAACTAATAAATAAACATGGGCTCTAAATTCTCTCTTCCGACGGACCGTCTGTAGTCTTCTGGACCGAATATCGGGCTGCCAACCAGTGGCCGCAGGTTCGATCCACGGTGTTCGCGTTTGATTCGAAGCCGAGACTTCGAAGAGAGAGGTTGTGCCAAACGACGCTGCGTGTTCTACAAGACCGTAAGAAGCGAAGCTCCGTTACTTGCAACATTTTCCCCTTAACTACCTGGATTTAATTGTGATAATCAAACAAATAATACATCATCAGAAATAGAAAAAGAAGTCCTACCAACGGATATAAGTGTTTCTGTCTTCAACTCCATTAATTTCTTGCAATTTGGATCACAATTTGGAAATTAATGAAATTCGACAACAATATGATAATGTTCGGCTAAACCACAAATAGGCGGATGGGGTAAGTGCTTCAATTTTGTTTGTAGATGATAGTGCACGTCATGCTGCTTTTATATATATATAATATATGTTTCTAAAATTAATAGTCTATTTTTTATGAATTTTTGAAGTTATATTTTACTAATGGTCACTCGCTGCTGATTTCTTTCTACCATCTACTTTACTAACTAATATCGCATAAACTATCAAAACTAATCAAATGAAAATTACACACTCTATTAAGCACACTATTAGAACTCTTACAAGAGTACTTCTAAAAAATTATCACCTTGATTCCACGAGATATTAAAAAAAACAGTAAAACTCACTCCCCCTCAAATATGACAATATTGATCTTCCAAATATAAACATCAACTTTAAAAAACAATAACTAAACTTCTGCTCAAAATTTCAACAAACTATTGATATCACAGGTTACCTAAAGCGATTCTCTTTATGCTGAAACAAAACATTTTTACTCTATCTATATATGAGTATTTTTTATGATTTTTTTTAAAAAACATCAAAAAAGCAACCCTCACCAACTTTCGCCCCCTTCCTCTTTGCAACTGGTCGAAAAAGTCCCTGTTGCTATGCCCGTACCCACCACAGCAGCGAGTGAGCGTTACATTGAAATAACGTTATGTCTTTGTTTAAGAAATTAAAAGAATAATAACACTGGAATTTTAAGTTTTTAAAATCTCCCATAACGCCACAGAACAAAAAATTTGCTGTCGATTGATATAATTTTTTTTTTGTCCTATAATGCTCATGTTAAGTCGTTGTTTTTATTTTGTACATTTTTGTTTGAAAAAAATATTTCGTCTATAGCCATTTTACCGTCCTCCCCAACCCCAACAATAAGCAGAACCTCTAAAGACAGCACTTGCTCCCTCCCCAATTGGTTGCTTAAAACTATCACAGCCCCCTCCTCCCTATATGCAAACCCTTGAAGGCAAGCTAATGTTTAATCAAGTTTTCGAGAGAAAACTTTTAAAAGCTGTACCATCGCTCCCTCTTATCACAAAAGTAAAAACTCCACTTTCTACCCCCCCTCCAAGTTCATTCTAAACATACACTAAATCCTTAGCCCCTCCCAAATTTCTTGCCAATTTTCACTCCATAGCCACTAAGGGCATTATTCCAATTCTACTTAATTCCCAGCTCCACTCTCTATCAAACCATGATCCAGTTTGTCAATATCAAACTCAAAACCGGAGTTATACCAATTTTAAACTTTTTAATTTTTAAAAAATATTTTCAAACGTCCATATCTCGAAAACTACAACCCGTAGAGAAAAAATAAAGAAATTTTTGCCCCCTAGACTCTTACCCCTTCTGGAATTAACACCGCTAAAGCATCCACCAAACAAAAAAACTCTCGCCCCCCTTTGTATGTCCCTACCCCCCCTGGCAATTATTATAACCTGCAATGTAGTTATCTCATCATCTATCAATGCCACATTGTTGAAATTAAAAACAGTCATCTATTCTGTCCACGATAGTATATATTTAAAATCTCTAAGTCGTACCCCCAATAACCGCTGGATTGCGTATACAAAATTCTTAGCCCCCCCCCCCCAATTACACTATTAATTCAAAATCTATCACAAATAGGACTCTTAGCCCCCCAATTACACTATTAATTCAAAATCTATCACAAATAGGACTCTGCTTCCACTTTAAACGTGTACCTCGCCCCATTACCCTCCAAACCATCTCACGGCTAGTTAATACGGTGTATAACTTCTGAGTTACTAAAATTTTAAAATAATTTAAACTTTTTAAATAATTTAAAATGCTTCCAATTTAAACGTGTACCTCGCAACATAACCCTCCAAACCATCCCATGGCTAGTCAATTTTGGTATAACTGCTGAGTTACAACAACTTTAAAATAATTTAAACTTTTTTTTTAAATAATTTAAAATGCATTTATCTCAGAAACTTACACTCTTAGAGGAAAAATAATGAAATTTTCTCTCCCTGGACTCTTACCCCGTCTGGAAATAACACCGCTAAAGCATCCACCAAACCAAATAACTTTCACCCCCTTAGTATGTCCCAACCCCCCCTGGCAAATTTCAAAACCTGCAATGAAGTTATCTCACCACCTATCAATGCCACATAGTTGAAATTAAAAATAGTCATCTATTCTGCCCCCGGTAGGTAACATATATTAAAAATTCCAAAGTCATACCCCCAATAAAATCTGGATTGCGTATACTAAATTCTTAGCCCCCCAATTACACTATTAATTCAAAATCTATCACAAATAGGACTCTGCTTCCAATTTAAACGTGTACCTCGCCCCATTACCCTCCAAACCATCTCACGGCTAGTTAATACGGTGTATAACTTCTGAGTTACTAAAATTTTAAAATAATTTAAACTTTTTAAATAATTTAAAATGCATTTATCTCAGAAACTTACACTCGTACAGCAAAAATAATGAAATTTCTGTCTCCTAGACTCACACCCCGTCTGAAATTAACACCACATTTGTATCCACCAAATAATTAAACTCTCACCAAGTATGTTCCTACACCCCACGGCAATTATTAATACCAGAGACGAGGAATATATTTAATGAACCCCCCCCACACACACACACACAGCATGACGTGCACAACCACCAACAAAGTCGGACACTCCCCACCCCGCTATTTCAGATTAAGAAGAACATTCAAGAAAGAGAAAAGGTAAAAAAAAAAGGGAAATAAAAAGAAGGAGAAGAAAAAGAACCTAATTAAGGAAACACATTACACCCAAGAAAGAGTTATGGAACAAGGAGATCTCCAGCTCTTTCCCCTCAGGAAGTCAATGTCAACAACATCTATACAATCCAGCTGCTCCTCAAGATGTGAACATTCCATAATTGACGAGAACACCTCGTCACAAACCATCATAGATAAAATTAGAAAAATCATAAACGAGAAAACGGAGAGTCGATTTTATCTAAAAGCGGGAAAAAGAGAAAAGGCAAATAAACTGCTCGACCATCTAAGCAACACAATAAATAATCTAGAAACCTACAATCTAAAGCTGCCACCTACAACAGAAGAAAAGAGTCAGCAGACAGAGGACAGGAAAGCCCTAACACCAATCCCTTCCCCATCGAAACAAACACCTACCGTGGCATCATATGCAGATATAACAAAAGGGAAAAAACACCCCAAAACAGTACTGCTCTACCCAACCAAGACAGAGGGAGAAACGGATATCGTGTCCCTGCTAAAGAAAGAGGTGGACACAAACGCTAGTTTTAAAATTACAAATGTAAGAAAACTCCAAAACAATGGAGTGGCAATTGACTGCAACACAGAAGAAGATAGGACCTACCTGCTGTCCGTAATCAACCATAAGCAAACATTGCAGGAAAAGATCAGGCCTATCCAAGTGGAAAAGAAACTTCCACGTCTCATCACCTACGGCTACCATACTGACGTCAAGAAAGAAGCCATAGAAGAAGGCCTGAAGAAGAACTTCGACCATCAGTCAACAGCTGCAATAAAGGTCCTATTCTCCATAAAGGGAAAGACTGGCAAAAATCACTGGGTTTTTCAAGCCCCACCAGTAATATATCAACAGATCAAAGGGAGAAGAGGCAGGATCCTCTTCGAGTGGGAAAACCACAGGGTTGAGCACTTTAGTAGTGTGAGGAGATGCTCAAAATGCCAGGCATTTGACCACACGGCCTCCAAATGCGACGCTAAATACTTGTACTGCGCCTTCTGTGCAGGTCCCCATCTAATGCACAATTGCACTAGTAGGCTGCCCAAGTGCATCAACTGTATGGACGCCAACCACAGATTGAATCGGAGAGCACCGGTTAACCATCCATCATACCATCAAGATTGCCCAATTCTAAGCTCAAAACTCAACGCAGCCAAAAGAAACACCATCTATTAGTGCAAGTAAGGATGCAGGATCAGCAAACAAACCATGGCCACAATTTTATATCATCAAAAGGTCTCAAGATCATACAAATAAACCTAGGCAGGGCAAAAGCGGCAACAGATAACCTCCACCCAATGGCAGCAAAACTCCAACCAGACATAATAGCTATTCAAGAGCCATATCAAAACAATGACCGAATAAAAGGAATACCAAGCTCCTGGTCATTGTTTTGTTCAACATCAAGAAAAGCAGCAATAGCCATTCCAAAACCCACCATCAAAATAGCAATTATTGCAATCAAGATAAACACAATAGCAATTAAAATTCAAACAACCCCACAACCGACAACAATAATCTCAGCCTACTCATCTCCAGCCTCCAACATTCAAGAAACGCTCCAAGAATTACAAGAGATAATTAACACCTTGCCAAGGGAACAAATCATTATCACAGCTGACCTAAACGGGCATAACAACCTCTGGGGTTATGAACACAATGACCTCAGAGGAAACCAAATACTAGACTTCGCCCTTGGATGCAGTCTGTATATCATCAACAAACAAGATGCTCCTCCAACCTTTTCCCACTGCGGAAAAAGAGGATGGCCGGACCTCACCCTCTGCAGCCAAAACCTGATAGACACCATTTCTAAATGGGAAGTGCTAGAAGAGCCGTCCCTCAGTGACCATAAATTCATAGAAACAACAATAGCTATCAACCAGCAGAGCTCCATAACAACAAGATTTAAAACAAAACACGGAAACCATAGAAAAATGCTAAATCACCTCCTACCACACGTAATCAAAATTCAACAAGCAATTAACAAAAGCAACACTCCACAGCAATTAAACGAAACAACTATGATCTTGCAAGATAAAATCACAACAGCTTGCAAGAATAGCTACAAAATCAAAAAACAACCACAAATACTCCAACCCAACTGGTACACCAGCGAATTGGAAATACAAAAAAATAGGCTAAAAGCACTGAGGAGACGAGCTCAAAGATCAGGAGAAAACCGACCAGCCCAGTTCCTGCTCCTCAAAAGGGAGACAGCCATCTACATGAAGAACGTCAGGCAAGCAAGGAACTTGGGATGGAAAGGATTCTGCTCCCAGGCAAAAAACCCTTATGGCAAGCACTATAAAGCTGCATTCCGAAACTCAGTTACCCCAGCTCAACTGATACTACTGAAAGAAAAGGAAGCGACAGGAGGCCAACTCCAAATAGCAGCAGGAATCCTCGAAGAAATTTTCCCACACCCTGTCTCAACCCCGAACCAGGCAACAAGTGTAAATTACTCACCAGATGACTGCCCTTTCTCTCCACAGGAGGTAGCTAGAACGATTAACGGCCTCCCAAAAGGTAAAGCCCCAGGGTTGGATGGCATTGACAACATAGTCATCCAGCAAATCAACCAAAAATTTCCACAGCTCTTCACGGATTTTTTCAATAAATGCCTAACATTAAAGAAATTCCCAGATTCACTAAAAATAGGAAACATCATCTTATTCCGTAAGCCAGGAAAACCTATTAATGAAGCAACCTCTTACCGTCCAATATCACTCCTCCCAACAATAGGCAAAGTCTTGGAGAAGCTCCTAACCCAAAGACTCACCTACCACCTAGAAAAGAACAACCATATAGGCAATAGACAATATGGATTCCGTGAAGGGAAATCAGTAGACATGGCCATTGACAACTTAATGAGGGAAATCAAACTGGCAAAACAAAACAAGAACCACGTCCTCCTGCTCTCAATTGATATCAAGGGTGCGTTCGACAACATTCAACATGCTGCAATCGAAGATTACCTAAATAATAGCAATAGCCCTGCCAACTTGATAGAAATTTTCAAAGACATACTTAAAAATAGAAAAGTCGTCCTCAACACAGCAGAAGGACCAGTAGAAAGAGAACAGAAACAAGGCTGCCCACAGGGATCCTGCAGTGGCCCTGCTCTCTGGAACCTGGTAGCAAATGAAATCCTTCAGCAGGATTGGCCACGCAACACCACCATCCAGGCTTTTGCGGACGACTTTGCTATAATAACTCACGCCTCAACCAGGAAAGAAATTGAGAACCAAACACACGCAGCAATAGAAATATTCTCCAAATGGGCAAATAAAAACAAGTTGGAAATATCCATTAATAAAACCAATTATATCTTCCTCAGTAAAATAGTAAGAGGCCCATCAATAAAATGGAACGGCACAGCGATCAAAAGAAAAAAATCAATAAAATACCTAGGAATTCAAATAGACGACAAACTCAATTGGAACGCACACCTTCGATATCAAGCAACAAGAGCAGCTATCCTCCACCAAAATCTCCTAAAAATAGCAGGGAAATCCTGGGGAATTAAGCAGGCACAAAGAAAAACCCTCTACTCAACTGTAATAGAAAGAGTACTTGCACACGGCGCAGCCATCTGGTGCCAAGATCCCACCGAGAGGATGAAACGGAAACTTGCAGCCATCCAACGACCGTTTCTACTAGCCATATCGGGAGCCTATAGAACTACCTCAACAGCAGCCCTACAAATAATTTTGGGAATCCCCCCTCTGCACCTCCAACTACAAAGAGAGGCAAAGGGCATCTCGTTATATATGCTCAAAAACCCGACCAACAACTGCGACCTTCAAATTAGCCAACTAGAAATAGACCGTAAGATTTCAGGCTGGACTTCACATCCCTCGGTACACCTAGAAGATCACCAGATTTCACTTGACGACGGAGGCTTGAGATCGGACCCGAATGGAATTTACACAGATGGATCGAAGACGGACAAGGGAGTAGGAGCAGCGTACTGTGTCTTCAACAATGGAGTAACTACAACAACTTGGGCAACAAAACTGGCCCACCACAATACAGTATTCCAAGCTGAGATCCTGGCCCTATACAAGGCCGCAGAATTCCTGAAGTCCACATCAACAACATCTACCATCTACGTCGACAATAGGGCCAGCATCTTAGCAGCAAAAAATCCAAAATCCAATAACAAATGTGCCAGGAAAATCTTTGCAATACTTTCTACAAATGCAAACATAAAGATATCCTGGATTAAAGCCCACGCCGGATATGCAGGTAATGAGAAAGCGGATAGACTTGCCAAACAAGCTGCTGATTCAGACAGCCCTATCCAGCCCGAACCATACCCAATTTCATTCATAAAGTCCAGTCTATGGCGAACCATGTTGGAAAAGTGGCAAACGGAATGGGACAATGGCGAAACTGGAAGACTCATCTATCAGCTTCTTCCAAAAGCCACTCAACAACTTACGCCCTGGAGAAGGGAAGAAATTCTCTTCTTCACAGGCCATGGCCCCTTTCCCACCTACTTAAAAAGGTTCAATTTAGCAGACGAACCTTACTGCACTTGCGGCGAAGTGGGGTCACCACTCCACTACGCAACAGAATGCATTTTAACTACATCGTATCACCTAACGAAACCATCAGCTAACCTTCAACAGGTCTGGTTCTCCAGGGTAGCAGATAACTCTCTCAGCAGGGCCAAGATCAGAAAAATGGTTCAATTCCTGCATGAAGAGTCACAGCTGTTCAGATACTGACCACCACTCCTATAACATCGGAAAACCCATCTCACCACCTGCACCACAAGACTCCACCCAGGCCCGGAAACTCCAACCACCAACTCAGCGCATCCTCAAGCTCAGACAACTCCATTCAGTCCTGCATAGCCCATGACATCCCTGCTCCAACCCAACCTAAAACCAACCATTCCTGCTCTAACCCAGCCAAGTCAGCTCCTCACCAGTCTAACCGTATTCAGCTCGCCTACTCCAATGCAACCCACTACAGCCTAAAAATCTTTAACCCAGCCAACTACAACTCAGCCAACATCAGCTCCACATCATCAGCCCAATCACCATTACCTCCACATCATTAGCTTAGCCATCTGCAACTCTCACTCTCCATGTCCACCCAACTGTTTAAATAATCGTTAAGATTATAGTCGCAGGGGCATGGAGAGGTGTTAAGTGTTAAGGTGTTCGCGTTTGTTTTACTTTCACTTGTTTTTATTTTATTTAATTTTTTTTTAGCTTTAAGTTTAGTTTATATAATAATATTTCTTTTCAAGCACTAATATAGTAACAGGAATTTACAAAGATTTCATTATTTTACTTAAAAATACGTCCGAAATAAAGATATTTAAGCAATAAAAGCCTAAAATGGGTCAGAGATTCTCGGCATGCGCAGAAATACTCCTTCTCGTATACACATGGCTTTCAAGCAGGGATTTGCACAATTATAGAGTTTAAACTAATAAACATACATGCGGCTTTATATTCACTCTACCGACGGATCGTTTGTAGTCTTGTGGACCGAATATCGGGCTTTTAACTCGTGGTCGCAGGTTCGATCCGCGATATTCGCATTCGTTTTACTTTCACATGATTTCGTTTTATTTAATTTTTTTTAACTGTGAGTTTAGTGAAAATAATAATTTTTCATTTCAAGTACTAATGTTTCGACCAGAATTTACAAAGATTTCAATATTTAATTTAAAAATACGTCCGAACAAAAGATATTTAAGAAATAAAAGAATAAATTCAGACAGAGATTCTGGGCATGCCCAGACTTATTCCTTCACATACACACATGGCTTTCAAGCAGGGATTTGCACAATTATAGATTTTAAACTAATAAATATACATACGGCTTTAAATTCTCTCTTAAGACGGATCGTTTGTTGCCTTCTGGACTTAGTAACGGTTTGCAAACCAGTGGTCGTAGGTACGGTCCGCGCTGTTCTCATTCGTTTTACTTTCATTTTATTTAATATTTTTTTAACTGTAAGTTTAGTGAAAATCATTATTTTTCTTTTCAAGAACTAATATATTGACTAGAATTTAAAAAGATTTCAATATTTTATTTAAAAACACGTCCGAAATAAAGACATTTTAGAATTAAAAGCCTAAATTCAGTCAGAGATTCTGGACATGCGCAGAAATACTCCTTCTCGTATACACATGGCTTTCAAGCAAGGATTTGCACAATTATAGAGTTTAAACTAATAAATAAACACGTTGCTTTAATTTCTGAATCCCGACGGATCTTATGTAGCTTTGTGGTCCGACTATCGGCCTGTCAACCAGTGGCCGCAGGTTCGATCCGCGTCGTTCACATTCGTTTTACTTTCATTTTATTTAATTTTTTTTAACTGTATGTTTAGTGAAAATAATAATTTTTCTTTTCAAGAACTAATATATTGACTAGAATTTAACAAGATTTCAATATTTTATTTCAAAATACGTCCGAAATAAAGACATATTAGAAATAAAAGCCTAAATTCGGTCAGAGATTCTGGACATGCGCAGAAATACTCCTTCTCGTATACACATGGCTTTCAAGCATGGATTTGCACAATTATAGAGTTTAAACTAATAAATAAACACGTAGCTTTAATTTCTGTCTCCCGACGGATCTTTTGTAGCCTTGTGGTCCGACTATTGGCCTGTCAAACAGTGGCCGCAGGTTCGATCCGCGTCGTACGCATTCGTTTTACTTTCATTTTTCTTCAGTTTATTTAATTTTTTTTTAACTGTATGTTTAGTGAAAAACATAATTTTTCTTTTCAAGAACTAATATATTGACAAAAATTTACAAATATTTCAATATTTTATTTAAAAATACGTCCGAAATCAAGTATTTTAAGAAATAAAAGCCTAAATTCGGTTTAGAGATTCAGGACATGCGCAGAAATACTCCTTCTCGTACACACATGGCTTTCAAGCAGGTATTTGCACAATTATAGAGTTTAAACTAATAAATAAACACGTAGCTTTAATTTCTGGCTTTCCGACGGATCTTATGTAGCCTTGTGGTAAGACTATCGGCATGTAAACCAGTGGCCGCAGGTTAGATCCGCGTCGTTCGCATTCGTTTTACTTTCATTTATCTTCATTTTATTTAATTTTTTTTAACTGTATGTTTAGTGAAAATAATAATTTTTCTTTTCAAGAACTATTATATTGACTAGAATTTATGAGATTTCAATATTTTATTTAAAAGTACGTCCGAAATAAAGATATTTAAGAAATAAAAGCCTGAATTCGGTCAGAGATTCTGGACATGCGCTGACATATTCTTTTAACTATGCACATGGCTTTCAAGCAGAGATTTGCACAATTATAGAGTTTAAACTAATAAATAAACAAGCGGCTCTAAATTCTCTCTTCCGGCGGGTCGTTTGTAGGTTTGTGGACCGAGTATCGGCTTGCCAACCAGTGGTCGCAGGTTCCATCCACGCTTTGAGCATTCGTTTTACTTTCACTTTTTTTCGTTTTATTTAATTTTTTTTTTAACTTTAAGTTTAGTGAAAACCATAATTTTTCTTTTTAAGAACTAATATATTGACTAGAATTCAAAAAGATTTCAATATTTTATTTAAAAATACGTCCGAAATAAAGATATTTAAGAAATAAAAGCATAAATTCGGTCAGAGATTCTAGACATGTGCAGAAATACTCCTTCTCGTATGCACATGGCTTTCAAGCAGGGATTTGCACAATTATAGAGTTTAAACTAATAAATAAACACGTCGTTTTAAATTTTCTTTCCTTACGGATGCTATATAGCCTTGTGGTCCGAGTATCGGCCTGACAACCCGTGGCAGCTTGTTCGATTCGCGTTGTCTGCATTTGTTTTACTTTCACTTTTTTTCATTTTATTAAATTTTTTTTTAACTGTAAGTTTAGTGAAAATCATAATTTTTCTTTTCAAGAACTAATATATTGACAAGAATTTACAAAGATTTCAATATTTTATTTAAAAATACTTAAAAATAAAGATATTTATGAAATAAAAGCCTAAATTCGGTCAGAGATTCTGGACATGCGCAGAAATACTACTTCTCGTATACACATGGCTTTCAATCAGGCATTTGCACAATTATAGAGTTTAAACTAATAAATAAACAAGCGGCTCTAAATTCTGTCGTCCGACGGATCGTTTGTAGCTTTGTGGACCGAGTATCGGTCTGTCAACCAGTGGCCGCGGGTTCGATCCGCGTCGTTCGCATTCGTTTTACTTTCATTTTATTTAATTTTTTTTAACTGTAAGTTGAGTGAAAATCATTATTTTTCTTTTCAAGAACTAATATATTGACTAGAATATAAAAAGATTTCAATATTTTATTTAAAAATACTTCCGAAATAAAGATATTTAAGAAATAAAAGCGTAAATTAGGTCAGAGATTCTGGACATGCGCAGAAATACTGCTTCTCGTATACACATGGCTTTCAAGCATGGATTTGCAAAATTATAGAGTTTAAACTAATAAATAAACACGTCACTCTAATTTCTGACTCCCGACGCATCTTATGTAGCCTTGTGGTCGGACTGTCGGCCTGTAAACCAGTGGCCGCAGGTTCGATCCCTGTCGTTTGCATTCGTTTTACTTTCATTTTTATTCATTTTATTTAATTTATTTTTAACTGTAAGTATAGTGAAAATCATAATTTTTCTTTTCAAGAACTAATATATTGACTAGAATTTAAAAAGGTTTCAATATTTTATTTAAAAATACGTCCGAAATAAAGATATTTAAGAAATAAAAGCCTAAATTCGGTCAGAGATTCTGGACATGCGCAGAAATATTCCTTCTCGTATACACATGGCTTTCAAGCAGGGATTTGCAAAATTATAGAGTTTAAACTAATAAATAAACACGTCGCTTTAATTTCTCTCTCCCGATGGATCTTATGTAGCCTTGTGGTCGGGCTGTTGGCCTGTTAACCAGTGGCCGCAGGTTCGATCCGCGTCGTTCGCATTTGTTTTACTTCCATTTTTCTTCATTTTATTTAATTTTTTTTAACTGTATATATAGTGAAAATCACAATTTTTCTTTTCAAGAACTAATATACTGACTAGAATTTAAAAGGATTTCAATATTTTATTTAAAAATACGTCCGAAATAAAGACATTTTAGAAATAAAAGCCTAAATTCGGTCAGAGATTCTGGACATGAGCAGAAATACTCCTTCTCGTATACACATGGCTTTCAAGCATGGATTTGCACAATTAAGAAGTTTAATAAACACGTTGCTTTAATTTCTGACTCCCGACATATCTTATGTAGCTTTGTAGTCGTACTGTCGGCCTGTCAACCAGTGGCCGCAGGTTCGATCCCTGTCGTTCGCATTCGTTTTACTTTCATTTTTCTTCATTTTATTTAATTTATTTTTAACTGTATGTTTAGTGAAAATCATGATTTTTCTTTTCAAGAACTAATATATTGACTAGAATTTAAAAAGATTTCAATATTTTATTTAAAAATTCGTCCGAAATAAAGACATTTTAGAAATAAAAGCCTATATTCTGTGAGATTCTGGACATGCGCAGAAATACTCCTTCTCGTATACACATGGCTTTCAAGCAGGGATTTGCACAATTATAGAGTTTAAACTATAAATGAACACGTCGCTTTAATTTCTGACTCCTAACAGGTCTTATGTAGCCTTGTGGTCCGAGTACCGGCTTGTCAACCAGTGGCCGCAGGTTCGATCCCTGTCGTTCGCATTCGTTTTACTTTCATTTTTCTTCATTTTATTTAATTTTTTTTTAACTGTATGTTTAGTGAAAATCATAATTTTTCTTTTCAAGAACTAATATATTGACGAGAATTTAAAAAGATTTCAATATTTTATTTAAAAATACGTCCGAAATAAAGATATTTAAGAAATGAAAGCGTAAATTAGGTCATAGATTCTTGACATACGCAGAAATACTCCTTCTCGTATACACATGGCTTTCAAGCATGGATTTGCATAATTATAGAGTTTAAACTAATAAATAAACACGTCGCTTTAATTTCTCACTTTTGACGGATCTTATGTAGCCTTGTGGTCCGAGTATCGTCCTGTCAACCAGTGGCCGCAGGTTCGATCCGCGTCGTTCGCATTCGTTTTACTTTCATTTTTCTTCAATTTAATAAATTTTTTTTAACTGTATGTTTAGTGAAAATCATAATTTTTCTTTTCAAGAACTAATATATTGACTAGAATTTAAAAAGATTTCAATATTTTATTTAAAAATACGTCCTAAATAGAGACATTTTAGAAATAAAAGCCTAAATTCGGTGAGATTCTGGACATGCGCAGAAATACTCATTCTCGTATACGCATGGCTTTCAAGCATGGATTTGCACAATTGTAGAGTTTAATCTAATAAATAAACACGTCGCTTTAATTTCTGTCTCCCTACGGATCTTATGTAGCCTTGTGGTCCGACTATCGGCCTGTCAACCAGTGGCCGCAGGTTCGATCCGTGTCGTTCGCGTTCGTTTCACTTTCATTTTTCTTCATTTTTTTTTTTTAACTGTAAGTTTAGTGAAAATCATAATTTTTCTTTTCAAGAACTAATATATTGACTAGAATTTAAAAAGATTTCAATATTTTATTGAAAAATACTTCCGAAATAAAAACATTTTAGAAATAAAAGCCTAAATTCTGTCAGAGATGCTGGACATGCGCAGAAATACTCCTTCTCGTATACACATGGCTTTCAAGCATGGATTTGCCCAATTGTAGAGTTTAATCTAATAAATAAACAAGTCGCTTTAATTTCTGTCTCCCGACGGATCTTATGTAGCCTTGTGGTTCGACTATCGGCCTGTCAACCAGTGGCCGCAGGTACGATCCGCGTAGCTCGCATTCGTTTTACTTTCATTTTATTTATTTTTTTTTATCTGTATGTTTAGTGAAAATCATAATTTTTCTTTTCAAGAGCTAATATATTGACTAGAATTTAAAAAGATTTCAATATTTTATTTAAAAATACTTCCGAAATAAAAACATTTTAGAAATAAAAGCCTAAATTCTGTCAGAGATGCTGGACATGCGCAGAAATACTCCTTCTCGTATACACATGGCTTTCAAGCATGGATTTGCACAATTGTAGAGTTTAATCTAATAAATAAACACGTCGCTTTAATTTCTGTCTCCCGACGGATCTTATGTAGCCTTGTGGTCCGACTATCGGCCTGTCAACCAGTGGCCGCAAGTTCGATCCGCGGCATTCGCATTCGTTTTACTTTCATTTTATTTAATTTTTTTTTATCTGTATGTTTAGTGAAAATCATGATTTTTCTTTTCAAGAGCTAATATATTGACTAGAATTTAAAAAGATTTCAATATTTTATTTAAAAATACTTCCGAAATAAAAACATTTTAGAAATAAAAGCCTAAATTCTGTCAGAGATGCAGGACATGCGCAGAAATACTCCTTCTCGTATACACATGGCTTTCAAGCATGGATTTGCACAATTGTAGAGTTTAAACTAATAAATAATCACGTCGCTTTAATTTCTGTTGCCCGACGCATCTTATGTAGCCTTGTGGTCAGACTGTCGGCCTGTCACCCAGTGGACGCAGGTTCGATCCGCGTAGCTCGCATTCGTTTTACTTTCATTTTATTTAATTTTTTTTTATCTGTATGTTTAGTGAAAATCATGATTTTTCTTTTCAAGAGCTAATATATTGACTAGAATTTAAAAAGATTTCAATATTTTATTTAAAAATACTTCCGAAATAAAAACATTTTAGAAATAAAAGCCTAAATTCTGTCGGAGATGCTGGACATGCGCAGAAATACTCCTTCTCGTATACACATGGCTTTCAAGCATGGATTTGCACAATTATAGAGTTTAAACTAATAAATAATCACGTCGCTTTAATTTCTGTCTCCCGACGCATCTTATGTAGCCTTGTGGTCAGACTGTCGGCCTGTCACCCAGTGGCCGCAGGTTCGATCCGCGTCATTCGCATTCGTTTTACTTTCATTTTATTATTATTTTTTTTTATCTGTATGTTTAGTGAAAATCATGATTTTTCTTTTCAAGAGCTAATATATTGACTAGAATTTAAAAAGATTTCAATATTTTATTTAAAAATACTTCCGAAATAAAAACATTTTAGAAATAAAAGCCAAAATTCTGTCAGAGATGCTGGACATGCGCAGAAATACTCCTTCTCGTATACACATGGCTTTCAAGCATGGATTTGCCCAATTGTAGAGTTTAATCTAATAAATAAACAAGTCGCTTTAATTTCTGTCTCCCGACGGATCTTATGTAGCCTTGTGGTTCGACTATCGGCCTGTCAACCAGTGGCCGCAGGTACGATCCGCGTAGCTCGCATTCGTTTTACTTTCATTTTATTTATTTTTTTTTATCTGTATGTTTAGTGAAAATCATAATTTTTCTTTTCAAGAGCTAATATATTGACTAGAATTTAAAAAGATTTCAATATTTTATTTAAAAATACTTCCGAAATAAAAACATTTTAGAAATAAAAGCCTAAATTCTGTCAGAGATGCTGGACATGCGCAGAAATACTCCTTCTCGTATACACATGGCTTTCAAGCATGGATTTGCACAATTGTAGAGTTTAATCTAATAAATAAACACGTCGCTTTAATTTCTGTCTCCCGACGGATCTTATGTAGCCTTGTGGTCCGACTATCGGCCTGTCAACCAGTGGCCGCAAGTTCGATCCGCGGCATTCGCATTCGTTTTACTTTCATTTTATTTAATTTTTTTTTATCTGTATGTTTAGTGAAAATCATGATTTTTCTTTTCAAGAGCTAATATATTGACTAGAATTTAAAAAGATTTCAATATTTTATTTAAAAATACTTCCGAAATAAAAACATTTTAGAAATAAAAGCCTAAATTCTGTCAGAGATGCAGGACATGCGCAGAAATACTCCTTCTCGTATACACATGGCTTTCAAGCATGGATTTGCACAATTGTAGAGTTTAAACTAATAAATAATCACGTCGCTTTAATTTCTGTCGCCCGACGCATCTTATGTAGCCTTGTGGTCAGACTGTCGGCCTGTCACCCAGTGGACGCAGGTTCGATCCGCGTAGCTCGCATTCGTTTTACTTTCATTTTATTTAATTTTTTTTTATCTGTATGTTTAGTGAAAATCATGATTTTTCTTTTCAAGAGCTAATATATTGACTAGAATTTAAAAAGATTTCAATATTTTATTTAAAAATACTTCCGAAATAAAAACATTTTAGAAATAAAAGCCTAAATTCTGTCGGAGATGCTGGACATGCGCAGAAATACTCCTTCTCGTATACACATGGCTTTCAAGCATGGATTTGCACAATTATAGAGTTTAAACTAATAAATAATCACGTCGCTTTAATTTCTGTCTCCCGACGCATCTTATGTAGCCTTGTGGTCAGACTGTCGGCCTGTCACCCAGTGGCCGCAGGTTCGATCCGCGTCATTCGCATTCGTTTTACTTTCATTTTATTATTATTTTTTTTTATCTGTATGTTTAGTGAAAATCATGATTTTTCTTTTCAAGAGCTAATATATTGACTAGAATTTAAAAAGATTTCAATATTTTATTTAAAAATACTTCCGAAATAAAAACATTTTAGAAATAAAAGCCAAAATTCTGTCAGAGATGCTGGACATGCGCAGAAATACTCCTTCTCGTATACACATATCTTTCAAGCATGGATTTGCACAATTATAGAGTTTAAACTAATAAATAATCACGTCGCTTTAATTTTTGTCTCCCGACACATCTTATGTAGCCTTGTGGTCAGACTGTCGGCCTGTCACCCAGTGGCCGCAGGTTCGATCCGCGTCATTCGCATTCGTTTTACTTTCATTTTATTATTATTTTTTTTATCTGTATTTTTAGTGAAAATCATGATTTTTCTGTTCAAGAACTAATATATTGACTAGAATTTAAAAAGATTTCAATATTTTATTTAAAAATACTTCCGAAATAAAAACATTTTAGAAATAAAAGCCTAAATTCTGTTAGAGATGCTGGACATGCGCAGAAATACTCCTTCTCGTATACACATGGCTTTCAAGCATGGATTCGCACAATTATAGAGTTTAAACTAATAAGTAATCACGTCGCTTTAATTACTGTCTCCCGAAGCATCTTATGTAGCCTTGTGCTCCGAGTATGGGCTTGTCACCAAGTGGCCGCAGGTTCGATCCCCGTAGCTCGTATTCGTTTTACTTTCATTTTATTTTTTTTTTTATCTATATGTTTAGTGAAAATGATGATTTTTCTTTTCAAGAGCAAATATATTGACTAGAATTTAAAAAGATTTCAATATTTTATTTAAAAATACTTCCGAAATAAAAACATTTTAGATATAAAAGCCTAAATTCTGTCAGAGATGCTGGACATGCGCAGAAATACTCCTTCTCGTATACACATGGCTTTCAAGCATGGATTTGCACAATTGTAGAGTTTAATCTAATAAATAAACACGTCGCTTTAATTTCTGTCTCCCGACGGATCTTATGTAGCCTTGTGGTCCGACTATCGGCCTGTCAACCAGTGGCTGCAGGTTCGATCCGTGTCGTTCGCGTTCGTTTCACTTTCATTTTTCTTCATTTTTTTTTTAACTGTAAGTTTAGTGAAAATCATAATTTTTCTTTTCAAGAACTAATATATTGACTAGAATTTAAAAAGATTTCAATATTTTATTGAAAAATACTTCCGAAATAAAAACATTTTAGAAATAAAAGCCTAAATTCTGTCAGAGATGCTGGACATGCGCAGAAATACTCCTTCTCGTATACACATGGCTTTCAAGCATGGATTTGCCCAATTGTAGAGTTTAATCTAATAAATAAACAAGTCGCTTTAATTTCTGTCTCCCGACGGATCTTATGTAGCCTTGTGGTCCGACTATCGGCCTGTCAACCAGTGGCCGCAGGTACGATCCGCGTAGCTCGCATTCGTTTTACTTTCATTTTATTTATTTTTTTTTATCTGTATGTTTAGTGAAAATCATAATTTTTCTTTTCAAGAGCTAATATATTGACTAGAATTTAAAAAGATTTCAATATTTTATTTAAAAATACTTCCGAAATAAAAACATTTTAGAAATAAAAGCCTAAATTCAGTCGGAGATTCTGGGCATGCGCAGAAATACTCCTTCTCGTATACGCATGGCTTTCAAGCAGGGATTTGCACAATTATAGTTTAAACTAGTGAATAAACACGTCGCTTTAATTTCTGATTCCCGACGGATCTTATGTAGCATTGTGGTCCGAGTATCGGCCTGTCAACCAGTGGCCGCAGGTTCGATCCGCGTTGTTCGCTTTCGTTTTACTTTCATTTTATTTAATTTTTTTTAACTGTATGATTACTGAAAATCATAATTTTTCTTTTCAAGAACTAATATATTGACTATAATATAAAAAGATTTCAATATTTTATTTAAAAATACGTCCGAAATAAAGACATTTTAGAAATAAAAGCCTAAATTCGGTCAGAGATTCTGGGCATGCGCAGAAATACTCCTTCTCGTATACACATTTCTTTCAAGCGGGGATTTGCACAATTATAGTTTAAACTAGTGAATAAACACGTCGCTTTAATTTCTGGCTCCCGACGGATCTTATGTAGCCTAGTGGTCCGAGTATCGGCCTGTCAACCAGTGGTTGCAGGTTCGATCCGCGTCGTTGGCATTCGTTTTACTTTCACTATTTTTCGTTTCATTAATTTTTTTTTAACTTTAAGTTTAGTGAAAATAATAATTTTTCATTTCAAGTACTTATGTTTCGACCTGAATTTACAAAGATTTCAATATTTTATTTAAAAATAATTCCAAAGTAAAGACATTTTAGAAATAAAAGCGTAAATTCATTCAGAGATTCTGGGCATGCGCAGAAATACTCCTTCTCGTATACACATGGCTTTCAAGCATGGATTTGCACAATTATAGAGTTTAAACTAAAAAATAAACACGTCGCTTTAATTTCTGAATCCCGACGCCTCTTATGTAGCCCTGTGGTCCGAGTATCGGCCTGTCAAACATTGGCCGCAGGTTCGACCCGCGTCGTTCGCATTCGTTTTACTTTCATTTTTTTTCATTTTATTTAATTTTTTTTTAACTGTATGATTAGTGAAAATCATGATTTTTCTTTTCAAGAACTAATATATTGACTAGAATATCAAAAGATTTCAATATTTTATTTAAAAATAATTCCAAAGTAAAGACATTTTAGAAATAAAAGCGTAAATTAGGTCAGAGATTCTGGACATGCGCAGAAATACTCCTTCTCGTATACACATGGCTTTCAAGCATGGATTTGCACAATTATAGAGTTTAAAATAATAAATAAACACGTCGCTTTAATTTCTGACTCCCGACGCATCTTATGTAGCCTTGTGGTCCGAGTATCGGCCTGTCAACCAGTGGCCGCAGGTTCGATCCGCGTCGTTCGCATTCGTTTTACTTTCATTTTTCTTCATTTTATTTAATTTTTTTTTAAGTGTATGATTAGTGAAAATCATGATTTTTCTTTTCAAGAACTAATATATTGACTAGAATATAAAAAGATTTCAATATTTTATTTAAAAATAATTCCTAAGTAAAGACATTTTAGAAATAAAAGCGTAAATTAGGTCAGAGATTCTGAACATGCACAGAAATACTAATTCTCGTATACACATGGCTTTCAAGCATTGATTTGCACAATTATAGAGATTAAACTAATAAATAAACATGTCGCTTTAATTCAAGTCTCCCGACGGATCTTATGTAGCCTTGTGTTCAGACTGTCGGCCTGTCAAGCATTGCCGCAGGTTCGACCCCGGTCATTCGCATTCGTTTTACTTTCATTTTTCTTCATTTTATTAAATTTTTTTTAACTGTATATTTAGTGAAAATCATAATTTTTCTTTTCAAGAACTAATATATTGACTAGAATTTAAAAAGATTTCAATATTTTATTTAAAAATACTTCCGAAATAAAAACATTTTAGAAATAAAAGCCTAAATTCTGTCGGAGATGCTGGACATGCGCAGAAATACTCCTTCTCGTATACACATGGCTTTCAAGCATGGATTTGCACAATTATAGAGTTTAAACTAATAAATAATCACGTCGCTTTAATTTCTGTCTCCCGACGCATCTTATGTAGCCTTGTGGTCAGACTGTCGGCCTGTCACCCAGTGGCCGCAGGTTCGATCCGCGTCATTCGCATTCGTTTTACTTTCATTTTATTATTATTTTTTTTTATCTGTATGTTTAGTGAAAATCATGATTTTTCTTTTCAAGAGCTAATATATTGACTAGAATTTAAAAAGATTTCAATATTTTATTTAAAAATACTTCCGAAATAAAAACATTTTAGAAATAAAAGCCAAAATTCTGTCAGAGATGCTGGACATGCGCAGAAATACTCCTTCTCGTATACACATATCTTTCAAGCATGGATTTGCACAATTATAGAGTTTAAACTAATAAATAATCACGTCGCTTTAATTTTTGTCTCCCGACACATCTTATGTAGCCTTGTGGTCAGACTGTCGGCCTGTCACCCAGTGGCCGCAGGTTCGATCCGCGTCATTCGCATTCGTTTTACTTTCATTTTATTATTATTTTTTTTATCTGTATTTTTAGTGAAAATCATGATTTTTCTGTTCAAGAACTAATATATTGACTAGAATTTAAAAAGATTTCAATATTTTATTTAAAAATACTTCCGAAATAAAAACATTTTAGAAATAAAAGCCTAAATTCTGTTAGAGATGCTGGACATGCGCAGAAATACTCCTTCTCGTATACACATGGCTTTCAAGCATGGATTCGCACAATTATAGAGTTTAAACTAATAAGTAATCACGTCGCTTTAATTACTGTCTCCCGAAGCATCTTATGTAGCCTTGTGCTCCGAGTATGGGCTTGTCACCAAGTGGCCGCAGGTTCGATCCCCGTAGCTCGTATTCGTTTTACTTTCATTTTATTTTTTTTTTTATCTATATGTTTAGTGAAAATGATGATTTTTCTTTTCAAGAGCAAATATATTGACTAGAATTTAAAAAGATTTCAATATTTTATTTAAAAATACTTCCGAAATAAAAACATTTTAGATATAAAAGCCTAAATTCTGTCAGAGATGCTGGACATGCGCAGAAATACTCCTTCTCGTATACACATGGCTTTCAAGCATGGATTTGCACAATTGTAGAGTTTAATCTAATAAATAAACACGTCGCTTTAATTTCTGTCTCCCGACGGATCTTATGTAGCCTTGTGGTCCGACTATCGGCCTGTCAACCAGTGGCTGCAGGTTCGATCCGTGTCGTTCGCGTTCGTTTCACTTTCATTTTTCTTCATTTTTTTTTTTAACTGTAAGTTTAGTGAAAATCATAATTTTTCTTTTCAAGAACTAATATATTGACTAGAATTTAAAAAGATTTCAATATTTTATTGAAAAATACTTCCGAAATAAAAACATTTTAGAAATAAAAGCCTAAATTCTGTCAGAGATGCTGGACATGCGCAGAAATACTCCTTCTCGTATACACATGGCTTTCAAGCATGGATTTGCCCAATTGTAGAGTTTAATCTAATAAATAAACAAGTCGCTTTAATTTCTGTCTCCCGACGGATCTTATGTAGCCTTGTGGTCCGACTATCGGCCTGTCAACCAGTGGCCGCAGGTACGATCCGCGTAGCTCGCATTCGTTTTACTTTCATTTTATTTATTTTTTTTTATCTGTATGTTTAGTGAAAATCATAATTTTTCTTTTCAAGAGCTAATATATTGACTAGAATTTAAAAAGATTTCAATATTTTATTTAAAAATACTTCCGAAATAAAAACATTTTAGAAATAAAAGCCTAAATTCAGTCGGAGATTCTGGGCATGCGCAGAAATACTCCTTCTCGTATACGCATGGCTTTCAAGCAGGGATTTGCACAATTATAGTTTAAACTAGTGAATAAACACGTCGCTTTAATTTCTGATTCCCGACGGATCTTATGTAGCATTGTGGTCCGAGTATCGGCCTGTCAACCAGTGGCCGCAGGTTCGATCCGCGTTGTTCGCTTTCGTTTTACTTTCATTTTATTTAATTTTTTTTAACTGTATGATTACTGAAAATCATAATTTTTCTTTTCAAGAACTAATATATTGACTATAATATAAAAAGATTTCAATATTTTATTTAAAAATGCGTCCGAAATAAAGACATTTTAGAAATAAAAGCCTAAATTCGGTCAGAGATTCTGGGCATGCGCAGAAATACTCCTTCTCGTATACACATTTCTTTCAAGCGGGGATTTGCACAATTATAGTTTAAACTAGTGAATAAACACGTCGCTTTAATTTCTGGCTCCCGACGGATCTTATGTAGCCTAGTGGTCCGAGTATCGGCCTGTCAACCAGTGGTTGCAGGTTCGATCCGCGTCGTTGGCATTCGTTTTACTTTCACTATTTTTCGTTTCATTAATTTTTTTTTAACTTTAAGTTTAGTGAAAATAATAATTTTTCATTTCAAGTACTTATGTTTCGACCTGAATTTACAAAGATTTCAATATTTTATTTAAAAATAATTCCAAAGTAAAGACATTTTAGAAATAAAAGCGTAAATTCATTCAGAGATTCTGGGCATGCGCAGAAATACTCCTTCTCGTATACACATGGCTTTCAAGCATGGATTTGCACAATTATAGAGTTTAAACTAAAAAATAAACACGTCGCTTTAATTTCTGAATCCCGACGCCTCTTATGTAGCCCTGTGGTCCGAGTATCGGCCTGTCAAACATTGGCCGCAGGTTCGACCCGCGTCGTTCGCATTCGTTTTACTTTCATTTTTTTTCATTTTATTTAATTTTTTTTTAACTGTATGATTAGTGAAAATCATGATTTTTCTTTTCAAGAACTAATATATTGACTAGAATATCAAAAGATTTCAATATTTTATTTAAAAATAATTCCAAAGTAAAGACATTTTAGAAATAAAAGCGTAAATTAGGTCAGAGATTCTGGACATGCGCAGAAATACTCCTTCTCGTATACACATGGCTTTCAAGCATGGATTTGCACAATTATAGAGTTTAAAATAATAAATAAACACGTCGCTTTAATTTCTGACTCCCGACGCATCTTATGTAGCCTTGTGGTCCGAGTATCGGCCTGTCAACCAGTGGCCGCAGGTTCGATCCGCGTCGTTCGCATTCGTTTTACTTTCATTTTTCTTCATTTTATTTAATTTTTTTTTAAGTGTATGATTAGTGAAAATCATGATTTTTCTTTTCAAGAACTAATATATTGACTAGAATATAAAAAGATTTCAATATTTTATTTAAAAATAATTCCTAAGTAAAGACATTTTAGAAATAAAAGCGTAAATTAGGTCAGAGATTCTGAACATGCACAGAAATACTGATTCTCGTATACACATGGCTTTCAAGCATTGATTTGCACAATTATAGAGATTAAACTAATAAATAAACATGTCGCTTTAATTCAAGTCTCCCGACGGATCTTATGTAGCCTTGTGTTCAGACTGTCGGCCTGTCAAGCATTGCCGCAGGTTCGACCCCGGTCATTCGCATTCGTTTTACTTTCATTTTTCTTCATTTTATTAAATTTTTTTTAACTGTATATTTAGTGAAAATCATAATTTTTCTTTTCAAGAACTAATATATTGACTAGAATTTAAAAAGATTTCAATATTTTATTTAAAAATACTTCCGAAATAAAAACATTTTAGAAATAAAAGCCTAAATTCTGTCAGAGATGCTGGACATGCGCAGAAATACTCCTTCTCGTATACACATGGCTTTCAAGCATGGATTTGCACAATTTTAGAGTTTAAAATAATAAATAAACACGTCGCTTTAATTTCTGACTCCCGACGCGTCTTATGTAGCCTTGTGATCGGACAGTCGGCCTGTCAACCAGTGGCCGCAGGTTCGATCCGCGTCGTTCGCATTCGTTTTACTTTCATTTTTCTTCATTTTATTTAATTTTTTTTTAACTTTATGTTTGGTGAAAATCATTATTTTTCTTTTCACGAACTAATATATTGAATAGAATATAAAAGGATTTCAATATTTTATTTAAAAATACGTCCGAAATAAAGACATTTTAGATATAAAAGCCTAAATTCTGTCAGAGATGCTGGACATGCGCAGAAATACTCCTTCTCGTATACACATGGCTTTCAAGCATGGATTTGCACAATTGTAGAGTTTAATCTAATAAATAAACACGTCGCTTTAATTTCTGTCTCCCGACGGATCTTATGTAGCCTTGTGGTCCGACTATCGGCCTGTCAACCAGTGGCCGCAGGTTCGATCCGCGGCATTCGCATTCGTTTTACTTTCATTTTATTTAATTTTTTTTTATCTGTATGTTTAGTGAAAATCATGATTTTTCTTTTCAAGAGCTAATATATTGACTAGAATTTAAAAAGATTTCAATATTTTATTTAAAAATACTTCCGAAATAAAAACATTTTAGAAATAAAAGCCTAAATTCTGTCAGAGATGGTGGACATGCGCAGAAATACTCCTTCTCGTATACACATGGCTTTCAAGCATGGATTTGCACAATTATAGAGTTTAAACTAATAAATAATCACGTAACTTTAATTTCTGTCTCCCGACGCATCTTATGTAGCCTGGTGGTCAGACTGTCGGCCTGTCACCCAGTGGCCGCAGGTTCGATCCGCGTCATTCGCATTCGTTTTACTTTCATTTTATTTAATTTTTTTTTTATCTGTATGTTTAGTGAAAATCATAATTTTTCTTTTCAAGAGCTAATATATTGACTAGAATTTAAAAAGATTTCAATATTTTATTTAAAAATACTTCCGAAATAAAAACATTTTAGAAATAAAAGCCTAAATTCTGTCAGAGATGCTGGACATGCGCAGAAACACTCCTTCTCGTATACACATGGCTTTCAAGCATGGATTTGCACAATTGTAGAGTTTAATCTAATAAATAAACACGTCGCTTTAATTTCTGTCTCCCAACGGATCTTATGTAGCCTTGTGGTCCGACTATCGGCCGGTCAAACAGTGGCCGCAGGTTCGATCCGTGTCGTTCGCGTTCGTTTTACTTTCATTTTTCTTCATTTTTTTTTTTTTTTTTTATAACTGTAAGTTTAGTGAAAATCATAATTTTTCTTTTCAAGAACTAATATATTGACTAGAATTTAAAAAGATTTCAATATTTTATTTAAAAATACTTCCGAAATAAAAACATTTTAGAAATAAAAGCCTAAATTCTGTCAGAGATGCTGGACATGCGCAGAAATACTCCTTCTCGTATACACATGGCTTTCAAGCATGGATTTGCACAATTGTAGAGTTTAATCTAATAAATAAACACGTCGCTATAATTTCTGTCTCCCGACGGATCTTATGTAGCCTTGTGGTCGGACGGTCGGCCTGTAAACTAGTGGCCGCAGGTTCGATCCCTGTCGTTCGCATTCGTTTTACTTTCATTTTTCATCATTTTATTTAATTTATTTTTAACTGTAAGTATAGTGAAAATCATAATTTTTCTTTTCAAGAACTAATATATTGACTATAATATAAAAAGATTTCAATATTTTATTTAAAAATACGTCCGAAATAAAGACATTTTAGAAATAAAAGCCTAAATTCGGTCAGAGATTCTGGGTATGCGCAGAAATACTCCTTCTCGTATACACATGGCTTTCAAGCAGGAATTTGCACAATTATAGTTTAAACTAGTGAATAAACACGTCGCTTTAATTTCTGTCTCCCGACGGATCTTATGTAGACTTGTGGTCCGTGTATCGGCCTGTCAACCAGTGGCCGCAGGATCAATCCGCGGCGTTCGCATTCGTTTTACTTTCATTTTTCTTCATTTTATTTAATTTTTTTTTAACTGTATGTTTAGTGAAAATTATAATTTTTCTTTTCATGAACTAATATATTGACTAGAATATAAAAAGATTTCAATATTTTATTTACAAATACGTCCTAAATAAAGACATTTTAGAAATAAAATCCTAAATTCGGTCAGAGATTCTGGGCATGCGCAGAAATACTCCTTCTCGTATACGCATGGCTTTCAAGCAGGGATTTGCACAATTATAGTTTAAACTAGTGAATAAACACGTCGCTTTAATTTCTGATTCCCGACGGATCTTATGTAGCATTGTGGTCCGAGTATCGGCCTGTTAACCAGTGGCCGCAGGTTCGATCCGCGTCGTTCGCTTTCGTTTTACTTTCATTTTATTTAATTTTTTTTAACTGTATGATTACTGAAAATCATGATTTTTCTATTCAAGAACTAATATATTGACTAGAATTTAAAAAGATTTCAATATTTTATTTAAAAATACGTCCGAAATAAAGACATTTTAGAAATAAAAGCCTAAATTCGGTCAGAGAATCTGGACATGCGCAGAAATACTACTTCTAGTATACACATGGCTTTCAAGCAGGGATTTGCACAATTATAGAGTTTAAACTAATAAATAAACACGTCGCTTTAATGTCTGTCTCCCGACGGATCTTACGTTGACTTGTGGTCCGACTATCGGCCTGTCAACCAGTGGTCGCAGGTTCGATCCGTGTCGTTCGCATTCTTTTTACTTACATTTTATTTAATTTCTTTTTAACTGTATGTTTAGTGAAAATCATAATTTTTCTTTTCAAGAACTAATATATTGACTATAATATAAAAAGATTTCAATATTTTATTTAAAAATACGTCCGAAATAAAGACATTTTAGAAATAAAAGCCTAAATTCGGTCAGAGATTCTGGGCATGCGCAGAAATACTCCTTCTCGTATACACATTTCTTTCAAGCAGGGATTTGCACAATTATAGTTTAAACTAGTGAATAAACACGTCGCTTTAATTTCTGTTTCCCGACGGATCTTATGTAGACTTGTGGTCCGTGTATCGGCCTATAAACAAGTGGCCGCAGGTTCGATCCGCGGCGTTCGCATTCGTTTTACTTTCATTTTTCTTCATTTTATTTAATTTTTTTTAACTGTATGTTTAGTGAAAATTATACTTTTTCTTTTCATGAACTAATATATTGACTAGAATATCAAAAGATTTCAATATTTTATTTAAAAATAATTCCAAAGTATAGACATTTTAGAAATAAAAGCGTAAATTAGGTCAGAGATTCTGAACATGCGCAGAAATACTAATTCTCGTATACACATGGCTTTCAAGCATTGATTTGCACAATTATAGAGTTTAAACTAATAAATAAACATGTCGCTTTAATTTCTGACTCCCGACGCGTCTTATGTAGCCTTGTGTTCAGACTGTTGGCCTGTCAAGCAGTGGCCGCAGGTTCGACCCCGGTCATTCGCATTCGTTTTACTTTCATTTTTCTTCATTTTATTAAATTTTTTTTAACTGTATATTTAGTGAAAATCATAATTTTTCTTTTCAAGAACTAATATATTGACTAGAATTTAAAAAGATTTCAATATTTTATTTAAAAATACGTCCGAAATAAAAACATTTTAGAAATAAAAGCCTAAATTCTGTCAGAGATGCTGGACATGCGCAGAAATACTCCTTCTCGTATACACATGGCTTTCAAGCATGGATTTGCACAATTGTAGAGTTTAAAATAATAAATAAACACGTCGCTTTAATTTCTGACTCCCGACGCGTCTTATGTAGCCTTGTGATCGGACAGTCGGCCTGTCAACCAGTGGCCGAAGGTTCGATCAATGTCGTTCGCATTCGTTTTACTTTCATTTTTCTTCATTTTATTTAATTTTTTTTAACTGCATGTTTAGTGAAAATCATGATTTTTCTTTTCAAGAACTAATATATTGACTAGAATTTAAAAAGACTTCAATATTTAATTTTAAAATACGTCCGAAATAAAGACATTTTAGAAATAAAAGCCTAAATTCGGTCAGAGATTCTGGGCATGCGCAGAAATACTACTTCTCATATACACATGGCTTTCCAGAAGGGATTTGCACAATTATAGAGTTTAAACTAATAAATAAACACGTCTCTTTAATTTCTGACTCCCTATGGGTCTTATGTAGCCTTGTGGTCCGAGTATCGGCCTGTCAACCAGTGGCCGCAGTTTCGATCCGCGTCGTTCGGAATCGTTTTACTTTCATTTTTCTTCATTTTATTTAATTTATTTTTAACTGTATGTTTAGTGAAAATCATAATTTTTCTTTTCAAGAACTAATATATTGACTAGAATTTAAAAAGATTTCAATATTTTATTTAAAAATACGTCCGAAATAAAGACATTTTAGAAATAAAAGCCTAAATTCAGTCAGAGATTCTGGACATGCGCAGAAATACTCCTTCTCGTATACACATGGCTTTCCAGCAGGGATTTGCACAATTATAGAGTTTAAACTAATAAATAAACACGTCGCTTTAATTTCTGACTCCCGAAGGGTCTTATGTAGCCTTGTGGTCCGAGTGTCGGCCTGTCAACCAGTGGCCGCAGGTTCGATCCGCGTCGTTCGCATTCGTTTTACTTTCATTTTTCTCCATTTTATTTAATTTTTTTTAACTGTACGATTAGTGAAAATCATAATTTTTCTTTTCAAAAACTAATATATTGACTAGAATTTAAAAAGATTTCAATATTTTATTTAAAAATACGTCCGAAATAAAGACATTTTAGAAATAAAACCCTAAATTCAGTCACAGAATCTGGACATGCGCAGAAATACTCCTTCTAGTATACACATTTCTTTCAAGCAGGGATTTGCACAATTATAGTTTAAACTAGTGAATAAACACGTCGCTTTAATTTCTGCTTCCCGACGGATCTTATGTAGCATTGTGGTCCGTGTATCGGCCTATAAACCAGTGGCCGCAGGTTCGATCCGCGGCGTTCGCATTCGTTTTACTTTCATTTTTCTTCATTTTATTTAATTTTTTTTAACTGTATGTTTAGTGAAAATTATACTTTTTCTTTTCATGAACTAATATATTGACTAGAATATCAAAAGATTTCAATATTTTATTTAAAAATAATTCCAAAGTATAGACATTTTAGAAATAAAAGCGTAAATTAGGTCAGAGATTCTGGACATGCGCAGAAATACTCCTTCTCGTATACACATGGCTTTCAAGCATGGATTTGCACAATTATAGAGTTTAAACTAATAAATAAACACGTCGCTTTAATTTCTGACTCCCGACGCATCTTATGTAGCCTTGTGGTCCGAGTATCGGTCTGTCAACCAGTGGCCGCAGGTTCGATCCGCGTCGTTCGCTTTCGTTTTACTTTCATTTTATTTAATTTTTTTTAACTGTATGATTACTGAAAATCATGATTTTTCTTTTCAAGAACTAATATATTGACTAGAATTTTAAAAGATTTCAATATTTTATTTAAAAATACGTCCGAAATAAAGACATTTTAGAAATAAAAGCCTAAATTCGGTCAGAGAATCTGGACATGCGCAGAAATACTACTTCTAGTATACACATGGCTTTCAAGCAGGGATTTGCACAATTATAGAGTTTAAACTAATAAATAAACACGTCGCTTTAATTTCTGTCTCCCGACGGGTCTTACGTTGACTTGTGGTCCGACTATCGGCCTGTCAACCAGTGGTCGCAGGTTCGATCCGTGTCGTTCGCATTCTTTTTACTTACATTTTATTTAATTTCTTTTTAACTGTATGTTTAGTGAAAATCATAATTTTTCTTTTCAAGAACTAATATATTGACTATAATATAAAAAGATTTCAATATTTTATTTAAAAATACGTCCGAAATAAAGACATTTTAGAAATAAAAGCCTAAATTCGGTCAGAGATTCTGGGCATGCGCAGAAATACTCCTTCTGGTATACACATTTCTTTCAAGCAGGGATTTGCACAATTATAGTTTAAACTAGTGAATAAACACGTCGCTTTAATTTCTGTTTCCCGACGGATCTTATGTAGACTTGTGGTCCGTGTATCGGCCTATAAACAAGTGGCCGCAGGTTCGATCCGCGGCGTTCGCATTCGTTTTACTTTCATTTTTCTTCATTTTATTTAATTTTTTTTAACTGTTTGTTTAGTGAAAATTATACTTTTTCTTTTCATGAACTAATATATTGACTAGAATATAAAAAGATTTCAATATTTTATTTAAAAATACGTCCGAAATAAAGACATTTTAGAAATAAAAGCGTAAATTAGGTCAGAGATTCTGAACATGCGCAGAAATACTAATTCTCGTATACACATGGCTTTCAAGCATTGATTTGCACAATTATAGAGTTTAAACTAATAAATAAACATGTCGCTTTAATTTCTGACTCCCTATGGGTCTTATGTAGCCTTGTGGTCCGAGTATCGGCCTGTCAACCAGTGGCCGCAGTTTCGATCCGCGTCGTTCGGAATCGTTTTACTTTCATTTTTCTTCATTTTATTTAATTTATTTTTAACTGTATGTTTAGTGAAAATCATAATTTTTCTTTTCAAGAACTAATATATTGACTAGAATTTAAAAAGATTTCAATATTTTATTTAAAAATACGTCCGAAATAAAGACATTTTAGAAATAAAAGCCTAAATTCAGTCAGAGATTCTGGACATGCGCAGAAATACTCCTTCTCGTATACACATGGCTTTCCAGCAGGGATTTGCACAATTATAGAGTTTAAACTAATAAATAAACACGTCGCTTTAATTTCTGACTCCCGACGGGTCTTATGTAGCCTTGTGGTCCGAGTGTCGGCCTGTCAACCAGTGGCCGCAGGTTCGATCCGCGTCGTTCGCTTTCGTTTTACTTTCATTTTTCTCCATTTTATTTAATTTTTTTTAACTGTACGATTAGTGAAAATCATAATTTTTCTTTTCAAAAACTAATATATTGACTAGAATTTAAAAGGATTTCAATATTTTATTTAAAAATACGTCCGAAATAAAGACATTTTAGAAATAAAACCCTAAATTCAGTCACAGAATCTGGACATGCGCAGAAATACTCCTTCTAGTATACACATGGCTTTCAAGCAGGGATTTGCACAATTATAGAGTTTAAACTAATAAATAAACACGTCGCTTTAATTTTTGACTCCCGACGGGTCTTATGTAGCCTTGTGGTCCGAATATCGGCCTGTCAACCAGTGGCCGCAGGTTCGATCCGCGTCGTTCGCGTTCGTTTTACTTTCATTTTATTTAATTTTTTTTAACTGTATGATTACTGAAAATCATGATTTTTCTTTTTAAGAACTAATATATCGACTAGAATTTAAAAAGATTTCAATATTTTATTTAAAAATACGTCCGAAATAAAGACATTTTAGAAATAAAAGCCTAAATTCGGTCAGAGATTCTGGGCATGCGCAGAAATACTCCTTCTCATATACACATGGCTTTCCAGCATCGATTTGCACAATTATAGAGTTTAAACTAATAAATAAACACGTCGCTTTAATTTCTGACTCCCGACGCGTCTTATGTAGCCTTGTGATCGGACAGTCGGCCTGTCAACCAGTGGCCGAAGGTTCGATCAATGTCGTTCGCATTCGTTTTACTTTCATTTTTCTTCATTTTATTTAATTTTTTTTAACTGCATGTTTAGTGAAAATCATGATTTTTCTTTTCAAGAACTAATATATTGACTAGAATTTAAAAAGACTTCAATATTTAATTTTAAAATACGTCCGAAATAAAGACATTTTAGAAATAAAAGTCTAAATTCGGTCAGAGATTCTGGGCATGCGCAGAAATACTACTTCTCATATACACATGGCTTTCCAGAAGGGATTTGCACAATTATAGAGTTTAAACTAATAAATAAACACGTCGCTTTAATTTCTGACTCCCGACGGGTCTTATGTAGCCTTGTGGTCCGAATATCGGCCTGTCAACCAGTGGCCGCAGGTTCTATCCGCGTCGTTCGCATTCGTTTTACTTTCATTTTTTTTCATTTTATTTAATTTTTTTTAACTGTATGATTAGTGAAAATCATGATTTTTCTTTTCAAGAACTAATATATTGACTAGAATATCAAAAGATTTCAATATTTTATTTAAAAATAATTCCAAAGTAAAGACATTTTAGAAATAAAAGCGTAAATTAGGTCAGATATTCTGGACATGCGCAGAAATACTCGTTCTCGTATACACATGGCTTTCAAGCATTGATTTGCACAATTATAGAGTTTAAACTAATAAATAAACATGTCGCTTTAATTTCTGAATCCCGACGCATCTTATGTAGCCTTGTGGTCAGACTGTCGGCCTGTCAAGCAGTGGCCGCAGGTTCGATCCCGGTCGTTCGCATTCGTTTTACTTTCATTTTTCTTCATTTTTTTAAATTTTTTTTAACTGTATATTTAGTGAAAATCATAATTTTTCTTTTCAAGAACTAATATATTGACTAGAATTTAAAAAGATTTCAATATTTTATTTAAAAATACGTCCGAAATAAAAACATTTTAGAAATAAAAGCCTAAATTCTGTCAGAGATTCTTGGCATGCGCAGAAATACTCCTTCTCGTATACACATGGCTTTCAAGCATGGATTTGCACAATTATAGAGTTTAAACTAATAAATAAACACGTCGCTTTAATTTCTGACTCCCGACGCATCTTATGTAGCCTTGTGGTCCGAGTATCGGCCTGTCAACCAGTGGATGCAGGTTCGATCCGCGTCGTTCGCATTCGTTTTACTTTCATTTTTCATTTTATTTAATTTTTTTTTAACTGTATGATTAGTGAAAATCATGATTTTTCTTTTCAAGAACTAATATATTGACTAGAATATAAAAAGATTTCAATATTTTATTTAAAAATAATTCCTAAGTAAAGACATTTTAGAAATAAAAGCGTAAATTAGGTCAGAGATTCTGGACATGCGCAGAAATACTAATTCTCGTATACACATGGCTTTCAAGCATTGATTTGCACAATTATAGAGTTTAAACTAATAAATAAACATGTCGCTTTAATTTCTGACTCCCGACGCATCTTATGTAGCCTTGTGGTCGGACAGTCGGCCTGTCAACCAGTGGCCGAAGGTTCGATCAATGTCGTTCGCATTCGTTTTACTTTCATTTTTCTTCATTTTATTTAATTTTTTTTAACTGCATGTTTAGTGAAAATCATGATTTTTTTTTTCAAGAACTAATATATTGACTAGAATTTAAAAAGATTTCAATATTTTATTAAAAAATACGTCCGAAATGAAGACATTTTAGAAATAAAAGCCTAAATTCAGTCAGAGAATCTGGACATGCGCAGAAATACTCCTTCTAGTATACCCAAGGCTTTCAAGCAGGGATTTGCACAATTATAGACTTTAAACTAATAAATAAACACGTAGCTTTAATTTCTGACTCCCGAAGGATCTTATGTAGCCTTGTGGTCCGAGTATCGGCCTGTCAACCAGTGGCCGCAGGTTCGATCCGCGTCGTTCGCATTCGTTTTACTTTCATTTTATTTAATTTTTTTAACTGTATGTTTAGTGAAAATCATAATTTTTCTTTTCAAGAACTAATATATTGACTAGAATTTAAAAAGATTTCAATATTTTATTTAAAAATACGTCCGAAATAAAAATATTTAAGAAATAAAAGCGTAAATTAGGTCAGAGATTCTGGACATGCGCAGAAATACTCCTTCTCGTATTCACATGGCTTTCAAGCATGGATTTGCACAATTATAGAGTTTAAACTAATAAATAAACACGTCGCTTTAATTTCGGACTCCCGACGCATCTTTTGTAGCCTTGTGGTCGGACTGTCGGCCTGTCAACCTATGGCCGCAGGTTCGATCCGTGTCGTTCGCGTTCGTTTTACTTTCATTTTTCTTCATTTTTTTTTTTTTTTTTTTTTTTTTTTTATAACTGTAAGTTTAGTGAAAATCATAATTTTTCTTTTCAAGAACTAATATATTGACTAGAATTTAAAAAGATTTCAATATTTTATTTAAAAATACTTCCGAAATAAAAACATTTTAGAAATAAAAGCCTAAATTCTGTCAGAGATGCTGGACATGCGCAGAAATACTCCTTCTCGTATACACATGGCTTTCAAGCATGGATTTGCACAATTGTAGAGTTTAATCTAATAAATAAACACGTCGCTTTAATTTCTGTCTCCCGGCGGATCTTATGTAGCCTTGTGGTCGGACTGTCGGCCTGTAAACTACTGGCCGCAGGTTCGATCCCTGTCGTTCGCATTCGTTTTACTTTCATTTTTCATCATTTTATTTAATTTATTTTTAACTGTAAGTATAGTGAAAATCATAATTTTTCTTTTCAAGAACTAATATATTGACTATAATATAAAAAGATTTCAATATTTTATTTAAAAATACGTCCGAAATAAAGACATTTTAGAAATAAAACCCTAAATTCGGTCAGAGATTCTGGGTATGCGCAGAAATACTCCTTCTCGTATACACATGGCTTTCAAGCAGGAATTTGCACAATTATAGTTTAAACTAGTGAAAAAACACGTAGCTTTAATTTCTGTCTCCCGACGGATCTTATGTAGACTTGTGGTCCGTGTATCGGCCTGTCAACCAGTGGCCGCAGGTTCAATCCGCGGCGTTCGCATTCGTTTTACTTTCATTTTTCTTCATTTTATTTAATTTTTTTTAACTGTATGTTTAGTGAAAATTATACTTTTTCTTTTCATGAACTAATATATTGACTAGAATATAAAAAGATTTCAATATTTTATTTAAAAATACGTCCGAAATAAAGACATTTTAGAAATAAAAGCGTAAATTAGGTCAGAGATTCTGAACATGCGCAGAAATACTAATTCTCGTATACACATGGCTTTCAAGCATTGATTTGCACAATTATAGAGTTTAAACTAATAAATAAACATGTCGCTTTAATTTCTGACTCCCGACGCATCTTATGTAGCCTTGTGGTCCGAGTATGGGCCTGTCAACCAGTGGCCGCAGTTTCGATCCGCGTCGTTGGCATTCGTTTTACTTTCATTTTATTTAATTTTTTTTAACTGTATGTTTAGTGAAAATCATAATTTTTCTTTTCAAGAACTAATATATTGACTAGAATTTAAAAAGATTTCAATATTTTATTTAAAAATACGTCCGAAATAAAAATATTTAAGAAATAAAAGCGTAAATTAGTTCAGAGATTCTGGACATGCGCAGAAATACTCCTTCTCGTATACACATGGCTTTCAAGCATGGATTTGCACAATTATAGAGTTTAAACTAATAAATAAACACGTCGCTTTAATTTCTGACTCCCGACGCATCTTATGTAGTCTTGTGGTCGGACTGTCGGCCTGTCAACCAGTGGCCGCATGTTCGATCCGCGTCGTTCGCATTCGTTTTACTTTCATTTTTCTTCATTTTATTTAATTTTTTTTTAACTGTATGTTTAGTGAAAATCATAATTTTTCTTTTCAAAAACTAATATATTGACTAGAATTTAAAAAGATTTCAATATTTTATTTAAAAATACGTCCGAAATAAAGACATTTTAGAAATAAAAGCCTAAATTCGGTCAGAGATTCTGGACATGCGCAGAAATACTAATTCTCGTATACACATGGCTTTCAAGCATTGATTTGCACAATTATAGAGTTTAAACTAATAAATAAACATGTCGCTTTAATTTCTGACTCCCGACGCATCTTATGTAGCCTTGTGGTCGGACAGTCGGCCTGTCAACCAGTGGCCGAAGGTTCGATCAATGTCGTTCGCATTCGTTTTACTTTCATTTTTCTTCATTTTATTTAATTTTTTTTAACTGCATGTTTAGTGAAAATCATGATTTTTTTTTTCAAGAACTAATATATTGACTAGAATTTAAAAAGATTTCAATATTTTATTAAAAAATACGTCCGAAATGAAGACATTTTAGAAATAAAAGCCTAAATTCAGTCAGAGAATCTGGACATGCGCAGAAATACTCCTTCTAGTATACCCAAGGCTTTCAAGCAGGGATTTGCACAATTATAGAGTTTAAACTAATAAATAAACACGTAGCTTTAATTTCTGACTCCCGAAGGATCTTATGTAGCCTTGTGGTCCGAGTATCGGCCTGTCAACCAGTGGCCGCAGGTTCGATCCGCGTCGTTCGCATTCGTTTTACTTTCATTTTATTTAATTTTTTTTAACTGTATGTTTAGTGAAAATCATAATTTTTCTTTTCAAGAACTAATATATTGACTAGAATTTAAAAAGATTTCAATATTTTATTTAAAAATACGTCCGAAATAAAAATATTTAAGAAATAAAAGCGTAAATTAGGTCAGAGATTCTGGACATGCGCAGAAATACTCCTTCTCGTATTCACATGGCTTTCAAGCATGGATTTGCACAATTATAGAGTTTAAACTAATAAATAAACACGTCGCTTTAATTTCGGACTCCCGACGCATCTTTTGTAGCCTTGTGGTCGGACTGTCGGCCTGTCAACCTATGGCCGCAGGTTCGATCCGTGTCGTTCGCGTTCGTTTTACTTTCATTTTTCTTCATTTTTTTTTTTTTTTTTTTTTTTTTTTTTTTTTTTTTATAACTGTAAGTTTAGTGAAAATCATAATTTTTCTTTTCAAGAACTAATATATTGACTAGAATTTAAAAAGATTTCAATATTTTATTTAAAAATACTTCCGAAATAAAAACATTTTAGAAATAAAAGCCTAAATTCTGTCAGAGATGCTGGACATGCGCAGAAATACTCCTTCTCGTATACACATGGCTTTCAAGCATGGATTTGCACAATTGTAGAGTTTAATCTAATAAATAAACACGTCGCTTTAATTTCTGTCTCCCGGCGGATCTTATGTAGCCTTGTGGTCGGACTGTCGGCCTGTAAACTACTGGCCGCAGGTTCGATCCCTGTCGTTCGCATTCGTTTTACTTTCATTTTTCATCATTTTATTTAATTTATTTTTAACTGTAAGTATAGTGAAAATCATAATTTTTCTTTTCAAGAACTAATATATTGACTATAATATAAAAAGATTTCAATATTTTATTTAAAAATACGTCCGAAATAAAGACATTTTAGAAATAAAACCCTAAATTCGGTCAGAGATTCTGGGTATGCGCAGAAATACTCCTTCTCGTATACACATGGCTTTCAAGCAGGAATTTGCACAATTATAGTTTAAACTAGTGAAAAAACACGTAGCTTTAATTTCTGTCTCCCGACGGATCTTATGTAGACTTGTGGTCCGTGTATCGGCCTGTCAACCAGTGGCCGCAGGTTCAATCCGCGGCGTTCGCATTCGTTTTACTTTCATTTTTCTTCATTTTATTTAATTTTTTTTAACTGTATGTTTAGTGAAAATTATACTTTTTCTTTTCATGAACTAATATATTGACTAGAATATAAAAAGATTTCAATATTTTATTTAAAAATACGTCCGAAATAAAGACATTTTAGAAATAAAAGCGTAAATTAGGTCAGAGATTCTGAACATGCGCAGAAATACTAATTCTCGTATACACATGGCTTTCAAGCATTGATTTGCACAATTATAGAGTTTAAACTAATAAATAAACATGTCGCTTTAATTTCTGACTCCCGACGCATCTTATGTAGCCTTGTGGTCCGAGTATGGGCCTGTCAACCAGTGGCCGCAGTTTCGATCCGCGTCGTTGGCATTCGTTTTACTTTCATTTTATTTAATTTTTTTTAACTGTATGTTTAGTGAAAATCATAATTTTTCTTTTCAAGAACTAATATATTGACTAGAATTTAAAAAGATTTCAATATTTTATTTAAAAATACGTCCGAAATAAAAATATTTAAGAAATAAAAGCGTAAATTAGTTCAGAGATTCTGGACATGCGCAGAAATACTCCTTCTCGTATACACATGGCTTTCAAGCATGGATTTGCACAATTATAGAGTTTAAACTAATAAATAAACACGTCGCTTTAATTTCTGACTCCCGACGCATCTTATGTAGTCTTGTGGTCGGACTGTCGGCCTGTCAACCAGTGGCCGCATGTTCGATCCGCGTCGTTCGCATTCGTTTTACTTTCATTTTTCTTCATTTTATTTAATTTTTTTTTAACTGTATGTTTAGTGAAAATCATAATTTTTCTTTTCAAAAACTAATATATTGACTAGAATTTAAAAAGATTTCAATATTTTATTTAAAAATACGTCCGAAATAAAGACATTTTAGAAATAAAAGCCTAAATTCGGTCAGAGATTCTGGGCATGCGCAGAAATACTCCTTCTCATATACACATGGCTTTCCAGCAGGGATTTGCACAATTATAGAGTTTAAACTAATAAATAAACACGTCGCTTTAATTTCTGATTCCCGACGGGTCTTATGTAGCCTTGTGGTCCGAGTGTCGTCCTGTCAACCAGTGGCCGCAGGTTCGATCCGCGTCGTTCGCATTCGTTTTACTTTCATTTTTCTCCATTATATTTAATTTTTTTTAACTGTACGATTAGTGAAAATCATAATTTTTCTTTTCAAGAACTAATATATTGACTAGAATATAAAAAGATTTCAATATTTTATTTAAAAATAATTCCTAAGTAAACACAATTTAGAAATAAAAGCGTAAATTAGGTCAGAGATTCTGGACATGCGCAGAAATACTAATTCTCGTATACACATGGCTTTCAAGCATTGATTTGCACAATTATAGAGTTTAAACTAATAAATAAACATGTCGCTTTAATTTCTGACTCCCGACGCTTCTTATGTAGCCTTGTGGTCAGACTGTCGGCCTGTCAAGCAGTGGCCTCAGGTTCGACCCCGGTCATTCGCATTCGTTTTACTTTCATTTTTCTTCATTTTATTAAATTTTTTTAACTGTATATTTAGTGAAAATCATAATTTTTCTTTTCAAGAACTAATATATTGACTAGAATTTAAAAAGATTTCAATATTTTATTTAAAAATACGTCCGAAATGAAAACATTTTAGAAATAAAAGCCTAAATTATGTCAGAGATGCTGGACATGAGCAGAAATACTCCTTCTCGTATACACATGGCTTTCAAGCATGGATTTGCACAATTGTAGAGTTTAAAATAATAAATAAACACGTCGCTTTAATTTCTGACTCCCGACGCATCTTATGTAGCCTTGTGGTCGGACAGTCGGCCTGTCAACCAGTGGCCGCAGGTTCGATCAATGTCGTTCGCATTCGTTTTACTTTCATTTTTCTTCATTTTATTTAATTTATTTTTAACTGTATGTTTAGTGAAAATCATAATTTTTCTTTTCAAGAACTAATATATTGACTAGAATTTAAAAAGATTTCAATATTTTATTTAAAAATACGTCCCAAATAAAAATATTTAAGAAATAAAAGCGTAAATTAGTTCAGAGATTCTGGACATGCGCAGAAATACTCCTTCTCGTATACACATGGCTTTCAAGCATGGATTTGCACAATTATAGAGTTTAAACTAATAAATAAACACGTCGCTTTAATTTCTGACTCCCGACGCATCTTATGTAGTCTTGTGGTTGGACTGTCGGCCTGTCAACCAGTGGCCGCATGTTCGATCCGCGTCGTTCGCATTCGTTTTACTTTCATTTTTCTTCATTTTATTTAATTTTTTTTTAACTGTATGTTTAGTGAAAATCATAATTTTTCTTTTCAAAAACTAATATTTTGACTAGATTTTAAAAAGATTTCAATATTTTATTTAAAAATACGTCCGAAATAAAGACATTTTAGAAATAAAACCCTAAATTCAGTCACAGAATCTTGACATGCGCAGAAATACTCCTTCTAGTATACACATGGCTTTCAAGCAGGGATTTGCACAATTATAGAGTTTAAACTAATAAATAAACACGTCGCTTTAATTTTTGACTCCCGACGGGTCTTATGTAGCCTTGTGGTCCGAATATCGGCCTGTCAACCAGTGGCCTCAGGTTCGATCCGCGTCGTTCGCGTTCGTTTTACTTTCATTTTATTTAATTTTTTTTAACTGTATGATTACTGAAAATCAATATTTTTCTTTTCAAGAACTAATATATTGACTAGAATTTAAAAAGATTTCAATATTTTATTTAAAAATACGTCCGAAATAAAGACATTTTAGAAATAAAAGCCTAAATTCGGTCAGAGAATCTGGACATGCTCAGAAATACTCCTTCTCGTATACACATGGCTTTCAAGCATGGATTTGCATAATTATAGAGTTTAAACTAATAAATAAACACGTCGCTTTAATTTATGACTCCCGACGCATCTTATGTAGCCTTGTGGTCGGACAGTCGGCCTGTCAACCAGTGGCCGAAGGTTCGATCAATGTCGTTCGCATTCGTTTTACTTTCATTTTTCTTCATTTTATTTAATTTTATTTTTAACTGTATGATTAGTGAAAATCATGATTTTTCTTTTCAAGAACTAATATATTGACTAGAATATAAAAAGATTTTAATATTTTATTTAAAAATAATTCCTAAGTAAAGACATTTTAGAAATAAAAGCGTAAATTAGGTCAGAGATTCTGGACATGCGCAGAAATACTAATTCTCGTATACACATGGCTTTCAAGCATTGATTTGCACAATTATAGAGTTTAAACTAATAAATAAACATGTCGCTTTAATTTCTGACTCCCGACGCTTCTTATGTAGCCTTGTGGTCAGACTGTCGGCCTGTCAAGCAGTGGCCTCAGGTTCGACCCCGGTCATTCGCATTCGTTTTACTTTCATTTTTCTTCATTTTATTAAATTTTTTTAACTGTATATTTAGTGAAAATCATAATTTTTCTTTTCAAGAACTAATATATTGACTAGAATTTAAAAAGATTTCAATATTTTATTTAAAAATACGTCCGAAATAAAGACATTTTAGAAATAAAAGCCTAAATTCAATCAGAGATTCTGGACATGCGCAGAAATACTCCTTCTCGTATACACATGGCTTTCAAGCATGGATTTGCACAATTATAGAGTTTAAACTAATAAATAAACACGTCGCTTTAATTTCTGACTCACGACGCATCTTATGTAGTCTTGTGGTCGGACTGTCGGCCTGTCAACCAGTGGCCGCATGTTCGATCCGCGTCGTTCGCATTCGTTTTACTTTCATTTTTCTTCATTTTATTTAATTTTTTTAACTGTATGTTTAGTGAAAATCATAATTTTTCTTTTCAAAAACTAATATATTGAGTAGAATTTAAAAAGAGTTCTATATTTTATTTAAAAATACGTCCGAAATAAAGACATTTTAGAAATAAATGCCTAAATTCGGTCAGAGATTCTGGGCATGCGCAGAAATACTCCTTCTCATATACACATGGCTTTCAAGCAGGGATTTGCACAATTATAGAGTTTAAACTAAGAAATAAACACGTCGCTTTAGTTTCTGACTCTCGACGGGTCTTATGTAGCCTTGTGGTCCGAGTATGGGCCTGTCAACCAGTGGCAGCAGGTTCGATCCGCGTCGTTCGCATTCATTTTACTTTCATTTTTCTTCATTTTATTTAATTTTTTTTTAAATGTATGTTTAGTGAAAATCATAATTTTTCTTTTCAAAAACTAATATAATGACTAGAATTTAAAAAGATTTCAATATTTTATTTAAAAATACGTCCGAAATAAAGACATTTTAGAAATAAAACCCTAAATTCAGTCACAGAATCTGGACATGCGCAGAAATACTCCTTCTAGTATACACATGGCTTTCAAGCATGGATTTGCACAATTATAGAGTTTAAACTAATAAATAAACAGGTCGCTTTAATTTCTGACTCCCGACGCATCTTATGTAGCCTTGTGGTCCTAGTATCGGCCTGTCAACCAGTGGCCGCAGGTTCGATCCGCGTCGTTCGCATTCGTTTTACTTTCATTTTTCTTCATTTTATTTATTTTTTTTTAACTTTATGTTTAGTGAAAATCATAATTTTTCTTTTCAAGAACTAATATATTGACTAGAATTTAAAAAGATTTCAATATTTTATTTAAAAATACATCCGAAATAAAAATATTTAAGAAATAAAAGCGTAAATTAGGTCAGAGATTCTGGACATGCGCAGAAATACTCCTTCTCGTATTCACATGGCTTTCAAGCATGGATTTGCATAATTATAGAGTTTAAACTAATAAATAAACACGTCGCTTTAATTTCTGACTCCCGAAGGATCTTATGTAGCCTTGTGGTCCGAGTATCGGCCTGTCAACCAGTGGCCGCAGGTTCGATCCGCGTCGTTCGCATTCGTTTTACTTTCATTTTTCTTCATTTTATTTAATTTTTTTTAACTTTATGTTTAGTGAAAACATGATTTTTCTTTTCAAGAACTAATATATTGACTAGAATTTAAAAAGATTTCAATATTTTATTTAAAAATACGTCCGAAATAAAGACATTTTAGAAATAAAAGCCTAAATTCGGTCAGAGATTCTGGGCATGCGCAGAAATACTCCTTCTCATATACACATGGCTTTCCAGCATCGATTTGCACAATTATAGAGTTTAAACTAATAAATAAACACGTCGCTTTAATTTCTGACTCACGACGGGTCTTATGTAGCCTTGTGGTCCGAGTATGGGCCTGTCAACCAGTGGCCGCAGTTTCGATCCGCGTCGTTGGCATTCGTTTTACTTTCATTTTATTTAATTTTTTTTAACTGTATGTTTAGTGAAAATCATAATTTTTCTTTTCAAGAACTAATATATTGACTAGAATTTAAAAAGATTTCAATATTTTATTTAAAAATACGTCCGAAATAAAAATATTTAAGAAATAAAAGCGTAAATTTGGTCAGAGATTCTGGACATGCGCAGAAATACTCCTTCTCGTATACACATGGCTTTCAAGCATGGATTTGCATAATTATAGAGTTTAAACTAATAAATAAACACGTCGCTTTAATTTCGGACTCCCGACGCATCTTATGTAGCCTTGTGGTCGGACTGTCGGCCTGTCAACCTGTGGCCGCAGGTCCGATCCGTGTCGTTCGCGTTCGTTTTACTTTCATTTTTCTTCATTTTTTTTTTTTTTTTTTTATAACTGTAAGTTTAGTGAAAATCATAATTTTTCTTTTCAAGAACTAATATATTGACTAGAATTTAAAAAGATTTCAATATTTTATTTAAAAATACTTCCGAAATAAAAACATTTTAGAAATAAAAGCCTAAATTCTGTCAGAGATGCTGGACATGCGCAGAAATACTCCTTCTCGTATACACATGGCTTTCAAGCAGGAATTTGCACAATTATAGTTTAAACTAGTGAATAAACACGTCGCTTTAATTTCTGTCTCCCGACGGATCTTATGTAGACTTGTGGTCCGTGTATCGGCCTGTCAACCAGTGGCCGCAGGTTCAATCCGCGGCTTTCGCATTCGTTTTACTTTCATTTTTCTTCATTTTATTTAATTTTTTTTAACTGTATGTTTAGTGAAAATTATACTTTTTCTTTTCATGAACTAATATATTGACTAGAATATAAAAAGATTTCAATATTTTATTTAAAAATACGTCCGAAATAAAGACATTTTAGAAATAAAAGCGTAAATTAGGTCAGAGATTCTGAACATGCGCAGAAATACTAATTCTCGTATACACATGGCTTTCAAGCATTGATTTGCACAATTATAGAGTTTAAAC
The DNA here is from genome assembly GCF_947563725.1 of Argiope bruennichi. Lineage (NCBI taxonomy): Eukaryota > Metazoa > Arthropoda > Arachnida > Araneae > Araneidae > Argiope > Argiope bruennichi. The sequence continues at coordinate 3,827,005 of NC_079152.1, forward strand.
TAATAAATAAACATGTCGCTTTAATTTCTGACTCCCGACGCATCTTATGTAGCCTTGTGGTCCGAGTATGGGCCTGTCAACCAGTGGCCGCAGTTTCGATCCGCGTCGTTGGCATTCGTTTTACTTTCATTTTATTTAATTTTTTTTAACTGTATGTTTAGTGAAAATCATAATTTTTCTTTTCAAGAACTAATATATTGACTAGAATTTAAAAAGATTTCAATATTTTATTTAAAAATACGTCCGAAATAAAAATATTTAAGAAATAAAAGCGTAAATTAGTTCAGAGATTCTGGACATGCGCAGAAATACTCCTTCTCGTATACACATGGCTTTCAAGCATGGATTTGCACAATTATAGAGTTTAAACTAATAAATAAACACGTCGCTTTAATTTCTGACTCCCGACGCATCTTATGTAGTCTTGTGGTCGGACTGTCGGCCTGTCAACCAGTGGCCGCATGTTCGATCCGCGTCGTTCGCATTCGTTTTACTTTCATTTTTCTTCATTTTATTTAATTTTTTTTTAACTGTATGTTTAGTGAAAATCATAATTTTTCTTTTCAAAAACTAATATATTGACTAGAATTTAAAAAGATTTCAATATTTTATTTAAAAATACGTCCGAAATAAAGACATTTTAGAAATAAAAGCCTAAATTCGGTCAGAGATTCTGGGCATGCGCAGAAATACTCCTTCTCATATACACATGGCTTTCCAGCAGGGATTTGCACAATTATAGAGTTTAAACTAATAAATAAACACGTCGCTTTAATTTCTGATTCCCGACGGGTCTTATGTAGCCTTGTGGTCCGAGTGTCGTCCTGTCAACCAGTGGCCGCAGGTTCGATCCGCGTCGTTCGCATTCGTTTTACTTTCATTTTTCTCCATTTTATTTAATTTTTTTTAACTGTACGATTAGTGAAAATCATAATTTTTCTTTTCAAGAACTAATATATTGACTAGAATATAAAAAGATTTCAATATTTTATTTAAAAATAATTCCTAAGTAAACACAATTTAGAAATAAAAGCGTAAATTAGGTCAGAGATTCTGGACATGCGCAGAAATACTAATTCTCGTATACACATGGCTTTCAAGCATTGATTTGCACAATTATAGAGTTTAAACTAATAAATAAACATGTCGCTTTAATTTCTGACTCCCGACGCTTCTTATGTAGCCTTGTGGTCAGACTGTCGGCCTGTCAAGCAGTGGCCTCAGGTTCGACCCCGGTCATTCGCATTCGTTTTACTTTCATTTTTCTTCATTTTATTAAATTTTTTTAACTGTATATTTAGTGAAAATCATAATTTTTCTTTTCAAGAACTAATATATTGACTAGAATTTAAAAAGATTTCAATATTTTATTTAAAAATACGTCCGAAATAAAAACATTTTAGAAATAAAAGCCTAAATTATGTCAGAGATGCTGGACATGAGCAGAAATACTCCTTCTCGTATACACATGGCTTTCAAGCATGGATTTGCACAATTGTAGAGTTTAAAATAATAAATAAACACGTCGCTTTAATTTCTGACTCCCGACGCATCTTATGTAGCCTTGTGGTCGGACAGTCGGCCTGTCAACCAGTGGCCGAAGGTTCGATCAATGTCGTTCGCATTCGTTTTACTTTCATTTTTCTTCATTTTATTTAATTTATTTTTAACTGTATGTTTAGTGAAAATCATAATTTTTCTTTTCAAGAACTAATATATTGACTAGAATTTAAAAAGATTTCAATATTTTATTTAAAAATACGTCCCAAATAAAAATATTTAAGAAATAAAAGCGTAAATTTGGTCAGAGATTCTGGACATGCGCAGAAATACTCCTTCTCGTATACACATGGCTTTCAAGCATGGATTTGCATAATTATAGAGTTTAAACTAATAAATAAACACGTCGCTTTAATTTCGGACTCCCGACGCATCTTATGTAGCCTTGTGGTCGGACTGTCGGCCTGTCAACCTGTGGCCGCAGGTCCGATCCGTGTCGTTCGCGTTCGTTTTACTTTCATTTTTCTTCATTTTTTTTTTTTTTTTTATAACTGTAAGTTTAGTGAAAATCATAATTTTTCTTTTCAAGAACTAATATATTGACTAGAATTTAAAAAGATTTCAATATTTTATTTAAAAATACTTCCGAAATAAAAACATTTTAGAAATAAAAGCCTAAATTCTGTCAGAGATGCTGGACATGCGCAGAAATACTCCTTCTCGTATACACATGGCTTTCAAGCAGGAATTTGCACAATTATAGTTTAAACTAGTGAATAAACACGTCGCTTTAATTTCTGTCTCCCGACGGATCTTATGTAGACTTGTGGTCCGTGTATCGGCCTGTCAACCAGTGGCCGCAGGTTCAATCCGCGGCTTTCGCATTCGTTTTACTTTCATTTTTCTTCATTTTATTTAATTTTTTTTAACTGTATGTTTAGTGAAAATTATACTTTTTCTTTTCATGAACTAATATATTGACTAGAATATAAAAAGATTTCAATATTTTATTTAAAAATACGTCCGAAATAAAGACATTTTAGAAATAAAAGCGTAAATTAGGTCAGAGATTCTGAACATGCGCAGAAATACTAATTCTCGTATACACATGGCTTTCAAGCATTGATTTGCACAATTATAGAGTTTAAACTAATAAATAAACATGTCGCTTTAATTTCTGACTCCCGACGCATCTTATGTAGCCTTGTGGTCCGAGTATGGGCCTGTCAACCAGTGGCCGCAGTTTCGATCCGCGTCGTTGGCATTCGTTTTACTTTCATTTTATTTAATTTTTTTTAACTGTATGTTTAGTGAAAATCATAATTTTTCTTTTCAAGAACTAATATATTGACTAGAATTTAAAAAGATTTCAATATTTTATTTAAAAATACGTCCGAAATAAAAATATTTAAGAAATAAAAGCGTAAATTAGTTCAGAGATTCTGGACATGCGCAGAAATACTCCTTCTCGTATACACATGGCTTTCAAGCATGGATTTGCACAATTATAGAGTTTAAACTAATAAATAAACACGTCGCTTTAATTTCTGACTCCCGACGCATCTTATGTAGTCTTGTGGTCGGACTGTCGGCCTGTCAACCAGTGGCCGCATGTTCGATCCGCGTCGTTCGCATTCGTTTTACTTTCATTTTTCTTCATTTTATTTAATTTTTTTTTAACTGTATGTTTAGTGAAAATCATAATTTTTCTTTTCAAAAACTAATATATTGACTAGAATTTAAAAAGATTTCAATATTTTATTTAAAAATACGTCCGAAATAAAGACATTTTAGAAATAAAAGCCTAAATTCGGTCAGAGATTCTGGGCATGCGCAGAAATACTCCTTCTCATATACACATGGCTTTCCAGCAGGGATTTGCACAATTATAGAGTTTAAACTAATAAATAAACACGTCGCTTTAATTTCTGATTCCCGACGGGTCTTATGTAGCCTTGTGGTCCGAGTGTCGTCCTGTCAACCAGTGGCCGCAGGTTCGATCCGCGTCGTTCGCATTCGTTTTACTTTCATTTTTCTCCATTTTATTTAATTTTTTTTAACTGTACGATTAGTGAAAATCATAATTTTTCTTTTCAAGAACTAATATATTGACTAGAATATAAAAAGATTTCAATATTTTATTTAAAAATAATTCCTAAGTAAACACAATTTAGAAATAAAAGCGTAAATTAGGTCAGAGATTCTGGACATGCGCAGAAATACTAATTCTCGTATACACATGGCTTTCAAGCATTGATTTGCACAATTATAGAGTTTAAACTAATAAATAAACATGTCGCTTTAATTTCTGACTCCCGACGCTTCTTATGTAGCCTTGTGGTCAGACTGTCGGCCTGTCAAGCAGTGGCCTCAGGTTCGACCCCGGTCATTCGCATTCGTTTTACTTTCATTTTTCTTCATTTTATTAAATTTTTTTAACTGTATATTTAGTGAAAATCATAATTTTTCTTTTCAAGAACTAATATATTGACTAGAATTTAAAAAGATTTCAATATTTTATTTAAAAATACGTCCGAAATAAAAACATTTTAGAAATAAAAGCCTAAATTATGTCAGAGATGCTGGACATGAGCAGAAATACTCCTTCTCGTATACACATGGCTTTCAAGCATGGATTTGCACAATTGTAGAGTTTAAAATAATAAATAAACACGTCGCTTTAATTTCTGACTCCCGACGCATCTTATGTAGCCTTGTGGTCGGACAGTCGGCCTGTCAACCAGTGGCCGAAGGTTCGATCAATGTCGTTCGCATTCGTTTTACTTTCATTTTTCTTCATTTTATTTAATTTATTTTTAACTGTATGTTTAGTGAAAATCATAATTTTTCTTTTCAAGAACTAATATATTGACTAGAATTTAAAAAGATTTCAATATTTTATTTAAAAATACGTCCCAAATAAAAATATTTAAGAAATAAAAGCGTAAATTAGTTCAGAGATTCTGGACATGCGCAGAAATACTCCTTCTCGTATACACATGGCTTTCAAGCATGGATTTGCACAATTATAGAGTTTAAACTAATAAATAAACACGTCGCTTTAATTTCTGACTCCCGACGCATCTTATGTAGTCTTGTGGTTGGACTGTCGGCCTGTCAACCAGTGGCCGCAGGTCCGATCCGTGTCGTTCGCGTTCGTTTTACTTTCATTTTTCTTCATTTTTTTTTTTTTTTTTATAACTGTAAGTTTAGTGAAAATCATAATTTTTCTTTTCAAGAACTAAAATATTGACTAGAATTTAAAAAGATTTCAATATTTTATTTAAAAATACTTCCGAAATAAAAACATTTTAGAAATAAAAGCCTAAATTCTGTCAGAGATGCTGGACATGCGCAGAAATACTCCTTCTCGTATACACATGGCTTTCAAGCAGGAATTTGCACAATTATAGTTTAAACTAGTGAATAAACACGTCGCTTTAATTTCTGTCTCCCGACGGATCTTATGTAGACTTGTGGTCCGTGTATCGGCCTGTCAACCAGTGGCCGCAGGTTCAATCCGCGGCGTTCGCATTCGTTTTACTTTCATTTTTCTTCATTTTATTTAATTTTTTTTAACTGTATGTTTAGTGAAAATTATACTTTTTCTTTTCATGAACTAATATATTGACTAGAATATAAAAAGATTTCAATATTTTATTTAAAAATACGTCCGAAATAAAGACATTTTAGAAATAAAAGCGTAAATTAGGTCAGAGATTCTGAACATGCGCAGAAATACTAATTCTCGTATACACATGGCTTTCAAGCATTGATTTGCACAATTATAGAGTTTAAACTAATAAATAAACATGTCGCTTTAATTTCTGACTCCCGACGCATCTTATGTAGCCTTGTGTTCAGACTGTCGGCCTGTCAAGCGGTGGCCGCAGGTTCGACCCCGGTCATTCGCATTCGTTTTACTTTCATTTTTCTTCATTTTATTAAATTTATTTTTAACTGTATGTTTAGTGAAAATCATAATTTTTCTTTTCAAGAACTAATATATTGACTAGAATTTAAAAAGATTTCAATATTTTATTTAAAAATACGTCCGAAATAAAAATATTTAAGAAATAAAAGCGTAAATTAGTTCAGAGATTCTGGACATGCGCAGAAATACTCCTTCTCGTATACACATGGCTTTCAAGCATGGATTTGCACAATTATAGAGTTTAAACTAATAAATAAACACGTCGCTTTAATTTCTGACTCCCGACGCATCTTATGTAGTCTTGTGGTCGGACTGTCGGCCTGTCAACCAGTGGCCGCATGTTCGATCCGCGTCGTTCGCATTCGTTTTACTTTCATTTTTCTTCATTTTATTTAATTTTTTTTTAACTGTATGTTTAGTGAAAATCATAATTTTTCTTTTCAAAAACTAATATTTTGACTAGATTTTAAAAAGATTTCAATATTTTATTTAAAAATACGTCCGAAATAAAGACATTTTAGAAATAAAACCCTAAATTCAGTCACAGAATCTGGACATGCGCAGAAATACTCCTTCTAGTATACACATGGCTTTCAAGCAGGGATTTGCACAATTATAGAGTTTAAACTAATAAATAAACACGTCGCTTTAATTTTTGACTCCCGACGGGTCTTATGTAGCCTTGTGGTCCGAATATCGGCCTGTCAACCAGTGGCCGCAGGTTCGATCCGCGTCGTTCGCGTTCGTTTTACTTTCATTTTATTTAATTTTTTTTAACTGTATGATTACTGAAAATCAATATTTTTCTTTTCAAGAACTAATATATTGACTAGAATTTAAAAAGATTTCAATATTTTATTTAAAAATACGTCCGAAATAAAGACATTTTAGAAATAAAAGCCTAAATTCGGTCAGAGAATCTGGACATGCTCAGAAATACTCCTTCTCGTATACACATGGCTTTCAAGCATGGATTTGCATAATTATAGAGTTTAAACTAATAAATAAACACGTCGCTTTAATTTATGACTCCCGACGCATCTTATGTAGCCTTGTGGTCGGACAGTCGGCCTGTCAACCAGTGGCCGAAGGTTCGATCAATGTCGTTCGCATTCGTTTTACTTTCATTTTTCTTCATTTTATTTAATTTTATTTTTAACTGTATGATTAGTGAAAATCATGATTTTTCTTTTCAAGAACTAATATATTGACTAGAATATAAAAAGATTTTAATATTTTATTTAAAAATAATTCCTAAGTAAAGACATTTTAGAAATAAAAGCGTAAATTAGGTCAGAGATTCTGGACATGCGCAGAAATACTAATTCTCGTATACACATGGCTTTCAAGCATTGATTTGCACAATTATAGAGTTTAAACTAATAAATAAACATGTCGCTTTAATTTCTGACTCCCGACGCTTCTTATGTAGCCTTGTGGTCAGACTGTCGGCCTGTCAAGCAGTGGCCTCAGGTTCGACCCCGGTCATTCGCATTCGTTTTACTTTCATTTTTCTTCATTTTATTAAATTTTTTTAACTGTATATTTAGTGAAAATCATAATTTTTCTTTTCAAGAACTAATATATTGACTAGAATTTAAAAAGATTTCAATATTTTATTTAAAAATACGTCCGAAATAAAGACATTTTAGAAATAAAAGCCTAAATTCAGTCAGAGATTCTTGACATGCGCAGAAATACTCCTTCTCGTATACACATGGCTTTCAAGCATGGATTTGCACAATTATAGAGTTTAAACTAATAAATAAACACGTCGTTTTAATTTCTGACTCACGACGCATCTTATGTAGTCTTGTGGTCGGACTGTCGGCCTGTCAACCAGTGGCCGCATGTTCGATCCGCGTCGTTCGCATTCGTTTTACTTTCATTTTTCTTCATTTTATTTAATTTTTTTAACTGTATGTTTAGTGAAAATCATAATTTTTCTTTTCAAAAACTAATATATTGAGTAGAATTTAAAAAGAGTTCAATATTTTATTTAAAAATACGTCCGAAATAAAGACATTTTAGAAATAAATGCCTAAATTCGGTCAGAGATTCTGGGCATGCGCAGAAATACTCCTTCTCATATACACATGGCTTTCAAGCAGGGATTTGCACAATTATAGAGTTTAAACTAAGAAATAAACACGTCGCTTTAATTTCTGACTCTCGACGGGTCTTATGTAGCCTTGTGGTCCGAGTATCGGCCTGTCAACCAGTGGCCGCAGGTTCGATCCGCGTCGTTCGCATTCATTTTACTTTCATTTTTCTTCATTTTATTTAATTTTTTTTTAAATGTATGTTTAGTGAAAATCATAATTTTTCTTTTCAAAAACTAATATAATGACTAGTATTTAAAAAGATTTCAATATTTTATTTAAAAATACGTCCGAAATAAAGACATTTTAGAAATAAAACCCTAAATTCAGTCACAGAATCTGGACATGCGCAGAAATACTCCTTCTAGTATACACATGGCTTTCAAGCATGGATTTGCACAATTATAGAGTTTAAACTAATAAATAAACAGGTCGCTTTAATTTCTGACTCCCGACGCATCTTATGTAGCCTTGTGGTCCTAGTATCGGCCTGTCAACCAGTGGCCGCAGGTTCGATCCGCGTCGTTCGCATTCGTTTTACTTTCATTTTTCTTCATTTTATTTATTTTTTTTTAACTTTATGTTTAGTGAAAATCATAATTTTTCTTTTCAAGAACTAATATATTGACTAGAATTTAAAAAGATTTCAATATTTTATTTAAAAATACATCCGAAATAAAAATATTTAAGAAATAAAAGCGTAAATTAGGTCAGAGATTCTGGGCATGCGCAGAAATACTCCTTCTCATATACACATGGCTTTCCAGCATCGATTTGCACAATTATAGAGTTTAAACTAATAAATAAACACGTCGCTTTAATTTCGGACTCCCGACGCATCTTATGTAGCCTTGTGGTCGGACTGTCGGCCTGTCAACCTGTGGCCGCAGGTCCGATCCGTGTCGTTCGCGTTCGTTTTACTTTCATTTTTCTTCATTTTTTTTTTTTTTTTTTATAACTGTAAGTTTAGTGAAAATCATAATTTTTCTTTTCAAGAACTAATATATTGACTAGAATTTAAAAAGATTTCAATATTTTATTTAAAAATACGTCCGAAATAAAAATATTTAAGAAATAAAAGCGTAAATTTGGTCAGAGATTCTGGACATGCGCAGAAATACTCCTTCTCGTATACACATGGCTTTCAAGCATGGATTTGCATAATTATAGAGTTTAAACTAATAAATAAACACGTCGCTTTAATTTCGGACTCCCGACGCATCTTATGTAGCCTTGTGGTCGGACTGTCGGCCTGTCAACCTGTGGCCGCAGGTCCGATCCGTGTCGTTCGCGTTCGTTTTACTTTCATTTTTCTTCATTTTTTTTTTTTTTATAACTGTAAGTTTAGTGAAAATCATAATTTTTCTTTTCAAGAACTAATATATTGACTAGAATTTAAAAAGATTTCAATATTTTATTTAAAAATACTTCCGAAATAAAAACATTTTAGAAATAAAAGCCTAAATTCTGTCAGAGATGCTGGACATGCGCAGAAATACTCCTTCTCGTATACACATGGCTTTCAAGCAGGAATTTGCACAATTATAGTTTAAACTAGTGAATAAACACGTCGCTTTAATTTCTGTCTCCCGACGGATCTTATGTAGACTTGTGGTCCGTGTATCGGCCTGTCAACCAGTGGCCGCAGGTTCAATCCGCGGCTTTCGCATTCGTTTTACTTTCATTTTTCTTCATTTTATTTAATTTTTTTTAACTGTATGTTTAGTGAAAATTATACTTTTTCTTTTCATGAACTAATATATTGACTAGAATATAAAAAGATTTCAATATTTTATTTAAAAATACGTCCGAAATAAAGACATTTTAGAAATAAAAGCGTAAATTAGGTCAGAGATTCTGAACATGCGCAGAAATACTAATTCTCGTATACACATGGCTTTCAAGCATTGATTTGCACAATTATAGAGTTTAAACTAATAAATAAACATGTCGCTTTAATTTCTGACTCCCGACGCATCTTATGTAGCCTTGTGTTCAGACTGTCGGCCTGTCAAGCGGTGGCCGCAGGTTCGACCCCGGTCATTCGCATTCGTTTTACATTCATTTTTCTTCATTTTATTTAATTCTTTTTTAACTGTATGTTTAGTGAAAATCATAATTTTTCTTTTCAAAAACAAATATATTGACTAGATTTTAAAAAGATTTCAATATTTTATTTAAAAATACGTCCGAAATAAAGACATTTTAGAAATAAAAGCCTAAATTCGGTCAGAGATTCTGGGCATGCGCAGAAATACTCCTTCTCATATACACATGGCTTTCCAGCAGGGATTTGCACAATTATAGAGTTTAAACTAATAAATAAACACGTCGCTTTAATTTCTGATTCCCGACGGGTCTTATGTAGCCTTGTGGTCCGAGTGTCGGCCTGTCAACCAGTGGCCGCAGGTTCGATCCGCGTCGTTCGCATTCGTTTTACTTTCATTTTTCTCCATTTTATTTAATTTTTTTTAACTGTACGATTAGTGAAAATCATAATTTTTCTTTTCAAAAACTAATATATTGACTAGAATTTAAAAAGATTTCAATATTTTATTTAAAAATACGTCCGAAATAAAGACATTTTAGAAATAAAACCCTAAATTCAGTCACAGAATCTGGACATGCGCAGAAATACTCCTTCTAGTATACACATGGCTTTCAAGCAGGGATTTGCACAATTATAGAGTTTAAACTAATAAATAAACACGTCGCTTTAATTTCTGACTCCCGACGCATCTTATGTAGCCTTGTGGTCCTAGTATCGGCCTGTCAACCAGTGGCCGCAGGTTCGATCCGCGTCGTTCGCATTCGTTTTACTTTCATTTTTCTTCATTTTATTTATTTTTTTTTAACTTTATGTTTAGTGAAAATCATGATTTTTTTTAAGAACTAATATATTGACTAGAATTTAAAAAGATTTCAATATTTTATTAAAAAATACGTCCGAAATAAAGACATTTTAGAAATAAAAGCCTAAATTCGGTCAGAGATTCTGGGCATGCGCAGAAATACTCCTTCTCATATACACATGGCTTTCCAGCATCGATTTGCACAATTATAGAGTTTAAACTAATAAATAAACACGTCGCTTTAATTTCTGACTCCCGACGGGTCTTATGTAGCCTTGTGGTCCGAGTATGGGCCTGTCAACCAGTGGCCGCAGTTTCGATCCTCGTCGTTGGCATTCGTTTTACTTTCATTTTATTTAATTTTTTTTAACTGTATGTTTAGTGAAAATCATAATTTTTCTTTTCAAGAACTAATATATTGACTAGAATTTAAAAAGATTTCAATATTTTATTTAAAAAACGTCCGAAATAAAAATATTTAAGAAATAAAAGCGTAAATTAGGTCAGAGATTCTGGACATGCGCAGAAATACTCCTTCTCGTATTCACATGGCTCTCAAGCATGGATTTGCATAATTATAGAGTTTAAACTAATAAATAAACACGTCGCTTTAATTTCTGACTCCCGGCGGGTCTTATGTAGTCTTGTGGTCCGAGTATCGGCCTGTCAACCAGTGGCCGCAGGTTCGATCCGCGTCGTTCGCATTCATTTTACTTTCATTTTTCTTCATTTTATTTAATTTTTTTTTAACTGTATGTTTAGTGAAAATCATGATTTTTCTTTTCAAGAACTAATATATTGACTAGAATTTAAAAAGATTTCAATATTTTATTAAAAAATACGTCCGAAATGAAGACATTTTAGAAATAAAAGCCTAAATTCAGTCAGAGAATCTGGACATGCGCAGAAATACTCCTTCTAGTATACCCAAGGCTTTCAAGCAGGGATTTGCACAATTATAGAGTTTAAACTAATAAATAAACACGTAGCTTTAATTTCTGACTCCCGAAGGATCTTATGTAGCCTTGTGGTCCGAGTATCGGCCTGTCAACCAGTGGCCGCAGGTTCGATCCGCGTCGTTCGCATTCGTTTTACTTTCATTTTTCTTCATTTTATTTAATTTTTTTTAACTTTATGTTTAGTGAAAATCATGATTTTTCTTTTCAAGAACTAATATATTGACTAGAATTTAAAAAGATTTCAATATTTTATTTAAAAATACGTCCGAAATAAAGACATTTTAGAAATAAAAGCCTAAATTCGGTCAGAGATTCTGGGCATGCGCAGAAATACTCCTACTCATATACACATGGCTTTCCAGCATCGATTTGCTCAATTATAGAGTTTAAACTAATAAATAAACACGTCGCTTTAATTTCTGGCTCCCGACGGGTCTTATGTAGCCTTGTGGTCCGAGTATGGGCCTGTCAACCAGTGGCCGCAGTTTCGATCCGCGTCGTTGGCATTCGTTTTACTTTCATTTTATTTAATTTTTTTTAACTGTATGTTTAGTGAAAATCATAATTTTTCTTTTCAAGAACTAATATATTGACTAGAATTTAAAAAGATTTCAATATTTTATTTAAAAATACGTCCGAAATAAAAATATTTAAGAAATAAAAGCGTAAATTAGGTCAGAGATTCTGGACATGCGCAGAAATACTCCTTCTGGTATACCCAAGGCTTTCAAGCATGGATTTGCACAATTATAGAGTTTAAACTAATAAATAAACACGTCGCTTTAATTTCGGACTCCCGACGCATCTTATGTAGCCTTGTGGTCGGACTATCGGCCTGTCAACCAGTGGCTTCAGGTTCGATCCCTGTCGTTCGCATTCGTTTTACTTTCATTTTTCTTCATTTTATTTAAATTTTTTAACTGCATATTTAGTGAAAATCATGATTTTTCTTTTCAAGAACTAATATATTGACTAGAATTTAAAAAGATTTCAATATTTTATTTAAAAATACGTCCGAAATGAAGACATTTTAGAAATAAAAGCCTAAATTCAGTCAGAGAATCTGGGCATGCGCAGAAATACTCCTTCTCATATACACATGGCTCTCCAGCAGGGATTTGCACAATTATAGAGTTTAAACTAATAAATAAATACGTCGCTTTAATTTCTGTCTATTGTCGGATCTTATGTAGTCTTGTGGTCCGAGTATCGGCCTGTCAACTAGTAGCCGCAGGTTCGAACTGCGTCGTTCGCGTTCGTTTTACTTTCATTTTTCTTCATTTTATTTAAATTTTTTTTAACTGTACGATTAGTGAAAATCATGATTTTTCTTTTCAAGAACTAATATATTGACTAGAATATAAAAAGATTTCAATATTTTATTTAAAAATACGTCCGAAATAAAGACATTAATAGAAATAAAAGCCTAAATTCGGTCAGAGATTCTGGGCATGCGCAGAAATACTCCTTCTCGCATACGAATGGCTTTCCAGCAGGGATTTGCACAATTATAGTTTAAACTAATAAATAAACACGTCGCTTTAATTTCTGACTCCCGACGGGTCTTATGTAGCCTTGTGGTCCGAGTATCGGCCTGTCAACCAGAGGCCGCAGGTTCGATCCGCGTCGTTCGCATTCATTTTACTTTCATTTTATTTAATTTTTTTTTAACTGTATGTTTAGTGAAAATCATAATTTTTCTTTTCAAAAACTAATATATTGACTAGAATTAAAAAAGATTTCAATATTTTATTTAAAAATACGTCCAAAATAAAGACATTTTAGAAATAAAACCCTAAATTCAGTCACAGAATCTGGACATGCGCAGAAATACTCCTTCTAGTATACACATGGCTTTCATGCAGGGATTTGCACAATTATAGAGTTTAAACTAATAAATAAATACGTCGCTTTAATTTCTGTCTATTGGCGGATCTTATAGCCTTGTGGTCCGAGTATCGGCCTGTCAACAAGTGGCCGCAGGTTCAAACCGCGTCGCTCGCGTTCGTTTTACTTTCATTTTATTTAATTTTTTTTAACTGTATGTTTAGTGAAAATCATGATTTTTCTGTTCAAGAACTAATATATTGACTAGAATTTAAAAGGATTTCAATATTTTCTTTAAAAATACGTCCGAAATAAAGACATTTTAGAAATAAAAGCCTAAATTCGGTCAGAGATTCTGGGCATGCGCAGAAATACTCCTTCACATATACACATGGCTTTCAAGCAGGGATTTGCACAATTATAGAGTTTAAACTAATAAATAAACACGTCGCTTTAATTTCTGACTAATGACGGGTCTTATGTAGCCTTGTGGTCCGAATATCGGCCTGTCAACCAGTGGCCGCAGCTTCGACCCGCGTCGTTCGCATTCATTTTACTTTCATTTTTCTTCATTTTATTTAATTTTTTTTAACTGTATGTTTAGTGAAAATCATGATTTTTCTTTTCAAGAACTAATATATTGACTAGAATTTAAAAGGAATTTCAATATTTTATTTAAAAATACGTCCGAAAAAAAGACATTTTAGAAATAAAAGCCTAAATTCGGTCAGAGATTCTGGGCATGCGCAGAAATACTCCTTCTCATATACACATGGCTTTCAAGCAGGGATTTGCACAATTATAGAGTTTAAACTAATAAATAAACACGTAGCTTTAATTTCTGACTCCCGACGGATCTTATGTAGCATTGTGGTCCTAGTATCGGCCTGTCAACCAGTGGCCGCAGGTTCGATCCGCGTCGTTCGCATTCGTTTTACATTCATTTTTCTTCATTTTATTTAATTTTTTTTAACTTTACGTTTAGTGAAAATCATGATTTTTTTTTAAGAACTAATATATTGACTAGAATTTAAAAAGATTTCAATATTTTATGTAAAAATACGTCCAAAATAAAGACATTTTAGAAATAAAAGCCTAAATTCGGTCAGAGATTCTGGGCATGCGCAGAAATACTCCTTCTCATATACACATGGCTTTCCAGCATCAATTTGCACAATTATAGAGTTTAAACTAATAAATAAACACGTCGCTTTAATTTCTGACACCCGACGGGTGTTATGAAGCCTTGTGGTCCGAGTATGGGCCTGTCAACCAGTGGCCGCAGTTTCGATCCGCGTCGTTGGCATTCGTTTTACTTTCATTTTATTTAATTTTTTTTAACTGTATGTTTAGTGAAAATCATAATTTTTCTTTTCAAGAACTAATATATTGACTAGAATTTAAAAGGAATTTCAATATTTTATTTAAAAATACGTCCGAAATAAAGACATTTTAGAAATAAAAGCCTAAATTCGGTCAGAGATTCTGGGCATGCGCAGAAATACTCCTTCTCATATACACATGGCTTTCAAGCAGGGATTTGCACAATTATAGAGTTTAAACTAATAAATAAACACGTCGCTTTAATTTCTGACTCCCGACGGGTCTTATGTAGCCTTGTGGTCCGAGTATGGGCCTGTCAACCAGTGGCCGCAGTTTCGATCCGCGTCGTTGGCATTCGTTTTACTTTCATTTTATTTAATTTTTTTTAACTGTATGTTTAGTGAAAATCATAATTTTTCTTTTCAAGAACTAATATATTGACTAGAATTTAAAAGGAATTTCAATATTTTATTTAAAAATACGTCCGAAATAAAGACATTTTAGAAATAAAAGCCTAAATTCGGTCAGAGATTCTGGGCATGCGCAGAAATACTCCTTCTCATATACACATGGCTTTCAAGCAGGGATTTGCACAATTATAGAGTTTAAACTAATAAATAAACACGTCGCTTTAATTTCTGACTCCCGAAGGGTCTTATGTAGCCTTGTGGTCCGAATATCGGCCTGTCAACCAGTGGCCGCAGCTTCGACCCGCGTCGTTCGCATTCATTTTACTTTCATTTTTCTTCATTTTATGTAATTTTTTTTAACTGTATGTTTAGTGAATATCATGATTTTTCTTTTCAAGAACTAATATATTGACTAGAATTTAAAAGGAATTTCAATATTTTATTTAAAAAAACGTCCGAAATAAAGACATTTTAGAAATAAAAGCCTAAATTCGGTCAGAGATTCTGGGCATGCGCAGAAATACTCCTTCTCATATACACATGGCTTTCAAGCAGGGATTTGCACAATTATAGAGTTTAAACTAATAAATAAACACGTCGCTTTAATTTCTGACTCCCGACGGGTCTTATGTAGCCTTGTGGTCTGAATATCGGCCTGTCAACCAGTGGCCGCAGCTTCGACCCGCGTCGTTCGCATTCATTTTACTTTCATTTTTCTTCATTTTATTTAATTTTTTTTAACTGTATGTTTAGTGAATATCATGATTTTTCTTTTCAAGAACTAATATATTGACTAGAATTTAAAAGGAATTTCAATATTTTATTTAAAAATACGTCCGAAATAAAGACATTTTAGAAATAAAAGCCTAACTTCGGTCAGAGATTCTGGGCATGCGCAGAAATACTCCTTCTCATATACACATGGCTTTCCAGCATCGAGTTGCACAATTATAGAGTTTAAACTAATAAATAAACACGTCGCTTTAATTTCTGACTCCCGACGGGTCTTATGTAGCCTTGTGGTCCGAGTATGGGCCTGTCAACCAGTGGCCGCAGTTTCGATCCGCGTCGTTGGCATTCGTTTTACTTTCATTTTATTTAATTTTTTTTAACTGTATGTTTAGTGAAAATCATAATTTTTCTTTTCAAGAACTAATATATTGACTAGAATTTAAAAGGAATTTCAATATTTTATTTAAAAATACGTCCGAAATAAAGACATTTTAGAAATAAAAGCCTAACTTCGGTCAGAGATTCTGGGCATGCGCAGAAATACTCCTTCTCATATACACATGGCTTTCCAGCATCGAGTTGCACAATTATAGAGTTTAAACTAATAAATAAACACGTCGCTTTAATTTCTGACTCCCGACGGGTCTTATGTAGCCTTGTGGTCCGAGTATCGGCCTGTAAACCAGTGGCCGCAGGTTCGAACCGCGTCGTTCGCATTCGTTTTACTTTCATTTTTCTTCATTTTATTTAATTTTTTTTTAACTGTACGATTAGTGAAAATCATGATTTTTCTTTTCAAGAACTAATATATTGACTAGAATATAAAAAGATTTCAATATTTTATTTAAAAATACGTCCGAAATAAAGACATTTTAGAAATAAAAGCCTAAATTCGGTCAGAGATTCTAGGCATGCGCAGAAATACTCCTCCTCGCATACGCATGGCTTTCAAGCAGGGATTTGCACAATTATAGAGTTTAAACTAATAAATAAACACGTCGCTTTAATTTCTGACTCTCGATGGGTCTTATGTAGCCTCGTGGTCCGAGTATCGGCCTGTCAACCAGTGGCCGCAGGTTCGATCCGCGTCGTTCGCATTCATTTTACTTTTATTTTTCTTCATTTTATTTAATTTTTTTAACTGTATGTTTAGTGAAAATCATGATTTTTCTTTTCAAGAACTAATATATTGACTAGAATTTAAAAGGATTTCAATATTTTATTTAAAAATAAGTCCGAAATAAAGACATTTTAGAAATAAAAGAATAAATTCTGTCAGAGATTCTGGACATGCGCTGAAATACTCCTAAATTCGGTCAGAGGCTTTTATTTCTAAAATGTCTTTTTTTAAATATCTATTTTTAAATAAAATATTGAAATCTTTTTAAATTGTAGTCAATATATTAGTTCTTGAAAAGAAAAATTATGATTTTCACTAAACTTACAGTTAAAAAAAAATTAAATAAAATGAAGAAAAATGAAAGTAAAACGAATGCGAACGACACGGATCGAACCTGCGGCCACAGGTTGAGAGGCCGATACACGGACCACAAGGCTACATAAGATCCATCGGGAGTCATAAATTAAAGCAACGTGTTTATTTGTTAGTTTAAACTCTATTATTGTGCAAATCCCTGCTTGAAAGCCATGTGTATAAGAGAAGGGGTATTTCTGCGCATGTCCAGAATCTCTGACCGAATTTACGCTTTTATTTCTTAAATATCTTTATTTCGGACGTATTTTTAAATAAAATATTGAAATCTTTTTAAATTCTAGTAAATATATTAGTTCTTGAAAAGAAAAATCATGATTTTCACTAAACATACAGTTAAAAAAAATTAAATAAAATGAAGAAAAATGAAAGTAAACCGAATGCGAACGACGCGGACCGAACCTGCGGCCACTGGTTGACAGGCCGATATTCGGACCACAAGGCTACATAAGATCCGTAGGGAGACAGAAATTAAAGCTACGTCTTTATTTATTAGTTTAAAATCTATAATTGTGCAAATCGCTGCTTGAAAGCCATGTGTATACGAGAAGGAGTATTTCTGCGCATGTCCAGAATCTCTGACCGAAGTTAGGCTTTTATTTCTAAAATGTCTTTATCTCGGACGTATTTTAAAATAAAATATTGAAATCTTTTTAAATTCTAGTCAATATATTAGTTCTTGAAAAGAAAAATTATGATTTTCACTAAACTTACAGTTAAAAAAAAATTAAATAAAATGTAGAAAATGAAAGTAAAACGAATGCGAACGACGCGGATCGAACCTGCGGCCACTGGCTGGCAGGCCGATACTCGGACCACAAGGCTACATAAGATCCGTAGGGAGACACAAATTAAAGCTACGTGTTTATTTATTAGTTTAAACTCTATAATTGTGCAAATCAATGCTGGAAAGCCATGTGTATACGAGAAGGACTATTTCTGCGCATGCCCAGAATCTCTGACCGAATTTAGGCTTTTATTTCAAAAATGTCTTTTATTTCGGACGTATTTTTAAATAAAATATTGAAATCCTTTTAAATTCTAGTCAATATATTAGTTCTTGAAACTAAAAATTATGATTTTCACTACAAATACAGTTAAAAAAAATTAAAGAAAATAAAGAAAAATGAAAGAAAAACGGTTGCGAACGACAGGGATCGAACCTGCGGCCACTGTTTGACAGGCCGACAGTCCGACCACAAGGTTACATAAGATGAATGGGGAGTCAGAAATTAAAGCGACGTGTTTATTTATTAGTTTAAACTCTATAATTGTGCAAATCCCAGCTTGAAAGCCATCTGTATACGAGAAGGAGTATTTCTGCGCATGTCCAAAATCTCTGACCGAATTTAGGCTTTTATTTCTTAAATATCTTTATTTCGGACGTATTTTTAAATAAAATATTGAAATCTTTTTAAATTCAAGTCAATATATTAGTTCTTGAAAAGAAAAATTATGATTTTCACTAAACATACAGTTAAAAAAAATTAAATAAAATGAAGAAAAATGAAAGTAAAACGAATGCGAACGACGCGGATCGAACCTGCGGCCACTGGTTGACAGGCCGATAGTCGGACCACAAGGCTACTTAAGATCCGTCGGGAGTCAGAAATTAAAGCTACGTGTTTATATATTAGTTTAAACTCTATAATTGTGCAAATCCCTGCTTGAAAGCCATGTGTATACGAGAAGGAGTATTTCTGCGCATGTCCAGAATCTCTGACCGAATTTAGGCTTTTATTTCTTAAATATCTTTATTTCGGACGTATTTTTAAATAATATATTGAAATATTTTTAAATTCTAGTCAATATATTAGTTCTTGAAAAGAAAATTTATGATTTTCACTAAACATACAGTTAAAAAAAATTAAATAAAATGAAAGTAAAACGAATGCGAATGACGCGGATCGAACCTGCGGCTACTGGTTGACAGGCCGATAGTCGGACCACAAGGCTACATAAGACCCGTCGGGAGACAGAAATGAAAGCTACGTGTTTATTTATTAGTTTAAACTCTATAATTGTGCAAATCCCTGCTTGAAAGCCATGTGTATACGAGAAGGAGTATTTCTGCGCATGTCCAGAATATCTGACCGAATTTAGGCTTTTATTTCTTAAATGTCTTTATTTCGGACGTATTTTTAAATAAAATATTGAAATCTTTTTAAATTCTAGTCAATATATTAGTACTTGAAAAGAAAAATTATGATTTTCACTAAACTTACAGTTAAAAAAAATTAAATAAAATGAAGAAAAATGAAAGTAAAACGTATGCGAACGACGCGGATCGAACCTGCGGCCATTGGTTGACAGGCCGATAGTCGGACCACAAGGCTACATAAGATCCGTTGGGATTCATAAATTAAAGCGACGTGTTTATTTATTAGTTTAAACTCTATAATTGTGCAAATCCCTGCTTGAAAGCCATGTGTATCCGAGAAGGAGTATATCTGCGCATGTCCAGAATCTCTGACCGAATTTACGCTTTTATTTCTAAAATGTCTTTATTTCGGACGTATTTTTAAATAAAATATTGAAATCTTTTTAAATTCTAGTCAATATATTAGTACTTGAAAAGAAAAATTATGATTTTCACTAAACTTACAGTTAAAAAAAAATTAAATAAAATGAAGAAAATAGAAAGTAAAACGAATGCGAACGACGCGGATCGAACCTGCGGCCACTGGTTGACAGGCCGATAGTCGGACCACAAGGCTACTTAAGATCCGTCGGGAGTCAGAAATTAAAGCTACGTGTTTATATATTACTTTAAACTCTATAATTGTGCAAATCCCTGCTTGAAAGCCATGTGTATACGAGAAGGAGTATTTCTGCGCATGTCCAGAATCTCTGACCGAATTTAGGCTTTTATTTCTTAAATATCTTTATTTCGGACGTATTTTTAAATAATATATTGAAATATTTTTAAATTCTAGTCAATATATTAGTTCTTGAAAAGAAAATTTATGATTTTCACTAAACATACAGTTAAAAAAAATTAAATAAAATGAAAGTAAAACGAATGCGAATGACGCGGATCGAACCTGCGGCTACTGGTTGACAGGCCGATAGTCGGACCACAAGGCTACATAAGACCCGTCGGGAGACAGAAATGAAAGCTACGTGTTTATTTATTAGTTTAAACTCTATAATTGTGCAAATCCCTGCTTGAAAGCCATGTATATACGAGAAGGAGTATTTCTGCGCATGTCCAGAATCTCTGACCGAATTTAGGCTTTTATTTCTTAAATGTCTTTATTTCGGACGTATTTTTAAATAAAATATTGAAATCTTTTTAAATTCTAGTCAATATATTAGTACTTGAAAAGAAAAATTATGATTTTCACTAAACGTACAGTTAAAAAAAAATTGAAGAAAATGAAGAAAAATGAAAGTAAAACGAATGCGAACGACGCGGATCGAACCTGCGGCCACCGGTTGACAGGCCGATAGTCGGACCACAAGGCTACATAAGACCCGTCGGAAGACAGAAATTAAAGCTACATGTTTATTTATTAGTTTAAACTCTATAATTGTGCAAATCCCTTCTTGAAAGCCATGTGTATACGAGAAGGAGTATTTCTGCGCATGTCCAGAATCTCTGACCGAATTTAGGCTTTTATTTCTTAAATGTCTTTATTTCGGACGTATTTTTAAATAAAATATTGAAATCTTTTTAAATTCAAGTCAATATATTAGTTCTTGAAAAGAAAAATTATGATTTTCACTAAACATACAGTTAAAATAAATTAAATAAAATGAAGAAAATAGAAAGTAAAACGAATGCGAACGACGCGGATCGAACCTGCGGCCACTGGTTGACAGGCCGATAGTCGGACCACAAGTCTACTTAAGATCCGTCGGGAGTCAGAAATTAAAGCTACGTGTTTATATATTAGTTTAAACTCTATAATTGTGCAAATCCCTGCTTGAAAGCCATGTGTATACGAGAAGGAGTATTTCTGCGCATGTCCAGAATCTCTGACCGAATTTAGGCTTTTATTTCTAAAATGTCTTTATTTCGGACGTATTTTCAAATAAAATATTGAAATCTTTTTAAATTCTAGTCAATATATTAGTACTTGAAAAGAAAAATTATGATTTTCACTAAACTTACAGTTAAAAAAAAATTAAATAAAATGAAGAAAAATGAAAGTAAAACGAATGCGAACGACGCGGATCGAACCTGCGGCCACCGGTTGACAGGCCGATAGTCGGACCACAAGGCTACATAAGACCCGTCGGAAGACAGAAATTAAAGCTACATGTTTATTTATTAGTTTAAACTTTATAATTGTGCAAATCCCTTCTTGAAAGCCATGTGTATACGAGAAGGAGTATTTCTGCGCATTTCCAGAATCTCTGACCGAATTTAGGCTTTTATTTCTTAAATGTCTTTATTTCGGACGTATTTTTAAATAAAATATTGAAATCTTTTTAAATTCAAGTCAATATATTAGTTCTTGAAAAGAAAAATTATGATTTTCACTAAAGATACAGTTAAAAAAAATTAAATAAAATGAAGAAAAATGAAAGTAAAACGTATGCGAACGACGCGGATCGAACCTGCGGCCATTGGTTGACAGGCCGATAGTCGGACCACAAGGCTACATAAGATCCGTTGGGATTCATAAATTAAAGCGACGTGCTTATTTATTAATTTAAACTCTATAATTGTGCAAATCCCTGCTTGAAAGCCATGTGTATCCGAGAAGGAGTATATCTGCGCATTTCCAGAATCTCTGACCGAATTTACGCTTTTATTTCTTAAATGTCTTTATTTCGGACGTATTTTTAAATAAAATATTGAAATCTTTTTAAATTCTAGTCAATATATTAGTACTTGAAAAGAAAAATTATGATTTTCACTAAACTTACAGTTAAAAAAAAATTAAATAAAATGAAAGTAAAACGAATGCGAACGACAAGGATCGAACCTGCAGCCACTGGTTGACAGGCCGATAGTCGGACCAAAAGGCTACATAAGACCCGTCGGGAGAAAGAAATTAAAGCTATGTGTTTATTTATTTGTTTAAATTCTATAATTGTGCAAATCCCTGCTTGAAAGCCATGTGTATACGAGAAGGAGTATTTCTGCGCATGTCCAGAATCTCTGACCGAATTTAGGCTTTTATTTCTAAAATGTCTTTATTTCGGACGTATTTTTAAATAAAATATTGAAATCTTTTTAAATTCTAGTCAATATATTAGTTCTTGAAAAGAAAAATTGTGATTTTCACTAAACATACAGTTAAAAAAAATTAAATAAAATGAAGAAAAATGAATGTAAAACGAATGCGAACGACGCGGATCGAACCTGCGGCCACTGGTTGACAGGCCGATAGTCGGACCACAAGACTACATAAGATCCGTTGGGATTCGGAAATTAAAGCGACGTGTTTATTTATTAGTTTAAACTCTATAATTGTGCAAATCCCTGCTTGAAAGCCATGTGTATCCGAGAAGGAGTATATCTGCGCATGTCCAGAATCTCTGACCGAATTTACGCTTTTATTTCTTAAATGTCTTTATTTCGGACGTATTTTTAAATAAAATATAGAAATCTTTTTAAATTCTAGTCAATATATTAGTACTTGAAAAGAAAAATTATGATTTTCACTAAACTTACAGTTAAAAAAAATTAAATAAAATGAAGAAAAATGAATGTAAAACGAATGCGAACGACGCGGATCGAACCTGCGGCCACTGGTTGACAGGCCGATAGTCGGACCACAAGGCTTCATAAGACCCGTCGGGAAACAGAAATTAAAGCTACATGTTTATTTATTAGTTTAAACTCTATAATTGTGCAAATCTCTGCTTGAAAGCCATGTGTATACGAGAAGGAGTATTTCTGCGCATGTCCAGAATCTCTGATCGAATTTAGGCTTTTATTTCTAAAATGTCTTTATCTCGGACGTATTTTAAAATAAAATATTGAAATCTTTTTAAATTCTGGTCAATATGTTAGTTCTTGAAAAGAAAAATTATGATTTTCACTAAACTTACAGTTAAAAAAAATTAAATAAAATGAAAGTAAAACGAATGCGAACGACAAGGATTGAACCTGCGGCCACTGCTTGACAGGCCGATAGTCGGACCACAAGGCTACATAAGATCCGTCGGGAGACAGAAATTAAATCTACGTGTTTATTTATTAGTTTAAACTGTATAATTGTGCAAATCCCTGCTTGAAAGCCATGTGTATACGAGAAGGAGTATTTCTGCCCATGTCCAGAATCTCACACCGAATTTAGGCTTTTATTTCTTAAATATCTTTATTTCGGACGTATTTTAAAATAAAATATTGAAATCTTTTTAAATTAAAGTCAATATATTAGTTCTTGAAAAGAAAAATTATGATTTTCACTAAACATACAGTTAAAAAAAATTAAATAAAATGAAGAAAATAGAAAGTAAAACGAATGCGAACGACGCGGATCGAACCTGCGGCCACTGGTTGACAGGCCGATAGTCGGACCACAAGGCTACTTAAGATCCGTCGGGAGTCAGAAATTAAAGTTACGTGTTTATATATTAGTTTAAACTCTATAATTGTGCAAATCCCTGCTTGAAAGCCATGTGTATACGAGAAGGAGTATTTCTGCGCATGTCCAGAATCTCTGACCGAATTTAGGCTTTTATTTCTTAAATATCTTTATTTCGGACGTATTTTTAAATAATATATTGAAATATTTTTAAATTCTAGTCAATATATTAGTTCTTGAAAAGAAAATTTATGATTTTCACTAAACATACAGTTAAAAAAAAATTAAATAAAATGAAAGTAAAACGAATGCGAATGACGCGGATCGAACCTGCGGCTACTGGTTGACAGGCCGATAGTCGGACCACAAGGCTACATAAGACCCGTCGGGAGACAGAAATGAAAGCTACGTGTTTATTTATTAGTTTAAACTCTATAATTGTGCAAATCCCTGCTTGAAAGCCATGTGTATACGAGAAGGAGTATTTCTGCGCATGTCCAGAATCTCTGACCGAATTTAGGCTTTTATTTCTAAAATGTCTTTATTTCGGACGTATTTTTAAATAAAATATTGAAATCTTCTTAAATTCAAGTCAATATATTAGTTCTTGAAAAGAAAAATTATGATTTTCACTAAAGATACAGTTAAAAAAAATTAAATAAAATGAAGAAAAATGAAAGTAAAACGTATGCGAACGACGCGGATCGAACCTGCGGCCATTGGTTGACAGGCCGATAGTCGGACCACAAGGCTACATAAGATCCGTTGGGATTCATAAATTAAAGCGACGTGTTTATTTATTAATTTAAACTCTATAATTGTGCAAATCCCTGCTTGAAAGCCATGTGTATCCGAGAAGGAGTATTTCTGCGCATGTCCAGAATCTCTGACCGAATTTAGGCTTTTATTTCTTAAATGTCTTTATTTCGGACGTATTTTTAAATAAAATATTGAAATCTTTTTAAATTCAAGTCAATATATTAGTTCTTGAAAAGAAAAATTATGATTTTCACTAAACATACAGTTAAAAAAAAATTAAATAAAATGAAGAAAATAGAAAGTAAAACGAATGCGAACGACGCGGATCGAACCTGCGGCCACTGGTTGACAGGCCGATAGTCGGACCACAAGTCTACTTAAGATCCGTCGGGAGTCAGAAATTAAAGCTACGTGTTTATATATTAGTTTAAACTCTATAATTGTGCAAATCCCTGCTTGAAAGCCATGTGTATACGAGAAGGAGTATTTCTGCGCATGTCCAGAATCTCTGACCGAATTTAGGCTTTTATTTCTAAAATGTCTTTATTTCGGACGTATTTTCAAATAAAATATTGAAATCTTTTTAAATTCTAGTCAATATATTAGTACTTGAAAAGAAAAATTATGATTTTCACTAAACTTACAGTTAAAAAAAAATTAAATAAAATGAAGAAAAATGAAAGTAAAACGAATGCGAACGACGCGGATCGAACCTGCGGCCACCGGTTGACAGGCCGATAGTCGGACCACAAGGCTACATAAGACCCGTCGGAAGACAGAAATTAAAGCTACATGTTTATTTATTAGTTTAAACTTTATAATTGTGCAAATCCCTTCTTGAAAGCCATGTGTATACGAGAAGGAGTATTTCTGCGCATTTCCAGAATCTCTGACCGAATTTAGGCTTTTATTTCTTAAATGTCTTTATTTCGGACGTATTTTTAAATAAAATATTGAAATCTTTTTAAATTCAAGTCAATATATTAGTTCTTGAAAAGAAAAATTATGATTTTCACTAAAGATACAGTTAAAAAAAATTAAATAAAATGAAGAAAAATGAAAGTAAAACGTATGCGAACGACGCGGATCGAACCTGCGGCCATTGGTTGACAGGCCGATAGTCGGACCACAAGGCTACATAAGATCCGTTGGGATTCATAAATTAAAGCGACGTGCTTATTTATTAATTTAAACTCTATAATTGTGCAAATCCCTGCTTGAAAGCCATGTGTATCCGAGAAGGAGTATATCTGCGCATTTCCAGAATCTCTGACCGAATTTACGCTTTTATTTCTTAAATGTCTTTATTTCGGACGTATTTTTAAATAAAATATTGAAATCTTTTTAAATTCTAGTCAATATATTAGTACTTGAAAAGAAAAATTATGATTTTCACTAAACTTACAGTTAAAAAAAAATTAAATAAAATGAAAGTAAAACGAATGCGAACGACAAGGATCGAACCTGCAGCCACTGGTTGACAGGCCGATAGTCGGACCAAAAGGCTACATAAGACCCGTCGGGAGAAAGAAATTAAAGCTATGTGTTTATTTATTTGTTTAAATTCTATAATTGTGCAAATCCCTGCTTGAAAGCCATGTGTATACGAGAAGGAGTATTTCTGCGCATGTCCAGAATCTCTGACCGAATTTAGGCTTTTATTTCTAAAATGTCTTTATTTCGGACGTATTTTTAAATAAAATATTGAAATCTTTTTAAATTCTAGTCAATATATTAGTTCTTGAAAAGAAAAATTGTGATTTTCACTAAACATACAGTTAAAAAAAATTAAATAAAATGAAGAAAAATGAATGTAAAACGAATGCGAACGACGCGGATCGAACCTGCGGCCACTGGTTGACAGGCCGATAGTCGGACCACAAGACTACATAAGATCCGTTGGGATTCGGAAATTAAAGCGACGTGTTTATTTATTAGTTTAAACTCTATAATTGTGCAAATCCCTGCTTGAAAGCCATGTGTATCCGAGAAGGAGTATATCTGCGCATGTCCAGAATCTCTGACCGAATTTACGCTTTTATTTCTTAAATGTCTTTATTTCGGACGTATTTTTAAATAAAATATAGAAATCTTTTTAAATTCTAGTCAATATATTAGTACTTGAAAAGAAAAATTATGATTTTCACTAAACTTACAGTTAAAAAAAATTAAATAAAATGAAGAAAAATGAATGTAAAACGAATGCGAACGACGCGGATCGAACCTGCGGCCACTGGTTGACAGGCCGATAGTCGGACCACAAGGCTTCATAAGACCCGTCGGGAAACAGAAATTAAAGCTACATGTTTATTTATTAGTTTAAACTCTATAATTGTGCAAATCTCTGCTTGAAAGCCATGTGTATACGAGAAGGAGTATTTCTGCGCATGTCCAGAATCTCTGATCGAATTTAGGCTTTTATTTCTAAAATGTCTTTATCTCGGACGTATTTTAAAATAAAATATTGAAATCTTTTTAAATTCTGGTCAATATGTTAGTTCTTGAAAAGAAAAATTATGATTTTCACTAAACTTACAGTTAAAAAAAATTAAATAAAATGAAAGAAAAACGAATGCGAACGACAAGGATTGAACCTGCGGCCACTGCTTGACAGGCCGATAGTCGGACCACAAGGCTACATAAGATCCGTCGGGAGACAGAAATTAAATCTACGTGTTTATTTATTAGTTTAAACTGTATAATTGTGCAAATCCCTGCTTGAAAGCCATGTGTATACGAGAAGGAGTATTTCTGCCCATGTCCAGAATCTCACACCGAATTTAGGCTTTTATTTCTTAAATATCTTTATTTCGGACGTATTTTAAAATAAAATATTGAAATCTTTTTAAATTAAAGTCAATATATTAGTTCTTGAAAAGAAAAATTATGATTTTCACTAAACATACAGTTAAAAAAAATTAAATAAAATGAAGAAAATAGAAAGTAAAACGAATGCGAACGACGCGGATCGAACCTGCGGCCACTGGTTGACAGGCCGATAGTCGGACCACAAGGCTACTTAAGATCCGTCGGGAGTCAGAAATTAAAGTTACGTGTT
Source organism: Argiope bruennichi (assembly GCF_947563725.1). NCBI lineage: Eukaryota > Metazoa > Arthropoda > Arachnida > Araneae > Araneidae > Argiope > Argiope bruennichi. The sequence goes on from NC_079152.1 coordinate 3,854,441, forward strand.
TATATATTAGTTTAAACTCTATAATTGTGCAAATCCCTGCTTGAAAGCCATGTGTATACGAGAAGGAGTATTTCTGCGCATGTCCAGAATCTCTGACCGAATTTAGGCTTTTATTTCTTAAATATCTTTATTTCGGACGTATTTTTAAATAATATATTGAAATATTTTTAAATTCTAGTCAATATATTAGTTCTTGAAAAGAAAATTTATGATTTTCACTAAACATACAGTTAAAAAAAAATTAAATAAAATGAAAGTAAAACGAATGCGAATGACGCGGATCGAACCTGCGGCTACTGGTTGACAGGCCGATAGTCGGACCACAAGGCTACATAAGACCCGTCGGGAGACAGAAATGAAAGCTACGTGTTTATTTATTAGTTTAAACTCTATAATTGTGCAAATCCCTGCTTGAAAGCCATGTGTATACGAGAAGGAGTATTTCTGCGCATGTCCAGAATCTCTGACCGAATTTAGGCTTTTATTTCTAAAATGTCTTTATTTCGGACGTATTTTTAAATAAAATATTGAAATCTTCTTAAATTCAAGTCAATATATTAGTTCTTGAAAAGAAAAATTATGATTTTCACTAAAGATACAGTTAAAAAAAATTAAATAAAATGAAGAAAAATGAAAGTAAAACGTATGCGAACGACGCGGATCGAACCTGCGGCCATTGGTTGACAGGCCGATAGTCGGACCACAAGGCTACATAAGATCCGTTGGGATTCATAAATTAAAGCGACGTGTTTATTTATTAATTTAAACTCTATAATTGTGCAAATCCCTGCTTGAAAGCCATGTGTATCCGAGAAGGAGTATATCTGCGCATGTCCAGAATCTCTGACCGAATTTACGCTTTTATTTCTTAAATGTCTTTATTTCGGACGTATTTTTAAATAAAATATTGAAATCTTTTTAAATTCTAGTCAATATATTAGTACTTGAAAAGAAAAATTATGATTTTCACTAAACTTACAGTTAAAAAAAAATTAAATAAAATGAAAGTAAAACGAATGCGAACGACAAGGATCGAACCTGCAGCCACTGGTTGACAGGCCGATAGTCGGACCAAAAGGCTACATAAGACCCGTCGGGAGAAAGAAATTAAAGCTATGTGTTTATTTATTAGTTTAAATTCTATAATTGTGCAAATCCCTGCTTGAAAGCCATGTGTATACGAGAAGGAGTATTTCTGCGCATGTCCAGAATCTCTGACCGAATTTAGGCTTTTATTTCTAAAATGTCTTTATTTCGGACGTATTTTTAAATAAAATATTGAAATCTTTTTAAATTCTAGTCAATATATTAGTTCTTGAAAAGAAAAATTGTGATTTTCACTAAACATACAGTTAAAAAAAATTAAATAAAATGAAGAAAAATGAATGTAAAACGAATGCGAACGACGCGGATCGAACCAGCGGCCACTGGTTGACAGGCCGATAGTCGGACCACAAGACTACATAAGATCCGTTGGGATTCGGAAATTAAAGCGACGTGTTTATTTATTAGTTTAAACTCTATAATTGTGCAAATCCCTGCTTGAAAGCCATGTGTATCCGAGAAGGAGTATATCTGCGCATGTCCAGAATCTCTGACCGAATTTACGCTTTTATTTCTTAAATGTCTTTATTTCAGACGTATTTTTAAATAAAATATTGAAATCTTTTTAAATTCTAGTCAATATATTAGTACTTGAAAAGAAAAATTATGATTTTCACTAAACTTACAGTTAAAAAAAAATTAAATAAAATGAAGAAAAATGAATGTAAAACGAATGCGAACGACGCGGATCGAACCTGCGGCCACTGGTTGACAGGCCGATAGTCGGACCACAAGGCTACATAAGACCCGTCGGGAGACAGAAATTAAAGCTACATGTTTATTTATTAGTTTAAACTCTATAATTGTGCAAATCTCTGCTTGAAAGCCATGTGTATACGATAAGGAGTATTTCTGCGCATGTCCAGAATCTCTGATCGAATTTAGGCTTTTATTTCTAAAATGTCTTTATCTCGGACGTATTTTAAAATAAAATATTGAAATCTTTTTAAATTCTGGTCAATATGTTAGTTCTTGAAAAGAAAAATTATGATTTTCACTAAACTTACAGTTAAAAAAAATTAAATAAAATGAAAGTAAAACGAATGCGAACGACAAGGATTGAACCTGCGGCCACTGCTTGACAGGCCGACAGTCGGACCACAAGGCTACATAAGATCCGTCGGGAGACAGAAATTAAATCTACGTGTTTATTTATTAGTTTAAACTGTATAATTGTGCAAATCCCTGCTTGAAAGCCATGTGTATACGAGAAGGAATATTTCTGCCCATGTCCAGAATCTCACACCGAATTTAGGCTTTTATTTCTTAAATATCTTTATTTCGGACGTATTTTAAAATAAAATATTGAAATCTTTTTAAATTAAAGTCAATATATTAGTTCTTGAAAAGAAAAATTATGATTTTCACTAAACATACAGTTAAAAAAAATTAAATAAAATGAAGAAAATAGAAAGTAAAACGAATGCGAACGACGCGGATCGAACCTGCGGCCACTGGTTGACAGGCCGATAGTCGGACCACAAGGCTACTTAAGATCCGTCGGGAGTCAGAAATTAAAGCTACGTGTTTATATATCAGTTTAAACTCTATAATTGTGCAAATCCCTGCTTGAAAGCCATGTGTATACGAGAAGGAGTATTTCTGCGCATGTCCAGAATCTCTGACCGAATTTAGGCTTTTATTTCTTAAATATCTTTATTTCGGACGTATTTTTAAATAATATATTGAAATATTTTTAAATTCTAGTCAATATATTAGTTCTTGAAAAGAAAATTTATGATTTTCACTAAACATACAGTTAAAAAAAAATTAAATAAAATGAAAGTAAAACGAATGCGAATGACGCGGATCGAACCTGCGGCTACTGGTTGACAGGCCGATAGTCGGACCACAAGGCTACATAAGACCCGTCGGGAGACAGAAATGAAAGCTACGTGTTTATTTATTAGTTTAAACTCTATAATTGTGCAAATCCCTGCTTGAAAGCCATGTGTATACGAGAAGGAGTATTTCTGCGCATGTCCAGAATCTCTGACCGAATTTAGGCTTTTATTTCTAAAATGTCTTTATTTCGGACGTATTTTTAAATAAAATATTGAAATCTTTTTAAATTCAAGTCAATATATTAGTTCTTGAAAAGAAAAATTATGATTTTCACTAAAGATACAGTTAAAAAAAATTAAATAAAATGAAGAAAAATGAAAGTAAAACGTATGCGAACGACGCGGATCGAACCTGCGGCCATTGGTTGATAGGCCGATAGTCGGACCACAAGGCTACACAAGATCCGTTGGGATTCATAAATTAAAGCGACGTGTTTATTTATTAATTTAAACTCTATAATTGTGCAAATCCCTGCTTGAAAGCCATGTGTATCCGAGAAGGAGTATATCTGCGCATGTCCAGAATCTCTGACCGAATTTACGCTTTTATTTCTTAAATGTCTTTATTTCGGACGTATTTTTAAATAAAATATTGAAATCTTTTTAAATTCTAGTCAATATATTAGTACTTGAAAAGAAAAATTATGATTTTCACTAAACTTACAGTTAAAAAAAAATTAAATAAAATGAAAGTAAAACGAATGCGAACGACAAGGATCGAACCTGCAGCCACTGGTTGACAGGCCGATAGTCGGACCAAAAGGCTACATAAGACCCGTCGGGAGAAAGAAATTAAAGCTATGTGTTTATTTATTAGTTTAAATTCTATAATTGTGCAAATCCCTGCTTGAAAGCCATGTGTATACGAGAAGGAGTATTTCTGCGCATGTCCAGAATCTCTGACCGAATTTAGGCTTTTATTTCTAAAATGTCTTTATTTCGGACGTATTTTTAAATAAAATATTGAAATCTTTTTAAATTCTAGTCAATATATTAGTTCTTGAAAAGAAAAATTGTGATTTTCACTAAACATACAGTTAAAAAAAATTAAATAAAATGAAGAAAAATGAATGTAAAACGAATGCGAACGACGCGGATCGAACCAGCGGCCACTGGTTGACAGGCCGATAGTCGGACCACAAGACTACATAAGATCCGTTGGGATTCGGAAATTAAAGCGACGTGTTTATTTATTAGTTTAAACTCTATAATTGTACAAATCCCTGCTTGAAAGCCATGTGTATCCGAGAAGGAGTATATCTGCGCATGTCCAGAATCTCTGACCGAATTTACGCTTTTATTTCTGAAATGTCTTTATTTCGGACGTATTTTTAAATAAAATATTGAAATCTTTTTAAATTCTAGTCAATATATTAGTACTTGAAAAGAAAAATTATGATTTTCACTAAACTTACAGTTAAAAAAAAATTAAATAAAATGAAGAAAAATGAATGTAAAACGAATGCGAACGACGCGGATCGAACCTGCGGCCACCGGTTGACAGGCCGATAGTCGGACCACAAGGCTACATAAGACCCGTCGGGAGACAGAAATTAAAGCTACATGTTTATTTATTAGTTTAAACTCTATAATTGAGCAAATCTCTGCTTGAAAGCCATGTGTATACGATAAGGAGTATTTCTGCGCATGTCCAGAATCTCTGATCGAATTTAGGCTTTTATTTCTAAAATGTCTTTATCTCGGACGTATTTTAAAATAAAATATTGAAATCTTTTTAAATTCTGGTCAATATGTTAGTTCTTGAAAAGAAAAATTATGATTTTCACTAAACTTACAGTTAAAAAAAATTAAATAAAATGAAAGTAAAACGAATGCGAACGACAAGGATTGAACCTGCGGCCACTGCTTGACAGGCCGATAGTCGGACCACAAGGCTACATAAGATCCGTCGGGAGACAGAAATTAAATCTACGTGTTTATTTATTAGTTTAAACTGTATAATTGTGCAAATCCCTGCTTGAAAGCCATGTGTATACGAGAAGGAGTATTTCTGCCCATGTCCAGAATCTCACACCGAATTTAGGCTTTTATTTCTTAAATATCTTTATTTCGGACGTATTTTAAAATAAAATATTGAAATCTTTTTAAATTAAAGTCAATATATTAGTTCTTGAAAAGAAAAATTATGATTTTCACTAAACATACAGTTAAAAAAAATTAAATAAAATGAAGAAAATAGAAAGTAAAACGAACGTGAACGACGCGGATCGAACCTGCGGCCACTGGTTGACAGGCCGCTAGTCGGACCACAAGGCTACTTAAAATCCGTCGGGAGTCCGAAATTAAAGCTACGTGTTTATTTATTAGTTTAAACTCTATAATTGTGCAAATCCCTGCTTGAAAGCCATGTGTATACGAGAAGGAGTATTTCTGCGAATGTCCAGAATCTCTGACCGAATTTAGGCTTTTATTTCTTAAATATCTTTATTTCGGAGGTATTTTTAAATAATATATTGAAATCTTTTTAAATTCTAGTCAATATATTAGTTCTTGAAAAGAAAAATTATGATTTTCACTAAACATACAGTTAAAAAAAAATTAAATAGAATGAAATTAAAACGAATGCGAATGACGGGGATCGAACCTGCGGCCACTGGTTGACAGGCCGATAGTCGGACCACAAGGCTACATAAGATCCGTTGAGATACAAAAATTAAAGCGACGTATTTATTTATTAGTTTAAACTCTATAATTGTGCAAATCCCTGCTTGAAAGCCATGCCTTGTGGTCCGACTATCGGCCTGTCAACCAGTGGCCGCAGGTTAGATCCGCGTCGTTCGCATTCGTTTTACTTTCATTTTTCTTCATTTTATTTAATTTTTTTTAACTGTATGTTTAGTGAAAATAATAATTTTTCTTTTCAAGAACTATTATATTGACTAGAATTTAAAAAGATTTCAATATTTATTTAAAAGTACGTCCGAAATAAAGATATTTAAGAAATAAAAGCCTGAATTCGGTCAGAGATTTTGGACATGCGCTGACATATTCTTTTTACTATGCACATGGCTTTCAAGCCCCGATTTGCACAATTATAGAGTTTAAACTAATAAATAAACAAGCGGCTCTAAATTCTCTCTTCCGGCGGGTCGTTTGTAGGTTTGTGGACCGAGTATCGGCTTGCCAACCAGTGGTCGCAGGTTCCATCCACGCTTTGAGCATTCGTTTTACTTTCACTTTTTTTCGTTTTATTTAATTTTTTTTTTAACTTTAAGTTTAGTGAAAATAATAATTTTTAATTTCAAGAACTTATGTTTCGACAAGAATTTACAAAGATTTCAATATTTTATTTAAAAATATTTCCAAAGTAAAGACATTTTAGAAATAAAAGCCTAAATTCGGTCAGAGATTCTGGACAGGCGCAGAAATTCTCCTTCTCGTATACACATGGCTTTCAAGCAATGATTTGCATAATTATAGAGTTTAAACTAATAAATAAACACGTCGAATTAATTTCTTTCTCCCGACGGATCTTACGTAGCCTTGTGGTCCGACTATCGGCCTGTCTACCAGTAACCGCAGGATCGATCCGCGACGTTCGCATTCGTTTTACTTTCATTTTTCTTCATTTTATTTAATATTTTTTTAACTGTAAGTTTAGTGAAAATCATAATTTTTCTTTTTAAGAACTAATATATTGACTAGAATTTAAAAAGATTTCAATATTTTATTTAAAAATACGTCCGAAATAAAGATATTTAAGAAATAAATGAGTAAATTCGGTCAGACATTCTGGACATGCGCAGAAATACTCCTTCTCGTATACACATGGCTTTCAAGCAGGGATTTGCACAATTATAGAGTTTAAACTAATAAATAAACATACGGCTTTAAATTTTCTCTTTGACGGACCGTCTGTAGTCTTGTGGACCGAATATCGTGCATTCAAACAATAATCGCAGTTCAATCCCTGCTGTTCTCTTTCACTTTCTTTCATTTTTTCTCATTTTATTTTTTTAACTGAAAGTTTATTGAAAATCATAATTTTTCTTTTCAAGAACTAATATATTGACAAGAATTTAAAAAGATTTCAATATTTTATTTAAAAATACGTCCGAAATAAAGATTTTTAAAAAATAAAAGCCTAAATTCGGTTTAGAGATTCTGGACATGCGCAGAAATACTCCTTCTCGTACACACATGGCTTTCAAGCCCCGATTTGCACAATTATAGAGTTTAAACTAATAAATAAACAAGCGGCTCTAAATTCTCTCTTCCGGCGGATCGTTTGTAGGTTTGTGGGCCGAGTATCGGCTTGCCAACCAGTGGCCGCAGGTTCGATCCGTGTCGTTCGCATTCGTTTTACTTTCATTTTTCTTCATTTTATTTAATTTTTTTTTACTGTAAGTTTAGTGCAAATCATAATTTTTCTTTTCAAGAACTAATATATTGACTAGATTTTAAAAAGATTTCAATATTTTATTTAAAAATACGTCCGAAATAAAGATATTTAAGAAATAAATGAGTAAATTCGGTCAGACATTCTGGACATGCGCAGAAATACTCCTTCTCGCATACACATGGCTTTCAAGCAGGGATTTGCACAATTATAGAGTGTAAACTAATAAATAAACATACGGCTTTAAATTTTCTCTTTGACGGACCGTCTGTAGTCTTGTGGACCGAATATCGTGCATTCAAACAATAATCGCAGTTCAATCCCTGCTGTTCTCTTTCACTTTCTTTCATTTTTTCTCATTTTATTTTTTTAACTGAAAGTTTATTGAAAATCATAATTTTTCTTTTCAAGAACTAATATATTGACAAGAATTTAAAAAGATTTCAATATTTTATTTAAAAATACGTCCGAAATAAAGATTTTTAAAAAATAAAAGCCTAAATTCGGTTTAGAGATTCTGGACATGCGCAGAAATACTCCTTCTCGTACACACATGGCTTTCAAGCCCCGATTTGCACAATTATAGAGTTTAAACTAATAAATAAACAAGCGGCTCTAAATTCTCTCTTCCGGCGGATCGTTTGTAGGTTTGTGGGCCGAGTATCGGCTTGCCAACCAGTGGCCGCAGGTTCGATCCGTGTCGTTCGCATTCGTTTTACTTTCATTTTTCTTCATTTTATTTAATTTTTTTTTACTGTAAGTTTAGTGCAAATCATAATTTTTCTTTTCAAGAACTAATATATTGACTAGAATTTAAAAAGATTTCAATATTTTATTTAAAAATACGTCCGAAATAAAGATATTTAAGAAATAAATGAGTAAATTCGGTCAGACATTCTGGACATGCGCAGAAATACTCCTTCTCGTATACACATGGCTTTCAAGCAGGGATTTGCACAATTATAGAGTGTAAACTAATAAATAAACATACGGCTTTAAATTTTCTCTTTGACGGACCGTCTGTAGTCTTGTGGACCGAATATCGTGCATTCAAACAATAATCGCAGTTCAATCCCTGCTGTTCTCTTTCACTTTCTTTCATTTTTTCTCATTTTATTTTTTTAACTGAAAGTTTATTGAAAATCATAATTTTTCTTTTCAAGAACTAATATATTGACAAGAATTTAAAAAGATTTCAATATTTTATTTAAAAATACGTCCGAAATAAAGATTTTTAAAAAATAAAAGCCTAAATTCGGTTTAGAGATTCTGGACATGCGCAGAAATACTCCTTCTCGTACACACATGGCTTTCAAGCCCCGATTTGCACAATTATAGAGTTTAAACTAATAAATAAAAAAGCGGCTCTAAATTCTCTCTTCCGGCGGATCGTTTGTAGGTTTGTGGGCCGAGTATCGGCTTGCCAACCAGTGGCCGCAGGTTCGATCCGTGTCGTTCGCATTCGTTTTACTTTCATTTTTCTTCATTTTATTTAATTTTTTTTTACTGTAAGTTTAGTGCAAATCATAATTTTTCTTTTCAAGAACTAATATATTGACTAGAATTTAAAAAGATTTCAATATTTTATTTAAAAATACGTCCGAAATAAAGATATTTAAGAAATAAATGAGTAAATTCGGTCAGACATTCTGGACATGCGCAGAAATACTCCTTCTCGCATACACATGGCTTTCAAGCAGGGATTTGCACAATTATAGAGCCGGCGTCCCTGCATATGGGTAGCGCGTCTTCCCCGTGATCTGGGCGTAACGGATTCGAGTCCCGGTTTGGGCATGGTGTTTCTTCTGTTGTTCTATCCGTCAGATGTGTGAATGTGCCCTCCTGTAAAAAGGGGTTGTGCCAGCGAAAGAATGATGCGTGACTGGCAAAGTCGTACTCTTGGCCCTAGTTGGGGCTGCTATAAAAAATAAGAGACGTTCCCCTCAGGCTTATATCGCTGTCTTCGTAACAGCGGGCTTGTCAGTGGCAAGTGCCATAAGAAACAAACAAACAATTATAGAGTTTAAACTAATAAATAAACACGTCGCTTTAATTTCTGACTACCGACGGATCTTATGTAGCCTTGTGGTCGGGCTGTCGGCCAGTCAACCAGTGGCCGCAGGTTCGATCCCTGTCGTTCGCATTCGTTTTACTTTAATTTTTCTTCATTTTATTAAATTTTTTTTAACTGTATGTTTAGTGAAAATCATGATTTTTCTTTTCAAGAACTAGTATAGTGACTAGAATTTAAAAAGATTTCAATATTTTATTTAAAAATACGTCCGAAATAAAGACATTTTAGAAATAAAAGCCTAAATTCGGTCAGAGATTCTGGACATGCGCAGAAATACTCCTTCTCGTATACACATGGCTTTCAAGCAGGGATTTGCACAATTATAGAGCCGGCGTCCCTGCATATGGGTAGCGTGTCTTCCCCGTGATCTGGGCGTCCCGGATTCGAGTCCCGCTTTGGGCATGGTGTTTCTTCTGTTGTTCTATCCGTCAGATGTGTGAATGTGCCCTCCTGTAAAAAGGGGTTGTGCCAGCGAAAGAATAATGCGTGACTGGCAAAGTCGTACTCTTGGCCCTAGTTGGGCCTGCTATAAAAATAAGAGACGTTCCCCTCAGGCTTATATCGCTGTCTTCGTAACAGCGGGCTTGTCAGTGGCAAGTACCATAAGAAACAAACAAACAATTATAGAGTTTAAACTAATAAATAAACACGTCGCTATAATTTCTGACTACCGACGGATCTTATGTAGCCTTGTGGTCGGGCTGTCGGCCAGTCAACCAGTGGCCGCAGGTTCGATCCCTGTCGTTCGCATTCGTTTTACTTTAATTTTTCTTCATTTTATTAAATTTTTTTAACTGTATGTTTAGTGAAAATCATGATTTTTCTTTTCAAGAACTAGTATAGTGACTAGAATTTAAAAAGATTTCAATATTTTATTTAAAAATACGTCCGAAATAAAGACATTTTAGAAATAAAAGCCTAAATTTGGTCAGAGATTCTGGGCATGCGCGGAAATTCTCCTCGTATACACATGGCTATCAAGCAGGGAATTGCACAATTATAGTTTTTAAACTAATAAATAAACACGTTGCTTTAATTTCTGGCTCACGATGGATCTTATGTAGCCTTGTGGTCGGGCTGCCGGCCTGTCAACCAGTGGCCGCAGGTTCGATCCTCGTCGTTTGCATTCGTTTTACTTTCATTTTTCTTCATTTTATTTATTTATTTTTAACTGTATATTTAGTGAAAATCATGATTTTTCTTTTTGAGAACTAATATATTGACTAGAATTTAAAAAGATTTCAATATTTTATTTAAAAATACGTCCGAAATAAAGATATTTAAGAAATAAAAGCGTAAATTATGTCAGAGATTCTGGACATGCGCAGAAATACTGCTTCTCATATACACATAGCTTTCAAGCATGGATTTGCACAATTACAGAGTTTAAACTAATAAATAAACACGTCGCTTTAATTTCTAACTCCCGACGCATCTTATGTAGCCTTGTGGTCGGGCTGTTGGCCTTTTAACCAGTGGCTCAGGTATGATCCCTGTCGTTCGCATTCCTTTTACTTTCTTTTTTCTTCATTTTATTAAATTTTTTTTTAACTGTATGTTTAGTGAAAATCATAATTTTTCTTTTCAAGAACTAATATATTGACTAGAATTTAAAAAGATTTCAATATTTTATTTAAAAATTCGTCCGAAATAAAGACATTTTAGAAATAAAAGCCTAAATTCTGTGAGATTCTGGACATGCGCAGAAATACTCCTTCTCGTATACACATGGCTTTCAAGCAGGGATTTGCACAATTATAGAGTTTAAACTAATAAATAAACACGTCGCTTTAATTTCTGACTCCCAACGGGTCTTATGTAGCCTTGTGGTCCGAGTATCGGCCTGTCAACCAGTGGCCGCAGGTTCGATCCGCGTCGTTCGCATTCGTTTTACTTTCATTTTTCTTCATTTTATTTAATTTTTTTTTAACTGTATGTTTAGTGAAAATCATAATTTTTCTTTTCAAGAACTAATATATTGACTAGAATTTAAAAAGATTTCAATATTTTATTTAAAAATACGTCCGAAATAAAGATATTTAAGAAATGAAAGCGTAAATTAGGTCAGAGATTCTGGACATGCGCAGAAATACTGCCTCTCGTATACACATAGCTTTCAAGCATAGATTTGCACAATTATAGAGTTTAAACTAATAAATAAACACGTCGCTTTAATTTCTAACTCCCGACGGATCTTATGTAGCCTTGTGGTCTGAGTATCGGCCTGTCAACCAGTGGCCGCAGGTTCGATCCCTGTCGTTCGCATTCGTTTTACTTTCATTTTATTTAATTTTTTTTAACTGTATGTTTAGTGAAAATCATAATTTTTCTTTTCAAGAACTAATATATTGACTAGAATTTAAAAATATTTCAATTTTTTATTTAAATACGTCTGAAATAAAGATATTTAAGAAATAAAAGCCTAATTTCGGTCAGAAATTCTGGACATGCGCAGAAATGCTCCTTCTCGAATACACATGGCTTTCAAGCAGGGATTTGCACAATTAGAGAGTTTAAACTAATAAATAAACACGTCGCTTTAATTTCTGACTTCCGACGCATCTTATGTAGCCTTGTGGTCGGGCTGTTGGCCTGTTAACCAGTGGCCTCAGGTTCGATCCCTGTCGTTCGCATTCGTTTTACTTTTTTTTTCTTCATTTTAATAAATTTTTTTTAACTGTATGTTTAGTGAAAATCATAATTTTTCTTTTCAAGAACTAATATATTGACTAGAATATAAAAAGATTTCAATATTTTATTTAAAAATACGTCCGAAATAAAGATATTTAAGAAATAAAAGCGTAAATTATGTCAGAGATTCTGGACATGCGCAGAAATACTGCTTCTCGTATACACATAGCTTTCAAGCATGGATTTGCACAATTACAGAGTTTAAACTAATAAATAAACACGTCGCTTTAATTTCTAACTCCCGACGCATCTTATGTAGCCTTGTGGTCGGGCTGTTGGCCTTTTAACCAGTGGCTCAGGTATGATCCCTGTCGTTCGCATTCCTTTTACTTTCTTTTTTCTTCATTTTATTAAATTTTTTTTTAACTGTATGTTTAGTGAAAATCATAATTTTTCTTTTCAAGAACTAATATATTGACTAGAATTTAAAAAGATTTCAATATTTTATTTAAAAATTCGTCCGAAATAAAGACATTTTAGAAATAAAAGCCTAAATTCTGTGAGATTCTGGACATGCGCAGAAATACTCCTTCTCGTATACACATGGCTTTCAAGCAGGGATTTGCACAATTATAGAGTTTAAACTAATAAATAAACACGTCGCTTTAATTTCTGACTCCCAACGGGTCTTATGTAGCCTTGTGGTCCGAGTATCGGCCTGTCAACCAGTGGCCGCAGGTTCGATCCGCGTCGTTCGCATTCGTTTTACTTTCATTTTTCTTCATTTTATTTAATTTTTTTTTAACTGTATGTTTAGTGAAAATCATAATTTTTCTTTTCAAGAACTAATATATTGACTAGAATTTAAAAAGATTTCAATATTTTATTTAAAAATACGTCCGAAATAAAGATATTTAAGAAATGAAAGCGTAAATTAGGTCAGAGATTCTGGACATGCGCAGAAATACTGCCTCTCGTATACACATAGCTTTCAAGCATAGATTTGCACAATTATAGAGTTTAAACTAATAAATAAACACGTCGCTTTAATTTCTAACTCCCGACGGATCTTATGTAGCCTTGTGGTCTGAGTATCGGCCTGTCAACCAGTGGCCGCAGGTTCGATCCCTGTCGTTCGCATTCGTTTTACTTTCATTTTATTTAATTTTTTTTAACTGTATGTTTTGTGAAAATCATAATTTTTCTTTTCAAGAACTAATATATTGACTAGAATTTAAAAATATTTCAATTTTTTATTTAAATACGTCTGAAATAAAGATATTTAAGAAATAAAAGCCTAATTTCGGTCAGAAATTCTGGACATGCGCAGAAATGCTCCTTCTCGAATACACATGGCTTTCAAGCAGGGATTTGCACAATTAGAGAGTTTAAACTAATAAATAAACACGTCGCTTTAATTTCTGACTTCCGACGCATCTTATGTAGCCTTGTGGTCGGGCTGTTGGCCTGTTAACCAGTGGCCTCAGGTTCGATCCCTGTCGTTCGCATTCGTTTTACTTTTTTTTTCTTCATTTTAATAAATTTTTTTTAACTGTATGTTTAGTGAAAATCATAATTTTTCTTTTCAAGAACTAATATATTGACTAGAATTTAAAAAGATTTCAATATTTTATTTAAAAATACGTCCGAAATAGAGACATTTTAGAAATAAAAGCCTAAATTCGGTGAGATTCTGGACATGCGCAGAAATACTCCTTCTCCAATACACATGGCTTTCAAGCAGGGATTTGCACAATTATAGAGTTTAAACTAATAAATAAACACGTCGCTTTAATTTCTGACTCCCAACGGGTCTTATGTAGCCTTGTGGTCCGAGTATCGGCCTGTCAACCAGTGGCCGCAGGTTCGATCCGCGTCGTTCGCATTCGTTTTACTTTCATTTTTCTTCATTTTATTTAATTTATTTTTAACTGTAAGTATAGTGAAAATCATAATTTTTCTTTTCAACAACTAATATATTGACTAGAATTTAAAAAGATTTCAATATTTTATTTAAAAATACGTCCGAAATAAAGACATTTTAGAAATAAAAGCCTAAATTAATTCAGAGATTCTGGGCATGCGCAGAAATACTCCTTCTCGTATACACATGGCTTTCAAGCAGGGATTTGCACAATTATAGAGTTTAAACTAATGAATAAACACGTCGCTTTAATTTCTGACCCCCGACTCATCTTATGTAGCGTTGTGGTCAGACTGGCGGCCTGTCAACCAGTGGCCGCAGGTTCGATCCGTGTCGTTCGCGTTCGTTTTACTTTCATTTTTCTTCATTTTATTTTTTTTTAACTGTATGTTTAGTGAAAATCATAATTTTTCTTTTCAAGAACTAATATATTGACTAGAATTTAAAAAGATTTCAATATTTTATTTAAAAATTCGTCCGAAATAAAGACATTTTAGAAATAAAAGCCTAAATTCGGTCAGAGATTCTGGACATGCGCAGAAATACTCCTTCTCGTATACACATGGCTTTCAAGCAGGGATTTGCACAATTATAGAGCCGGCGTCCCTGCATATGGGTAGCGTGTCTTCCCCGTGATCTGGGCGTCCCGGATTCGAGTCCCGCTTTGGGCATGGTGTTTCTTCTGTTGTTCTATCCGTCAGATGTGTGAATGTGCCCTCCTGTAAAAAGGGGTTGTGCCAGCGAAAGAATAATGCGTGACTGGCAAAGTCGTACTCTTGGCCCTAGTTGGGCCTGCTATAAAAATAAGAGACGTTCCCCTCAGGCTTATATCGCTGTCTTCGTAACAGCGGGCTTGTCAGTGGCAAGTACCATAAGAAACAAACAAACAATTATAGAGTTTAAACTAATAAATAAACACGTCGCTATAATTTCTGACTACCGACGGATCTTATGTAGCCTTGTGGTCGGGCTGTCGGCCAGTCAACCAGTGGCCGCAGGTTCGATCCCTGTCGTTCGCATTCGTTTTACTTTAATTTTTCTTCATTTTATTAAATTTTTTTAACTGTATGTTTAGTGAAAATCATGATTTTTCTTTTCAAGAACTAGTATAGTGACTAGAATTTAAAAAGATTTCAATATTTTATTTAAAAATACGTCCGAAATAAAGACATTTTAGAAATAAAAGCCTAAATTTGGTCAGAGATTCTGGGCATGCGCGGAAATTCTCCTCGTATACACATGGCTATCAAGCAGGGAATTGCACAATTATAGTTTTTAAACTAATAAATAAACACGTTGCTTTAATTTCTGGCTCACGATGGATCTTATGTAGCCTTGTGGTCGGGCTGCCGGCCTGTCAACCAGTGGCCGCAGGTTCGATCCTCGTCGTTTGCATTCGTTTTACTTTCATTTTTCTTCATTTTATTTATTTATTTTTAACTGTATATTTAGTGAAAATCATGATTTTTCTTTTTGAGAACTAATATATTGACTAGAATTTAAAAAGATTTCAATATTTTATTTAAAAATACGTCCGAAATAAAGATATTTAAGAAATAAAAGCGTAAATTATGTCAGAGATTCTGGACATGCGCAGAAATACTGCTTCTCATATACACATAGCTTTCAAGCATGGATTTGCACAATTACAGAGTTTAAACTAATAAATAAACACGTCGCTTTAATTTCTAACTCCCGACGCATCTTATGTAGCCTTGTGGTCGGGCTGTTGGCCTTTTAACCAGTGGCTCAGGTATGATCCCTGTCGTTCGCATTCCTTTTACTTTCTTTTTTCTTCATTTTATTAAATTTTTTTTTAACTGTATGTTTAGTGAAAATCATAATTTTTCTTTTCAAGAACTAATATATTGACTAGAATTTAAAAAGATTTCAATATTTTATTTAAAAATTCGTCCGAAATAAAGACATTTTAGAAATAAAAGCCTAAATTCTGTGAGATTCTGGACATGCGCAGAAATACTCCTTCTCGTATACACATGGCTTTCAAGCAGGGATTTGCACAATTATAGAGTTTAAACTAATAAATAAACACGTCGCTTTAATTTCTGACTCCCAACGGGTCTTATGTAGCCTTGTGGTCCGAGTATCGGCCTGTCAACCAGTGGCCGCAGGTTCGATCCGCGTCGTTCGCATTCGTTTTACTTTCATTTTTCTTCATTTTATTTAATTTTTTTTTAACTGTATGTTTAGTGAAAATCATAATTTTTCTTTTCAAGAACTAATATATTGACTAGAATTTAAAAAGATTTCAATATTTTATTTAAAAATACGTCCGAAATAAAGATATTTAAGAAATGAAAGCGTAAATTAGGTCAGAGATTCTGGACATGCGCAGAAATACTGCCTCTCGTATACACATAGCTTTCAAGCATAGATTTGCACAATTATAGAGTTTAAACTAATAAATAAACACGTCGCTTTAATTTCTAACTCCCGACGGATCTTATGTAGCCTTGTGGTCTGAGTATCGGCCTGTCAACCAGTGGCCGCAGGTTCGATCCCTGTCGTTCGCATTCGTTTTACTTTCATTTTATTTAATTTTTTTTAACTGTATGTTTAGTGAAAATCATAATTTTTCTTTTCAAGAACTAATATATTGACTAGAATTTAAAAATATTTCAATTTTTTATTTAAATACGTCTGAAATAAAGATATTTAAGAAATAAAAGCCTAATTTCGGTCAGAAATTCTGGACATGCGCAGAAATGCTCCTTCTCGAATACACATGGCTTTCAAGCAGGGATTTGCACAATTAGAGAGTTTAAACTAATAAATAAACACGTCGCTTTAATTTCTGACTTCCGACGCATCTTATGTAGCCTTGTGGTCGGGCTGTTGGCCTGTTAACCAGTGGCCTCAGGTTCGATCCCTGTCGTTCGCATTCGTTTTACTTTTTTTTTCTTCATTTTAATAAATTTTTTTTAACTGTATGTTTAGTGAAAATCATAATTTTTCTTTTCAAGAACTAATATATTGACTAGAATATAAAAAGATTTCAATATTTTATTTAAAAATACGTCCGAAATAAAGATATTTAAGAAATAAAAGCGTAAATTATGTCAGAGATTCTGGACATGCGCAGAAATACTGCTTCTCGTATACACATAGCTTTCAAGCATGGATTTGCACAATTACAGAGTTTAAACTAATAAATAAACACGTCGCTTTAATTTCTAACTCCCGACGCATCTTATGTAGCCTTGTGGTCGGGCTGTTGGCCTTTTAACCAGTGGCTCAGGTATGATCCCTGTCGTTCGCATTCCTTTTACTTTCTTTTTTCTTCATTTTATTAAATTTTTTTTTAACTGTATGTTTAGTGAAAATCATAATTTTTCTTTTCAAGAACTAATATATTGACTAGAATTTAAAAAGATTTCAATATTTTATTTAAAAATTCGTCCGAAATAAAGACATTTTAGAAATAAAAGCCTAAATTCTGTGAGATTCTGGACATGCGCAGAAATACTCCTTCTCGTATACACATGGCTTTCAAGCAGGGATTTGCACAATTATAGAGTTTAAACTAATAAATAAACACGTCGCTTTAATTTCTGACTCCCAACGGGTCTTATGTAGCCTTGTGGTCCGAGTATCGGCCTGTCAACCAGTGGCCGCAGGTTCGATCCGCGTCGTTCGCATTCGTTTTACTTTCATTTTTCTTCATTTTATTTAATTTTTTTTTAACTGTATGTTTAGTGAAAATCATAATTTTTCTTTTCAAGAACTAATATATTGACTAGAATTTAAAAAGATTTCAATATTTTATTTAAAAATACGTCCGAAATAAAGATATTTAAGAAATGAAAGCGTAAATTAGGTCAGAGATTCTGGACATGCGCAGAAATACTGCCTCTCGTATACACATAGCTTTCAAGCATAGATTTGCACAATTATAGAGTTTAAACTAATAAATAAACACGTCGCTTTAATTTCTAACTCCCGACGGATCTTATGTAGCCTTGTGGTCTGAGTATCGGCCTGTCAACCAGTGGCCGCAGGTTCGATCCCTGTCGTTCGCATTCGTTTTACTTTCATTTTATTTAATTTTTTTTAACTGTATGTTTTGTGAAAATCATAATTTTTCTTTTCAAGAACTAATATATTGACTAGAATTTAAAAATATTTCAATTTTTTATTTAAATACGTCTGAAATAAAGATATTTAAGAAATAAAAGCCTAATTTCGGTCAGAAATTCTGGACATGCGCAGAAATGCTCCTTCTCGAATACACATGGCTTTCAAGCAGGGATTTGCACAATTAGAGAGTTTAAACTAATAAATAAACACGTCGCTTTAATTTCTGACTTCCGACGCATCTTATGTAGCCTTGTGGTCGGGCTGTTGGCCTGTTAACCAGTGGCCTCAGGTTCGATCCCTGTCGTTCGCATTCGTTTTACTTTTTTTTTCTTCATTTTAATAAATTTTTTTTAACTGTATGTTTAGTGAAAATCATAATTTTTCTTTTCAAGAACTAATATATTGACTAGAATTTAAAAAGATTTCAATATTTTATTTAAAAATACGTCCGAAATAGAGACATTTTAGAAATAAAAGCCTAAATTCGGTGAGATTCTGGACATGCGCAGAAATACTCCTTCTCCAATACACATGGCTTTCAAGCAGGGATTTGCACAATTATAGAGTTTAAACTAATAAATAAACACGTCGCTTTAATTTCTGACTCCCAACGGGTCTTATGTAGCCTTGTGGTCCGAGTATCGGCCTGTCAACCAGTGGCCGCAGGTTCGATCCGCGTCGTTCGCATTCGTTTTACTTTCATTTTTCTTCATTTTATTTAATTTATTTTTAACTGTAAGTATAGTGAAAATCATAATTTTTCTTTTCAACAACTAATATATTGACTAGAATTTAAAAAGATTTCAATATTTTATTTAAAAATACGTCCGAAATAAAGACATTTTAGAAATAAAAGCCTAAATTAATTCAGAGATTCTGGGCATGCGCAGAAATACTCCTTCTCGTATACACATGGCTTTCAAGCAGGGATTTGCACAATTATAGAGTTTAAACTAATGAATAAACACGTCGCTTTAATTTCTGACCCCCGACTCATCTTATGTAGCGTTGTGGTCAGACTGGCGGCCTGTCAACCAGTGGCCGCAGGTTCGATCCGTGTCGTTCGCGTTCGTTTTACTTTCATTTTTCTTCATTTTATTTTTTTTTAACTGTATGTTTAGTGAAAATCATAATTTTTCTTTTCAAGAACTAATATATTGACTAGAATTTAAAAAGATTTCAATATTTTATTTAAAAATTCGTCCGAAATAAAGACATTTTAGAAATAAAAGCCTAAATTCTGTGAGATTCTGGACATGCGCAGAAATACTCCTTCTCGTATACACATGGCTTTCAAGCAGGGATTTGCACAATTATAGTTTAAACTAATAAATAAACACGTTGCTTTAATTTCTGACTCCCAACGGGTCTTATGTAGCCTTGTGGTCCGAGTATCGGCCTGTCAACCAGTGGCCGCAGGTTCGATCCGCGTCGTTCGCATTCGTTTTACTTTCATTTTTCTTCATTTTATTTAATTTTTTTTTAACTGTATGTTTAGTGAAAATCATAAATTTTCTTTTCAAGAACTAATATATTGACTAGAATTTAAAAAGATTTCAATATTTTATTTAAAAATACGTCCGAAATAAAGATATTTAAGAAATGAAAGCGTAAATTAGGTCAGAGATTCTGGACATGCGCAGAAATACTGCCTCTCGTATACACATAGCTTTCAAGCATGGATTTGCACAATTATAGAGTTTAAACTAATAAATAAACACGTCGCTTTAATTTCTAACTCCCGACGGATCTTATGTAGCCTTGTGGTCTGAGTATCGGCCTGTCAACCAGTGGCCGCAGGTTCGATCCCTGTCGTTCGCATACGTTTTACTTTCATTTTATTTAATTTTTTTTAACTGTATGTTTAGTGAAAATCATAATTTTTCTTTTCAAGAACTAATATATTGACTAGAATTTAAAAATATTTCAATTTTTTATTTAAATACGTCTGAAATAAAGATATTTAAGAAATAAAAGCCTAATTTCGGTCAGAAATGCTGGACATGCGCAGAAATGCTCCTTCTCGAATACACATGGCTTTCAAGCAGGGATTTGCACAATTAGAGAGTTTAAACTAATAAATAAACACGTCGCTTTAATTTCTGACTTCCGACGCATCTTATGTAGCCTTGTGGTCGGGCTGTTGGCCTGTTAACCAGTGGCCTCAGGTTCGATCCCTGTCGTTCGCATTCGTTTTACTTTTTTTTTCTTCATTTTAATAAATTTTTTTTAACTGTATGTTTAGTGAAAATCATAATTTTTCTTTTCAAGAACTAATATATTGACTAGAATTTAAAAAGATTTCAATATTTTATTTAAAAATACGTCCGAAATAGAGACATTTTAGAAATAAAAGCCTAAATTCGGTGAGATTCTGGACATGCGCAGAAATACTCCTTCTCCAATACACATGGCTTTCAAGCAGGGATTTGCACAATTATAGAGTTTAAACTAATAAATAAACACGTCGCTTTAATTTCTGACTCCCAACGGGTCTTATGTAGCCTTGTGGTCCGAGTATCGGCCTGTCAACCAGTGGCCGCAGGTTCGATCCGCGTCGTTCGCATTCGTTTTACTTTCATTTTTCTTCATTTTATTTAATTTATTTTTAACTGTAAGTATAGTGAAAATCATAATTTTTCTTTTCAAGAACTAATATATTGACTAGAATTTAAAAAGATTTCAATATTTTATTTAAAAATACGTCCGAAATAAAGACATTTTAGAAATAAAAGCCTAAATTAATTCAGAGATTCTGGGCATGCGCAGAAATACTCCTTCTCGTATACACATGGCTTTCAAGCAGGGATTTGCACAATTATAGAGTTTAAACTAATGAATAAACACGTCGCTTTAATTTCTGACCCCCGACTCATCTTATGTAGCGTTGTGGTCAGACTGGCGGCCTGTCAACCAGTGGCCGCAGGTTCGATCCGTGTCGTTCGCGTTCGTTTTACTTTCATTTTTCTTCATTTTATTTTTTTTTAACTGTATGTTTAGTGAAAATCATAATTTTTCTTTTCAAGAACTAATATATTGACTAGAATTTAAAAAGATTTCAATATTTTATTTAAAAATTCGTCCGAAATAAAGACATTTTAGAAATAAAAGCCTAAATTCTGTGAGATTCTGGACATGCGCAGAAATACTCCTTCTCGTATACACATGGCTTTCAAGCAGGGATTTGCACAATTATAGAGTTTAAACTAATAAATAAACACGTTGCTTTAATTTCTGACTCCCAACGGGTCTTATGTAGCCTTGTGGTCCGAGTATCGGCCTGTCAACCAGTGGCCGCAGGTTCGATCCGCGTCGTTCGCATTCGTTTTACTTTCATTTTTCTTCATTTTATTTAATTTTTTTTTAACTGTATGTTTAGTGAAAATCATAAATTTTCTTTTCAAGAACTAATATATTGACTAGAATTTAAAAAGATTTCAATATTTTATTTAAAAATACGTCCGAAATAAAGATATTTAAGAAATGAAAGCGTAAATTAGGTCAGAGATTCTGGACATGCGCAGAAATACTGCCTCTCGTATACACATAGCTTTCAAGCATGGATTTGCACAATTATAGAGTTTAAACTAATAAATAAACACGTCGCTTTAATTTCTAACTCCCGACGGATCTTATGTAGCCTTGTGGTCTGAGTATCGGCCTGTCAACCAGTGGCCGCAGGTTCGATCCCTGTCGTTCGCATGCGTTTTACTTTCATTTTATTTAATTTTTTTTAACTGTATGTTTAGTGAAAATCATAATTTTTCTTTTCAAGAACTAATATATTGACTAGAATTTAAAAATATTTCAATTTTTTATTTAAATACGTCTGAAATAAAGATATTTAAGAAATAAAAGCCTAATTTCGGTCAGAAATGCTGGACATGCGCAGAAATGCTCCTTCTCGAATACACATGGCTTTCAAGCAGGGATTTGCACAATTAGAGAGTTTAAACTAATAAATAAACACGTCGCTTTAATTTCTTACTTCCGACGCATCTTATGTAGCCTTGTGGTCGGGCTGTTGGCCTGTTAACCAGTGGCCTCAGGTTCGATCCCTGTCGTTCGCATTCGTTTTACTTTTTTTTTCTTCATTTTAATAAATTTTTTTTAACTGTATGTTTAGTGAAAATCATAATTTTTCTTTTCAAGAACTAATATATTGACTAGAATTTAAAAAGATTTCAATATTTTATTTAAAAATACGTCCGAAATAGAGACATTTTAGAAATAAAAGCCTAAATTCGGTGAGATTCTGGACATGCGCAGATATACTCCTTCTCCAATACACATGGCTTTCAAGCAGGGATTTGCACAATTATAGAGTTTAAACTAATACATAAACACGTCGCTTTAATTTCTGACTCCCAACGGGTCTTATGTAGCCTTGTGGTCCGAGTATCGGCCTGTCAACCAGTGGCCGCAGGTTCGATCCGCGTCGTTCGCATTCGTTTTACTTTCATTTTTCTTCATTTTATTTAATTTATTTTTAACTGTAAGTATAGTGAAAATCATAATTTTTCTTTTCAAGAACTAATATATTGACTAGAATTTAAAAAGATTTCAATATTTTATTTAAAAATACGTCGGAAATAAAGACATTTTAGAAATAAAAGCCTAAATTAATTCAGAGATTCTGGGCATGCGCAGAAATACTCCTTCTCGTATACACATGGCTTTCAAGCAGGGATTTGCACAATTATAGAGTATAAACTAATGAATAAACACGTCGCTTTAATTTCTGACTCCCGACTCATATTATGTAGCCTTGTGGTCAGACTGGCGGCCTGTCAACCAGTGGCCGCAGGTTCGATCCGTGTCGTTCGCGTTCGTTTTACTTTCATTTTTCTTCATTTTATTTTTTTTTAACTGAAAGTTTATTGAAAATCATACTTTTTCTTTTCAAGAACTAATATATTGACTAGAATTTAAAAAGATTTCAATATTTTATTGAAAAATACGTTCGAAATAAAGATATTTAAGAAATAAAAGCCTAAATTCTGTCAGAGATGCTGGACATGCGCAGAAATACTCCTTCTCGTATACACATGGCTTTCAAGCATGGATTTGCACAATTGTAGAGTTTAAACTAATAAATAATCACGTCGCTTTAATTTCTGACTCCCGACGCCTCTTATGTAGCCGTGTGGTCAGACTGTCGGCCTGTCAACCAGTGGCCGCAGGTTCGATCCGCGTCATTCGCATTCGTTTTACCTTCATTTTATTTAATTTTTTTTTATCTGTATGTTTAGTGAAAATCATGATTTTTCTTCTCAAGAGCCTAGACTAGAATTTAAAAAGATTTCAATATTTTATTTAAAAATACTTCCGAAATAAAAACATTTTAGAAATAAAAGTCTAAATTCTGTCAGAGATGCTGGACATGCGCAGAAATACTCCTTCTCGTATGCACATGGCTTTCAAGCATGGATTTGCACAATTGTAGAGTTTAAACTAAAAAATAATCACGTCGCTTTAATTTCTGTCTCCCGACGCATCTTATGTAGCCTTGTGGTCAGACTGTCGGCCTATCACCCAGTGGCCGCAGGTTCGATCCGCGTAGCTCGCATTCGTTTTACTTTCATTTTATTTAATTTTTTTTTTATCTATATGTTTAGTGAAAATCATGATTTTTCTTTTCAAGAGCTAATATATTGACTAGAATTTAAAAAGATTTCAATATTTTATTTAAAAATACTTCCGAAATAAAAACATTTTAGAAATAAAAGCCTAAATTCTATCAGAGATGCTGGACATGCGCAGAAATACTCCTTCTCGTATAGACATGGCTTTCAAGCATGGATTTGAACAATTATAGAGTTTAAACTAATAAATAATCACGTCGCTTTAATTTCTGTTACCCGACGCATCTTATGTAGCCTTGTGGTCAGACTGTCGGCCTGTCACCCAGTGGCCGCAGGTTCGATCCGCGTCATTCGCATTCGTTTTACTTTCATTTTATTTAATTTTTTTTTATCTGTATGTTTAGTGAAAATCATGATTTTTCTTTTCAAGAGCTAATATATTGACTAGAATTTAAAAAGATTTCAATATTTTATTTAAAAATACTTCCGAAATAAAAACATTTTAGAAATAAAAGCCTAAATTCTGTCAGAGATGCTGGACATGCGCAGAAATACTCCTTCTCGTATACACATGGCTTTCAAGCATGGATTTGCACAATTGTAGAGTTTAATCTAATAAATAAACACGTCGCTTTAATTTCTGTCTCCCGACGGATCTTATGTAGCCTTGTGGTCCGACTATCGGCCTGTCAACCAGTGGCCGCAGGTTCGATCCGTGTCGTTCGAATTCGTTTTACTTTCATTTTATTTAATTTTTATTTATCTGTATGTTTAGTGAAAATCCTGATTTTTCTTTTCAAGAGCTAATATATTGACTAGAATTTAAAAAGATTTCAATATTTTATTTATAAATACTTCCGAAATAAAAACATTTAGAAATAAAAGCCTAAATTCTGTCAGAGATGCTGGACATGCGCAGAAATACTCCTTCTCGTATACACATGGCTTTCAAGCATGGATTTGCACAATTATAGAGTTTAAACTAATAAATAATCACGTCGCTTTAATTTCTGACTCCCGACGCATCTTATGTAGCCTTGTGGTCAGACTGTCGGCCTGTCACCCAGTGGCCGCAGGTTCGATCCTCGCAGCTCGCATTCGTTTTACTTTCATTTTATTTAATTTTTTTTTATCCGTATGTTTAGTGAAAATCATAATTTTTCTTTTCAAGAGCTAATATATTGACTAGAATTTAAAAAGATTTCAATATTTTATTTAAAAATACTTCCGAAATAAAAACATTTTAGAAATAAAAGCCTAAATTCTTTCAGAGATGCTGGACATGCGCAGAAATACTCCTTCTCGTATACACATGGCTTTCAAGCATGGATTTGCACAATTGTAGAGTTTAATCTAATAAATAAACACGTCGCTTTAATTTCTGTCTCCCAACGGATCTTATGTAGCTTTGTGGTCCGACTATCGGCCTGTCAACCAGTGGCCGCAGGTTCGATCCGTGTCGTTCGCGATCGTTTTACTTTCATTTTTCTTCATTTTTTTTTTTTTTTATAACTGTAAGTTTAGTGAAAATCATAATTTTTCTTTTCAAGAACTAATATATTGACTAGAATTTAAAAAGATTTCAATATTTTATTGAAAAATACTTCCGAAATAAAAACATTTTAGAAATAAAAGCCTAAATTCTGTCAGAGATGCTGGACATGCGCAGAAATACTCCTTCTCGTATACACATGGCTTTCAAGCATGGATTTGCACAATTGTAGAGTTTAATCTAATAAATAAACACGTCGCTTTAATTTCTGTCTCCCGACGGATCTTATGTAGAATTGTGGTCCGACTATCGGCCTGTCAACCAGTGGCCGCAGGTTCGATCCGTGTCGTTCGCATTCGTTTTACTTTCATTTTATTTAATTTTTTTTTATCTGTATGTTTAGTGAAAATCATGATTTTTCTTTTCAAGAGCTAATATATTGACTAGAATTTAAAAAGATTTCAATATTTTATTGAAAAATACTTCCGAAATAAAAACATTTTAGAAATAAAAGCCTAAATTCTGTCAGAGATGCTGGACATGCGCAGAAATACTCCTTCTCGTATACACATGGCTTTCAAGCATGGATTTGCACAATTGTAGAGTTTAATCTAATAAATAAACACGTCGCTTTAATTTCTGTCTCCCGACGGATCTTATGTAGAATTGTGGTCCGACTATCGGCCTGTCAACCAGTGGCCGCAGGTTCGATCCGTGTCGTTCGCATTCGTTTTACTTTCATTTTATTTAATTTTTTTTTATCTGTATGTTTAGTGAAAATCATGATTTTTCTTTTCAAGAGCTAATATATTGACTAGAATTTAAAAAGATTTCAATATTTTATTTAAAAATACTTTCGAAATAAAAACATTTTAGAAATAAAAGCCTAAATTCTGTTAGAGATGCTGGACATGCGCAGAAATACTCCTTCTCGTATACACATGGCTTTCAAGCATGGATTTGCACAATTATAGAGTTTAAACTAATAAATAATCACGTCGCTTTAATTTCTGTCTCCCGACGCATCTTATGTAGCCTTGTGGTCCGAGTATCGGCCTGTCACCAAGTGGCCGCAGGTTCGATCCGTGTTGTTCGCATTCGTTTTACTTTCATTTTATTTAATTTTTTTTTATCTGTATGTTTAGTGAAAATCATGATTTTTCTTTTCAAGAGCTAATATATTGACTAGAATTTAAAAAGATTTCAATATTTTATTTAAAAATACTTCCAAAATAAAAACATTTTAGAAATAAAAGCCTAAATTCTGTCAGAGATGCTGGACATGCGCAGAAATACTCCTTCTCGTATACACATGGCTTTCAAGCATGGATTTGCACAATTGTAGAGTTTAATCTAATAAATAAACACGTCGCTTTAATTTCTGTCTCCCAACGGATCTTACGTAGCTTTGTGGTCCGACTATCGGCCTGTCAACCAGTGGCCGCAGGTTCGATCCGTGTCGTTCGCGTTCGTTTTACTTTCATTTTTCTTCATTTTTTTTTTATAACTGTAAGTTTAGTGAAAATCATAATTTTTCTTTTCAAGAACTAATATATTGACTAGAATTTAAAAAGATTTCAATATTTTATTGAAAAATACTTCCGAAATAAAAACATTTTAGAAATAAAAGCCTAAATTCTGTCAGAGATGCTGGACATGCGCAGAAATACTCCTTCTCGTATACACATGGCTTTCAAGCATGGATTTGCACAATTGTAGAGTTTAATCTAATAAATAAACACGTCGCTTTAATTTCTGTCTCCCGACGGATCTTACGTAGAATTGTGGTCCGACTATCGGCCTGTCAACCAGTGGCCGCAGGTTCGATCCGTGTCGTTCGCATTCGTTTTACTTTCATTTTATTTAATTTTTTTTTATAACTGTAAGTTTAGTGAAAATCATAATTTTTCTTTTCAAGAACTAATATATTGACTAGAATTTAAAAAGATTTCAATATTTTATTGAAAAATACTTCCGAAATAAAAACATTTTAGAAATAAAAGCCTAAATTCTGTCAGAGATGCTGGACATGCGCAGAAACATTCCTTCTCGTATACACATGGCTTTCAAGCATGGATTTGCACAATTGTAGAGTTTAATCTAATAAATAAACACGTCGCTTTAATTTCTGTCTCCCGACGGATCTTATGTAGAATTGTGGTCCGACTATCGGCCTGTCAACCAGTGGCCGCAGGTTCGATCCGTGTCGTTCGCATTCGTTTTACTTTCATTTTATTTAATTTTTTTTTATCTGTATGTTTAGTGAAAATCATGATTTTTCTTTTCAAGAGCTAATATATTGACTAGAATTTAAAAAGATTTCAATATTTTATTTAAAAATACTTCCGAAATAAAAACATTTTAGAAATAAAAGCCTAAATTCTGTTAGAGATGCTGGACATGCGCAGAAATACTCCTTCTCGTATACACATGGCTTTCAAGCATGGATTTGCACAATTATAGAGTTTAAACTAATAAATAATCACGTCGCTTTAATTTCTGTCTCCCGACGCATCTTATGTAGCCTTGTGGTCCGAGTATCGGCCTGTCACCAAGTGGCCGCAGGTTCGATCCGTGTCGTTCGCATTCGTTTTACTTTCATTTTATTTAATTTTTTTTTATCTGTATGTTTAGTGAAAATCATGATTTTTCTTTTCAAGAGCTAATATATTGACTAGAATTTAAAAAGATTTCAATATTTTATTTAAAAATACTTCCAAAATAAAAACATTTTAGAAATAAAAGCCTAAATTCTGTCAGAGATGCTGGACATGCGCAGAAATACTCCTTCTCGTATACACATGGCTTTCAAGCATGGATTTGCACAATTGTAGAGTTTAATCTAATAAATAAACACGTCGCTTTAATTTCTGTCTCCCAACGGATCTTACGTAGCTTTGTGGTCCGACTATCGGCCTGTCAACCAGTGGCCGCAGGTTCGATCCGTGTCGTTCGCGTTCGTTTTACTTTCATTTTTCTTCATTTTTTTTTTATAACTGTAAGTTTAGTGAAAATCATAATTTTTCTTTTCAAGAACTAATATATTGACTAGAATTTAAAAAGATTTCAATATTTTATTGAAAAATACTTCCGAAATAAAAACATTTTAGAAATAAAAGCCTAAATTCTGTCAGAGATGCTGGACATGCGCAGAAATACTCCTTCTCGTATACACATGGCTTTCAAGCATGGATTTGCACAATTGTAGAGTTTAATCTAATAAATAAACACGTCGCTTTAATTTCTGTCTCCCGACGGATCTTACGTAGAATTGTGGTCCGACTATCGGCCTGTCAACCAGTGGCCGCAGGTTCGATCCGTGTCGTTCGCATTCGTTTTACTTTCATTTTATTTAATTATTTTTTATCTGTATGTTTAGTGAAAATCGTGATTTTTCTTTTCAAGAGCTAATATATTGACTAGAATTTAGAAAGATTTCAATATTTTATTTAAAAATACTTCCGAAATAAAAACATTTTAGAAATAAAAGCCTAAATTCTGTTAGAGATGCTGGACATGCGCAGAAATACTCCTTCTCGTATACACATGGCTTTCAAGCATGGATTTGCACAATTGTAGAGTTTAATCTAATAAATAAACACGTCGCTTTAATTTCTGTCTCCCGACGGATCTTACGTAGAATTGTGGTCCGACTATCGGCCTGTCAACCAGTGGCCGCAGGTTCGATCCGTGTCGTTCGCATTCGTTTTACTTTCATTTTATTTAATTTTTTTTTATCTGTATGTTTAGTGAAAATCATGATTTTTCTTTTCAAGAGCTAATATATTGACTAGAATTTAGAAAGATTTCAATATTTTATTTAAAAATACTTCCGAAATAAAAACATTTTAGAAATAAAAGCCTAAATTCTGTTAGAGATGCTGGACATGCGCAGAAATACTCCTTCTCGTATACACATGGCTTTCAAGCATGGATTTGCACAATTGTAGAGTTTAATCTAATAAATAAACACGGCGCTTTAATTTCTGTCTCCCGACGGATCTTATGTAGCCTTGTGGTCCGACTATCGGTCTGTCAACCAGTGGCCGCAGGTTCGATCCGCGTAGCTCGCATTCGTTTTACTTTCATTTTATTTAATTTTTTTTTATCTGTATGTTTAGTGAAAATCATAATTTATCTTTTCAAGAGCTAATATATTGACTAGAATTTAAAAAGATTTCAATATTTTATTTAAAAATACTTCCGAAATAAAAACATTTAGAAATAAAAGCCTAAATTCTGTCAGAGATGCTGGACATGCGCAGAAATACTCCTTCTCGTATACACATGGCTTTCAAGCATGGATTTGACAATTATAGAGTTTAAACTAATAAATAATCACGTCGCTTTAATTTCTGACTCCCGACGCATCTTATGTAGCCTTGTGGTCAGACTGTCGGCCTGTCACCCAGTGGCCGCAGGTTCGATCCGCGCAGCTCGCATTCGTTTTACTTTCATTTTATTTAATTTTTTTTTATCCGTATGTTTAGTGAAAATCATAATTTTTCTTTTCAAGAGCTAATATATTGACTAGAATTTAAAAAGATTTCAATATTTTATTTAAAAATACTTCCGAAATAAAAACATTTTAGTAATAAAAGCCTAAATTCTGTCAGAGATGCTGGACATGCGCAGAAATACTCCTTCTCGTATACACATGGCTTTCAAGCATGGATTTGCACAATTGTAGAGTTTAATCTAATAAATAAACACGTCGCTTTAATTTCTGTCTCCCGACGGATCTTATGTAGCCTTGTGGTCTGACTATCGGCCTGTCAACCAGTGGCCGCAGGTTCGATCCGTGTCGTTCGAATTCGTTTTACTTTCATTTTATTTAATTTTTTTTTATCTGTATGTTTAGTGAAAATCATGATTTTTCTTTTCAAGAGCTAATATATTGACTAGAATTTAAAAAGATTTCAATATTTTATTTAAAAATACTTCCAAAATAAAAACATTTTAGAAATAAAAGCCTAAATTCTGTCAGAGATGCTGGACAGGCGCAGAAATACTCCTTCTCGTATACACATGGCTTTCAAGCATGGATTTGCACAATTGTAGAGTTTAATCTAATAAATAAACACGTCGCTTTAATTTCTGTCTCCCAACGGATCTTATGTAGCTTTGTGGTCCGACTATCGGCCTGTCAACCAGTGGCCGCAGGTTCGATCCGTGTCGTTCGCGTTCGTTTTACTTTCATTTTATTTAATTTTTTTTTTATCTGTATGTTTAGTGAAAATCGTGATTTTTCTTTTCAAGAGCTAATATATTGACTAGAATTTAGAAAGATTTCAATATTTTATTTAAAAATACTTCCGAAATAAAAACATTTTAGAAATAAAAGCCTAAATTCTGTTAGAGATGCTGGACATGCGCAGAAATACTCCTTCTCGTATACACATGGCTTTCAAGCATGGATTTGCACAATTGTAGAGTTTAATCTAATAAATAAACACGTCGCTTTAATTTCTGTCTCCCGACGGATCTTACGTAGAATTGTGGTCCGACTATCGGCCTGTCAACCAGTGGCCGCAGGTTCGATCCGTGTCGTTCGCATTCGTTTTACTTTCATTTTATTTAATTTTTTTTTATCTGTATGTTTAGTGAAAATCATGATTTTTCTTTTCAAGAGCTAATATATTGACTAGAATTTAGAAAGATTTCAATATTTTATTTAAAAATACTTCCGAAATAAAAACATTTTAGAAATAAAAGCCTAAATTCTGTTAGAGATGCTGGACATGCGCAGAAATACTCCTTCTCGTATACACATGGCTTTCAAGCATGGATTTGCACAATTGTAGAGTTTAATCTAATAAATAAACACGGCGCTTTAATTTCTGTCTCCCGACGGATCTTATGTAGCCTTGTGGTCCGACTATCGGTCTGTCAACCAGTGGCCGCAGGTTCGATCCGCGTAGCTCGCATTCGTTTTACTTTCATTTTATTTAATTTTTTTTTATCTGTATGTTTAGTGAAAATCATAATTTTTCTTTTCAAGAGCTAATATATTGACTAGAATTTAAAAAGATTTCAATATTTTATTTAAAAATACTTCCGAAATAAAAACATTTAGAAATAAAAGCCTAAATTCTGTCAGAGATGCTGGACATGCGCAGAAATACTCCTTCTCGTATACACATGGCTTTCAAGCATGGATTTGACAATTATAGAGTTTAAACTAATAAATAATCACGTCGCTTTAATTTCTGACTCCCGACGCATCTTATGTAGCCTTGTGGTCAGACTGTCGGCCTGTCACCCAGTGGCCGCAGGTTCGATCCGCGCAGCTCGCATTCGTTTTACTTTCATTTTATTTAATTTTTTTTTATCCGTATGTTTAGTGAAAATCATAATTTTTCTTTTCAAGAGCTAATATATTGACTAGAATTTAAAAAGATTTCAATATTTTATTTAAAAATACTTCCGAAATAAAAACATTTTAGTAATAAAAGCCTAAATTCTGTCAGAGATGCTGGACATGCGCAGAAATACTCCTTCTCGTATACACATGGCTTTCAAGCATGGATTTGCACAATTGTAGAGTTTAATCTAATAAATAAACACGTCGCTTTAATTTCTGTCTCCCGACGGATCTTATGTAGCCTTGTGGTCTGACTATCGGCCTGTCAACCAGTGGCCGCAGGTTCGATCCGTGTCGTTCGAATTCGTTTTACTTTCATTTTATTTAATTTTTTTTTATCTGTATGTTTAGTGAAAATCATGATTTTTCTTTTCAAGAGCTAATATATTGACTAGAATTTAAAAAGATTTCAATATTTTATTTAAAAATACTTCCAAAATAAAAACATTTTAGAAATAAAAGCCTAAATTCTGTCAGAGATGCTGGACATGCGCAGAAATACTCCTTCTCGTATACACATGGCTTTCAAGCATGGATTTGCACAATTGTAGAGTTTAATCTAATAAATAAACACGTCGCTTTAATTTCTGTCTCCCAACGGATCTTATGTAGCTTTGTGGTCCGACTATCGGCCTGTCAACCAGTGGCCGCAGGTTCGATCCGTGTCGTTCGCGTTCGTTTTACTTTCATTTTATTTAATTTTTTTTTTATCTGTATGTTTAGTGAAAATCGTGATTTTTCTTTTCAAGAGCTAATATATTGACTAGAATTTAGAAAGATTTCAATATTTTATTTAAAAATACTTCCGAAATAAAAACATTTTAGAAATAAAAGCCTAAATTCTGTTAGAGATGCTGGACATGCGCAGAAATACTCCTTCTCGTATACACATGGCTTTCAAGCATGGATTTGCACAATTGTAGAGTTTAATCTAATAAATAAACACGTCGCTTTAATTTCTGTCTCCCGACGGATCTTACGTAGAATTGTGGTCCGACTATCGGCCTGTCAACCAGTGGCCGCAGGTTCGATCCGTGTCGTTTGCATTCGTTTTACTTTCATTTTATTTAATTTTTTTTTATCTGTATGTTTAGTGAAAATCATGATTTTTCTTTTCAAGAGCTAATATATTGACTAGAATTTAGAAAGATTTCAATATTTTATTTAAAAATACTTCCGAAATAAAAACATTTTAGAAATAAAAGCCTAAATTCTGTTAGAGATGCTGGACATGCGCAGAAATACTCCTTCTCGTATACACATGGCTTTCAAGCATGGATTTGCACAATTGTAGAGTTTAATCTAATAAATAAACACGGCGCTTTAATTTCTGTCTCCCGACGGATCTTATGTAGCCTTGTGGTCCGACTATCGGTCTGTCAACCAGTGGCCGCAGGTTCGATCCGCGTAGCTCGCATTCGTTTTACTTTCATTTTATTTAATTTTTTTTTATCTGTATGTTTAGTGAAAATCATAATTTTTCTTTTCAAGAGCTAATATATTGACTAGAATTTAAAAAGATTTCAATATTTTATTTAAAAATACTTCCGAAATAAAAACATTTAGAAATAAAAGCCTAAATTCTGTCAGAGATGCTGGACATGCGCAGAAATACTCCTTCTCGTATACACATGGCTTTCAAGCATGGATTTGACAATTATAGAGTTTAAACTAATAAATAATCACGTCGCTTTAATTTCTGACTCCCGACGCATCTTATGTAGCCTTGTGGTCAGACTGTCGGCCTGTCACCCAGTGGCCGCAGGTTCGATCCGCGCAGCTCGCATTCGTTTTACTTTCATTTTATTTAATTTTTTTTTATCCGTATGTTTAGTGAAAATCATAATTTTTCTTTTCAAGAGCTAATATATTGACTAGAATTTAAAAAGATTTCAATATTTTATTTAAAAATACTTCCGAAATAAAAACATTTTAGTAATAAAAGCCTAAATTCTGTCAGAGATGCTGGACATGCGCAGAAATACTCCTTCTCGTATACACATGGCTTTCAAGCATGGATTTGCACAATTGTAGAGTTTAATCTAATAAATAAACACGTCGCTTTAATTTCTGTCTCCCGACGGATCTTATGTAGCCTTGTGGTCTGACTATCGGCCTGTCAACCAGTGGCCGCAGGTTCGATCCGTGTCGTTCGAATTCGTTTTACTTTCATTTTATTTAATTTTTTTTTATCTGTATGTTTAGTGAAAATCATGATTTTTCTTTTCAAGAGCTAATATATTGACTAGAATTTAAAAAGATTTCAATATTTTATTTAAAAATACTTCCAAAATAAAAACATTTTAGAAATAAAAGCCTAAATTCTGTCAGAGATGCTGGACATGCGCAGAAATACTCCTTCTCGTATACACATGGCTTTCAAGCATGGATTTGCACAATTGTAGAGTTTAATCTAATAAATAAACACGTCGCTTTAATTTCTGTCTCCCAACGGATCTTATGTAGCTTTGTGGTCCGACTATCGGCCTGTCAACCAGTGGCCGCAGGTTCGATCCGTGTCGTTCGCGTTCGTTTTACTTTCATTTTATTTAATTTTTTTTTTATCTGTATGTTTAGTGAAAATCGTGATTTTTCTTTTCAAGAGCTAATATATTGACTAGAATTTAGAAAGATTTCAATATTTTATTTAAAAATACTTCCGAAATAAAAACATTTTAGAAATAAAAGCCTAAATTCTGTTAGAGATGCTGGACATGCGCAGAAATACTCCTTCTCGTATACACATGGCTTTCAAGCATGGATTTGCACAATTGTAGAGTTTAATCTAATAAATAAACACGTCGCTTTAATTTCTGTCTCCCGACGGATCTTACGTAGAATTGTGGTCCGACTATCGGCCTGTCAACCAGTGGCCGCAGGTTCGATCCGTGTCGTTCGCATTCGTTTTACTTTCATTTTATTTAATTTTTTTTTATCTGTATGTTTAGTGAAAATCATGATTTTTCTTTTCAAGAGCTAATATATTGACTAGAATTTAGAAAGATTTCAATATTTTATTTAAAAATACTTCCGAAATAAAAACATTTTAGAAATAAAAGCCTAAATTCTGTTAGAGATGCTGGACATGCGCAGAAATACTCCTTCTCGTATACACATGGCTTTCAAGCATGGATTTGCACAATTGTAGAGTTTAATCTAATAAATAAACACGGCGCTTTAATTTCTGTCTCCCGACGGATCTTATGTAGCCTTGTGGTCCGACTATCGGTCTGTCAACCAGTGGCCGCAGGTTCGATCCGCGTAGCTCGCATTCGTTTTACTTTCATTTTATTTAATTTTTTTTTATCTGTATGTTTAGTGAAAATCATAATTTTTCTTTTCAAGAGCTAATATATTGACTAGAATTTAAAAAGATTTCAATATTTTATTTAAAAATACTTCCGAAATAAAAACATTTAGAAATAAAAGCCTAAATTCTGTCAGAGATGCTGGACATGCGCAGAAATACTCCTTCTCGTATACACATGGCTTTCAAGCATGGATTTGACAATTATAGAGTTTAAACTAATAAATAATCACGTCGCTTTAATTTCTGACTCCCGACGCATCTTATGTAGCCTTGTGGTCAGACTGTCGGCCTGTCAACCAGTGGCCGCAGGTTCGATCCGCGCAGCTCGCATTCGTTTTACTTTCATTTTATTTAATTTTTTTTTATCCGTATGTTTAGTGAAAATCATAATTTTTCTTTTCAAGAGCTAATATATTGACTAGAATTTAAAAAGATTTCAATATTTTATTTAAAAATACTTCCGAAATAAAAACATTTTAGTAATAAA
The DNA here is from genome assembly GCF_947563725.1 of Argiope bruennichi. Classification (NCBI taxonomy): domain Eukaryota; kingdom Metazoa; phylum Arthropoda; class Arachnida; order Araneae; family Araneidae; genus Argiope; species Argiope bruennichi. The sequence goes on from NC_079152.1 coordinate 3,889,714, forward strand.
AGCCTAAATTCTGTCAGAGATGCTGGACATGCGCAGAAATACTCCTTCTCGTATACACATGGCTTTCAAGCATGGATTTGCACAATTGTAGAGTTTAATCTAATAAATAAACACGTCGCTTTAATTTCTGTCTCCCGACGGATCTTATGTAGCCTTGTGGTCTGACTATCGGCCTGTCAACCAGTGGCCGCAGGTTCGATCCGTGTCGTTCGAATTCGTTTTACTTTCATTTTATTTAATTTTTTTTTATCTGTATGTTTAGTGAAAATCATGATTTTTCTTTTCAAGAGCTAATATATTGACTAGAATTTAAAAAGATTTCAATATTTTATTTAAAAATACTTCCAAAATAAAAACATTTTAGAAATAAAAGCCTAAATTCTGTCAGAGATGCTGGACATGCGCAGAAATACTCCTTCTCGTATACACATGGCTTTCAAGCATGGATTTGCACAATTGTAGAGTTTAATCTAATAAATAAACACGTCGCTTTAATTTCTGTCTCCCAACGGATCTTATGTAGCTTTGTGGTCCGACTATCGGCCTGTCAACCAGTGGCCGCAGGTTCGATCCGTGTCGTTCGCGTTCGTTTTACTTTCATTTTATTTAATTTTTTTTTTATCTGTATGTTTAGTGAAAATCGTGATTTTTCTTTTCAAGAGCTAATATATTGACTAGAATTTAGAAAGATTTCAATATTTTATTTAAAAATACTTCCGAAATAAAAACATTTTAGAAATAAAAGCCTAAATTCTGTTAGAGATGCTGGACATGCGCAGAAATACTCCTTCTCGTATACACATGGCTTTCAAGCATGGATTTGCACAATTGTAGAGTTTAATCTAATAAATAAACACGTCGCTTTAATTTCTGTCTCCCGACGGATCTTACGTAGAATTGTGGTCCGACTATCGGCCTGTCAACCAGTGGCCGCAGGTTCGATCCGTGTCGTTCGCATTCGTTTTACTTTCATTTTATTTAATTTTTTTTTATCTGTATGTTTAGTGAAAATCATGATTTTTCTTTTCAAGAGCTAATATATTGACTAGAATTTAGAAAGATTTCAATATTTTATTTAAAAATACTTCCGAAATAAAAACATTTTAGAAATAAAAGCCTAAATTCTGTTAGAGATGCTGGACATGCGCAGAAATACTCCTTCTCGTATACACATGGCTTTCAAGCATGGATTTGCACAATTGTAGAGTTTAATCTAATAAATAAACACGGCGCTTTAATTTCTGTCTCCCGACGGATCTTATGTAGCCTTGTGGTCCGACTATCGGTCTGTCAACCAGTGGCCGCAGGTTCGATCCGCGTAGCTCGCATTCGTTTTACTTTCATTTTATTTAATTTTTTTTTATCTGTATGTTTAGTGAAAATCATAATTTTTCTTTTCAAGAGCTAATATATTGACTAGAATTTAAAAAGATTTCAATATTTTATTTAAAAATACTTCCGAAATAAAAACATTTAGAAATAAAAGCCTAAATTCTGTCAGAGATGCTGGACATGCGCAGAAATACTCCTTCTCGTATACACATGGCTTTCAAGCATGGATTTGCACAATTATAGAGTTTAAACTAATAAATAATCACGTCGCTTTAATTTCTGACTCCCGACGCATCTTATGTAGCCTTGTGGTCAGACTGTCGGCCTGTCACCCAGTGGCCGCAGGTTCGATCCGCGCAGCTCGCATTCGTTTTACTTTCATTTTATTTAATTTTTTTTTATCCGTATGTTTAGTGAAAATCATAATTTTTCTTTTCAAGAGCTAATATATTGACTAGAATTTAAAAAGATTTCAATATTTTATTTAAAAATACTTCCGAAATAAAAACATTTTAGTAATAAAAGCCTAAATTCTGTCAGAGATGCTGGACATGCGCAGAAATACTCCTTCTCGTATACACATGGCTTTCAAGCATGGATTTGCACAATTGTAGAGTTTAATCTAATAAATAAACACGTCGCTTTAATTTCTGTCTCCCGACGGATCTTATGTAGCCTTGTGGTCTGACTATCGGCCTGTCAACCAGTGGCCGCAGGTTCGATCCGTGTCGTTCGAATTCGTTTTACTTTCATTTTATTTAATTTTTTTTTATCTGTATTTTTAGTGAAAATCATGATTTTTCTTTTCAAGAGCTAATATATTGACTAGAATTTAAAAAGATTTCAATATTTTATTTAAAAATACTTCCAAAATAAAAACATTTTAGAAATAAAAGCCTAAATTCTGTCAGAGATGCTGGACATGCGCAGAAATACTCCTTCTCGTATACACATGGCTTTCAAGCATGGATTTGCACAATTGTAGAGTTTAATCTAATAAATAAACACGTCGCTTTAATTTCTGTCTCCCGACGGATCTTACGTAGCTTTGTGGTCCGACTATCGGCCTGTCAACCAGTGGCCGCAGGTTCGATCCGTGTCGTTCGCGTTCGTTTTACTTTCATTTTTTTTTTTTTATAACTGTAAGTTTAGTGAAAATCATAATTTTTCTTTTCAAGAACTAATATATTGACTAGAATTTAAAAAGATTTCAATATTTTATTGAAAAATACTTCCGAAATAAAAACATTTTAGAAATAAAAGCCTAAATTCTGTCAGAGATGCTGGACATGCGCAGAAATACTCCTTCTCGTATACACATGGCTTTCAAGCATGGATTTGCACAATTGTAGAGTTTAATCTAATAAATAAACACGTCGCTTTAATTTCTGTCTCCCGACGGATCTTACGTAGAATTGTGGTCCGACTATCGGCCTGTCAACCAGTGGCCGCAGGTTCGATCCGTGTCGTTCGCATTCGTTTTACTTTCATTTTATTTAATTTTTTTTTATCTGTATGTTTAGTGAAAATCATGATTTTTCTTTTCAAGAGCTAATATATTGACTAGAATTTAGAAAGATTTCAATATTTTATTTAATAATACTTCCGAAATAAAAACATTTTAGAAATAAAAGCCTAAATTCTGTTAGAGATGCTGGACATGCGCAGAAATACTCCTTCTCGTATACACATGGCTTTCAAGCATGGATTTGCACAATTGTAGAGTTTAATCTAATAAATAAACACGTCGCTTTAATTTCTGTCTCCCGACGGATCTTACGTAGAATTGTGGTCCGACTATCGGCCTGTCAACCAGTGGCCGCAGGTTCGATCCGTGTCGTTCGCATTCGTTTTACTTTCATTTTATTTAATTTTTTTTTATCTGTATGTTTAGTGAAAATCATGATTTTTCTTTTCAAGAGCTAATATATTGACTAGAATTTAGAAAGATTTCAATATTTTATTTAAAAATACTTCCGAAATAAAAACATTTTAGAAATAAAAGCCTAAATTCTGTTAGAGATGCTGGACATGCGCAGAAATACTCCTTCTCGTATACACATGGCTTTCAAGCATGGATTTGCACAATTGTAGAGTTTAATCTAATAAATAAACACGTCGCTTTAATTTCTGTCTCCCGACGGATCTTATGTAGCCTTGTGGTCCGACTATCGGCCTGTCAACCAGTGGCCGCAGGTTCGATCCGTGTCGTTCGAATATCGTTTTACTTTCATTTTATTTAATTTTTTTTTATCTGTATGTTTAGTGAAAATCATGATTTTTCTTTTCAAGAGCTAATATATTGACTAGAATTTAAAAAGATTTCAATATTTTATTTAAAAATACTTCCGAAATAAAAACATTTTAGAAATAAAAGCCTAAATTCTGTCAGAGATGCTGGACATGCGCAGAAATACTCCTTCTCGTATACACATGGCTTTCAAGCATGGATTTGCACAATTGTAGAGTTTAATCTAATAAATAAACACGTCGCTTTAATTTCTGTCTCCCAACGGATCTTATGTAGCTTTGTGGTCCGACTATCGGCCTGTCACCAAGTGGCCGCAGGTTAGATCCGCGTAGCTCGCATTCGTTTTACTTTCATTTTATTTAATTTTTTTTTATCAGTATGTTTAGTGAAAATCATGATTTTTCTTTTCAACAGCTAATATATTGACTAGAATTTAAAAAGATTTCAATATTTTATTTAAAAATACTTCCGAAATAAAAACATTTTAGAAATAAAAGCCTAAATTCTGTCAGAGATGCTGGACATGCGCAGAAATACTCCTTCTCGTATACACATGGCTTTCAAGCATGGATTTGCACAATTGTAGAGTTTAATCTAATAAATAAACACGTCGCTTTAATTTCTGTCTCCCGACGGATCTTATGTAGCCTTGTGGTCCGACTATCGGCCTGTCAACCAGTGGCCGCAGGTTCAATCCGCGTCATTCGCATTCGTTTTACTTTCATTTTATTTAATTTTTTTTTATCTGTATGTTTAGTGAAAATCATAATTTTTCTTTTCAAGAACTAATATATTGACTAGAATTTAAAAAGATTTCAATATTTTATTGAAAAATACTTCCTAAATAAAAACATTTTAGAAATAAAAGCCTAAATTCGGTCAGAGATTCTGGACATGCGCAGAAATACTCCTTCTCGTATACACATGGCTTTCAAGCATGGATTTGCACAATTTTAGAGTTTAAACTAATAAATAAACACGCCGCTCTAATTTCTGACACCCGAAGCATCTTATGTAGCCTTGTGGTCGGACTGTCGGCCTGTAAACTAGTGGCCGCAGGTTCGATCCCTGTCGTTCGCTTTCGTTTTACTTTCATTTTTCATCATTTTATTTAATTTATTTTTAACTGTAAGTATAGTGAAAATCATGATTTTTCTTTTCAAGAACTAATATATTGACTATAATATAAAAAGATTTCAATATTTTATTTAAAAATACGTCCGAAATAAAGACATTTTAGAAATAAAAGCCTAAATTCGGTCAGAGATTCTGGGTATGCGCAGAAATACTCCTTCTCGTATACACATGGCTTTCAAGCAGGGATTTGCTCATTTATAGAGTTTAAACTAATGAATAAACACGTCGCATAAATTTCTGGCTCCCGACGGATCTTATGTAGCCTAGTGGTCCGAGTATCGGCCTGTCAACCAGTGGTCGCAGGTTCGATCCATGTCGTTCGCATTCGTTTTACTTTCATTTTATTTAATTTTTTTTTATCTGTATGTTTAGTGAAAATCATGATTTTTCTTTTCAAGAGCTAATATATTGACTAGAATTTAGAAAGATTTCAATATTTTATTTAAAAATACTTCCGAAATAAAAACATTTTAGAAATAAAAGCCTAAATTCTGTTAGAGATGCTGGACATGCGCAGAAATACTCCTTCTCGTATACACATGGCTTTCAAGCATGGATTTGCACAATTGTAGAGTTTAATCTAATAAATAAACACGTCGCTTTAATTTCTGTCTCCCGACGGATCTTATGTAGCCTTGTGGTCCGACTATCGGCCTGTCAACCAGTGGCCGCAGGTTCGATCCGTGTCGTTCGAATATCGTTTTACTTTCATTTTATTTAATTTTTTTTTATCTGTATGTTTAGTGAAAATCATGATTTTTCTTTTCAAGAGCTAATATATTGACTAGAATTTAAAAAGATTTCAATATTTTATTTAAAAATACTTCCGAAATAAAAACATTTTAGAAATAAAAGCCTAAATTCTGTCAGAGATGCTGGACATGCGCAGAAATACTCCTTCTCGTATACACATGGCTTTCAAGCATGGATTTGCACAATTGTAGAGTTTAATCTAATAAATAAACACGTCGCTTTAATTTCTGTCTCCCAACGGATCTTATGTAGCTTTGTGGTCCGACTATCGGCCTGTCACCAAGTGGCCGCAGGTTAGATCCGCGTAGCTCGCATTCGTTTTACTTTCATTTTATTTAATTTTTTTTTATCAGTATGTTTAGTGAAAATCATGATTTTTCTTTTCAACAGCTAATATATTGACTAGAATTTAAAAAGATTTCAATATTTTATTTAAAAATACTTCCGAAATAAAAACATTTTAGAAATAAAAGCCTAAATTCTGTCAGAGATGCTGGACATGCGCAGAAATACTCCTTCTCGTATACACATGGCTTTCAAGCATGGATTTGCACAATTGTAGAGTTTAATCTAATAAATAAACACGTCGCTTTAATTTCTGTCTCCCGACGGATCTTATGTAGCCTTGTGGTCCGACTATCGGCCTGTCAACCAGTAGCCGCAGGTTCAATCCGCGTCATTCGCATTCGTTTTACTTTCATTTTATTTAATTTTTTTTTTATCTGTATGTTTAGTGAAAATCATAATTTTTCTTTTCAAGAACTAATATATTGACTAGAATTTAAAAAGATTTCAATATTTTATTGAAAAATACTTCCTAAATAAAAACATTTTAGAAATAAAAGCCTAAATTCGGTCAGAGATTCTGGACATGCGCAGAAATACTCCTTCTCGTATACACATGGCTTTCAAGCATGGATTTGCACAATTTTAGAGTTTAAACTAATAAATAAACACGTCGCTCTAATTTCTGACACCCGAAGCATCTTATGTAGCCTTGTGGTCGGACTGTCGGCCTGTAAACTAGTGGCCGCAGGTTCGATCCCTGTCGTTCGCTTTCGTTTTACTTTCATTTTTCATCATTTTATTTAATTTATTTTTAACTGTAAGTATAGTGAAAATCATAATTTTTCTTTTCAAGAACTAATATATTGACTATAATATAAAAAGATTTCAATATTTTATTTAAAAATACGTCCGAAATAAAGACATTTTAGAAATAAAAGCCTAAATTCGGTCAGAGATTCTGGGTATGCGCAGAAATACTCCTTCTCGTATACACATGGCTTTCAAGCAGGGATTTGCTCATTTATAGAGTTTAAACTAATGAATAAACACGTCGCATAAATTTCTGGCTCCCGACGGATCTTATGTAGCCTAGTGGTCCGAGTATCGGCCTGTCAACCAGTGGTCGCAGGTTCGATCCATGTCGTTCGCATTCGTTTTACTTTCATTTTATTTAATTTTTTTTAACTGTATGTGTAGTGAAAATCATAATATTTCTCTTCAAGAACTAATATATTGACTAGAATATAACAAGATTTCAATATTTTATTTAAAAAAAAAGTCCGAAATAAAGACATTTTAGAAATAAAAGCCTAAATTCGGTCATAGATTCTGGATATGCGCAGAAATACTCCTTCTCGTATACACATGGCTTTCAAGCATGGATTTGCACAATTATAGAGTTTAAACTAACAAATAAACATGTCGCTTTAATTTCTGACTCCCGACGCATCTTAGGTAGCCTTGCGGTCGGGCTGTCGGCCTGTCAACCAGTGGCCGCAGGTTCGATGAGCATCGTTCGCATTCGTTTTACTTTCACTATTTTTCGTTTCATTTATTTTTTTTTAACTTTAAGTTTAGTGAAAATAATAATTTTTCATTTCAAGTACTTATGTTTCGACCTGAATTTACAAAGATTTCAATATTTTATTTAAAAATAATTCCAAAGTAAAGACATTTTAGAAATAAAAGCGTAAATTCATTCAGAGATTCTGGGCATGCGCAGAAATACTCCTTCTCGTATACACATGGCTTTCAAGCATGGATTTGCACAATTGTAGAGTTTAATCTAATAAATAAACACGACGCTTTAATTTCTGTCTCCCGACGGATCTTACGTAGCTTTGTGGTCCGACTATCGGCCTGTCAACCAGTGGCCGCAGGTTCGATCCGTGTCGTTCGCGTTCGTTTTACTTTCATTTTTCTTCATTTTTTTTTATAACTGTAAGTTTAGTGAAAATCATAATTTTTCTTTTCAAGAACTAATATATTGACTAGAATTTAAAAAGATTTCAATATTTTATTGAAAAATACTTCCGAAATAAAAACATTTTAGAAATAAAAGCCTAAATTCTGTCAGAGATGCTGGACATGCGCAGAAATACTCCTTCTCGTATACACATGGCTTTCAAGCATGGATTTGCACAATTGTAGAGTTTAATCTAATAAATAAACACGTCGCTTTAATTTCTGTCTCCCGACGGATCTTACGTAGCTTTGTGGTCCGACTATCGGCCTGTCAACCAGTGGCCGCAGGTTCGATCCGTGTCGTTCGAGTTCGTTTTACTTTCATTTTTCTTCATTTTTTTTTTTTATAACTGTAAGTTTAGTGAAAATCATAATTTTTCTTTTCAAGAACTAATATATTGACTAGAATTTAAAAAGATTTCAATATTTTATTGAAAAATACTTCCGAAATAAAAACATTTTAGAAATAAAAGCCTAAATTCTGTCAGAGATGCTGGACATGCGCAGAAATACTCCTTCTCGTATACACATGGCTTTCAGCATGGATTTGCACAATTGTAGAGTTTAATCTAATAAATAAACACGTCGCTTTAATTTCTGTCTCCCGACGGATCTTATGTAGAATTGTGGTCTGACTATCGGCCTGTCAACCAGTGGCCGCAGGTTCGATCCGTGTCGTTCGCATTCGTTTTACTTTCATTTTATTTAATTTTTTTTTATCTGTATGTTTAGTGAAAATCATGATTTTTCTTTTCAAGAGCTAATATATTGACTAGAATTTAAAAAGATTTCAATATTTTATTTAAAAATACTTCCGAAATAAAAACATTTTAGAAATAAAAGCCTAAATTCTGTTAGAGATGCTGGACATGCGCAGAAATACTCCTTCTCGTATACACATGGCTTTCAAGCATGGATTTGCACAATTATAGAGTTTAAACTAATAAATAATCACGTCGCTTTAATTTCTGTCTCCCGACGCATCTTATGTAGCCTTGTGGTCCGAGTATCGGCCTGTCACCAAGTGGCCGCAGGTTCGATCCGTGTCGTTCGCATTCGTTTTACTTTCATTTTATTTAATTTTTTTTTATCTGTATGTTTAGTGAAAATCATGATTTTTCTTTTCAAGAGCTAATATATTGACTAGAATTTAAAAAGATTTCAATATTTTATTTAAAAATACTTCCGAAATAAAAACATTTTAGAAATAAAAGCCTAAATTCTGTCAGAGATGCTGGACATGCGCAGAAATACTCCTTCTCGTATACACATGGCTTTCAAGCATGGATTTGCACAATTATAGAGTTTAAACTAATAAATAATCACGTCGCTTTAATTTCTGTCTCCCGACCCATCTTATGTAGCCTTGTGGTCAGACTGTCGGCCTGTCAACCAGTGGCCGCAGGTTCGATCCGTGTCGTTCGCATTCGTTTTACTTTCATTTTATTTAATTTTTTTTTATCTGTATGTTTAGTGAAAATCATGATTTTTCTTTTCAAGAGCTAATATATTGACTAGAATTTAGAAAGATTTCAATATTTTATTTAAAAATACTTCCGAAATAAAAACATTTTAGAAATAAAAGCCTAAATTCTGTTAGAGATGCTGGACATGCGCAGAAATACTCCTTCTCGTATACACATGGCTTTCAAGCATGGATTTGCACAATTGTAGAGTTTAATCTAATAAATAAACACGGCGCTTTAATTTCTGTCTCCCGACGGATCTTATGTAGCCTTGTGGTCCGACTATCGGTCTGTCAACCAGTGGCCGCAGGTTCGATCCGCGTAGCTCGCATTCGTTTTACTTTCATTTTATTTAATTTTTTTTATCTGTATGTTTAGTGAAAATCATAATTTTTCTTTTCAAGAGCTAATATATTGACTAGAATTTAAAAAGATTTCAATATTTTATTTAAAAATACTTCCGAAATAAAAACATTTAGAAATAAAAGCCTAAATTCTGTCAGAGATGCTGGACATGCGCAGAAATACTCCTTCTCGTATACACATGGCTTTCAAGCATGGATTTGCACAATTATAGAGTTTAAACTAATAAATAATCACGTCGCTTTAATTTCTGACTCCCGACGCATCTTATGTAGCCTTGTGGTCAGACTGTCGGCCTGTCACCCAGTGGCCGCAGGTTCGATCCGCGCAGCTCGCATTCGTTTTACTTTCATTTTATTTAATTTTTTTTTATGCGTATGTTTAGTGAAAATCATAATTTTTCTTTTCAAGAGCTAATATATTGACTAGAATTTAAAAAGATTTCAATATTTTATTTAAAAATACTTCCGAAATAAAAACATTTTAGTAATAAAAGCCTAAATTCTGTCAGAGATGCTGGACATGCGCAGAAATACTCCTTCTCGTATACACATGGCTTTCAAGCATGGATTTGCATAATTGTAGAGTTTAATCTAATAAATAAACACGTCGCTTTAATTTCTGTCTCCCGACGGATCTTATGTAGCCTTGTGGTCTGACTATCGGCCTGTCAACCAGTGGCCGCAGGTTCGATCCGTGTCGTTCGAATTCGTTTTACTTTCATTTTATTTAATTTTTTTTTATCTGTATGTTTAGTGAAAATCATGATTTTTCTTTTCAAGAGCTAATATATTGACTAGAATTTAAAAAGATTTCAATATTTTATTTAAAAATACTTCCAAAATAAAAACATTTTAGAAATAAAAGCCTAAATTCTGTCAGAGATGCTGGACATGCGCAGAAATACTCCTTCTCGTATACACATGGCTTTCAAGCATGGATTTGCACAATTGTAGAGTTTAATCTAATAAATAAACACGTCGCTTTAATTTCTGTCTCCCGACGGATCTTACGTAGCTTTGTGGTCCGACTATCGGCCTGTCAACCAGTGGCCGCAGGTTCGATCCGTGTCGTTCGCGTTCGTTTTACTTTCATTTTTTTTTTTTATAACTGTAAGTTTAGTGAAAATCATAATTTTTCTTTTCAAGAACTAATATATTGACTAGAATTTAAAAAGATTTCAATATTTTATTGAAAAATACTTCCGAAATAAAAACATTTTAGAAATAAAAGCCTAAATTCTGTCAGAGATGCTGGACATGCGCAGAAATACTCCTTCTCGTATACACATGGCTTTCAAGCATGGATTTGCACAATTGTAGAGTTTAATCTAATAAATAAACACGTCGCTTTAATTTCTGTCTCCCGACGGATCTTACGTAGAATTGTGGTCCGACTATCGGCCTGTCAACCAGTGGCCGCAGGTTCGATCCGTGTCGTTCGCATTCGTTTTACTTTCATTTTATTTAATTTTTTTTTATCTGTATGTTTAGTGAAAATCATGATTTTTCTTTTCAAGAGCTAATATATTGACTAGAATTTAGAAAGATTTCAATATTTTATTTAATAATACTTCCGAAATAAAAACATTTTAGAAATAAAAGCCTAAATTCTGTTAGAGATGCTGGACATGCGCAGAAATACTCCTTCTCGTATACACATGGCTTTCAAGCATGGATTTGCACAATTGTAGAGTTTAATCTAATAAATAAACACGTCGCTTTAATTTCTGTCTCCCGACGGATCTTACGTAGAATTGTGGTCCGACTATCGGCCTGTCAACCAGTGGCCGCAGGTTCGATCCGTGTCGTTCGCATTCGTTTTACTTTCATTTTATTTAATTTTTTTTTATCTGTATGTTTAGTGAAAATCATGATTTTTCTTTTCAAGAGCTAATATATTGACTAGAATTTAGAAAGATTTCAATATTTTATTTAAAAATACTTCCGAAATAAAAACATTTTAGAAATAAAAGCCTAAATTCTGTTAGAGATGCTGGACATGCGCAGAAATACTCCTTCTCGTATACACATGGCTTTCAAGCATGGATTTGCACAATTGTAGAGTTTAATCTAATAAATAAACACGTCGCTTTAATTTCTGTCTCCCGACGGATCTTATGTAGCCTTGTGGTCCGACTATCGGCCTGTCAACCAGTGGCCGCAGGTTCGATCCGTGTCGTTCGAATATCGTTTTACTTTCATTTTATTTAATTTTTTTTTATCTGTATGTTTAGTGAAAATCATGATTTTTCTTTTCAAGAGCTAATATATTGACTAGAATTTAAAAAGATTTCAATATTTTATTTAAAAATACTTCCGAAATAAAAACATTTTAGAAATAAAAGCCTAAATTCTGTCAGAGATGCTGGACATGCGCAGAAATACTCCTTCTCGTATACACATGGCTTTCAAGCATGGATTTGCACAATTGTAGAGTTTAATCTAATAAATAAACACGTCGCTTTAATTTCTGTCTCCCAACGGATCTTATGTAGCTTTGTGGTCCGACTATCGGCCTGTCACCAAGTGGCCGCAGGTTAGATCCGCGTAGCTCGCATTCGTTTTACTTTCATTTTATTTAATTTTTTTTTATCAGTATGTTTAGTGAAAATCATGATTTTTCTTTTCAACAGCTAATATATTGACTAGAATTTAAAAAGATTTCAATATTTTATTTAAAAATACTTCCGAAATAAAAACATTTTAGAAATAAAAGCCTAAATTCTGTCAGAGATGCTGGACATGCGCAGAAATACTCCTTCTCGTATACACATGGCTTTCAAGCATGGATTTGCACAATTGTAGAGTTTAATCTAATAAATAAACACGTCGCTTTAATTTCTGTCTCCCGACGGATCTTATGTAGCCTTGTGGTCCGACTATCGGCCTGTCAACCAGTGGCCGCAGGTTCAATCCGCGTCATTCGCATTCGTTTTACTTTCATTTTATTTAATTTTTTTTTATCTGTATGTTTAGTGAAAATCATAATTTTTCTTTTCAAGAACTAATATATTGACTAGAATTTAAAAAGATTTCAATATTTTATTGAAAAATACTTCCTAAATAAAAACATTTTAGAAATAAAAGCCTAAATTCGGTCAGAGATTCTGGACATGCGCAGAAATACTCCTTCTCGTATACACATGGCTTTCAAGCATGGATTTGCACAATTTTAGAGTTTAAACTAATAAATAAACACGTCGCTCTAATTTCTGACACCCGAAGCATCTTATGTAGCCTTGTGGTCGGACTGTCGGCCTGTAAACTAGTGGCCGCAGGTTCGATCCCTGTCGTTCGCTTTCGTTTTACTTTCATTTTTCATCATTTTATTTAATTTATTTTTAACTGTAAGTATAGTGAAAATCATAATTTTTCTTTTCAAGAACTAATATATTGACTATAATATAAAAAGATTTCAATATTTTATTTAAAAATACGTCCGAAATAAAGACATTTTAGAAATAAAAGCCTAAATTCGGTCAGAGATTCTGGGTATGCGCAGAAATACTCCTTCTCGTATACACATGGCTTTCAAGCAGGGATTTGCTCATTTATAGAGTTTAAACTAATGAATAAACACGTCGCATAAATTTCTGGCTCCCGACGGATCTTATGTAGCCTAGTGGTCCGAGTATCGGCCTGTCAACCAGTGGTCGCAGGTTCGATCCATGTCGTTCGCATTCGTTTTACTTTCATTTTATTTAATTTTTTTTTATCTGTATGTTTAGTGAAAATCATGATTTTTCTTTTCAAGAGCTAATATATTGACTAGAATTTAGAAAGATTTCAATATTTTATTTAAAAATACTTCCGAAATAAAAACATTTTAGAAATAAAAGCCTAAATTCTGTTAGAGATGCTGGACATGCGCAGAAATACTCCTTCTCGTATACACATGGCTTTCAAGCATGGATTTGCACAATTGTAGAGTTTAATCTAATAAATAAACACGTCGCTTTAATTTCTGTCTCCCGACGGATCTTATGTAGCCTTGTGGTCCGACTATCGGCCTGTCAACCAGTGGCCGCAGGTTCGATCCGTGTCGTTCGAATATCGTTTTACTTTCATTTTATTTAATTTTTTTTTATCTGTATGTTTAGTGAAAATCATGATTTTTCTTTTCAAGAGCTAATATATTGACTAGAATTTAAAAAGATTTCAATATTTTATTTAAAAATACTTCCGAAATAAAAACATTTTAGAAATAAAAGCCTAAATTCTGTCAGAGATGCTGGACATGCGCAGAAATACTCCTTCTCGTATACACATGGCTTTCAAGCATGGATTTGCACAATTGTAGAGTTTAATCTAATAAATAAACACGTCGCTTTAATTTCTGTCTCCCGACGGATCTTACGTAGAATTGTGGTCCGACTATCGGCCTGTCAACCAGTGGCCGCAGGTTCGATCCGTGTCGTTCGCATTCGTTTTACTTTCATTTTATTTAATTTTTTTTTATCTGTATGTTTAGTGAAAATCATGATTTTTCTTTTCAAGAGCTAATATATTGACTAGAATTTAGAAAGATTTCAATATTTTATTTAAAAATACTTCCGAAATAAAAACATTTTAGAAATAAAAGCCTAAATTCTGTCAGAGATGCTGGACATGCGCAGAAATACTCCTTCTCGTATACACATGGCTTTCAAGCATGGATTTGCACAATTGTAGAGTTTAATCTAATAAATAAACACGTCGCTTTAATTTCTGTCTCCCGACGGATCTTATGTAGCCTTGTGGTCCGACTATCGGCCTGTCAACCAGTAGCCGCAGGTTCAATCCGCGTCATTCGCATTCGTTTTACTTTCATTTTATTTAATTTTTTTTTTATCTGTATGTTTAGTGAAAATCATAATTTTTCTTTTCAAGAACTAATATATTGACTAGAATTTAAAAAGATTTCAATATTTTATTGAAAAATACTTCCTAAATAAAAACATTTTAGAAATAAAAGCCTAAATTCGGTCAGAGATTCTGGACATGCGCAGAAATACTCCTTCTCGTATACACATGGCTTTCAAGCATGGATTTGCACAATTTTAGAGTTTAAACTAATAAATAAACACGTCGCTCTAATTTCTGACACCCGAAGCATCTTATGTAGCCTTGTGGTCGGACTGTCGGCCTGTAAACTAGTGGCCGCAGGTTCGATCCCTGTCGTTCGCTTTCGTTTTACTTTCATTTTTCTTCATTTTATTTAATTTATTTTTAACTGTAAGTATAGTGAAAATCATAATTTTTCTTTTCAAGAACTAATATATTGACTATAATATAAAAAGATTTCAATATTTTATTTAAAAATACGTCCGAAATAAAGACATTTTAGAAATAAAAGCCTAAATTCGGTCAGAGATTCTGGGTATGCGCAGAAATACTCCTTCTCGTATACACATGGCTTTCAAGCAGGGATTTGCTCATTTATAGAGTTTAAACTAATGAATAAACACGTCGCATAAATTTCTGGCTCCCGACGGATCTTATGTAGCCTAGTGGTCCGAGTATCGGCCTGTCAACCAGTGGTCGCAGGTTCGATCCATGTCGTTCGCATTCGTTTTACTTTCATTTTATTTAATTTTTTTTAACTGTATGTGTAGTGAAAATCATAATTTTTCTCTTCAAGAACTAATATATTGACTAGAATATAACAAGATTTCAATATTTTATTTAAAAAAAAAGTCCGAAATAAAGACATTTTAGAAATAAAAGCCTAAATTCGGTCATAGATTCTGGATATGCGCAGAAATACTCCTTCTCGTATACACATGGCTTTCAAGCATGGATTTGCACAATTATAGAGTTTAAACTAACAAATAAACATGTCGCTTTAATTTCTGACTCCCGACGCATCTTAGGTAGCCTTGCGGTCGGGCTGTCGGCCTGTCAACCAGTGGCCGCAGGTTCGATGAGCATCGTTCGCATTCGTTTTACTTTCACTATTTTTCGTTTCATTTATTTTTTTTTAACTTTAAGTTTAGTGAAAATAATAATTTTTCATTTCAAGTACTTATGTTTCGACCTGAATTTACAAAGATTTCAATATTTTATTTAAAAATAATTCCAAAGTAAAGACATTTTAGAAATAAAAGCGTAAATTCATTCAGAGATTCTGGGCATGCGCAGAAATACTCCTTCTCGTATACACATGGCTTTCAAGCATGGATTTGCACAATTGTAGAGTTTAATCTAATAAATAAACACGACGCTTTAATTTCTGTCTCCCGACGGATCTTACGTAGCTTTGTGGTCCGACTATCGGCCTGTCAACCAGTGGCCGCAGGTTCGATCCGTGTCGTTCGCGTTCGTTTTACTTTCATTTTTCTTCATTTTTTTTTTATAACTGTAAGTTTAGTGAAAATCATAATTTTTCTTTTCAAGAACTAATATATTGACTAGAATTTAAAAAGATTTCAATATTTTATTGAAAAATACTTCCGAAATAAAAACATTTTAGAAATAAAAGCCTAAATTCTGTCAGAGATGCTGGACATGCGCAGAAATACTCCTTCTCGTATACACATGGCTTTCAAGCATGGATTTGCACAATTGTAGAGTTTAATCTAATAAATAAACACGTCGCTTTAATTTCTGTCTCCCGACGGATCTTACGTAGCTTTGTGGTCCGACTATCGGCCTGTCAACCAGTGGCCGCAGGTTCGATCCGTGTCGTTCGAGTTCGTTTTACTTTCATTTTTCTTCATTTTTTTTTTTTTATAACTGTAAGTTTAGTGAAAATCATAATTTTTCTTTTCAAGAACTAATATATTGACTAGAATTTAAAAAGATTTCAATATTTTATTGAAAAATACTTCCGAAATAAAAACATTTTAGAAATAAAAGCCTAAATTCTGTCAGAGATGCTGGACATGCGCAGAAATACTCCTTCTCGTATACACATGGCTTTCAGCATGGATTTGCACAATTGTAGAGTTTAATCTAATAAATAAACACGTCGCTTTAATTTCTGTCTCCCGACGGATCTTATGTAGAATTGTGGTCTGACTATCGGCCTGTCAACCAGTGGCCGCAGGTTCGATCCGTGTCGTTCGCATTCGTTTTACTTTCATTTTATTTAATTTTTTTTTATCTGTATGTTTAGTGAAAATCATGATTTTTCTTTTCAAGAGCTAATATATTGACTAGAATTTAAAAAGATTTCAATATTTTATTTAAAAATACTTCCGAAATAAAAACATTTTAGAAATAAAAGCCTAAATTCTGTTAGAGATGCTGGACATGCGCAGAAATACTCCTTCTCGTATACACATGGCTTTCAAGCATGGATTTGCACAATTATAGAGTTTAAACTAATAAATAATCACGTCGCTTTAATTTCTGTCTCCCGACGCATCTTATGTAGCCTTGTGGTCCGAGTATCGGCCTGTCACCAAGTGGCCGCAGGTTCGATCCGTGTCGTTCGCATTCGTTTTACTTTCATTTTATTTAATTTTTTTTTATCTGTATGTTTAGTGAAAATCATGATTTTTCTTTTCAAGAGCTAATATATTGACTAGAATTTAAAAAGATTTCAATATTTTATTTAAAAATACTTCCGAAATAAAAACATTTTAGAAATAAAAGCCTAAATTCTGTCAGAGATGCTGGACATGCGCAGAAATACTCCTTCTCGTATACACATGGCTTTCAAGCATGGATTTGCACAATTATAGAGTTTAAACTAATAAATAATCACGTCGCTTTAATTTCTGTCTCCCGACCCATCTTATGTAGCCTTGTGGTCAGACTGTCGGCTTGTCACCCAGTGGCCGCAGGTTCGATCCGCGTAGCTCGCATTCGTTTTACTTTCATTTTATTTAATTTTTTTTTATCTGTATGTTTAGTGAAAATCATAATTTTTCTTTTCAAGAGCTAATATATTGACTAGAATTTAAAAAGATTTCAATATTTTATTTAAAAATACTTCCGAAATAAAAACATTTAGAAATAAAAGCCTAAATTCTGTCAGAGATGCTGGACATGCGCAGAAATACTCCTTCTCGTATACACATGGCTTTCAAGCATGGATTTGCACAATTATAGAGTTTAATCTAATAAATAATCACGTCGCTTTAATTTCTGACTCCCGACGCATCTTATGTAGCCTTGTGGTCAGACTGTCGGCCTGTCACCCAGTGGCCGCAGGTTCGATCCGCGCAGCTCGCATTCGTTTTACTTTCATTTTATTTAATTTTTTTTTATCCGTATGTTTAGTGAAAATCATAATTTTTCTTTTCAAGAGCTAATATTTTGACTAGAATTTAAAAAGATTTCAATATTTTATTTAAAAATACTTCCGAAATAAAAACATTTTAGAAATAAAAGCCTAAATTCTTTCAGAGATGCTGGACATGCGCAGAAATACTCCTTCTCGTATACACATGGCTTTCAAGCATGGATTTGCACAATTGTAGAGTTTAATCTAATAAATAAACACGTCGCTTTAATTTCTGTCTCCCAACGGATCTTATGTAGCTTTGTGGTCCGACTATCGGCCTGTCAACCAGTGGCCGCAGGTTCGATCCGTGTCGTTCGCGTTCGTTTTACTTTCATTTTTCTTCATTTTTTTTTTTTTATAACTGTAAGTTTAGTGAAAATCATAATTTTTCTTTTCAAGAACTAATATATTGACTAGAATTTAAAAAGATTTCAATATTTTATTGAAAAATACTTCCGAAATAAAAACATTTTAGAAATAAAAGCCTAAATTCTGTCAGAGATGCTGGACATGCGCAGAAATACTCCTTCTCGTATACACATGGCTTTCAAGCATGGATTTGCACAATTGTAGAGTTTAATCTAATAAATAAACACGTCGCTTTAATTTCTGTCTCCCGACGGATCTTACGTAGAATTGTGGTCCGACTATCGGCCTGTTAACCAGTGGCCGCAGGTTCGATCCGTGTCGTTCGCATTCGTTTTACTTTCATTTTATTTAATTTTTTTTTATCTGTATGTTTAGTGAAAATCATGATTTTTCTTTTCAAGAGCTAATATATTGACTAGAATTTAGAAAGATTTCATTATTTTATTTAAAAATACTTCCGAAATAAAAACATTTTAGAAATAAAAGCCTAAATTCTGTTAGAGATGCTGGACATGCGCAGAAATACTCCTTCTCGTATACACATGGCTTTCAAGCATGGATTTGCACAATTGTAGAGTTTAATCTAATAAATAAACACGTCGCTTTAATTTCTGTCTCCCGACGGATCTTACGTAGAATTGTGGTCCGACTATCGGCCTGTCAACCAGTGGCCGCAGGTTCGATCCGTGTCGTTCGCATTCGTTTTACTTTCATTTTATTTAATTTTTTTTTATCTGTATGTTTAGTGAAAATCATGATTTTTCTTTTCAAGAGCTAATATATTGACTAGAATTTAGAAAGATTTCAATATTTTATTTAAAAATACTTCCGAAATAAAAACATTTTAGAAATAAAAGCCTAAATTCTGTTAGAGATGCTGGACATGCGCAGAAATACTCCTTCTCGTATACACATGGCTTTCAAGCATGGATTTGCACAATTGTAGAGTTTAATCTAATAAATAAACATGGCGCTTTAATTTCTGTCTCCCGACGGATCTTATGTAGCCTTGTGGTCCGACTATCGGTCTGTCAACCAGTGGCCGCAGGTTCGATCCGCGTCATTCGCATTCGTTTTACTTTCATTTTATTTAATTTTTTTTTATCTGTATGTTTAGTGAAAATCATGATTTTTCTTCTCAAGAGCCTAGACTAGAATTTAAAAAGATTTCAATATTTTATTTAAAAATACTTCCGAAATAAAAACATTTTAGAAATAAAAGCTTAAATTCTATCAGAGATACTGGACATGCGCAGAAATACTCCTTCTCGTATAGACATGGCTTTCAAGCATGGATTTGAACAATTATAGAGTTTAAACTAATAAATAATCACGTCGCTTTAATTTCTGTCTCCCGACCCATCTTATGTAGCCTTGTGGTCAGACTGTCGGCCTGTCACCCAGTTACCGCAGGTTCGATCCGCGTAGCTCGCATTCGTTTTACTTTCATTTTATTTAATTTTTTTTATCTGTATGTTTAGTGAAAATCATAATTTTTCTTTTCAAGAGCTAATATATTGACTAGAATTTAAAAAGATTTCAATATTTTATTTAAAAATTCTTCCGAAATAAAAACATTTAGAAATAAAAGCCTAAATTCTGTCAGAGATGCTGGACATGCGCAGAAATACTCCTTCTCGTATACACATGGCTTTCAAGCATGGATTTGCACAATTATAGAGTTTAAACTAATAAATAATCACGTCGGTTTAATTTCTGACTCCCGACGCATCTTATGTAGCCTTGTGGTCAGACTGTCGGCCTGTCACCCAGTGGCCGCAGGTTCGATCCGCGCAGCTCGCATTCGTTTTACTTTCATTTTATTTAATTTTTTTTTATCCGTATGTTTAGTGAAAATCATAATTTTTCTTTTCAAGAGCTAATATATTGACTAGAATTTAAAAAGATTTCAATATTTTATTTAAAAATACTTCCGAAATAAAAACATTTTAGAAATAAAAGCCTAAATTCTGTCAGAGATGCTGGACATGCGCAGAAATACTCCTTCTCGTATACACATGGCTTTCAAGCATGGATTTGCACAATTGTAGAGTTTAATCTAATAAATAAACACGTCGCTTTAATTTCTGTTTCCCGACGGATCTTATGTAGCCTTGTGGTCTGACTATCGGCCTGTCAACCAGTGGCCGCAGGTTCGATCCGTGTCGTTCGAATTCGTTTTACTTTCATTTTATTTAATTTTTTTTTATCTGTATGTTTAGTGAAAATCATGATTTTTCTTTTCAAGAGCTAATATATTGACTAGAATTTAAAAAGATTTCAATATTTTATTGAAAAATACTTCCGAAATAAAAACATTTTAGAAATAAAAGCCTAAATTCTGTCAGAGATGCTGGACATGCGCAGAAATACTCCTTCTCGTATACACATGGCCTTCAAGCATGGATTTGCACAATTGTAGAGTTTAATCTAATAAGTAAACACGTCGCTTTAATTTCTGTCTCCCGACGGATCTTACGTAGAATTGTGGTCCGACTATCGGCCTGTCAACCAGTGGCCGCAGGTTCGATCCGTGTCGTTCGCATTCGTTTTACTTTCATTTTATTTAATTTTTTTTTATCTGTATGTTTAGTGAAAATCATGATTTTTCTTTTCAAGAGCTAATATATTGACTAGAATTTAGAAAGATTTCAATATTTTATTTAAAAATACTTCCGAAATAAAAACATTTTAGAAATAAAAGCCTAATTTCTGTTAGAGATGCTGGACATGCGCAGAAATACTCCTTCTCGTATACACATGGCTTTCAAGCATGGATTTGCACAATTGTAGAGTTTAATCTAATAAATAAACACGTCGCTTTAATTTCTGTCTCCCGACGGATCTTACGTAGAATTGTGGTCCGACTATCGGCCTGTCAACCAGTGGCCGCAGGTTCGATCCGTGTCGTTCGCATTCGTTTTACTTTCATTTTATTTAATTTTTTTTTATCTGTATGTTTAGTGAAAATCATGATTTTTCTTTTCAAGAGCTAATATATTGACTAGAATTTAGAAAGATTTCAATATTTTATTTAAAAATACTTCCGAAATAAAAACATTTTAGAAATAAAAGCCTAAATTCTGTTAGAGATGCTGGACATGCGCAGAAATACTCCTTCTCGTATACACAAGGCTTTCAAGCATGGATTTGCACAATTGTAGAGTTTAATCTAATAAATAAACACGTCGCTTTAATTTCTGTCTCCCGACGGATCTTATGTAGCCTTGTGGTCCGACTATCGGCCTGTCAACCAGTGGCCGCAGGTTCGATCCGTGTCGTTCGAATATCGTTTTATTTTCATTTTATTTAATTTTTTTTTATCTGTATGTTTAGTGAAAATCATGATTTTTCTTTTCAAGAGCTAATATATTGACTAGAATTTAAAAAGATTTCAATATTTTATTTAAAAATACTTCCGAAATAAAAACATTTTAGAAATAAAAGCCTAAATTCTGTCAGAGATGCTGGACATGCGCAGAAATACTCCTTCTCGTATACACATGGCTTTCAAGCATGGATTTGCACAATTGTAGAGTTTAATCTAATAAATAAACACGTCGCTTTAATTTCTGTCTCCCAACGGATCTTATGTAGCTTTGTGGTCCGACTATCGGCCTGTCACCAAGTGGCCGCAGGTTAGATCCGCGTAGCTCGCATTCGTTTTACTTTCATTTTATTTAATTTTTTTTTATCAGTATGTTTAGTGAAAATCATGATTTTTCTTTTCAACAGCTAATATATTGATTAGAATTTAAAAAGATTTCAATATTTTATTTAAAAATACTTCCGAAATAAAAACATTTTAGAAATAAAAGCCTAAATTCTGTCAGAGATGCTGGACATGCGCAGAAATACTCCTTCTCGTATACACATGGCTTTCAAGCATGGATTTGCACAATTGTAGAGTTTAATCTAATAAATAAACACGTCGCTTTAATTTCTGTCTCCCGACGGATCTTATGTAGCCTTGCGGTCCGACTATCGGCCTGTCAACCAGTGGCCGCAGGTTCGATCCGCGTCATTCGCATTCGTTTTACTTTCATTTTATTTAATTTTTTTTTATCTGTATGTTTAGTGAAAATCATAATTTTTCTTTTCAAGAACTAATATATTGACTAGAATTTAAAAAGATTTCAATATTTTATTGAAAAATACTTCCTAAATAAAAACATTTTAGAAATAAAAGCCTAAATTCGGTCAGAGATTCTGGACATGCGCAGAAATACTCCTTCTCGTATACACATGGCTTTCAAGCATGGATTTGCACAATTTTAGAGTTTAAACTAATAAATAAACACGTCGCTCTAATTTCTGACACCCGAAGCATCTTATGTAGCCTTGTGGTCGGACTGTCGGCCTGTAAACTAGTGGCCGCAGGTTCGATCCCTGTCGTTCGCTTTCGTTTTACTTTCATTTTTCATCATTTTATTTAATTTATTTTTAACTGTAAGTATAGTGAAAATCATAATTTTTCTTTTCAAGAACTAATATATTGACTATAATATAAAAAGATTTCAATATTTTATTTAAAAATACGTCCGAAATAAAGACATTTTAGAAATAAAAGCCTAAATTCGGTCAGAGATTCTGGGTATGCGCAGAAATACTCCTTCTCGTATACACATGGCTTTCAAGCAGGGATTTGCTCAATTATAGAGTTTAAACTAATGAATAAACACGTCGCATAAATTTCTGGCACCCGACGGATCTTATGTAGCCTAGTGGTCCGAGTATCGGCCTGTCAACCAGTGGTCGCAGGTTCGATCCATGTCGTTCGCATTCGTTTTACTTTCATTTTATTTAATTTTTTTTAACTGTATGTGTAGTGAAAATCATAATTTTTCTCTTCAAGAACTAATATATTGACTAGAATATAACAAGATTTCAATATTTTATTTAAAAAAAAAGTCCGAAATAAAGACATTTTAGAAATAAAAGCCTAAATTCGGTCATAGATTCTGGATATGCGCAGAAATACTCCTTCTCGTATACACATGGCTTTCAAGCATGGATTTGCACAATTATAGAGTTTAAACTAACAAATAAACATGTCGCTTTAATTTCTGACTCCCGACGCATCTTAGGTAGCCTTGCGGTCGGGCTGTCGGCCTGTCAACCAGTGGCCGCAGGTTCGATCCGCATCGTTCGCATTCGTTTTACTTTCACTATTTTTCGTTTCATTTATTTTTTTTTAACTTTAAGTTTAGTGAAAATAATAATTTTTCATTTCAAGTACTTATGTTTCGACCTGAATTTACAAAGATTTCAATATTTTATTTAAAAATAATTCCAAAGTAAAGACATTTTAGAAATAAAAGCGTAAATTCATTCAGAGATTCTGGGCATGCGCAGAAATACTCCTTCTCGTATACACATGGCTTTCAAGCATGGATTTGCACAATTATAGAGTTTAAACTAATAAATAAACACGTCGCTTTAATTTCTGTCTCCCAACGGATCTTATGTAGCTTTGTGGTCCGACTATCGGCCTGTCAACCAGTGGCCGCAGGTTCGATCAGTGTCGTTCGCGTTCGTTTTACTTTCATTTTTCTTCAATTTTTTTTTTATAACTGTAAGTTTAGTGAAAATCATAATTTTTCTTTTCAAGAACTAATATATTGACTAGAATTTAAAAAGATTTCAATATTTTATTGAAAAATACTTCCGAAATAAAAACATTTTAGAAATAAAAGCCTAAATTCTGTCAGAGATGCTGGACATGCGCAGAAATACTCCTTCTCGTATACACATGGCTTTCAAGCATGGATTTGCACAATTGTAGAGTTTAATCTAATAAATAAACACGTCGCTTTAATTTCTGTCTCCCGACGGATCTTACGTAGCTTTGTGGTCCGACTATCGGCCTGTCAACCAGTGGCCGCAGGTTCGATCCGTGTCGTTCGCGTTCGTTTTACTTTCATTTTTCTTCATTTTTTTTTTATAACTGTAAGTTTAGTGAAAATCATAATTTTTCTTTTCAAGAACTAATATATTGACTAGAATTTAAAAAGATTTCAATATTTTATTGAAAAATACTTCCGAAATAAAAACATTTTAGAAATAAAAGCCTAAATTCTGTCAGAGATGCTGGACATGCGCAGAAATACTCCTTCTCGTATACACATGGCTTTCAAGCATGGATTTGCACAATTGTAGAGTTTAATCTAATAAATAAACACGTCGCTTTAATTTCTGTCTCCCGACGGATCTTACGTAGCTTTGTGGTCCGACTATCGGCCTGTCAACCAGTGGCCGCAGGTTCGATCCGTGTCGTTCGCGTTCGTTTTACTTTCATTTTTCTTCATTTTTTTTTTATAACTGTAAGTTTAGTGAAAATCATAATTTTTCTTTTCAAGAACTAATATATTAACTAGAATTTGCAAAGATTTCAATATTTTATTGAAAAATACTTCCGAAATAAAAACATTTTAGAAATAAAAGCCTAAATTCTGTCAGAGATGCTGGACATGCGCAGAAATACTCCTTCTCGTATACACATGGCTTTCAAGCATGGATTTGCACAATTGTAGAGTTTAATCTAATAAATAAACACGTCGCTTTAATTTCTGTCTCCCAACGGATCTTACGTAGAATTGTGGTCCGACTATCGGCCTGTCAACCAGTGGCCGCAGGTTCGATCCGTGTCGTTCGCATTCGTTTTACTTTCATTTTATTTAATTTTTTTTTATCTGTATGTTTAGTGAAAATCATGATTTTTCTTTTCAAGAGCTAATATATTGACTAGAATTTAGAAAGATTTCAATATTTTATTTAAAAATACTTCCGAAATAAAAACATTTTAGAAATAAAAGCCTAAATTCTGTTAGAGATGCTGGACATGCGCAGAAATACTCCTTCTCGTATACACATGGCTTTCAAGCATGGATTTGCACAATTGTAGAGTTTAATCTAATAAATAAACACGTCGCTTTAATTTCTGTCTCCCGACGGATCTTATGTAGCCTTGTGGTCCGACTATCGGCCTGTCAACCAGTGGCCGTAGGTTCGATCCGTGTCGTTCGAATATCGTTTTACTTTCATTTTATTTAATTTTTTTTTATCTGTATGTTTAGTGAAAATCATGATTTTTCTTTTCAAGAGCTAATATATTGACTAGAATTTAAAAAGATTTCAATATTTTATTTAAAAATACTTCCGAAATAAAAACATTTTAGAAATAAAAGCCTAAATTCTGTCAGAGATGCTGGACATGCGCAGAAATACTCCTTCTCGTATACACATGGCTTTCAAGCATGGATTTGCATAATTGCAGAGTTTAATCTAATAAATAAACACGTCGCTTTAATTTCTGTCTCCCAACGGATCTTATGTAGCTTTGTGGTCCGACTATCGGCCTGTCACCAAGTGGCCGCAGGTTAGATCCGCGTAGCTCGCATTCGTTTTACTTTCATTTTATTTAATTTTTTTTTATCTGTATGTTTAGTGAAAATCATGATTTTTCTTTTCAACAGCTAATATATTGACTAGAATTTAAAAAGATTTCAATATTTTATTTAAAAATACTTCCGAAATAAAAACATTTTAGAAATAAAAGCCTAAATTCTGTCAGAGATGCTGGACATGCGCAGAAATACTCCTTCTCGTATACACATGGCTTTCAAGCATGGATTTGCACAATTGTAGAGTTTAATCTAATAAATAAACACGTCGCTTTAATTTCTGTCTCCCGACGGATCTTATGTAGCCTTGTGGTCCGACTATCGGCCTGCCAACCAGTGGCCGCAGGTTCGATCCGCGTCATTCGCATTCGTTTTACTTTCATTTTATTTAATTTTTTTTTATCTGTATGTTTAGTGAAAATCATAATTTTTCTTTTCAAGAACTAATATATTGACTAGAATATAACAAGATTTCAATATTTTATTTAAAAAAAAAGTCCGAAATAAAGACATTTTAGAAATAAAAGCCTAAATTCGGTCATAGATTCTGGATATGCGCAGAAATACTCCTTCTCGTATACACATGGCTTTCAAGCATGGATTTGCACAATTATAGAGTTTAAACTAACAAATAAACATGTCGCTTTAATTTCTGACTCCCGACGCATCTTAGGTAGCCTTGCGGTCGGGCTGTCGGCCTGTCAACCAGTGGCCGCAGGTTCGATCCGCATCGTTCGCATTCGTTTTACTTTCATTATTTTTCGTTTCATTTATTTTTTTTTAACTTTAAGTTTAGTGAAAATAATAATTTTTCATTTCAAGTACTTATGTTTCGACCTGAATTTACAAAGATTTCAATATTTTATTTAAAAATAATTCCAAAGTAAAGACATTTTAGAAATAAAAGCGTAAATTCATTCAGAGATTCTGGGCATGCGCAGAAATACTCCTTCTCGTATACACATGGCTTTCAAGCATGGATTTGCACAATTATAGAGTTTAAACTAATAAATAAACACGTCGCTTTAATTTCTGTCTCCCAACGGATCTTATGTAGCTTTGTGGTCCGACTATCGGCCTGTCAACCAGTGGCCGCAGGTTCGATCAGTGTCGTTCGCGTTCGTTTTACTTTCATTTTTCTTCAATTTTTTTTTTATAACTGTAAGTTTAGTGAAAATCATAATTTTTCTTTTCAAGAACTAATATATTGACTAGAATTTAAAAAGATTTCAATATTTTATTGAAAAATACTTCCGAAATAAAAACATTTTAGAAATAAAAGCCTAAATTCTGTCAGAGATGCTGGACATGCGCAGAAATACTCCTTCTCGTATACACATGGCTTTCAAGCATGGATTTGCACAATTGTAGAGTTTAATCTAATAAATAAACACGTCGCTTTAATTTCTGTCTCCCGACGGATCTTACGTAGCTTTGTGGTCCGACTATCGGCCTGTCAACCAGTGGCCGCAGGTTCGATCCGTGTCGTTCGCGTTCGTTTTACTTTCATTTTTCTTCATTTTTTTTTTATAACTGTAAGTTTAGTGAAAATCATAATTTTTCTTTTCAAGAACTAATATATTGACTAGAATTTAAAAAGATTTCAATATTTTATTGAAAAATACTTCCGAAATAAAAACATTTTAGAAATAAAAGCCTAAATTCTGTCAGAGATGCTGGACATGCGCAGAAATACTCCTTCTCGTATACACATGGCTTTCAAGCATGGATTTGCACAATTGTAGAGTTTAATCTAATAAATAAACACGTCGCTTTAATTTCTGTCTCCCGACGGATCTTACGTAGCTTTGTGGTCCGACTATCGGCCTGTCAACCAGTGGCCGCAGGTTCGATCCGTGTCGTTCGCGTTCGTTTTACTTTCATTTTTCTTCATTTTTTTTTTATAACTGTAAGTTTAGTGAAAATCATAATTTTTCTTTTCAAGAACTA
Organism: Argiope bruennichi; assembly: GCF_947563725.1. Taxonomy (NCBI): domain Eukaryota; kingdom Metazoa; phylum Arthropoda; class Arachnida; order Araneae; family Araneidae; genus Argiope; species Argiope bruennichi. Next base: position 3,917,205 of record NC_079152.1, read on the forward strand.
ATATATTAACTAGAATTTGCAAAGATTTCAATATTTTATTGAAAAATACTTCCGAAATAAAAACATTTTAGAAATAAAAGCCTAAATTCTGTCAGAGATGCTGGACATGCGCAGAAATACTCCTTCTCGTATACACATGGCTTTCAAGCATGGATTTGCACAATTGTAGAGTTTAATCTAATAAATAAACACGTCGCTTTAATTTCTGTCTCCCAACGGATCTTACGTAGAATTGTGGTCCGACTATCGGCCTGTCAACCAGTGGCCGCAGGTTCGATCCGTGTCGTTCGCATTCGTTTTACTTTCATTTTATTTAATTTTTTTTTATCTGTATGTTTAGTGAAAATCATGATTTTTCTTTTCAAGAGCTAATATATTGACTAGAATTTAGAAAGATTTCAATATTTTATTTAAAAATACTTCCGAAATAAAAACATTTTAGAAATAAAAGCCTAAATTCTGTTAGAGATGCTGGACATGCGCAGAAATACTCCTTCTCGTATACACATGGCTTTCAAGCATGGATTTGCACAATTGTAGAGTTTAATCTAATAAATAAACACGTCGCTTTAATTTCTGTCTCCCGACGGATCTTATGTAGCCTTGTGGTCCGACTATCGGCCTGTCAACCAGTGGCCGTAGGTTCGATCCGTGTCGTTCGAATATCGTTTTACTTTCATTTTATTTAATTTTTTTTTATCTGTATGTTTAGTGAAAATCATGATTTTTCTTTTCAAGAGCTAATATATTGACTAGAATTTAAAAAGATTTCAATATTTTATTTAAAAATACTTCCGAAATAAAAACATTTTAGAAATAAAAGCCTAAATTCTGTCAGAGATGCTGGACATGCGCAGAAATACTCCTTCTCGTATACACATGGCTTTCAAGCATGGATTTGCATAATTGCAGAGTTTAATCTAATAAATAAACACGTCGCTTTAATTTCTGTCTCCCAACGGATCTTATGTAGCTTTGTGGTCCGACTATCGGCCTGTCACCAAGTGGCCGCAGGTTAGATCCGCGTAGCTCGCATTCGTTTTACTTTCATTTTATTTAATTTTTTTTTATCTGTATGTTTAGTGAAAATCATGATTTTTCTTTTCAACAGCTAATATATTGACTAGAATTTAAAAAGATTTCAATATTTTATTTAAAAATACTTCCGAAATAAAAACATTTTAGAAATAAAAGCCTAAATTCTGTCAGAGATGCTGGACATGCGCAGAAATACTCCTTCTCGTATACACATGGCTTTCAAGCATGGATTTGCACAATTGTAGAGTTTAATCTAATAAATAAACACGTCGCTTTAATTTCTGTCTCCCGACGGATCTTATGTAGCCTTGTGGTCCGACTATCGGCCTGCCAACCAGTGGCCGCAGGTTCGATCCGCGTCATTCGCATTCGTTTTACTTTCATTTTATTTAATTTTTTTTTATCTGTATGTTTAGTGAAAATCATAATTTTTCTTTTCAAGAACTAATATATTGACTAGAATTTAAAAAGATTTCAATATTTTATTGAAAAATACTTCCTAAATAAAAACATTTTAGAAATAAAAGCCTAAATTCGGTCAGAGATTCTGGACATGCGCAGAAATACTCCTTCTCGTACACACATGGCTTTCAAGCATGGATTTGCACAATTTTAGAGTTTAAACTAATAAATAAACACGTCGCTCTAATTTCTGACACCCGAAGCATCTTATGTAGCCTTGTGGTCGGACTGTCGGCCTGTAAACTAGTGGCCGCAGGTTCGATCCCTGTCGTTCGCATTCGTTTTACTTTAATTTTTTTTTCATTTTATTTAATTTTTTTTTTAACTGTATGATAAGTGAAAATCATGATTTTTCTTTTCAAGAACTAATATATTGACTAGAATATCAAAAGATTTCAATATTTTATTTAAAAATAATTCCAAAGTAAAGACATTTTAGAAATAAAAGCGTAAATTAGGTCAGAGATTCTGGACATGCGCAGAAATACTCCTTCTCGTATACACATGGCTTTCAAGCATTGATTTGCACAATTATAGAGTTTAAACTAATAAATAAACATGTCGTTTTAATTTCTCACTCCCGACGCATCTTATGTAGCCTTGTGGTCAGACTGTCGGCCTGTCAAGCAGTGACCGCAGGTTCGATCCCGGTCGTTCGCATTTGTTTTACTTTCATTTTTCTTCATTTTTTTAAATTTTTTTTAACTGTATATTTAGTGAAAATCATAATTTTTCTTTTCAAGAACTAATATATTGACTAGAATTTAAAAAGATTTCAATATTTTATTTAAAAATACGTCCGAAATAAAAACATTTTAAAAATAAAAGCCTAAATTCTGTCAGAGATTCTGGGCATGTGCAGAAATACTCCTTCTCGTGTACACATGGCGTTCAAGCATGGATTTGCACAATTATAGAGTTTAAACTAATAAATAAACACGTCGCTTTAATTTCTGACTCCCGACGCATCTTATGTAGCCTTGTGGTCCGAGTATCGGCCTGTCAACCAGTGGCCGCAGGTTCGATCCGCGTCGTTCGCATTCGTTTTACTTTCATTTTTCTTCATTTTATTTAATTTTTTTTAACTGTATGATTAGTGAAAATCATGATTTTTCTTTTCAAGAACTAATATATTGACTAGAATATAAAAAGATTTCAATATTTTATTTAAAAATAATTCCTAAGTAAAGACATTTTAGAAATAAAAGCGTAAATTAGGTCAGAGATTCTGGACATGCGCAGAAATACTAATTCTCGTATACACATGGCTTTCAAGCATTGATTTGCACAATTATAGAGTTTAAACTAATAAATAAACATGTCGCTTTAACTTCTTTCTCCCGACGCTTCTTATGTAGCCTTGTGTTCAGACTGTCGGCCTGTCAAGCAGTGGCCGCAGGTTCGACCCCTGTCATTCGCATTCGTTTTACTTTCATTTTTCTTCATTTTATTAAATTTTTTTTAACTGTATATTTAGTGAAAATCAAAATTTTTCTTTTCAAGAACTAATATATTGACTAGAATTTAAAAAAGATTTCAATATTTTATTTAAAAATACGTCCGAAATAAAAACCTTTTAGAAATAAAAGCCTAAATTCTGTCAGAGATGCTGGACATGCGCAGAAATACTCCTTCTCGGATACACATGGCTTTCAAGCATGGATTTGCACAATTTTAGAGTTTAAACTAATAAATAAACACGTCGCTTTAATTTCTGACTCCCGACGCATCTTATGTAGCCTTGTGGTCCGAGTATCGGCCTGTCAACCAGTGGCCGCAGGTTCGATCCGCGTCGTTCGCATTCGTTTTACTTTCATTTTTCTTCATTTTATTTAATTTTTTTTAACTGTATGATTAGTGAAAATCATGATTTTTCTTTTCAAGAACTAATATATTGACTAGAATATAAAAAGATTTCAATATTTTATTTAAAAATAATTCCTAAGTAAAGACATTTTAGAAATAAAAGCGTAAATTAGGTCAGAGATTCTGGACATGCGCAGAAATACTAATTCTCGTATACACATGGCTTTCAAGCATTGATTTGCACAATTATAGAGTTTAAACTAATAAATAAACATGTCGCTTTAACTTCTTTCTCCCGACGCTTCTTATGTAGCCTTGTGTTCAGACTGTCGGCCTGTCAAGCAGTGGCCGCAGGTTCGACCCCTGTCATTCGCATTCGTTTTACTTTCATTTTTCTTCATTTTATTAAATTTTTTTTAACTGTATATTTAGTGAAAATCAAAATTTTTCTTTTCAAGAACTAATATATTGACTAGAATTTAAAAAAGATTTCAATATTTTATTTAAAAATACGTCCGAAATAAAAACCTTTTAGAAATAAAAGCCTAAATTCTGTCAGAGATGCTGGACATGCGCAGAAATACTCCTTCTCGGATACACATGGCTTTCAAGCATGGATTTGCACAATTGTAGAGTTTAAAATAATAAATAAACACGTCGCTTTAATTTCTGACTCCCGACGCATCTTATGTAGCCTTGTGGTCGGACAGTCGGCCTGTCAACCAGTGGCCGAAGGTTCGATCAATGTCGTTCGCATTCGTTTTACATTCCTTTTTCTTCATTTTATTTAATTTTTTTTAACTGCATGTTTAGTGAAAATCATGATTTTTCTTTTCAAGAACTAATATATTGACTAGAATTTAAAAAGACTTCAATATTTAATTTTAAAATACGTCCGAAATAAAGACATTTTAGAAATAAAAGCCTAAATTCGGTCAGAGATTCTGGGCATGCGCAGAAATACTCCTTCTCATATACACATGGCTTTCCAGAAGGGATTTGCACAATTATAGAGTTTAAACTAATAAATAAACACGTCGCTTTAATTTCTGCCTCCCGATGGGTCTTATGTAGCCTTGTTGTCCGAGTGTCGGCCTGTCAACCAGTGGCCGCAGTTTCAATCCGCGTCGTTCGAATTCGTTTTACTTTCATTTTTCTTCATTTTATTTAATTTATTTTTAACTGTATGTTTAGTGAAAATCATAATTTTTCTTTTCAAGAACTAATATATTGACTAGAATTTAAAAAGATTTCAATATTTTATTTAAAAATACGTCCGAAATAAAGACATTTTAGAAATAAAAGCCTAAATTCAGTCAGAGATTCTGGACATGCGCAGAAATACTCCTTCTCGTATACACATGGCTTTCAAGCATGGATTTGCACAATTATAGAGTTTAAACTAATAAATAAACAGGTCGCTTTAATTTCTGACTCCCGACGCATCTTAAGTAGCCTTGTGGTCCGAGTATCGGCCTGTCAACCAGTGGCCGCAGTTTCGATCCGCGTCGTCGGCATTCGTTTTACTTTCATTTTATTTAATTTTTTTTAACTGTATGTTTAGTGAAAATCATAATTTTTCTTTTCAAGAACTAATATATTGACTAGAATTTAAAAAGATTTCAATATTTTATTTAAAAATACGTCCGAAATAAAGACATTTTAGAAATAAAAGCCTAAATTCATTCCGAGAATCTGGACATGCGCAGAAATACTCCTTAAAGTATACCCATGGCTTTCAAGCATGGATTTGCACAATTATAGAGTTTAAACTAATAAATAAACACGTCGCTTTAATTTCTGACTCCCGACGCATCTTATGTAGCCTTGTGGCCCGAGTATCGGCCTGTCAACCAGTGGCCGCAGGTTCGATCCGCGTCGTTCGCATTCGTTTTACTTTCATTTTTCTTCATTTTATTTAATTTTTTTTAACTGTATGATTAATGAAAATCATGATTTTTCTTTTCAAGAACTAATATATTGACTAGAATATAAAAAGATTTCAATATTTTATTTAAAAATAATTCCTAAGTAAAGACATTTTAGAAATAAAAGCGTAAATTAGGTCAGAGATTCTGGACATGCGCAGAAATACTAATTCTCGTATACACATGGCTTTCAAGCATTGATTTGCACAATTATAGAGTTTAAACTAATAAATAAACATGTCGCTTTAATTTCTGACTCCCGACGCATCTTATGTAGCCTTGTGTTCAGACTGTCGGCCTGTCAAGCAGTGGCCGCAGGTTCGACCCCGGTCATTCGCATTCGTTTTACTTTCATTTTTCTTCATTTTATTAAATTTTTTTTAACTGTATATTTAGTGAAAATCATAATTTTTCTTTTCAAGAACTAATATATTGACTAGAATTTAAAAAGATTTCAATATTTTATTTAAAAATACGTCCGAAATAAAAACATTTTAGAAATAAAAGCCTAAATTCTGTCAGAGATGCTGGACATGCGCAGAAATACTCCTTCTCGTATACACATGGCTTTCAAGCATGGATTTGCACAATTGTAGAGTTTAAAATAATAAATAAACACGTCGCTTTAATTTCTGATTCCCGACGCATCTTATGTAGCCTTGTGGTCGGACAGTCGGCCTGTCAACCAGTGGCCGAAGGTTCGATCAATGTCGTTCGCATTCGTTTTACTTTCATTTTTCTTCATTTTATTTAATTTTTTTTAACTGCATGTTTAGTGAAAATCATGATTTTTCATTTCAAGAACTAATATATTGACTAGAATTTAAAAAGACTTCAATATTTAATTTTAAAATACGTCCGAAATAAAGACATTTTAGAAATAAAAGCTTAAATTCAGTCACAGAATCTGGACATGCGCAGAAATACTCCTTTTAGTATACACATGGCTTTCAAGCAGGGATTTGCACAATTATAGAGTTTAAACTAATAAATAAATACGTCGCTTTAATTTTTGACTCCCGACGGGTCTTATGTAGCCTTGGGGTCCGAGTATCGGCCTGTCATCTAGTAGCCGCAGGTTCGAACCGCGTCGTTCGCGTTCGTTTTACTTTCATTTTATTTAAATTTTTTTTAACTGTACGATTAGTGAAAATCATAATTTTTCTTTTCAAAAACTAAGATATTGACTAGAATTTAAAAAGATTTCAATATTTTATTTAAAAATACTTCCGAAATAAAAACATTTTAGAAATAAAAGCCTAAATTCTGTCAGAGATGCTGGACATGCGCAGAAATACTCCTTCTCGTATACACATGGCTTTCAAGCAGGGATTTGCACAATTATAGAGTTTAAACTAATAAATAAACACGTCGCTTTAATTTTTGACTCCCGACGGGTCTTATGTAGCCTTGTGGTCCGAATATCGGCCTGTCAACCAGTGGCCGCAGGTTCGATCCGCGTCGTTCGCGTTCGTTTTACTTTCATTTTATTTAATTTTTTTTAACTGTATGATTACTGAAAATCATGATTTTTCTTTTCAAGAACTAATATATTGACTAAAATTTAAAAAGATTTCAATATTTTATTTAAAAATACGTCCGAAATAAAGACATTTTAGAAATAAAAGCCTAAATTCGGTCAGAGAATCTGGACATGCGCAGAAATACTCCTTCTAGTATACACATGGCTTTCAAGCAGGGATTTGCACAATTATAGAGTCTAAACTAATAAATAAACACGTCGCTTTAATTTCTGTCTCCCGACAGATCTTATGTAGACTTGTGGTCCGTGTATCGGCCTGTCAACCAGTGGCCGCAGGTTCGATCCGCGGCGTTCGCATTCGTTTTACTTTCATTTTTCTTCATTTTATTTAATTTTTTTTAACTGTATGTTTAGTGAAAATTATAATTTTTCTTTTCATGAACTAATATATTGACTAGAATATAAAAAGATTTCAATATTTTATTTAAAAATACGTCCGAAATAAAGACATTTCAGAAATAAAAGCCTAAATTCGGTCATAGATTCTGGATATGCGCAGAAATACTCCTTTTCGTATACACATGGCTTTCAAGCATGGATTTGCACAATTATAGAGTTTAAACTAATAAATAAACACGTCGCTTTAATTTCTGACTCCCGACGCATCTTATGTAGCCTTGGGGTCAGACTGTCGGCCTGTCAACCAGTGGCCGCAGTTTCGATCCGCGTCGTCGGCATTCGTTTTACTTTCATTTTATTTAATTTTTTTTAACTGTATGTTTAGTGAAAATCATAATTTTTCTTTTCAAGAACTAATATATTGACTAGAATTTAAAAAGATTTCAATATTTTATTTAAAAATACGTCCCAAATAAAAATATTTAAGAAATAAAAGCGTAAATTAGTTCAGAGATTCTGGACATGCGCAGAAATACTCCTTCTGGTATACACATGGCTTTCAAGCATGGTTTTGCACAATTATAGAGTTTAAACTAATAAATAAACAGGTCGCTTTAATTTCTGACTCCCGACGCATCTTATGTAGCCTTGTGGCCCGAGTATCGGCCTGTCAACCAGTGGCCGCATGTTCGATCCGCGTCGTTCGCATTCGTTTTACTTTCATTTTTCTTCATTTTATTTAATTTTTTTTAACTGTATGTTTAATGAAAATCATAATTTTTCTTTTCAAAAACTAATATATTGACTAGAATTTAAAAATATTTCAATATTTTATTTAAAAATACGTCCGAAATAAAGACATTTTAGAAATAAAAGCCTAAATTCAGTCAGAGATTCTGGACATGCGCAGAAATACTCCTTCTCGTATACACATGGCTTTCAAGCATGGATTTGCACAATTATAGAGTTTAAACTAATAAATAAACAGGTCGCTTTAATTTCTGACTCCCGACGCATCTTATGTAGCCTTGTGGCCCGAGTATCGGCCTGTCAACCAGTGGCCGCAGGTTCGATCCGCGTCGTTCGCATTCGTTTTACTTTCATTTTTCTTCATTTTATTTAATTTTTTTTAACTGTATGATTAATGAAAATCATGATTTTTCTTTTCAAGAACTAATATATTGACTAGAATATAAAAAGATTTCAATATTTTATTTAAAAATAATTCCTAAGTAAAGACATTTTAGAAATAAAAGCGTAAATTAGGTCAGAGATTCTGGACATGCGCAGAAATACTAATTCTCGTATACACATGGCTTTCAAGCATTGATTTGCACAATTATAGAGTTTAAACTAATCAATAAACAGGTCGCTTTAATTTCTGACACCCGACGCATCTTATGTAGCCTTGTGGTCCGAGTATCGGCCTGTCAACCAGTGGCCGCAGTTTCGATCCGCGTCGTCGGCATTCGTTTTACTTTCATTTTATTTAATTTTTTTTAACTGTATGTTTAGTGAAAATCATAATTTTTCTTTTCAAGAACTAATATATTGACTAGAATTTAAAAAGATTTCAATATTTTATTTAAAAATACGTCCCAATTAAAAATATTTAAGAAATAAAAGCGTAAATTAGTCCAGAGATTCTGGACATGCGCAGAAATACTCCTTCTGGTATACACATGGCTTTCAAGCATGGTTTTGCACAATTATAGAGTTTAAACTAATAAATAAACACGTCGCTTAAATTTCTGACTCCCGAAGCATCTTATGTAGTCTTGTGGTCGGACTGTCAGCCTGTCATCCAGTGGCCGCATGTTCGATCCGCGTCGTTCGCATTCGTTTTACTTTCATTTTTCTTCATTTTATTTAATTTTTTTTAACTGTATGTTTAATGAAAATCATAATTTTTCTTTTCAAAAACTAATATATTGACTAGAATTTAAAAAGATTTCAATATTTTATTTAAAAATACGTCCGAAATAAAGACATTTTAGAAATAAAAGCCTAAATTCAGTCAGAGATTCTGGACATGCGCAGAAATACTCCTTCTCGTATACACATGGCTTTCAAGCATGGATTTGCACAATTATAGAGTTTAAACTAATAAATAAACAGGTCGCTTTAATTTCTGACTCCCGACGCATCTTATGTAGCCTTGTGGTCCGAGTATCGGCCTGTCAACCAGTGGCCGCAGTTTCGATCCGCGTCGTCGGCATTCCTTTTACTTTCATTTTATTTAATTTTTTTTAACTGTATGTTTAGTGAAAATCATAATTTTTCTTTTCAAGAACTAATATATTGACTAGAATTTAAAAAGATTTCAATATTTTATTTAAAAATACGTCCCAAATAAAAATATTTAAGAAATAAAAGCGTAAATTAGTTCAGAGATTCTGGACATGCGCAGAAATACTCCTTCTCGTATACACATTGCTTTCCAGCAGGGATTTGCACAATTATAGAGTTTAAACTAATAAATATACACGTCGCTTTAATTTCTGACTCCCGACGGGTCTTCTGTAGCCTTGTGGTCCGAGTATCGGCCTGTCAAACAGTGGCCGCAGGTTCGATCCCGGTCGTTCGCATTCAATTTACTTTCATTTTTCTTCATTTTTTTAAATTTTTTTTAACTGTATATTTAGTGAAAATCATGATTTTTCTTTTCAAGAACTAATATATTGACTAGAATTTAAAAAGACTTCAATATTTAATTTTAAAATACGTCCGAAATAAAGACATTTTGGAAATAAAAGCCTAAATTCGGTCAGAGATTCTGGGCATGCGCAGAAATACTCCTTCTCATATACACATGGCTTTCAAGCATAGATTTGCACAATTATAGAGTTTAAACTAATAAATAAACAGGTCGCTTTAATTTCTGACACCCGACGCATCTTATGTAGCCTTGTGGTCCGAGTATCGGCCTGTCAACCAGTGGCCGCAGTTTCGATCCGCGTCGTCGGCATTCGTTTTACTTTCATTTCATTTAATTTTTTTTAACTGTATGTTTAGTGAAAATCATAATTTTTCTTTTCAAGAACTAATATATTGACTAGAATTTAAAAAGATTTCAATATTTTATTTAAAAATACGTCCCAAATAAAAATATTTAAGAAATAAAAGCGTAAATTAGTTCAGAGATTCTGGACATGCGCAGAAATACTCCTTCTGGTATACACATGGCTTTCAAGCATGGTTTTGCACAATTATAGAGTTTAAACTAATAAATAAACACGTCGCTTGAATTTCTGACTCCCGAAGCATCTTATGTAGTCTTGTGGTCGGACTGTCAGCCTGTCAACCAGTGGCCGCATGTTCGATCCGCGTCGTTCGCATTCGTTTTACTTTCATTTTTCTTCATTTTATTTAATTTTTTTTAACTGTATGTTTAATGAAAATCATAATTTTTCTTTTCAAAAACTAATATATTGACTAGAATTTAAAAAGATTTCAATATTTTATTTAAAAATACGTCCGAAATAAAGACATTTTAGAAATAAAAGCCTAAATTCAGTCAGAGATTCTGGACATGCGCAGAAATACTCCTTCTCGTATACACATGGCTTTCAAGCATGGATTTGCACAATTATAGAGTTTAAACTAATAAATAAACACGTCGCTTTAATTTCTGACTCCCGACGCATCTTATGTAGCCCTGTGGTCCGAGTATCGGCCTGTCAAACAGTGGCCGCAGGTTCGATCCGCTTCGTTCGCATTCGTTTTACTTTCATTTTTTTTCATTTTATTTAATTTTTTTTTTTAACTGTATGATTAGGGAAAATCATGATTTTTCTTTTCAAGAACTAATATATTGACTAGAATATCAAAAGATTTCAATATTTTATTTAAAAATAATTCCAAAGTAAAGACATTTTAGAAATAAAAGCGTAAATTAGGTCAGAGCTGCTGGACATGCGCAGAAATACTCCTTCTCGTATACACATGGCTTTCAAGCATGGATCTGCACAATTGTAGTTTAAAATAATAAATAAACACGTCGCTTTAATTTCTGACTCCCGACGCATCTTATGTAGCCTTGGGGTCAGACTGTCGGCCTGTCAACCAGTGGCCGCAGTTTCGATCCGCGTCGTCGGCATTCGTTTTACTTTCATTTTATTTAATTTTTTTTAACTGTATGTTTAGTGAAAATCATAATTTTTCTTTTCAAGAACTAATATATTGACTAGAATTTAAAAAGATTTCAATATTTTATTTAAAAATACGTCCCAAATAAAAATATTTAAGAAATAAAAGCGTAAATTAGTTCAGAGATTCTGGACATGCGCAGAAATACTCCTTCTGGTATACACATGGCTTTCAAGCATGGTTTTGCACAATTATAGAGTTTAAACTAATAAATAAACACGTCGCTTAAATTTCTGACTCTCGAAGCATCTTATGTAGTCTTGTGGTCGGACTGTCAGCCTGTCAACCAGTGGCCGCATGTTCGATCCGCGTCGTTCGCATTCGTTTTACTTTCATTTTTCTTCATTTTATTTAATTTTTTTAACTGTATGTTTAATGAAAATCATAATTTTTCTTTTCAAAAACTAATATATTGACTAGAATTTAAAAAGATTTCAATATTTTATTTAAAAATACGTCCGAAATAAAGACATTTTAGAAATAAAAGCCTAAATTCAGTCAGAGATTCTGGACATGCGCAGAAATACTCCTTCTCGTATACACATGGCTTTCAAGCATGGATTTGCACAATTATAGAGTTTAAACTAATAAATAAACAGGTCGCTTTAATTTCTGACTCCCGACGCATCTTATGTAGCCTTGTGGTCCGAGTATCGGCCTGTCAACCAGTGGCCGCAGTTTCGATCCGCGTCGTCGGCATTCGTTTTACTTTCATTTTATTTAATTTTTTTTTAACTGTATGTTTAGTGAAAATCATAATTTTTCTTTTCAAGAACTAATATATTGACTAGAATTTAAAAAGATTTCAATATTTTATTTAAAAATACGTCCCAAATAAAAATATTTAAGAAATAAAAGCGTAAATTAGTTCAGAGATTCTGGACATGCGCAGAAATACTCCTTCTCGTATACACATTGCTTTCCAGCAGGGATTTGCACAATTATAGAGTTTAAACTAATAAATATACACGTCGCTTTAATTTCTGACTCCCGACGGGTCTTATGTAGCCTTGTGGTCCGAGTATCGGCCTGTCAAACAGTGGCCGCAGGTTCGATCCCGGTCGTTCGCATTCGTTTTACTTTCATTTTTCTTCATTTTTTTAAATTTTTTTTAACTGTATATTTAGTGAAAATCATGATTTTTCTTTTCAAGAACTAATATATTGACTAGAATTTAAAAAGACTTCAATATTTAATTTTAAAATACGTCCGAAATAAAGACATTTTGGAAATAAAAGCCTAAATTCGGTCAGAGATTCTGGGCATGCGCAGAAATACTCCTTCTCATATACACATGGCTTTCAAGCATGGATTTGCAAAATTATAGAGTTTAAACTAATAAATATACACGTCGCTTTAATTTCTGACTCCCGACGGGTCTTCTGTAGCCTTGTGGTCCGAGTATCGGCCTGTCAAACAGTGGCCGCAGGTTCGATCCCGGTCGTTCGCATTCAATTTACTTTCATTTTTCTTCATTTTTTTAAATTTTTTTTAACTGTATATTTAGTGAAAATCATGATTTTTCTTTTCAAGAACTAATATATTGACTAGAATTTAAAAAGACTTCAATATTTAATTTTAAAATACGTCCGAAATAAAGACATTTTGGAAATAAAAGCCTAAATTCGGTCAGAGATTCTGGGCATGCGCAGAAATACTCCTTCTCATATACACATGGCTTTCAAGCATGGATTTGCACAATTATAGAGTTTAAACTAATAAATAAACAGGTCGCTTTAATTTCTGACACCCGACGCATCTTATGTAGCCTTGTGGTCCGAGTATCGGCCTGTCAACCAGTGGCCGCAGTTTCGATCCGCGTCGTCGGCATTCGTTTTACTTTCATTTTATTTAATTTTTTTTAACTGTATGTTTAGTGAAAATCATAATTTTTCTTTTCAAGAACTAATATATTGACTAGAATTTAAAAAGATTTCAATATTTTATTTAAAAATACGTCCCAAATAAAAATATTTAAGAAATAAAAGCGTAAATTAGTCCAGAGATTCTGGACATGCGCAGAAATACTCCTTCTGGTATACACATGGCTTTCAAGCATGGTTTTGCACAATTATAGAGTTTAAACTAATAAATAAACACGTCGCTTAAATTTCTGACTCCCGAAGCATCTTATGTAGTCTTGTGGTCGGACTGTCAGCCTGTCAACCAGTGGCCGCATGTTCGATCCGCGTCGTTCGCATTCGTTTTACTTTCATTTTTCTTCATTTTATTTAATTTTTTTTAACTGTATGTTTAATGAAAATCATAATTTTTCTTTTCAAAAACTAATATATTGACTAGAATTTAAAAAGATTTCAATATTTTATTTAAAAATACGTCCGAAATAAAGACATTTTAGAAATAAAAGCCTAAATTCAGTCAGAGATTCTGGACATGCGCAGAAATACTCCTTCTCGTATACACATGGCTTTCAAGCATGGATTTGCACAATTATAGAGTTTAAACTAATAAATAAACAGGTCGCTTTAATTTCTGACTCCCGACGCATCTTATGTAGCCTTGTGGTCCGAGTATCGGCCTGTCAACCAGTGGCCGCAGTTTCGATCCGCGTCGTCGGCATTCCTTTTACTTTCATTTTATTTAATTTTTTTTAACTGTATGTTTAGTGAAAATCATAATTTTTCTTTTCAAGAACTAATATATTGACTAGAATTTAAAAAGATTTCAATATTTTATTTAAAAATACGTCCCAAATAAAAATATTTAAGAAATAAAAGCGTAAATTAGTTCAGAGATTCTGGACATGCGCAGAAATACTCCTTCTCGTATACACATGGCTTTCAAGCATGGTTTTGCACAATTATAGAGTTTAAACTAATAAATAAACACGTCGCTTGAATTTCTGACTCCCGAAGCATCTTATGTAGTCTTGTGGTCGGACTGTCAGCCTGTCAACCAGTGGCCGCATGTTCGATCCGCGTCGTTCGCATTCGTTTTACTTTCATTTTTCTTCATTTTATTTAATTTTTTTTAACTGTATGTTTAATGAAAATCATAATTTTTCTTTTCAAAAACTAATATATTGACTAGAATTTAAAAAGATTTCAATATTTTATTTAAAAATACGTCCGAAATAAAGACATTTTAGAAATAAAAGCCTAAATTCAGTCAGAGATTCTGGACATGCGCAGAAATACTCCTTCTCGTATACACATGGCTTTCAAGCATGGATTTGCACAATTATAGAGTTTAAACTAATAAATAAACAGGTCGCTTTAATTTCTGACTCCCGACGCATCTTATGTAGCCTTGTGGTCCGAGTATCGGCCTGTCAACCAGTGGCCGGAGTTTCGATCCGCGTCGTCGGCATTCGTTTTACTTTCATTTTATTTAATTTTTTTTAACTGTATGTTTAGTGAAAATCATAATTTTTCTTTTCAAGAACTAATATATTGACTAGAATTTAAAAAGATTTCAATATTTTATTTAAAAATACGTCCGAAATAAAGACATTTTAGAAATAAAAGCCTAAATTCATTCCGAGAATCTGGACATGCGCAGAAATACTCCTTAAAGTATACCCATGGCTTTCAAGCATGGATTTGCACAATTATAGAGTTTAAACTAATAAATAAACACGTCGCTTTAATTTCTTACTCCCGACGCATCTTATGTAGCCTTGTGGTCCGAGTATCGGCCTGTCAACCAGTGGCCGCAGGTTCGATCCGCGTCGTTCGCATTCGTTTTACTTTCATTTTTCTTCATTTTATTTAATTTTTTTTAACTGTATGATTAATGAAAATCATGATTTTTCTTTTCAAGAACTAATATATTGACTAGAATATAAAAAGATTTCAATATTTTATTTAAAAATAATTCCTAAGTAAAGACATTTTAGAAATAAAAGCGTAAATTAGGTCAGAGATTCTGGACATGCGCAGAAATACTAATTCTCGTATACACATGGCTTTCAAGCATTGATTTGCACAATTATAGAGTTTAAACTAATAAATAAACATGTCGCTTTAATTTCTGACTCCCGACGCATCTTATGTAGCCTTGTGTTCAGACTGTCGGCCTGTCAAGCAGTGGCCGCAGGTTCGACCCCGGTCATTCGCATTCGTTTTACTTTCATTTTTCTTCATTTTATTAAATTTTTTTTAACTGTATATTTAGTGAAAATCATAATTTTTCTTTTCAAGAACTAATATATTGACTAGAATTTAAAAAGATTTCAATATTTTATTTAAAAATACGTCCGAAATAAAAACATTTTAGAAATAAAAGCCTAAATTCTGTCAGAGATGCTGGACATGCGCAGAAATACTCCTTCTCGTATACACATGGCTTTCAAGCATGGATTTGCACAATTGTAGAGTTTAAAATAATAAATAAACACGTCGCTTTAATTTCTGACTCCCGACGCATCTTATGTAGCCTTGTGGTCGGACAGTCGGCCTGTCAACCAGTGGCCGAAGGTTCGATCAATGTCGTTCGCATTCGTTTTACTTTCATTTTTCTTCATTTTATTTAATTTTTTTTAACTGCATGTTTAGTGAAAATCATGATTTTTCTTTTCAAGAACTAATATATTGACTAGAATTTAAAAAGACTTCAATATTTAATTTTAAAATACGTCCGAAATAAAGACATTTTAGAAATAAAAGCTTAAATTCAGTCACAGAATCTGGACATGCGCAGAAATACTCCTTTTAGTATACACATGGCTTTCAAGCAGGGATTTGCACAATTATAGAGTTTAAACTAATAAATAAATACGTCGCTTTAATTTCTGTCTGATGGCGGATCTTATGTAGCCTTGTGGTCCGAGTATCGGCCTGTCAACTAGTAGCCGCAGGTTCGAACCGCGTCGTTCGCGTTCGTTTTACTTTCATTTTTCTTCATTTTATTTAAATTTTTTTTAACTGTACGATTAGTGAAAATCATAATTTTTCTTTTCAAAAACTAAGATATTGACTAGAATTTAAAAAGATTTCAATATTTTATTTAAAAATAATTCCAAAGTAAAGACATTTTAGAAATAAAAGCGTAAATTAGGTCAGAGCTGCTGGACATGCGCAGAAATACTCCTTCTCGTATACACATGGCTTTCAAGCATGGATTTGCACAATTGTAGTTTAAAATAATAAATAAACACGTCGCTTTAATTTCTGACTCCCGACGCATCTTATGTAGCCTTGTGGTCAGACTGTCGGCCTGTCAAGCAGTGGCCGCAGGTTCGATCCCGGTCGTTCGCATTCGTTTTACTTTCATTTTTCTTCATTTTTTTAAATTTTTTTTAACTGTATATTTAGTGAAAATCATGATTTTTCTTTTCAAGAACTAATATATTGACTAGAATTTAAAAAGACTTCAATATTTAATTTTAAAATACGTCCGAAATAAAGACATTTTGGAAATAAAAGCCTAAATTCGGTCAGAGATTCTGGGCATGCGCAGAAATACTCCTTCTCATATACACATGGCTTTCAAGCATGGATTTGCACAATTATAGAGTTTAAACTAATGAATAAACAGGTCGCTTTAATTTCTGACACCCGACGCATCTTATGTAGCCTTGGGGTCCGAGTATCGGCCTGTCAACCAGTGGCCGCAGTATCGATCCGCGTCGTCGGCATTCGTTTTACTTTCATTTTATTTAATTTTTTTTAACTGTATGTTTAGTGAAAATCATAATTTTTCTTTTCAAGAACTAATATATTGACTAGAATTTAAAAAGATTTCAATATTTTATTTAAAAATACGTCCCAAATAAAAATATTTAAGAAATAAAAGCGTAAATTAGTTCAGAGATTCTGGACATGCGCAGAAATACTCCTTCTGGTATACACATGGCTTTCAAGCATGGTTTTGCACAATTATAGAGTTTAAACTAATAAATAAACACGTCGCTTAAATTTCTGACTCTCGAAGCATCTTATGTAGTCTTGTGGTCGGACTGTCAGCCTGTCAACCAGTGGCCGCATGTTCGATCCGCGTCGTTCGCATTCGTTTTACTTTCATTTTTCTTCATTTTATTTAATTTTTTTTAACTGTATGTTTAATGAAAATCATAATTTTTCTTTTCAAAAACTAATATATTGACTAGAATTTAAAAAGATTTCAATATTTTATTTAAAAATACGTCCGAAATAAAGACATTTTAGAAATAAAAGCCTAAATTCAGTCAGAGATTCTGGACATGCGCAGAAATACTCCTTCTCGTATACACATGGCTTTCAAGCATGGATTTGCACAATTATAGAGTTTAAACTAATAAATAAACAGGTCGCTTTAATTTCTGACTCCCGACGCATCTTATGTAGCCTTGTGGTCCGAGTATCGGCCTGTCAACCAGTGGCCGCAGTTTCGATCCGCGTCGTCGGCATTCGTTTTACTTTCATTTTATTTAATTTTTTTTAACTGTATGTTTAGTGAAAATCATAATTTTTCTTTTCAAGAACTAATATATTGACTAGAATTTAAAAAGATTTCAATATTTTATTTAAAAATACGTCCCAAATAAAAATATTTAAGAAATAAAAGCGTAAATTAGTTCAGAGATTCTGGACATGCGCAGAAATACTCCTTCTCGTATACACATTGCTTTCCAGCAGGGATTTGCACAATTATAGAGTTTAAACTAATAAATATACACGTCGCTTTAATTTCTGACTCCCGACGGGTCTTATGTAGCCTTGTGGTCCGAGTATCGGCCTGTCAAACAGTGGCCGCAGGTTCGATCCCGGTCGTTCGCATTCGTTTTACTTTCATTTTTCTTCATTTTTTTAAATTTTTTTTAACTGTATATTTAGTGAAAATCATGATTTTTCTTTTCAAGAACTAATATATTGACTAGAATATCAAAAGATTTCAATATTTTATTTAAAAATAATTCCAAAGTAAAGACATTTTAGAAATAAAAGCGTAAATTAGGTCAGAGCTGCTGGACATGCGCAGAAATACTCCTTCTCGTATACACATGGCTTTCAAGCATGGATTTGCACAATTGTAGTTTAAAATAATAAATAAACACGTCGCTTTAATTTCTGACTCCCGACGCATCTTATGTAGCCTTGTGGTCAGACTGTCGGCCTGTCAAGCAGTGGCCGCAGGTTCGATCCCGGTCGTTCGCATTCGTTTTACTTTCATTTTTCTTCGTTTTTTTAAATTTTTTTTAACTATATATTTAGTGAAAATCATGATTTTTCTTTTCAAGAACTAATATATTGACTAGAATTTAAGAAGACTTCAATATTTAATTTTAAAATACGTCCGAAATAAAGACATTTTGGAAATAAAAGCCTAAATTCGGTCAGAGATTCTGGGCATGCGCAGAAATACTCCTTCTCATATACACATGGCTTTCAAGCATGGATTTGCACAATTATAGAGTTTAAACTAATCAATAAACAGGTCGCTTTAATTTCTGACACCCGACGCATCTTATGTAGCCTTGTGGTCCGAGTATCGGCCTGTCAACCAGTGGCCGCAGTTTCGATCCGCGTCGTCGGCATTCGTTTTACTTTCATTTTATTTAATTTTTTTTAACTGTATGTTTAGTGAAAATCATAATTTTTCTTTTCAAGAACTAATATATTGACTAGAATTTAAAAAGATTTCAATATTTTATTTAAAAATACGTCCCAAATAAAAATATTTAAGAAATAAAAGCGTAAATTAGTTCAGAGATTCTGGACATGCGCAGAAATACTCCTTCTGGTATACACATGGCTTTCAAGCATGGTTTTGCACAATTATAGAGTTTAAACTAATAAATAAACACGTCGCTTAAATTTCTGACTCCCGAAGCATCTTATGTAGTCTTGTGGTCGGACTGTCAGCCTGTCAACCAGTGGCCGCATGTTCGATCCGCGTCGTTCGCATTCGTTTTACTTTCATTTTTCTTCATTTTATTTAATTTTTTTTAACTGTATGTTTAATGAAAATCATAATTTTTCTTTTCAAAAACTAATATATTGACTAGAATTTAAAAAGATTTCAATATTTTATTTAAAAATACGTCCGAAATAAAGACATTTTAGAAATAAAAGCCTAAATTCAGTCAGAGATTCTGGACATGCGCAGAAATACTCCTTCTCGTATACACATGGCTTTCAAGCATGGATTTGCACAATTATAGAGTTTAAACTAATAAATAAACAGGTCGCTTTAATTTCTGACTCCCGACGCATCTTATGTAGCCTTGTGGTCCGAGTATCGGCCTGTCAACCAGTGGCCGCAGTTTCGATCCGCGTCGTCGGCATTCGTTTTACTTTCATTTTATTTAATTTTTTTTAACTGTATGTTTAGTGAAAATCATAATTTTTCTTTTCAAGAACTAATATATTGACTAGAATTTAAAAAGATTTCAATATTTTATTTAAAAATACGTCCGAAATAAAGACATTTTAGAAATAAAAGCCTAAATTCGGTCAGAGAATCTGGACATGCGCAGAAATACTCCTTCTAGTATACACATGGCTTTCAAGCAGGGATTTGCACAATTATAGAGTCTAAACTAATAAATAAACACGTCGCTTTAATTTCTGTCTCCCGACGGATCTTATGTAGACTTGTGGTCCGTGTATCGGCCTGTCAACCAGTGGCCGCAGGTTCGATCCGCGGCGTTCGCATTCGTTTTACTTTCATTTTTCTTCATTTTATTTAATTTTTTTTAACTGTATGTTTAGTGAAAATTATAATTTTTCTTTTCATGAACTAATATATTGACTAGAATATAAAAAGATTTCAATATTTTATTTAAAAATACGTCCGAAATAAAGACATTTCAGAAATAAAAGCCTAAATTCGGTCATAGATTCTGGATATGCGCAGAAATACTCCTTTTCGTATACACATGGCTTTCAAGCATGGATTTGCACAATTATAGAGTTTAAACTAATAAATAAACATGTCGCTTTAATTTCTGACTCCCGACGCATCTTAGGTAGCCTTGCGGTCGGGCTGTCGGCCTAACAACCAGTGGCCGCGGGTTCGATCCGCGTCGTTCGCATTAGTTTTACTTTCACTATTTTTCGTTTCATTTATTTTTTTTTAACTTTACGTTTAGTGAAAATAATAATTTTTCATTTCAAGTACTTATGTTTCGACCTGAATTTACAAAGATTTCAATATTTTATTTAAAAATAATTCCAAAGTAAAGACATTTTAGAAATAAAAGCCTAAATTCAGTCAGAGATTCTGGACATGCGCAGAAATACTCCTTCTCGTATACACATGGCTTTCAAGCATGGATTTGCACAATTATAGAGTTTAAACTAATAAATAAACAGGTCGCTTTAATTTCTGACTCCCGACGCATCTTATGTAGCCTTGTGGTCCGAGTATCGGCCTGTCAACCAGTGGCCGCAGTTTCGATCCGCGTCGTCGGCATTCGTTTTACTTTCATTTTATTTAATTTTTTTTAACTGTATGTTTAGTGAAAAACATAATTTTTCTTTTCAAGAACTAATATATTGACTAGAATTTAAAAAGATTTCAATATTTTATTTAAAAATACGTCCCAAATAAAAATATTTAAGAAATAAAAGCGTAAATTAGTTCAGAGATTATGGACATGCGCAGAAATACTCCTTCTCGTATACACATTGCTTTCCAGCAGGGATTTGCACAATTATAGAGTTTAAACTAATAAATATACACGTCGCTTTAATTTCTGACTCCCGACGGGTCTTATGTAGCCTTGTGGTCCGAGTATCGGCCTGTCAAACAGTGGCCGCAGGTTCGATCCCGGTCGTTCGCATTCGTTTTACTTTCATTTTTCTTCCTTTTTGTAAATTTTTTTTAACTGTATATTTAGTGAAAATCATGATTTTTCTTTTCAAGAACTAATATATTGACTAGAATATCAAAAGATTTCAATATTTTATTTAAAAATAATTCCAAAGTAAAGACATTTTAGAAATAAAAGCGTAAATTATGTCAGAGCTGCTGGACATGCGCAGAAATACTCCTTCTCGTATACACATGGCTTTCAAGCATGGATTTGCACAATTGTAGTTTAAAATAATAAATAAACACGTCGCTTTAATTTCTGACTCCCGACGCATCTTATGTAGCCTTGTGGTCAGACTGTCGGCCTGTCAAGCAGTGGCCGCAGGTTCGATCCCGGTCGTTCGCATTCGTTTTACTTTCATTTTTCTTCGTTTTTTTAAATTTTTTTTAACTATATATTTAGTGAAAATCATGATTTTTCTTTTCAAGAACTAATATATTGACTAGAATTTAAAAAGACTTCAATATTTAATTTTAAAATACGTCCGAAATAAAGACATTTTGGAAATAAAAGCCTAAATTCGGTCAGAGATTCTGGGCATGCGCAGAAATACTCCTTCTCATATACACATGTCTTTCAAGCATGGATTTGCACAATTATAGAGTTTAAACTAATCAATAAACAGGTCGCTTTAATTTCTGACACCCGACGCATCTTATGTAGCCTTGTGGTCCGAGTATTGGCCTGTCAACCAGTGGCCGCAGTTTCGATCCGCGTCGTCGGCATTCGTTTTACTTTCATTTTATTTAATTTTTTTTAACTGTATGTTTAGTGAAAATCATAATTTTTCTTTTCAAGAACTAATATATTGACTAGAATTTAAAAAGATTTCAATATTTTATTTAAAAATACGTCCCAAATAAAAATATTTAAGAAATAAAAGCGTAAATTAGTTCAGAGATTCTGGACATGCGCAGAAATACTCCTTCTGGTATACACATGGCTTTCAAGCATGGTTTTGCACAATTATAGAGTTTAAACTAATAAATAAACACGTCGCTTAAATTTCTGACTCCCGAAGCATCTTATGTAGTCTTGTGGTTGGACTGTCAGCCTGTCAACCAGTGGCCGCATGTTCGATCCGCGTCGTTCGCATTCGTTTTACTTTCATTTTTCTTCATTTTATTTAATTTTTTTTAACTGTATGTTTAATGAAAATCATAATTTTTCTTTTCAAAAACTAATATATTGACTAGAATTTAAAAAGATTTCAATATTTTATTTAAAAATACGTCCGAAATAAAGACATTTTAGAAATAAAAGCCTAAATTCAGTCAGAGATTCTGGACATGCGCAGAAATACTCCTTCTCGTATACACATGGCTTTCAAGCATGGATTTGCACAATTATAGAGTTTAAACTAATAAATAAACAGGTCGCTTTAATTTCTGACTCCCGACGCATCTTATGTAGCCTTGTGGTCCGAGTATCGGCCTGTCAACCAGTGGCCGCAGTTTCGATCCGCGTCGTCGGCATTCGTTTTACTTTCATTTTATTTAATTTTTTTTAACTGTATGTTTAGTGAAAATCATAATTTTTCTTTTCAAGAACTAATATATTGACTAGAATTTAAAAAGATTTCAATATTTTATTTAAAAATACGTCCCAAATAAAAATATTTAAGAAATAAAAGCGTAAATTAGTTCAGAGATTCTGGACATGCGCAGAAATACTCCTTCTCGTATACACATTGCTTTCCAGCAGGGATTTGCACAATTATAGAGTTTAAACTAATAAATATACACGTCGCTTTAATTTCTGACTCCCGACGGGTCTTATGTAGCCTTGTGGTCCGAGTATCGGCCTGTCAAACAGTGGCCGCAGGTTCGATCCCGGTCATTCGCATTCGTTTTACTTTCATTTTTCTTCATTTTTTAAAATTTTTTTTAACTGTATATTTAGTGAAAATCATGATTTTTCTTTTCAAGAACTAATATATTGACTAGAATTTAAAAAGACTTCAATATTTAATTTTAAAATACGTCCGAAATAAAGACATTTTAGAAATAAAAGCCTAAATTCGGTCAGAGATTCTGGGCATGCGCAGAAATACTCCTTCTCATATACACATGGCTTTCCAGCAGGGATTTGCACAATTATGGAGTTTAAACTAATAAATAAACACGTCGCTTTAATTTCTGACTCCCGATGGGTCTTATGTAGCCTTGTGGTCCGAGTATCGGCCTGTCAACCAGTGGCCGCAGGTTCGATAAGCGTAGTTCGGATTCGTTTTACTTTCATTTTTCTTCATTTTATTTAATTTTTTTTTAACTGTATGTTTAGTGAAAATCATAATTTTTCTTTTCAAAAACTAATATATTGACTAGAATTTAAAAAGATTTCAATATTTTATTTAAAAATACGTCCGAAATAAAGACATTTTAGAAATAAAACCCTAAATTCAGTCACAGAATCTGGACATGCGCAGAAATACACCTTCTAGTATACACATGGCTTTCAAGCAGGGATTTGCACAATTATAGAGTTTAAACTAATAAATAAATACGTCGCTTTAATTTCTGTCTATTGGCGGATCTTATGTAGCCTTGTGGTCCGAGTATCGGCCTGTCAACCAGTGGCCGCAGGTTCGATCCGCGTTGTTCGCGTTCGTTTTACTTTCATATTTCTTCATTTTATTTAATTTTTTTTAACTTTATGTTTAGTGAAAATCATGATTTTTCTTTTCAAGAACTAATATATTGACTAGAATTTAAAACGATTTCAATATTTTATTTAAAAATACGTCCGAAATAAAGACATTTTAGAAATAAAAGCCTAAATTCGGTCAGAGATTCTGGGCATGCGCAGAAATACTCCTTCTCATATACACATGGCTTTCCAGCATCGATTTGCACAATTATAGAGTTTAAACTAATAAATAAACACGTCGCTTTAATTTCGGACTCCCGACGCATCTTATGTAGCCTTGTGGTCGGCCTGTCAACCAGTGGCCGCAGGTTCGATCCCTGTCGTTCGCATTCATTTTACTTTCATTTTTCTTCATTTTATTTAATTTTTTTAACTGCATGTTTAGTGAAAATCATGATTTTTCTTTTCAAGAACTAATATATTGACTAGAATTTAAAAATATTTCAATATTTTATTTAAAAATACGTCCGAAATGAAGACATTTTAGAAATAAAAGCCTAAATTCAGTCAGAGAATCTGGACATGCGCAGAAATACTCCTTCTAGTATACCCAAGGCTTTCAAGCATTGATTTGCACAACTATAGAGTTTAAACTAATAAATAAACACGTAGCTTTAATTTCTGACTCCCGAAGGATCTCATGTAGCCTTGTGGTCCGAGTATCGGCCTGTCAACCAGTGGCCGCAGGTTGGATCCGCGTCGTTCGCATTCGTTTTACTTTCATTTTTCTTCATTTTATTTAATTTTTTTTTAACTGTATGTTTAGTGAAAATCATAATTTTTCTTTTCAAAAACTAATATATTGACTAGAATTTAAAAAGATTTCAATATTTTATTTAAAAATACGTCCGAAATAAAGACATTTTAGAAATAAAAGCCTAAATTCGGTCAGAGATTCTGGGCATGCGCAGAAATACTCCTTCTCATATACACATGGCTTTCCAGCAGGGATTTGCACAATTATACAGTTTAAACTAATAAATAAACACGTCGCTTTAATTTCTGACTCCCGACGGGTCTTATGTAGCCTTGTGGTCCGAGTATCGGCCTGTCAACCAGTGGCCGCAGGTTCGATCCGCGTCGTTCGCATTTGTTTTACTTTCATTTTTCTTCATTTTATTTAATTTTTTTTAACTGTATGTTTAGTGAAAATCATAATTTTTCTTTTCAAGAACTAATATATTGACTAGAATATAAAAAGATTTCAATATTTTATTTAAAAATACGTCCGAAATAAAGACATTTTTGAAATAAAAGCCTAAATTCGGTCAGAGATTCTGGGCATGCGCAGAAATACTCCTTCTCATATACACATGGCTTTCCAGCAGGGATTTGCACAATTATACAGTTTAAACTAATAAATAAACAAGTCGCTTTAATTTCTGACTCCCGACGGGTCTTATGTAGCCTTGTGGTCCGAGTATGGGCATGTCAACCAGTGGCCGCAGTTTCGATCCGCGTCGTTGGCATTCGTTTTACTTTCATTTTATTTAATTTTTTTTAACTGTATGTTTAGTGAAAATCATAATTTTTCTTTTCAAGAACTAATATATTGACTAGAATTTAAAAAGATTTCAATATTTTATTTAAAAATACGTCCGAAATAAAAATATTTAAGAAATAAAAGCGTAAATTAGGTCAGAGATTCTGGACATGCGCAGAAATACTCCTTCTCGTATTCACATGGCTTTCAAGCATGGATTTGCACAATTATAGAGTTTAAACTAATAAATAAACACGTCGCTTTAATTTCGGACTCCCGACGCATCTTATGTAGCCTTGTGGTCGGACTGTCGGCCTGTCAACCAGTGGCCGCAGGTTCGATCCCTGTCGTTCGCATTCGTTTTACTTTCATTTTTCTTCATTTTATTTAATTTTTTTTAACTGTATGTTTCGTGAAAATCATAATTTTTCTTTTCAAAAACTAATATATTGACTAGAATTTAAAAAGATTTCAATATTTTATTTAAAAATACGTCCGAAATAAAGACATTTTAGAAATAAAAGCCTAAATTCGGTCAGAGATTCTGGGCATGCGCAGAAATACTCCTTCTCATATACACATGGCTTTCCAGCAGGGATTTGCACAATTATACAGTTTAAACTAATAAATAAACACGTCGCTTTAATTTCTGGCTCCCGACGGGTCTTATGTAGTCTTGTGGTCCGAGTATTGGCCTGTCAACCAGTGGCCGCAGGTTCGGTCCGCGTCGTTCGCATTCATTTTACTTTCATTTTTCTTCATTTTATTTAATTTTTTTTTAACTGTATGTTTAGTGAAAATCATGATATTTCTTTTAAAGAACTTATATATTGACTAGAATTTAAAAGGAATTTCAATATTTTATTTAAAAATACGTCCGAAATAAAGACATTTTAGAAATAAAAGCCTAAATTCGGTCAGAGATTCTGGGCATGCGCAGAAATACTCCTTCTCATATACACATGGCTTTCAAGCAGGGATTTGCACAATTATAGAGTTTAAACTAATAAATAAACACGTAGCTTTAATTTCTGACTCCCGACGGATCTTATGTAGCCTTGTGGTCCTAGTATCGGCCTGTCAACCAGTGGCCGCAGGTTCGATCCGCGTCGTTCGCATTCGTTTTACATTCGTTTTTCTTCATTTTATTTATTTTTTTTAACTTTATGTTTAGTGAAAATCATGATTTTTTTTTAAGAACTAATATATTGACTAGAATTTAAAAAGATTTCTATATTTTATTTAAAAATACGTCCGAAATAAAGACATTTTAGAAATAAAAGCCTAAATTCGGTCAGAGATTCTGGGCATGCGCAGAAATACTCCTTCTCGCATACGAATGGCTTTCCAGCAGGGATTTGCACAATTATAGAGTTTAAACTAATAAATAAACACGTCGCTTTAATTTCTGACTCCCGACGGGTCTTATGTAGCCTTGTGGTCCGAGTATCGGCCTGTCAACCAGTGGCCGCAGGTTCGATCCGCGTCGTTCGCATTCATTTTACTTTCATTTTTCTTCATTTTATTTAATTTTTTTTTAACTGTATGTTTAGTGAAAATCATAATTTTTCTTTTCAAAAACTAATATATTGACTAGAATTTAAAAAGATTTCAATATTTTATTTAAAAATACGTCCAAAATAAAGACATTTTAGAAATTAAACCCTAAATTCAGTCACAGAATCTGGACATGCGCAGAAATACTCCTTCACATATACACATGGCTTTCATGCAGGGATTTGCACAATTATAGAGTTTAAACTAATAAATAAACACGTCGCTTTAATTTCTGACTCCCGACGGATCTTATGTAGCCTTGTGGTCCTAGTATCGGCCTGTCAACCAGTGGCCGCAGGTTCGATCCGCGTCGTTCGCATTCGTTTTACATTCATTTTATTTAATTTTTTTTAACTTTATGTTTAGTGAAAATCATGATTTTTTTTAAGAACTAATATATTGACTAGAATTTAAAAAGATTTCAATATTTTATTTAAAAATACGTCCGAAATAAAGACATTTTAAAAATAAAAGCCTAAATTCGGTCAGAGATTCTGGGCATGCGCAGAAATACTCCTTCTCATATACACATGGCTTTCCAGCAGGGATTTGCACAATTATAGAGTTTAAACTAATAAATAAACACGTCGCTTTAATTTCTGACTCCCGACGGATCTTATGTAGCCTTGTGGTCCGAGTATCGGCCTGTCAACCAGTGGCCGCAGGTTCGAACCGCGTCGCTCGCGTTCGTTTTACTTTCATTTTATTTAATTTTTTTTAACTGTATGTTTAGTGAAAATCATGATTTTTCTTTTCAAAAACTAATATATTGACTTGAATTTAAAAGGATTTCAATATTTTCTTTAAAAATACGTCCGAAATAAAGACATTTTAGAAATAAAAGCCTAAATTCGGTCAGAGATTCTGGGCATGCGCAGAAATACTCCTTCACATATACACATGGCTTTCAAGCAGGGATTTGCACAATTATAGAGTTTAAACTAATAAATAAACACGTCGCTTTAATTTCTGACTCCCGACGGATCTTATGTAGCCTTGTGGTCCTAGTATCGGCCTGTCAACCAGTGGCCGCAGGTTCGATCCGCGTCGTTCGCATTCGTTTTACATTCATTTTTCTTCATTTTATTTAATTTTTCTTAACTTTATGTTTAGTGAAAATCATGATTTTTTTTAAGAACTAATATATTGACTAGAATTTAAAAAGATTTCAATATTTTATTTAAAAATACGTCCGAAATAAAGACATTTTAGAAATAAAAGCCTAAATTCGGTCAGAGATTCTGGGCATGCGCAGAAATACTCCTTCTCATAATCACATGGCTTTCCAGCAGGGATTTGCACAATTATAGAGTTTAAACTAATAAATAAACACGTCGCTTTAATTTCTGACTCCCGACGGATCTTATGTAGCCTTGTGGTCCGAGTATCGGCCTGTCAACCAGTGGCCGCAGGTTCGAACCGCGTCGCTCGCGTTCGTTTTACTTTCATTTTTCTTCATTTTATTTAATTTTTTTTAACTGTATGTTTAGTGAAAATCATGATTTTTCTTTTCAAAAACTAATATATTGACTTGAATTTAAAAGGATTTCAATATTTTCTTTAAAAATACGTCCGAAATAAAGACATTTTAGAAATAAAAGCCTAAATTCGGTCAGAGATTCTGGGCATGCGCAGAAATACTCCTTCACATATACACATGGCTTTCAAGCAGGGATTTGCACAATTATAGAGTTTAAACTAATAAATAAACACGTCGCTTTAATTTCTGACTCCCGACGGATCTTATGTAGCCTTGTGGTCCGAGTATCGGCCTGTCAACCAGTGGCCGCAGGTTCGAACCGCGTCGCTCGCGTTCGTTTTACTTTCATTTTTCTTCATTTTATTTAATTTTTTTTAACTGTATGTTTAGTGAAAATCATGATTTTTCTTTTCAAAAACTAATATATTGACTTTAATTTAAAAGGATTTCAATATTTTCTTTAAAAATACGTCCGAAATAAAGACATTTTAGAAATAAAAGCCTAAATTCGGTCAGAGATTCTGGGCATGCGCAGAAATACTCCTTCACATATACACATGGCTTTCAAGCAGGGATTTGCACAATTATAGAGTTTAAACTAATAAATAAACACGTAGCTTTAATTTATGACTCCCGACGGATCTTATGTAGCCTTGTGGTCCTAGTATCGGCCTGTCAACCAGTGGCCGCAGGTTCGATCCGCGTCGTTCACATTCGTTTTACATTCATTTTATTTAATTTTTTTTAACTTTATGTTTAGTGAAAATCATGATTTTTTTTAAGAACTAATATATTGACTAGAATTTAAAAAGATTTCAATATTTTATTTAAAAATACGTCCGAAATAAAGACATTTTAGAAATAAAAGCCTAAATTCGGTCAGAGATTCTGGGCATGCGCAGAAATACTCCTTCTCATATACACATGGCTTTCCAGCAGGGATTTGCACAATTATAGAGTTTAAACTAATAAATAAACACGTCGCTTTAATTTCTGACTCCCGACGGATCTTATGTAGCCTTGTGGTCCGAGTATCGGCCTGTCAACCAGTGGCCGCAGGTTCGAACCGCGTCGTTCGCATTCGTTTTACATTCATTTTTCTTCATTTTATTTAATTTTTTTTAACTGTATGTTTAGGGAAAATCATGATTTTTCTTTTCAAAAACTAATATATTGACTTGAATTTAAAAGGATTTCAATATTTTCTTTAAAAATACGTCCGAAATAAAGACATTTTAGAAATAAAAGCCTAAATTCGGTCAGAGATTCTGGGCATGCGCAGAAATACTCCTTCTCATATACACATGGCTTTCCAGCAGGGATTTGCACAATTATAGAGTTTAAACTAATAAATAAACACGTCGCTTTAATTTCTGACTCCCGACGGATCTTATGTAGCCTTGTGGTCCGAGTATCGGCCTGTCAACCAGTGGCCGCAGGTTCGAACCGCGTCGCTCGCGTTCGTTTTACTTTCATTTTTCTTCATTTTATTTAATTTTTTTTAACTGTATGTTTAGTGAAAATCATGATTTTTCTTTTCAAAAACTAATATATTGACTTGAATTTAAAAGGATTTCAATATTTTCTTTAAAAATACGTCCGAAATAAAGACATTTTAGAAATAAAAGCCTAAATTCGGTCAGAGATTCTGGGCATGCGCAGAAATACTCCTTCACATATACACATGGCTTTCAAGCAGGGATTTGCACAATTATAGAGTTTAAACTAATAAATAAACACGTAGCTTTAATTTCTGACTCCCGACGGATCTTATGTAGCCTTGTGGTCCTAGTATCGGCCTGTCAACCAGTGGCCGCAGGTTCGATCCGCGTCGTTCGCATTCGTTTTACATTCATTTTTCTTCATTTTATTTAATTTTTTTTAACTTTATGTTTAGTGAAAATCATGATTTTTTTTTACGAACTAATATATTGACTAGAATTTAAAAAGATTTCAATATTTTATTTAAAAATAAGTCCGAAATAAAGACATTTTAGAAATAAAAGCCTAAATTCGGTCAGAGATTCTGGGCATGCGCAGAAATACTCCTTCTCATATAAACATGGCTTTCCAGCATCGATTTGCACAATTATAGAGTTTAAACTAATAAATAAACACGTCGCTTTAATTTCTAACTCCCGACGGATTTTATGTAGCCTTGTGGTCCGAGTATCGACCTGTCAACCAGTGGCCGCAGGTTCGATCCGCGTCGTTCGCATTCGTTTTACTTTCATTTTTCTTCATTTTATTTAATTTTTTTGTAACTGTATGTTTAGTGAAAATCATAATTTTTCTTTTCAAAAACTAATATATTGACTAGAATTTAAAAAGATTTCAATATTTTATTTAAAAATACGTCCGAAATAAAGACATTTTAGAAATAAAACCCTAAATTCAGTCACAGAATCTGGACATGCGCAGAAATACTCCTTCTAGTATACACATGGCTTTCATGCAGGGATTTGCACTATTATAGAGTTTAAACTAATAAATAAATACGTCGCTTTAATTTCGGTCAATTGGCGGATCTTATGTAGCCTTGTGGTCCGAGTATCGGCCTGTCAACCAGTGGCCGCAGGTTCGAACCGCGTCGCTCGCGTTCGTTTTACTTTCATTTTTCTTCATTTTATTTAATTTTTTTTAACTGTATGTTTAGTGAAAATCATGATTTTTCTTTTCAAAAACTAATATATTGACTTGAATTTAAAAGGATTTCAATATTTTCTTTAAAAATACGTCCGAAATAAAGACATTTTAGAAATCAAAGCCTAAATTCGGTCAGAGATTCTGGGCATGCGCAGAAATACTCCTTCACATATACACATGGCTTTCAAGCAGGGATTTGCACAATTATAGAGTTTAAACTAATAAATAAACACGTCGCTTTAATTTCTGACTCCCGACGGGTCTTATGTAGCCTTGTGGTCCGAGTATCGGCCTGTCAACCAGTGGCCGCAGGTTCGAACCGCGTCGCTCGCGTTCGTTTTACTTTCATTTTTCTTCATTTTATTTAATTTTTTTTAACTGTATGTTTAGTGAAAATCATGATTTTTCTTTTCAAAAACTAATATATTGACTTGAATTTAAAAGGATTTCAATATTTTCTTTAAAAATACGTCCGAAATAAAGACATTTTAGAAATAAAAGCCTAAATTCGGTCAGAGATTCTGGGCATGCGCAGAAATACTCCTTCACATATACACATGGCTTTCAAGCAGGGATTTGCACAATTATACAGTTTAAACTAATAAATAAACACGTAGCTTTAATTTCTGACTCCCGACGGATCTTATGTAGCCTTGTGGTCCTAGTATCGGCCTGTCAACCAGTGGCCGCGGGTTCGATCCGCGTCGTTCGCATTCGTTTTACATTCATTTTTCTTCATTTTATTTAATTTTTTTTAACTTTATGTTTAGTGAAAATCATGATTTTTTTTAAGAACTAATATATTGACTAGAATTTAAAAAGATTTCAATATTTTATTTAAAAATACGTCCGAAATAAAGACATTTTATAAATAAAAGTCTAAATTCGGTCAGAGATTCTGGGCATGCGCAGAAATACTCCTTCTCATATACACATGGCTTTCCAGCAGGGATTTGCACAATTATAGAGTTTAAACTAATAAATAAACACGTCGCTTTAATTTCTGACTCCCGACGGATCTTATGTAGCCATGTGGTCCGAGTATCGGCCTGTCAACCAGTGGCCGCAGGTTCGAACCGCGTCGCTCGCGTTCGTTTTACTTTCATTTTATTTAATTTTTTTTAACTGTATGTTTAGTGAAAATCATGATTTTTCTTTTCAAAAACTAATATATTGACTTGAATTTAAAAGGATTTCAATATTTTCTTTAAAAATACGTCTGAAATAAAGACATTTTAGAAATAAAAGCCTAAATTCGGTCAGAGATTCTGGGCATGCGCAGAAATACTCCTTCACATATACACATGGCTTTCAAGCAGGGATTTGCACAATTATAGATTTTAAACTAATAAATAAACACGTCGCTTTAATTTCTGACTCCCGACGGATCTTATGTAGCCTTGTGGTCCTAGTATCGGCCTGTCAACCAGTGGCCGCAGGTTCGATCCGCGTCGTTCGCATTCGTTTTACATTCATTTTTCTTCATTTTATTTAATTTTTTTTAACTTTATGTTTAGTGAAAATCATGATTTTTTTTAAGAACTAATATATTGACTAGAATTTAAAAAGATTTCAATATTTTATTTAAAAATACGTCCGAAATAAAGACATTTTAGAAATAAAAGCCTAAATTCGGTCAGAGATTCTGGGCATGCGCAGAAATACTCCTTCTCATATAAACATGGCTTTCCAGCATCGATTTGCACAATTATAGAGTTTAAACTAATAAATAAACACGTCGCTTTAATTTCTAACTCCCGACGGATCTTATGTAGCCTTGTGGTCCGAGTATCGACCTGTCAACCAGTGGCCGCAGGTTCGATCCGCGTCGTTCGCATTCGTTTTACTTTCATTTTTCTTCATTTTATTTAATTTTTTTTTAACTGTATGTTTAGTGAAAATCATAATTTTTCTTTTCAAAAACTAATATATTGACTAGAATTTAAAAAGATTTCAATATTTTATTTAAAAATACGTCCGAAATAAAGACATTTTAGAAATAAAACCCCAAATTCAGTCACAGAATCTGGACATGCGCAGAAATACTCCTTCTAGTATACACATGGCTTTCATGCAGGGATTTGCACTATTATAGAGTTTAAACTAATAAATAAATACGTCGCTTTAATTTCGGTCAATTGGCGGATCTTATGTAGCCTTGTGGTCCAAGTATCGGCCTGTCAACCAGCGGCCGCAGGTTCGAACCGCGTCGCTCGCGTTCGTTTTACTTTCATTTTTCTTCATTTTATTTAATTTTTTTTAACTGTATGTTTAGTGAAAATCATGATTTTTCTTTTCAAAAACTAATATATTGACTTGAATTTAAAAGGATTTCAATATTTTCTTTAAAAATACGTCCGAAATAAAGACATTTTAGAAATAAAAGCCTAAATTCGGTCAGAGATTCTGGGCATGCGCAGAAATACTCCTTCGCATATACACATGGCTTTCAAGCAGGGATTTGCACAATTATAGAGTTTAAACTAATAAATAAACACGTCGCTTTAATTTCTGACTCCCGACGGGTCTTATGTAGCCTTGTGGTCCGAATATCGGCCTGTCAACCAGTGGCCGCAGCTTCGACCCGCGTCGTTCGCATTCATTTTACTTTCATTTTTCTTCATTTTATTTAATTTTTTTTAACTGTATGTTTAGTGAAAATCATGATTTTTCTTTTCAAGAACTTATATATTGACTAGAATTTAAAAGGAATTTCAATATTTTATTTAAAAATACGTCCGAAATAAAGACATTTTAGAAATAAAAGCCTAAATTCGGTCAGAGATTCTGGGCATGCGCAGAAATACTCCTTCTCATATACACATGGCTTTCAAGCAGGGATTTGCACAATTATAGAGTTTAAACTAATAAATAAACACGTAGCTTTAATTTCTGACTCCCGACGGATCTTATGTAGCCTTGTGGTCCTCATATCGGCCTGTTAACCAGTGGACGCAGGTTCGATCCGCGTCGTTCGCATTCGTTTTACATTCATTTTTCTTCATTTTATTTAATTTTTTTTAACTTTATGTTTAGTGAAAATCATGATTTTTTTTTAAGAACTAATATATTGACTAGAATTTAAAAAGATTTCAATATTTTATTTAAAAATACGTCCGAAATAAAGACATTTTAGAAATAAAAGCCTAAATTCGGTCAGAGATTCTGGGCATGCGCAGAAATACTCCTTCTCATATACACATGGCTTTCCAGCAGGGATTTGCACAATTATAGAGTTTAAACTAATAAATAAACACGTCGCTTTAATTTCTGACTCCCGACGGATCTTATGTAGCCTTGTGGTCCGAGTATCGGCCTGTCAACCAGTGGCCGCAGGTTCGAACCGCGTCGCTCGCATTCGTTTTACATTCATTTTTCTTCATTTTATTTAATTTTTTTTAACTTTATGTTTAGTGAAAATCATGATTTTTTTTAAGAACTAATATATTGACTAGAATTTAAAAAGATTTCAATATTTTATTTAAAAATACGTCCGAAATAAAGACATTTTAGAAATAAAAGCCTAAATTCGGTCAGAGATTCTGGGCATGCGCAGAAATACTCCTTCTCATATACACATGGCTTTCCAGCAGGGATTTGCACAATTATAGAGTTTAAACTAATAAATAAACACGTCGCTTTAATTTCTGACTCCCGACGGATCTTATGTAGCCTTGTGGTCCGACTATCGGCCTGTCAACCAGTGGCCGCAGGTTCGAACCGCGTCGCTCGCGTTCGTTTTACTTTCATTTTTCTTCATTTTATTTAATTTTTTTTAACTGTATGTTTAGTGAAAATCATGATTTTTCTTTTCAAAAACTAATATATTGACTTGAATTTAAAAGGATTTCAATATTTTCTTTAAAAATACGTCCGAAATAAAGACATTTTAGAAATAAAAGCCTAAATTCGGTCAGAGATTCTGGGCATGCGCAGAAATACTCCTTCTCATATACACATGGCTTTCATGCAGGGATTTGCACTATTATAGAGTTTAAACTAATAAATAAATACGTCGCTTTAATTTCGGTCAATTGGCGGATCTTATGTAGCCTTGTTTTCCAAGTATCGGCCTGTCAACCAGTGGCCGCAGGTTCGAACCGCGTCGCTCGCGTTCGTTTTACTTTCATTTTTTTTCATTTTATTTAATTTTTTTTAACTGTATGATTAGTGAAAATCATGATTTTTCTTTTCAAAAACTAATATATTGACTTGAATTTAAAAGGATTTCAATATTTTCTTTAAAAATACGTCCGAAATAAAGACATTTTAGAAATAAAAGCCTAAATTCGGTCCGAGATTCTGGGCATGCGCAGAAATACTCCTTCGCATATACACATGGCTTTCAAGCAGGGATTTGCACAATTATAGAGTTTAAACTAATAAATAAACACGTCGCTTTAATTTCTGACTCCCGACGGGTCTTATGTAGCCTTGTGGTCCGAATATCGGCCTGTCAACCAGTGGCCGCAGCTTCGACCCGCGTCGTTCGCATTCATTTTACTTTCATTTTTCTTCATTTTATTTAATTTTTTTTAACTGTATGTTTAGTGAAAATCATGATTTTTCTTTTCAAGAACTTATATATTGACTAGAATTTAAAAGGAATTTCAATATTTTATTTAAAAATACGTCCGAAATAAAGACATTTTAGAAATAAAAGCCTAAATTCGGTCAGAGATTCTGGGCATGCGCAGAAATACTCCTTCTCATATACACATGGCTTTCAAGCAGGGATTTGCACAATTATAGAGTTTAAACTAATAAATAAACACGTAGCTTTAATTTCTGACTCCCGACGGATCTTATGTAGCCTTGTGGTCCTCATATCGGCCTGTCAACCAGTGGCCGCAGGTTCGATCCGCGTCGTTCGCATTCGTTTTACATTCATTTTTCTTCATTTTATTTAATTTTTTTTAACTTTATGTTTAGTGAAAATCATGATTTTTTTTTAAGAACTAATATATTGACTAGAATTTAAAAAGATTTCAATATTTTATTTAAAAATACATCCGAAATAAAGACATTTTAGAAATAAAAGCCTAAATTCGGTCAGAGATTCTGGGCATGCGCAGAAATACTCCTTCTCATATACACATGGCTTTCCAGCATCGATTTGCAGAATTATAGAGTTTAAACTAATAAATAAACACGTCCCTTTAATTTCTGACTCCCGACGGGTCTTATGTAGCCTTGTGGTCCGAGTATGGGCCTGTCAACCAGTGGCCGCAGTTTCGATCCGCGTCGTTGGCATTCGTTTTACTTTCATTTTATTTAATTTTTTTTAACTGTATGTTTAGTGAAAATCATAATTTTTCTTTTCAAGAACTAATATATTGACTAGAATTTAAAAAGATTTCAATATTTTATTTAA
The DNA here is from genome assembly GCF_947563725.1 of Argiope bruennichi. Taxonomy (NCBI): domain Eukaryota; kingdom Metazoa; phylum Arthropoda; class Arachnida; order Araneae; family Araneidae; genus Argiope; species Argiope bruennichi. The sequence goes on from NC_079152.1 coordinate 3,953,419, forward strand.
AAATACGTCCGAAATAAAAATATTTAAGAAATAAAAGCGTAAATTAGGTCAGAGATTCTGGACATGCGCAGAAATACTCCTTCTCGTATACACATGGCTTTCAAGCAGGGATTTGCACAATTATAGAGTTTAAACTAATAAATAAACACGTAGCTTTAATTTCTGACTCCCGACGGATCTTATGTAGCCTTGTGGTCCGAGTATCGGCCTGTCAACCAGTGGCCGCAGGTTCGATCCGCGTCGTGCGCATTCGTTTTACATTCATTTTTCTTCATTTTATTTAATTTTTTTTAACTTTATGTTTAGTGAAAATCATGATTTTTTTTTAAGAACTAATATATTGACTAGAATTTAAAAAGATTTCAATATTTTATTTAAAAATACGTCCGAGATAAAGACATTTTAGAAATAAAACCCTAAATTCAGTCACAGAATCTGGACATGCGCAGAAATACTCCTTCTAGTATACACATGGCTTTCATGCAGGGATTTGCACTATTATAGAGTTTAAACTAATAAATAAACACGTCGCTTTAATTTCTGACTCCCGACGGATCTTATGTAGCCTTGTGGTCCTAGTATCGGCCTGTCAACCAGTGGCCGCAGGTTCGATCCGCGTCGTTCGCATTCGTTATACATTCATTTTTCTTCATTTTATTTAATTTTTTTTAACTGTAAGTTTAGTGAAAATCATAATTTTTCTTTTCAAGTACTAATATATTGACTAGAATTTAAAAAGATTTCAATATTTTATTTAAAAATACGTCCGAAATAAAGACATTTTAGAAATAAAAGCCTAAATTCGGTCAGAGATTCTGGGCATGCGCAGAAATACTCCTTCTCATATACACATGGCTTTCCAGCAGGGATTTGCACAATTATAGAGTTTAAACTAATAAATAAACACGTCGCTTTAATTTCTGACTCCCGACGGTTCTTATGTAGCCATGTGGTCCGAGTATCGGCCTGTCAACCAGTGGCCGCAGGTTCGAACCGCGTCGCTCGCGTTCGTTTTACTTTCATTTTATTTAATTTTTTTTTAACTGTATGTTTAGTGAAAATCATGATTTTTCTTTTCAAAAACTAATATATTGACTTGAATTTAAAAGGATTTCAATATTTTCTTTAAAAATACGTCCGAAATAAAGACATTTTAGAAATAAAAGCCTAAATTCGGTCAGAGATTCTGGGCATGCGCAGAAATACTCCTTCACATATACACATGGCTTTCAAGCAGGGATTTGCACAATTATAGAGTTTAAACTAATAAATAAACACGTCGCTTTAATTTCTGACTCCCGACGGATCTTATGTAGCCTTGTGGTCCTAGTATCGGCCTGTCAACCAGTGGCCGCAGGTTCGATCCGCGTCGTTCGCATTCGTTTTACATTCATTTTTCTTCATTTTATTTAATTTTTTTTAACTTTATGTTTAGTGAAAATCATGATTTTTTTTAAGAACTAATATATTGACTAGAATTTAAAAAGATTTCAATATTTTATTTAAAAATACGTCCGAAATAAAGACATTTTAGAAATAAAAGCCTAAATTCGGTCAGAGATTCTGGGCATGCGCAGAAATACTCCTTCTCATATACACATGGCTTTCCAGCAGGGATTTGCACAATTATAGAGTTTAAACTAATAAATAAACACGTCGCTTTAATTTCTGACTCCCGACGGATCTTATGTAGCCTTGTGGTCCGAGTATCGGCCTGTCAACCAGTGGCCGCAGGTTCGAACCGCGTCGCTCGCGTTCGTTTTACTTTGATTTTTCTTCATTTTATTTAATTTTTTTTAACTGTATGTTTAGTGAAAATCATGATTTTTCTTTTCAAAAACTAATATATTGACTTGAATTTAAAAGGATTTCAATATTTTCTTTAAAAATACGTCCGAAATAAAGACATTTTAGAAATAAAAGCCTAAATTCGGTCCGAGATTCTGGGCATGCGCAGAAATACTCCTTCTCATATACGCATGGCTTTCAAGCAGGGATTTGTACAATTATAGTTTAAACTAGTGAATAAACACGTCGCTTTAATTTCTGATTCCCGACGGGTCTTATGTAGCCTTGTGGTCCGAGTATCGGCCTGTCAACCAGTGGCCGCAGCTTCGACCCGCGTCGTTCGCATTCTTTTTACTTTCATTTTTCTTCATTTTATTTAATTTTTTTTTAACTGTATGTTTAGTGAAAATCATAATTTTTCTTTTCAAAAACTAATATATTGACTAGAATTTAAAAAGATTTCAATATTTTATTTAAAAATACGTCCGAAATAAAGACATTTTAGAAATAAAAGCCTAAATTCGGTCAGAGATTCTGGGCATGCGCAGAAATATTCCTTCACATATACACATGGCTTTCTAGCAGGGATTTGCACAATTATAGAGTTTAAACTAATAAATAAACACGTCGCTTTAATTTCTGACTCCCGACGGGTCTTATGTAGCCTTGTGGTCCGAGTATCGGCCTGTCAACCAGTGGCCGCAGTTTCGATCCGCGTCGTTCGCATTCATTTTTCTTCATTTTATTTAATTTTTTTTAACTGTATGTTTAGTGAAAATCATAATTTTTCTTTTCAAAAACTAATATATTGACTAGAATTTAAAAAGATTTCAATATTTTATTTAAAAATACGTCCAAAATAAAGACATTTTAGAAATAAAACCCTAAATTCAGTCACAGAATCTGGACATGCGCAGAAATACTCCTTCTAGTATACACATGGCTTTCATGCAGGGATTTGCACAATTATAGAGTTTAAACTAATAAATAAATACGTCGCTTTAATTTCTGTCAATTGGCGGATCTTATGTAGCCTTGTGGTCCGAGTATCGGCCTGTCAACAAGTGGCCGCAGGTTCGAACCGCGTCTCTCGCGTTCGTTTTACTTTCATTTTTCTTCATTTTATTTAATTTTTTTTAACTGTATGTTTAGTGAAAATCATGATTTTTCTTTTCAAGAACTTATATATTGACTAGAATTTAAAAGGAATTTCAATATTTTATTTAAAAATACGTCCGAAATAAAGACATTTTAGAAATAAAAGCCTAAATTCGGTCATAGATTCTGGGCATGCGTAGAAATACTCCTTCTCATATACACATGGCTTTCAAGCAGGGATTTGCACAATTATAGAGTTTAAACTAATAAATAAACAGGTCGCTTTAATTTTTGACTCCCGACGGATCTTATGTAGCCTTGTGGTCTTAGTATCGGCCTGTCAACCAGTGGCCGCAGGTTCGATCCGCGTCGTTTGCATTCGTTTTACATTCATTTTTCTTCATTTTATTTAATTTTTTTTAACTTTATGTTTAGTGAAAATCATGAGTTTTTTTTAAGAACTAATATATTGACTAGAATTTAAAAAGATTTCAATATTTTATTTAAAAATACGTCCGAAATAAAGACATTTTAGAAATAAAAGCCTAAATTCGGTCAGAGATTCTGGGCATGCGCAGAAATACTCCTTCTCATATACACATGGCTTTCCAGCATCGATTTGCACAATTATAGAGTTTAAACTTATAAACAAACACGTCGCTTTAATTTCTGACTCCCGACGGGTCTTATGTAGCCTTGTGGTCCGAGTATGGGCCTGTCAACCAGTGGCCGCAGTTTCGATCCGCGTCGTTGGCATTCGTTTTACTTTCATTTTATTTAATTTTTTTTAACTGTATGTTTAGTGAAAATCATAATTTTTCTTTTCAAGAACTAATATATTGACTAGAATTTAAAAAGATTTCAATATTTTATTTAAAAATACGTCCGAAATAAAAATATTTAAGAAATAAAAGCGTAAATTAGGTCAGAGATTCTGGACATGCGCAGAAATACTCCTTCTCGTATATACATGGCTTTCAAGCAGGGATTTGCACAATTATAGAGTTTAAACTAATAAATAAACACGTCGCTTTAATTTCTGTCTCCCGGCGGATCTTATGTAGCCTTGTTTTCCGAGTATCGGCCTGTCAACCAGTGGCCACAGGTTCGAACCGCGTCGCTCGCGTTCGTTTTACTTCCATTTTTCTTCATTTTATTTAATTTTTTTTAACTGTATGTTTAGTGAAAATCATGATTTTTCTTTTCAAGAACTTATATATTGACTAGAATTTAAAAAGATTTCAATATTTTATTTAAAAATACGTCCGAAATAAAGACATTTTAGAAATAAAAGCCTAAATTCGGTCAGAGATTCTGGGCATGCGCAGAAATACTCCTTCTCATATAAACATGGCTTTCCAGCATCGATTTGCACAATTATAGAGTTTAAACTAATAAATAAACACGTCGCTTTAATTTCTAACTCCCGACGGATCTTATGTAGCCTTGTGGTCCGAGTATCGACCTGTCAACCAGTGGCCGCAGGTTCGATCCGCGTCGTTCGCATTCGTTTTACTTTCATTTTTCTTCATTTTATTTAATTTTTTTTTAACTGTATGTTTAGTGAAAATCATAATTTTTCTTTTCAAAAACTAATATATTGACTAGAATTTAAAAAGATTTCAATATTTTATTTAAAAATACGTCCGAAATAAAGACATTTTAGAAATAAAAGCCTAAATTCGGTCAGAGATTCTGGGCATGCGCAGAAATACTCCTTCACATATACACATGGCTTTCAAGCAGGGATTTGCACAATTATAGAGTTTAAACTAATAAATAAACACGTCGCTTTAATTTCTGACTCCCGACGGGTCTTATGTAGCCTTGTGGTCCGAATATCGGCCTGTCAACCAGTGGCCGCAGCTTCGACCCGCGTCGTTCGCATTCATTTTACTTTCATTTTTCTTCATTTTATTTAATTTTTTTTAACTGTATGTTTAGTGAAAATCATGATTTTTCTTTTCAAGAACTTATATATTGACTAGAATTTAAAAGGAATTTCAATATTTTATTTAAAAATACGTCCGAAATAAAGACATTTTAGAAATAAAAGCCTAAATTCGGTCAGAGATTCTGGGCATGCGCAGAAATACTCCTTCTCATATACACATGGCTTTCAAGCAGGGATTTGCACAATTATAGAGTTTAAACTAATAAATAAACACGTAGCTTTAATTTCTGACTCCCGACGGATCTTATGTAGCCTTGTGGTCCGAGTATCGGCCTGTCAACCAGTGGCCGCAGGTTCGATCCGCGTCGTGCGCATTCGTTTTACATTCATTTTTCTTCATTTTATTTAATTTTTTTTAACTTTATGTTTAGTGAAAATCATGATTTTTTTTTAAGAACTAATATATTGACTAGAATTTAAAAAGATTTCAATATTTTATTTAAAAATACGTCCGAAATAAAGACATTTTAGAAATAAAAGCCTAAATTCGGTTTGAGATTCTGGACATGCGCAGAAATACTCCTTCTAGTATACCCAAGGCTTTCAAGCAGGGATTTGCACAATTATAGAGTTTAAACTAATAAATAAACACGTAGCTTTAATTTCGGACTCCCGACGCATCTTATGTAGCCTTGTGGTCGGAATGTCGGCCTGTCAACCAGTGGCCGCAGGTTCGAACCGCGTCGTTCGCATTCGTTTTACTTTCATTTTTCTTCATTTTATTTAATTTTTTTTTAACTGTACGATTAGTGAAAATCATGATTTTTCTTTTCAAGAACTAATATATTGACTAGAATTTAAAAAGATTTCAATATTTTATTTAAAAATACGTCCGAAATAAAAACATTTTAGAAATAAAAGCCTAAATTCAGTCACAGAATCTGGACATGCGCAGAAATACTACTTCTAGTATACACATGGCTTTCAAGCAGGGATTTGCACAATTATAGAGTTTAAACTAATAAATAAACACGTAGCTTTAATTTCTGTCTCCCGACGGATCTTACGTTGACTTGTGGTCCGACTATCGGCCTGTCAACCAGTGGTCGCAGGTTCGATCCGTGTCGTTCGCATTCTTTTTACTTTCATTTTATTTAATTTTTTTTAACTGTATGTTTAGTGAAAATCATAATTTTTCTTTTCAAGAACTAATATATTGACTATAATATAAAAAGATTTCAATATTTTATTTAAAAATACGTCCGAAATAAAGACATTTTAGAAATAAAATCCTAAATTCGGTCATAGATTCTGGGCATGCGCAGAAATACTCCTTCTCGTATACGCATGGCTTTCAAGCAGGGATTTGTACAATTATAGTTTAAACTAGTGAATAAACACGTCGCTTTAATTTCTGATTCCCGACGGGTCTTATGTAGCCTTGTGGTCCGAGTATCGGCCTGTCAACCAGTGGCCGCAGCTTCGACCCGCGTCGTTCGCATTCGTTTTACTTTCATTTTTCTTCATTTTATTTAATTTTTTTTTAACTGTATGTTTAGTGAAAATCATAATTTTTCTTTTCAAAAACTAATATATTGACTAGAATTTAAAAAGATTTCAATATTTTATTTAAAAATACGTCCGAAATAAAGACATTTTAGAAATAAAAGCCTAAATTCGGTCAGAGATTCTGGGCATGCGCAGAAATATTCCTTCACATATACACATGGCTTTCTAGCAGGGATTTGCACAATTATAGAGTTTAAACTAATAAATAAACACGTCGCTTTAATTTCTGTCTCCTGGCGGATTTTATGTAGCCTTGTGGTCCGAGTATCGGCCTGTCAACCAGTGGCCGCAGGTTCGAACCGCGTCGTTCGCATTCGTTTTACTTTCATTTTTCTTCATTTTATTTAATTTTTTTTAACTGTATGTTTAGTGAAAATCATAATTTTTCTTTTCAAAAACTAATATATTGACTAGAATTTAAAAAGATTTCAATATTTTATTTAAAAATACGTCCGAAATAAAGACATTTTAGAAATAAAAGCCTAAATTCGGTCAGAGATTCTGGGCATGCGCAGAAATATTCCTTCACATATACACATGGCTTTCTAGCAGGGATTTGCACAATTATAGAGTTTAAACTAATAAATAAACACGTCGCTTTAATTTCTGACTCCCGACGGGTCTTATGTAGCCTTGTGGTCTTAGTATCGGCCTGTCAACCAGTGGCCGCAGGTTCGATCCGCGTCGTTTGCATTCGTTTTACATTCATTTTTCTTCATTTTATTTAATTTTTTTTAACTTTATGTTTAGTGAAAATCATGAGTTTTTTTTAAGAACTAATATATTGACTAGAATTTAAAAAGATTTCAATATTTTATTTAAAAATACGTCCGAAATAAAGACATTTTAGAAATAAAAGCCTAAATTCGGTCAGAGATTCTGGGCATGCGCAGAAATACTCCTTCTCATATACACATGGCTTTCCAGCATCGATTTGTACAATTATAGAGTTTAAACTTATAAACAAACACGTCGCTTTAATTTCTGACTCCCGACGGGTCTTATGTAGCCTTGTGGTCCGAGTATGGGCCTGTCAACCAGTGGCCGCAGTTTCGATCCGCGTCGTTGGCATTCGTTTTACTTTCATTTTATTTAATTTTTTTTAACTGTATGTTTAGTGAAAATCATAATTTTTCTTTTCAAGAACTAATATATTGACTAGAATTTAAAAAGATTTCAATATTTTATTTAAAAATACGTCCGAAATAAAAATATTTAAGAAATAAAAGCGTAAATTAGGTCAGAGATTCTGGACATGCGCAGAAATACTCCTTCTCATATACACATGGCTTTCAAGCAGGGATTTGCACAATTATAGAGTTTAAACTAATAAATAAATACGTCGCTTTAATTTCTGTCTCCTGGCGGATCTTATGTAACCTTATGGTCCGAGTATCGGCCTGTCAACCAGTGGCCGCAGGTTCGAACCGCGTCGTTCGCATTCGTTTTACTTTCATTTTTCTTCATTTTATTTAATTTTTTTAACTGCATGTTTAGTGAAAATCATGATTTTTCTTTTCAAGAACTAATATATTGACTAGAATTTAAAAGGATTTCAATATTTTATTTAAAAAAACGTCCGAAATAAAGACATTTTAGAAATAAAAGCCTAAATTCAGTCAGAGAATCTGGACATGCGCAGAAATACTCCTTCTAGTATACCCAAGGCTTTCAAGCAGGGATTTGCACAATTATAGAGTTTAAACTAATAAATAAACACGTAGCTTTAATTTCGGACTCCCGACGCATCTTATGTAGCCTTGTGGTCGGAATGTCGGCCTGTCAACCAGTGGCCGCAGGTTCGAACCGCGTCGTTCGCATTCGTTTTACTTTCATTTTTCTTCATTTTATTTAATTTTCTTTTAACTGTACGATTAGTGAAAATCATGATTTTTCTTTTCAAGAACTAATATATTGACTAGAATTTAAAAAGATTTCAATATTTTATTTAAAAATACGTCCGAAATAAAAACATTTTAGAAATAAAAGCCTAAATTCAGTCACAGAATCTGGACATGCGCAGAAATACTACTTCTAGTATACACATGGCTTTCAAGCAGGGATTTGCACAATTATAGAGTTTAAACTAATAAATAAACACGTCGCTTTAATTTCTGACTCCCGACGGGTCTTATGTAGCCTTGTGGTCCGAGTATCGGCCTGTCAACCAGTGGCCGCAGGTTCGAACCGCGTCGTTCGCATTCGTTTTACTTTCATTTTTCTTCATTTTATTTAATTTTTTTTAACTGTACGATTAGTGAAAATCATGATTTTTCTTTTCAAGAACTAATATATTGACTAGAATATAAAAAGATTTCAATATTGTATTTAAAAATACGTCCGAAATAAAGACATTAATAGAAATAAAAGCCTACATTCGGTCAGAGATTCTGGGCATGCGCAGAAATACTCCTTCTCGCATACGAATGGCTTTCCAGCAGGGATTTGCACAATTATAGAGTTTAAACTAATAAATAAACACGTCGCTTTAATTTCTGATTCCCGACGGGTCTTATGTAGCCTTGTGGTCCGAGTATCGGCCTGTCAACCAGTGGCCGCAGGTTCGATCCGCGTCGTTCGCATTCATTTTACTTTCATTTTTCTTCATTTTATTTAATTTTTTTAACTGTATGTTTATTGAAAATCATGATTTTTCTTTTCAAGAACTAATATATTGACTAGAATTTAAAAGGATTTCAATATTTTATTTAAAAATACGTCCGAAATAAAGACATTTTAGAAATAAAAGCCTAAATTCGGTCAGAGATTCTGGGCATGCGCAGAAATACTCCTTCACATATACACATGGCTTTCAAGCAGGGATTTGCACAATTATAGAGTTTAAACTAATAAATAAACACGTCGCTTTAATTTCTGACTCCCGACGGGTCTTATGTAGCCTTGTGGTCCGAGTATCGGCCTGTCAACCAGTGGCCGAAGGTTCGATCCGCGTCGTTCGCATTCATTTTACTTTCATTTTTCTTCATTTTATTTAATTTTTTTAACTGTATGTTTAGTGAAAATCATGATTTTTCTTTTCAAGAACTAATATATTGACTAGAAATTAAAAGGATTTCAATATTTTATTTAAAAATACGTCCGAAATAAAGACATTTTAGAAATAAAAGCCTAAATTCGGTCAGAGATTCTGGGCATGCGCAGAAATACTCCTTCTCGCATACGAATGGCTTTCAAGCAGGGATTTGCACAATTATAGAGTTTAAACTAATAAATAAACACGCAGCTTTAATTTCTGACTCCCGACGGATCTTATGTAGCCTTGTGGTCCGAGTATCGGCCTGTCAACCAGTGGCCGCAGTTTCGATCCGCGTCGTTGGAATTCGTTTTACTTTCATTTTATTTAATTTTTTTTAACTGTATGTTTAGTGAAAATCATAATTTTTCTTTTCAAGAACTAATATATTGACTAGAATTTAAAAAGATTTCAATATTTTATTTAAAAATACGTCCGAAATAAAAATATTTAAGAAATAAAAGCGTAAATTAGGTCAGAGATTCTGGACAGGCGCAGAAATACTCCTTCTCGTATTCACATGGCTTTCAAGCATGGATTTGCACAATTATAGAGTTTAAACTAATAAATAAACACGTCGCTTTAATTTCGGACTCCCGACGCATCTTATGTAGCCTTGTGGTCAGACTGTCGGCCTGTCAACCAGTGGCCGCAGGTTCGATCCCTGTCGTTCGCATTCGTTTTACTTTCATTTTTCTTCATTTTATTTAATTTTTTTAACTGCATGTTTAGTGAAAATCATGATTTTTCTTTTCAAGAACTAATATATTGACTAGAATTTAAAAAGATTTCAATAAATTATTTTAAAAATACGCCCGAAATAAAGACATTTTAGAAATAAAAGCCTAAATTCAGTCAGAGAATCTGGACATGCGCAGAAATACTCCTTCTAGTATACCCATGGCTTTCAAGCAGGGATTTGCACAATTATAGAGTTTAAACTAATAAATAAACACGTAGCTTTAATTTCTTACTCCCGACGGATCTTATGTAGCCTTGTGGTCCGAGTATGGGCCTGTCAATCAGTGGCCGCAGGTTCGATCCGCGTCGTTCGCATTCGTTTTACTTTCATTTTATTTAATTTATTTTTAACTGTATGTTTAGTGAAAATCATAATTTTTCTTTTCAAGAACTAATATATTGACTAGAATTTAAAAAGATTTCAATATTTTATTTAAAAATACGTCCGAAATAAAGACATTTTAGAAATAAAAGCCTAAATTCAGTCAGAGAATCTGGACATGCGCAGAAATACTCATTCTAGTATACCCATTACTTTCAAGCAGGGATTTGCACAATTATAGAGTTTAAACTAATAAATAAACACGTAGCTTTAATTTCTGACTCCCGACGGATCTTATGTAGCCTTGTGGTCCGAGTATCGGCCTGTCAACCAGTGGCCGCAGGTTCGATCCGCATCGTTCGCATTCGTTTTACTTTCATTTTTCTTCATTTTATTTAATTTTTTTTTAACTGTATGTTTAGTGAAAATCATAATTTTTCTTTTCAAAAACTAATATATTGACTAGAATTTAAAAGGATTTCAATATTTTATTTAAAAATACGTCCGAAATAAAGACATTTTAGAAATAAAAGCCTAAATTCGGTCAGAGATTCTGGGCATGCGCAGAAATACTCCTTCTAGTATACCCATGGCTTTCAAGCAGGGATTTGCACAATTATAGAGTTTAAACTAATAAATAAACACGTAGCTTTAATTTCTTACTCCCGACGGATCTTATGTAGCCTTGTGGTCCGAGTATGGGCCTGTCAATCAGTGGCCGCAGGTTCGATCCGCGTCGTTCGCATTCGTTTTACTTTCATTTTATTTAATTTATTTTTAACTGTATGTTTAGTGAAAATCATAATTTTTCTTTTCAAGAACTAATATATTGACTAGAATTTAAAAAGATTTCAATATTTTATTTAAAAATACGTCCGAAATAAAGACATTTTAGAAATAAAAGCCTAAATTCAGTCAGAGAATCTGGACATGCGCAGAAATACTCATTCTAGTATACCCATTACTTTCAAGCAGGGATTTGCACAATTATAGAGTTTAAACTAATAAATAAACACGTAGCTTTAATTTCTGACTCCCGACGGATCTTATGTAGCCTTGTGGTCCGAGTATCGGCCTGTCAACCAGTGGCCGCAGGTTCGATCCGCATCGTTCGCATTCGTTTTACTTTCATTTTTCTTCATTTTATTTAATTTTTTTTTAACTGTATGTTTAGTGAAAATCATAATTTTTCTTTTCAAAAACTAATATATTGACTAGAATTTAAAAGGATTTCAATATTTTATTTAAAAATACGTCCGAAATAAAGACATTTTAGAAATAAAAGCCTAAATTCGGTCAGAGATTCTGGGCATGCGCAGAAATACTCCTTCTAGTATACACATGGCTTTCAAGCAGGGATTTGCACAATTATAGAGTTTAAACTAATAAATAAATAGGTCCCTTTAATTTCTGTCTCCTGGCGGATCTTATGTAGCCTTGTGGTCCGAGTATCGGCCTGTAAACCAGTGGCCGCAGGTTCGAACCGCGTCGTTCGCATTCGTTTTACTTTCATTTTTCTTCATTTTATTTAATTTTTTTTTAACTCTACGATTAGTGAAAATCATGATTTTTCTTTTCAAGAACTAATATATTGACTAGAGTATAAAAAGATTTCAATATTTTATTTAAAAATACGTCCGAAATAAAGACATTTTAGAAATAAAAGCCTAAATTCGGTCAGAGATTCTGGGCATGCGCAGAAATACTCCTTCTCGCATACGAATGGCTTTCCAGCAGGGATTTGCACAATTATAGAGTTTGAACTAATAAATAAACCTGTCGCTTTAATTTCTGACTCCCGACGGGTCTTATGTAGCCTTGTGGTCCGAGTATCGGCCTGTCAACCAGTGGCCGCAGCTTCGACCCGCGTCGTTCGCATTCGTTTTACTTTCATTTTTCTTCATTTTATTAAATTTTTTTTTAACTGTATGTTTAGTGAAAATCATAATTTTTCTTTTCAAAAACTAATATATTGACTAGAATTTAAAAAGATTTCAATATTTTATTTAAAAATACGTCCGAAATAAAGACATTTTAGAAATAAAAGCCTAAATTAGGTCAGAGATTCTGGGCATGCGCAGAAATATTCCTTCACATATACACATGGCTTTCTAGCAGGGATTTGCACAATTATAGAGTTTAAACTAATAAATAAACACGTCGCTTTAATTTCTGACTCCCGACGGGTGTTATGTAGCCTTGTGGTCCGAGTATCGGCCTGTCAACCAGTGGCCGCAGGTTCCATCCGCGTCGTTCGCATTCGTTTTACTTTCATTTTTCTTCATTTTATTTAATTTTTTTTAACTGTATGTTTAGTGAAAATCATAATTTTTCTTTTCAAAAACTAATATATTGACTAGAATTTAAAAGGATTTCAATATTTTATTTAAAAATACGTCCAAAATAAAGACATTTTAGAAATAAAACCCTAAATTCAGTCACAGAATCTGGAAATGCGCAGAAATACTCCTTCTAGTATACACATGGCTTTCAAGCAGGGATTTGCACAATTATAGAGTTTAAACTAATAAATAAACACGTAGCTTTAATTTCTGACTCCCGACGGATCTTATGTAGCCTTGTGGTCTTAGTATCGGCCTGTCAACCAGTGGCCGCAGGTTCGATCCGCGTCGTTTGCATTCGTTTTACATTCATTTTTCTTCATTTTATTTAATTTTTTTTAACTTTATGTTTAGTGAAAATCATGAGTTTTTTTTAAGAACTAATATATTGACTAGAATTTAAAAAGATTTCAATATTTTATTTAAAAATACGTCCGAAATAAAGACATTTTAGAAATAAAAGCCTAAATTCGGTCAGAGATTCTGGGCATGCGCAGAAATACTCCTTCTCATATACACATGGCTTTCCAGCATCGATTTGCACAATTATAGAGTTTAAACTTATAAACAAACACGTCGCTTTAATTTCTGACTCCCGACGGGTCTTATGTAGCCTTGTAGTCCGAGTATGGGCCTGTCAACCAGTGGCCGCAGTTTCGATCCGCGTCGTTGGCATTCGTTTTACTTTCATTTTATTTAATTTTTTTTAACTGTATGTTTAGTGAAAATCATAATTTTTCTTTTCAAGAACTAATATATTGACTAGAATTTAAAAAGATTTCAATATTTTATTTAAAAATACGTCCGAAATAAAAATATTTAAGAAATAAAAGCGTAAATTAGGTCAGAGATTCTGGACATGCGCAGAAATACTCCTTCTCGTATACACATGGCTTTCAAGCAGGGATTTGCACAATTATAGAGTTTAAACTAATAAATAAATACGTCGCTTTAATTTCTGTCTCCTGGCGGATCTTATGTAACCTTATGGTCCGAGTATCGGCCTGTCAACCAGTGGCCGCAGGTTCGAACCGCGTCGTTCGCATTCGTTTTACTTTCATTTTTCTTCATTTTATTTAATTTTTTTAACTGCATGTTTAGTGAAAATCATGATTTTTCTTTTCAAGAACTAATATATTGACTAGAATTTAAAAGGATTTCAATATTTTATTTAAAAAAACGTCCGAAATAAAGACATTTTAGAAATAAAAGCCTAAATTCAGTCAGAGAATCTGGACATGCGCAGAAATACTCCTTCTAGTATACCCAAGGCTTTCAAGCAGGGATTTGCACAATTATAGAGTTTAAACTAATAAATAAACACGTAGCTTTAATTTCGGACTCCCGACGCATCTTATGTAGCCTTGTGGTCGGAATGTCGGCCTGTCAACCAGTGGCCGCAGGTTCGAACCGCGTCGTTCGCATTCGTTTTACTTTCATTTTTCTTCATTTTATTTAATTTTCTTTTAACTGTACGATTAGTGAAAATCATGATTTTTCTTTTCAAGAACTAATATATTGACTAGAATTTAAAAAGATTTCAATATTTTATTTAAAAATACGTCCGAAATAAAAACATTTTAGAAATAAAAGCCTAAATTCAGTCACAGAATCTGGACATGCGCAGAAATACTACTTCTAGTATACACATGGCTTTCAAGCAGGGATTTGCACAATTATAGAGTTTAAACTAATAAATAAACACGTCGCTTTAATTTCGGATTCCCGACGGGTCTTATGTAGCCTTGTGTTCCGACTATCGGCCTGTCAACCAATGGCCGCAGGTTCGATCCGCGTCGTTCGCATACGTTTTACTTTCATTTTTCTTCATTTTATTTAATTTTTTTTAACTGTATCTTTAGTGAAAATCATAATTTGTCTTTTCAAGAACTAATATATTGACTAGAAATTAAAAGGATTTCAATATTTTATTTAAAAATACGTCCAAAATAAAGACATTTTAGAAATAAAAGCCTAAATTCGGTCAGAGATTCTGGGCATGCGCAGAAATACTCCTTCACATATACACATGGCTTTCAAGCAGGGATTTGCACAATTATAGAGTTTAAACTAATAAATAAACACGTCGCTTTAATTTCTGACTCCCGACGGGTCTTATGTAGCCTTGTGGTCCGAATATCGGCCTGTCAACCAGTGGCCGCAGCTTCGACCCGCGTCGTTCGCATTCATTTTACTTTCATTTTTCTTCATTTTATTTAATTTTTTTTAACTGTATGTTTAGTGAAAATCATGATTTTTCTTTTCAAGAACTAATATATTGACTAGAAATTAAAAGGATTTCAATATTTTATTTAAAAATACGTCCGAAATAAAGACATTAATAGAAATAAAAGCCTACATTCGGTCAGAGATTCTGGGCATGCGCAGAAATACTCCTTCTCGCATACGAATGGCTTTCCAGCAGGGATTTGCACAATTATAGAGTTTAAACTAATAAATAAACACGTCGCTTTAATTTCTGACTCCCGACGGGTCTTATGTAGCCTTGTGGTCCGAGTATCGGCCTGTCAACCAGTGGCCGCAGGTTCGATCCGCGTCGTTCGCATTCATTTTACTTTCATTTTTCTTCATTTTATTTAATTTTTTTAACTGTATGTTTAGTGAAAATCATGATTTTTCTTTTCAAGAACTAATATATTGACTAGAAATTAAAAGGATTTCAATATTTTATTTAAAAATACGTCCGAAATAAAGACATTTTAGAAATAAAAGCCTAAATTCGGTCAGAGATTCTGGGCATGCGCAGAAATACTCCTTCTCGCATACGAATGGCTTTCAAGCAGGGATTTGCACAATTATAGAGTTTAAACTAATAAATAAACACGCAGCTTTAATTTCTGACTGCCGACGGATCTTATGTAGCCTTGTGGTCCGAGTATCGGCCTGTCAACCAGTGGCCGCAGTTTCGATCCGCGTCGTTGGAATTCGTTTTACTTTCATTTTATTTAATTTTTTTTAACTGTATGTTTAGTGAAAATCATAATTTTTCTTTTCAAGAACTAATATATTGACTAGAATTTAAAAAGATTTCAATATTTTATTTAAAAATACGTCCGAAATAAAAATATTTAAGAAATAAAAGCGTAAATTAGGTCAGAGATTCTGGACAGGCGCAGAAATACTCCTTCTCGTATTCACATGGCTTTCAAGCATGGATTTGCACAATTATAGAGTTTAAACTAATAAATAAACACGTCGCTTTAATTTCGGACTCCCGACGCATCTTATGTAGCCTTGTGGTCGGACTGTCGGCCTATCAACCAGTGGCCGCAGGTTCGATCCCTGTCGTTCGCATTCGTTTTACTTTCATTTTTCTTCATTTTATTTAATTTTTTTAACTGCATGTTTAGTGAAAATCATGATTTTTCTTTTCAAGAACTAATATATTGACTAGAATTTAAAAAGATTTCAATAAATTATTTTAAAAATACGCCCGAAATAAAGACATTTTAGAAATAAAAGCCTAAATTCAGTCAGAGAATCTGGACATGCGCAGAAATACTCCTTCTAGTATACACATGGCTTTCAAGCAGGGATTTGCACAATTATAGAGTTTAAACTAATAAATAAACACGTAGCTTTAATTTCTTACTCCCGACGGATCTTTTGTAGCCTTGTGGTCCGAGTATGGGCCTGTCAACCAGTGGCCGCAGGTTCGATCCGCGTCGTTCGCATTCGTTTTACTTTCATTTTATTTAATTTATTTTTAACTGTATGTTTAGTGAAAATCATAATTTTTCTTTTCAAGAACTAATATATTGACTAGAATTTAAAAAGATTTCAATATTTTATTTAAAAATACGTCCGAAATAAAGACATTTTAGAAATAAAAGCCTAAATTCAGTCAGAGAATCTGGACATGCGCAGAAATTCTCATTCTAGTATACCTATTACTTTCAAGCAGGGATTTGCACAATTATAGAGTTTAAACTAATAAATAAACACGTAGCTTTAATTTCTGACTCCCGACGGATCTTATGTAGCCTTGTGGTCCGAGTATCGGCCTGTCAACCAGTGGCCGCAGGTTCGATCCGCATCGTTCGCATTCGTTTTACTTTCATTTTTCTTCATTTTATTTAATTTTTTTTTAACTGTATGTTTAGTGAAAATCATAATTTTTCTTTTCAAAAACTAATATATTGACTAGAATTTAAAAGGATTTCAATATTTTATTTAAAAATACGTCCGAAATAAAGACATTTTAGAAATAAAAGCCTAAATTCGGTCAGAGATTCTGGGCATGCGCAGAAATACTCCTTCTAGTATACACATGGCTTTCAAGCAGGGATTTGCACAATTATAGAGTTTAAACTAATAAATAAATAGGTCCCTTTAATTTCTGTCTCCTGGCGGATCTTATGTAGCCTTGTGGTCCGAGTATCGGCCTGTAAACCAGTGGCCGCAGGTTCGAACCGCGTCGTTCGCATTCGTTTTACTTTCATTTTTCTTCATTTTATTTAATTTTTTTTTAACTCTACGATTAGTGAAAATCATGATTTTTCTTTTCAAGAACTAATATATTGACTAGAAATTAAAAGGATTTCAATATTTTATTTAAAAATACGTCCGAAATAAAGACATTTTAGAAATAAAAGCCTAAATTCGGTCAGAGATTCTGGGCATGCGCAGAAATACTCCTTCTCGCATACGAATGGCTTTCAAGCAGGGATTTGCACAATTATAGAGTTTAAACTAATAAATAAACACGCAGCTTTAATTTCTGACTGCCGACGGATCTTATGTAGCCTTGTGGTCCGAGTATCGGCCTGTCAACCAGTGGCCGCAGTTTCGATCCGCGTCGTTGGAATTCGTTTTACTTTCATTTTATTTAATTTTTTTTAACTGTATGTTTAGTGAAAATCATAATTTTTCTTTTCAAGAACTAATATATTGACTAGAATTTAAAAAGATTTCAATATTTTATTTAAAAATACGTCCGAAATAAAAATATTTAAGAAATAAAAGCGTAAATTAGGTCAGAGATTCTGGACAGGCGCAGAAATACTCCTTCTCGTATTCACATGGCTTTCAAGCATGGATTTGCACAATTATAGAGTTTAAACTAATAAATAAACACGTCGCTTTAATTTCGGACTCCCGACGCATCTTATGTAGCCTTGTGGTCGGACTGTCGGCCTGTCAACCAGTGGTCGCAGGTTCGATCCGCATCGTTCGCATTCGTTTTACTTTCATTTTTCTTCATTTTATTTAATTTTTTTTTAACTGTATGTTTAGTGAAAATCATAATTTTTCTTTTCAAAAACTAATATATTGACTACAATTTAAAAGGATTTCAATATTTTATTTAAAAATTCGTCCGAAATAAAGACATTTTAGAAATAAAAGCCTAAATTCGGTCCGAGATTCTGGGCATGCGCAGAAATACTCCTTCTAGTATACACATGGCTTTCAAGCAGGGATTTGCACAATTATAGAGTTTAAACTAATAAATAAATAGGTCCCTTTAATTTCTGTCTCCTGGCGGATCTTATGTAGCCTTGTGGTCCGAGTATCGGCCTGTAAACCAGTGGCCGCAGGTTCGAACCGCGTCGTTCGCATTCGTTTTACTTTCATTTTTCTTCATTTTATTTAATTTTTTTTTAACTCTACGATTAGTGAAAATCATGATTTTTCTTTTCAAGAACTAATATATTGACTAGAGTATAAAAAGATTTCAATATTTTATTTAAAAATACGTCCGAAATAAAGACATTTTAGAAATAAAAGCCTAAATTCGGTCAGAGATTCTGGGCATGCGCAGAAATACTCCTTCTCGCATACGAATGGCTTTCCAGCAGGGATTTGCACAATTATAGAGTTTAAACTAATAAATAAACCCGTCGCTTTAATTTCTGACTCCCGACGGGTCTTATGTAGCCTTGTGGTCCGAGTATCGGCCTGTCAACCAGTGGCCGCAGCTTCGACCCGTGTCGTTCTCATTCGTTTTACTTTCATTTTTCTTCATTTTATTTAATTTTTTTTTAACTGTATGTTTAGTGAAAATCATAATTTTTCTTTTCAAAAACTAATATATTGACTAGAATTTAAAAAGATTTCAATATTTTATTTAAAAATACGTCCGAAATAAAGACATTTTAGAAATAAAAGCCTAAATTCGGTCAGAGATTCTGGGCATGCGCAGAAATATTCCTTCACATATACACATGGCTTTCTAGCAGGGATTTGCACAATTATAGAGTTTAAACTAATAAATAAACACGTCGCTTTAATTTCTGACTCCCGACGGGTCTTATGTAGCCTTGTGGTCCGAGTATCGGCCTGTCAACCAGTGGCCGCAGGTTCCATCCGCGTCGTTCGCATTCGTTTTACTTTCATTTTTCTTCATTTTATTTAATTTTTTTTTAACTGTATGTTTAGTGAAAATCATAATTTTTCTTTTCAAAAACTAATATATTGACTAGAATTTAAAAGGATTTCAATATTTTATTTAAAAATACGTCCAAAATAAAGACATTTTAGAAATAAAACCCTAAATTCAGTCACAGAATCTGGACATGCGCAGAAATACTCCTTCTAGTATACACATGGCTTTCATGCAGGGATTTGCACAATTATAGAGTTTAAACTAATAAAAAAATACGTCGCTTTAATTTCTGTCAGTTGGCGGATCTTATGTAGCCTTGTGGTCCGAGTATCGGCCTGTCAACAAGTGGCCGCAGGTTCGAACCGCGTCGCTCGCGTTCGTTTTACTTTCATTTTTCTTCATTTTATTTAATTTTTTTTAACTGTATGTTTAGTGAAAATCATGATTTTTCTGTTCAAGAACTAATATATTGACTAGAATTTAAAAGGATTTCAATATTTTCTTTAAAAATACGTCCGAGATAAAGACATTTTAGAAATAAAACCCTAAATTCAGTCACAGAATCTGGACATGCGCAGAAATACTCCTTCTAGTATACACATGGCTTTCTAGCAGGGATTTGCAAAATTATAGAGTTTAAACTAATAAATAAACACGTCGCTTTAATTTCTGACTCCCGACGGGTCTTATGTAGCCTTGTGGTCCGAGTATCGGCCTGTCAACCAGTGGCCGCAGGTTCCATCCGCGTCGTTCGCATTCGTTTTACTTTCATTTTTCTTCATTTTATTTAATTTTTTTTTAACTGTATGTTTAGTGAAAATCATAATTTTTCTTTTCAAAAACTAATATATTGACTAGAATTTAAAAGGATTTCAATATTTTATTTAAAAATACGTCCAAAATAAAGACATTTTAGAAATAAAACCCTAAATTCAGTCACAGAATCTGGACATGCGCAGAAATACTCCTTCTAGTATACACATGGCTTTCATGCAGGGATTTGCACAATTATAGAGTTTAAACTAATAAATAAATACGTCGCTTTAATTTCTGTCAATTGGCGGATCTTATGTAGCCTTGTGGTCCGAGTATCGGCCTGTCAACAAGTGGCCGCAGGTTCGAACCGCGTCTCTCGCGTTCGTTTTACTTTCATTTTTCTTCATTTTATTTAATTTTTTTTAACTGTATGTTTAGTGAAAATCATGATTTTTCTGTTCAAGAACTAATATATTGACTAGAATTTAAAAGGATTTCAATATTTTCTTTAAAAATACGTCCGAGATAAAGACATTTTAGAAATAAAAGCCTAAATTCGGTCAGAGATTCTGGGCATGCGCAGAAATATTCCTTCACATATACACATGGCTTTCTAGCAGGGATTTGCACAATTATAGAGTTTAAACTAATAAATAAACACGTCGCTTTAATTTCTGACTCCCGACGGGTCTTATGTAGCCTTGTGGTCCGAATATCGGCCTGTCAACCAGTGGCCGCAGCTTCGACCCGCGTCGTTCGCATTCATTTTACTTTCATTTTTCTTCATTTTATTTAATTTTTTTTAACTGTATGTTTAGTGAAAATCATAATTTTTCTTTTCAAAAACTAATATATTGACTAGAATTTAAAAAGATTTCAATATTTTATTTAAAAATACGTCCGAAATAAAGACATTAATAGAAATAAAAGCCTAAATTCGGTCAGAGATTCTGGCCATGCGCAGAAATACTCCTTCTCGCATACGAATGGCTTTCCAGCAGGGATTTGCACAATTATAGAGTTTAAACTAATAAATAAACACGTCGCTTTAATTTCTGACTCCCGACGGGTCTTATGTAGCCTTGTGGTCCGAGTATCGGCCTGTCAACCAGTGGCCGCAGGTTCGATCCGCGTCGTTCGCATTCATTTTTCTTCATTTTATTTAATTTTTTTTAACTGTATGTTTAGTGAAAATCATAATTTTTCTTTTCAAAAACTAATATATTGACTAGAATTTAAAAAGATTTCAATATTTTATTTAAAAATACGTCCAAAATAAAGACATTTTAGAAATAAAACCCTAAATTCAGTCACAGAATCTGGACATGCGCAGAAATACTCCTTCTAGTATACCCATTACTTTCAAGCAGGGATTTGCACAATTATAGAGTTTAAACTAATAAATAAACACGTAGCTTTAATTTCTGACTCCCGACGGATCTTATGTAGCCTTGTGGTCCGAGTATCGGCCTGTCAACCAGTGGCCGCAGGTTCGATCCGCATCGTTCGCATTCGTTTTACTTTCATTTTTCTTCATTTTATTTAATTTTTTTTTAACTGTATGTTTAGTGAAAATCATAATTTTTCTTTTCAAAAACTAATATATTGACTAGAATTTAAAAGGATTTCAATATTTTATTTAAAAATACGTCCGAAATAAAGACATTTTAGAAATAAAAGCCTAAATTCGGTCAGAGATTCTGGGCATGCGCAGAAATACTCCTTCTAGTATACACATTGCTTTCAAGCAGGGATTTGCACAATTATAGAGTTTAAACTAATAAATAAATAGGTCCCTTTAATTTCTGTCTCCTGGCGGATCTTATGTAGCCTTGTGGTCCGAGTATCGGCCTGTAAACCAGTGGCCGCAGGTTCGAACCGCGTCGTTCGCATTCGTTTTACTTTCATTTTTCTTCATTTTATTTAATTTTTTTTTAACTCTACGATTAGTGAAAATCATGATTTTTCTTTTCAAGAACTAATATATTGACTAGAGTATAAAAAGATTTCAATATTTTATTTAAAAATACGTCCGAAATAAAGACATTTTAGAAATAAAAGCCTAAATTCTGTCGGAGATGCTGGACATGCGCAGAAATACTCCTTCTCGTATACACATGGCTTTCAAGCATGGATTTGCACAATTGTAGAGTTTAAACTAATAAATAAACCCGTCGCTTTAATTTCTGACTCCCGACGGGTCTTATGTAGCCTTGTGGTTCGAGTATCGGCTTGTCAACCAGTGGCCGCAGGTTCGATCCGCGTCGTTCGCAATCGTTTTACTTTCATTTTATTTAATTTTTTTTAACAGTATGATTAGTGAAAATCATGATTTTTCTTTTCAAGAACTAATATATTGACTAGATATATTTAAAAGGATTTCAATATTTTATTTAAAAATAAGTCCGAAATAAAGACATTTTAGAAATAAAAGAATAAATTCGGTCAGAGATTCTGGACATGCGCAGAAATACTCCTAAATTCAGTCAGAGGCTTTTATTTCTAAAATGTCTTTATTTCGGACGTATTTTTAAATAAAATATTGAAATCTTTTTAAATTCTAGTCAATATATTAGTTCTTGAAAAGAAAAATTATGATTTGCACTAAACTTACAGTTAAAAAAAATTAAATAAAATGAAGAAAAATGAAAGTAAAACGAATGCGAACGACACGGATCGAACCTGCGGCCACAGGTTGAGAGGCCGATACACGGACCACAAGGCTACATAAGATACATCGGGAGTCGTAAATTAAAGCAACGTGTTTATTTGTTAGTTTAAACTCTATTATTGTGCAAATCCATGCTTGAAAGCCATGTGTATACGATAAGGAGTATTTCTGCGCATGTCCAGAATCTCTGACCGAATTTACGCTTTTATTTCTTAAATATCTTTATTTCGGACGTATTTTTAAATAAAATTTTGAAATCTTTATAAATTCTAGTCAATATATTAGTTCTTGAAAAGAAGAATTATGATTTTCACTAAACTTACAGTTAAAAAAAATTAAATAAAATTAAGAAAAATGAAAGTAAAACGAATGCGAACGACACGGATCGAACCTGCGGCCACTGGTTGATAAGCCGATACTCGGACCACAAGGCTACATAAGTTCCGCCGAGAGTCAGAAATTAAAGCGACGTGTTTATTTATTAGTTTAAACTCTATAATTGTGCAAATCCCTGCTTGAAAGCCATGTGTACACGAGAAGGAGTATTTCTGCGCATGTCCATAATCTCTGACCGATTTTGATCTTTTATTTCTTAAATATCTTTATTTCGGACGTATTTTTAAATAAAATATTGAAATCTTTGTAAATTCTTGTCAATATATTAGTTATTGAAAAGAAAAATTAAGATTTTCACTAAACTTACAGTTAAAAAAAAATTAAATAAAATGAAGAAAAATGAAAGTAAAACGGATGCGAACGACACGGATCGAACCTGCGGCCACTGGTAGACAGGCTGATAGTCGGACCACAAGGCTACATAAGATCCGTCGGGATACAGAAATTAAAGCGACGTGTTTATTTATTAGTTTGAACTCTATAATTGTGCAAATCCCTGCTTGAAAGCCATGCGTATACGAGAAGGAGTATTTCTGTTCGTCCAGAATCTCTGACCGAATTTAGGCTTTTATTTCTAAAATGTCTTTATCTCGGACGTATTTTAAAATAAAATATTGAAATCTTTTTAAATTCTAGTCAATATATTAGTTCTTGAAAAGAAAAATTATGATTTTCACTAAACTTACAGTTAAAAAAATATTAAATAAAATGTAGAAAATGAAAGTAAAACGAATGCCAACGACGCGGATCGAAACTGCGGCCACTGGCTGGCAGGCCGATACTCGGACCACAAGGCTACATAAGATCCGTAGGGAGACAAAAATTAAAGCTACGTGTTTATTTATTAGTTTAAACTCTATAATTGTGCAAATCAATGCTGGAAAGCCATGTGTATACGAGAAGGACTATTTCTGCGCATGCCCAGAATCTCTGACCGAATTTAGGCTTTTATTTCTAAAATGTCTTTTATTTCGGACGTATTTTTAAATAAAATATTGAAATCTTTTTAAATTCTAGTCAATATATTAGTTCTTGAAACTAAAAATTTTGATTTTAACTACAAATACAGGTAAAAAAAATTAAATAAAATAAAGAAAAATGAAAGAAAAACGGTTGCGAACGACAGGGATCGAACCTGCGGCCACTGTTTGACAGGCCGACAGTCCGACCACAAGGCTACATAAGATGAATGGGGAGTCAGAAATTAAAGCGACGTGTTTATTTATTAGTTTAAACTCTATAATTGTGCAAATCCCAGCTTGAAAGCCATCTGTATACGAGAAGGAGTATTTCTGCGCATGTCCAAAATCTCTGACCGAATTTAGGCTTTTATTTCTTAAATATCTTTATTTCGGACGTATTTTTAAATAAAATATTGAAATCTTTTTAAATTCAATCTATATATTAGTTCTTGAAAAGAAAAATTATGATTTTCACTAAACATACATTTAAAGAAAATTAAATAAAATGAAGAAAAATGAAAGTAAAACGAATGCGAACGACGCGGATAGAACCTGCGGCCACTGGTTGACAGGCCGATAGTCGGACCACAAGGCTACATAAGATCCTTCGGGATACAGAAATTAAAGCTACGTGTTTATTTATTAGTTTAAACTCTATAATTGTGCAAATCCCTGCTTGAAAGCCATGTGTATACGAGAAGGAGTATTTCTGCGCATGTCCAGAATCTCTGACCGAATTTAGGCTTTTATTTCTAAAATGTCTTTATTTCGGATGTATTTTTAAATAAAATATTGAAATCTTTTTAAATTCTAGTCAATATATTAGTTCTTGAAAAGAAAAATTATGATTTTCACTAAACATACAGTTAAAAAAAATTAAATAAAATGAAGAAAAATGAAAGTAAAACGAATGCGAACTACGCGGATCGAACTTGCGTCCACTGGTTGACAGGCCGATAGTCGGACCACAAGGCTACACAAGATCCATTGGGATTCAGAGATTAAAGCGACGTGTTTATTTATTAGTTTAAACTCTATAATTGTGCAAATCCCTGCTTGAAAGCCATGTGTATACGAGAAGGAGTATTTCTGCGCATGTCCAGAATCTCTGACCGAATTTAGGCTTTTATTTCTAAAATGTCTTTATTTCGGACGTATTTTTAAATAAAATATTGAAATATTTTTAAATTCTAGTCAATATATTAGTTCTTGAAAAGAAAATTTATGATTTTCACTAAACATACAGTTAAAAAAAAATTAAATAAAATGAAAGTAAAACGAATGCGAATGACGCGGATCGAACCTCCGGCTACTGGTTGACAGGCCGATAGTCGGACCACAAGGCTACATAAGACCCGTCGGGAGACAGAAATGAAAGCTACGTGTTTATTTATTAGTTTAAACTCTATAATTGTGCAAATCCCTGCTTGAAAGCCATGTGTATACGAGAAGGAGTATTTCTGCGCATGTCCAGAATCTCTGACCGAATTTAGGCTTTTATTTCTAAAATGTCTTTTTTTCGGACGTATTTTTAAATAAAATATTGAAATCTTTTTAAATTCTAGTCAATATATTAGTACTTGAAAAGAAAAATTATGATTTTCACTAAACTTACAGTTAAAAAAAATTAAATAAAATGAAGAAAAATGAAAGTAAAACGAATGCGAACGACGCGAATCGAACCTGCGGCCACCGGTTGACAGGCTGATAGTCGGACCACAAGGCTACATAAGACCCGTCGGAAGACAGAAATTAAAGCTACATGTTTATTTATTAGTTTAAACTCTATAATTGTGCAAATCCCTGCTTGAAAGCCATGTGTATACGAGAAGGATTATTTCTGCGCATGTCCAGAATCTCTGACCGAATTTAGGCTTTTATTTCTAAAATGTCTTTATCTCGGACGTATTTTAAAATAAAATATTGAAATCTTTTTAAATTCTAGTCAATATGTTAGTTCTTGAAAAGAAAAATTATGATTTTCACTGAACTTACAGTTAAAAAAAAATTAAATAAAATGAAAGTAAAACGAATTCGAACGACAGGAATCGAACCTGCGGCCACTGGTTGACAGGCCGACAGTCGGACCACAAGGCTACATAAGACCCGTCGGGAGACAGAACTTAAAGCTATGTGTTTATTTATTAGTTTAAACTCTATAATTGTGCAACTCCCTGCTTGAAAGCCATGTGTATACGAAAAGTAGTATTTCTGCGCATGTCCAGAATCTCTGACCGAATTTAGGCTTTTATTTCTTAAATATCTTTATTTCGGACGTATTTTTAAATAAAATATTGAAATGTTTTTAAATTCTAGTCAATATATTAGTACTTGAAAAGAAAAATTATGATTTTCACTAAACTTACAGTTAAAAAAAAATTAAATAAAATGAAGAAAAATGAAAGTAAAACGAATGCGAACGACGCGGATCGAACCTGCGGCCACTGGTTGACAGGCCGATAGTCGGACCACAAGGCTACATAAGACCCGTCGGGAGACAGAAATTAAAGCTACATGTTTATTTATTAGTTTAAACTCTATAATTGTGCAAATCCCTGCTTGAAAGCCATGTGTATCCGAGAAGGAGTATATCTGCGCATGTCCAGAATCTCTGACCGAATTTATGCTTTTATTTCTTAAATGTCTTTATTTCGGACGTATTTTTAAACAAAATATTGAAATCTTTTTAAATTCTAGTCAATATATTAGTACTTGAAAAGAAAAATTATGATTTTCACTAAACTTACAGTTAAAAAAAAATTAAATAAAATGAAAGTAAAACGAATGCGAACGACAAGGATCGAACCTGCGGCCACTGCTTGACAGGCCGATAGTCGGACCACAAGGCTACATAAGTTCCATTGGGATTCAGAAATTAAAGCGACGTGTTTATTTATTAGTTTAAACTCTATAATTGTGCAAATCAATGCTTGAAAGCTATGTGTATACGAGAAGGAGTATTTCTGCGCATGTCCAGAATCTCTGACCGAATTTAGGCTTTTATTTCTAAAATGTCTTTATCTCGGACGTATTTAAAAATAAAATATTGAAATCTTTTTAAATTCTAGTCAATATATTAGTTCTTGAAAAGAAAAATTATGATTTTCACTAAACATACAGTTAAAAAAAATTAAATAAAATGAAGAAAAATGAAAGTAAAACGAATTCCAACTACGCGGATCGAACTTGCGGCCACTGGTTGACAGGCCGATAGTTGGACCACAAGGCTACATAAGTTCCATTGGGATTCAGAAATTAAAGCGACGTGTTTATTTATTAGTTTAAACTCTATAATTGTGCAAATCCCTGCTTGAAAGCCATGTGTATACGAGAAGGAGTATTTCTGCGCATGTCCAGAATCTCTGACCGAATTTAGGCTTTTATTTCTAAAATGTCTTTATCTCGGACGTATTTAAAAATAAAATATTGAAATCTTTTTAAATTCTAGTCAATATATTAGTTCTTGAAAAGAAAAATTATGATTTTCACTAAACATACAGTTAAGAAAAATTAAATAAAATGAAGAAAAATGAAAGTAAAACGAATTCCAACTACGCGGATCGAACTTGCGGCCACTGGTTGACAGGCCGATAGTTGGACCACAAGGCTACATAAGTTCCATTGGGATTCAGAAATTAAAGCGACGTGTTTATTTATTAGTTTAAACTCTATAATTGTGCAAATCAATGCTTGAAAGCTATGTGTATACGAGAAGGAGTATTTCTGCGCATGTCCAGAATCTCTGACCGAATTTAGGCTTTTATTTCTAAAATGTCTTTATCTCGGACGTATTTAAAAATAAAATATTGAAATCTTTTTAAATTCTAGTCAATATATTAGTTCTTGAAAAGAAAAATTATGATTTTCACTAAACATACAGTTAAAAAAAATTAAATAAAATGAAGAAAAATGAAAGTAAAACGAATTCCAACTACGCGGATCGAACTTGCGGCCACTGGTTGACAGGCCGATAGTTGGACCACAAGGCTACATAAGTTCCATTGGGATTCAGAAATTAAAGCGACGTGTTTATTTATTAGTTTAAACTCTATAATTGTGCAAATCCCTGCTTGAAAGCCATGTGTATACGAGAAGGAGTATTTCTGCGCATGTCCAGAATCTCTGACCGAATTTAGGCTTTTATTTCTAAAATGTCTTTATCTCGGACGTATTTTAAAATAAAATATTGAAATCTTTTTAAATTCTAGTCAATATGTTAGTTCTTGAAAAGAAAAATTATGATTTTCACTGAACTTACAGTTAAAAAAAAATTAAATAAAATGAAAGTAAAACGAATTCGAACGACAGGAATCGAACCTGCGGCCACTGGTTGACAGGCCGACAGTCGGACCACAAGGCTACATAAGACCCGTCGGGAGACAGAACTTAAAGCTATGTGTTTATTTATTAGTTTAAACTCTATAATTGTGCAACTCCCTGCTTGAAAGCCATGTGTATACGAAAAGTAGTATTTCTGCGCATGTCCAGAATCTCTGACCGAATTTAGGCTTTTATTTCTTAAATATCTTTATTTCGGACGTATTTTTAAATAAAATATTGAAATGTTTTTAAATTCTAGTCAATATATTAGTACTTGAAAAGAAAAATTATGATTTTCACTAAACTTACAGTTAAAAAAAAATTAAATAAAATGAAGAAAAATGAAAGTAAAACGAATGCGAACGACGCGGATCGAACCTGCGGCCACTGGTTGACAGGCCGATAGTCGGACCACAAGGCTACATAAGACCCGTCGGGAGACAGAAATTAAAGCTACATGTTTATTTATTAGTTTAAACTCTATAATTGTGCAAATCCCTGCTTGAAAGCCATGTGTATCCGAGAAGGAGTATATCTGCGCATGTCCAGAATCTCTGACCGAATTTATGCTTTTATTTCTTAAATGTCTTTATTTCGGACGTATTTTTAAACAAAATATTGAAATCTTTTTAAATTCTAGTCAATATATTAGTACTTGAAAAGAAAAATTATGATTTTCACTAAACTTACAGTTAAAAAAAAATTAAATAAAATGAAAGTAAAACGAATGCGAACGACAAGGATCGAACCTGCGGCCACTGCTTGACAGGCCGATAGTCGGACCACAAGGCTACATAAGATCCGTCGGGAGACAGAAACTAAAGCTACATGTTTATTTATTAGTTTAAACTCTATAATTGTGCAAATCAATGCTTGAAAGCTATGTGTATACGAGAAGGAGTATTTCTGCGCATGTCCAGAATCTCTGACCGAATTTAGGCTTTTATTTCTAAAATGTCTTTATCTCGGACGTATTTAAAAATAAAATATTGAAATCTTTTTAAATTCTAGTCAATATATTAGTTCTTGAAAAGAAAAATTATGATTTTCACTAAACATACAGTTAAAAAAAATTAAATAAAATGAAGAAAAATGAAAGTAAAACGAATTCGAACTACGCGGATCGAACTTGCGGCCACTGGTTGACAGGCCGATAGTTGGACCACAAGGCTACATAAGTTCCATTGGGATTCAGAAATTAAAGCGACGTGTTTATTTATTAGTTTAAACTCTATAATTGTGCAAATCCCTGCTTGAAAGCCATGTGTATACGAGAAGGAGTATTTCTGCGCATGTCCAGAATCTCTGACCGAATTTAGGCTTTTATTTCTAAAATGTCTTTATTTCGGACGTATTTTTAAATAAAATATTGAAATCTTTTTAAATTCTAGTCAATATATTAGTACTTGAAAAGAAAAATTATGATTTTCACTAAACTTACAGTTAAAAAAAAAATTAAATAAAATGAAGAAAAATGAAAGTAAAACGAATGCGAACGACGCGGATCGAACCTCCGGCCACTGGTTGACAGGCCGATAGTCGGACCACAAGGCTACATAAGACCCGTCGGGAGACAGAAATTAAAGCTACATGTTTATTTATTAGTTTAAACTCTATAATTGTGCAAATCTCTGCTTGAAAGCCATGTGATAAGAGAAGGAGTATTTCTGCGCATGTCCAGAATCTCTGACCGAATTTAGGCTTTTATTTCTAAAATGTCTTTATCTCGGACGTATTTTAAAATAAATTATTGAAATCTTTTTAAATTCTAGTCAATATGTTAGTTCTTGAAAAGAAAAATTATGATTTTCACTAAACTTACAGTTAAAAAAAATTAAATAAAATGAAAGTAAAACGAATGCGAACGACAAGGATCGAACCTTCGGCCACTGGTTGACAGGCCGATAGTCGGACCACAAGGCTACATAAGACCGGTCGGGAGGTAGAAATTAAAGCTACGTGTTTATTTATTAGTTTAAACTCTATAATTGTGCAAATCCCTGCTTGAAAGCCATGTGTATACGAGAAGGAGTATTTCTGCGCATGTCCAGAATCTCTGACCGAATTTAAGTTTTTATTTCTAAAATGTCTTTATCTCGGACGTATTTTAAAATAAAATATTGAAATATTTTTAAATTCTAGTCAATATATTAGTTCTTGAAAAGAAAAATTATGATTTTCACTAAAGATACAGTTAAAAAAAATTAAATAAAATGAAGAAAAATGAAAGTAAAACGTATGCGAACGACGCGGATCGAACCTGCGGCCACTGTTTGACAGGCCGATTGTCGGACCACAAGGCTACATAAGACCCGTCGGGAGACAGAAATTAAAGCTACATGTTTATTTATTAGTTTAAACTCTATAATTGTGCAAATCCCTGCTTGAAAGCCATGTGTATACGAGAAGGAGTATTTCTGCGCATGTCCAGAATCTCTGACCGAATTTAGGCTTTTATTTCTAAAATGTCTTTATCTCGGATGTATTTTAAAATAAATTATTGAAATCTTTTTAAATTCTAGTCAATATGTTAGTTCTTGAAAAGAAAAATTATGATTTTCACTAAACTTTCAGTTTAAAAAAAATTAAATAAAATGAAAGTAAAACGAATGCGAACGACAAGGATCGAACCTTCGTGCACTGGTTGACAGGCCGATAGTCAGACCACAAGGCTACATAAGACCCGTCGGGAGAAAGAAATTAAAGCTACGTGTTTATTTATTAGTTTAAACTCTATAATTGTGCAAATCCCTGCTTGAAAGCCATGTGTATACGAGAAGGAGTATTTCTGCGCATGTCCAGAATCTCTGACCGAATTTAGGCTTTTATTTCTAAAATGTCTTTATTTCGGACGTATTTTTAAATAAAATATTGAAATATTTTTAAATTCTAGTCAATATATTAGTTCTTGAAAAGAAAATTTATGATTTTCACTAAACATACAGTTAAAAAAAAATTAAATAAAATGAAAGTAAAACGAATGCGAATGACGCGGATCGAACCTCCGGCTACTGGTTGACAGGCCGATAGTCGGACCACAAGGCTACATAAGACCCGTCGGGAGAAAGAAATGAAAGCTACGTGTTTATTTATTAGTTTAAACTCTATAATTGTGCAAATCCCTGCTTGAAAGCCATGTGTATACGAGAAGGAGTATTTCTGCGCATGTCCAGAATCTCTGACCGAATTTAGGCTTTTATTTCTAAAATGTCTTTATTTCGGACGTATTTTTAAATAAAATATTGAAATCTTTTTAAATTCTAGTCAATATATTAGTACTTGAAAAGAAAAATTATGATTTTCACTAAACTTATTGTTAAAAAAAATTAAATAAAATGAAGAAAAATGAAAGTAAAACGAATGCGAACGACGCGAATCGAACCTGCGGCCACCGGTTGACAGGCTGATAGTCGGACCACAAGGCTACATAAGACCCGTCGGAAGACAGAAATTAAAGCTACATGTTTATTTATTAGTTTAAACTCTATAATTGTGCAAATCCCTGCTTGAAAGCCATGTGTATACGAAAAGTAGTATTTCTGCGCATGTCCAGAATCTCTGACCGAATTTAGGCTTTTATTTCTTAAATATCTTTATTTCGGACGTATTTTTAAATAAAATATTGAAATGTTTTTAAATTCTAGTCAATATATTAGTACTTGAAAAGAAAAATTATGATTTTCACTAAACTTACAGTTAAAAAAAAATTAAATAAAATGAAGAAAAATGAAAGTAAAACGAATGCGAACGACGCGGATCGAACCTGCGGCCACTGGTTGACAGGCCGATAGTCGGACCACAAGGCTACATAAGACCCGTCGGGAGACAGAAATTAAAGCTACATGTTTATTTATTAGTTTAAACTCTATAATTGTGCAAATCCCTGCTTGAAAGCCATGTGTATCCGAGAAGGAGTATATCTGCGCATGTCCAGAATCTCTGACCGAATTTATGCTTTTATTTCTTAAATGTCTTTATTTCGGACGTATTTTTAAACAAAATATTGAAATCTTTTTAAATTCTAGTCAATATATTAGTACTTGAAAAGAAAAATTATGATTTTCACTAAACTTACAGTTAAAAAAAAATTAAATAAAATGAAAGTAAAACGAATGCGAACGACAAGGATCGAACCTGCGGCCACTGCTTGACAGGCCGATAGTCGGACCACAAGGCTACATAAGATCCGTCGGGAGACAGAAACTAAAGCTACATGTTTATTTATTAGTTTAAACTCTATAATTGTGCAAATCAATGCTTGAAAGCTATGTGTATACGAGAAGGAGTATTTCTGCGCATGTCCAGAATCTCTGACCGAATTTAGGCTTTTATTTCTAAAATGTCTTTATCTCGGACGTATTTAAAAATAAAATATTGAAATCTTTTTAAATTCTAGTCAATATATTAGTTCTTGAAAAGAAAAATTATGATTTTCACTAAACATACAGTTAAAAAAAATTAAATAAAATGAAGAAAAATGAAAGTAAAACGAATTCGAACAACGCGGATCGAACATGCGGCCACTGGTTGATAGGCCGATAGTTGGACCACAAGGCTACATAAGTTCCATTGGGATTCAGAAATTAAAGCGACGTGTTTATTTATTAGTTTAAACTCTATAATTGTGCAAATCCCTGCTTGAAAGCCATGTGTATACGAGAAGGAGTATTTCTGCGCATGTCCAGAATCTCTGACCGAATTTAGGCTTTTATTTCTAAAATGTCTTTATTTCGGACGTATTTTTAAATAAAATATTGAAATCTTTTTAAATTCTAGTCAATATATTAGTACTTGAAAAGAAAAATTATGATTTTCACTAAACTTACAGTTAAAAAAAAAATTAAATAAAATGAAGAAAAATGAAAGTAAAACGAATGCGAACGACGCGGATCGAACCTCCGGCCACTGGTTGACAGGCCGATAGTCGGACCACAAGGCTACATAAGACCCGTCGGGAGACAGAAATTAAAGCTACATGTTTATTTATTAGTTTAAACTCTATAATTGTGCAAATCTCTGCTTGAAAGCCATGTGATAAGAGAAGGAGTATTTCTGCGCATGTCCAGAATCTCTGACCGAATTTAGGCTTTTATTTCTAAAATGTCTTTATCTCGGACGTATTTTAAAATAAATTATTGAAATCTTTTTAAATTCTAGTCAATATGTTAGTTCTTGAAAAGAAAAATTATGATTTTCACTAAACTTACAGTTAAAAAAAATTAAATAAAATGAAAGTAAAACGAATGCGAACGACAAGGATCGAACCTTCGGCCACTGGTTGACAGGCCGATAGTCGGACCACAAGGCTACATAAGACCGGTCGGGAGGTAGAAATTAAAGCTACGTGTTTATTTATTAGTTTAAACTCTATAATTGTGCAAATCCCTGCTTGAAAGCCATGTGTATACGAGAAGGAGTATTTCTGCGCATGTCCAGAATCTCTGACCGAATTTAAGTTTTTATTTCTAAAATGTCTTTATCTCGGACGTATTTTAAAATAAAATATTGAAATATTTTTAAATTCTAGTCAATATATTAGTTCTTGAAAAGAAAAATTATGATTTTCACTAAAGATACAGTTAAAAAAAATTAAATAAAATGAAGAAAAATGAAAGTAAAACGTATGCGAACGACGCGGATCGAACCTGCGGCCACTGTTTGACAGGCCGATAGTCGGACCACAAGGCTACATAAGACCCGTCGGGAGACAGAAATTAAAGCTACATGTTTATTTATTAGTTTAAACTCTATAATTGTGCAAATCCCTGCTTGAAAGCCATGTGTATACGAGAAGGAGTATTTCTGCGCATGTCCAGAATCTTTGACAGAATTTAGGCTTTTATTTCTAAAATGTCTTTATCTCGGACGTATTATAAAATAAAATATTGAAATCTTTTTAAATTCTAGTCAATATATTAGTTCTTGAAAAGGAAAATTATGATTTTCACTAAACATACAGTTAAAAAAAATTAAATAAAATGAAAGTAAAACGAATGCGAACGACGCGGATCGAACCTGCGGCCACTGGTTGACAGGTCGATAGTCGGACCACATGGCTACATAAGATCCGTCGGGAGACAGAAATTAAATCGACGTGTTTATTTATTAGTTTAAACTCTATAATTGTGCAAATCCCAGCTTGAAAGCCATGTGTATACGAGAAGGAGTATTTCTGCGCATGTCCAAAATCTCTGACCGAATTTAATATTTTATTTCTTAAATGTCTTTATCTCGGACGTATTTTAAAATAAAATATTGAAATCTTTTTAAATTCTAGTCAATATGTTAGTTCTTGAAAAGAAAAATTATGATTTTCACTAAACTTACAGTTAAAAAAAAATTAAATAAAATGAAAGTAAAACGAATGCGAACGACAAGGATCGAACCTGCGGCCACTTGTTGACAGGCCGACAGTCGGACCACAAGGCTACATAAGACCCGTCGGGAGACAGAAATTAAAGCTACGTGTTTATTTATTAGTTTAAACTATAATTGTGCAACTCCCTGCTTGAAAGCCATGTGTATACGAAAAGGAGTATTTCTGCGCATGTCCAGAATCTCTGACCGAATTTAGGCTTTTATTTCTTAAATATCTTTATTTCGGACGTATTTTTAAATAAAATATTGAAATCTTTTTAAATTCTAGTCAATATATTAGTACTTGAAAAGAAAAATTATGATTTTCACTAAACTTACAGTTAAAAAAAAATTAAATAAAATGAAGAAAAATGAAAGTAAAACGAATGCGAACGACGCGGATCGAACCTGCGGCCGCTGGTTGACAGGCCGATAGTCGGACCACAAGGCTACATAAGACCCGTCGGGAGACAGAAATTAAAGCTACATGTTTATTTATTAGTTTAAACTCTATAATTGTGCAAATCCCTGCTTGAAAGCCATGTGTATACGAGAAGGAGTATTTCTGCGCATGTCCAGAATCTCTGACAGAATTTAGGCTTTTATTTCTAAAATGTCTTTATCTCGGACGTATTTTAAAATAAAATATTGAAATCTTTTTAAATTCTAGTCAATATGTTAGTTCTTGAAAAGAAAAATTATGATTTTCACTAAACTTACAGTTAAAAAAAATTTAAATAAAATGAAAGTAAAACGAATGCGAAAGACAAGGATCGAACCTGCGGCCACTGGTTGACAGGCCGATAGTCGGACCACAAGGCTACATAAGACCCGTCACAGGACAGAAATTAAAGCTACGTGTTTATTTATTAGTTTAAACTCTATAATTGTGCAACTCCCTGCTTGAAAGCCATGTGTATACGCGAAGGAGTATTTCTGCGCATGTCCGGAATCTCTGACCGAATTTAAGCTTTTATTTCTAAAATGTCTTTATCTCCGACGTATTTTAAAATAAAATATTGAAATCTTTTTAAATTCTAGTCAATATATTAGTTCTTAAAAAGAAAAATTATGATTTTCACTAAACATACAGTTAAAAAAAATTAAATAAAATGAAGAAAAATGAAAGTAAAACGAATGCGAACGACGCGGATCGAACCTGCGGCCACTGGTTGACAGGCCGATAGTCGGACCAGAAGGCTACATAAGTTCCATTGGGATTCAGAAATTAAAGCGACGTGTTTATTTATTAGTTTAAACTCTATAATTGTGCAAATCCCTGCTTAAAAGCCATGTGTATCCGAGAAGGAGTATATCTGCGCATGTCCAGAATCTCTGACCGAATTTACGCTTTTATTTCTTAAATATCTTTATTTCGGACGTATTTTTAAATAAAATATTGATATCTTTTTAAATTCTAGTCAATATATTAGTTCTTGAAAAGAAAAATTATGATTTTCACTAAACATACAGTTAAAAAAAATTAAATAAAATGAAGAAAAATGAAAGTAAAACGAATGCGAATGACACGCATTGAACCTGCGGCAACTGGTTGACAGGCCGATAGTCGGACCACAAGGTTACATAAGACCCGTCGGGAGACAGAAATTAAAGCTACATGTTTATTTATTAGTTTAAACTCTATAGTTGTGCAAATCCCTGCTTGAAAGCCATGTGTATACGAGAAGGAGTATTTCTGCGCATGTCCAGAATCTCTGACAGAATTTAGGCTTTTATTTCTAAAATGTCTTTATCTCGGACGTATTTTAAAATAAAATATTGAAATCTTTTTAAATTCTAGTCAATATGTTAGTTCTTGAAAAGAAAAATTATGATTTTCACTAAACTTACAGTTAAAAAAAAATTAAATAAAATGAAAGTAAAACGAATGCGAATGACACGCATTGAACCTGCGGCAACTGGTTGACAGGCCGATAGTCGGACCACAAGGCTACATAAGACCCGTCGGGAGACAGAAATTAAAGCTACATGTTTATTTATTAGTTTAAACTCTATAATTGTGCAAATCCCTGCTTGAAAGCCATGTGTATACGAGAAGGAGTATTTCTGCGCATGTCCAGAATCTCTGACAGAATTTAGGCTTTTATTTCTAAAATGTCTTTATCTCGGACGTATTTTAAAATAAAATATTGAAATCTTTTTAAATTCTAGTCAATATATTAGTTCTTGAAAAGAAAAATTATGATTTTCACTAAACATACAGTTAAAAAAAATTAAATAAAATGAAGAAAAATGAAAGTAAAACGAATTCGAACTACGCGGATCGAACTTGCGGCCACTGGTTGACAGGCCGATAGTCGGACCACAAGGCTACATAAGTTCCATTGGGATTCAGAAATTAAAGCGACATGTTTATTTATTAGTTTAAACTCTATAATTGTGCAAATCCCTGCTTGAAAGCCATGTGTATCCGAGAAGGAGTATATCTGCGCATGTCCAGAATCTCTGACCGAATTTACGCTTTTATTTCTTAAATATCTTTATTTCGGACGTATTTTTAAATAAAATATTGAAATCTTTTTAAATTCTAGTCAATATATTAGTTCTTGAAAAGAAAAATTATGATTTTCACTAAACATACAGTTAAAAAAAAATTAAATAAAATGAAGAAAAATGAAAGTAAAACGAATGCGAATGACACGCATTGAACCTGCGGCCACTGGTTGACAGGCCGATAGTCGGACCACAAGGCTACATAAGATCCGTTGGGATTCAGAAATTAAAGCGACGTGTATATTTATTAGTTTAAACTCTATAATTGTGCAAATCCCTGCTTGAAAGCCATGTGTATACGAGAAGGAGTATATCTGCGCATGTCCAGAATCTCTGACCGAATTTAGGCTTTTATTTTTAAAATGTCTTTATCTCGGACGTATTTTAAAATAAATTATTGAAATCTTTTTAAATTCTAGTCAATATGTTAGTTCTTGAAAAGAAAAATTATGATTTTCACTAAACTTACAGTTAAAAAAAATTAAATAAAATGAAAGTAAAACGAATGCGAACGACAAGGATCGAACCTTTGGCCACTGGTTGATAGGCCGATAGTCGGACCACAAGGCTACGTAAGACCCGTCGGGAGACAGAAATTAAAGCTACGTGTTTATTTATTAGTTTAAACTCTATAATTGTGCAAATCCCTGCTTGAAAGCCATGTGTATACGAGAAGGAGTATTTCTGCGCATGTCCAGAATCTCTGACCGAATTTAGGCTTTTATTACTTAAATATCTTTATTTCGGACGTATTTTTAAATAAAATATTGAAATCTTTTTAAATTCAAGTCAATATATTAGTTCTTGAAAAGAAAAATTATGATTTTCACTAAAGATACAGTTAAAAAAAATTAAATAAAATGAAGAAAAATGAAAGTAAAACGTATGCGAACGACGCGGATCGAACCTGCGGCCATTGGTTGACAGGCCGATAGTCGGACCACAAGGCTACATAAGATCCGTTGGGATTCAGAAATTAAAGCGACGTGTTTATTTATTAGTTTAAACTCTATAATTGTGCAAATCCCTGCTTGAAAGCCATGTGTATCCGAGAAGGAGTATATCTGCGCATGTCCAGAATCTCTGACCGAATTTACGCTTTTATTTCTTAAATGTCTTTATTTCGGACGTATTTTTAAATAAAATATTGAAATCTTTTTAAATTCTAGTCAATATATTAGTACTTGAAAAGAAAAATTATGATTTTCACTAAACTTACAGTTAAAAAAAAATTAAATAAAATGAAAGTAAAACGAATGCGAACGACAAGGATCGAACCTGCGGCCACTGGTTGACAGGCCGATAGTCGGACCACAAGGCTACATAAGACCCGTCGGGAGAAAGAAATTAAAGCTACGTGTTTATTTATTAGTTTAAACTCTATAATTGTGCAAATCCCTGCTTGAAAGCCATGTGTATACGAGAAGGAGTATTTCTGCGCATGTCCAGAATCTCTGACCGAATTTAGGCTTTTATTTCTAAAATGTCTTTATTTCGGACGTATTTTTAAATAAAATATTGAAATCTTTTTAAATTCTAGTCAATATATTAGTACTTGAAAAGAAAATTCATGATTTTCACTAAACTTACAGTTAAAAAAAAATTAAATAAAATGAAGAAAAATGAAAGTAAAACGAATGCGAACGACGCGGATCGAACCTGCGGCCACTGGTTGACTGGCCGATAGTCGGACCACAAGGCTACATAAGACCCGTCGGGAGACAGAAATTAAAGCTACATGTTTATTTATTAGTTTAAACTCTATAATTGTGCAAATCTCTGCTTGAAAGCCATGTGATAAGAGAAGGAGTATTTCTGCGCATGTCCAGAATCTCTGACCGAATTTAGGCTTTTATTTCTAAAATGTCTTTATCTCGGACGTATTTTAAAATAAATTATTGAAATCTTTTTAAATTCTAGTCAATATGTTAGTTCTTGAAAAGAAAAATTATGATTTTCACTAAACTTACAGTTAAAAAAAAATTAAATAAAATGAAAGTAAAACGAATGCGAACGACAAGGATCGAACCTTCGGCCACTTGTTGACAGGCCGACAGTCGGACCACAAGGCTACATAAGATCCGTCGGGAGACAGAAATTAAATCGACGTGTTTATTTATTAGTTTAAACTCTATAATTGTGCAAATCCCAGCTTGAAAGCCATGTGTATACGAGAAGGAGTATTTCTATGCATGTCCAAAATCTCTGACCGAATTTAATATTTTATTTCTTAAATGTCTTTATCTCGGACGTATTTTAAAATAAAATATTGAAATCTTTTTAAATTCTAGTCAATATGTTAGTTCTTGAAAAGAAAAATTATGATTTTCACTAAACTTACAGTTAAAAAAAAATTAAATAAAATGAAAGTAAAACGAATGCGAACGACAAGGATCGAACCTGCGGCCACTTGTTGACAGGCCGACAGTCGGACCACAAGGCTACATAAGACCCGTCGGGAGACAGAAATTAAAGCTACGTGTTTATTTATTAGTTTAAACTATAATTGTGCAACTCCCTGCTTGAAAGCCATGTGTATACGAAAAGGAGTATTTCTGCGCATGTCCAGAATCTCTGACCGAATTTAGGCTTTTATTTCTTAAATATCTTTATTTCGGACGTATTTTTAAATAAAATATTGAAATCTTTTTAAATTCTAGTCAATATATTAGTACTTGAAAAGAAAAATTATGATTTTCACTAAACTTACAGTTAAAAAAAAATTAAATAAAATGAAGAAAAATGAAAGTAAAACGAATGCGAACGACGCGGATCGAACCTGCGGCCACTGGTTGACAGGCCGATAGTCGGACCACAAGGCTACATAAGACCCGTCGGGAGACAGAAATTAAAGCTACATGTTTATTTATTAGTTTAAACTCTATAATTGTGCAAATCCCTGCTTGAAAGCCATGTGTATACGCGAAGGAGTATTTCTGCGCATGTCCGGAATCTCTGACCGAATTTAAGCTTTTATTTCTAAAATGTCTTTATCTCCGACGTATTTTAAAATAAAATATTGAAATCTTTTTAAATTATAGTCAATATATTAGTTCTTAAAAAGAAAAATTATGATTTTCACTAAACATACAGTTAAAAAAAATTAAATAAAATGAAGAAAAATGAAAGTAAAACGAATGCGAACGACGCGGATCGAACCTGCGGCCACTGGTTGACAGGCCGATAGTCGGACCAGAAGGCTACATAAGTTCCATTGGGATTCAGAAATTAAAGCGACGTGTTTATTTATTAGTTTAAACTCTATAATTGTGCAAATCCCTGCTTGAAAGCCATGTGTATCCGAGAAGGAGTATATCTGCGCATGTCCAGAATCTCTGACCGAATTTACGCTTTTATTTCTTAAATATCTTTATTTCGGACGTATTTTTAAATAAAATATTGATATCTTTTTAAATTCTAGTCAATATATTAGTTCTTGAAAAGAAAAATTATGATTTTCACTAAACATACAGTTAAAAAAAATTAAATAAAATGATAAAAAATGAAAGTAAAACGAATGCGAATGACACGCATTGAACCTGCGGCAACTGGTTGACAGGCCGATAGTCGGACCACAAGGTTACATAAGACCCGTCGGGAGACAGAAATTAAAGCGACGTGTTTATTTATTAGTTTAAACTCTATAATTGTGCAAATCCCTGCTTGAAAGCCATGTGTATACGAGAAGGAGTATATCTGCGCATGTCCAGAATCTCTGACCGAATTTAGGCTTTTATTTTTAAAATGTCTTTATCTCGGACGTATTTTAAAATAAATTATTGAAATCTTTTTAAATTCTAGTCAATATGTTAGTTCTTGAAAAGAAAAATTATGATTTTCACTAAACTTACAGTTAAAAAAAAATTAAATAAAATGAAAGTAAAACGAATGCGAACGACAAGGATCGAACCTTTGGCCACTGGTTGATAGGCCGATAGTCGGAC
This sequence comes from Argiope bruennichi, assembly GCF_947563725.1. Taxonomy (NCBI): domain Eukaryota; kingdom Metazoa; phylum Arthropoda; class Arachnida; order Araneae; family Araneidae; genus Argiope; species Argiope bruennichi. The sequence continues at coordinate 3,994,473 of NC_079152.1, forward strand.
CACAAGGCTACGTAAGACCCGTCGGGAGACAGAAATTAAAGCTACGTGTTTATTTATTAGTTTAAACTCTATAATTGTGCAAATCCCTGCTTGAAAGCCATGTGTATCCGAGAAGGAGTATATCTGCGCATGTCCAGAATCTCTGACCGAATTTAGGCTTTTATTTTTAAAATGTCTTTATCTCGGACGTATTTTAAAATAAATTATTGAAATCTTTTTAAATTCTAGTCAATATATTAGTACTTGAAAAGAAAATTCATGATTTTCACTAAACTTACAGTTAAAAAAAAATTAAATAAAATGAAGAAAAATGAAAGTAAAACGAATGCGAACGACGCGGATCGAACCTGCGGCCACTGGTTGAAAGGCCGATAGTCGGACCACAAGGCTACATAAGACCCGTCGGGAGACAGAAATTAAAGCTACATGTTTATTTATTAGTTTAAACTCTATAATGGTGCAAATCTCTGCTTGAAAGCCATGTGATAAGAGAAGGAGTATTTCTGCGCATGTCCAGAATTGCTGACCGAATTTAGGCTTTTATTTCTAAAATGTCTTTATCTCGGACGTATTTTAAAATAAATTATTGAAATCTTTTTAAATTCTAGTCAATATGTTAGTTCTTGAAAAGAAAAATTATGATTTTCACTAAACTTACTGTTAAAAAAAAATTAAATAAAATGAAAGTAAAACGAATGCGAACGACAAGGATCGAACCTTCGGCCACTGGTTGACAGGCCGGTAGTCGGACCACAAGGCTACATAAGACCCGTCGGGAGACAGAAATTAAAGCTACGTGTTTATTTATTAGTTTAAACTCTATAATTGTGCAAATCCCTGCTTGAAAGCCATGTGTATACGAGAAGGAGTATTTCTGCGCATGTCCAGAATCTCTGACCGAATTTAAGTTTTTATTTCTAAAATGTCTTTATCTCGGACGTATTTTAAAATAAAATATTGAACTCTTTTTAAATTCTAGTCAATATGTTAGTTCTTGAAAAGAAAAATTATGATTTTCACTAAACTTACAGTTAAAAAAAATTAAATAAAATGAAAGTAAAACGAATGCGAACGACAAGGATTGAACCTGCAGCCACTGCTTGACAGGCCGATAGTCGGACCACAAGGCTACATAAGATCCGTCGGGAGACAGAAATTAAATCTACGTGTTTATTTATTAGTTTAAACTCTATAATTGTGCAAATCCCTGCTTGAAAGCCATGTGTATACGAGAAGGAGTATTTCTGCGCATGTCCAGAATCTCACACCGAATTTAGGCTTTTATTTCTTAAATATCTTTATTTCGGACGTATTTTAAAATAAAATATTGAAATCTTTTTAAATTCAAGTCAATATATTAGTTCTTGAAAAGAAAAATTATGATTTTCACTAAACATACAGTTAAAAAAAATTAAATAAAATGAAGAAAATAGAAAGTAAAACGAACGCGAACGACGCGGATCGAACCTGCGGCCACTGGTTGACAGGCCGCTAGTCGGACCACAAGGCTACTTAAAATCCGTCGGGAGTCCGAAATTAAAGCTACGTGTTTATTTATTAGTTTAAACTCTATAATTGTGCAAATCCCTGCTTGAAAGCCATGTGTATACGAGAAGGAGTATTTCTGCGCATCTCCAGAATCTCTGACCGAATTTAGGCTTTTATTTCTAAAATGTCTTTATCTCGGACGTATTTTAAAATAAAATATTGAAATCTTTTTAAATTCTAGTCAATATATTAGTTCTTGAAAAGAAAAATTATGATTTTCACTAAACATACAGTTAAAAAAAAATTAAATAAAATGAAGAAAAATGAAAGTAAAACGAATGCGAATGACGCGGATCGAACCTGCGGCCGCTGGTTGACAGGCCGATAGTCGGACCACAAGGCTACATAAGATCCGTTGGGATTCAGAAATTAAAGCGACGTGTTTATTTATTAGTTTAAACTCTATAATTGTGCAATTCCCTGCTTGAAAGTCATGTGTATACGAGAAGGAGTATTTCTGCGCCTGTCCAGAATCTCTGACCGAATTTAGGCTTTTATTTCTAAAATGTCTTTATCTCCGACGTATTTTAAAATAAAATATTGAAATCTTTTTAAATTCTAGTCAATATATTACTTCTTGAAAAGAAAAATTATGATTTTCACTAAACATACAGTTAAAAAAAAATTAAATAAAATGAAGAAAATAGAAAGTAAAACGAATGCGAAGGACGCGGATCGAACCTGCAGCCACTGGTTGACAGGCCGATAGTCGGACCACAAGGCTACATAAGACCCACTAGGATTCAGAAATTAAAGCGACGTGTTTATTTATTAGTTTAAACTCTATAATTGTGCAAATCCCTGCTTGAAAGCCATGTGTATCCGAGAAGGAGTATATCTGCGAATGTCCAGAATCTCTGACCGAATTTACGCTTTTATTTCTTAAATATCTTTATTTCGGACGTATTTTTAAATAAAATATTGAAATCTTTTTAAATTCTAGTCAATATATTAGTTCTTGAAAAGAAAAATTATGATTTTCACTAAACATACAGTTAAAAAAAATTAAATAAAATGAAGAAAAATGAAAGTAAAACGAATGCGAATGACGCGGATCGAACCTGCGGCCATCGCTTGACAGGCCGATAGTCGGACCGCAAGGCTACATAAGATCCGTTGGGATTCAGAAATTAAAGCGACGTGTTTATTTATTAGTTTAAACTCTATAATTGTGCAAATCCCTGCTTGAAAGCTATGTGTATACGAGAAGGAGTATTTCTGCGCATGTCCAGAATCTCTGACCGAATTTAGGCTTTTATTTCTAAAATGTCTTTATCTCAGACGTATATTAAAATAAAATATTGAAATCTTTTTAAATTCTAGTCAATATGTTAGTTCTTGAAAAGAAAAATTATGATTTTCACTAAACTTACAGTTAAAAAAAAATTAAATAAAATGAAAGTAAAACGAATGCGAACGACAAGGATCGAACCTGCGGCCACTGGTTGACAGGCCAATAGTCGGACCACAAGGCTACATAAGACCCGTCGGGAGACAGAAATTAAAGCTACGTGTTTATTTATTAGTTTAAACTCTATAATTGTGCAACTCCCTGCTTGAAAGCCATGTGTATACGAGAAGGAGTATTTCAGCGCATGTCCAGAATCTCTGACCGAATTTAAGTTTTTATTTCTACAATGTCTTTATCTCGGACGTATTTTAAAATAAAATATTGAAATATTTTTAAATTCTAGTCAATATATTAGTTCTTGAAAAGAAAAATTATGATTTTCACTAAACATACAGTTAAAAAAAATTAAATAAAATGAAGAAAAATGAATGTAAAACGAATGCGAACGACTCGGATCGAACCTGCGGCCACTGGTTGACAGGCCGATAGTCGGACCACAAGGCTACATAAGACCCGTCGGGAGACAGAAATTAAAGCTACATGTTTATTTATTAGTTTAAACTCTATAATTGTGCAAATCTCTGCTTGAAAGCCATGTGTATACGAGAAGGAGTATTTCTGCGCATGTCCAGAATCTCTGATCGAATTTAGGCTTTTATTTCTAAAATGTCTTTATCTCGGACGTATTTTAAAACAAAATATTGAAATCTTTTTAAATTCTAGTCAATATGTTAGTTCTTGAAAAAAAAATTATGATTTTCACTAAACTTACAGTTAAAAAAAATTAAATAAAATGAAAGTAAAACGAATGCGAACGACAAGGATTGAACCTGCGGCCACTGCTTGACAGGCCGATAGTCGGACCACAAGGCTACGTAAGACCCGTCGGGAGACAGAAATTAAAGCTACGTGTTTATTTATTAGTTTAAACGCTATAATTGTGCAAATCCCTGCTTGAAAGCCATGTGTATACGAGAAGGAGTATTTCTGCGCATGTCCAGAATCTCTGACCGAATTTAGGCTTTTATTTCTTAAATATCTTTATTTCGGACGTATTTTTAAATAAAATATTGAAATCTTTTTAAATTCAAGTCAATATACTAGTTCTTGAAAAGAAAAATTATGATTTTCACTAAAGATACAGTTAAAAAAAATTAAATAAAATGAAGAAAAATGAAAGTAAAACGTATGCGAACGACGCGGATCGAACCTGCGGCCATTGGTTGACAGGCCGATAGTCGGACCACAAGGCTACATAAGATCCGTTGGGATTCAGAAATTAAAGCGACGTGTTTATTTATTAGTTTAAACTCTATAATTGTGCAAATCCCTGCTTGAAAGCCATGTGTATCCGAGAAGGAGTATATCTGCGCATGTCCAGAATCTCTGACCGAATTTACGCTTTTATTTCTTAAATGTCTTTATTTCGGACGTATTTTTAAATAAAATATTGAAATCTTTTTAAATTCTAGTCAATATATTAGTACTTGAAAAGAAAAATTATGATTTTCACTAAACTTACAGTTAAAAAAAAATTAAATAAAATGAAAGTAAAATAAATGCGAACGACAAGGATCGAACCTGCGGCCACTGGTTGACAGGCCGATAGTCGGACCACAAGGCTACATAAGACCCGTCGGGAGACAGAAATTAAAGCTACGTGTTTATTTATTAGTTTAAACTCTATAATTGTGCAAATCTCTGCTTGAAAGCCATGTGTATACGAGAAGGAGTATTTCTGCGCATGTCCAGAATCTCTGACCGAATTTAGGCTTTTATTTCTAAAATGTCTTTATCTCGGACGTATTTTAAAATAAAATATTGAAATCTTTTTAAATTCTAGTCAATATACTAGTTCTTGAAAAGAAAAATTATGATTTTCACTAAACTTACAGTTAAAAAAAAATTAAATAAAATGAAAGTAAAACGAATGCGAACGACAAGGATCGAACCTTCGGCCACTGGTTGACAGGCCGATAGTCGGACCACAAGGCTACGTAAGACCCGTCGGGAGACAGAAATTAAAGCTACTTGTTTATTTATTAGTTTAAACACTATAATTGTGCAAATCCCTGCTTGAAAGCCATGTGTATACGAGAAGGAGTATTTCTGCGCATGTCCAGAATCTCTGACCGAATTTAGGCTTTTATTTCTTAAATATCTTTATTTCGGACGTATTTTTAAATAAAATATTGAAATCCTTTTAAATTCAAGTCAATATACTAGTTCTTGAAAACAAAAATTATGATTTTCACTAAAGATACAGTTAAAAAAAATTAAGTAAAATGAAGAAAAATGATAGTAAAACGTATACGAACGACGCGGATCGAACATGCGGCCATTGGTTGACAGGCCAATAGTCGGACCACAAGGCTACATAAGATCCGTTGGGATTCAGAAATTAAAGCGACGTGTTTATTTATTAGTTTAAACTCTATAATTGTGCAAATCCCTGCTTGAAAGCCATGTGTATCCGAGAAGGAGTATATCTGCGCATGTCCAGAATCTCCGACCGAATTTACGCTTTTATTTCTTAAATGTCTTTATTTCGGACGTATTTTTAAATAAAATATTGAAATCTTTTTAAATTCTAGTCAATATATTAATACTTGAAAAGAAAAATTATGATTTTCACTAAACTTACAGTTAAAAAAAAATTAAATAAAATGAAAGTAAAATGAATGCGAACGACAAGGATCGAACCTGCGGGCACTGGTTGACAGGCCGATAGTCGGACCACAAGGCTACATAAGACCCGTCGGGAGACAGAAATTAAAGCTACGTGTTTATTTATTAGTTTAAACTCTATAATTGTGCAAATCTCTGCTTGAAAGCCATGTGTATACGAGAAGGAGTATTTCAGCGCATGTCCAGAATCTCTGACCGAATTTAAAATTTTATTTCTAAAATGTCTTTATCTCGGACGTATTTTAAAATAAAATATTGAAATATTTTTAAATTCTAGTCAATATATTAGTTCTTGAAAAGAAAAATTATGATTTTAACTAAACATACAGTTAAAAAAAAATTAAATAAAATGAAGAAAAATGAATGTAAAACGAATGCGAACGACGCGGATCGAACCTGCGGCCACTGGTTGACAGGCCAATAGTCGGACCACAAGGCTACATAAGACCCGTCGGAAGACAGAAATTAAAGCTACATGTTTATTTATTAGTTTAAACTCTATAATTGTGCAAATCTCTGCTTGAAAGCCATGTGTATACGAGAAGGAGTATTTCTGCGCATGTCCAGAATCTCTGATCGAATTTAGGCTTTTATTTCTAAAATGTCTTTATCTCGGACGTATTTTAAAATAAAATATTGAAATCTTTTTAAATTCTAGTCCATATGTTAGTTCTTGAAAAGAAAAATTATGATTTTCACTAAACTTACAGTTAAAAAAAATTAAATAAAATGAAAGTAAAACGAATGCGAACGACAAGGATTGAACCTGCGGCCACTGGTTGACAGGCCGATAGTCGGACCACAAGGCTACATAAGACCCGTCGGAAGACAGAAATTAAAGCTACGTGTTTATAAATTAGTTTAAACTCTATAATTGTGCAAATCCCTGCTTGAAAGAAATGTGTATACGAGAAGGAGTATTTCTGCGCATGTCCAGAATCTCACACAGAATTTAGGCTTTTATTTCTTAAATATCTTTATTTCGGACGTATTTTAAAATAAAATATTGAAATCTTTTTAAATTCAAGTCAATATATTAGTTCTTGAAAAGAAAAATTATGATTTTCACTAAACATACAGTTAAAAAAAATTAAATAAAATGAAGAAAATAGAAAGTAAAACGAACGCGAACGATGCGGATCGAACCTGCGGCCACTGGTTGACAGGCCGCTAGTCGGACCACAAGGCTACTTAAAATCCGTCGGGAGTCCGAAATTAAAGCTAAGTGTTTATTTATTAGTTTAAACTCTATAATTGTGCAAATCCCTGCTTGAAAGCCATGTGTATACGAGAAGGAGTATTTTTGCGCATCTCCAGAATCTCTGACCGAATTTAGGCTTTTATTTCTAAAATGTCTTTATCTCGGACGTATTTTAAAATAAAATATTGAAATATTTTTAAATTCTAGTCAATATATTAGTTCTTGAAAAGAAAAATAATGATTTTCACTAAACATACAGTTAAAAAAAAATTAAATAAAATGAATGTAAAACGAATGCGAACGACGCGGATCGAACCTGCGGCCACTGGTTGACAGGCCGATAGTCGGACCACAAGGCTACATAAGACCCGTCGAGAGACAGAAATTAAAGCTACATGTTTATTTATTAGTTTAAACTCTATAATTGTGCAAATCTCTGCTTGAAAGCCATGTGTATACGAGAAGGAGTATTTCTGCGCATGTCCAGAATCTCTGATCGAATTTAGGCTTTTATTTCTAAAATGTCTTTATCTCGGACGTATTTTAAAATAAAATATTGAAATCTTTTTAAATTCTAGTCAATATGTTAGTTCTTGAAAAAAAAATTATGATTTTCACTAAACTTACAGTTAAAAAAAATTAAATAAAATGAAAGTAAAACGAATGCGAACGACAAGGATTGAACCTGCGGCCACTGCTTGACAGGCCGATTGTCGGACCACAAGGCTACATAAGATCCGTCGGGAGACAGAAATTAAATCTACGTGTTTATTTATTAGTTTAAACTCTATAATTGTGCAAATCCCTGCTTGAAAGCCATGTGTATACGAGAAGGAGTATTTCTGCGCATCTCCAGAATCTCTGACCGAATTTAGGCTTTTATTTCTAAAATGTCTTTATCTCAGACGTATTTTAAAATAAAATATTGAAATCTTTTTAAATTCTAGTCAATATATTAGTTCTTGAAAAGAAAAATTATGATTTTCACTAATCATACAGTTAAAAAAAATTAAATAAAATGAAGAAAAATGAAAGTAAAACGAATGCGAATGACGCGGATCGAACCTGCGGCCACTGGTTGACAGGCCGATAGTCGGACCACAATTCTACATAAGATCCGTTGGGATTCAGAAATTAAAGCGACGTGTTTATTTATTATTTTAAACTCTATAATTGTGCAAATCCCTGCTTGAAAGTCATGTGTATACGAGAAGGAGTATTTCTGCGCATGTCCAGAATCTCTGACCGAATTTAGGCTTTTATTTCTAAAATGTCTTTATCTCCGACGTATTTTAAAATAAAATATTGAAATCTTTTTAAATTATAGTCAATATATTACTTCTTGAAAAGAAAAATTATGATTTTCACTGAACATACAGTTAAAAAAAAATTAAATAAAATGAAGAAAATAGAAAGTAAAACGAATGCGAACGACGCGGATCGAACCTGCAGCCACTGGTTGACAGGCCGATAGTCGGACCACAAGGCTACATAAGACCCACTAGGATTCAGTAATTAAAGCGACGTGTTTTTTTATTAGTTTAAACTATAATTGTGCAAATCCCTGCTTGAAAGCCATGTGTATACGAGAAGGAGTATTTCTGCGCATGTCCATAATCTCTGACCGAATTTAGGCTTTTATTTCTAAAATGTCTTTATCTCGGACGTATTTTAAAATAAATTATTGAAATCTTTTTAAATTCTAGTCAATATGTTAGTTCTTGAAAAGAAAAATTATGATTTTCACTAAACTTATAGTTAAAAAAAAACTAAATAAAATGAAGAAAAATGAAAGTAAAACGAATGCGAATGACACGCATTGAACCTGCGGCCACTGGTTGACAGGCCGATAGTCGGACCACAAGGCTACATAAGATCCTTTGGGATTCAGAAATTAAAGCGACGTGTTTATTTATTAGTTTAAACTCTATAATTGTGCAAATCCCTGCTTGAAAGCCATGTGTATACGAGAAGGAGTATTTCTGCGCATGTCCAGAATCTCTGACCGAATTTAGGCTTTTATTTCTAAAATGTCTTTTTCTCGGACGTATTTTAAAATAAATTATTGAAATCTTTTTAAATTCTAGTCAATATGTTAGTTCTTGAAAAGAAAAATTATGATTTTCACTAAACTTACAGTTAAAAAAAAATTAAATAAAATGAAAGTAAAACGAATGCGAACGACAAGGATCGAACCTTCGGCCACTGGTTGACAGGCCGATAGTCGGACCACAAGGCTACGTAAGACCCGTCGGGAGACAGAAATTAAAGCTACGTGTTTATTTATTAGTTTAAACACTATAATTGTGCAAATCCCTGCTTGAAAGCCATGTGTATACGAGAAGGAGTATTTCTGCGCATGTCCAGAATCTCTGACCGAATTTACGCTTTTATTTCTTAAATGTCTTTATCTCCGACGTATTTTAAAATAAAATATTGAAATCTTTTTAAATTATAGTCAATATATTACTTCTTGAAAAGAAAAATTATGATTTTCACTAAACATACAGTTAAAAAAAAATTAAATAAAATGAAGAAAATAGAAAGTAAAACGAATGCGAACGACGCGGATCGAACCTGCAGCCACTGGTTGACAGGCCGATAGTCCGACCACAAGGCTACATAAGACCCACTAGGATTCAGTAATTAAAGCGACGTGTTTTTTTATTAGTTTAAACTCTATAATTGTGCAAATCCCTGCTTGAAAGCCATGTGTATACGAGAAGGAGTATTTCTGCGCATGTCCATAATCTCTGACCGAATTTAGGCTTTTATTTCTTAAATATCTTTATTTCGGACGTATTTTTAAATAAAATATTGAAATCTTTTTAAATTCAAGTCAATATACTAGTTCTTGAAAAGAAAAATTATGATTTTCACTAAAGATACAGTTAAAAAAAATTAAATAAAATGAAGAAAAATGAAAGTAAAACGTATGCGAACGACGCGGATCGAACCTGCGGCCATTGGTTGACAGGCCGATAGTCGGACCACAAGGCTACATAAGATCCGTTGGGATTCAGAAATTAAAGCGACGTGTTTATTTATTAGTTTAAACTCTATAATTGTGCAAATCCCTGCTTGAAAGCCATGTGTATCCGAGAAGGAGTATATCTGCGCATGTCCAGAATCTCTGACCGAATTTACGCTTTTATTTCTTAAATGTCTTTATTTCGGACGTATTTTTAAATAAAATATTGAAATCGTTTTAAATTCTAGTCAATATATTAGTACTTGAAAAGAAAAATTATGATTTTCACTAAACTTACAGTTAAAAAAAAATTAAATAAAATGAAAGTAAAACGAATGCGAACGACAAGGATCGAACCTGCGGCCACTGGTTGACAGGCCGATAGTCGGACCACAAGGCTACATAAGACCCGTCGGGAGAAAGAAATTAAAGCTACGTGTTTATTTATTAGTTTAAACTATAATTGTGCAAATCCCTGCTTGAAAGCCATGTGTATACGAGAAGGAGTATTTCTGCGCATGTCCAGAATCTCTGACTGAATTTAGGCTTTTATTTCTAAAATGTCTTTATTTCGGACGTATTTTTAAATAAAATATTAAAATCTTTTTAAATTATAGTTAATATATTAGTACTTGAAAAGAAAAATTATGATTTTCACTAAACTTACAGTTAAAAAAAAATTAAATAAAATGAAGAAAAATGAAAGTAAAACGAATTCGAACGACGCGGATCGAACCTGCGGCCACTGGTTGACAGGCCGAGAGTCGGACCACAAGGCTACATAAGACCCGTCGGGAGACAGAAATTAAAGCTACATGTTTATTTATTAGTTTAAACTCTATAATTGTGCAAATCTCTGCTTGAAAGCCATGTGATAAGAGAAGGAGTATTTCTGCGCATGTCCAGAATCTCTGACCGAATTTAGGCTTTTATTTCTAAAATGTCTTTATCTCGGACGTATTTTAAAATAAATTATTGAAATCTTTTTAAATTCTAGTCAATATGTTAGTTCTTGAAAAGAAAAATTATGATTTTCACTAAACTTACAGTTAAAAAAAAAATTAAATAAAATGAAAGTAAAACGAATGCGAACGACAAGGATCGAACCTTCGGCCACTGGTTGACAGGCCGATAGTCGGACCACAAGGCTACATAAGACCCGTCGGGAGACAGAAATTAAAGCTACGTGTTTATTTATTAGTTTAAACTCTATAATTGTGCAAATCCCTGCTTGAAAGCCATGTGTATACGAGAAGGAGTATTTCTGCGCATGTCCAGAATCTCTGACCGAATTTAGGCTTTTATTTCTTAAATATCTTTATTTCGGACGTATTTTTAAATAAAATATTGAAATCTTTTTAAATTCAAGTCAATATATTAGTTCTTGAAAAGAAAAATTATGATTTTCACTAAAGATACAGTTAAAAAAAATTAAATAAAATGAAGAAAAATGAAAGTAAAACGTATGCAAACGACGCGGATCGAACCTGCGGCCATTGGTGAACAGGCCGATTGTCGGACCACAAGACTACATAAGATCCGTTGGGATTCAGAAATTAAAGCTACGTGTTTATGTATTAGTTTAAACTCTGTAATTGTGCAAATCCCTGCTTGAAAGCCATGTGTATACGAGAAGGAGTATTTCTGCGCATGTCCAGAATCTCTGACCGAATTTAAGTTTTTATTTCTAAAATGTCTTTATCTCGGACTTATTTTAAAATAAAATATTGAAATATTTTTATATTCTAGTCAATATATTAGTTCTTGAAAAGAAAAATTATGATTTTCACTAAAGATACAGTTAAAAAAAATTAAATAAAATGAAGAAAAATGAAAGTAAAACGTATGCGAACGACGCGGTTCGAACCTGCGGCCATTGGTTGACAGGCCGATAGTCGGACCACAAGGCTACATAAGATCCGTTGGGATTCAGAAATTAAAGCGACGTGTTTATTTATTAGTTTAAATTCTAATTGTGCAAATCCCTGCTTGAAAGCCATGTGTATCCGAGAAGGAGTATATCTGCGCATGTCAAGAATCTCTGACCGAATTTACGCTTTTATTTCTTAAATGTCTTTATTTCAGGCGTATTTTTAAATAAAATATTGAAATCTTTTTAAATTCTAGTCAATATATTAGTACTTGAAAAGAAAAATTATGATTTTCACTAAACTTACAGTTAAAAAAAAATTAAATAAAATGAAGAAAAATGAAAGTAAAACGAATGCGAACGACAAGGATCGAACCTGCGGCCACTGGTTGACAGGCCGATAGTCGGACCACAAGGCTACATAAGACCCGGCGGGAGAAAGAAATTAAAGCTACGTGTTAATTTATTAGTTTAAACTCTATAATTGTGCAAATCCCTGCTTGAAAGCCATGTGTATACGAGAAGGAGTATTTCTGCGCATGTCCAGAATCTCTGACCGAATTTAGGCTTTTATTTCTAAAATGTCTTTATTTCGGACGTATTTTTAAATAAAATATTGAAATCTTTTTAAATTCTAGTCAATATATTAGTACTTGAAAAGAAAAATTATGATTTTCACTAAACTTACAGTTAAAAAAAAATTAAATAAAATGAAGAAAAATGAAAGTAAAACGAATGCGAACGACGCGGATCGAACCTACGGCCACTGGTTTGTATTCCGATAGTCGGACCACAAGGCTACATAAGACCCGTCGGGAGACAGAAATTAAAGCTACATGTTTATTTATTAGTTTAAACTCTATAATTGTGCAAATCCCTGCTTGAAAGCCATGTGTATACGAGAAGGAGTATTTCTGCGCATGTCCAAATCTCTGACCGAATTTACGCTTTTATTTCTAAAATGTCTTTTATTTCGGACGTACTTTTAAATAAAATATTGAAATCTTTTTAAATTCTAGTCAATATATTAGTACTTGAAAAGAAAAATTATGATTTTCACTAAACTTACAGTTAAAAAAAAATTAAATAAAATGAAGAAAAATGAAAGTAAAACGAATGCGAACGACGCGGATCGAACCTGCGGCCACTGGTTGGCAGGCCGATAGTCGGACCACAAGGCTACATAAGACCCGTCGGGAGACAGAAATTAAAGCTACGTGTTTTTGTATTAGTTTAAACTCTATAATTGTGCAAATCCCTGCTTGAAAGCCATGTGTATACGAGAAGGAGTATTTCTGCGCATGTACAGAATCTCTGACCGAATTTAAGTTTTTATTTCTAAAATGTCTTTATCTCGAACTTATTTTAAAATAAAATATTGAAATATTTTTAAATTCTAGTCAATATATTAGTTCTTGAAAAGAAAAATTATGATTTTCACTAAAGATACAGTTAAAAAAAATTAAATAAAATGAAGAAAAATGAAAGTAAAACGTATGCGAACGACGCGGATCGAACCTGCGGCCATTGGTTGACAGGCCGATAGTCGGACCACAAGGCTACATAAGATCCGTTGGGATTCAGAAATTAAAGCGACGTGTTTATTTATTAGTTTAAACTCTAATTGTGCAAATCCCTGCTTGAAAGCCATGTGTATACGAGAAGGAGTATTTCTGCGCATGTCCAGAATCTCTGACCGAATTTAGGCTTTTATTTCTAAAATGTCTTTATTTCGGACGTATTTTTAAATAAAATATTGAAATCTTTTTAAATTCTAGTCAATATATTAGTACTTGAAAAGAAAAATTATGATTTTCACTAAACTTACAGTTAAAAAAAAATTAAATAAAATGAAGAAAAATGAAAGTAAAACGAATGCGAACGACGCGGATCGAACCTGCGGCCACTGGTTGTCAGGCCGATAGTCGGACCACAAGGCTACATAAGGTCCGTTGGGATTCAGAAATTAAAGCGACGTGTTTATTTATTAGTTTAAACTCTATAATTGTGCAAATCCCTGCTTGAAAGCCATGTGTATCCGAGAAGGAGTATATCTGCGCATGTCCAGAATCTCTGACAGAATTTACGCTTTTATTTCTTAAATGTCTTTATTTCGGACGTATTTTTAAATAAAATATTGAAATCTTTTTAAATTCTAGTCAATATATTAGTACTTGAAAAGAAAAATTATGATTTTCACTAAACTTACAGATAAAAAAAATTAAATAAAATGTAAGTAAAATGAATGCGAACGACAAGGATCGAACCTGCGGCCACTGGTTGACAGGCCGATAGTCGGACCACAAGGCTACATAAGACCCGTCGGGAGACAGAAATTAAAGCTACGTGTTTATTTATTAGTTTAAACTCTATAATTGTGCAAATCTCTGCTTGAAAGCCATGTGTATACGAGAAGGAGTATTTCTGCGCATGTCCAGAATCTCTGACCGAATTTAGGCTTTTATTTCTAAAATGTTTTTATCTCGGACGTATTTTAAAATAAAATATTGAAATCTTTTTAAATTCTAGTCAATATGTTAGTTCTTGAAAAGAAAAATTATGATTTTCACTAAACTTACAGTAAAAAAAATTAAATTAAATGAAAGTAAAACGAATGCGAACGACAAGGATCGAACCTGCGGCCACTGGTTGACAGGCCAATAGTCGGACCACAAGGCTACATAAGACCCGTCGGGAGACAGAAATTACAGCTACGTGTTTATTTATTAGTTTAAACTCTATAATTGTGCAACTCCCTGCTTGAAAGCCATGTGTATACGAGAAGGAGTATTTCAGCGCATGTCCAGAATCTCTGACCGAATTTAAGTTTTTATTTCTAAAATGTCTTTATCTCGGACGTATTTTAAAATAAAGTATTGAAATCTTTTTAAATTCTAGTCAATATATTAGTTCTTGAAAAAAAAATTATGATTTTCACTAAACATACAGTTAAAAAAAATTAAATAAAATGAAGAAAAATGAAAGTAAAACGAATGCGAATGACGCGGATCGAACCTGCGGCCACTGGTTGACAGGCCGATAGTCGGACCACAAGGTTACATAAGACCCGTCGGGAGACAGAAATTACAGCTACGTGTTTTTGTATTAGTTTAAACTCTATAATTGTGCAAATCCCTGCTTGAAAGCCATGTGTATACGAGAAGGAGTATTTCTGCGCATGTACAGAATCTCTGACCGAATTTAAGTTTTTATTTCTAAAATGTCTTTATCTCGAACTTATTTTAAAATAAAATATTGAAATATTTTTAAATTCTAGTCAATATATTAGTTCTTGAAAAGAAAAATTATGATTTTCACTAAAGATACAGTTAAAAAAAATTAAATAAAATGAAGAAAAATGAAAGTAAAACGTATGCGAACGACGCGGATCGAACCTGCGGCCATTGGTTGACAGGCCGATAGTCGGACCACAAGGCTACATAAGATCCGTTGGGATTCAGAAATTAAAGCGACGTGTTTATTTATTAGTTTAAACTCTAATTGTGCAAATCCCTGCTTGAAAGCCATGTGTATACGAGAAGGAGTATTTCTGCGCATGTCCAGAATCTCTGACCGAATTTAGGCTTTTATTTCTAAAATGTCTTTATTTCGGACGTATTTTTAAATAAAATATTGAAATCTTTTTAAATTCTAGTCAATATATTAGTACTTGAAAAGAAAAATTATGATTTTCACTAAACTTACAGTTAAAAAAAAATTAAATAAAATGAAGAAAAATGAAAGTAAAACGAATGCGAACGACGCGGATCGAACCTGCGGCCACTGGTTGTCAGGCCGATAGTCGGACCACAAGGCTACATAAGGTCCGTTGGGATTCAGAAATTAAAGCGACGTGTTTATTTATTAGTTTAAACTCTATAATTGTGCAAATCCCTGCTTGAAAGCCATGTGTATCCGAGAAGGAGTATATCTGCGCATGTCCAGAATCTCTGACAGAATTTACGCTTTTATTTCTTAAATGTCTTTATTTCGGACGTATTTTTAAATAAAATATTGAAATCTTTTTAAATTCTAGTCAATATATTAGTACTTGAAAAGAAAAATTATGATTTTCACTAAACTTACAGATAAAAAAAATTAAATAAAATGTAAGTAAAATGAATGCGAACGACAAGGATCGAACCTGCGGCCACTGGTTGACAGGCCGATAGTCGGACCACAAGGCTACATAAGACCCGTCGGGAGACAGAAATTAAAGCTACGTGTTTATTTATTAGTTTAAACTCTATAATTGTGCAAATCTCTGCTTGAAAGCCATGTGTATACGAGAAGGAGTATTTCTGCGCATGTCCAGAATCTCTGACCGAATTTAGGCTTTTATTTCTAAAATGTTTTTATCTCGGACGTATTTTAAAATAAAATATTGAAATCTTTTTAAATTCTAGTCAATATGTTAGTTCTTGAAAAGAAAAATTATGATTTTCACTAAACTTACAGTAAAAAAAATTAAATTAAATGAAAGTAAAACGAATGCGAACGACAAGGATCGAACCTGCGGCCACTGGTTGACAGGCCAATAGTCGGACCACAAGGCTACATAAGACCCGTCGGGAGACAGAAATTACAGCTACGTGTTTATTTATTAGTTTAAACTCTATAATTGTGCAACTCCCTGCTTGAAAGCCATGTGTATACGAGAAGGAGTATTTCAGCGCATGTCCAGAATCTCTGACCGAATTTAAGTTTTTATTTCTAAAATGTCTTTATCTCGGACGTATTTTAAAATAAAGTATTGAAATCTTTTTAAATTCTAGTCAATATATTAGTTCTTGAAAAAAAAATTATGATTTTCACTAAACATACAGTTAAAAAAAATTAAATAAAATGAAGAAAAATGAAAGTAAAACGAATGCGAATGACGCGGATCGAACCTGCGGCCACTGGTTGACAGGCCGATAGTCGGACCACAAGGCTACATAAGACCCGTCGGGAGACAGAAATTACAGCTACGTGTTTATTTATTAGTTTAAACTCTATAATTGTGCAACTCCCTGCTTGAAAGCCATGTGTATACGAGAAGGAGTATTTCAGCGCATGTCCAGAATCTCTGACCGAATTTAAGTTTTTATTTCTAAAATGTCTTTATCTCGGACGTATTTTAAAATAAAGTATTGAAATCTTTTTAAATTCTAGTCAATATATTAGTTCTTGAAAAGAAAAATTATGATTTTCACTAAACATACAGTTAAAAAAAATTAAATAAAATGAAGAAAAATGAAAGTAAAACGAATGCGAATGACGCGGATCGAACCTGCGGCCATCGCTTGACAGGACGATAGTCGGACCGCAAGGCTACATAAGATCCGTTGGGATTCAGAAATTAAAGCGACGTGTTTATTTATTAGTTTAAACTCTATAATTGTGCAAATCCCTGCTTGAAAGCCATGTGTATACGAGAAGGAGTATTTCTGCGCATGTCCAGAATCTCTGATCGAATTTAGGCTTTTTTTTCTAAAATGTCTTTATCTCGGACGTATTTTAAAATAAAATATTGAAATCTTTTTAAATTCTAGTCAAAATGTTAGTTCTTGAAAAGAAAAATTATGATTTTCACTAAACTTACAGTTAAAAAAAATTAAATAAAATGAAAGTAAAACGAATGCGAACGACAAGGATTGAAACTGCGGCCACTGCTTGACAGGCCGACAGTCGGACCACAAGGCTACATAAGATCCGTCGGGAGACAGAAATTAAATCTACGTGTTTATTTATTAGTTTAAACTCTATAATTGTGCAAATCCCTGCTTGAAAGCCATGTGTATACGAGAAGGAGTATTTCTGCGCATGTCCAGAATCTCACACCGAATTTAGGCTTTTATTTCTTAAATATCTTTATTTCGGACGTATTTTAAAATAAAATATTGAAATCTTTTTAAATTCAAGTCAATATATTAGTTCTTGAAAAGAAAAATTATGATTATCACTAAACATACAGTTAAAAGAAATTAAATAAAATGAAGAAAATAGAAAGTAAAACGAACGCGAACGACGCGGATCGATCCTGCGGCCACTGGTTGACAGGCCGCTATTCGGACCACAAGGCTACTTAAAATCCGTCGGGAGTCCGAAATTAAAGCTAAGTGTTTATTTATTAGTTTAAACTCTATAATTGTGCAAATCCCTGCTAGAAAGCCATGTGTATACGAGAAGGAGTATTTCTACGAATGTCCAGAATCTCTGACCGAATTTAGGCTTTTATTTCTTAAATATCTTTATTTCGGAGGTATTTTTAAATAATATATTGAAATCTTTTTAAATTCTAGTCAATATATTAGTTTTTGAAAAGAAAAATTTTGATTTTCACTAAACATACAGTTAAAAAAAAATTAAATAAAATGAAATTAAAACGAATGTAAATGACGCGGATCGAACCTGCGGCCACTGGTTGACATTCCGATAGTCGGACCACAAGGCTACATAAGATCCGTTGAGATTCAAAAATTAAAGCGACGTGTTTATTTATTAGTTTAAACTCTATAATTGTGCAAATCCCTGCTTGAAAGCCATGTGTATACGAGAAGGAGTATTTCTGCGCATGTCCAGAATCTCTGACCGAATTTAGGCTTTTATTTATAAAATGTCTTTATCTCAGACGTATTTTAAAATAAAATATTGAAATCTTTTTAAATTCTAGTCAATATATTACTTCTTGAAAAGAAAAATTATGATTTTCACTAAACATACAGTTAAAAAAAAATTAAATAAAATGAAGAAAATAGAAAGTAAAACGAATGCGAACGACGCGGATCGAACATGCAGCCACTGGTTGACAGGCCGATAGTCGGACCACAAGGCTACATAAAACCCACTAGGATTCAGAAATTAAAGCGACATGTTTTTTTATTAGTTTAAACTCTATAATTATGCAAATCCCTGCTTGAAAGCCATGTGTATACGAGAAGGAGTATTTCTGCGCATCTCCAGAATCTCTGACCGAATTTAGGCTTTTATTTCTTAAATATCTTTATTTCGGACGTATTTTTAAATAATATATTGAAATCTTTTTAAATTCTAGTGATAATATTACTTCTTGAAAAGAAAAATTATGATTTTCACTAAACATACAGTTAAAAAAAAATTAAATAAAATGAAGAAAAATGAAAGTAAAACGAATTCGAATGACGCGGATCGAACCTGCGGCCACTGGTTGACAGGCAGATAGTCGGACCACAAGGCTACATAAGATCCGTTGGGATTCAGAAATTAAAGCGACGTGTTTATTTATTAGTTTAAACTCTATAATTGTGCAAATCCCTGCTTGAAAGTCATGTGTATACGAGAAGGAGTATTTCTGCGCATGTCCAGAATTTTTGACCGAATTTAGGCTTTTATTTCTAAAATGTCTTTATCTCCGACGTATTTTAAAATAAAATATTGAAATCTTTTTAAATTCTAGTCAATATATTACTTCTTGAAAAGAAAAATTATGATTTTCACTAAAGATACAGTTAAAAAAAAATTAAATAAAATGAAGAAAAATGAAAGTAAAACGAATGCGAACGACGCGGATCGAAGCTGCAGCCACTGGTTGACAGGCCGATAGTCGGACCACAAGGCTACATAAAACCCACTAGGATTCAGAAATTAAAGCGACGTGTTTTTTTATTAGTTTAAACTCTATAATTGTGCAAATCCCTGCTTGAAAGCCATGTGTATACGAGAAGGAGTATTTCTGCGCATCTCCAGAATCTCTGACCGAATTTAGGCTTTTATTTCTTAAATATCTTTATTTCGGACGTATTTTTAAATAATATATTGAAATCTTTTTAAATTCTAGTCAATATATTACTTCTTGAAAAGAAAAATTATGATTTTCACTAAACATACAGTTAAAAAAAAATTAAATAAAATGAAGAAAATAGAAAGTAAAACGAATGCGAACGACGCGGATCGAACCTGCAGCCACTGGTTGACAGGCCGATCGTCGGACCACAAGGCTACATAAGACCCACTAGGATTCAGAAATTAAAGCGACGTGTTTTTTTATTAGTTTAAACTCTATAATTGTGCAAATCCCTGCTTGAAAGCCATGTGTATACGAGAAGGAGTATTTCTGCACATGTCCAGAATCTCTGACCGAATTTAGGCTTTTATTTCTTAAATATCTTTATTTCGGACGTATTTTTAAATAAAATATTGAAATCTTTTTAAATTCAAGTCAATATATTAGTTCTTGAAAAGAAAAATTATGATTTTCACTAAAGATACAGTTAAAAAAAATTAAATAAAATGAAGAAAAATGAAAGTAAAACGTATGCGAATGACGCGGATCGAACCTGCGGCCACTGGTTGACAGGCCGATAGTCGGACCACAAGGCTACATAGGACCCGTTGATATTCAGAAATTAAAGCGACGTGTTTATTTATTAGTTTAAACTCTATAATTGTGCAAATCCCTGCTTGAAAGCCATGTGTATACGAGAAGGAGTATTTATGCGCATGTCCAGAATCTCTGACCGAATTTAAGCTTTTATTTCTGAAATATCTTTATTTTGGACGTATTTTTAAATAAAATATTGAAATCTTTTTAAATTCTAGTCAATATATTAGTTCTTGAAAAGAAAAATTATGATTTTCACTAAACATACAGTTAAAAAAAAATTAAATAAAATGAAGAAAAATGAAAGTAAAACGAATGCGAATGACGCGGATCGAACCTGCGGCCACTGGTTGACAGGCCGATAGTCGGACCACAAGGCTACATAAGATCCGTTGAGATTCAGAAATTAAAGCGACGTGTTTATTTATTAGTTTAAACTCTATAATTGTGCAAATTCCTGCTTGAAAGCCATGTGTATACGAGAAGGAGAATATCTGCGCATGTCCAGAATCTCTGACCGAATTTAGGCTTTTATTTCTAAAATGTCTTTATTTCGGACGTATTTTTAAATAAAATATTGAAATCTTTTTAAATTCTAGTCAATATATTAGTTCTTGAAAAGAAAAATTATGATTTTCACTAAAGATACAGTTAAAAAAAAAATTAAATAAAATGAAGAAAAATGAAAGTAAAACGTATGCGAATGACGCGGATCGAAACTGCGGCCACTGGTTGACAGGCCGATAGTCGGACCACAAGGCTACATAAGATCCGTTGGGATTCAGAAATTAAAGCGACGTGTTTATTTATTAGTTTAAACTCTATAATTGTGCAAATCGCTGCTTGAAAGCCATGTGTATACGAGAAGGAGTATTTCTACGCATGTCCAGAATCTCTGACCGAATTTAGGCTTTTATTTCTTAAATATCTTTATTTCGGACGTATTTTAAAATAAAATATTGAAATCTTTTAAAATTCTAGTCAATATGTTAGTTCTTGAAAAAAAAATTATGATTTTCACTAAACTTACAGTTAAAAAAAATTAAATAAAATGAAAGTAAAACGAATGCGAACGACAAGGATTGAACCTGCGGCCAATGCTTGACAGGCCGATAGTCGGACCACAAGGCTACATAAGATCCGTCGGGAGACAGAAATTAAATCTACGTGTTTATTTATTAGTTTAAACTCTATAATTGTGCAAATCCCAGCTTGAAAGCCATCTGTATACGAGAAGGAGTATTTCTGCGCATGTCCAAAATCTCTGACCGAATTTAGGCTTTTATTTCTTAAATATCTTTATTTCGGACGTATTTTTAAATAAAATATTGAAATCTTTTTAAATTCAAGTCAATATATTAGTTCTTGAAAAGAAAAATTATGATTTTCACTAAACATACAGTTAAAGAAAATTAAATAAAATGAAGAAAAATGAAAGTAAAACGAATGCGAACGACGCGGATAGAACCTGCGGCCACTGATTGACAGGCCGATAGTCGGACCACAAGGCTACATAAGATCAGTCGGGATACAGAAATTAAAGCTACGTGTTTATTTATTAGTTTAAACTCTATAATTGTGCAAATCCCTGCTTGAAAGCCATGTGTATACGAGAAGGAGAATATCTGCGCATGTCCAGAATCTTTGACCGAATTTAGGCTTTTATTTCTAAAATGTCTTTATTTCGGACGTATTTTTAAATAAAATATTGAAATCTTTTTAAATTCTAGTCAATATATTAGTTCTTGAAAAGAAAAATTATGATTTTCACTAAAGATACAGTTAAAAAAAAAATAAATAAAATGAAGAAAAATGAAAGTAAAACGTATGCGAATGACGCGGATCGAAACTGCGGCCACTGGTTGACAGGCCGATAGTCGGACCACAAGGCTACATAAGATCCGTTGGGATTCAGAAATTAAAGCGACGTGTTTATTTATTAGTTTAAACTCTATAATTGTGCAAATCCCTGCTTGAAAGCCATGTGTATCCGAGAAGGAGTATATCTGCGCATGTCCAGAATCTCTGACCGAATTTACGCTTTTATTTCTTAAATATCTTTATTTCGGACGTATTTTTAAATAAAATATTGAAATCTTTTTAAATTCTAGTCAATATATTAGTTCTTGAAAAGAAAAATTATGATTTTCACTAAACATACAGTTAAAAAAAATTAAATAAAATGAAGAAAAATGAAAGTAAAACGAATGCGAATGACGCGGATCGAACCTGCGGCCGCTGGTTGACAGGCCGATTGTCAGACCACAAGGCTACATAAGATCCGTTGGGATTCATAAATTAAAGCGACGTGTTTATTTATTAGTTTAAACTCTATAATTGTGCAAATCGCTGCTTGAAAGCCATGTGTATACGAGAAGGAGTATTTCTACGCATGTCCAGAATCTCTGACCGAATTTAGGCTTTTATTTCTTAAATATCTTTATTTCAGACGTATTTTAAAATAAAATATTGAAATCTTTTTAAATTCTAGTCAATATGTTAGTTCTTGAAAAAAAAATTATGATTTTCACTAAACTTACAGTTAAAAAAAATTAAATAAAATGAAAGTAAAACGAATGCGAACGACAAGGATTGAACCTGCGGCCAATGCTTGACAGGCCGATAGTCCGACCACAAGGCTACATAAGATCCGTCGGGAGACAGAAATTAAATCTACGTGTTTATTTATTAGTTTAAACTCTATAATTGTGCAAATCCCAGCTTGAAAGCCATCTGTATACGAGAAGGAGTATTTCTGCGCATGTCCAAAATCTCTGACCGAATTTAGGCTTTTATTTCTTAAATATCTTTATTTCGGACGTATTTTTAAATAAAATATTGAAATCTTTTTAAATTCAAGTCAATATATTAGTTCTTGAAAAGAAAAATTATGATTTTCACTAAACATACAGTTAAAGAAAATTAAATAAAATGAAGAAAAATGAAAGTAAAACGAATGCGAACGACGCGGATAGAACCTGCGGCCACTGATTGACAGGCCGATAGTTGGACCACAAGGCTACATAAGATCAGTCGGGATACAGAAATTAAAGCTACGTGTTTATTTATTAGTTTAAACTCTATAATTGTGCAAATCCCTGTTTGAAAGCCATGTGTATACGAGAAGGTGTATTTCTGCGCATGTTCACAATCTCTGACCGCATTTAGGCTTTTATATCTTAAATATCTTTATTTCGGTCGTATTTTTAAATAAAATATTGAAATCTTTTTAAATTCTAGTCAATATATTAGTTCTTGTAAAGAAAAATGATGAATTTCACTAAACATACATTTAAAAAAAATTAAATAAAATGAAGAAAATAGAAAGTAAAACGAATGCGAACGACGCGGATCGAACCTGCTGCCACTGGTTGACAGGCCGATAGTCGGACCACAAGGCTACATAAGATCCGTTGGGATTCCGAAATTAAAGCGACGTGTTTATTTATTAGTTCAAACTCTATAATTGTGGAAATCCCTGCTTGAAAGCCATGTGTATACGACAAGGAATATTTCTGCGCATGTCCAAAATCTCTGACCGAATTTAGGCTTTTATTTCTTAAATATCTTTATTTCGGACGTATTTTCAAATAAAATATTGAAATCTTTTTAAATTCTAGTCAATATATTAGTTCTTGAAAAGAAAAATTATGATTTTCACTAAACATACAGTTAAAAAAAAATTAAATAAAATGAAAGTAAAACGAATGCGAACGACACGGATCGAGCTTACGGCCACTTGTTGACAGGTCGATAGTCGGACCACATGGCTACATAAGATCCGTCGGGAGACAGAAATTAAATCGACGTGTTTATTTATTAGTTTAAACTCTATAATTGTGCAAATCCCAGCTTGAAAGCCATGTGTATACGAGAAGGAGTATTTCTGCGCATGTCCAAAATCTCTGACCGAATTTAATATTTTATTTCTAAATATCTTTATTTCGGACGTATTTTTAAATAAAATATTGAAATCTTTTTAAATTCAAGTCAATATATTAGTTCTTGTAAAGAAAAATTATGATTTTCACTAAACATACAGTTAAAAAAAAATTAAATAAAATGAAGAAAAATGAAAGTAAAACGAATGCGAACGACGCGGATCGAACCTGCGGCCACTGGTTGACAGGCCGATAGTCGGACCACAAGGCTACATAAGATCCGTCGGGAGACAGAAATTAAAGCGACGTGTTTATTTATTAGTTTAAATTTTATAATTGTGCAAATCCCTGCTTGAAAGCCATGTGTATACGAGAAGGATTATTTCTGCGCATGTCCAGAATCTCTGACCGAATTTAGGCTTTTATTTCTAAAATGTCTTTATCTCGGACGTATTTTAAAATAAAATATTGAAATCTTTTTAAATTCTAGTCAATATGTTAGTTCTTGAAAAGAAAAATTATGATTTTCACTAAACTTACAGTTAAAAAAAAATTAAATAAAATGAAAGTAAAACGAATGCGAACGACAAGGATCGAACCTGCGGCCACTGGTTGACAGGCCGACAGTCGGACCACAAGGCTACATAAGACCCGTCGGGAGACAGAAATTAAATCTACGTGTTTATTTATTAGTTTAAACTCTATAATTGTGCAACTCCCTGCTTGAAAGCCATGTGTATACGAAAAGGAGTATTTCTGCGCATGTCCAGAATCTCTGACCGAATTTAGGCTTTTATTTCTTATATATCTTTATTTCGGACGTATTTTTAAATAAAATATTGAAATCTTTTTAAATTCTAGTCAATATATTAGTACTTGAAAAGAAAAATTATGATTTTCACTAAACTTACAGTTAAAAAAAAAATTAAATAAAATGAAGAAAAATGAAAGTAAAACGTATGCGAACGACGCGGATCGAACCTGCGGCCACTGGTTGACAGGCCGATAGTCGGAGCACAAGGCTACATAAGACCCGTCGGGAGACAGAAATTAAAGCTACATGTTTATTTATTAGTTTAAACTCTATAATTGTGCAAATCCCTGCTTGAAAGCCATGTGTATACGAGAAGGAGTATTTCTGCGCATGTCCAGAATCTCTGACAGAATTTAGGCTTTTATTTCTAGAATGTCATTTATCTCGGACGTATTTTAAAATAAAATATTGAAATCTTTTTAAATTCTAGTCAATATGTTAGTTCTTGAAAAGAAAAATTATGATTTTCACTAAACTTACAGTTAAAAAAAAATTAAATAAAATGAAAGTAAAACGAATGCGAAAGACAAGGATCGAACCTGCGGCCACTGGTTGACAGGCCGATAGTCGGACCACAAGGCTACATAAAACCCGTAACAGGACAGAAATTAAAGCTACGTGTTTATTTATTAGTTTAAACTCTATAATTGTGCAACTCCCTGCTTGAAAGCCATGTGTATACGAGAAGGAGTATTTCTGCGCATGTCCGGAATCTCTGACCGAATTTAAGCTTTTATTTCTAAAATGTCTTATCTCCGACGTATTTTAAAATAAATTATTGAAATCTTTTTAAATTCTAGTCAATATATTAGTTCTTGAAAAGAAAAATTATGATTTTCACTAAACATACAGTTAAAAAAAAATTAAATAAAATGAAGAAAAATGAAAGTAAAACGAATGCGAACGACGCGGATCGAACCTGCGGCCACTGGTTGACAGGCCGATAGTAGGACCACAAGGCTACATAAGATCCGTCGGGAGACAGAAATTAAAGCGACGTGTTTATTTATTAGTTTAAACTCTATAATTGTGCAAATCAATGCTTGAAAGCTATGTGTATACGAGAAGGAGTATTTCTGCGCATGTCCAGAATCTCTGACCGAATTTAGGCTTTTATTTCTAAAATGTCTTTATCTCGGACGTATTTTAAAATAAATTATTGAAATCTTTTTAAATTCTAGTCAATATGTTAGTTCTTGAAAAGAAAAATTATGATTTTCACTAAACTTACAGTTAAAAAAAAATTAAATAAAATGAAAGTAAAACGAATGCGAACGACAAGGATCGAACCTTCGGCCACTGGTTGACAGGCCGATAGTCGGACCACAAGGCTACGTAAGACCCGTCGGGAGACAGAAATTAAAGCTACGTGTTTATTTATTAGTTTAAACTCTATAATTGTGCAAATCCCTGCTTGAAAGCCATGTGTATACGAGAAGGAGTATTTCTGCGCATGTCCAGAATCTCTGACCGAATTTAGGCTTTTATTTCTAAAATGTCTTTATTTCGGACGTATTTTTAAATAAAATATTGAAATCTTTTTAAATTCTAGTCAATATATTAGTACTTGAAAAGAAAAATTATGATTTTCACTAAACTTACAGTTAAAAAAAAATTAAATAAAATGAAGAAAAATGAAAGTAAAACGAATGCGAACGACGCGGACCGAACCTGCGGCCACTGGTTGGCAGGCCGATAGTCGGACCACAAGGCTACATAAGACCCGTCGGGAGACAGAAATTAAAGCTACATGTTTATTTATTAGTTTAAACTCTATAATTGTGCAAATCTCTGCTTGAAAGCCATGTGTATACGAGAAGGAGTATTTCTGCGCATGTCCAGAATCTCTGACCGAATTTAGGCTTTTATTTCTAAAATGTCTTTATCTCGGACGTATTTTTAAATAAAATATTGAAATCTTTTTAAATTCAAGTCAATATATTAGTTCTTGAAAAGAAAAATTATGATTTTCACTAAAGATACAGTTAAAAAAAAATTAAATAAAATGAAGAAAAATGAAAGTAAAACGTATTCGAACGACGCGGATCGAACCTGCGGCCATTGGTTGACAGGCCGATAGTCGGACCACAAGGCTACATAAGATCCGTTGGGATTCAGAAATTAAAGCGACGTGTTTATTTATTAGTTTAAACTCTATAATTGTGCAAATCCCTGCTTGAAAGCCATGTGTATCCGAGAAGGAGTATATCTGCGAATGTCCAGAATCTCTGACCGAATTTACGCTTTTATTTCTAAATATCTTTATTTCGGACGTATTTTTAAATAAAATATTGAAATCTTTTTAAATTCTAGTCAATATATTAGTTCTTGAGAAGAAAAATTATGATTTTCACTAAACATACAGTTAAAAAAAATTAAATAAAATGAAGAAAAATGAAAGTAAAACGAATGCGAATGACGCGGATCGAACCTGCGGCCATCGCTTGACAGGCCGATAGTCGGACCGCAAGGCTACATAAGATCCGTTGGGATTCAGAAATTAAAGCGACGTGTTTATTTATTAGTTTAAACTCTATAATTGTGCAAATCCCTGCTTGAAAGCCATGTGTATACGAGAAGGAGTATTTCTGCGCATGTCCAGAATCTCTGACCGAATTTAGGCTTTTATTTCTAAAATGTCTTTATTTCGGACGTATTTTTAAATAAAATATTGAAATCTTTTTAAATTCAAGTATATTTATTAGTTTTTGAAAAGAAAAATTATGATTTTCACTAAACATACAGTTAAAAAAATATTAAATAAAATGAAAGTAAAACGAATGCGAACGACAAGGATCGAACCTGCGGCCACTGCTTGACAGGCCGATAGTCGGACCACAATTCTACATAAGATCCGTCGGGATACAAAAATTAAATCTACGTGTTTATTTATTAGTTTAAACTCTATAATTGTGCAAATCCCTGCTTGAAAGCCATGTGTATACGAGAAGGAGTATTTCTGCGCATGTCCAAAATCTCTGACCGAATTTAGGCTTTTATTTCTTAAATATCTTAATTCGGACGTATTTTTAAATAATATATTGAAATCTTTTTAAATTCTAGTCAATATATTAGTTCTTTAAAAGAAAAATTATGATTTTCACTAAAGATACAGTTAAAAAAAATTAAATAAAATGAAGAAAAATGAAAGTAAAACGTATGCGAATGACGCGGATCGAACCTGCGGCCACTGGTTGACAGGCCGATAGTCGGACCACAAGGCTACATAGGACCCGTTGGGATTCAGAAATTAAAGCGACGTGTTTATTTATTAGTTTAAACTCTATAATTGTGCAAATCCCTGCTTGAAAGCCATGTCTATCCGAGAAGGAGTATATCTGCGCATGTCCAGAATCTCTGACCGAATTTAAGCTTTTATTTCTGAAATATCTTTATTTCGGACGTATTTTTAAATAAAATATTGAAATCTTTTTAAATTCTAGTCAATATATTAGTTCTTGAAAAGAAAAATTATGATTTTCACTAAACATACAGTTAAAAAAAATTAAATAAAATGAAGTAAAACGTATGCGAATGACGCGGATCGAAACTGCGGCCACTGGTTGACAGGCCGATAGTCGGACCACAAGGCTACATAAGATCCGTTGGGATTCAGAAATTAAAGCGACGTGTTTATTTATTAGTTTAAACTCTATAATTGTGCAAATCGCTGCTTGAAAGCCATGTGTATACGAGAAGGAGTATTTCTGCGCATGTCCAGAATCTCTGACCGAATTCAGGCTTTTATTTCTTAAATATCTTTATTTCGGACGTATTTTTAAATAATATATTGAAATCTTTTTAAATTCAAGTCAATATATTAGTTCTTGAAAAGAAAAATTATGATTTTCACTAAACATACAGTTAAAAAAAATTAAATAAAATGAAGAAAAATGAAAGTAAAACGAATGCGAATGACGCGGATCGAACCTGCGGCCACTGGTTGACAGGCCGATAGTCGGACCACAAGGCTACATAAGATACATCGGGAGTCATAAATTAAAGCAACGTGTTTATTTGTTAGTTTAAACTCTATTATTGTGCAAATCCATGCTTGAAAGCCATGTGTATACGATAAGGAGTATTTCTGCGCATGTCCAGAATCTCTGACCGAATTTACGCTTTTATTTCTTAAATATCTTTATTTCGGACGTATTTTTAAATAAAATATTGAAATCTTTTTAAATTCTAGTCAATATGTTAGTACTTGAAAAGAAAAATTATGATTTTCACTAAACTTACAGTTAAAAAAAAAATTAAATAAAATGAAGAAAAATGAAAGTAAAACGTATGCGAACGACGCGGATCGAACCTGCGGCCACTGGTTGACAGGCCGATAGTCGGAGAACAAGGCTACATAAGACCCGTCGGGAGACAGAAATTAAAGCTACATGTTTATTTATTAGTTTAAACTCTATAATTGTGCAAATCCCTGCTTGAAAGCCATGTGTATACGAGAAGGAGTATTTCTGCGCATGTCCAGAATCTCTGACTGAATTTAGGCTTTTATTTCTAAAATGTCTTTATCTCGGACGTATTTTAAAATAAATTATTGAAATCTTTTTAAATTCTAGTCAATATGTTAGTTCTTGAAAAGAAAAATTATGATTTTCACTAAACTTACAGTTAAAAAAAAATTAAATAAAATGAAAGTAAAACGAATGCGAACGACAAGGATCGAACCTGCGACCACTGGTTGACAGGCCGATAGTCGGACCACAAGGCTACATAAGACCCGGCGGGAGAAAGAAATTAAAGCTACGTGTTAATTTATTAGTTTAAACTCTATAATTGTGCAAATCCCTGCTTGAAAGCCATGTGTATACGAGAAGGAGTATTTCTGCGCATGTCCAGAATCTCTGACCGAATTTAGGCTTTTATTTCTAAAATGTCTTTATTTCGGGCGTATTTTTAAATAAAATATTGAAATCTTTTTAAATTCTAGTCAATATATTAGTACTTGAAAAGAAAAATTATGATTTTCACTAAACTTACAGTTAAAAAAAAATTAAATAAAATGAAGAAAAATGAAAGTAAAACGAATGCGAACGACGCGGACCGAACCTGCGGCCACTGGTTGGCAGGCCGATAGTCGGACCACAAGGCTACATAAGACCCGTCGGGAGACAGAAATTAAAGCTACATGTTTATTTATTAGTTTAAACTCTATAATTGTGCAAATCTCTGCTTGAAAGCCATGTGTATACGAGAAGGAGTATTTCTGCGCATGTCCAGAATCTCTGACCGAATTTAGGCTTTTATTTCTAAAATGTCTTTATCTCGGACGTATTTTTAAATAAAATATTGAAATCTTTTTAAATTCAAGTCAATATATTAGTTCTTGAAAAGAAAAATTATGATTTTCACTAAAGATACAGTTAAAAAAAAATTAAATAAAATGAAGAAAAATGAAAGTAAAACGTATTCGAACGACGCGGATCGAACCTGGCGCCATTGGTTGACATGCCGATAGTCGGACCACAAGGCTACATAAGATCCGTTGGGATTCAGAAATTAAAGCGACGTGTTTAATTATTAGTTTAAACTCTATAATTGTGCAAATCCCTGCTTGAAAGCCATGTGTATCCGAGAAGGAGTATATCTGCGAATGTCCAGAATCTCTGATCGAATTTACGCTTTTATTTCTTAAATATCTTTATTTCGGACGTATTTTTAAATAAAATATTGAAATCTTTTTAAATTCTAGTCAATATATTAGTTCTTGAAAAGAAAAATTATGATTTTCACTAAACATACAGTTAAAAAAAATTAAATAAAATGAAGAAAAATGAAAGTAAAACGAATGCGAATGACGCGGATCGAACCTGCGGCCATCGCTTGACAGGCCGATAGTCGGACCGCAAGGCTACATAAGATCCGTTGGGATTCAGAAATTAAAGCGACGTGTTTATTTATTAGTTTAAACTCTATAATTGTGCAAATCCCTGCTTGAAAGCCATGTGTATACGAGAAGGAGTATTTCTGCGCATGTCCAGAATCTCTGACCGAATTTAGGCTTTTATTTCTAAAATGTCTTTATTTCGGACGTATTTTTAAATAAAATATTGAAATCTTTTTAAATTCAAGTCAATATATTAGTTCTTGAAAAGAAAAATTATGATTTTCACTAAACATACAGTTAAAAAAAATTAAATAAAATGAAGAAAAATGAAAGTAAAACGAATGCGAATGACGCGGATCGAACCTGCGGCCACTGGTTGACAGGCCGATAGTCGGACCACAAGGCTACATAAGATACATCGGGAGTCATAAATTAAAGCAACGTGTTTATTTGTTAGTTTAAACTCTATTATTGTGCAAATCCATGCTTGAAAGCCATGTGTATACGATAAGGAGTATTTCTGCGCATTTCCAGAATCTCTGACCGAATTTACGCTTTTATTTCTTAAATATCTTTATTTCGGACGTATTTTTAAATAAAATATTGAAATCTTTTTAAATTCTAGTCAATATATTAGTACTTGAAAAGAAAAAATATGATTTTCACTAAACTTACAGTTAAAAAAAAAATTAAATAAAATGAAGAAAAATGAAAGTAAAACGTATGCGAACGACGCGGATCGAACCTGCGGCCACTGGTTGACAGGCCGATAGTCGGAGAACAAGGCTACATAAGACCCGTCGGGAGACAGAAATTAAAGCTACATGTTTATTTATTAGTTTAAACTCTATAATTGTGCAAATCCCTGCTTGAAAGCCATGTGTATACGAGAAGGAGTATTTCTGCGCATGTCCAGAATCTCTGACCGAATTTAGGCTTTTATTTCTAAAATGTCTTTATCTCGGACGTATTTTAAAATAAATTATTGAAATCTTTTTAAATTCTAGTCAATATGTTAGTTCTTGAAAAGAAAAATTTTGATTTTCACTAAACTTACAGTTAAAAAAAAAATTAAATAAAATGAAAGTAAAACGAATGCGAACGACAAGGATCGAACCTTCGGCCACTGGTTGACAGGCCGATAGTCGGACCACAAGGCTACGTAAGACCCGTCGGGAGACAGAAATTAAAGCTACGTGTTTATTTATTAGTTTAAACTCTATAATTGTGCAAATCCCTGCTTGAAAGCCATGTGTATACGAGAAGGAGTATTTCTGCGCATGTCCAGAATCTCTGACCGAATTTAGGCTTTTATTTCTAAAATGTCTTTATTTCGGACGTATTTTTAAATAAAATATTGAAATCTTTTTAAATTCTAGTCAATATATTAGTACTTGAAAAGAAAAATTATGATTTTCACTAAACTTACAGTTAAAAAAAAATTAAATAAAATGAAGAAAAATGAAAAAAAAACGAATGCGAACGACGCGGATCGAACCTGCGACCACTGGTTGACAGGCCGATAGTCGGACCACAAGGCTACATAAGACCCGGCGGGAGAAAGAAATTAAAGCTACGTGTTAATTTATTAGTTTAAACTCTATAATTGTGCAAATCCCTGCTTGAAAGCCATGTGTATACGAGAAGGAGTATTTCTGCGCATGTCCAGAATCTCTGACCGAATTTAGGCTTTTATTTCTAAAATGTCTTTATTTCGGGCGTATTTTTAAATAAAATATTGAAATCTTTTTAAATTCTAGTCAATATATTAGTACTTGAAAAGAAAAATTATGATTTTCACTAAACTTACAGTTAAAAAAAAATTAAATAAAATGAAGAAAAATGAAAGTAAAACGAATGCGAACGACGCGGACCGAACCTGCGGCCACTGGTTGGCAGGCCGATAGTCGGACCACAAGGCTACATAAGACCCGTCGGGAGACAGAAATTAAAGCTACATGTTTATTTATTAGTTTAAACTCTATAATTGTGCAAATCTCTGCTTGAAAGCCATGTGTATACGAGAAGGAGTATTTCTGCGCATGTCCAGAATCTCTGACCGAATTTAGGCTTTTATTTCTAAAATGTCTTTATCTCGGACGTATTTTTAAATAAAATATTGAAATCTTTTTAAATTCAAGTCAATATATTAGTTCTTGAAAAGAAAAATTATGATTTTCACTAAAGATACAGTTAAAAAAAAATTAAATAAAATGAAGAAAAATGAAAGTAAAACGTATTCGAACGACGCGGATCGAACCTGGCGCCATTGGTTGACATGCCGATAGTCGGACCACAAGGCTACATAAGATCCGTTGGGATTCAGAAATTAAAGCGACGTGTTTATTTATTAGTTTAAACTCTATAATTGTGCAAATCCCTGCTTGAAAGCCATGTGTATCCGAGAAGGAGTATATCTGCGAATGTCCAGAATCTCTGACCGAATTTACGCTTTTATTTCTTAAATATCTTTATTTCGGACGTATTTTTAAATAAAATATTGAAATCTTTTTAAATTCTAGTCAATATATTAGTTCTTGAAAAGAAAAATTATGATTTTCACTAAACATACAGTTAAAAAAAATTAAATAAAATGAAGAAAAATGAAAGTAAAACGAATGCGAATGACGCGGATCGAACCTGCGGCCATCGCTTGACAGGCCGATAGTCGGACCGCAAGGCTACATAAGATCCGTTGGGATTCAGAAATTAAAGCGACGTGTTTATTTATTAGTTTAAACTCTATAATTGTGCAAATCCCTGCTTGAAAGCCATGTGTATACGAGAAGGAGTATTTCTGCGCATGTCCAGAATCTCTGACCGAATTTAGGCTTTTATTTCTAAAATGTCTTTATTTCGGACGTATTTTTAAATAAAATATTGAAATCTTTTTAAATTCAAGTATATTTGTTAGTTTTTGAAAAGAAAAATTATGATTTTCACTAAACATACAGTTAAAAAAATATTAAATAAAATGAAAGTAAAACGAATGCGAACGACAAGGATCGAACCTGCGGCCACTGCTTGACAGGCCGATAGTCGGACCACAAGTCTACATAAGATCCGTCGGGATACAAAAATTAAATCTACGTGTTTATTTATTAGTTTAAACTCTATAATTGTGCAAATCCCTGCTTGAAAGCCATGTGTATACGAGAAGGAGTATTTCTGCGCATGTCCAAAATCTCTGACCGAATTTAGGCTTTTATTTCTTAAATATCTTAATTCGGACGTATTTTTAAATAATATATTGAAATCTTTTTAAATTCTAGTCAATATATTAGTTCTTTAAAAGAAAAATTATGATTTTCACTAAAGATACAGTTAAAAAAAATTAAATAAAATTAAGAAAAATGAAAGTAAAACGTATGCGAATGACGCGGATCGAACCTGCGGCCACTGGTTGACAGGCCGATAGTCGGACCACAAGGCTACATAGGACCCGTTGGGATTCAGAAATTAAAGCGACGTGTTTATTTATTAGTTTAAACTCTATAATTGTGCAAATCCCTGCTTGAAAGCCATGTCTATCCGAGAAGGAGTATATCTGCGCATGTCCAGAATCTCTGACCGAATTTAAGCTTTTATTTCTGAAATATCTTTATTTCGGACGTATTTTTAAATAAAATATTGAAATCTTTTTAAATTCTAGTCAATATATTAGTTCTTGAAAAGAAAAATTATGATTTTCACTAAACATACAGTTAAAAAAAATTAAATAAAATGAAGAAAAATGAAAGTAAAACGAATGCGAACGACGCGGATCGAACCTGCGGCCACTGGTTGACAGGCCGATAGTCGGACCACAAGGCTACATAAGATCCGTTGAGATTCAGAAATTAAAGCTACGTGTTTATTTATTAGTTTAAACTCTATAATTGTGCAAATCCCTGCTTGAAAGCCATGTGTATACGAGAAGGAGTATTTCTGCGCATGTCCAGAATCTCTGACCGAATTTAGGCTTTTATTTCTAAAATGTCTTTATTTCGGACGTATTTTTAAATAAAATATTGAAATCTTTTTAAATTCTAGTCAATATATTAGTACTTGAAAAGAAAAATTATGATTTTCACTAAACTTACAGTTAAAAAAAAATTAAATAAAATGAAGAAAAATGAAAAAAAAATGAATGCGAACGACGCGGATCGAACCTGCGGCCACTGGTTGACAGGCCGATAGTCGGACCACAAGGCTACATAAGACCCGGCGGGAGAAAGAAATTAAAGCTACGTGTTAATTTATTAGTTTAAACTCTATAATTGTGCAAATCCCTGCTTGAAAGCCATGTGTATACGAGAAGGAGTATTTCTGCGCATGTCCAGAATCTCTGACCGAATTTAGGCTTTTATTTCTAAAATGTCTTTATTTCGGGCGTATTTTTAAATAAAATATTGAAATCTTTTTAAATTCTAGTCAATATATTAGTACTTGAAAAGAAAAATTATGATTTTCACTAAACTTACAGTTAAAAAAAAATTAAATAAAATGAAGAAAAATGAAAGTAAAACGAATGCGAACGACGCGGACCGAACCTGCGGCCACTGGTTGGCAGGCCGATAGTCGGACCACAAGGCTACATGACCCGTCGGGAGACAGAAATTAAAGCTACGTGTTTATTTATTAGTTTAAACTCTATAATTGTGCAACTCCCTGCTTGAAAGCCATGTGTATACGAAAAGGAGTATTTCTGCGCATGTCCAGAATCTCTGACCGAATTTAGGCTTTTATTTCTTAAATATCTTTATTTAGGACGTATTTTTAAATAAAATATTGAAATCTTTTTAAATTCTAGTCAATATATTAGTTCTTGAAAAGGAAAATTATGATTTTCACTACACATACAGTTAAAAAAAAATTAAATAAAATGAAGAAAAATGAAAGTAAAACGTATTCGAACGACGCGGATCGAACCTGGCGCCATTGGTTGACATGCCGATAGTCGGACCACAAGGCTACATAAGATCCGTTGGAATTCAGAAATTAAAGCGACGTGTTTATTTATTAGTTTAAACTCTATAATTGTGCAAATCCCTGCTTGAAAGCCATGTGTATCCGAGAAGGAGTATATCTGCGAATGTCCAGAATCTCTGACCGAATTTACGCTTTTATTTCTTAAATATCTTTATTTCGGACCTATTTTTAAATAAAATATTGAAATCTTTTTAAATTCTAGTCAATATATTAGTTCTTGAAAAGAAAAATTATGATTTTCACTAAACATACAGTTAAAAAAAATTAAATAAAATGAAGAAAAATGAAAGTAAAACGAATGCGAATGACGCGGATCGAACCTGCGGCCATCGCTTGACAGGCCGATAGTCGGACCGCAAGGCTACATAAGATCCGTTGGGATTCAGAAATTAAAGCGACGTGTTTATTTATTAGTTTAAACTCTATAATTGTGCAAATCCCTGCTTGAAAGCCATGTGTATACGAGAAGGAGTATTTCTGCGCATGTCCAGAATCTCTGACCGAATTTAGGCTTTTATTTCTAAAATGTCTTTATTTCGGACGTATTTTTAAATAAAATATTGAAATCTTTTTAAATTCAAGTATATTTATTAGTTTTTGAAAAGAAAAATTATGATTTTCACTAAACATACAGTTAAAAAAATATTAAATAAAATGAAAGTAAAACGAATGCGAACGACAAGGATCGAACCTGCGGCCACTGCTTGACAGGCCGATAGTCGGACCACAAGTCTACATAAGATCCGTCGGGATACAAAAATTAAATCTACGTGTTTATTTATTAGTTTAAACTCTATAATTGTGCAAATCCCTGCTTGAAAGCCATGTGTATACGAGAAGGAGTATTTCTGCGCATGTCCAAAATCTCTGACCGAATTTAGGCTTTTATTTCTTAAATATATTAATTCGGACGTATTTTTAAATAATATATTGAAATCTTTTTAAATTCTAGTCAATATATTAGTTCTTTAAAAGAAAAATTATGATTTTCACTAAAGATACAGTTAAAAAAAATTAAATAAAATGAAGAAAAATGAAAGTAAAACGTATGCGAATGACGCGGATCGAACCTGCGGCCACTGGTTGACAGGCCGATAGTCGGACCACAAGGCTACATAGGACCCGTTGGGATTCAGAAATTAAAGCGACGTGTTTATTTATTAGTTTAAACTCTATAATTGTGCAAATCCCTGCTTGAAAGCCATGTCTATCCGAGAAGGAGTATATCTGCGCATGTCCAGAATCTCTGACCGAATTTAAGCTTTTATTTCTGAAATATCTTTATTTCGGACGTATTTTTAAATAAAATATTGAAATCTTTTTAAATTCTAGTCAATATATTAGTTCTTGAAAAGAAAAATTATGATTTTCACTAAACATACAGTTAAAAAAAAATTAAATAAAATGAAGAAAAATGAAAGTAAAACGAATGCGAATGACGCGGATCGAACCTGCGGCCACTGGTTGACAGGCCGATAGTCGGACCACAAGGCTACATAAGATCCGTTGAGATTCAGAAATTAAAGCGACGTGTTTATTTATTAGTTTAAACTCTATAATTGTGCAAATTCCTGCTTGAAAGCCATGTGTATACGAGAAGGAGAATATCTGCGCATGTCCAGAATCTCTGACCGAATTTAGGCTTTTATTTCTAAAATGTCTTTATTTCGGACGTATTTTTAAATAAAATATTGAAATCTTTTTAAATTCTAGTCAATATATTAGTTCTTGAAAAGAAAAATTATGATTTTCACTAAAGATACAGTTAAAAAAAATTAAATAAAATGAAGAAAAATGAAAGTAAAACGTATGCGAATGACGCGGATCGAAACTGCGGCCACTGGTTGACAGGCCGATAGTCGGACCACAAGGCTACATAAGATCCGTTGGGATTCAGAAATTAAAGCGACGTGTTTATTTATCAGTTTAAACTCTATAATTGTGCAAATCCCTGCTTGAAAGTCATGTGTATCCGAGAAGGAGTATATCTGCGCATGTCCAGAATCTCTGACCGAAAATACGCTTTTATTTCTTAAATATCTTTATTTCGGATGTATTTTTAAATAAAATATTGAAATCTTTTTAAATTCTAGTCAATATATTAGTTCTTGAAAAGAAAAATTATGATTTTCACTAAACATACAGTTAAAAAAAATTAAATAAAATGAAGAAAAACGAATGCGAATGACGCGGATCGAACCTGCGGCCACTGGTTGACAGGCCGATAGTCAGACCACTAGGCTACATAAGATCCGTTGGGATTCATAAATTAAAGCGACGTGTTTATTTATTAGTTTAAACTCTATAATTGTGCAAATCGCTGCTTGAAAGCCATGTGTATACGAGAAGGAGTATTTCTGCGCATGTCCAGAATCTCTGACCGAATTTAGGCTTTTATTTCTTAAATATCTTTATTTCGGACGTATTTTTAAATAATATATTGAAATCTTTTTAAATTCAAGTCAATATATTAGTTCCTGAAAAGAAAGATTATGATTTTCACTAAACATACAGTTAAAAAAAATTAAATAAAATGAAGAAAAATGAAAGTAAAACGAATGCGAATGACGCGGATCGAACCTGCGGCCACTGGTTGACAGGCCGATAGTCGGACCACAAGGCTACATAAGATACATCGGGAGTCATAAATTAAAGCAACGTGTTTATTTGTTAGTTTAAACTCTATTATTGTGCAAATCCATGCTTGAAAGCCATGTGTATACGATAAGGAGTATTTCTGCGCATGTCCAGAATCTCTGACCGAATTTACGCTTTTATTTCTTAAATATCTTTATTTCGGACGTATTTTTAAATAAAATTTTGAAATCTTTTTAAATTCTAGTCAATATATTAGTTCTAGAAAAGAACAATTATGATTTTCACTAAACTTACAGTTAAAAAAAATTAAATAAAATGAAGAAAAATGAAAGTAAAACGAATGCGAACGACACGGATCGAACCTGCGGCCACAGGTTGATAGGCCGATACTCGGACCTCAAGGCTACATAAGATCCGCCGAGAGTCAGAAATTAAAGCGACGTGTTTATTTATTAGTTTAAACTCTATAATTGTGCAAATCCCTGCTTGAAAGCCATGTGTACACGAGAAGGAGTATTTCTGCGCATGTCCATAATCTCTGACCGATTTTGATCTTTTATTTCTTAAATATCTTTATTTCGGACGTATTTTTAAATAAAATATTGAAATCTTTGTAAATTCTTGTCAATATATTAGTTATTGAAAAGAAAAATTAAGATTTTCACTAAACTTACAGTTAAAAAAAAATTAAATAAAATGAAGAAAAATGAAAGTAAAACGAATGCGAACGACACGGATCGAACCTGCGGCCACTGGTAGACAGGCTAATAGTCGGACCACAAGGCTACATAAGATCCGTCGGGAGACAGAAATTAAAGCGACGTGTTTATTTATTAGTTTAAACTCTATAATTGTGCAAATCCCTGCTTGAAAGCCATGTGTATACGAGAAGGAGTATTTCTGCGCATGTCCAGAATCTCTGACCGAATTTAGGCTTTTATTTCTAAAATGTCTTTATCTCGGACGTATTTTAAAATAAAATATTGAAATCTTTTTAAATTCTAGTCAATATATTAGTTCTTGAAAAGAAAAATTATGATTTTCACTAAACTTACAGTTAAAAAAAAATTAAATAAAATGTAGAAAATGAAAGTAAAACGAATGCGAACGACGCGGATCGAACCTGCGGCCACTGGCTGGCAGGCCGATACTCGGACCACAAGGCTACATAAGATCCGTAGGGAGACACAAATTGAAGCTACGTGTTTATTTATTAGTTTAAACTCTATAATTGTGCAAATCAATGCTGGAAAGCCATGTGTATACGAGAAGGACTATTTCTGCGCATGCCCAGAATCTCTGACCGAATTTAGGCTTTTATTTCTAAAATGTCTTTTATTTCGGACGTATTTTAAAATAAAATATTGAAATCTTTTTAAATTCTAGTCAATATATTAGTTCTTGAAACTAAAAATTATGATTTTCACTACAAATACAGTTAAAAAAAATTAAATAAAATAAAGAAAAATGAAAGAAAAACGGTTGCGAACGACAGGGATCGAACCTGCGGCCACTGTTTGACAGGCCGACAGTCCGACCACAAGGCTACATAAGATGAATGGGAAGTCAGAAATTAAAGCGACGTGTTTATTTATTAGTTTAAACTCTATAATTGTGCAAATCCCAGCTTGAAAGCCATCTGTATACGAGAAGGAGTATTTCTGCGCATGTCCAAAATCTCTGACCGAATTTAGGCTTTTATTTCTTAAATATCTTTATTTCGGACGTATTTTTAAATAAAATATTGAAATCTTTTTAAATTCTAGTCAATATATTAGTTCTTGAAAAGAAAAATTATGATTTTCACTAAACATACAGTTAAAAAAAATTAAATAAAATGAAGAAAAATGAAAGTAAAACGAATGCGAACTACGCGGATCGAACTTGCGTCCACTGGTTGACAGGCCGATAGTCGGACCACAAGGCTACAGAAGATCCATTGGGATTCAGAGATTAAAGCGACGTGTTTATTTATTAGTTTAAACTCTATAATTGTGCAAATCCCTGCTTGAAAGCCATGTGTATACGAGAAGGAGTATTTCTGCGCATGTCCAGAATCTCTGACCGAATTTAGGCTTTTATTTCTAAAATGTCTTTATTTCGGACGTATTTTTAAATAAAATATTGAAATCCTTTTAAATTCTAGTCAATATATTAGTACTTGAAAAGAAAAATTATGATTTTCACTAAACTTACAGTTAAAAAAAAATTAAATAAAATGAAGAAAAATGAAAGTAAAACGAATGCGAACGACGCGAATCGAACCTGCGGCCACCGGTTGACAGGCCGATAGTCGGACCACAAGGCTACATAAGACCCGTCGGAAGACAGAAATTAAAGCTACATGTTTATTTATTAGTTTAAACTCTATAATTGTGCAAATCCCTGCTTGAAAGCCATGTGTATACGAGAAGGATTATTTCTGCGCATGTCCAGAATCTCTGACCGAATTTAGGCTTTTATTTCTAAAATGTCTTTATCTCGCACGTATTTTAAAATAAAATATTGAAATCTTTTTAAATTCTAGTCAATATGTTAGTTCTTGAAAAGAAAAATTATGATTTTCACTGAACTTACAGTTAAAAAAAAATTAAATAAAATGAAAGTAAAACGAATTCGAACGACAAGAATCGAACCTGCGGCCACTGGTTGACAGGCCGACAGTCGGACCACAAGGCTACATAAGACCCGTCGGGAGACAGAAATTAAAGCTACGTGTTTATTTATTAGTTTAAACTCTATAATTGTGCAACTCCCTGCTTGAAAGCCATGTGTATACGAAAAGGAGTATTTCTGCGCATGTCCAGAATCTCTGACCGAATTTAGGCTTTTATTTCTTAAATATCTTTATTTCGGACGTATTTTTAAATAAAATATTGAAATCTTTTTAAATTCTAGTCAATATATTAGTTCTTGAAAAGGAAAATTATGATTTTCACTACACATACAGTTAAAAAAAAATTAAATAAAATGAAGAAAAATGAAAGTAAAACGAATGCGAACGACGCGGATCGAACCTGCGGCCACTGGTTGACAGGCCGATAGTCGGACCACAAGGCTACATAAGATCCGTCGGGAGACAGAAATTAAAGCGACGTGTTTATTTATTAGTTTAAACTCTATAATTGTGCAAATCCCTGCTTGAAAGCCATGTGTATACGAGAAGGAGTATTTCTGCGCATGTCCAGAATCTCTGACCGAATTTAGGCTTTTATTTCTTAAATATCTTTATTTCGGACGTATTTTTAAATAAAATATTGAAATCTTTTCAACTTCAAGTCAATATATTAGTTCTTGAAAAGAAAAATTATGATTTTCACTAAAGATACAGTTAAAAAAAATTAAATAAAATGAAGAAAAATGAAAGTAAAACGTATTCGAACGACGCGGATCGAACCTGCGGAAATTGGTTGACAGGCCGATAGTCGGACCACAAGGCTACATAAGATCCGTTGGGATTCAGAAATTAAAGCGACGTGTTTATTTATTAGTTTAAACTCTATAATTGTGCAAATCACTGCTTGAAAGCCATGTGTATCCGAGAAGGAGTATATCTGCGCATGTCCAGAATCTCTGACCGAATTTACGCTTTTATTTCTTAAATGTCTTTATTTCGGAC
The DNA here is from genome assembly GCF_947563725.1 of Argiope bruennichi. Classification (NCBI taxonomy): domain Eukaryota; kingdom Metazoa; phylum Arthropoda; class Arachnida; order Araneae; family Araneidae; genus Argiope; species Argiope bruennichi. The sequence continues at coordinate 4,036,168 of NC_079152.1, forward strand.
GTATTTTTAAACAAAATATTGAAATCTTTTTAAATTCTAGTCAATATATTAGTACTTGAAAAGAAAAATTATGATTTTCACTAAACTTACAGTTAAAAAAAATTAAATAAAATGAAAGTAAAACGAATGCGAACGACAAGGATCGAACCTGCGGCTCTGCTTGACAGGCCGATAGTCGGACCACAAGGCTACATAAGACCCGTCACAGGACAGAAATTAAAGCTACGTGTTTATTTATTAGTTTAAACTCTATAATTGTGCAACTCCCTGCTTGAAAGCCATGTGTATACGAGAAGGAGTATTTCTGCGCATGTCCGGAATCTCTGACCGAATTTAAGCTTTTATTTCTAAAATGTCTTTATCTCGGACGTATTTTAAAATAAAATATTGAAATCTTTTTAAATTCTAGTCAATATATTAGTTCTTGAAAAGAAAAATTATGATTTTCACTAAACATACAGTTAAAAAAAATTAAATAAAATGAAGAAAAATGAAAGTAAAACGAATTCGAACTACGCGGATCGAACTTGCGGCCACTGGTTGACAGGCCGATAGTCGGACCACAAGGCTACATAAGTTCCATTGGGATTCAGAAATTAAAGCGACGTGTTTATTTATTAGTTAAAAAAAAATTAAATAAAATGAAAGTAAAACGAATGCGAACGACAAGGATCGAACCTTCGGCCACTGGTTGACAGGCCGATAGTCGGACCACAAGGCTACACAGACAGAAGACCCGTCACAGGACAGAAATTAAAGCTACGTGTTTATTTATTAGTTTAAACTCTATAATTGTGCAAATCTCTGCTTGAAAGCCATGTGTATACGAGAAGGAGTATTTCTGCGCATGTCCAGAATCTCTGACCGAATTTAGGCTTTTATTTCTAAAATGTCTTTATCTCGGACGTATTTTAAAATAAAATATTGAAATCTTTTTAAATTCTAGTCAATATGTTAGTTCTTGAAAAGAAAAATTATGATTTTCACTAAACTTACAGTTAAAAAAAATTAAATAAAATGAATGCGAACGACAAGGATCGAACCTGCGGCCACTGGTTGACAGGCCGATAGTCGGACCACAAGGCTACATAAGACCCGTCGGGAGACAGAAATTAAAGCTACGTGTTTATTTATTAGTTTAAACTCTATAATTGTGCAAATCCCAGCTTGAAAGCCATCTGTATACGAGAAGGAGTATTTCTGCGCATGTCCATAATCTCTGACCGATTTTGATGTTTTATTTCTTAAATATCTTTATTTCGGACGTATTTTTAAATAAAATATTGAAATCTTTTTAAATTCAAGTCAATATATTAGTTCTTGAAAAGAAAAATTATGATTTTCACTAAACATACAGTTAAAGAAAATTAAATAAAATGAAGAAAAATGAAAGTAAAACGAATGCGAACGACGCGGATAGAACCTGCGGCCACTGGTTGACAGGCCCATACTCGGACCACAAGGCTACATAAGATCCGTCGGGAGTAAGAAATTAAAGCGAGGTGTTTATTTATTAGTTTAAACTCTATAATTGTGCAAATCCCTGCTTGAAAGCCATGTGTATACGAGAAGGAGTATTTCTGCGCATGTCCAGAATCTCTGACCGAATTTACGCTTTTATTTCTTAAATATCTTTATTTCGGACGTATTTTTAAATAAAATATTGAAATCTTTTTAAATTCTAGTAAATATATTAGTTCTTGAAAAGAAAAATCATGATTTTCACTAAACATACAGTTAAAAAAAATTAAATAAAATGAAGAAAAATGAAAGTAAAACGAATGCGAACGACGCGGACCGAACCTGCGGCCACTGGTTGACAGGCCGATACTCGGACCACAAGGCTACATAAGATCCGTAGGGAGACAGAAATTAAAGCTACGTCTTTATTTATTAGTTTAAAATCTATAATTGTGCAAATCCCTGCTTGAAAGCCATGTGTATACGAGAAGGAGTATTTCTGCGCATGTCCAGAATCTCTGACCGAATTTAGGCTTTTATTTTTAAAATGTCTTTATCTCGGACGTATTTTAAAATAAAATATTGAAATCTTTTTAAATTCTAGTCAATATATTAGTTCTTGAAAAGAAAAATTATGATTTTCACTAAACTTAAAGTTAAAAAAAAATTAAATAAAATGTAGAAAATGAAAGTAAAACGAATGCGAACGACGCGGATCGAACCTGCGGCCACTGGCTGGCAGGCCGATACTCGGACCACAAGGCTACATAAGATCCGTAGGGAGACACAAATTAAAGCTACGTGTTTATTTATTAGTTTAAACTCTATAATTGTGCAAATCAATGCTGGAAAGCCATGTGTATACGAGAAGGACTATTTCTGCGCATGCCCAGAATCTCTGACCGAATTTATGCTTTTATTTCTAAAATGTCTTTTATTTCGGACGTATTTTTAAATAAAATATTGAAATCTTTTTAAATTCTAGTCAATATATTAGTTCTTGAAACTAAAAATTATGATTTTCACTACAAATACAGTTAAAAAAAATTAAATAAAATAAAGAAAAATGAAAGAAAAACGGTTGCGAACGACAGGGATCGAACCTGCGGCCACTGTTTGACAGGCCGGCAGTCCGACCACAAGGCTACATAAGATGAATGGGGAGTCAGAAATTAAAGCGACGTGTTTATTTATTAGTTTAAACTCTATAATTGTGCAAATCCCTGCTTGAAAGCCATGCGTATACGAGAAGGATTATTTCTGCGCATGTCGAGAATCTCTGACCGAATTTAGGCTTTTATTTCTAAAATGTCTTTATCTCGGACGTATTTTAAAATAAAATATTGAAATATTTTTAAATTCTAGTCAATATGTTAGTTCTTGAAAAGAAAAATTATGATTTTCACTAAACTTACAGTTAAAAAAAAATTAAATAAAATGAAAGTAAAACGAATGCGAACAACGCGGATCGAACCTGCGGCCACTGGTTGACAGGCCGATAGTCGGACCACAAGGCTACATAAGATCCGTCGGGAGACAGAAATTAAAGCGACGTGTTTATTTATTAGTTTAAACTCTATAATTGTGCAAATCCCTGCTTGAAAGCCATGTGTATACGAGAAGGATTATTTCTGCGCATGTCCAGAATCTCTGACCGAATTTAGGCTTTTATTTCTAAAATGTCTTTATCTCGGACGTATTTTAAAATAAAATATTGAAATCTTTTTAAATTCTAGTCAATATGTTAGTTCTTGAAAAGAAAAATTATAATTTTCACTAAACTTACAGTTAAAAAAAAATTAAATAAAATGAAGAAAAATGAAAGTAAAACGAATGCGAACGACGCGGATCGAACCTGCGGCCACTGGTTGACAGGCCGATAGTCGGACCACAAGGCTACATAAGATCCGTCGGGAGACAGAAATTAAAGCGACGTGTTTATTTATTAGTTTAAACTCTATAATTGTGCAAATCAATGCTTGAAAGCTATGTGTATACGAGAAGGAGTATTTCTGCGCATGTCCAGAATCTCTGACCGAATTTAGGCTTTTATTTCTAGAATGTCTTTATCTCGGACGTATTTTAAAATAAAATATTGAAATCTTTTTAAATTCTAGTCAATATATTAGTTCTTGAAAAGAAAAATTATGATTTTCACTAAACATACAGTAAAAAAAAATTATATAAAATGAAGAAAAATGAAAGTAAAACGAATTCGAACTACGCGGATCGAACTTGCGGCCACTGGTTGCCAGGCCGATAGTCGGACCACAAGGCTACATAAGATCCGTCGGGAGACAGAAATTAAAGCGACGTGTTTATTTATTAGTTTAAACTCTATAATTGTGCAAATCCCAGCTTGAAAGCCATGTGTATACGAGAAGGAGTATTTCTGCGCATGTCCAGAATCTCTGACCGAATTTAGGCTTTTATTTCTAAAATGTCTTTATTTAGGACGTATTTTTAAATAAAATATTGAAATCTTTTTAAATTCTAGTCAATATATTAGTTCTTGAAAAGAAAAATTATGATTTTCACTAAACATACAGTTAAAAACAAATTAAATAAAATGAAGAAAAATGAAAGTAAAACGAATGCGAATGACACGCATTGAACCTGCGGCAACTGGTTGACAGGCCGATAGTCGGACCACAAGGCTACATAAGACCCGTCGGGAGACAGAAATTAAAGCTACATGTTTATTTATTAGTTTAAACTCTATAATTGTGCAAATCCCTGCTTGAAAGCCATGTGTATACGAGAAGGAGTATTTCTGCGCATGTCCAGAATCTCTGACAGAATTTAGGCTTTTATTTCTAAAATGTCTTTATCTCGGACGTATTTTAAAATAAAATATTGAAATCTTTTTAAATTCTAGTCAATATGTTAGTTCTTGAAAAGAAAAATTATGATTTTCACTAAACTTACAGATAAAAAAAAATTAAATAAAATGAAAGTAAAACGAATGCGAAAGACAAGGATCGAACCTGCGGCCACTGGTTGACAGGCCGATAGTTGGACCACAAGGCTACATAAGACCCGTCACAGGACAGAAATTAAAGCTACGTGTTTATTTATTAGTTTAAACTCTATAATTGTGCAACTCCCTGCTTGAAATCCATGTGTATACGCGAAGGAGTATTTCTGCGCATGTCCGGAATCTCTTACCGAATTTAAGCTTTTATTTCTAAAATGTCTTTATCTCCGACGTATTTTAAAATAAAATATTGAAATCTTTTTAAATTCTAGTCAATATATTAGTTCTTAAAAAGAAAAATTATGATTTTCACTAAACATACAGTTAAAAAAAAATTAAATAAAATGAAGAAAAATGAAAGTAAAACGAATGCGAACGACGCGGATCGAACCTGCGGCCACTGGTTGACAGGCCGATAGTCGGACCACAAGGCTACATAAGATCCGTCGGGAGACAGAAATTAAAGCGACGTGTTTATTTATTAGTTTAAACTCTATAATTGTGCAAATCAATGCTTCAAAGCTATGTGTATACGAGAAGGAGTATTTCTGCGCATGTCCAGAATCTCTGACCGAATTTAGGCTTTTATTTCTAAAATGTCTTTATCTCGGACGTATTTTAAAATAAAATATTGAAATCTTTTTAAATTCTAGTCAATATGTTAGTTCTTGAAAAGAAAAATTATGATTTTCACTAAACTTACAGTTAAAAAAAATTAAATAAAATGAATGCGAACGACAAGGATCGAACCTGCGGCCACTGGTTGACAGGCCGATAGTCGGACCACAAGGCTACATAAGACACGTCGGGAGTAAGAAATTAAAGCGACGTGTTTATTTATTAGTTTAAACTCTATAATTGTGCAAATCCCTGCTTGAAAGCCATGTGTATACGAGAAGGAGTATTTCTGCGCATGTCCAGAATCTCTGACCGAATTTACGCTTTTATTTCTTAAATATCTTTATTTCGGACGTATTTTTATATAAAATATTGAAATCTTTTTAAATTCTAGTAAATATATTAGTTCTTGAAAAGAAAAATCATGATTTTCACTAAACATACAGTTAAAAAAAATTAAATAAAATGAAGAAAAATGAAAGTAAAACGAATGCGAACGACGCGGACCGAACCTGCGGCCACTGGTTGACAGGCCGATACTCGGACCACAAGGCTACATAAGATCCGTAGGGAGACAGAAATTAAAGCTACGTCTTTATTTATTAGTTTAAAATCTATAATTGTGCAAATCCCTGCTTGAAAGCCATGTGTATACGAGAAGGAGTATTTCTGCGCATGTGCAGAATCTCTGACCGAATTTAGGCTTTTATTTTTAAAATGTCTTTATCTCGGACGTATTTTAAAATAAAATATTGAAATCTTTTTAAATTCTAGTCAATATATTAGTTCTTGAAAAGAAAAATTATGATTTTCACTAAACTTACAGTTAAAAAAAAATTAAATAAAATGTAGAAAATGAAAGTAAAACGAATGCGAACGACGCGGATCGAACCTGCGGCCACTGGCTGGCAGGCCGATACTCGGACCACAAGGCTACATAAGATCCGTAGGGAGACACAAATTAAAGCTACGTGTTTATTTATTAGTTTAAACTCTATAATTGTGCAAATCAATGCTGAAAAGCCATGTGTATACGAGAAGGACTATTTCTGCGCATGCCCAGAATCTCTGACCGAATTTAGGCTTTTATTTCTAAAATGTCTTTTATTTCGGACGTATTTTTAAATAAAATATTGAAATCTTTTTAAATTCTAGTCAATATATTAGTTCTTGAAACTAAAAATTATGATTTTCACTACAAATACAGTTAAAAAAAATTAAATAAAATAAAGAAAAATGAAAGAAAAACGGTTGCGAACGACAGGGATCGAACCTGCGGCCACTGTTTGACAGGCCGGCAGTCCGACCACAAGGCTACATAAGATGAATGGGGAGTCAGAAATTAAAGCGACGTGTTTATTTATTAGTTTAAACTCTATAATTGTGCAAATCCCTGCTTGAAAGCCATGTGTATACGAGAAGGATTATTTCTGCGCATGTCCAGAATCTCTGACCGAATTTAGGCTTTTATTTCTAAAATGTCTTTATCTCGGACGTATTTTAAAATAAAATATTGAAATGTTTTTAAATTCTAGTCAATATATTAGTTCTTGAAAAGAAAAATTATGATTTCCACTAAACATACAGTTAAAAAAATTAAATAAAATGAAGAAAAATGAAAGTAAAACGAATTCGAACTACGCGGATCGAACTTGCGGCCACTGGTTGACAGGCCGATAGTCGGACCACAAGGCTACATAAGTTCCATTGGGATTCAGAAATTAAAGCGACGTGTTTATTTATTAGTTTAAACTCTATAATTGTGCAAATCCCTGCTTGAAAGCCATGTGTATCCGAGAAGGAGTATATCTGCGCATGTCCAGAATCTCTGACCGAATTTACGCTTTTATTTCTTAAATATCTTTATTTCGGACGTATTTTTAAATAAAATATTGAAATCTTTTTAAATTCTAGTCAATATGTTAGTTCTTGAAAAGAAAAATTATGATTTTCACTAAACTTACAGTTAAAAAAAAATTAAATAAAATGAAAGTAAAACGAATGCGAAAGACAAGGATCGAACCTGCGGCCACTGGTTGACAGGCCGATAGTCGGACCACAAGGCTACATAAGACCCGTCACAGGACAGAAATTAAAGCTACGTGTTTATTTATTAGTTTAAACTCTAAAATTGTGCAACTCCCTGCTTGAAAGCCATGTGTATACGCGAAGAAGTATTTCTGCGCATGTCCGGAATCTCTGACCGAATTTAAGCTTTTATTTCTAAAATGTCTTTATCTCCGACGTATTTTAAAATAAAATATTGAAATCTTTTTAAATTCTAGTCAATATATTAGTTCTTGAAAAGAAAAATTATGATTTTCACTAAACTTACAGTTAAAAAAAAATTAAATAAAATGTAGAAAATGAAAGTAAAACGAATGCGAACGACGCGGATCGAACCTGCGGCCACTGGCTGGCAGGCCGATACTCGGACCACAAGGCTACATAAGATCCGTAGGGAGACACAAATTAAAGCTACGTGTTTATTTATTAGTTTAAACTCTATAATTGTGCAAATCAATGCTGAAAAGCCATGTGTATACGAGAAGGACTATTTCTGCGCATGCCCAGAATCTCTGACCGAATTTAGGCTTTTATTTCTAAAATGTCTTTTATTTCGGACGTATTTTTAAATAAAATATTGAAATCTTTTTAAATTCTAGTCAATATATTAGTTCTTGAAACTAAAAATTATGATTTTCACTACAAATACAGTTAAAAAAAATTAAATAAAATAAAGAAAAATGAAAGAAAAACGGTTGCGAACGACAGGGATCGAACCTGCGGCCACTGTTTGACAGGCCGGCAGTCCGACCACAAGGCTACATAAGATGAATGGGGAGTCAGAAATTAAAGCGACGTGTTTATTTATTAGTTTAAACTCTATAATTGTGCAAATCCCTGCTTGAAAGCCATGTGTATACGAGAAGGATTATTTCTGCGCATGTCCAGAATCTCTGACCGAATTTAGGCTTTTATTTCTAAAATGTCTTTATCTCGGACGTATTTTAAAATAAAATATTGAAATCTTTTTAAATTCTAGTCAATATATTAGTTCTTGAAAAGAAAAATTATGATTTCCACTAAACATACAGTTAAAAAAATTAAATAAAATGAAGAAAAATGAAAGTAAAACGAATTCGAACTACGCGGATCGAACTTGCGGCCACTGGTTGACAGGCCGATAGTCGGACCACAAGGCTACATAAGTTCCATTGGGATTCAGAAATTAAAGCGACGTGTTTATTTATTAGTTTAAACTCTATAATTGTGCAAATCCCTGCTTGAAAGCCATGTGTATCCGAGAAGGAGTATATCTGCGCATGTCCAGAATCTCTGACCGAATTTACGCTTTTATTTCTTAAATATCTTTATTTCGGACGTATTTTTAAATAAAATATTGAAATCTTTTTAAATTCTAGTCAATATGTTAGTTCTTGAAAAGAAAAATTATGATTTTCACTAAACTTACAGTTAAAAAAAAATTAAATAAAATGAAAGTAAAACGAATGCGAAAGACAAGGATCGAACCTGCGGCCACTGGTTGACAGGCCGATAGTCGGACCACAAGGCTACATAAGACCCGTCACAGGACAGAAATTAAAGCTACGTGTTTATTTATTAGTTTAAACTCTAAAATTGTGCAACTCCCTGCTTGAAAGCCATGTGTATACGCGAAGGAGTATTTCTGCGCATGTCCGGAATCTCTGACCGAATTTAAGCTTTTATTTCTAAAATGTCTTTATCTCCGACGTATTTTAAAATAAAATATTGAAATCTTTTTAAATTCTAGTCAATATATTAGTTCTTAAAAAGAAAAATTATGATTTTCACTAAACATACAGTTAAAAAAAAATTAAATAAAATGAAGAAAAATGAAAGTAAAACGAATGCGAACGACGCGGATCGAACCTGCGGCCACTGGTTGACAGGCCGATAGTCGGACCACAAGGCTACATAAGATCCGTCGGGAGACAGAAATTAAAGCGACGTGTTTATTTATTAGTTTAAACTCTATAATTGTGCAAATCAATGCTTGAAAGCTATGTGTATACGAGAAGGAGTATTTCTGCGCATGTCCAGAATCTCTGACCGAATTTATTCTTTTATTTCTAAAATGTCTTTATCTCGGACGTATTTTAAAATAAAATATTGAAATCTTTTTAAATTCTAGTCAATATATTAGTTCTTGAAAAGAAAAATTATGATTTTCACTAAACATACAGATAAAAAAAATTAAATAAAATGAAGAAAAATGAAAGTAAAACGAATTCGAACTACGCGGATCGAACTTGCGGCCACTGGTTGACAGGCCGATAGTCGGAACACAAGGCTACATAAGTTCCATTGGGATTCAGAAATTAAAGCGACGTGTTTATTTTTTAGTTTAAACTCTATAATTGTGCAAATCCCTGCTTGAAAGCCATGTGTATCCGAGAAGGAGTATATCTGCGCATGTCCAGAATCCCTGACCGAATTTACGCTTTTATTTCTTAAATATCTTTATTTCGGACGTATTTTTAAATAAAATATTGAAATCTTTTTAAATTCTAGTCAATATATTAGTTCTTGAAAAGAAAAATTATGATTTTCACTAAACATACAGTTAAAAAAAAATTAAATAAAATGAAGAAAAATGAAAGTAAAACGAATGCGAATGACAAGCATTGAACCTGCGGCCACTGGTTGACAGGCCGATAGTCGGACCACAAGGCTACATAAGATCCGTTGGGATTCAGAAATTAAAGCGACGTGTTTATTTATTAGTTTAAACTCTATAATTGTGCAAATCCCTGCTTGAAAGTCATGTGTATACGAGAAGGAGTATATCTGCGCATGTCCAGAATCTCTGACCGAATTTAGGCTTTTATATCTAAAATGTCTTTATCTCGGACGTATTTTAAAATAAATTATTGAAATCTTTTTAAATTCTAGTCAATATGTTAGTTCTTGAAAAGAAAAATTATGATTTTCACTAAACTTACAGTTAAAAAAAAATTAAATAAAATGAAAGTAAAACGAATGCGAACGACAAGGATCGAACCTTCGGCCACTGGTTGATAGGCCGATAGTCGGACCACAAGGCTACGTAAGACCCGTCGGGAGACAGAAATTAAAGCTACGTGTTTATTTATTAGTTTAAACTCTATAATTGTGCAAATCCCTGCTTGAAAGCCATGTGTATCCGAGAAGGAGTATATCTGCGCATGTCCAGAATCTCTGACCGAATTTACGCTTTTATTTCTTAAATGTCTTTATTTCGGACGTATTTTTAAATAAAATATTGAAATCTTTTTAAATTCTAGTCAATATATTAGTACTTGAAAAGAAAAATTATGATTTTCACTAAACTTACAGTTAAAAAAAAATTAAATAAAATGAAAGTAAAACGAATCCGAACGACAAGGATCGAACCTGCGGCCACTGGTTGACAGGCCGATAGTCGGACCACAAGGCTACATAAGACCCGTCGGGAGAAAGAAATTAAAGCTACGTGTTTATTTATTAGTTTAAACTCTATAATTGTGCAAATCCCTGCTTGAAAGCCATGTGTATACGAGAAGGAGTATTTCTGCGCATGTCCAGAATCTCTGACCGAATTTAGGCTTTTATTTCTAAAATGTCTTTATTTCGGACGTATTTTTAAATAAAATATTGAAATCTTTTTAAATTCTAGTCAATATATTAGTACTTGAAAAGAAAATTTATGATTTTCACTAAACTTACAGTTAAAAAAAAATTAAATAAAATGAAGAAAAATGAAAGTAAAACGAATGCGAACGACGCGAATCGAACCTGCGGCCACTGGTTGACAGGCCGATAGTCGGACCACAAGGCTACATAAGACCCGTCGGGAGACAGAAATTAAAGCTACATGTTTATTTATTAGTTTAAACTCTATAATTGTGCAAATCTCTGCTTGAAAGCCATGTGATAAGAGAAGGAGTATTTCTGCGCATGTCCAGAATCTCTGACCGAATTTTGGCTTTTATTTCTAAAATGTCTTTATCTCGGACGTATTTTAAAATAAATTATTGAAATCTTTTTAAATTCTAGTCAATATGTTAGTTCTTGAAAAGAAAAATTATGATTTTCACTAAACTTACAGTTAAAAAAAAATTAAATAAAATGAAAGTAAAACGAATGCGAACGACAAGGATCGAACCTTCGGCCACTGGTTGACAGGCCGATAGTCGGACCACAAGGCTACATAAGACCCGTCGGGAGACAGAAATTAAAGCTACGTGTTTATTTATTAGTTTAAACTCTATAATTGTGCAAATCCCTGCTTGAAAGCCATGTGTATACGAGAATGAGTATTTCTGCGCATGTCCAGAATCTTTGACCGAATTTAGGCTTTTATTTCTTAAATATCTTTATTTCGGACGTATTTTTAAATAAAATATTGAAATCTTTTTAAATTCAAGTCAATATATTAGTTCTTAAAAAGAAAAATTATGATTTTCACTAAAGATACAGTTAAAAAAAAATAAATAAAATGAAGAAAAATGAAAGTAAAACGTATGCAAACGACGCGGATCGAACCTGCGGCCATTGGTGAACAGGCCGATAGTCGGACCACAAGGCTACATAAGATCCGTCGGGATTCAGAAATTAAAGCTACGTGTTTATTTATTAGTTTAAACTCTATAATTGTGCAAATCTCTGCTTGAAAGCCATGTATACGAGAAGGAGTATTTCTGCGCATGTCCAGAATCTCTGACCGAATTTAGGTTTTTATTTCTAAAATGTCTTTATCTCGGACGTATTTTAAAATAAAATATTGAAATCTTTTTAAATTCTAGTCAATATGTTAGTTCTTGAAAAGAAAAATTATGATTTTCACTAAACTTACAGTTAAAAAAAAATTAAATAAAATGAAAGTAAAACGAATGCGAACGACAAGGATCGAACCTTCGGCCACTGGTTGACAGGCCGATAGTTTACCACAAGGCTACATAAGACCCGTCGGGAAACAGAAATTAAAGCTACGTGTTTATTTATTAGTTTAAACTCTATAATTGTGCAAATCCCTGCTTGAAAGCCATGTGTATACGAGAATGAGTATTTCTGCGCATGTCCAGAATCTCTGACCGAATTTAGACTTTTATTTCTAAAATGTCTTTATCTCGGACGTATTTTAAAATAAAATATTGAAATCTTTTTAAATTCTAGTCAATATGTTAGTTCTTGAAAAGAAAAATTATGATTTTCACTAAACTTACAGTTAAAAAAAAATTAAATAAAATGAAAGTAAAACGAATGCGAACGACAAGGATCGAACCTGCGGCCATCGCTTGACAGGCCGATAGTCGGACCACAAGGCTACATAAGATCCGTTGGGATTCAGAAATTAAAGCGACGTGTTTATTTATTAGTTTAAACTCTATAATTGTGCAAATCCCTGCTTGAAAGCCATGTGTATACGAGAAGGAGTATTTCTGCGCATGTCCAGAATCTCTGACCGAATTTAGGCTTTTATTTCTAAAATGTCTTTATCTCGGACGTATTTTAAAATAAAATATTGAAATCTTTTTAAATTCTAGTCAATATGTTAGTTCTTGAAAAGAAAAATTATGATTTTCACTAAACTTACAGTTAAAAAAAAATTAAATAAAATGAAAGTAAAACGAATGCGAACGACAAGGATCGAACCTGCGGAAACTGGTTGACAGGCCGATAGTCGGACCACAAGGCTACATAAGACCCGTCGGGAGACAGAAATTAAAGCTACATGTTTATTTATTAGTTTAAACTCTATAATTGTGCAAATCTCTGCTTGAAAGCCATGTGTATACGAGAAGGAGTATTTCTGCGCATGTCCATAATCTCTGATCGAATTTAGGCTTTTATTTCTAAAATGTCTTTATCTCAGACGTATTTTAAAATAAAATATTGAAATCTTTTTAAATTCTAGTCAATATGTTAGTTCTTGAAAAAAAAATTATGATTTTCACTAAACTTACAGTTAAAAAAAATTAAATAAAATGAAAGTAAAACGAATGCGAACGACAAGGATTGAACCTGCGGCCACTGCTTGACAGGCCGATAGTCGGACCACAAGGCTACATAAGATCCGTCGGGAGACAGAAATTAAATCTACGTGTTTATTTATTAGTTTAAACTCTATAATTGCGCAAATCCCTGCTTGAAAGAAATGTGTATACGAGAAGGAGTATTTCTGCGCATGTCCAGAATCACACACAGAATTTAGGCTTTTATTTCTTAAATATCTTTATTTCGGACGTATTTTAAAATAAAATATTGAAATCTTTTTAAATTCAAGTCAATATATTAGTTCTTGAAAAGAAAAATTATGATTTTCACTAAACATACAGTTAAAAAAAATTAAATAAAATGAAGAAAATAGAAAGTAAAACGAACGCGAACGACGCGTATCGAACCTGCGGCCACTGGTTGACAGGCCGCTAGTCGGACCACAAGGCTACTTAAAATCCGTCGGGAGTCCGAAATTAAAGCTAAGTGTTTATTTATTAGTTTAAACTCTATAATTGTGCAAATCCCTGCTTGAAAGCCATGTGTATACGAGAAGGAGTATTTCTGCGAATGTCCAGAATCTCTGACCGAATTTAGGCATTTATTTCTTAAATATCTTTATTTCGGAGGTATTTTTAAATAATATATTGAAATCTTTTTAAATTCTATTCAATATATTAGTTCTTGAAAAGAAAAATTATGATTTTCACTAAACATACAGTTAAAAAAAAATTAAATAAAATGAAATTAAAACGAATGCGAATGACGCGGATCGAACCTGCGGCCACTGGTTGACAGGCCGATAGTCGGACCACAAGGCTACATAACATCCGTTGAGATTCAAAAATTAAAGCGACGTGTTTATTTATTAGTTTAAACTCTATAATTGTGCAAATCCCTGCTTGAAAGCCATGTGTATACGAGAAGGAGTATTTCTGCGCATCTCCAGAATCTCTGACCGAATTTAGGCTTTTATTTCTAAAATGTCTTTATCTCCGACGTATTTTAAAATAAAATATTGAAATCTTTTTAAATTATAGTCAATATATTACTTCTTGAAAAGAAAAATTATGATTTTCACTAAACATACAGTTAAAAAAAAATTAAATAAAATGAAGAAAATTGAAAGTAAAACGAATGCGAACGACGCGGATCGAACCTGCAGCCACTGGTTGACAGGCCGATAGTCGGACCACAAGGCTACATAAGACCCACTAGGATTCAGAAATTAAAGCGACGTGTTTTTTTATTAGTTTAAACTCTATAATTGTGCAAATCCCTGCTTGAAAGCCATGTGTATACGAGAAGGATTATTTCTGCGCATGTCCAGAATCTCTGACCGAATTTAGGCTTTTATTTCTAAAATGTCTTTATCTCGGACGTATTTTAAAATAAATTATTGAAATCTTTTTAAATTCTAGTCAATATGTTAGTTCTTGAAAAGAAAAATTATGATTTTCACTAAAATTACAGTTAAAAAAAATTAAATAAAATGAAGAAAAATGAAAGTAAAACGAATGCGAATGACACGCATTGAACCTGCGGCCACTGGTTGACAGGCCGATAGTTGGACCACAAGGCTACATAAGATCCGTTGGGATTCAGAAATTAAAGCGACGTGTTTATTTATTAGTTTAAACTCTATAATTGTGCAAATCCCTGCTTGAAAGCCATGTGTATACGAGAAGGAGTATTTCTGCGCATGCCCAGAATCTCTGACCGAATTTAGGCTTTTATTTCTAAAATGTCTTTATCTCGGACGTATTTTTAAATAAAATATTGAAATCTTTTTAAATTCAAGTCAATATACTAGTTCTTGAAAAGACAAATTATGATTTTCACTAAAGATACAGTTAAAAAAAATTAAATAAAATGAAGAAAAATGAAAGTAAAACGTATGCGAACGACGCGGATCGAACCTGCGGCCATTGGTTGACAGGCCGATAGTCGGAACACAAGGCTACATAAGATCCGTTGGGATTCAGAAATTAAAGCGACGTGTTTATTTATTAGTTTAAACTCTATAATTGTGCAAATCCCTGCTTGAAAGCCATGTGTATCCGAGAAGGAGTATATCTGCGCATGTCCAGAATCTCTGACCGAATTTACGCTTTTATTTCTTAAATGTCTTTTTTTCGGACGTATTTTTAAATAAAATATTGAAATCTTTTTAAATTCTAGTCAATATATTAGTACTTGAAAAGAAAAATTATGATTTTCACTAAACTTACAGTTAAAAAAAAATTAAATAAAATGAATGCGAACGACAAGGATCGAACCTGCGGCCACTGGTTGACAGGCCGATAGTCGGACCACAAGGCTACATAAGACCCGTCGGGAGACAGAAATTAAAGCTACGTGTTTATTTATTAGTTTAAACTCAATAATTGTGCAAATCTCTGCTTGAAAGCCATGTGTATACGAGAAGGAGTATTTCTGCGCATGTCCAGAATCTCTGACCAAATTTAGGCTTTTATTTCTAAAATGTCTTTATTTCGGACGTATTTTAAAATAAAATATTGAAATCTTTTTAAATTCTAGTCAATATGTTAGTTCTTGAAAAGAAAAATTATGATTTTCACTAAACTTACAGTTAAAAAAAAATTAAATAAAATGAAGAAAAATGAAAGTAAAACGAATGCGAACGACGCGGATCGAACCTGCGGCCACTGGTTGGCAGGCCGATAGTCGGACCACAAGGCTACATAAGATCCGTTGGGATTCAGAAATTAAAGCGACGTGTTTATTTATTAGTTTAAACTCTATAATTGTGCAAATCCCTGCTTGAAAGTCATGTGTATACGAGAAGGAGTATTTCTGCGCCTGTCCAGAATCTCTGACCGAATTTAGGCTTTTATTTCTAAAATGTCTTTATCTCCGACGTATTTTAAAATAAAATATTGAAATCTTTTTAAATTCTAGTCAATATTTTACTTCTTGAAAAGAAAAATTATGATTTTCACTAAACATACAGTTAAAAAAAATTAAATAAAATGAAGAAAATAGAAAGTAAAACGAATGCGAACGACGCGGATCGAACCTGCAGCCACTGGTTGACAGGCCGATAGTCGGACCACAAGGCTACATAAGACCCACTAGGATTCAGAAATTAAAGCGACGTGTTTATTTATTAGTTTAAACTATAATTGTGCAAATCCCTGCTTGAAAGCCATGTGTATCCGAGAAGGAGTATATCTGCGAATGTCCAGAATCTCTGACCGAATTTACGCTTTTATTTCTTAAATATCTTTATTTCGGACGTATTTTTAAATAAAATATTGAAATCTTTTTAAATTCTAGTCAATATATTAGTTCTTGAAAAGAAAAATTATGATTTTCACTAAACATACAGTTAAAAAAAATTAAATAAAATGAAGAAAAATGAAAGTAAAACGAATGCGAATGACGCGGATCGAACCTGCGGCCATCGCTTGACAGGCCGATAGTCGGACCGCAAGGCTACATAAGATCCGTTGGGATTCAGAAATTAAAGCGACGTGTTTATTTATTAGTTTAAACTCTATAATTGTGCAAATCCCTGCTTGAAAGCCATGTGTATACGAGAAGGAGTATTTCTGCGCATGTCCAGAATCTCTGACCGAATTTAGGCTTTTATTTCTAAAATGTCTTTATCTCGGACGTATTTTAAAATAAAATATTGAAATCTTTTTAAATTCTAGTCAATATGTTAGTTCTTGAAAAGAAAAATTATGATTTTCACTAAACTTACAGTTAAAAAAAAATTAAATAAAATGAAAGTAAAACGAATGCGAACGACAAGGATCGAACCTGCGGAAACTGGTTGACAGGCCGATAGTCGGACCACAAGGCTACATAAGACCCGTCGGGAGACAGAAATTAAAGCTACATGTTTATTTATTAGTTTAAACTCTATAATTGTGCAAATCTCTGCTTGAAAGCCATGTGTATACGAGAAGGAGTATTTCTGCGCATGTCCATAATCTCTGATCGAATTTAGGCTTTTATTTCTAAAATGTCTTTATCTCGGACGTATTTTAAAATAAAATATTGAAATCTTTTTAAATTCTAGTCAATATGTTAGTTCTTGAAAAAAAAATTATGATTTTCACTAAACTTACAGTTAAAAAAAATTAAATAAAATGAAAGTAAAACGAATGCGAACGACAAGGATTGAACCTGCGGCCACTGCTTGACAGGCCGATAGTCGGACCACAAGGCTACATAAGATCCGTCGGGAGACAGAAATTAAATCTACGTGTTTATTTATTAGTTTAAACTCTATAATTGTGCAAATCCCTGCTTGAAAGAAATGTGTATACGAGAAGGAGTATTTCTGCGCATGTCCAGAATCACACACAGAATTTAGGCTTTTATTTCTTAAATATCTTTATTTCGGACGTATTTTAAAATAAAATATTGAAATCTTTTTAAATTCAAGTCAATATATTAGTTCTTGAAAAGAAAAATTATGATTTTCACTAAACATACAGTTAAAAAAAATTAAATAAAATGAAGAAAATAGAAAGTAAAACGAACGCGAACGACGCGTATCGAACCTGCGGCCACTGGTTGACAGGCCGCTAGTCGGACCACAAGGCTACTTAAAATCCGTCGGGAGTCCGAAATTAAAGCTAAGTGTTTATTTATTAGTTTAAACTCTATAATTGTGCAAATCCCTGCTTGAAAGCCATGTGTATACGAGAAGGAGTATTTCTGCGAATGTCCAGAATCTCTGACCGAATTTAGGCATTTATTTCTTAAATATCTTTATTTCGGAGGTATTTTTAAATAATATATTGAAATCTTTTTAAATTCTATTCAATATATTAGTTCTTGAAAAGAAAAATTATGATTTTCACTAAACATACAGTTAAAAAAAAATTAAATAAAATGAAATTAAAACGAATGCGAATGACGCGGATCGAACCTGCGGCCACTGGTTGACAGGCCGATAGTCGGACCACAAGGCTACATAACATCCGTTGAGATTCAAAAATTAAAGCGACGTGTTTATTTATTAGTTTAAACTCTATAATTGTGCAAATCCCTGCTTGAAAGCCATGTGTATACGAGAAGGAGTATTTCTGCGCATCTCCAGAATCTCTGACCGAATTTAGGCTTTTATTTCTAAAATGTCTTTATCTCCGACGTATTTTAAAATAAAATATTGAAATCTTTTTAAATTATAGTCAATATATTACTTCTTGAAAAGAAAAATTATGATTTTCACTAAACATACAGTTAAAAAAAAATTAAATAAAATGAAGAAAATTGAAAGTAAAACGAATGCGAACGACGCGGATCGAACCTGCAGCCACTGGTTGACAGGCCGATAGTCGGACCACAAGGCTACATAAGACCCACTAGGATTCAGAAATTAAAGCGACGTGTTTTTTTATTAGTTTAAACTCTATAATTGTGCAAATCCCTGCTTGAAAGCCATGTGTATACGAGAAGGATTATTTCTGCGCATGTCCAGAATCTCTGACCGAATTTAGGCTTTTATTTCTAAAATGTCTTTATCTCGGACGTATTTTAAAATAAATTATTGAAATCTTTTTAAATTCTAGTCAATATGTTAGTTCTTGAAAAGAAAAATTATGATTTTCACTAAAATTACAGTTAAAAAAAAATTAAATAAAATGAAGAAAAATGAAAGTAAAACGAATGCGAATGACACGCATTGAACCTGCGGCCACTGGTTGACAGGCCGATAGTTGGACCACAAGGCTACATAAGATCCGTTGGGATTCAGAAATTAAAGCGACGTGTTTATTTATTAGTTTAAACTCTATAATTGTGCAAATCCCTGCTTGAAAGCCATGTGTATACGAGAAGGAGTATTTCTGCGCATGCCCAGAATCTCTGACCGAATTTAGGCTTTTATTTCTAAAATGTCTTTATCTCGGACGTATTTTTAAATAAAATATTGAAATCTTTTTAAATTCAAGTCAATATACTAGTTCTTGAAAAGACAAATTATGATTTTCACTAAAGATACAGTTAAAAAAAATTAAATAAAATGAAGAAAAATGAAAGTAAAACGTATGCGAACGACGCGGATCGAACCTGCGGCCATTGGTTGACAGGCCGATAGTCGGAACACAAGGCTACATAAGATCCGTTGGGATTCAGAAATTAAAGCGACGTGTTTATTTATTAGTTTAAACTCTATAATTTTGCAAATCCCTGCTTGAAAGCCATGTGTATCCGAGAAGGAGTATATCTGCGCATGTCCAGAATCTCTGACCGAATTTACGCTTTTATTTCTTAAATGTCTTTTTTTCGGACGTATTTTTAAATAAAATATTGAAATCTTTTTAAATTCTAGTCAATATATTAGTGCTTGAAAAGAAAAATTATGATTTTCACTAAACTTACAGTTAAAAAAAAATTAAATAAAATGAATGCGAACGACAAGGATCGAACCTGCGGCCACTGGTTGACAGGCCGATAGTCGGACCACAAGGCTACATAAGACCCGTCGGGAGACAGAAATTAAAGCTACGTGTTTATTTATTAGTTTAAACTCAATAAATGTGCAAATCTCTGCTTGAAAGCCATGTGTATACGAGAAGGAGTATTTCTGCGCATGTCCAGAATCTCTGACCGAATTTAGGCTTTTATTTCTAAAATGTCTTTATTTCGGACGTATTTTAAAATAAAATATTGAAATCTTTTTAAATTCTAGTCAATATGTTAGTTCTTGAAAAGAAAAATTATGATTTTCACTAAACTTACAGTTAAAAAAAAATTAAATAAAATGAAGAAAAATGAAAGTAAAACGAATGCGAACGACGCGGATCGAACCTGCGGCCACTGGTTGGCAGGCCGATAGTCGGACCACAAGGCTACATAAAATCCGTCGGGAGACAGAAATTAAAGCTACATGTTTATTTATTAGTTTAAACTCTATAATTGTGCAAATCTCTGCTTGAAAGCCATGTGTATACGAGAAGGAGTATTTCTGCGCATGTCCAGAATCTCTGACCGAATTTAGGCTTTTATTTCTTAAATATCTTTATTTCGGACGTATTTTTAAATAAAATATTGAAATCTTTTTAAATTCAAGTCAATATACTAGTTCTTGAAAAGACAAATTATGATTTTCACTAAAGATACAGTTAAAAAAAATTAAATAAAATGAAGAAAAATGAAAGTAAAACGTATGCGAACGACGCGGATCGAACCTGCGGCCATTGGTTGACAGGCCGATAGTCGGAACACAAGGCTACATAAGATCCGTTGGGATTCAGAAATTAAAGCGACGTGTTTATTTATTAGTTTAAACTCTATAATTGTGCAAATCCCTGCTTGAAAGCCATGTGTATCCGAGAAGGAGTATATCTGCGCATGTCCAGAATCTCTGACCGAATTTACGCTTTTATTTCTTAAATGTCTTTTTTTCGGACGTATTTTTAAATAAAATATTGAAATCTTTTTAAATTCTAGTCAATATATTAGTACTTGAAAAGAAAAATTATGATTTTCACTAAACTTACAGTTAAAAAAAAATTAAATAAAATGAAAGTAAAATGAATGCGAACGACAAGGATCGAACCTGCGGCCACTGGTTGGCAGGCCGATAGTCGGACCGCAAGGCTACATAAGATCCGTCGGGAGACAGAAATTAAAGCTACATGTTTATTTATTAGTTTAAACTCTATAATTGTGCAAATCTCTGCTTGAAAGCCATGTGTATACGAGAAGGAGTATTTCTGCGCATGTCCAGAATCTCTGACCGAATTTAGGCTTTTATTTCTAAAATGTCTTTATAACGGACGTGTTTTAAAATAAAATATTGAAATCTTTTTAAATTCTAGTCAATATGTTAGTTCTTGAAAAGAAAAATTATGATTTTCACTAAACTTACAGTTAAAAAAAAATTAAATAAAATGAAAGTAAAACGAATGCGAACGACAAGGATCGAACCTGCGGCCACTGGTTGACAGGCCGATAGTCGGACCACAAGGCTACATAAGACCCGTCGGGAGACAGAAATTAAAGTTACGTGTTTATTTATTAGTTTAAACTCTTTAATTGTGCAACTCCCTGCTTGAAAGCCATGTGTATACGAGAAGGAGTATTTCTGCGCATGTCCAGAATCTCTGACCGAATTTAAGTTTTTATTTCTAAAATGTCTTTATCTCGGACGTATTTTAAAATAAAATATTGAAATATTTTTAAATTCTAGTCAATATGTTAGTTCTTGAAAAGAAAAATTATGATTTTCACTAAACTTACAGTTAAAAAAAAAATTAAATAAAATGAAAGTAAAACGAATTTAAACGAGTATTTCGGACGTATTTTTAAATAAAATATTGAAATCTTTTTAAATTCTAGTCAATATATTAGTTCTTGAAAAGAAAAATTATGATTTTCACTAAAGATACAGTTAAAAAAATTAAATAAAATGAAAGTAAAACGTATGCGAACGACGCGGAACGAACCTGCGGCCAGGCCGATACTCGGACCACAAGGTTACATAAGATCCGTCGAGAGTCAGAAATTATAGCGACGTGATTATTTATTAGTTTAAACTCTATAATTTTGCAAATCCCTGCTTGAAAGCCATGTGTATACGAGAAGGAATATTTCTGCGTGTGTCCAGAATCTCTGACCGAATTTAGGCTTTTATTTCTTAAATATCTTTATTTCGGACGTATTTTTAAATAAAATATTGAAACCTTTTTAAATTCTAGTCAATATATTAGTTCTTGAAAAGAAAAATCATGATTTTCACTAAACATACAGTTAAAAAAAAATGAAGAAAAATGAAAGTAAAACAAATGCGAACGACGCGGATCGAACCTGCGGCCACTGGTTAACAGGCCGATACTCGGACCACAAGGCTACATAAGACCCGTCGGGATTCAGAAATTAAAGCGACGTGTTTATTTATTAGTTTAAACTCTATAATTGTGCAAATCCCTGCTTGAAAGCCATGTGTATACAAAAAGGAGTATTTCTGCGCATGTCCAGAATCTCTGACCGAATTTAGGCTTTTAATTTCTAAAATGTCTTTATTTCGGACGTATTTTAAAATAAAATATTGAAATCTTTTTAAATACTAGTCAATATCTTAGTTCTTGAAAAGAAAAATTATGATTTTCACTAAACATACAGTTAAAAAAAATTAAATAAAATGAAGAAAAAAGAATATAAAACGAATGCGAACGACGCGGATCGAACCTGCGGCCACTGGGTAACAGGCCGATAGTCGGACCACAAGGCTACATAAAATCCGTCGGGAGTCACAAATTAAAGCGACGTGTTTATTTATAAGTTAAAATTCTATAATTGTGCAAATCCCTGCTTGAAAGCCATGAATAAACGAGAAGGAGTATTTCTGCGCAAGTCCAGAATCTCTGACCGAATTTAGGCTTTTATTTCTTAAATATCTTTATTTTTAAGTATTTTTAAATCAAATATTGAAATCTTTGTAAATTCTTGTCAATATATTAGTTCTTGAAAAGAAAAATTATGATTTTCACTAAACTTACAGTTAAAAAAATAAAATGAAAAAAAAAATGAAACTAAGTGAAAGCAAAACGAAAGCGAACAGCGGGGATTGAACCTGCGATCATGGTTTGAATGCACGATATTCGGTCCACAAGACTACAGACGATCCGACGAACGAGAAAATTTAAAGCCGTATGTTTATTTATTAGTTTAAGCTCTATAATTGTACAAATCCCTGCTTGATAGGCATGTGTATACGAGAAGGACTATTTCTGCGCATGCCTATAATCTCTGACCGAATTTAGACTTTTTTTCTTAAATATCTTTATTTCGGACGTATTTTTAAATAAAATATTGAAATCTTTGTAAATTCTGGCAATATATTAGTTCTTGAAAAGAAAAATTATGATTTTCACTAAACATATAGTAAAAAAAAATTAAATAAAATGAAGAAAAATGAATGCGAACGACGCGGATCGAACCTGCGGCCACTGGTTGACATGCCGATAGTCTGACCACAAAGCTACATAAGATCCGTCGGAAAGACAGAAATTAAAGCTACGTGTTTATTTATTAGTTTAAACTCTATAATTGTGCAAATCCCTGCTTGAAAGCCATGTGTATACGAGAAGGAATATTTCTGCGCATGCCTATAATCTCTGACCGAATTTAGACTTTTTTTCTTAAATATCTTTATTTCGGACGTATTTTTAAATAAAATATTGAAATCTTTGTAAATTCTTTCAATATATTAGTTCTTGAAAAGAAAAATTATGTTTTTCACTAAACATACAGTTAAAAAAAATTAAATAAAATGAAGAAAAATGAAAGTAAAACAAATGCGTACGACGCGGATCGAACCTACGGCCACTGTTTGACAGGCCAATAGTCGGACCACAAGGCTACAAAAGATCCGTCGGGAGACAGAAATTAAACCTACGTGTTTATTTATTAGTTTAAACTCTATAATTGTGCAAATCCCTGCTTGAAAGCCATGTGTATACGAGAAGGAATATTTCTGCGCATGTCCAGAATCTCTGACAGAATTTAGGCTTTTATTTCTTAAATATCTTTATTTCGGACGTATTTTTAAATAAAATATTGAAATCTTTTTAAATTCTAGTCAATATATTAGTTCTTGAAAAGAAAAAATATGATTTTCACTAAACATACAGTTAAAAAAAATTAAATAAAATGAAAGCGAAAGCCGCGGATCGAACCTGCGGCCACTGGTTGACATGCCGATAGTCTGACCACAAAGCTACATAAGATCCGTCGGAAAGACAGAAATTAAAGCTACGTGTTTATTTATTAGTTTAAACTCTATAATTGTGCAAATCCCTGATTGAAAGCCATGTGTATACGAGAAGGAATATTTCTGCGCATGATTATAATCTCTGACCGAATTTAGACTTTTTTTCTTAAATATCTTTATTTCGGACGTATTTTTAAATAAAATATTGAAATCTTTGTAAATTCTTTCAATATATTAGTTCTTGAAAAGAAAAATTATGTTTTTCACTAAACATACAGTTAAAAAAAATTAAATAAAATGAAGAAAAATGAAAGTAAAACAAATGCGTACGACGCGGATCGAACCTACGGCCACTGTTTGACAGGCCAATAGTCGGACCACAAGGCTACAAAAGATCCGTCGGGAGACAGAAATTAAACCTACGTGTTTATTTATTAGTTTAAACTCTATAATTGTGCAAATCCCTGCTTGAAAGCCATGTGTATACGAGAAGGAATATTTCTGCGCATGTCCAGAATCTCTGACAGAATTTAGGCTTTTATTTCTTAAATATCTTTATTTCGGACGTATTTTTAAATAAAATATTGAAATCTTTTTAAATTCTAGTCAATATATTAGTTCTTGAAAAGAAAAAATATGATTTTCACTAAACATACAGTTAAAAAAAATTAAATAAAATGAAAGCGAAAGCCGCGGATCGAACCTGCGGCCACAGGTTGACAGGCCGATAGTCGGACCACAAGGCTACATAAGATTCGTCGGGATTGAGAATTTAAAGCCTTATATTTATTTATTAGTTTAAACTCTATAATTGTGCAAATCCCTGCTTGAAAGCCATGTCTATACGAGAAGGACTATTTCTGCGCATGCCCAGAATCTCGGACCGAATTTAGGCTTTTATTTCTAAAATGTGTTTACTTTGGAAATATTTTTAAATAAAATATTGAAATCTTTTTAAATTCTAGTCAATATATTAGTTCTTGAAAAGAAAAATAATTATTTTCACTAAACTTACAGTTAAAAAAATTAAATAAAATGAAAGTAAAACGAATGCGAACGACGCGAATCGAACCTGCGGCCACTGGTTGACATGCCGATAGTCTGACCACAAGGCTACATAAGATCCGTCGTGAGTCAGAAATTAAAGCTACGTGTTTATTTATTAGTTTAAACTCTATAATTGTGCAAATCCCTGCTTGAAAGCCATGTGTATACGAGAAGGAGTATTTCTCCGCATGCCGAGAATCTCTGACCCAATTTAGGCTTTTATTGCTTAAATATCTTTATTTCGGACGTATTTTTAAGTAAAATAATGAAATCTTTGTAAATTCCTGTTACTATATTAGTGCTTGAAAAGAAACATAATTATATAAACTAAACTTAAAGCTAAAAAATTAAATAAAATAAAAACAAGTGAAAGTAAAACAAACGCGAACACCGTGGATCGAACCTGCGGCCACTGGTTGACAGCCCGATATTCGGTCCAGAAGACTACAGACGGTCCGTCGGAAGCGAGAATTTAAAGCCGCGTGTTTATTTTTTAGTTTAAACTCTATTATTTTGCAAATCCTTGCTTGAAAGCCATGTGTATACGAGAAGGAGTATTTCTGCGCATGCCCAGAATCTCGGTCTGAATTTAGGCTTTTATTTCTAAAATATATTTATTTCGGACGTATTTTTAAATAAAATATTGAAATAATTGTAAATTCTGGTCAATATATTAGTTCTTGAAAAGGAAAATTATGATTTTCACTAAACTTAAAGTTAAAAATAATAATAATAAATAAATAAAGCGAAAAAAAGTGAAAGTAAAACGAATGCGAACATCGCGGACCGCACATGCGACCACTGGTTGGCAAAACGACACTCGGTTCACATAGCCACAAACAATCCGTCGGAAGAGAGAATTTAGAGCCCATGTTTATTTATTAGTTTAAACTCTACAATTGTGCAAATCCCTGCTTGAAAGCCATGTGTATACGAGAAGGAATATGTATGCGCATACCCAGAATCTCAGAACGAATTTAGGCTTTTATTTATGAAATATCTTTATTTCGGACGTATTTTTAAATAAAATATTGAAATCTTTGTAAATTCTTGTCAATATATTAGTTCTTTAAAAGAAATATTATTATTTAAACTAAACTTAAAGTTAAAAAAAATTAAATAAAATAAAAACAAGTGAAAGTAAAACAAAAGAGAACATCACGGACCGAACCTGCGGCCACTGTTTCACAGCCCGATATTCGGTCCACAAGACTATAAACGATCCGTCGGAAGAGAGAATTCAAAGCCGTATGTTTATTTTTCAGTTTAAACTCTATTATTGGGCAAATGCCTGCTTGAAAGCCATGCGTATATGAGAAGGACTATTGCTGCGCATGCTCAGAATCTATGCCGAATTTAGGCTTTCATTTCTTAAATATCTTTATTTCGGACGTATTTTTAAATTAAATATTGAAACCTTTGTAAATTCCTGTCAATATATTAGTTTTTAAAAACGAAAATTATGATTTTCACTAAGCTTAAAGTTAAAAAAATAAAATGAAAAAAAAAATGAATTCAAAACAAATGCGAACAGCGCAGATCGAACTTGCGGCCACTAGTTGGCAGGCCGATACTCGGTCCTCAAGGCTGCATATGATCCGTCGGGAGAAAGAATTTAAAGCCAAATGTTTATTTATAATTTAAACTATAATTGTGCAAATCTCTGCTTGAAAGCCATGTGTTTAGGAGAAGGAATATGTCTGCTTATTCCCAGAATCTCTGAACGAATTTAAGCTTTTATTTCTAAAATATCTTTATTTATGAAGTATTTTTAAATAAAATATTGAAATCTTTGTAAATTCTGGTCGGAGCATTAGTATTTGACATGAAAAATTATTATTTTCAATAATCTTAAATTTAAAAAAAAATTAAATAAAATGAAAACAATTGAAAGTAAGACGAATGATAACATCGTGGATCGAACCTGCAGCCAATGGTTGTTAGGCCGATACTCGGTCCACAAGGCTACATACTGTTACGAAATTTCCAGGGTTCGTTTGGATAGTGGGGGTTATATGGTGTGAAGAACGCTCAATCACCAGGCGTAAACAACGATGCTTATTGACACGAAGACACAGAGGACAGCACAAAGACGACAACTATATACAGAAGAGAAGACGATTTTCTTCAGGTGAGACGTGCAGCATACAACAGCATACACAGTAGAATACAAAACAGCATAAACAGCAGCATACAACAGACTCTACGGCAGACAGTAGCACACAGCTTAGTTCAGCAGTAGCTTCTCTCCGTCGTTGCTCCACTTATGGGTTCCTACTATTCGGATCGCGATAAATTATCGATGTTTCGTGTATAATCTATTTTGGCCAAAATCGCCAAATTAGTCGCCAAGTCCCCAAATGGTCGTCAAGTTTGTCGCAGAGCTCTGGGACCTCATATGGAACCAACTATGCTGGGAAGCAGCATCGCAGGTTTGTAACATTGTACCCTTCTTAAGGACTGCACGTCCCGGGCAGTCCCACTTCAATCCAACAGCTGGCGTAGGCTTCCGAATGATGTGGTGATATTGATGCGTTTGGCGACTTCCGCACTTTCGAAGATGACAACATTCACTACTTTGGCGGCGACTAACGATCCATCCGAACCTTCTCAATGTTTTTGACTCGGACCTCTTCGTCGTTTCGGATTGTACACCCAGACTTGATTTCTCTTCTTAAAATGCAATGTGTCCCATGGATCGAAACGTTGGATCGTAGTAGAGGCCTCCGGAATGAATTCTTGCCAGGTTGGTCGGTTGGTCACTTTAAATTTCTTCCATCGAACCAGTCGTATATCAAGATGATCCAATGGTGCCTTCGGAAGTCCATTCGAAAGCCAGGTATTCGCCTTTATCGCCAAAGCTTCCGCGGGAATATCTCCGCCTATTCCCGGTTCATTCTCAACACTTGAAAATTGTCCGCAGCTCTCCACACTGGATCTTCTGAAGATGACATCTGCCTTTACGGGAAGGGCTCTTCTGCAACGACACAACTTGACCGGATATACAGGATATTCCTCGGCATCTACTTCTATGACACTCCTTCTAGAATCCACAGCAAAGCCGAATTCCTGGAGGAAATTGAGGCCATGACAACAAGGATCAGCGATTCCAGCCACGTAGTCTTCTTCCGTGTCACTATGCAAGGAGATACCAAGTGGCTTGCAGAGAGGTAGTCCCTTTAAGCTTTGGAAAGAATCCATCTCCATCCCCAAGCGCCTGCACTTTCGGTTCCACTTCAGGGGACTCATTCATTGAAGACTGTTTCAGTTCCACAATTATTTGACATTCTCCCTGTTCGTTCCTCTCCTTATTAAACTTCGGTTCATCCTCCGGATGGCTAAGCTCCTTTTCGGTGACACCGGTCTCCATTCGATCTTCAGTCTTTTCTTCCACTTGGCTCTCGCTGCTTCCTTCCATTTGGTCTGTGATCACTTGGATGTCTTCAGTTTTGTTAACTTTATCTTCTAAAATTTCTTTCCACGACGAAAAGCCATCCTCCAATTCACTCTTCATGTCTTCATATCCGGTTTTCATTTCTTCTGTGAAGGCTTCCATTTCTTGCAAAAGTTTCTCTTGTCCGGCTTTCATTTCTTGCGTGAAGGCTTCCGTTTCTTGCAAAATTTTCTCTTGTCCGGCTTTCATTTCTTGCAAAAGTTTCTCTTGTCCTTGCTTCATCTCAACCAACAGAGATAGTAACTCACCATTACCGCTATCAGCCATTTTTGCTTGGGATCTCGTTTTCACCACACACTGTTGACCACTATCCCACTTCTGACACCAAATGTTACGAAATTTCCGGAGTTCGTTTAGATAGTGGGGGTTATATGGCGTGAAGAACGCTCAATCACCAGGCGGCAGTAGAAAATAAAACAACGACATTTATTTACACGAAGACACACAGGACAGCACAAAGACGACAACTATATACAGCACAGAAGACGATTATCTTCAGCCAAGACGTGCAGCATACACAGCAGCATACAAAACAGCATAAACAGCAGCATACATCAGACTCTACTGCAGACAGTAGCACACAGCTTAGTTCAGCACTAGCTTCACTCCGTCGCTGCTCCGCTTATCTCTGGAAGCTCTTTATCATCGGTTCCAACTACGACTACCGATCTGGTTCACGACGACTCTTCTCTGTCGCTCCCGACTACTATTTAATTCACGACTAGTCCACGACTACTTGGCAGCTGCGGCTGCTTCATTTTATAGGACTCAGGAGGGGCGGCTAGAAGCCTCTCAAGCAATCAGGAACGTTCGAGGCGTAACTCGGTTCCTACTGGACGGCTCGGGAAAATTCTCGATGTTTCGGGTATAATCTATTTTGGCGCCAAAGTCGCCAAATTCGTCGCCGAGTCGCCAAGTTTGTCGCAGAGCGCTGGGACCTCCTATGGAACTAACTATGCTGGGAAGCAGCATCAGAAGCTCGTAACAAGAGGATCCGGCAGGAGAGAGAATTTAAAGCCACATGTTTATTTATTAGTTTTAACTATAGAATTATGCAAATCCCTGCTTGAAAGACATGTATTTACGAGAAGGAATATGTTTGCTCATGCCCAGAATCACTGACCGAATTTAGGCTTTTATTTCTAAAATATCTTTATTTAGGAAATATTTTTAAATAAAATATTGAAATCTTTGTAAATTCTGGTCGAAATATTAGTACTTGAAAAGAAAAATTTTGATTTTCACTAAACTTAAATTTAAAAAAAATTAAATCGAATGAAAAAAAGTGAAAGTAAAACGAATGCTAACATCGTGGATCGAACCTGCGGCCACTAGTAATAAATAAAGATGTGGCTTTCAATTCTTTCTCTCGACGGATTGTATGTAGCCTTGTGGATCGAGTATCGGCCTGCCAACCAGTAGCCGCATGTTCGATCCGCGCTGTTCGTGTTCGTTTTTCGTTCATTTTATTTAATTTCTTTTTAACTGTAAGTTTAGTGAAAATCATAATTTTTCTTTTCAAGTACTAATATTTCAATCAGAATTTACAAAGATTTCAATATTTTATTTAAAAATACTTCCGAAAGAAAGATATTTTAGAAATAAAAGCCTAAATTCGGCCAGAGATTCTGGGCATGAGCAGACATATTCCTTCTCGTATACACATGACTTTCAAGCAGGGATTTGCACAATCATAGAGCTTAAGTATATATTCTATAAAAGTGTGAACCCCGGAATAAAAGCAATGTGTGTATCAGAATGAATATGCCTGCGTCTGTCTATAATATCTGTCTGAATTTAGACTTTTATTTCTTTAATTTATTATATTTCACGAGGAATATTAAGTAAATGATTGAAACTATAAATTTCTGTAAAAAATACCACAATATGAAAAGAAAAAAGTCTTTGCACTAAAATTTGTAATTAAAAAAAAGAAAAAAAAAATTGGGAGAAGATTTTAAGTTAAAAGAGCAGGAACCGATCTTGCATAAACTGTAGAGCATTGTGATGCTCTGACCAAGTGGCTGTCGTGGTCAGAGAGTCCAGCCATGATTTTGTCGCGGTTATAAAAAGCAGCTTTAAAAATTGTTCGAATCAAGCAGTAAATGTGGAGTGTAAGAAAAATTGTTAGCGTAGAAAGGTAAATTGAATAGAGAATTTTTTTTAAATGTGAAACTTGTAAAAAGAAAATTATTTAAAGCAGAAAAAGTAATTAGCAAACTATTTTTCTTTGTATTCGGTTGGAATAATTATATGTGAGTATCTTTTCTCCCGTTTAGGTGTATTAGAGGGAGGAGGTGAAGTTGTGAGAAGAAATCG
This sequence comes from Argiope bruennichi, assembly GCF_947563725.1. Lineage (NCBI taxonomy): Eukaryota > Metazoa > Arthropoda > Arachnida > Araneae > Araneidae > Argiope > Argiope bruennichi. The sequence continues at coordinate 4,066,744 of NC_079152.1, forward strand.
CCAGGTGTGTTTTGTACTTCCTCGGATATGTCATATTATGTAGCATCCCCTTCCGACTCTCTGAAAGATCCCATCACAGTGTCATCATCCTCTTTACAACATTCCGAAGCGTTTGCATTTTCAGATCAAAGAGCAGCCGTTACTTTGGATTCGTAGTCAACCAAAGGGAATACGATTTAGTAATACATCAGTAGCTGAATTGTTTTGTTGTTGCTTATAGCACTTCCCATACACATATTTTTCTTTTGTTCAGCGGCGCCACGAAGGCGGCGAGAGAACGTCTTAGCTACTCATGCGTCACAGCTCTTTTCACGGGGTTGACTTCATTCATACATTTTACTTATAGATCGTAATTTAGACCCGAATCAGAGAATGATCATCTCTGATGCAGTACCCCTATTGTATTGTCTCGTCTTGAAGGGCTTTGTGGCTACGACAGATTTATACATGCACCAACCTCTGTGCACACGGAGATTCTTCGGCCGTTGGGGCTTGAACTCACAAACCAGAGAATGCCAATCCAACACAATACCAACCAGGCTATCCCGGCTCTGAATTATGTTGCAACTCAGATATAGTTTGCTTGGGATCAGAAATGTAAATTTGCTCTTTTTTTGCATCGAGCTTGTGAGTTACTGAAATCTGTGAGATTTTTATTGTTTCATTCAATCAGCTGTAATATTTGAAACACGTAATTGAATTTTATATTTATTTCTAATGAATGAAAACAACTCTTTCACATTGGTTTAAATTTGATTCTCTTTTGCATAAAAGTTGAATGTTTAAAGTTGTCATATCAAATTTATAAAATTTTATGAAATAATGAAATTTTTTGAAATTTATACTATGGTGAAAGTTATTACATGAAATGAATTTGAGTCACATCGTATCTTTTATGCATGCAATTTGGTAAATTTCATTCAGAGAATGTTTAAAAAAATACATATTAATTTTTTTAGGTGAAGAAAATTAGAATTATTCCTAAATGCTTTCTTGCTATTAAAAATCTTCAAAATGTGTGAAAATAAGCATGTCTTTCGCATTATAATTAGAATGACCCTTTCAATTTTCAGTTATTCTAAAAAAAAAATTCTAAGATTAAACTGGAAGACGTGCTCGTCCAGACAGGCTGTTATATATTAACGGTATCTCCGTTATAATTGTCACGGATTAACTAACGATAATTGTAGTAGAAATTTATTTACAGTATGCTTTTAGAGTCACATTAAAAGTTTAGTTTCTTTATAGAGGGATCTTTTCTATCCGTAATATCCACGAACACTCACATCAAAACCATAACCAATCGCCATAATCCGTTTCAATCCGAATAGTGATCTAATAGCGCAAAGTAATGAACTGTTGAATAGAAAATAAAAATAACGCAGATCAACAAGGAGTGATATTTTTAACTCCAATCATCGTTTTAGACGGATGCGGAAGGTTATATATGCTGATTATTTCATTTTTTAATTAGAATGAGATAAGGAAAGCATACTCTTGTAACTTTTTATTTAAATCATATAAAAGGTAATTTAAGGTTAACTGAAAATAATTGCATTCCTCTTTAAAAACAAAACCGCATTTGGGCAGATGTATTCAAATTTCAGAAGTGAGTAGTAGTGAGAATCCAAAGCTGTACTGGTTACGTCTTTTTCACTTTTTAGTTTCTGAAGTATTACAAAAGGAAAACCACAGAGTTGTGCCTATCACTCTGTCATTCTGAGAATTCGATAACACAAAAATGCTTTGAGTTAGATGATTCAAATTGGATGCACGGTCTTTTCACCAAATGTGTCTATTTATATCAATTTTTTGTAGAAATGCATTAAAGAAGAAATTTGTTATTTATCTGTTTGAGTACAAATCAACAAGATAACTCAAGATAAGTAAAGATCTAGGTAGATAAAAACTTGGTACATTTTTTTTTATTATTATTTGTCGATCATTATAACATTTTGATTCAAAACCATCAAGGGATCAACAATTTCTTGATCTATATATTCAAGAGTATGTAAAAATTATAAATAGAAAAAACTCAACTACTTAAATAAATGAAATTTCGTAAGCAATCTTGTTACTAAAATCGAAAACTTGAATAGAAGACATTTAAAATACACACTCCCTTATTACGAAATTCCTACGGCCAATCTATGCGAAGATCAGAAGGGATAGGTTGGGTACTTCGATTGAGTTGTCACCCTTCCGTCTTGATTTGATTTCTTATTCCGAACATAATAAAAATCTGAGTATGTGGGGTTCTCAGATTTTATAGTTTTCAGGCGGGGAAGGGAGATAACTCTTTCATTAGGAAGCATACGAGAAAGTTTTGCTTAGACTTTTCTCGTTAAGTAAAGAGAGGGAACAAAAAACAAAAAAAAAATGGCCAATCTCTTCTTCAAAACCGTGTCATCTTTGTATAGGAATTTTCAGTGATTTTCGATGCCTTATTTTTTTCCGGATTATAAAAGCGACTCACCTTAATGATGTAATTTATTTTATACTGCTGTTGTAGTTTCAATTTAATTTAATTTATGTTATGACTTTTGGGAACGCTATCCTGTACTGTTGATTAATTTCTGAGAAAGAAAATCAGTTAAAGACAAAAATAAAAAAAACAGTATTGGTCTGCAAGTATATTTATTATCACATTATTTTATTTTTTGGAAAATAAAATTTCTCATTGATTTTTCAGCATTATACTAATATTTCTGCAAATATCCTCAATGCATAGAATAAAATATTATGTTCGATTATTTTTTTCAAAATTTGCGGATAGATGTGTCCAAAGATGAGGACGCTGGTAAAATGTACGAGAGATTATAACCTTTCACCTTTCCTTCGTTACGTGCCTTCTTTTGTCACACATAGATTCGATTCTGATCGTTGGAAGGAATTTATTGTTCTTCTCTGCCATCGAGGCGACAGCAGTATATTCATTTTTCGTATCCATAGGAAAATTTTCAAGAGTCAACATGCTCCAGAATCAGCATTTACTAAAAATATCTCTTCATACATTTCTATCAAGAATAATACAAAGAGTAGAAAGAATGATAACGGATATTTCTGGTGAATACATTTGAATCTTTTCCCGGTCACAGAATCGAATCCGAACTCTCAATGCAAAGAATAGCATTACTCTTGCCACTTTGCTAACCTGGTGACAGTGGTAAATCATTCGTGTTCACTTAAATTTGGCTTAATATTCCAATGAAAAGTATTGTAGCTAGTCAAGATACGCCAATGAAACTCGCCAAATAGAGATTTATGTGTAAAATCGGCATATTCTTACTGAAAAGAAGGCGATCATTTCTTTAGGGTTGCATTACTTTATTTTGAAGCGTTAAATCTTTTAACATTTCAATTTATTATATATCTTTATACTGCTAAATATTCTTGTCTTTTCCGGTGTCATATATTTATCATGGCTAATAACAAAGTGAGTACTTTTTTTAAAAAGTGGTACGTTTAACATTAGATAGCTTCTTAAGAGGAATATTAAAATGCCTATGCTGTATTTAATAATATGTGAATTTTTATAATCTTTGTTTATTTTTATATATTTTCCATCTTTTATGTATATCCTGAGATATTTATAATTAAATAATTAAAATGTTATTTGAATTTTTGAGATAAATTATTTTAGTAAAATGGGATATTCCATACATGAATTTCGAATATTTCAATTAATCTTCTAGATTTATTAGAAGTTAAATTTTATTGATATGTTGGATTTTAGAGTTTCTGATACCATGTTTTAAAATTTACCATTGTTATTTCAATACTTGAATTTGTATTTCAACACACAATAAATATTTCATTGTTATTTCATCGTTGCATTGACATTTTTCATTGTTATTTCAATACTATTTGCTGTTGGTTTTAAACGGTTTCAATTGAACATAACTTGTTTCATAAGACAACGAAGTCTTGATGCTGTGCATGAATTCAGGATGTAGGGAATTTTTCTATACGCGAGTTCAATAATTATCGCTTGAAGGACGGCGGACTCTATTCGACACTTTTGCGAACTTAGGGTTATGAAATTTTTTATGCATATGTATTAAAATATAAATACGTTAAATTTATTAAACATTTAGAAACGAAATATAATTTAATGTTTAAATTTTTTAAAGATTTCAAAATATTCCAGGCGGCTTAATTTTAAATTTTTCCTATTTTTTTTCTTATTATCCAATGTAAATTCATTTGGAACATTACTATGTATGATTTTGTAATTAGAATTAAATGCTAATTTTTTAGAAATATTTTTATGCACACTTACTGAATTTGTTTACCTGAACCAAAATTAACTTCTAACCGTTTATAAAAATTCCAAACATAGAATGCATACCATATTTTCTTTTAATGTTTAACCGTAATCTTTATTGTCAATTTCATTTAATTCTTCAAAAATGAAGAAATCTGGAACAATTCAAAGATATTTAAATCTAATTACAATAAGTTATTAAGATTTACCTTTTTTCCTTTTAACCCTTCAAGTATTTAATTTATTGACCAATGCAGTCAATGGGTCACTGTTTCAGTTGAATATAAACATATATTTTGGGAAAGAAATGATAAAAATAAATTGAAATGAGCAAAAATGTGCGAAACGTGAAAAGTCACTTTCCTCCTAATCAGTTTTGGATAATTCAATGCAATAGATCAATTGCTCCACTTTATATACCTGCTTAGTGCTGACATAGTCTTCCTCAGTTCATGGGGCACTAAATAATTCTTTTTAAATTTCTCCTTCGTTAATTAAAATGATTTTGAATTTTAAAAAAATACTAAATAAATTGCGATAATTTTAATTTATATTTGAATACTTTCCCATTTGTTTTGGGGATAATGATGATTTACTGTATTTTTGTCCACTCTTTATATAAAAATTATTTATCGTCAGTTGATAATTCATAACAAATCGCTTACTTTGACTAGAATTCAACATTATTTACACGTTTTTTGCTATCTAACTTCTACGTTTCATTTAGGCAAAGAATTCCACTCTCACCTACGTTAAAGTTTCTATAAAAATAAGGGTTAGATTTAACATATTTGCTTCTGCTTTTTTTTTTGTTTGTTTGTTTAAAAAACTATAAAACGTTATACAGAACGTTCTGCGTGGCAAACTTTCGGGCTGCGAGCTACGAAACGTTTGTTACTTCTTGGATAGTAGGTCTGGACAAAAGGTTTTAAGTATTTTAGAATTGATATCTTCATGTTTCAATCCATGAATTTGAGTGTACATTATTACACCCATCCCCATTTGATAGAGCTTCCTTTGACAACCAGTAAGTCTGAATAATTGGTTGCCGAAAATTTCAAATGTTTTCTCAGAAAAATATTTTTAAACTTCAAATCTTGATAGGCAAACATCTTGGATTTCAAAAGTTTCACATAGTTCTGTTCATTGTGCTTAGCTTCAAATCTTTGTCTACTAGTTTATACATCCAGTTATAGGGAAAACCATCAGTATTTTAATTAGAGGCAATTTAACATTTCTCCATCAGGGGTTCCTTTTGAGCTTATAACCTTAATTTTAAGTAAAACAAAATGTCAAAAATGATTAATAGTATGCCATATATTAAAACCCATTAAACATTGAAAAATTGTCGATTCTTCATATCTTGATCAGAACAATGGAGTAAGAGGTAGGGTGAAATGTCAGTAGTGTCAACGGTTTGAGTTTCATTTCAATGAAATAGTGTTGTAAAATACTTTTGAAAAATTTAAATTAAATTTAGAAAATTATATGGTTTTTGGTATAATTGAAAATATATATTTTAATATGCTACAAAAGTCCCAATTAATAATGTTAAAGTTGATATTTTTATAAATTTACTATACTTCTGCGGATGCAAATGCAGTTTTGCCCACCATTCAGTATTAAAATTGCCTGTTGTCTGTATTCCCTTCTTTCTCATTATTACTTTTAATTTCAAAATACGCTGTGAAAGCTTTAGATTTTTAAAAATTGCTTGCATACTTTTGTTTCAGCTTTAAATTGAAGTATCTCGCACACTTTGTATAATTTTAGAATGTTATGCAGTATTAAATGACAACGAATAGTATTATATCTTTACAAAGGGATTATTTTACTTAATATTTATACTGGCATTCTTTCTGTAAATCCGTGATTTACGAATCGCAGAATGCTACGGTTAATGCTATAGAAGCAGGCAAAGGCAAAAATGAATGAATGAACCTAAAATATTACCATGCAAAGATGTTCCTGACTAAATGCTCAAATTTAATAATAGTTAATAAATCGACTAACTATTTTCTCAAAGTACTCACTCAACTTTTCCCTCATGATTGAATATTTGTGAATGCTGGTCTTGATATTTCACTGAAATGTACTCTTAATAGTTTATAATATAAATACAGTTTCAATACAAACAAGATGCTGTTCTAGCGATTGTGATGTTAATTCGTTTTTGAAATAGTATGTTAGGACTATTTTCAGATTATTGAACGACTGTTCATTGATGAAACTTGTAAATTGACTTAAAAATTACATAGGTTTTTGGTTTGTAGCTTTAGCGTTAACCATATGTTGACGAAAATCTAAACTGGATTCATGATATGTAGGTTTTATATCTAAAATTTATAAAATTTAAAGAGAATGTGAGAAAATGAAGATGAATTGTAAATTTCAAAATCACGTATTAACAGTTTACATGAATATTTTGAAATTCAAACATAATTTTGGAACCTATTTAAATTGTTCTCAAAGAAAAGTTCATTTTGGATAATAAAAACTAAAGTCTAAAGTTGATTTTTTTTTCTAACAAAAATTTAGTCAATTTTATCATGAAAATGCCTAAATGAATGCTATTTAATTTGACTAGTGGACTGATAGCTTGTTCCGAATTGTCCGATTGACAATATATCGTATTGGAAAAGCATCTAATTTATTAAAATTTCCCCAAAAACCTTGTGCATAGGACTATAGTGTATATAAAACTGAATAAAGGTTGAATAAAACTCTAAATACTTACTGACTTTTCTTAGCCCTTTTAAGTGACTAAAACAAACTAATTAAAAAAATATACAAATAAGGTTTTGGAATACTAAACGAGTTTTCCTTATGCAAGTTCTTAAATTATGCAATGATCGTTATAAACTATCGTCATTATTTGATTTAAATATTCAAGATATTAGTATTGAATTCTATCAAAAGATATCTTTAAAAACAATTGTTATAATGTTCAATAAATCTCCAAATATAATGAAAGAATCGATGTTAGGAATACTGTATTTTCTTGTCCAATCTAACATTTCTCCATGTGCGTTGTATATGCTATTGAAGTATTTGAATCGGCAATGGATGGGTTACACAGTAAAGACTTTTTTCGTCAAATCACAAAAGTGAATTCTTTTCGATTACTTTTAGAATTTATACTGTAGAATTATATTTTCACTTGTATAGAATGGATGAAAATGGATCGTCCTTCCCCGTAGCGATAGTTAAACCGATGACATAATTGAGAAATAAGCGTATTTGGTCTATGTTCCCGGCCACTTTCATTAATGGAAGAAACCCGAGAGGTATTTTCTCCACAGGTTTCTCGCATACTTGTGCTGCTGTGAGAAGGAAGAGGAGAACTGGGCATCGTTTGAGATTCAAATATGAAGATTTGATATCATATCTGATGCTTAGGATTTTAGTATATAGGCTGAAAATTTGTTCTTAAAATAAAAAAATAAAAAAAGCAATTCATAATTTGGTAGAAAATCTTGCTCGAAAGAGCTGACAGTTTTCGGCAGTTGCTTTTTCAAAGAATGATCTTGCAAAATTTAGTTTCGGGAAGTGTGATTCGAATGGGATAGTATCGGATGGTGATCGCTATTGAAATATTTCGGGTGAGTTGAAATGAACACTGGGGACAAAATCCGGAGAAGAAACGGCTAGAAGTTTGCAAGAGATGAATGGGACGCGAGTTGGCTGTTTGGCATTGATTAAATTGAAATAATTCTCATCCAATTTGAATCTGCTGATGGCCCGCAGTGATTCCAACCAAGGGCTGTTTGATGTTAGGTGACATTTCCTGAAATTAAAAATATCTGTTTGGTATTCCAAGATTCCACAAAAATTCCTTTTGAGGAATGCAAATGAATGATAGTTAAGCTTTTGTTCGAAATTTTGCCCTTTTTTCACTCTTATTTAATTTCTTTGTATACAACATATAAATTTTGAGGGACTACAACTCCTTTCAATGGATCCTCAATTCTATATTTCCTGTTAATTCTTTCATTTTTTGCGTATGGAAAGGATTGGAAGATTTCAAAAATTCCTTTTATTACATGGATGGTCGAAATCGTTAAAGTTCTTGTAATAAGCCAATTTGGGGTGGGAACCCTAAAATAGTTTTCTTTTGAAGTAAACGAGAAGCTTGCATTCTTTTGAAGGGAAAAAAAGCTGCTTTTAAACATGAAAAAGATTGAAGCTGAAAGATAAACAATAATAAAAAAAATCCAAATTAAGAGATAAATGTCTTTTTAAAGTTGTGGTTAAAATTGAATCGCTTGTAAAATCAGATTAATTTTTGAGTTTTTACTCTTTTCAATCAGCAATGTAATTCGATGCATCTAAAGAATAATGCATATTCATCTAAAAAATTGTTAAATATTTTTCAGGAAAAAATGTATTCAATTCTTTGTTGCATTTCCCAAAAATTTAATCTGCATCATTCCAGTGTATATTTTTTTTCAATATTCGACTTTAAAATATTAGTAAATAAAATGCCAAAATGACGCATCGTCTTGAACGGTGTCCGAGAGAACCCATCCACATGCAAAAGGTTAATTTTAGTTTTACATCAAGGATCAGTCTTCTGAACATCATTCGTCTTGTCTTCATTTTCTTCCGATGATTGAAGACTGAGATATCCCTGCCTTTTTAAAATTTTCGATTGAAGAATGGAAATTATTTTTGTTAAATTAGAGTAAGATTAAATTTTACATAACTTCGTTAAAGCAATAATTGAAAGGAATCGTGCTATAGAAAGAATTTTGGATAATCATAACCGTATACACTCGTTTTTAATTATTCTTATCTTTCTGAATATTGTTCTTCAGTCAAGTCATCTTCCCTAGCTTTGGTTAATTTAAATTTTCAGTCTCGTGCATAGGAAGATTCTAATCTTTAAAAGGTCCTTATTTTAATAAATAAATGTTGGCATCCAAAATAGAACTTTTGTTTTTGCTTTTTCAAAACGCAACCAAAATAGGCCATACCATACGATGTGTTGGTCATCAGTTCTTGTATTTAAAGTGAATGTTAGGGCATCTATTTCTGTGATTTTGACAACAATATTTAAAACAAGGTCTTTTCATTAAGATTCTAAAAACTTGTCTAACAGACAGTCTGCCATCTGACTCTGTTAGGACTGTCAATGAAAAGAGAAATTTCTTTGAATCATTAGATAAAAGAATTGTAAGAGAATTTCTATTTAGTAAATAACAACCAGAATGCTCTTGATTAAACATTTTTGGATTCAATTTGAACAATTTGCACTCGATTTGAATCCCCAACTTCTTCACATATCGGATTTGTCATTTTGCGTGTTCTTTAAAAGAAAAGGACTTGTTACTTTCCTTTTTATTTGCCTCGTTAATTATAAAATTTTAATAGATTAATGGTTTCAACATATAATAATCTCAAAAATAGATTATTTTTAAAAAATTCTTTCTTTACCAAAATTTTTAAAGATGGAATTGAGTAGCTATCCATTCGTCATTTGAAAAATAGTTCTTCATTATGTCATAAGCAGCATATGTTTTACAGTATGATTATTTGTACGGAATAAGAATCTGGAATCTTTTTTCATACATTAGTTTCTGCAGACAAAGAAAAATCTGCTTGAGTATTTTCTATGATGTTTGATACAAGACAAAACGATAATACAGATAAAATTAGAAATTAAGATCGTATTTCTGTGTTGAAAATAAGACTCACAAAAAATAAAATGCAAAATTATTTAATCCATCTTGTTTCGCTTATTTTGTGATGGATGCGAATGGATATTTAGGACGTTTGCAGTGCTGAATTCGAAAGAAAGTACGAGATTGTTTAAAACTTTCCATATGCGGATTCGAAAGAACGTCTAATTAATTGCAGCAGACGGAAAATAAATTTAAAAAAAATGGAGCAAAACGCTGAATTAGCTGTGTACGCAATTTCCCGTTCAGCGAAAATCGCAGAATAACAATTTCATTTTTAATAAACTGTATTTCATTGCTGATTGTAATTCGCAAGTTTCGAAACCTGAAAAATGGCATCACTGGAAAATAGTATATTTAACAAAAATGAATGATTAAACCTTTCCTTCATAATGTTGTATTAACGGATGACAAATAGTTCTAGTCTATTTGAGATTTTCGGTAAAAAGGCAATTTTTCAACATCAGTTGAAAGGTCTATTTATATCATAAGAGAAATGTTTTCGACTTATTTTACGGAAATTATCTGTTTGACTTTTGTCTATAGAAATGATGTAGATGACACTTTGAAATAAAAATATATAAGCATTTAGCGAATGCTAGAAATTTTTCTTAAAGCAGAAAAAATACAATCAAATTATGTTTCCATTTTTTTGTTTGGTTGATATTCCTTATTAAACTTTCCATATTAGTTTTAAATTAGAATTAAAAAAATGCCTCTGAAACATTCTATCTAGGCAAATGAACGATTTCCTTGAGTTGTAAATGTGAAATTATTGTAAGTAGTTTCTAAAGTTGGATACTAAAATGGTAATTTGAAGGGGAGAAATTCTACAAATTGTGTATTATTAACATTCGTTAATGTGATGGTTTTGAGCTGCATGAAGAAGTTACTTGCATTGGCTTCTAAAATTAGCTATTTTAAAATCGGAGAATGATTCGTTAGTTTTTTTGGAAAAATCCTCAATTATTAAGATTTTATTTTTTCATTGATATTTCTCATTGCAAAACGTCGTCCTAATTTATATAGCATACTGATTAAAATAATAAAGGGTCAGTTCACAAGATATGCAATTGTTTTTTTTTTCTGAAGCAATAGCAAAGAAAAAAACTATTAAATTTAATATTGTTTGAAAGTGTAAAAATTTAAAATATCCTAATCCATCTCTTAACAAATGTAGATCATAGTAAAATCTTATTTCGTCGAAGCGTTGTTCAAATTATTCTCTGATTTAAACACCGAATTAGTTTGGAACAGCAGTTTGAGCTGTGCTGTCATCAGAGTAGTTGGATATTCAAGAGTCTGAATACTTTGTTTTCTCTATGGGTTCTTATCCCCTGGCAGCAATTGAAGGATCTTAGATTGTTAATATGTGAAGGCTGTATTTGGGTCAGATACTAAATTCTGTGACTCGCAGCATTATACGTTGATGAAAATATAATTTCTCTCGAAACCTTTTACATTTACAATGTAAATATGTAATGTGAAAATGAGCTTCTCATTGATATTCGATTCGATTCAGTTTTGTCAGTAAAATCAGCATTTGTTCAAGCTCATGTGAAGGTTTCCACTTAACTCACTCCTTACGTGAATCTTTTCCTAACAATTAGAAGTGGATATGCACGGGTTTGTGAAGGTTGCATACATTTGATAAAAAGTGTATTTTAAAATTTCCGATGCCTTCAGTGTTTCATGTGATGTTTCTAATCGAAAACGCCCTCTTTTTGAGTACGTTTCAGAAAAAGCGGAAGAATTGTTCTGAGTCATTTCATTTGATCGCTTTTTTTATATTCCAACAAAATCGCAAATGGAGCAATTTATTATGCGAAGCTGCTTTGGTGCTACTAAAAGTATTCGAAACAGCAAATTATATATAAAGATTCTAAAACATAATTAAACACTAATTATTTTATAAATAAGTTTAAACGAGATTTCTTTTAGATTATAGAAAATAACAATTATATAACAGGTAATTCAATTATAGTTTTTATTAAATACTAGTTAAGTGTTAGAATTCCAATTAATACTGTTAAGTTGTTAAGAACTATACAATTAGAATTTTTAATTGTATAGTTCTTAACAATGTGATATCCATAAATAGTGATTTATGATTATTTTCATGAAATGTATTCAATCAAAAAGGAAATAATTTCATTTCCAAAAAAAGAAAAAACTTTCTAAAACACTTTTTTTAATTAGAGTAAATGTAGAAATTTCAAAAATTCTTTAATCCATATTTCTTTACTTTTGAATTGAGAAAAGTCCTGAAATCCACACGAATGAGCGCACAGTTGTTTTCGGTATTCTCATTTCTGCCAGTAGAGAAGCTTGCTTTGAGTGAATATTCCATTTACATTTCTAACATTTTGCAGTTTCAATAATTATTTTTGATAATAGGATGATTATATAAAAAAAATCATTACGAATTTTTTAACAAATAAAGGGGAACAGAATCCGAAAGATACCGAAATATATTTTACTATCAATATTAGCGTCATCTTCATTTTAACTGTTTTAATTTCATATAGCGATGAAAATTAAAATCGAGGAGTCTCGCTTTGTAATCGTCATGTTCCGGATGCGAAATACAGAGGAAGTATCGTAATCTTTCTAAAATTTGAATTCGAGATTTTGACGAAACGAATCATTACGTTAGATTTCCTAGCGTTTTAAAAACACACTTTTGACTTCATGCCTGTCTGGAAACATAATTCGAAAATGTTTTCATCTGGGCGGATAAAATGCAGTGTATGGCCTTATGACCAAATTTGCATCACATTTTGTGCAATATTCATTCGGAGGAAGTCTGTCCGACTATCTAAATGAACTCAATTTGGAAACAAAGAGCTAGATAAATAACATTTGATGCAAATTCTACATTTAAAGTATAGATACCTATGAAACTTGGAACCAAATCCATCAAAGGATTGAATTTTCTGCCGATCTGTGATTTTTCAAGCTTGCAAAACGTGATAACTGAAATGTAATGAGTTACTATATGTAATGTGATTTTGTGTTTACAATAGCAGTTGTGTAAGATTTTGGCTTTAATTGATTGGGAACGAGCATGAAACACAAATTCAGTTTTCTTGTACCTAGTGCTAAATGTTATGTCTTAAACGCCAAAGAAAATCTCGAAGAATGACACGATGGAGTCAGTAAAACTGTTCAATATGCTAAAGATCATTATTTTTATTACTATTATTTACTACTAACTTGTGAAACATTCCCGCTAATACCCAGGGTGGACAATTTTATGTGGAGGAAGGGGTGGGGTGGGGGATAACGCATTTGTTTAGAGCAGGCGAGAAAGTTTTGAAGACCCCCCCCCCTGGAAATCATTGCTGCTAAAAATAGGTTTTCACTCAATATATCATTTCCATTTTCAAAATGGGATAAATTTAGGGATTATTATTTGATCTTCATTCCTTTATTATCGTGCGAGACTTTAATGTGTCCAGTTTTCCAATCATTAACTAACGTCAAAATCGTTGGAATGAACATTTCTTTGAATGAGTAATAGTTTCTTTCTAACGCTTACTAGCTATTTGTGTAAATGTTAGCTAATTTGTGAAAAAAAATTATATTCTAATTTTTATATAAATAAATTTCTATTGTTGTCATTTCTTTTTCAGTCTTAGAAATATTCTATTGATCCAGAATTGACAGTTTTGCCATCTGTTAACATTTTATAAAGAAATATTTCTAAATATCATTATTAAACGCTTCAAATTTATTGAAATTTATTCTTATCTTATTTAAATTTGGAACATTTCCTTTGTTATTTATATTGAAAGAATGAAGCATGCTAAAGAATTCTTTTCTTTTTCAGCGCTCAAGATCACTGGATGACATCGGTGACTACGGTGAGTTTCTTTTTCGATTTTTAAATTCAATTATCATTTTTGTACTGTTACCTTTTTATTAGAATAATTTCCATAGCAAATTGCAGTTAACATATTTTGCAGTGATTTGCACCATTTTATCGATATCGCTCATTGAATCAGATATAATTTTACATGAATTGCAATGCAGTGTGCTACTTTTAAAATGCGATATCTCTGCCACTTTGCCACTCATATCTTATCTTTACAAAACTGGCATCCATGAAAATGAAGTGAGGGCCCTAATTTATACTAATGAACAAATGAACTGACTTAATGAACTATTTTCCCGAAATTTTTTCATTATGTTAACCTATTTTTCAATAATTCAATCCAGCATGCCTTTTTATATATGTGTATCAAATTTATTATAAAAAAATATTTCTATTCAAAATTATATAAAAAAAATATTTCTATTCAAAATTATAAAAAAAAAAAATATTTCTATTCAAAATTATAAAAATATTTCTATTTTTATTTATTTTTTATATTTTATATACGTTCTCTAATTCTAAGTAGTTCTTAAGATACGAGGTTATTAAGAATTCCGTCTGAAAAGAGTCAACCTTCTAGGGATCATACATTTAAACTCGGCTTGTTAATAGTAAAAACAGGTTTTCCCCCGAGAGGTTTAGATTCAATGAAATTTTGAAACATGAATCCAGGTCACATTTAGTATTCATATTAACAAGATTTTGGAATCCTAAATTTTTATTTTAAAAAATGAGGCATTTCCATAAATAATTAAATCAACTTATAACTCTGCTTTCTTAAAATGTCTTGCCCTTAAAAATCGGTTTTTAATGGGAATAATATGGGTTGTTTATCCCTTTTTAAAAAGAATCACTAATTGGTGGATCGAATATACCGTAATGACGTATTAAGTCAATAAATTTATCAGATCTTAAGAAGTATTTTTATTTTTAGAGGAAAATGATTTTTAATCGGATAAGAAAGTTATTAATCTTTATTGGGTATTTTAATATGGAGATTATATATTTGATTTTTAAATAGAATTCGACAATATTTAAGTTATTTCCAGACCATAAATAATAAAAATTTAAAGAATTTTGTTAAACTAATAATACTTAAGTAAAAATTAAGGAGAGGAAATTGAAATTGCATGGTTAAAGAATTGCGTAAGATGTATTTATGGCAGTAAAAACTATTTTTGGAATATATACGTTTCTATATATGAATTATACAAGGCAAAGCAATATTGTCTTCAGATAAGTTGACCTAGATTTCAGAGAGTCTTCATGCTTTGGAGATCTGCTGAGGTTGAAAAAACATTTTGAATAGTAACCGTTGATTTGAGATCTAAACAAAAAAAAAATGTCAAAGGGATGAAATCAATTGTCTTGATAAACAATTTCTGAATCGAATTATGATCGAAACTTGGTAAATGTTGCTCGTGTATCCGTCCAAATCAAAGTAAATGACAAATAAAATCCAGATATAAATTTGATAAAAAAAAAAATTGTAAGTGTTACATTTTATTTCGCCTCTAACAGAAGGTGAGCGTCTGTAGTTTGTATTTGGGTATTTCAACGCGACTGCACAGGAACTCAGAAGGTAGATGCGTGGCATTCAACCTGTGCAATCACAACAATCAAAACTGTCCTTCCGTAAACGAACTTTGTTAAAAAAAATAAAGTATAATATTCTATGCTAAATGGAAATCTTAACGGAGATTTGTTTTGAAAATATACGGGAAAAGTGTGAAGAAACGGAACTGACCTGGCAGAAAATTGTTGGATTGCATTATATTTTTGAATGTTTACCAAAAATATTTATAAACTGGCATAGAATCTGAACATTATGTAAAGCCGCATGGAAAAACGCATATTGTGAAATTATTAATTGAATGTAAAAATTTGAAACTCTTCGAACGTTTGAAATTATATACCAAAATATTATAGCAATTAAGGATTAGATAAATATTTAAACCTCTTTTTGGTGTGTGGTCCTCCTTTTTTATGCGTTATGTGGTCACTTTTCAACGCATAATTTTTTTTTCAATATGGTATAAAAAATTGTTTGTTAAAACTATTAAGTTTTGAAATTATTTTCTGTTCGATTTCTTTTATGTGTGTGGTTTCTATCTATCTAAAAAAACTGGTTTTATCTCATTTTATATAACTGCTGGAAATAAAATTCGAGAATTCCTCCTTTGATTTTCCATTTATAATGAGAAACAAATTAACATACGCTTCTCTTAATATTGGAACTAGCAATACTCTCACGGTCGTGCCTGTTACGTTGTGAAGGGCACAAGACTCGAAACCAGAAAATCATGATATAATTACGTTTTTGCAATACTTTTTTTCTGATCATTGTGTCATTTTACGATTTATAGACGATAAAAATAGAAAAAAAATGATGCTCTAAAAAATGCGATATAATTAAAACAGAAATTTTGTTCCAAACGATGTTATATATTTGAAAATAAGTAAAACCTATAAACTAGGGATTGCAATGCCGGACCAAAATTTCAATACCGGTATTCGGTATTTTTCAGATCTTAATACCGGGAAACCGGTTTTAATACCGGTATTAGAAATTTTAGAAAAATAAAGAAAACACAGGTGTTCCTTTGTTTTATTTGTCAGTTTCATTAGAGAGTGTAAATGTTACAAAAAATAATTTGTAACTTATAAAATATAACAGTATATAAAGAGTCGCAAAAAAGTAAAGGAACATTTTATTTATTTAAATCATAAAAAAAGTGTAAATATCACTATTCAGCCTGTGGTACTATTAAAGTTTTTGAAATTTGATAATAAAAAACATAATGCATCAATTGTACTATCATTAAGCCTGAAAAATAATTTTGTGCAAAAATTACCAGCAGTCAAAAACGCTCTTTCGGCATCTACGCTAGTTGGTGGTACTGTTAGGAATGAGCGATATACATTTTCCAAGTATTTAACTATATATCCCTCATATTCAACTAAATCTATTTCTCGTCGGGTGGTTTTTGATATAGCTGATTTCTGTATTGTAGTTTGGTTCTTTGAAATTTTTTTTATCTATCGCTAATTCTAATTTTTGTTCAAGAGACAATTCATTTTCACTATCGACATTGATGTCATCATAATCTTCGATAAATGAACCGTATTCTTCTGAATGTGTATAGGTTTGTGGGTAAAAACTTTTAAGAAAATTTACTATAAACTTAATCAGATTTGAATTGGTTATTTTCTTTTCTTCTTTTTCATTTTTAAAATCATTATAATTAAGTAAATACCATAAGACATTTTCTATTTCGGTATGCCTTTCAACTGTGTGATTTTTCAATGTAATATATAATTCTTCAGATAGTGATGTGTGCTGTTCTTTCAGTGACTGCAACATGAAATTTATTGTTGCATTAGCTGTTAATAAATTAGAATCTCTGACATAATGACTCAACAGTCAGTTTTATTGGAAGTAGAACTGATGCAGTTCTGGATATTGAGTCGAATTCACTATCTGAAAAATTGATTTACGAGTTGAAGTTGATTATTGCTATTTGATTTCAAGTTCAAAAATCGTTCCATCATTAGACGTAAACTGTTTCAACGTGTTTTAGAATCTAATATTAACATATATTGTTTTATTTTCAGTTAGTATACATTTTAGTAATATGTCATTTTTTATAGGGGAACGTTTAAATATCTTAACAATTTTTTGAACTTTATAAACTATAGGAAGCAATTCGTGATTGGTTAATATTTCTTCCTCATTAGAAATATCTTCTTCAGCAATGAGATTGTCATTATTTTCATTGTCAATATCACTCACTCTCACTCTTACTCTCTTCAAAGTTGGAATCCGAAGTTTCTATATCCACAGTATTTGGATTCTTCTGTTCTTTATTTTTTGATATCTATTACTCCTAATTGAATTCCATCAGCATAACACAATTGCTGATTTGCACCAATCAACTTTTTAACTTTGTTCATAACTGTTGCTCTATCAGTCGTTATGGATACAATATTTTCTTTCAGGGATAATCCATGTTTCGCTAATTTAGATTTAAGCAATTAAGCCATTAATTTTGTCCATTAGGGAGATATAAAAGCAAAAACTTATACTATTTTGCTATGTTGGCGATCCCTGAACATTTAGTCTCGACAATTTTAAAAATTTCTAGTAAATACCGAAAAACCAGTATTTAAACTTGTGAATACCGGTATTACAAAATCGTACAAATAGCTCAAAATACCGGTATTCGGTATCCCGGTATACCGGTATTGCAATCCCTAATATAAACCAATCATCTGAACCCCAACTATTAGACATACTTCGTAAATTCTCACGTCAAACGAGTCGTAATGTCAAAATATACCCTTAGATATGTTGTCAATGGTCAACCGTACACTGATCCACCATCTTTGACAGAAATTAAAAAATTGTTTCAATTTACATTGTTCTAAGAATTATTTTCTTCCAATATTTAAAGAAATACTACAAAGTAAAACATTAACGGATCCCTTCACTTCAGTCATTGGACCAGTCTGGCCAATTTTCATCGCAATGTAATTTCGGTTACCAATCAGATGGATTATTGCTCGGGTGTAATATAATATATACGGCATCCTTTTTGTGATTCTTCTCTGTTGATTGAAATGTCTAAATTAATATTCTCCGACTTTGCTATCCTATCAGCTTATTAACATTATGCCATCCCATTTAGATGAAACACATTTTATCAAAACAAAAGTATTAAGTCGCGAAAGCGTAATAACGATAGAATTGTCCGAGTTGTTTATGGTTTGTTATGCGTCAAAATGAATACGGGATATTAACCTAGTTGTAGAGTTGGAGGCTCGGTCTTTTGTTTTACATTGTCTCTAAAAATGGACAGAGGACCTTTGATAACGTATCTAGGGATGGTGAACTTTCATATGAAATGAGAGAAACTAATATTAGATGTGGCTGCGGAATTGATATATGGATATGCAGTTTATCTCTACTCATGATAAAGATGGATGTGCGCGTGTCTTATCGCTGTACGAATCGGAAGAGTTTGACTTGAAGCTACCGAATTTGATCCCTAATTATCTTGGAAGTTTTTCAGTATGAACATCCGAGACAGTATAAAAATTCAGATTAAAATATAATTAAAATTAAAATATTTTTGGAGTTTTCCAGCGACAGTTTCTAGAAATATTATGGCATACAAATTATTATACTGTTTCAAAAATTAATCTTTTAATTATTTAATATCTGCTCTTTCAATTTTGACAATGTTGTAAAAAAATTCCTTGTCTAATTTCCAACAATAGAATACATAGTTTCCCAGAAATTCAAATCAGTTTCATTGTGTTAATAAATATATAAATGTGCGATTTTCTTCTGTTATTTGAAGTAAAGGAAAAAGAATTCCTCTTAATATCAGTTTACCATGCCGTGAAATTTACGATAGATGAATTGTGCATTTACATATTTCATTAAAATGGGATGTTCTCAGAGATGAAATGTGACGGAATATCCGTTGTAAATAATGGGGAGTTTTTTTTCAGAGAATATTGATATCCCATTGAAAATCCAGGACACATGGAAATATTGATTTATTTTAATTAAATAGTTGAAAAATGCTGATTCTTTTCTTAAAATTTTTATTTCGAATGTCAAATCAAATGACAACTCTACAAATACAAATCGGTATGCTCAGATAAAATAAAATCACTTCAAAATTAGCATTTAAACATCAATTTAATAATTCCATGAAATTAGTTTTATTTAAATAAGTCAGTAATAAAAGAATTCAAAAGAATAATGAATGCCGTATAAACTTGAAAATCTAAATGTATTTTGCATGATAAATTTCTAAAGATTTATACTATTACAAAGAAAAAAAAATGGAAATCTGATTAATATAGGCATAGCATTCGTAAAGCTCGTTGTACGACATTTTTAACCATTATAATGTATTCAATGCATTTTATACGTACCGATATTTAAAGAAACAGTGTTACGTAGAACAGGCAAAATTCTTTCGTGGGAGCATTGTAAAATATATGGATAACTATGGACACCTATACAAATTATACTTCTCTTTAATCCGTGAAATGTCCATTACTTTCTTAGACTAAAATTGAAAAATCGACTTTTTGAAGGTGCAAAAGCTCCCAGTTGCTTAAAAGCGGCATGATGCCATAGGACTGAACTTCATTAGAATTATTAACCTACACAAGAAACGGATCATATGCAAGAGAAATTAACAATGATCATTAATTTTTACATAAAGGATTTTACAAAAAATAGACAATACCTTTGTTAAATCAGTTGGTCAAAGAAGACGACTGGCTTTAAATGTACAAATGTTGAATAAACACCTGATTATTTAAGAGGGGCTAGTTGGATTTTAAATTATATAAAAAACTATTGAAGAGCATACATGGCCTTACTCACTTCGCTTCGAATCCCCAAGAATCATGTTGGGATCCTTTGGGATCGCTACGTAATTCCAGCTTATTTCGCCATGAAGATGTTTCTGCTAGTAATAAAAAAAGATAAAATGCACGAGTTGCTGAAAATTTTATTTTAAATTGCAATAATTCTTATTAATTTTTATGAATTCCTGAAAAGTAAATTAGCAGTTTTTGAAATAAATATTTTCGAGTAGCAAGAAAATAAGTCAATGTTAGAAATTTTGAATGTTATATATATATATATATATATATATATATATATATATATATATAATATGTATTTCTAAGATGCCTAAAAATCGATTATTTGCATCACAAACATTTAAAATTTGTTGGCAGTAGCAAATGAATATTTCCTTATTTTGAACGACAGCAATCACCGAGTGAAAATAATTTACTGGCGAGACTACATGTATCATCTTCCCATGACAAAAAAAAAGCATTATTTAGCGCCAATAATTTTCAAAGTTTTTTCCTTTGTATTATATTTTATTACCATATTTATTAGCGAAACGAACTGATAACCGCTTTCGCTTCAATTTGAATGGCATATGAAATGTCAGAAGGAATGAGATATTCTTGTTTATATAAAATAGAATTTGTTGTTTGTTGAACCATTATTTTTATCTTCATAACGCTATGTTACAAATCGGTTACAATTAAGCGTGTTCCTTTGCATAAACCTATTGCTGGGCATAAATTTTTTAATAATATTTTAAAACAAATTCAATTTTTAATTGAAGCTACTTGACCCATTTTGCTGTCATTAAAAATTTCGTTGTTCAGATTTTACGCCTTTTTAATAATAAAAGCATTTCAAATTTTAGAGCTATTTTTAATCGTCGATCGAAAAATTCTGCCTAGTTTTGAGCACACATACAAACTCATATGGGAATTTACATTTTCTTCCCAAATTTGTCCACATGCTAGATCAATTAAGAGTCTTTCCAGAAAAATATTTTCATTCCTTCATTAAGTGGATCGGCAAAAAAAAAAAAAAAAAAATCTCTGAAACCATCAGAAAAACATTGTTTAATAAAAGCAATTTGAACATTGCTTTTAAATTGGAAAGAAATATTCAATTAATAATCGCAAATAATTTTTTAAAAAGATAATAAAATTAGAATATCAAATACATGAATTTATTTAATTTCTTTTTGAAAAATTGATTTATTTAAAACATTCAAAATTAAGAATTTTGTCAAAAGATAAAAGAAAATTATTTGAAATGGCAATTGATTCTTTTTTCGGGCTCAAATTTTTCCCCTAGAAATATTAAAAACTATTCTCTGAGCAAGTGCGAGCGAAAAATGATCAAATACAACACGAAACATTAGATAAAATAATAATATGGAATTTTTTTGTGTCTCCTATCGAAGTGTATTAATTCTCCATTATGAGTGCCTCTGGGATAAATGTCATCGCTGCAATTAAGATAGATTTGTCTGAACATCCTCGACACTCGAGCGCATTTGCAAACATTTCCTTTTATAAGTTTAGATTAAGATTTAAATGTTTTGGATTATAAATTTTGATCTGAATAAAAGCAAACACCTGCTATTTAACAATTAATCTGTTACGAGTATAAGGGTGGCCTTTTTAGTTTTCTCTTGTACAAATTGTGCTAAGTAATTTATAATCGTCAAATACGAAACTCGAGATATTAAAGAAATCCTTTCCCACGTTCTCGAGCCTGAAAAATACATTTACAGAATTGTGCTCACAGACAGACATAATTAAAAAATGCGTTGATCTAGACAAATAAAATTTCGAGTTTGGTCTTTTTTCAAAATTTATTAATTTCTGTTAAAATGTGTACTAAATACGTGAATAAGAATGTTTCAAGTTTGTACCAGGTGAACAAGATTTTAAAACGGCGGGTATAACATTTGGTACATTTTTTACAACTAAAATGTGCATAAGTAAGAAATTTAAACTAAATCCGTCGACATTTTGGTCACTTATCTGAGCTTTTGCATGATTCAAAGCCCGTTAATTAAAAAAAAAGTAAATATTTAAGCAAATGAAATTTAGCATGTTAACTTCCTTCTAAAATAGTAACAGTAGTTGAAAGTCAGCTCGAGGTTTATGTTTTAATCGATAGCAAATGGACGTCCAAGACAGATGTGCTTATTCATTTTGCAGTAAAGTATTAGGGTGTCCCATAAGCTTATTTTCTATTTCAAATATGAAATGAATGCACAATATTTACTGTTTAAGACATTATTTATCTTGTTATATAAGAACCCTTTTGCTCTATTACCTTCTTCCATCTCTCAGGAAGCCTCATTATGCCTTTTTTCCAAACTTGTGATGTTTTGGACTAGAAATTATCATCGAGGTGCCCTTTCATTTCGCTGATGAATTTTAGGCGCTTATCGCGAATAGAATTTCAAGGAGAGGAAGAAGTATTAATCAGACGGAGCGAGATCTGAAGAGTTTTCAGGATGCGATTAAACATCCCAATCAAACTGTCATTTTCTCTTTTACGGCTACAATGCAATATGTGATCTCGCGTTGTCATGATGAAAAACAGCCTCTTTTGTTCATGAATTCTGGTGTTTTTGCTATGGCAGCTTTCTATTGATCTAGTTAGTGACAGTATTTCGTAGAATTTGTTTCACCTTGAGGAAGGAGCTCGTAAAAAATCACGCCTTTCCGATCCGAACAAATGGACAAAACAACATTTTTGGTGTGTGGTCCCAGTTTTGAGACAGTTGAAGACCTATTGCCCTCACACCGATGACATAGACGGCTAATAGATAAGCCTGCATATTTACACAGGCAGAGACAGATAAGGCTATTCATAGCGCGATCAGAAGAACTTTTGGGACGCCCTAATACAGAAAGCTTTTGTGCAAGATTTTGAAATGAAATAATTGAACGTAGAAGTCGAAGGCCTTAAGATCTACAAACTTTTTACGTGGGGAGGGGGACGAGAATGCGAGGAGGAGTTTTGGAAAGAGGAGCACTTCCACCAGTTGCTTTCTCTCAGACAAAGTATATAAAGAGAAAGTATAGCAATCGGCGAAATATTATACCTTGAGATTTTGGTGAAGTTCTATACATTCCATGCATGAGAAATATCGGTGTTGCAATAGCGCCTGTTGTGAACACGATAACTCACATTAAATGAAATTTAGTTTTGTGGTTTTTAATTTCTCTAAGTCTGGCGGAAATATGTCTTTATGTGGAATTAAAAAAGTTAATTCAGAAATGGGAAAAAAATTAATTATACGAAATTCAGTGTAAATTTATCATAATTGTGGACGTGTGTAAAAAATTAAATTTGAATCGTCTATTAACTGATTGAACATGCGTAGACATGTGCATTCTTCCGCATATAAACAAGATAATTCCAAAAATGTGAGGAGTAGCATGAAATTTCGCAGGACATATTGATATGAAAGCAAAGTTAATTATTAATCGACCAGAAAAATGTCTTCCAAAATGCATACTCCACTTCTTTCATCATACTATGAAGCGCAAAACACTGTTCTGAGGTACCCTGAGTTTTTTTTCTTTTCTAAGAAAAATATACGTAATTGTTGTTAAATTTTCCCGAAAATTGAATCTGCATCTTATAATTCTTTAGGTATTTTTAAGAATCGAAATTAAAAAAAAAATAAAATAAAACATCACAACAATGCACCATCTTGATTGTTGCGAGCGAAGAGACATCAGAGTGAAAAAGGCTAAAACAGTAAAGTTTTGCTAATCCGGCATACATCAGATGAGAGGATTTAAGGGTTCAGAAATGTGGATCAAAGAGGTTCATTTAAAGTAATGAATTCAAGTGAAAAATGTATTGCACCATATATATAAATTTATACAGAAAAACTGCATGCAATATTATTTAATGATTAACTATACATAATAATTTTATCAGATGTTAAAATATTACATCACTACTTATAATGAAAATGAATGCGCATGTGTGTTTCAGGTTAGACTGTTTAATTAAGATATAGTAAATTTGGCAAATATATGCTTTGTAAGATAGAGATGTGCACCTCGGAGAGTTTTTTTTAAATATTAATTAAAATTTAGAAAATAAACGAAATTTTTTCGGGGAATGGAGTGAGCTGCTTCCTGGGACAATCGCCAAAAATAATGCAGTTTAAAAATAGTTTTCTCATGTTAAAAACTTCTTTCCAATAATGCAGGTTTTCCCGAATAATTAACTGAAAATATACTTAAACCATGTTACAGTAATTTATACCCTTAAAACAAAAATTTGACCTTCATGTGTGCATTTAGCCGTGCATTTGAAAATTCAGATTTAATCAACGAGTTGGCAGCATGCTGAAATTTGTTAAGTGGAATTTTCGACACGTGTCTGTCCGAAGTAAGATAAATGATTAAAAATTTTTCAGGTTCTTATGTTTACTAATTTGGTCTCGTATGTATGGTCTGGTATTTTAAGGTTTTAAGCATAAAAAGTAACCGTAACGGAATAATTTTGAAGGAATAATTATTACATTTTTAATGAATATATTCTTTTAAATAAAGAAATAATTATTGTTTAAATGAACCGACTTCTAGAATTTTTTCTAACGTTATTAGTTCTGTGAATATACGGTGACTGTCACGAATGTTAAAGATGTGTCCGTTTTTATGCATCTTTTAGTGTGATTCGAATCCGCAGTCGTAAATCAACTGCATAAGAAATCCCAATGATGCAAAAGTTCATTGAAAGTAAAAAGTAATTACGATGATAGGGTTCCGAATTTAAACGTGCTATTTAAAATATCACTCATTGACAACTGTTCAAAATCTGAATATT
Source organism: Argiope bruennichi (assembly GCF_947563725.1). Lineage (NCBI taxonomy): Eukaryota > Metazoa > Arthropoda > Arachnida > Araneae > Araneidae > Argiope > Argiope bruennichi. Next base: position 4,091,784 of record NC_079152.1, read on the forward strand.
TGTCTCTGCCAGCTTGCCGACAATTTTAATTTAGCTGATTAATAAAGCAATTGAAATTCATCGTGAGATTCAAATGGCGGAATGAATCGCATCTTTGACTTATTCAAACTGAAATTGTTTTATTCCGTGATGTTTCACTACCATGGATTCGAAATAGCGCGATACAAAAAAGTTTTAATGATGGTTGGTGGTTGATTTCTAAAACGAAATCTCCTTGAGTAGAAGAGAACTTTTGAAAACAGATTGAAAGCCTTGATGCATGAAAATGTAAATCATAGTTCTCAAACATAGGGATTTGACCAGATTAGATGGTCATTTCACTCAGATTATTGAGACATTATTCAATGTGAATTTTTGCATCGCGATTCTGCTGCGATTTTGCACGGAAATAACCTTTCCGTTTTCATTATACACTGATTTGACAAAAGTAATGGGATACCTCCTATGAGTGTGTTGGACATCTTTTTGTTCTGCAAAATGTAAGAACTCAAAAATACATGACCTCAGCAAATCCTTGGAAGTCCTCCTTAGATATATTGAGCTAATGCTATTTTTATAGACATTCATAATTGCAAAGGTGTTGTGTAGGATATTGTGCACAAATGGATTTCTCGATTATGTCTCATAAATGTTCATTGGTATTCACAGTGAACGATTCAGGGGCCCAAATCAATGCTGGAATAATCCAGAATGTTTCTCAAAAGGATCGCGAACGTTTATGGTCCAGCGACATGACGCATTATTATCCATAATAATTCTATTGTGTCGGATCATTAAGTCAATGAATGGTTGCTAGTAGTTTCCAAATAGCTGAACATAATAATATCCAATCAATGATCGGTTCAGTTGGAGAGAGAACCCATTCCATTCCCTGTAAAAATAGCCCACCATAAAGGAACCTCCACCAGCTTGCGGAGTTCTTTGATGCAAATTTGAGTCCATCAATTCGCAAGGTCCGTGCCACACTCGAGGCCTGCCAAAAATTCTTACCAACTGAAATCGTGACTCTTATCAAGCAACGGCTTCCGAATCATCTAATGTTCAACTGATCTGATCACGAGGTCAAAAAACAAACAAACTTGAATACGTCTTCTGCTACCAATGTCAATTAGTCAAATTTTGCAGCATTGTCTTAACTCACAAGTCCATCAAACGCCACAAATTGATACCTGCGTTTATTTCACTCAGTGATGTTTGTATGTTAACATAGTTCTACGCACACGTCACTGATAGCGGGCATTAAGTGCGAACAGTTTATCATTGTCTTGTTCTTGATGAGAAATTAGGCCTGAGTTTAGGTATCCTCGGCATACTACTGTAGATCTCGAAATATCTAAATTCTTAATGATTTATGAAATTGAACGTCCCATGTTTCTAGCTCCAAATTCCGTTTCGCGTTCAAAATCTGTTATTTCCTGTCATACGGCCATAATAACGTCAAAAATTATTTCACATTATTTGATTACAAACGAAAACATTGCCCATTTATACATTTTGTGCGCAATACTACTGCTATCTTTATAGTTACATACTGCCATCCCATGACTTTTGTCACACTGCAATTACTACGTAGTTGTGAATGTGGGCAATCTTTCTGAATTCCGCCTTTTAGAGTGAAAATTCCTTATCTGCAGATCTGGCAGCAGGCGTGATAGTTTTGTATTCTGGTGGCCGACGTATACTTTTCCACTATTTCCAATATTAGTTGCATTTCCCAATGCTTCGGGCTTGTTAATATTTTAAACCTTTGGTAGAGAATGAATAAAAAAGTCCTTTAATTTTAACATTGAACAGTATTTTAATGTGCTGTTGAAGCCTGAGATGTTTTAGCTGTTTTGAAGTTTTACAAGATTACGATGATACATATTTCGGATAATTATTGTCGAATTTATCTGAATTAGGGCCTCTGTTTACTTATGCTTTCCATTTGAATTTTATATCTAATTATAATTTACATTTGCCTTTGTATTCCGGATTGTACCACCGTTTATTCTGTACGTATCCAAGTAAGGAAAAATATAATTTTACATTGTGGCGTATTTGAGAAAGTTAACTCTAATTAAATACTAATTTACACCTAAATTAACATTTGGAATAAACTTTTTTTTTCGTTTCTCGTTACTCCGTTCTCGTTTCCCCGTTACAAGTAAAGCTTGTTTGGAATTGTAGCTTTACAAAGTGGCATATATTTGGCCGTAGGAGAAGGTTCTGGATTTATGCTGTCAACTTGGAGTTAAAATTAAACATTGAGATTAACAATTTTAAAATACAACTTTAAACAACATTTTTTTTACCTTGGAAACTTTCTTGAATTGAGTCATTCAGAAGTCAATCCAATTAGGTCCACTTTTCGATTTTTACAATATTAATGAAAATAATATTTAGTTATAATAAAAACATTATAATTAACCGAATAATTAAAATTTCGAAGAATATTGTATCTAGTTTCAAGAAATCAGCTACGCCATGATAAAAAAAAGTTTCATCAAATTATTTGATATTTGGGATTAAATAAAAAAAAAATTTTGTGACTTCTAAACCGGGACTTTTTAAAATTGAGAAATGTATTCTCATTCTTAAAAAAAAATATTCTCGTGAATTGGCTTATAAGAGTTTAGTGTTAATACTAGGGAATGTTTTTTTTTAATTTTAGGATGTCCATAATTTCATTTGAAGATATCCTGGACAATTTTACACATCACTCTAACAAACAACTTTTTTTTATGATAAAGTGTGCATTTTTTTAAATGGAATATTTGGTAGCTATTCTTTAATTTATTCACTTTTAGTAACTTTTTTTGTCACTAGAGATACTGTAACCTGTGTAGAAAAATTCATTATATAGTCGTGTTCCAATAGTCACTGCACTATAGGTAAACGTTATTTCGCTAGTTATACGAGACGCCGCTTTGAATTTGTCTTAAAAAGATTTTACCAATCACCCTGTTTAGATAAAATGGTTTATTTTTATTAATTTGAAAATTATATAATGCAATTGTGTTCAGGTTCGGCGGTTAAATATTAAACATATTTTCACATCATTTCTTCCAATCTTCTTTAGAGATAATCTTATTTAGAAACATGCTAGCATTTTACAAGTGATCTCTTTTCTGTAGCGTTTTCTGCGCCGTCACTCAATTTTATTTTTATTTTACAGAGCGCCCGTCACAGCGCCGTAGGAGCCTGGACGAGAGGAGGGTGTACCTCAATGCTCTGCAGCAGATCCAAGTATGTTTCATCTTTTAGAATATTACATACTCTACCATATTTACTTTTTCAGGAACTCATTTTCTTTTATATTCATTTATATATATATATTATACACACACAAAAATGATTCGATGTAAATTAATGGTTGCTTAAAATCTCAAATACATACTTTGTCTATCTTAATATTCATGGCTTACTTACAAAATATTTTTAATTTTAAATCTTAATAGAAATTTATTCATATTTTTGAAGTATTCATTATTCTGTTGATTTCGCTATGCATTTGTTAATTTCCTGCTCATATTTCTCTTCACCCAATGATGTCGCCAAAAATGCCATTATCGTTTAAAAATGACTGCATTTGAAAATTGTCACAGTTGTCTTGCTTTGAAATTAAATCTGAATTATATGAAAACAAATTTTGAAATATTAAAAGTGTATCTTATACTGAAACATACTAACAATAGTTGAATAACCCTAATAGGGAATCTTGATCATAAAGGATGGGGAAAAAAAAAGTCAATTGTAAATGTTATTAGTAATGTAAAATTTGAGTTCAACAAAGTAATATATTGTAAAACCGCATTCGAAGTCAAATTGATTCACCGGAATTTGATTGCTAAAGTTTTAAGTTGAGCATTTTATGCTGCTTTGCTCCTTAATGTTTCTTCAAGAAAGTATTTTTAAGTTTAAAGTTCGGTAGGCATGCAACTCCTGCCTTACTAAATGCCTTGTCCCATTTCCTTCACTGTGCGGTGCATCTCCCTAATTTTCAGTCTCACCTAAAATGAACTTGTATCTGAAAGACGAACTTCATTTAAACTTCATTTGAACATTAGAAACTTCATTAAGAAACGGAAAATAAAGTCATTCAACGTTGAAGCCTTTTTTGTATATTACAGAATTTTTTTTCATATTTGCTTATTAATCTCAAGGCTTGTCAATGAGGATTTCTGAATCAGCAAACACGGAAAAAAAATCAGTACTGCAGGAAAGAAACGAATTTTCAAGACATAAGAAGGATATTATAGTCTTATATATTCAATTATACTATATAAAAGAGTAGCAGTATTTAAACACGGATTTTCTTTATTTTTTTTCCCGTTGCTTGATTCAAAAGCTAAGCCTTTGTTAAAAATTGAATTTCAAAAAGGGTATTAAAAGCATAAATTAAATTTAAAAAAAAAACATGCTCTCATTTCCTACTTTTATTATTAATAATGAAAAAGAAAACGAAAATATGAAATAGTAGTAACAGTGAAAACGATCTGAGCTTCATTTGAAATGCAAAAGACATTAATTTAAAATAGAAAAAAAGTTACGGAAAGAAATTGGAAGCATTTAAATTGTATATTTTTGATATTAAGATTAAATTACGGTGGGACGTATGATTATTCCCCTCAGGGGCTCACCTTCTTTAGGTGAGTACGGGTGTCCCAAGCCCGAGGTACCCAGGGATCTATACTCCCTTCATGCTTACTCTCCTCTACGCCTTCTGCTTTTTGCTTGGTCCTTCCATCCCTCGACGGCAAGCGAGGGAGCTCTCTGAGAGACTGTCGCCGCTCTGTTTGCTTCTTGATTCTCGTGGACAGCCAAAAACCCCATGTGTTGGCCGTGCTTGGCAACCCATTAGACGGGTGATGCACTGTTTACCACAGTGCATCAATTCGGCTGGTAACCTAACAATTTGGTTAATTTGCTAGGAATCAAGCGAAAGGGCCGTTCTCTGGGGCTTGGCGTTAAGCGTGGTCAACGCTCCTGGAGGTGGCTCTGAGCGTATAGGTCTTGACTAGCATGAAAAACGATTTATCATGTTCAAAACATTTCGATAAGTTTTTTTTATTTTGAAAAGAGTATCTTCTACCAACGATACGCTTCATTCCGTTTCACCTTTTTTAGTTGAAAAAAGTATATCTGCACATCTTGGAACAGTATCAACTGTTCGGAAATTACGTTCGGGGGATTTGCTCATTGAGGTTCTCTCTCAAAAACAAGCTCACCAGATTATGAAAATGACAAACATTGCATCCTTTCCAGTGACCGTCAGTGCACATTCGACTTTAAACTTTTCCAAAGGAGTAATATCTTGCGGAGAACTTTTTCATACTCCAGTTGCTGAAATAACCAAGGATTTGGGAAGTCAAGGGGTTACTCATGTCCGTCGTATAACAATACGAAAAGATGGACGCCTTGAAACCAAGCATTTGATACTAACATTTCATTCGTCTAAAATACCTGAATACATTAAAGCTGGTTACATGAAATTGGCAGTTCGGCCTTATATCCCCAATCCCTTGCGATGTTTCAAGTGCCAGCGTTTTGGTCACTCCAAAGCTTCTTGCCGCGGATCTCTAACTTGCGCCAGCTGTGCAGAAATAGGTCATGAAAACTCGGACTGTACCGCATCGGAAAAATGCTTCAATTGCAAAGGTTCGCACATGTCCTTTTCTCGCTCCTGTCCATCGTGGATATTGGAAAAGGAAGTGATTGCTGAAAAGGTGAAGAAAGGCATTTCATATCCAGAAGCAAAGCGAATGGTGAAAGCTCGTAGACCTGTTGATGGACCCAGCTATTCTAATGCTGCCAGGAAAACGCTGGAAACAAGAGGCACTCAGATAATGCCTATAATCATGCATGTTGATAATAATGAATTTGAACCATCTTATGCACCCTCTGAAATTTGTCCCAAATCTGAATCATTTATAAGACTTTTCACCCTGTATTCCAATGGAAGACACTTCTCAAGATATCCCACAGTGTAAAGTTGCTGCCACTTCACAAAACTTAGCATTCAAAGCCGTTATTAACAGGAAAAAATTTAAGAAAAACTCCAAGCCTAAAGATAATAAAACCATGACCACAAATATGTCCAATCGTAACACCCACAGTGATATAGAATCAGATAATGTAATAGAATATAACCATCATGAAACAATTGATGAAACTCCACCTGCTCCAGAATCTATCGTTTCCACCATAGTTGATAAAACTGTTTTTAAACAAAGTCCCCAAGATTGTCAAGTTCAATGGGTTGATCTTAATGATTTTCACCGTGAATCTTTAAGTATCCTCAGTCATAACAGATACTTGAAGAAACATCGAATCAAAAGATTACAATGATTTTTTTTTCTTTTCACTTGGTTTTATAATTTATTGTACTTGTTTTAATATTAGGAGTGTTGCACCTTTTGAATTTAATTGGTATTTTAATCTTTTAACATTTTTGGAAAAATTTACTTTCTGGGATGTGAGTTGCAATTTTAAAACCACTACTAATAATCATTACTAGATGTCTTTCATTTTATCACGGGAATTTAATTTTAAATTGTATGACTGAATTGTACTTAGCATTTATTAATACCATTTGTTTGGCGCAGTATGGCCAAATTTGGCTCTTGCGCCACTAAATCTCACAATGCCATACCATACCGTTTGATTATTAATTAAAATATAGAAAGAAATTGCTTTGAAGTGAGCGTTTTCCGCAAACACAAGTACTATATATTAAGCACAAGTACTATGTGTTTAACAAGTAAGCGCAAGTGTTTATTCATCCCTACCAATGGTCAAATTTTGTCTGCTCCTGTTTCATAAGCTGAAAGCACTCCAGATTATTCATGTGTTAGTGTTTACTACATACTCGGCTTTTCGCTGGCCAGAGTGGTATAATATTTATCAACGCCCAAAATTTATTAATGGCGCAGATTTCGCCACTGATTAATGACTTCAAATTGTCGCATACACATTTCGCCAGTTTCAAGATTATTTAAATAATTGCAATACCCTATCATTACTGTGCAAGTATAAATATAATAATTTATTTTGTTGCGATAAAATGTAGTTCATCAAAAATTGTTGGTAATAATACCGTTACACAGATGGTCAGTATCATAGTTTGATTAATTGAGTCATGTCAACCAACTTGGACGAGCCACATCTTATCGTAAACAAAGAATATATTCTTTTAAATTATTCTTTTCGAGCGACAGTATATATATCTAGACGTTCTTGGCTCTCATATGAAATAAAACCTTCTGAAATTCATACGATTTGACGATGAGAATTCTGTCAGTTTTTCTCCACAGAAGATGTATTGGGAAGTAGGTTTCCCGTATATCTGGAAATTCGTTTTTCTCATTTAACTGGTGGTTGCGAAAGCAGAGAAATCTGCGTCTAAATGTCATTACGTTTATGTGAAATAAAAATTTGTACATTGATTGGGGTTGGAGGAGTGTTTTTTGTTTTTGCCAATAATCCTAAATATACAGAGGTGGACCACCAGATGGTTATCTAAGTCTGTTTGAGATGTTGAGATATGTAATAAATGTGATTGAAATTGAAATACTCTTGCCTCGTTTCTATCAAAAAATGTAGATTTTTATGGTTTCATTTTGCCATTTATGTTTAATGAAAATGCAATAGTCTTAATATCTATTAATTGTTTAAAAAAATTGAAATAATTATCGTTAGAATTAGATTACTAATTCAGACTAGTAGAAATGAAAACGAATATTTATCCACTTTCATTTCTTTGCATGAATTCTCGAAACTCGTGTTGGTTGCAAATGTTTACACATGCATATAATATATATTTTCAAAAAGTTTTTTTTACGCTTTTTCTTTTTGGTTTTTCTCAGCAAACATTTATGCAAGTGCAATAATTTTTGCGAGCTTTTAAATTTTCTTTTATATTGCAGGAGTTCTTGGCTGAGCAAGCTGCAGAGCAGAGGCAATACGCTGCAGCTGGCATGGTTGTGGAATTGGTAAGCATTCATTCCTGCTCTCAATAATTTAAGAAACATGTCAATTTTCTTGCGACCATTCCAGTAATACTTCCAAGTAAACAATCGGTGTAAGCGGAGCGATGCAGTTTTTAAATACTTTTGCGAGCAACATATTTTTCTCAATGTGTTCATAAGAGAATTCTCTCCTAACAAGTATGGATGCTATTTCCGTCAATGATGTATGCAATTGAATAAGAAATTACTTTTAAACTTCATTAAGTGGGATATGTGCTTCAAAAACACAATGCACGGTGTAAAATGCTCACATTACCGCGAAGAACAAACTATGGATTCCGCAGTGGTTTAGGACGGAACATTCATATTAAGCCGTTTAATGTATTTGAATGATGGGATAGCTATAGAGAAAAAAAATTACGAATACTCTAATTGAATCCAAATAGCGAAATATTAAAGGCCCATGCACAGATCAATTTGCAGGAGAGGTATCTCGCATCTTTGGTGATGGCAACATTTGCTAATCTCGTCACTTCTGTAACCTTTGCTAGAAGTCGCATGCTGAGTGACCAGCTTTTCATTCTTTGCATCCGGTTCAAAAAAGGGGAGGGATAAAAAAAAACAGGGTAACATTCTTTTGTTAGATTCTCCTGCCCTATAGGAATTGAGATTTGATAGATTTTACAATTGCTTAAAATATTTCCAGAAGCAACTTTTTAAAAAATGTACTAAAATAAGCACCGCAGTCTTTGCACACACTAAGACACTAATCAGTTCTCAAAAATTTTAGTTCTAAGATTAGAGCCTTGATTCCTTATGAATTCAGATTCCTCAACAAATCCATATTTATTTATACGCTGAATATTTTATCGTCAATCTCTTGGATTAATGGCATCGAAATTATCCAAGAAAAATATATATCGGTCATAATTCTTACATTATAAAAAGTATAATGCTTAGAAATGCGCTCGTGCTATTTTGGACAGCTTTTTATGTTCAAACAAAACCACCGTATATGTAATAAAAAAACTAAATCGTATAGACCGTCCAGCAACAAAGCACCGTTATGTATAATTTCAGGGTGAAAAACACGTATGAAATAATATGTGTGCGTGTGTATTGTATTGCATTTAGATTCTAAAATTCAAATATATGGATAAATCTCAATTTCTGCCGAAATTGATAAAAATATGTGAAATTACGGAAACATGTAATTTTTAGTTGTTACTCATGGCTATTTTCATCGCACATCTTGATGATAAACTGCATTAGGTATTTGCATACGAATAAGAAAAAAATCATGTGTCTAAAATATATCAATTCTTAATCTATTTTATTTATTGCACCCATTGGAAACCTAAGCTCTTAAGCTCTACAGTATTTGTTGCTTAATTCTGAATAGATTGAAAAGCGAAAACAACGAATTAAGATTTTTTAGAAATATTTCACTTCATAAAGCAAATTAACATTGGAGGATAAATATTGACTTTTTTGATATTTGATTTTTTTTCCAATTTTCATTGTTTATAATAATGCTTCATTTCACATGAAATATGGGTTAAAAAGAAATTTCATATCGAATTAAACCCTCAAAACACAAATGAAATATTTGCATTAAAAAGCAAATTGAAAGGGAGAAAAATTCCAACACTGCAATGTCCTTTTGGTTTTGGTGTGCGTAGATATGATTTTTAAACTTAGAAATGCAGCGCCCTTTTAAAGATTTTACCGTACTTGTAGACATATTTCTTTTCTTTATAGAGTGAAGCATGAGGCATTTGTAGTTTTAATTATTTTATTCAATTGATGCCCCATTCCAAGAAGTTTCCTCAAACAATAAGACAAATGTGTAATGGGTTTCTTGTCGAGGCCTTCTTTCTAGTTGTCTTGGCATTTACAATCCTTTTCGGAATTGAAATGTACAAAATCTGAATTTTGTTGCTACATAAATGGCGCCTTAACTGTTGATAAATCTCTAGTGGGAAAATAAACTTTTTGTATTTAGATACTGTCGGTGATTTTTCTTGTTTAGAATGCGGTTTACTGTACTCATATGCAGAAATGCCCTTGTTGCAGGAGATTTAGGATTCTATGTTGGTGTTTTAAGGTTCCTGCGGTTCTTTGTCGACGAAAAGTGAAATATTAATACTTTAGATTCGATGATCCATTGTTTTTATCAACCATTTATCAATTCAATGGTATGTTCTTTTTTTTTTCTGCCGCTACTTCATACAGGGAGCTCTGCTTTTCTTTTTAAATTTTGATATTCACCATATGTTTTTGGAACTGATAAGCGTCAGTTATTCTCATTTGGCACCAATATATTGGATACTACCATTCTGTACAAGTTGTTCAGGTTTATCACATTTTTTTTTAATCAATACCTTTTTGGTCCTTTTTACCGGATGTTTCATCCTTTTTGTTAAGATTGAATTTCTTGATAATACAAACGTGATTTTGAATTCTTGATGCCGAAAAAAATGTTTGGAATATTCCGAGTGGGAAAAATATTAATTCCATTCATTTTTCTTTTATCTAGTGCTTTTATTTGCTTAAAAATATTTAATAAATTATTTTCAATGGATGGCAATTGGTTCATAACCTGAGTATTCTTAATTTTCTTTAAGTAATCCCGCACATCCAATCAACTAAAAAATTTTTATATGCTGGAGGCTCCACTCAGTACATGGGTTTCAGAGTCCAAAAGATATGGTTGATAGGAAACATAGGAACATTTTGTGAAACGAGTTCAGAAAAGACGTTATTGTCCATAATGTATTGGATATTGTCCATTATGACGTTATTGTCTATAATGGTCACGTTTGGCCAAAAATCATCTTCAAGATAGCATCCTGTGACAAGTTAGAGAAAAATGGAATGTAAGAAATAGAAAAACAATAGAATTAGTTGTTAAGTGTTTTTTCAAATTGTATTGAATTTTATTTTATGTATTCTGGAATGGAATAGTTTAAATATTACAAAAAGAGTTTTGTTTTAACATTCTCCGAGGATAGTCTAAATGTTAGTTTTATTTCGATAATTTTTAATTAAGTTTTAAAAAGTTTTGTATGAGAAAGATATCGCATGTGACGGTCCGTCTTATAAAACATTTAGTACAATTTTCATCCTAATACAGACCGTTATTTACATAGAGTGCTCCAGTTATTCATGCAAATGTTAATGCGATTCTGCAAAACTTAATTCGTATACTTATCAAGAAACATGATGATTATTTGGCGTCTTAGCCTCTATTTATGCTTTTCATCTGTTTCGGTTTCCAGTTGAAATTGAGATTCTTCTGGAGGTTTCTCATGATGCCAAGCTCTATCGAAATATTTACAAAAATTCCAAAGGATGAAGAAACTGTTTTTTCATTCGTTATCTGTAGTTAACGAAACGAACATCCTGAGGACTAATTCTGTTTTCTAATTAGCGGTTTACTGTGTTGAAAGTCTGCACAAATGATTATCGTTGTAAATACCTTGGGTGTGAATTTGTTTTCTGTGCAAGTTTTTTTTAAATATTCTTTGAGTAAACCGTTTTCCATTTGCCAGGGTTTGGACTTCATACCCACTGGGCGATTTTCCTTAATATTTACCATTTATGAATACCATCCTCATTAATATTTGGAGCTTGGCTTTTCAGAACGTCTCTGTAAACAAGAAAATAAAGAATAGAATTCTTAGCATATTAAACCACCTTTTGCAAAATTTATCGACAAGTTGTGTCAAAATTATGATAGCGATTAAGAAATACAAATTGCGTATTGGAATCAAATTCACATATTACTGTTATCTTTTGAGGAATATGCAATGGTTTTGAACCAAATTTTATTACAGTTAAAAAATGAACGATTAAGAAAATGCTGTTTATGAACTGGCAGAAATTATAAAAATAACAGTTGAAAGCAATTGATATTTGCCGAACTTTACGATTCCAATATAGAAGTGTGATGTAACATTTTCCACTTTTTCTCGGTTTCCAATTTTTCATAGTATAGTTACTTGAGATATAAATGATTATTTTCCATCTTAAATTTAGTAGGACAATTTAACTGCACCTATTTTGTAGTGGCATATAATACCAAACTTTGATACACTCGAATTTTCCCTTATTTATGCAACTTCTAATTTTGTGATTTCTTTATTTCTAGGAAGATGATGTTTTCATTCCCAACCAGCCAGACACCCCTCCTCCTCCTCCACCCGCGGGGAGCCCTCCGCCGTCGCCAGTCGCCGACAGCCCACCACCACCACCTCCACCGGACTCGCCACCACCACCACCTCCACCGGACACGCCACCACCACCACCTCCACCGGACTCGCCACCACCACCGCCTCCAGCGGACTCACCACCACCACCACCTCCCCCGGTCTCCCCCCCGCCCCGGCGGCGCGCCCCTGCCCGACGACGTCGGAGGCCACCCCCCCTGGTCCCCGCAGCATCATATCCGGCACCCGTAAGTAAAATGTTTTGAAGTTTTTTTTTCACTCAGTTAGCCGCGGGAAAACAATCTGACTGATTATTCAATGTAAAAAGACTGCAAAAACCAAAATGGCGAAATATAAATACTTTAAATTGGTTTATTTTCATCCTATCTGCATTAAACGATGATGAATTACAATTGAATCGGAAAGTAAAAACTCTAGCAACATAAATTAAATTTCAACTCATATATGGCATCTACCTTTATAATCAAAAGAACGCAAGGAATTCTTTTAAATCTATAATTTGATCCTTTTTTGCTAAACGTAAATATTTCTGCTTAAGATGATTAATTGTATTTGAATTTGGAAATTGTTCCACTAAATATAAAATTTTCTATTTCATAATTAGGTAAAGTTGACGCTGTTATTCCAAAATATTTTCGGTGGAAAATAAATTCTGCAAAATGCAGATAAATGCACGTTGTCACTTCAAATATTTGACAGTTTTTCAAACAGAGAAACAATACGTTTAAAATATTATCGGATTATAATGTAAGGCGTTTCGCACATTGTATTAAAGCTAAATGAAAATATAAACATTTGCATTCAAAAAGAAACTTTTTGTTTAGTGTTTATACACTCTGGAAATTCATTTTTATTTTTTACAACTATGAAAGATGGTTCCAATGCTTAAATTTTTTAAAAATTTGAAAGGTTGATAATACTTTTCGAAATAAATATTGTGAAGAAAAAAATTAACCGTTTTTATTTCGTAATCAAAATGCGTAAAAGAAACCGAACTGCAAAAGAGAATTATATGTTTCGTCTTAAAGACGCCTCTATCCCTTTCCTGCAGTGCTTATCATGGAAACGGGTGCATGCGCAGTTCTTACTGGAAATTTGATGCGTTTTTTATTTTGAGCTATTAGATTTGTAATGTCTATTTAGAAATATAATGGTGAATTTTTTTTGTGTGTTCGTGTTGGTTTTCGAGTTCGTCAATGAATGTTATTCTGTGCTTAATGATATCTTTGATTCTTGAGTTAGAAAAGGGATTTTAGAAGTTAGACCATAGATAATCAAAACCACTGAAACACATAATAGAATTAGAATGACGTAATTATATTTAGATTCATTTGATGAAAACTTTGGTGCCGTAGACATCAACCAAAAGGAAAAAAATTAATCCATTATTACATTCCAATGAGTATCAATTTATAGCTACGCAACAAAAGTAAAATAATTTCATTGCACAAAATTCCTTCAATGGGAATTTAGAGTTTACTTTATTAAACTTTCTAACCTGTTTTTAGAAAACGGGACAAAAAAAAAGAATAAAAAAATGAGATTAAAACACAAATATATCATTAAAAATAGTATGCCTAGTAACATAATATAACGATTGAAAAATATTGAATAGGATTCGCTTCTAAATCTATGATGCAAGTCTGATTTTCACTTCTTGTCATTCATTTCATAGAAATTTCATTTGAAAATTTTAAAAATTAGGAAGGAATTATACTGCAGCTAAATTAGAATTAGAAATTTCATCACAATTTATTAATGAAAATATTTTTTCAAATTTTTTTTTTTGAAAAGTATCGATGAAAAACACCAAATTCTTGCTTAATCTGTAGCTGAATGCATTTCAAAAATACACTTTTTCATTGTAAAAAAACGCGTATACAAAATTTCAGTAAAGATTTGACAGAAGATGTATTTTTATATAAACATGCAGACGTTTTTTTGAACAGTTTTTTTTTTAATTTACAATACATCCATTAAAAGTAGAAATATTGAAACTGATTTGTTACAGTGAGCGGGAAGCCACTGCAGACACTGAAATCCCTGTTAGTTATATTCAGTGAGTAATTTATCTCATTGTATTATATCGATATTTTTAAGTAAATGCAAGCAAATCCCCTTGAATACGACGTTCAGGTCATTGTTTCCTCGATGAAAAACTGATTAATGTAAATTTCTGGGCTCTCGTGAAGAAAACAAAACTCTCGTAGCACGCATATTCCATATTCCGAAGAGGAAATACGCTGAAGAAATTTAGATTATTTATTAAATCTTTTACTACATGAAGTAGATGTGCAGTTGTGTAACCACAATTATGTTATTGCAAGTATCAATTTATGATTTCCGAAAGTGACATCCAATATTTGAAATTTTTTTTCTTTGAATTTTTTTAGCATGAATTTAAAAATTTTTATTGCAAATATTTAAATAAAAGGCATATTTGAAAATATAAATTTTATTTTCATAATCCAAACATGAGAAGAAAAAAAAAACTTCTAATCTAGATCTACATTGTTCCGTTATCTGCAATAGATTTAATTTGTGTTTTCTGCAATTGCATTCTAAATGTGTTTGTTTTTCAGCCCAGAAATGCTGCTGAGCGAGCCGCGAGGGTCCAGGAGCGCCAACGGCGGCTGGCCGCCAAGGATCGTCTCAACGCCCTCTACCAGACGATCTTCGACTACTGCCCAGCGGCGAGGGCGACCAGGGCCCTATTCGATAGGCGAATAAAGGAACTGGTTGGGGATCAGAGCCCTGCCGAGCTCGGCATCAATATAGATGCAATTCCGGCACCAGGTTCCCCGGAGGAAGATCTCGTGCTCAGACGATATTCCTTGGCCCATGATGTGGCAATCTTTGCTAACAGAAAGACCATCATGGACCGGGACATATCCCTGGCCATCGAGCATCTTTGGGGTTGAACCTTTTAACTTGGTTCAATTTCTGGCAGCCGGAATGAGCACTAGTCCTTTTAATTTTAAATTCAACTTTTTTTTTTTTTTCACATTCGGAACCCAAAAATTTTAATTCGGCTTCATTTTTTTTTCGAATTTTTTTTTATTTGGCTTTTTTTTTATCAAAAAATCTTTTTAAATATCTTTGTTCAATTTAACTTGATTTGGCTATTTTTTTTGTTTGTTGAAAATTCTTTTCATTCGGCCTTTTTTTTGTTTCAAAATTATTTGATAGTAATTTAATTCAAAATTTTTATTAATTCTGTCTCGGAGGACTAGCGGAGGGCTCTCGCGCGCGTGTTGGGTGGGGGACACAGAGTAGGGTGGTTTATGCGGAGGGAAATTACTCTGTGAATCGGACTGTCCTTTATTCTTCTATAGGAGAAGGCTCTGGTGGCGGGGGTAAGTTATTTTATGCTTCACTTTTTTTTAAATGAACGATTTCCTCCATATCAATTAGATTGCTCGTTTTACATGTATGGATCCCTAAAATTGCTTCTTCACATATGGTAAACGTAGTAGAAGAGTGTATGCTGATTACAATGTAGCCATCGCAGCAACTTTCGATTTGTTATAAATTGAAGATGGTTCAGAAAAGCACACAATTCCTTGGATTTTGCTCCGTTTTGCTCTTGAACGGCAAGATATTGAGTGATCTACAAGTTCAGACGCTTTGTAAGATTCTAGTTGGAAACGTTCTGCAAGAGGAAGAGTATATATTGACACTTTTTGTCAAGGAGCCAGGCAAAGAGTTGAAAGCGATCCCCTTGTCTCAAACAGCTAACATTGTGATGAAATCATTTCCTGGTTTCTTTAACATCTTAAAAGTATTAATTTTTTAAAAAGTTTCTATGTAATTTTGATATCAAACAAGAACCTTTCCATTCTTACAAATCATTCAGTAAGGAAAGAAATAGCATACATTATTTACATTTATTAATATAGAATCTTTTGCTAAAAATAAATCTGTATTTATTGATTCAGCTTGTTTAGAAGCCTTTAATACAATATTTTCTAATTCGCAAAATTAAGATATTAATAATGAAAAGTTTTTAAATACTGGATTTCTCTTGACAAAACATTTAGCTATTTATTTTTTATTAAAAGTAAAACAAGCAATTATCGAAAAAATGTCATATCTGCAACTGATTTTTCCTAAACTCTTGAAGAATTTGAGAGAAATTGGGGCATATGAAAAGTTGGCAATTTCAAAGTATTAAAACTTACTGTTTTTGCCATTTAAAATATAATGAATATCATATTCAATTTTCCCCCACTTGTATTTTGATTTTTTTTCCCCAACATATAATAGGAATATGGACTTTTCTTAAAATTCATTAATTGGCATATTAAATTTCCTCAGATTCACTCCACATGGTAATAAATTCTATGCAATGTCCCAAAGCAAAATAATGCTTATTTGACCATTAATTTCATTTCATCATTATAATGAAAGAAATTACTCGGAAAATCTTAAACAAGTTTAATTTCTTAACAGTAAGGCATGTGTCCATGAAAGTGCACAAGATACAGCAAATAGTGACCTTCGTCATTTATATCTCTATTAAGAAAAAAAAATCCTTTTGAATTCAAAGGTTTAATAAAGGGTCTAATTAAAAATGTAATTAAAAGCTTACGTCTGCGGTTACTTGTTCGTTTGTTAAAATTCTTAACTACTTCGAATAAGAAGAAATTTTCAAATTATTTAATTAGAAAAGCAGCACCTCTAATCTGTTCGTGATTAATAAATCATTCCCAGAATATACTGCTTCAAAGAGACATGATTTATAATCTTTAAAAAGTTTACTGATGTGTATACTATTGCATTGTTTTCATTCATATTCATTTTATCAAATCTCTAAAAGGCATGTGGACATTTCTAAGGAAGATATTTTGAAGTTAATGAAATGTTTCTTACTCGTCAATTTTCGAATAAGCATAATTAACACTTAAAAAATTCTTGTGAATATTTAAACCTAGTGTTTAAGCAGACATTATGCGGCTGTCACTAGAATCTGAGAATCATAACAGAACAGTAGGAGGTATTGAAGATAAAAGTTGAAAATTCTAAAATTTTAACGAATCTAAATTTAAAATTTACTTTCCATGGCAGGAATTTTTGTCGGAAATTATTTTTCTTTACAATTTAGATTATGCAATTCTTTGAACTGGTTCAAATTTTCTAACTAATATCATAATGAAAATGAATTTTGAATTTTTAGAACGAATGATTTCATAGATTTGAGATTAAAACTAATTTTAACATATTAAATTTTCTTTTAAATGTTTAAAGTTTGTGAACTCATATTTTGTGAAATTATTTAAATATTTATTGCGTTTACACTGGAATATATAAGGTCAAAAGTACAATTTGGGAAGTGTTTCTTTGGAAACAGGAAAATGAATCCTCTATATGAATTTTATGTTCCTCAAGGGCTCCAATGCTTAATGAAATTCTGCTGTACATTTTATATATGTGTTTTTTAACCCCTTGCCAACGAATTTCTTGTCACATTGAGGGATACAAAATTTGCAGTTTGTCTCAAATTCAAATTTACAAAAAAAAAAAAAAAAAAAAAAAATGCAAATTTTAAATTTTTTTTTATTTTTAAATAAGATTTAGAAATTATTGTTTTTTAAAAATTCTGGTTTCTGCCCATGCATGCAATATGAAAATTGCAAAGAAAAAGCTAATTTATCTTTTTTTCAACTTGGATCTTTTTAAATTTGTATTGAAGTTGGAGTGGCAAGGGGTTTAAAGGATGGCAAGTATTCTATTCAGAGGGAAAATCAAAATGAAATTTGAGACTTCCAAATTATTTGTCGAATGAAACATAAAACTTTTTTGAAATCCTTAATAAACCTCAAAGTTAAAATTTAAATCCTAATTTATCTGTTTTATCTAAAGAGGACGTCCAGCGGCAGAGTGATCAATTCGCCTTGGACTTATAAATTTAACTTACTTATAAATTAACTTTAATTATAAATTTAATTGTTAAAATCGATTTATATTTGGAACGCTTTCTCGAAATGAAAGTAAACTACTGAAAGAAACAACAACGTGTGAAATAATTTGAAATGACAATAATTTTATTTTTATCTGATACATTTTAAATATTTGGAAAAACATAATTTGGAGTCTCAAATTATTTGATCAAAGAATTCATTTACTATAAAATCTTGGATATGAACATATTTAGTTACAGTAACAATTTTGTCCTCAAATGTAAATCAATTTTATTGTTTTTGTTGAATCATAAAGAAAGTGATGATTTATATGTTGTATAAAATACACTGGTGCGCAAAATTGAGAACGTAATGGGGTAATTTATCTTAAAGTTAAGTTGAAGGCGCGAAGGATTAGTATTGCTCTACTAATCAAGGGACGTAACTTATATGTAGCTATAACTGAGAGAAATGCAGATGCAGTGTTCTGTTGCCAAGTATGCCGAAATAAATAGAACAAATCAATCTTTCAGAAAAAAACACCTTAATATTGCATGTTACATAGAACAGAAATGAAAACAAAGCATTTCCAAGAAAATAATTTGACTCAAAGTGGACCTCTCTGCAAATGCCTTCTGCCAACGAACCTAGATAAAAAGATTTAACATTTTTCTGAATTGATTCTTGTCGTTATAGTAAATCTTCAAATATAAAATTCACAAAAAAAAATAATAAAAAAAAACCTGCTATGAAGCCTTGAATGAAACTCCAAGGGCTTGTTAACAAAGGAGTTTGGTTCTGCATTCTTGATCCTTTATCAGATGTGATCATCATCATTCCGAAAAAGACTCTTGACCGAGCACGGGATTGGAAATGTGCCTACCAGTTCGTGCTCTTTCCTCCTCAACTATCGAAACTGAAATATTGAAGTGAAAATAACAAATCTTCATGTCCTTTATCAGTTGTGATCATCATCATTCTGAAAAAGACTCTTGACCGAGCACGGGATTGGAAATGTGCCTACCAGTTCGTGCTCTTTCCTCCTCAACTATCGAAATTGAAATATTGAAGTGAAAATAACAAATCTTCATGTCCTTTATCAGTGGTGATCATCATCATTCTGAAAAAGACTCTTGACCGAGCACGGGATTGGAAATGTGCCTACCAGTTCGTGCTCTTTCCTCCACAACTATCGAAACTGAAATATTGAAGTGAAAATAACAAATCTTCATGTCCTTTATCAGTTGTGATCATCATCATTCCGAAAAAGACTCTTGACCGAGCACGGGATTGGAAATGTGCCTACCAGTTCGTGCTCTTTCCTCCTCAACTATCGAAACTGAAATATTGAAGTGAAAATAACAAATCTTCATGTCCTTTATCAGTTGTGATCATCATCATTCCGAAAAAGACTCTTGACCGAGCACGGGATTGGAAATGTGCCTACCAGTTCGTGTTCTTTCCTCCTCAACTATCGAAACTGAAATATTGAAGTGAAAATAACAAATCTTCATGTCCTTTATCAGTTGTGATCATCATCATTCCGAAAAAGACTCTTGACCGAGCACGGCATTGGAAATGTGCCTACCAGTTCGTGCTCTTTCCTCCTCAACTATTGAAACTGAAATATTGAAGTGAAAATAACAAATCTTCATGTCCTTTATCAGAAGAAAAATTACTCATTCAAATAAAGTACGCATCAAAGACGTGAAAACTTTGTAAAGTGGCAGACTTTTGAAGGAAAAAAAAACCAACCCGAAAGCTTTAATGAAATGTTCTTCATTCTGAAAGAATCTAGAAGAAAAACGAATTTATTACATATTTCTGAACTCCTGTTGACTTTTGCCGATATATTGGAAACGTGAAAACTGAGATAATTTGTATAATGAGCAAAAATTGCATGCTATGAATGGACAAAGCAATTCGTATTCGTAGAAAATCGTACAATGCGAAATTGCTCAAAGAATGTTTGCGAAAGACAATGGAGTCAGTCTAATCTCATATTAGCAAATAGCTCCACAATTTATTATAAATTAGAAAATATAATCATGAAAAAAAAATTCTCTTTTGATTGAAGGTTTCTGCATTTTCTCGGGAATCGCGTAATCTTTTTAAAAGAATTTCATAAAAAAAAGACGTTACTTTTAAGCAGTTTTTTTTTTTTTTTTTTTTTTTTTTTGTGACCATGGCTGTAGTGCATTAAAATAACATGTCTGATTTTGAGACGTGTTTCACTAAATCGCGGAAGAATAAGATTTTTTAAGGGAAAACATTATTTTAATGGTCCATACATCGTTCTTAAATCTTTGCGCACCAGTGTATTTAAGTGCATAATTAAGATATATGAATGCTTAATTTCGTAGTAAATATTATATATATACATAAAGAAAAAAAAATGAAAAAAAAATCTAAAATGCAGAAAAAATATAAAAAATGAATAAATAAAAAAAAACTAAATAAAAAAGGAAAAAAGAAAAAAAACAGAAAAAATGAAAAAAAAAAAAGAAAAAGAAAAAAGAGCAAAAGATGAAAAAAAAAGAAAAAATTAAAGAAAAATGATAAAAAAAAATTTTAAAAAAAAGTAAAAAAATGAAAAAAAAAAAAAAATGAAAGAAAAAAAATGAAAAAAAAGGAAAAAAAAATAAACGAAAAAAAAAAATGAAAAAATGAAAAAAAAAAAAAAAAAAAGAAAAAAAAAAAAAGAAAAGAAAAAAAAAATGAAAAAATGAAAATAAATAAATAAATAAATAAATAAAAAAAATTAAGGAGAAAAAAAAATGAAAAATATTGCTTTATATTATATTTATGTTTTGTATCTTCATATATGTACAAATATTTTTCTTTGCGTTTGTTGTTTTTGTGATTCATGGAAAAATGTGGGAAATTCAATATATTTAACTCCCTTCTATCAGAATACTTGCCATTCCTTTTTCACTTATTCTGTTATTTACAGTGAAATATATTTGTTATATTGGATGAAGAAACAGGATGCTTTTGTGTGAAATATTTTTATTCTAATTTAATCTTTGAGAGAGTATTAAGAGCCATCTGGCAGAATTTGATAAAAATATTCATTAATTTTTGTTGAAAATGTAATACTTGCTCAACTGTTTGAATTATTCTTTAATGCAGAAATACTTGAAACCTTGCAAATATTATTAGTACAATTTAATATGCTCAATGCACTATAAAAGTGAATCCTAAGTAATCCTAATCTTAAGGAAGTGAATAATAAGCAGTGATATTTGAAGCAACTTGAGTTTCCATAATCCTACACTGCCTTTTATGTTTTTAGAAAAAATATTTAAAAATATATAAGTGCATAGAATAAAAATAAAATTTTGAAATATTATTTAAACTTGAATATTTAATAAAATGTTTAAAATATTAACTTTTAATTTAAACCTCTTTACTGCAAATTTTCTTTTCCAATGAGAAACGTTATTATTCTTCAATAACTAATTATCTACTTTTGATTAATTTAACATTGCAGAGATGGTAAAGATAGAAGTAACAATTACCAAGCAGTGTAGGGTTAAAGCGTCCTTTACTTTTAGTCAATAAAATATTCTCCTTCTAGCAACTTATTTTGTATTGTATATGAATGACTCGTATCATATTTTCAAAGGAGGAAAAACTCTTCTTGGAATGTAAATCGAATCGAAAGAATTGTGAAACCGTCAGAATTATTCTTTGTTGATATCGGAATTTTCGGTTCTCCTGGTCAATGGACATACGAAACTCTACATTCTATGCTGTTTCGTGTGAATTGTACCTAGTTGTATTGTGTGAAGATTGTACCTAGTCACTAAGGTTTTGAATTGAATATGTGTAAAAATTCTATATGGAGAACCTCCTCCAGTTATCATTTGTACAAATTTTAAATGCGATAGTCTTGAAGATATTGTTATGTCAAAAATACTATCAAATCTTTACTATTAAATATTTCTTTGACCGAATGGCAGAAAGCTCTCGTATTCCAGTGTAAATGCGTTTTTAAAATATAAATTTTTACAATGCAATTAATAAAGAAAAGCATTATAGTTTATCAACTACAGATATTTGCAGGCTTAGTAAATGTAATATTTATTTATAATTCAATGATAATAGTCGATATGAATTTTCATCTTAACCTCTTCATTTATCTCAGTACTCCAACCTCCTACGAGGAAAGAAAGTTGCCGAATAAGAATGTTCCTAGCTTCGGTGAAAGGCATAATAATAGTGTC
Organism: Argiope bruennichi; assembly: GCF_947563725.1. Taxonomy (NCBI): domain Eukaryota; kingdom Metazoa; phylum Arthropoda; class Arachnida; order Araneae; family Araneidae; genus Argiope; species Argiope bruennichi. Next base: position 4,114,094 of record NC_079152.1, read on the forward strand.
GAGTGAACTGCCTCCATTCTATGGCAGGTTTAATAGCTGAAATGAAAACGGACAGGTGGTAAAGGCTGTAATGTGGATTATTTTGCATCCATCTCATCATCTAATTAATTTTTTGCGTAGCTGTGTCAATCTGATTACTATGAATGCTATTACACGCTAAATTTGTCCCTTTTTACAGTTATTTAAGAAATCCGAAATTATTGAAAGGAATAATTGAATTACTAAGCTTCATCCTTTTGCTCTTTGCCCACAGTTAGTAACAAGTGGATTTGTTTATTAACATTGAAATTTTAAATTGACTTTTTATAAAAATTTAAAAGAAATGAATGAAAACATTCTGGCAATCTGGAAATATTGGGAGGTAATTGCTTCAACGTATAACTTTAAGAATTGGTTATTGATTAGAATTAACATGTCATCGAAAGAAAATGTTTCTTTTAGATTTACCCGGTATTTATAGTTTATATAAGAAGCAAAACAAAACCTTTTCTTTTAAAATTAAAAAATATTAAGAGATTACTGATTGAAAAATTTAGCTGCCAGTTATGAGTGACTTATTATCTTAATTATTTCAAATTTATATTTGAGACGGTAACTGATTCATGTATTTAAAAAAAAATGTATTAAGATAATTTTGAATTGCACTTGGAATAGAAAATTTGGGTGTCTGTAAAAAAAACAAACTCGTATATGAATTTCTTGATTTAAGATGCTTTTTATCAGTCCATATTAATTATACTTCATTTAGGTTTCTTTTAAATAAACGCACTGACACGAAGTATTAGTGCTTAATTAACTTGTTGCATGCAAATATTAAATCCATTCTTTTCTAGTGTCTACTTTCTTGGCTGCAAACAAATTATCGAACGAACTTTTGATATAAAAAAGTTTTAGGACAATCTGATTTGAATGAAATATTGAAAGTAAATAAACTAATAAATCCTGTTAATGCTGCTCAAAAAGCATATTTCTTCATCCGAGACAAATCAATTCTCATGCCTCAAATCATGTTTCGCATTTGTTTTTAATCCATTGTACAACTATCATTGTGTATAAAAGAACGTTTCAACTTAAATCCTATCTTAGAATTTTATGCTGCGGATAATTCTGTAGGAAGTTTCAGAATTCAGAATATAATTTAAAACATCAAATTTGAGGCTGACTAAAGAACAGTCTATCTTAATATTTTCTATTAATCATTCATCTGTTGTAGTTACTTTCATAAAATGAACTTAGCAAGATGCTCAATTTTGAGAATTCATGCTTTTGAAACACGGCAATCTTTCTATAATTTTAAATTTTATTTCCATGGATTATAAAGTCCTTACCCATTCAAATTACAATATAAATAGCTTGTGTTTTTACATAAAGTAATATTAATAAGATAAAGACTTCAATTAAACATCCAGGAATATAATATGAATCGCAACTATGCATAAGTGTGTTGGCATTAGAGACGAAATGAAGGGGTCAGATGCTTCAACTGATTTATAAAAGGAACTGAAAACTTCTATTCACGATAGAACCCTGGTCATTTCCTTTAAGGGACTTTTTCTTCGTGAAGGCCATTCATATTTGCTGAAGTCCTCCAACTTACAAAATGAAAAAAATGATCACAATTCTACAACCGTTTGGAGCAGATAAATCTTTTCATGATTGTTCACAACATTTCAGCGTAAAATTATAATTCTTTATAGGAGAATACTGTCATAGATGATTTCCATGCTCGAACATCCTTTCTAGAGGAAGGATTCATCCGAAATGTTTTCGTTTTTGAAAGCTGAACCATCCATTGTGCATGCTCATTGATTCTTGCAACTGAAAGTTCCTGAAAATACAAGATGGCTAAACTAATATTTTATGAGTAGAAAAAATATGTCACAATTACCTAGTAACGTTGCGTATTTGTTGCTGCATGGCTACTGATGAGGCGAAAAGCGCTTATGCTTGTTATATCATAAATTACGATTTTTAAATCGTTTTGTTTCCGCGAAGGCATAATAAATTTGAAAAGAAATTTCAAAAAGTGCGATGCATGATATAGTTTGAGGGATTTCAGAGATGCTAAAAGAAAGACGAATATAAATCGTTGAGCTTTCTACAAATTCCACTCTCTGCAGTCGTCGTTTGAAACGCTCAGAAATGCAGAGGGCCTTATCCATCGCATTGAGAAATAATGTTTGTTGTAGAAAATTATAAATAGAATTATTTATTAAACATAATGAAATTCTCGAGACCTGTTACGAAGATAATTATTTAAAATTAATGAATGAAATCTCTGGCATTATTTTGCATTTTTTGAAATGCTTTAATTAAATACAATTGCGTATAGAAACCTTTGAGTGTCTATATTAATTGTCAAGAAGTTAATTTGTAAAACTGGTTCCTTGATTAAGAAGAACTTGAAGAAGAAATGATTAAAGAAGAACTTGCCTCTGAATCATTTAAAAAAAATCTCAGACATTGCTTAAGTGTAACTGCTTACAAGTCATTAATAAAATAATTTAAAAACATCTCGAGCATGAAGCTTCTATTCATCTTGGAGGTAAAAAAACTACCATTAATACAATTGTGAATTGCTTATTAAACATGGAATTTAAACCTAAATATATTATTTTGAATGGCCCTTGCAGTTCAAAAAATCACTCTTCAACAGCTTTCCGAACTTCAGATACCAATACTTGAGAATAAACAAGCTTTGTGGTCTGTTGCAAAGGCAGGTGACAATCTTTTGTAGAATAACTGAAATGCCTCAGAATATTTTTTTTCCGACTTGGAGATCTACTACTGCAATATTTAAACTGACTCATCGATTAACAGTTCAATTTTGGGATCCAATACATGTATTTAATGAGCATTTATCGACACCTTTTAAATGAATTCTTTCAACGAACTATTTCCAATTAAGATTCCTAAAGTACGTACCGACTGATAAGTTTCATAGGAATTTAACGTTTTAACAATATCATGCGTGAATAAATTGTTGGATGTCGAATTATTAAAGACAAAGCAACATCTCGTTAAAAAGGGAATCGAAACTTTTAATTGAAAGCATTATTGCATAGTGCGGATTAAAATCACTTTCATTGAAGAGTAAACTGAAGAACGATTTCACTTTCATTGACAACTCAAACGGAGTTGTTTTTCGATTATGTCTAAATGGATGATAAAAATGTAGGAAAAATGAATTCCAAATTTAAAATTTTAATTAATATTGATTTTAAAATTTCAAATCAAGTGGTGGCTGTTTTTAAACTTTCATATAAAGAGGTGGCTGTTTTTAAACTTTCATATAAAGAGGTGGCTGTTTTTAAACTTTCATATAAAGAGGTGGCTCTTTTTAAACTTTCATATAAAGAGGTGGCTCTTTTTAAACTTTCATATAAAGAGGTGGCTCTTTTTAAACTTTCATATAAAGAGGTGGCTGTTTTTAAACTTTCATATAAAGAGGTGGCTGTTTTTAAACTTTCATATAAAGAGGTGGCTGTTTTTAAACTTTCATATAAAGAGGTGGCTGTTTTTTTAACATTGGAGTCTATTTCTTTTTTTATCTCAAGCGGAGCCTGTTTTGCTTTCTGAGCTCAAGACGAGCCTGTTTTGCTTTCTGAGCTCAAGACGAGCCTGTTTTGCTTTCTGAGCTCAAGACGAGCCTGTTTTGCTTTCTGATCTCAAGACGAGCCTGTTTTGCTTTCTGATCTCAAGACGAGCCTGTTTTGCTTTCTGATCTCAAGACGAGCCTGTTTTGCTTTCTGAGCTCAAGACGAGCCTGTTTTGCTTTCTGAGCTCAAGACGAGCCTGTTTTGCTTTCTGAGCTCAAGACGAGCCTGTTTTGCTTTCTGAGCTCAAGACGAGCCTGTTTTGCTTTCTGAGCTCAAGACGAGCCTGTTTTGCTTTCTGAGCTCAAGACGAGCCTGTTTTGCTTTCTGAGCTCAAGACGAGCCTGTTTTGCTTTCTGAGCTCAAGACGAGCCTGTTTTGCTTTCTGAGCTCAAGACGAGCCTGTTTTGCTTTCTGAGCTCAAGACGAGCCTGTTTTGCTTTCTGAGCTCAAGACGAGCCTGTTTTGCTTTCTGAGCTCAAGACGAGCCTGTTTTGCTTTCTGAGCTCAAGACGGAGCTTGCCTTTATTTGAGGCTCAAGAAGGAGCTTGCCTTTATTTGAGGCTCAAGAAGGAGCTTGCCTTTATTTGAGGCTCAAGAAGGAGCTTGTCTTTATTTGAGGCTCAAGAAGGAGCTTGTCTTTATTTGAGGCTCAAGAAGGAGCTTGCCTTTATTTGAGGCTCAAGAAGGAGCTTGCCTTTATTTGAGGCTCAAGAAGGAGCTTGCCTTTATTTGAGGCTCAAGAAGGAGCTTGCCTTTATTTGAGGCTCAAGAAGGAGCTTGCCTTTATTTGAGGCTCAAGAAGGAGCTTGCCTTTATTTGAGGCTCAAGAAGGAGCTTGTCTTTATTTGAGGCTCAAGAAGGAGCTTGTCTTTATTTAAGGCTCAAGAAGGAGCTTGTCTTTATTTAAGGCTCAAGAAGGAGCTTGTCTGCTTTTCTTTAGGTTAAATGAAAGAATTCTCATATTTTTCGAATAAATTTAATTTCTTTTTTAAGTGAAATCTTTTATACTGGAGTAACATTCATTGAATCTGTTTAATTATTAAGAGCCATTGTAAAATTTGGAAGATATTTATTTAGCGAATGTAGAGATATTTTTAGTTTGCAGTGGAGACGAACATTGCTTCAGTGTTCAAGTTCTTTTTCATAACTCATGCGGCACAGTTTTTAATGAAACGTCACTCAGAAGCAAAATATTTATTTTAGTTTTATTTGAAGCTTTAGCGATATTTGTTAATTTTAAATTATTGCTTGAAAGATTTAATTTTCTATATCAAGAAGAAATCAGTTTGACATTTATAATTTAAAATGTGATTTTTATTTTAATCCCTAAACGGAAGAATAAATTAGTACTTTGTGAATCTGGTGAAAATCATTCTTTCTGAAAGCTATTTTTCAGATCTGAAGAGAAACCCGGAAGAAAGATGGAGACGGAAGTTTCTGTACAATAGTGATGCCATTATCTAAACTTTCCTGGTTCTCCATGAGCTAAGATGCAGGGTGAAGATGTTTTGATTGGATGTTAAAAACGTTAAGCTCAATCAATGAAATTAAAATCAATTGTACTGACACAACTCGTGTGTATCTTTCTAAATGTATTCATAATTGTTGTAGGATTAGATTAGATTAGAAAAATAGGTTAGATTAAATTAGATATGGCTCTAATATAATTTTAAATATAATTAGATGTATAAATTTAGTAATAGGCATAGATGTTTAGAAAGATTCACACGTGTTTTAGTCTTTTTAAATGTTTAAAAACCAAAATTTTATCCGAAATGAATATCTCCTCTTTGGTAATATTAAAAAATGATTTTTTTAGTCACAGGATATATTAAAACACTTTCCTTTAAAGCTAAATTACGACTCCTACATCGAAATGAATTAGCATTTCATTATTATAAATTAATGTTGTTATTGTTCTCAGTGTTGATAAAAATAGTATTTCTTGATAAAAACTATTCATTTGCTTGAATTTTGAATATTGTTTAGAAAAACGAATCGTCATTCTAAAAGATTGTATAGAATTAATAATATTGTTTGTATTTCATGATAAAATAAAGTTCCATCATAATTTAATGTGTGTTTCTTTCATAACTGTTCTATTGAATGAATTTTATTTAAATGTTTTCGAATTGTTCATCGTAGTATGAAAGGAACGGTAGTTGTTGTATCAGATTTTAGTTAATGTTCTGATTTAATGAATGCTTCAGAGTTTTTTAAATGCAATAATCTTGTACAATTTTATTTTCCTAAAATTTCACCATATCTGTGGAATTTGGTGTTTTTTGAGGAAGGAGAAACGGCATTCAAGGGAGAAATTTTTTCACAGGAAGATACAATTTTCGGTTATCACAACCGTAAATTTAATTTAATCGAATCGCTTTTTCCTTGTTGCTTCATTTAAGGTTATCAAAAATCTGCAAACTTGAAATATAAGGGCTGAACCAGACCTCTATAATAAATTTATTTATTACCATCAAGAAATAAAATAATTCCTCAGGCCCTTTCCTCATTGCGAAGACAGGTTTGTCATACTTTACATCCAATCTTGAAACACATATCTTAATACTTCTCTATAATCTTTATGACTGGATTAAAAAATAATTTTAATTAATGTGTATATCAGGTTTTTTATTGCAATGAAAATATGTATTAATTTTTAAATTGTTCTTGCTTGAAATAGGCATAAGTTTGATTTTAAACATCTATAGAAGTGGAAATAATGTAATTATTTAGAATTCGGGTGTTTTCTTGCTAAAATCCTGATCTTGATCTGTAAAGTAACCGGTATGAAAGAGATTGTAAATATCACGAAGTAGAATCGCGAATCTGAACTCTACCTTATAGCGCTAATGCAGGATTTTTTCTCCCAAAACGGCACTCCGGCTATTTATATACCCACACTTGGCCAAAGTAAAACTTTCGCATTCTGAATAGCCAGTCACTTTCTCCTCAATCTTAGCTATACATGAAATGACAGAAATAATTGCGAATTATTAATGGCATAGAGAAATTAAGTCTGGTTAGGTTTATTACATTCAAAAAGATTCAAATATATTAAGTTTCAAATAATGTATTCATATTCATATTCATTTCTTCAACCTATTTTGAATGTTGAACTAAGGACATTCTAATGCGTGAAGCATTTTAAGAATCTTGAAATTCTCCTACAAGACCTCTCACGGAATCTATACTGCAACAGCTTTCAATCCAGGATGTTTTTCGTAGAGTTAATTATATGGACCTTTTTAAATTCGATTACTTGATTATATATCAGTATTTAAAGCCTGGTTTAATGTATCAGAAATATTGTTTTGACGTAGATTATAACATGCAACTTTTATTAAGAAAAGAAAAGGTAATTTTTCTATGGTCGCGTAATTGTTCCTACCTTTTTTTCGATTTGAGATTTAAATAGAAAGCTTTACCCTTAACAATAAACAATCAAATTAATAATGTAAAGTAATTAAGTTCTATTTGTTATGTCGGATCGATTTTCTGATTTATGTGTTAAAAAATTCTCAGTAACTGTTTTAAAACTAGCAATTTTAAGGATATTTTTTACATCTACAATAACGCGAAATGTTTTTAAATTAGCTTTAAATTGTAATATTCGAAACTGTTATCATCATCTCATATGTGTCAAATTTAATAATTCTGTTTGTAAGTTACATTCCTAACTATGCGATATTAGTTGGAAATGCGCTAAGAAATAAGAGGTTTTAGTGCTTCTGAAATGGAATGTTGTCTTGGAGCCGTGCAAATTTACCGATATTAATCTTGAATATTCAACATGAATCGGTAGACATAGGAATTTCGTCCAAGTATGAAATAAGGCGGTGGAATTGAAATCTCATGAAAATGGACTTGGTTGTTTTATTCAGTGTTATTCTTCCTTTCAAAATGTATTTCTTTAAAAATTGCATAATTTTCTAACTTTTGTATGGTCAAAACCACGAAATACTTGTTATATATATATATATATAAAACTAATATAATTTTTTTTCAATAAAATTCTTTTCGCGGTATCCTCGTACCTGATATTCTCTCGCCACTGATATTTTATTAGAAACAGATAAACTATTGTCTTGAAATTGCTTCTTTTATCCAAAAGAACTGGTTTGAATCCTCAATTTTAGAATCAAGAAATATACGGAAGCTGATACAACAATCGGGATAAAGCTCTGTGTGTGTTTGCACTCCTCTCGGATAGACATGGATAGAATAAATAATAACGCTCCGCTCCCCCAGCTACGAGAAGAATTCCTAATAGCGATTCAAGAGAGTGAATTATGAAGATGAAAACAGTTCTGCTTGTTCACTTTTTTCTGAAATTATACGACGGTATTTCGAAAAAAATATTTTTACAAAAAAAAAAAAAAAAAAAATATTACTTTTAGAAAAAGATTGATTTCTGGTAGTTCACCGGTTCTAAAATTTGAGTTGTTAAATAATGCGTTAAGTCAGTCGTCCCTATATTTATCATGCTTTATATTCTTTATTCTATAGTTTTTTTTCCCAAAGACCTGTTTTTTCCTTTTCGTAAGTGAACTTAACAATTCAGTAGGGTAAGTCAATAACCATTTGATGATCGCCGACATTTTTAAAAAAATCAAATTACCGTCGTAGAATGTTGACTGCAATGCAGAAAATCAAGAACTTGATAGATCCGAATTATATGAGTATAGGTTGGCTCTGTAAACTAGATTTGTTCGATCGAAGTATTCGAAGTTGAAAGAGTTGGTTGCCCAAAGTAATCGAATTAACGAACTCCGACTGTTCTGTGCATTAGTTATTGTTACTGGAAGGTGTTCCTTGTAGTAAAATTATGCCACTATCGCCTAAGCGGGAAGATTTTATTTCGACTATTTTAAACAAATCATTTCCGGAAAAAATGGCGATTTGAAATCAAGTTGTTCCGCTTATCCAAAACTGCATTTTTGTACAAGGGCGATCGGATACAGTTTTACCAATGAAAAGAAACTGCAAACAGCTGAGTTCGCTGTCTTCCAGAGGATAGTGAAATAATCAGTTACAGTTTTTGTGTTTGAAAAAGAATGTAATCTTAGCAAACTGGCCGGAAATTTATATTGATTCGATATGAATCATTTAACCTTTTCTAATCCAAATTTTTACAATCAACGTTTCATATGTAGTTTTGTTATATTAGGTAATATTTGTAGCAGAATTATACCGAGAAAGGGGAAAATACCTTTTAATTCAAATGAATTGAGGCATCAGTAAGATTACTTCTTTTTCTGTTGTCAACCGATTGTTACTCAGAGACTGGAATAATTCTGAGAACAATGATAGTGCGAAGCTTAAAATGATACTTTCTAATAACGTCGGGATATAAATAATAGAACACAGTTCTTTCCTTTAAAACTAGGAAAAGAAGCGCGTAAAATTTTGTACAAATAGTGACGAGGTATTTCCCCCCCCCCCACCTCCGAAGTCACTGTCTCAAGAGGATGGTTCTGAATTTTAATGGACAGAAAGCGAAAAAAAAATCTCACGCTATCTTTATATTTAATTTCCATATTTTTCTATGGCTTATAAATTGCATTAAAAGTTTAATTTATCGACGGTTTTGATTCCCTGTAGCTTGAGGGGAAGAGAATTCTGATAGTGAAAAAACTTTTCTGATTAAAATTATGATTAATATCAGTTTTCCTATTTGTGGAAGTCAAATATGATACATTTATAAAGATTGAACTTAAATAACATGAATGTGGGGTAGCTAATTTTTAGAGCCATTCGACAGTGCTCTTGGCGTTTTATTTCAAATGATCCTTCCAGATAAATGGTTCCCCATTTTGCTTATTAAATCAAACATAAGCGGGACTGCTTGACTTACACCGTCATCTATACATATTTTAGCTGTATGGGAAATTGCACGAGATAAGTTGAGGATTGTTTACTTATACGGCGAGTTTCGAAATGGAGTCTTTCCATTTAATATGCTGTTAAAGATTGTTCCGATCATTATAAGGGGAAAATTTGAAAGAAATACAAGTTTCGACAAAATGCGCTACTTCGAATCACTCATTCTAATTGCGTTGACATATCCAAAGATAAATGCATTAAAATCATTCAACGCTAACCGCACTGTGCAAAAGTGATTCAATTAAATGGAGTTAGTTCCTGTAAATAATCTATAGAATTTTCAAAATGTATGCTAAAATCAATGCTCGGTCTATGTGAGCATCCTTCTTAAAAACACAAGCAACTAGCACTATTATTTTTTCCACCTCAAGCTTTCAATGATAAACTGTCGCATGGAATTTTTTACTCATTACTGAAATCTCAATCTATCGGAAAGGTTTACTCATTGTTTTGAACCAGTAATACAAGATATAAAGAGATTCACTATATGAAACTGAACTTTAAAGCTTACAATTTCTGGAATTAATATATAAAGACGTTAAACTAAAATATAAGCCGTTAGTAGTACAAATTTGGGTATTCAACGGGGAATCCATATCGTCTTTCACAATATCGCACATCATTACAAGCATTTTGATTACAAATATTCATAATGCAGGATATGTCGTAAAAGAATTAATTCGATGAACTATCTGTCTACATCTGTTCTAAAGAATCACGAGCTATTTCAATTTTTATGCTGAATTGAATTGGTATAAAAAGTTATTAGCCGGGAACGAAATTGAACCACGTCATAATTAATTTTCGCAATCAAATTTTGAAAACAATAACCAAAACGTACCGCTGCTCGTGATGAATTAAGAGGCATCACCTCTAACGAAAATTCAAAATACTTCGGGTTTTAATACTAAAAATACCCAATTGGAGATATGCGTATTCAGAGCTAGAGATTCCGTGCTGTAAGAAATAAATATTCTAACCTACATGGAAAAATTTACACTCTTTCGCTAATTGGCAAACTACGACACTCGTTTGTTGTGTCCAATTGTTTCTATAATTGTATTGAACAACGTTTTTTTTTATCGGGTACAGAAAAGTTGTTGTCTGAGTAGCAGAAATATCTTACGCCATAGGCTATTTGCAACCAATAATGCTCAACTTAGGAATTTCAATACTTCTTGAAGAGGGCGTTGAAATTGCCACTATATAGTTAAAAATTTGATATAAAAACCTGAAACTGGAAGATGCCTCTGATCAATGTCACCAATATAACATCTGAAATTATCCGACAGATCCTAACAGTAATTAGCTATCAAAGAGTGAATTGAGATCAAGCAACTAATTAAAAACAAAAATGCATTTCACCTGGCAGTATCGGATACCAAGGGCAATCTAAGAATTCATAGCGCCTTTCAAAATACCATATATATTTCAAGTATTTTGATCACAAATATTCGTAACGCCGGGTACGTCATAAATGGATTAATTCGATTTACGATGTCTACATATCGCAAAAATTGAAATAGAGCCTATATCTAAACACGTTTTCAAAGGAATGGGTGATTATCGCGGCGCATATTCTCATAAAATACGCAAAAAAAAATACGTACTGCTGCTCAAATTGCTATGATAGCAATCAACTGTAGCACTATTCAAAATCAAAGTAGAGACATCACTTCCTATTAAATTTCAAAATTTGACGAGCTTCAAAGCAGAGGATATCGATTGAAGGAATGCCTATGCAAACTATAGATTCTGTGCCGTAAGGAATAAAAATTCAAACGTGCATAGAACCACTTCCCGTATTTAGCTGATTGATAAAACTGCGATACCCTCTAGTTTCTTTGCCGCAATTTTTAGAAACAACTCCACAAAACACGTCGCAATGTTATAGTTCCCTGTGACATGCCTCACTTTAGTCATGGACTACTTACAACTAACATCACGCGTCTTTCTTACGATTTCCATTACTTGTAGGCGGCACTGAAACTGCCAAGGTGAAGTTATGAAATTCGAGTGTTCCTCGATGACTTATATCAGACTGTAAAATGCTTCAGAACGATCTCACTGCTATATAATTGGAAATTCCCCTTTGCACCTGGCGAAGTTTGCCATTACGTGGCTACGAAAATGTTATTTGTGAGGAATTATCTAGTTAAAAACAAAGCCGTATTTCATCCTGTAGCATGGAATATTAAGGAAATCTAACAAAATATTGAAAGGGATTTTAGTTATGTTTAGTCAATACAAGACGAGGGCTAGATATTCCCTAATAAATCTCGCATTTTCGAACCATGGACACAAGACGGAAACGGATTTTAAATAAGTACGTGAAAGTTGGAAACTTCATTCTTCTTACATTTCCGAAACATCGCACTGAAGCCTCATTTAAAGGGAGACTGTTATAAAATAGTTCGATCGCGGATAAACGAAATGGGAAAAATAGAGAGTTTGGGCGAAATTGAGCTGTTGTAAAAGAAACATAACCGGATCAAAAAGAGATGGTTGTACTACGGATCTAATCATTTACCTTCAGCATAAGGAAAGCGAATAAACTATAATTAATAAGTATTGGGACATCCTATAGATTGTTTCGGCACGGTTGACCTCTGGGAACGTGAAAATTAAAGTACTTTCGAAAAAAGAATAATGGCAGCAACGCAAGAAATGGTTCAGGGGCCTTCATCAATTTAAATGGTTTGAACCTTGGGCTGATGGCCCAAATTCCCTTTAACAACGCAGTTTTAAAATCAAAAATTTTATAGATACTTTTTAACCGTTCTTGGCGGCTTTTACGTATATCACTATGAATTATCTACGTTACTTCAAGGGCGATTCCACTTTAACTTGAACCATATTATTTTGATTTGTTTTTTTTTTTGGGGGGGGGATTTGCGGATGATCGTAGAAGTGACTAATAATGGATACTGAGCAATCGATAAAATTTACAAAAATTCCAAAACTCGACTGGTTTTCCGGGGACAAGAAGAGGATGAGGCTGGCAATGAATCGGAAATAATATCATACTCAAGTATTCGAAATAACTAATGAGGCTTTGTATCAATAAATATTTCCACACTGAATACATTTACTACCTTATTCTACTACTTCCAATGATAAATTTGTGAAACAAAAACATAATAAGATTTAGCTAATATTTCTTCTTATATACGGAAGAAGTATATCATTACTGATACTAATAAGATTAAAAGGCCCAACCATGCATCAGTCGCATGCAGCTAATCTGAATTCGAAAGATGATGGCGCAAGCTTCATTACTTTTTAATTGGCTTAAGTTATTATTGATGCTACATTAATTGTATTACATCCTAATTTGACTCTACACGAAAATTACAGCCTTTCAACAAGGGACAAGCATTTGATTTCTATACTACAGCAGACAACCAACTCGAAATATGTGAATATTCACTGCGTACAAATTAAATAAACAGCTTATCAAGGACCGAATCTAAATTTCATATTTCGTTAATGAAGCAAGTGAAACAAATTGCCTTAATTTCAAACATATTCTACCATAATATAAAGTTATTAAGTTGATAGAGAGCAAACAATTTTTCTTCATGCTCAAAATAGAATTAATCTTACTAAATCAAAGTTATTTTGATTTAAAATTTAAATACTTATTCTAATTATATATTTTAATATTAATTATACTGCTGTTATTTTGAAATACAGTTCTTTAAAATTTAAGCTTTTCAGTTATGTACGGTTCAGCTTTGAATATTTTGCCTATAAATAGCAATTAAGGATATATTGCATTCTATTTTTCATTGTAGTCGAACTGTTTAGCTTAAAGGGAAAATAACACACACATTGCACACACCTACAGACAACGTATCATTCGCATTCAGCTCATAAAGTAAAAGTGTCTGGATGCGAGAGAATACGTGCCCACACGATCACTTTCTCCATTTTCTTTTGTTGGAGAATAGATATATATACATTTAAATTACATCAGACATATTTCACAACTTTCCAAATCGGATTACAAAAATTTTAAAAAGGGAATACAGTAAGTAATCAAATAATGTACAAATATTGCCCAGTCTTGGTGCATACAGCCGATAATAGTTTGAATCAAAAGATGCAGCATGCATTCATCAATTGTTCTGGCTCAGAATACATTTAAAGATGTTCAAGTGTGACATTTTTTTTGTTGTTACCCAGAAAAGGAGTTGAATCGAATCCATTTGTTAGTGATATTGAAGTTCCTTTTTAAAGAAATTCGAAGGCTATTTTGGGTGAGTCCTTGCCATTTTCGACGTTGCCACGATGACGAGAACGATGGACGAGTCCTTCTCCCCCTCTCTCCAAATTGCTCCAAAGAATGGATGTACCACATTTCTTTCTAAGAAATCAGTAGACACACTCTTCTGCTTCAAAGGTACAGTTGCTCATTATTGCTTCGCTGTAGATTCATCTGTAGCTGGGGTAGATCCTGATCTCTAACTCTCTCGTGAAATCAAAGGCAAGGAAAAAGAAAAATGATTAATAATATATATACAAAAGAATTCAAGAAGGTCGATTGTTTATCCAGAATCCCCCATCAGCATTGGATACATGGTCAGAAATGGGTGACAGATTCAGCCATCATTTCTAGCAGTTATCTGGAACTTTAAAGTAACTTTTACTGAAAGTAAACTTTTACTGAAAGGAATAAAAAATGTTTACTAAAAACTACGACTTATTTGATTAAGCATTTGTTCCAAGGATGGAACTGATTAGAATAGACAAGGATTTCTAACATTCTTCTCTGACATGCGTCCAAGAACTGACTCCGCGGCATCAGTTCCTGGATTCATGTTCATTACTGAAAACCTATCAAAAATAGCTTATCTTTTGCTGAAATATTGCTGTATCTGTTCCGATCGGCAAGGAGTAAAATAAAAATCTCTTTATGCCACACAGAAATTTATTTTCCCGATTATCCTCTCAAAGATCGTTAAATTCTGCTATTAAAAATATTAAAAATACACAGGGCAATTTTTTAAAAAAAATGTTTCAATTTATTCAGAGCGACTGTGGTGCACGAGAAATTATTCTTTTCAAGAAAGTTAACTCATCTTGCGTTTTTGTACTTTTAACTCATCTCTGTAATAAAATTCGAATGAATTACATTTTCTGAACTTAAAAATCTTGCTTAACTTCTCAATCTGATGCTGGGTTTTTCTATATAATTAGATGACACTCTTTATTTTGGAAATAACATCGGATAGCTAGAAGTTCATAGAATAGTTGAAAAAGTTTGTGGATTCCCATAATTTTTATACTGAGTTGTAAATGAATGAAAGATATAATTTTAAAGGTTTCGAAGTTCCGATTCGACGAATGAATTGGTGTTGGGTTTAAGGATTTTGCATTTTTATCACAAGGCCAGAAGAATTTTGACTACTCCTCTCTCTCTTTAGAAATGCTAAAGATTATAAAATAATGAAAATCCTACTGATAGAAATGAAGGAAATTTCGATATTTTACAACAGAAAATAATTTATAATAATGTGAACATTTTTTATAAATGTTGATGAATTTCTTTATTATTTTCAATAGCTTATAATAACTGGCTCCAGAAATGACGAACAGTTTTAAGTGAAAAAATCTGATCGGCTTAGAGTGGAAGAGGCGAAACTACTTTGAAGAATATAAAATACATGCGATACAACCGATTGTAAATCTTTGACATTCTTTGATTCTTCTTAATCTAAGAGAGTTGCAGATCTCGCAGCTCAAGGTTGTAAGTTTTTAGACGAATTTTAGCATTCTGATATTTATTGACTTTCAGTGAACAGCATCACGAGTCTTATTCCCGATTCTGGTATAAGCATAATT
Organism: Argiope bruennichi; assembly: GCF_947563725.1. Lineage (NCBI taxonomy): Eukaryota > Metazoa > Arthropoda > Arachnida > Araneae > Araneidae > Argiope > Argiope bruennichi. Next base: position 4,129,426 of record NC_079152.1, read on the forward strand.
ATATTTTCTGAGATGAAATTCTGAGTTCAGTGATTTGCCAAGAGTGGCCGAGAGAATCACTCCCGCTGGATTATTGAAATATGGTTAGTCTCCCTAAAACCTTCTGCATACTCTCTAAGAAATGTGTTATCACAGAGAGCTCCTTGCATGTCATTGGTGTATAGTAGTTACGAAATATTTTATGCCTTGAATTTTGAATTTTTACTGATTTTTATCTTGCCATCTCTGAAGAGGTTTCGGCGATTATTCCCAGCCAAGCGGTTAATAGTATTCGAAAATCGATTTCGTGCCTTATGCAAATTTTTCCTAACCGACTGAATTAAAATTAGACAAAGAATCATAGTTGTAGTCAGAGAATCATCTTTTAAATTTGATATATATTGCGTTTACATGTTTCAGAAAGTACTGACCGGCAGACGGTCCACCTCTTCTTGAATTCGTCTCCAAATTAAGCAGATCTGTACTCAATAGATGTTAAATTCTTGAATCGAATTCTAATGATCTAGCTCTCTTTGAATTGTAGTCATCGTTTTAACTTATAATTGAACAGCCGTACAAAAAACTTCCTGTGAACAGGTTTATTCAAAGTTTCATATAAATCTGCAAATTTGGTGTAATGACCTTAAATAAATTTTCAATCGTCTAGCTCAAAGCGTTTATGAAGAGTTTTTGTCACAGTCAGACAGAGGGACATTTTCCAAAAAATTTGTTTTTCAAACTCAGGGAGGTCTGAAACGTGGCGATTTTTCAAAATCTCAAGGTCAAAGTTTTTAACGATTGCTATATTTACTTTGAACTACATATATTAAAAAAAAAAAAAATGAAGACTATTAATACATAAATCCCCTAAATGGTTATTCTTTGTAACAAATACATATAGAGTTATAAGCTTTAATTTTTGGGGGTTCAGAAAAGTGAAAGACTTCGTTTTTCAAAACTTGCGCTAAACCTTTACATCAAAAAGCGCATAACAAAAATATAAATTCTGTCCAAAATTCGTTTAGGGCCTACTGAAAACGAATCAATCATCAGCAATAAAACTTTGGAATTCTTAATTAAACTTCTAGATACATTATTATATGCCTGTTTTCCTAGATAATTACTATTTAATATAATAAAAGAACACCCATCTGAAAGGTTCTTAAATTCCCCTTCGATAACAAGCTGTTACTCAACATCCTAATAATAAAATTTAATCCTTTGAACCAACTTTGATACACTACATATTATTACAATCAAAGATTGTTCAATTTTAAATAAACATGGAGCGTAATAAATAGAGACGTTTGCTTGTAAAATGGCGAAATTAAGTCGTGGATTCGGTACAATTGCTGCTGATGGGACATTGTTAATTTTTCTTTTACGATAATAATTTAAAATGGAACCTTGAAGTGAGTAAGCGACTGTTGATGATGTTTGTAGGAATTAAAAGCATTTCCTTTCAATTAAAAAGGGGAATTCAATAAAATTTTCGAACATGAAGTATTTATTGTTTTTTCTTAAAGGGTAAAAAAAAAACAACTTAATAAATTTTGGTTTTTGAGATCTTATGCGAAAAATGCAGGTTATGAAATATCTTGGGTTCAGGAGTTTTAACAGGAAATGAAATCTGACTTAAGTGGTATGGGAGTAGGGATCATAGAAAACTGTTGAGTTAACTTCCTTAGAAAAACGAGATGAGCGTTTTTGAGATTTCTCTTGAAATTGAGTTGTGATGCGGGGTAGATGATCATCGATAATGCACCAAAGTGCCATGAAATTTTACACGAAGGAAAAATTGGGAAAATTGGATCAGTGGTTGTTTCAGAAGAAATCCTTTCTAATAATTTATTTATAATAATCCATATTATTTTGAATACGTTCACAAGGTACATTCGTATCTTTTCACCGCCCGTATTAATAATATTAATTTAATCATATGAACGACGATGAATTGCAGCTGATCAGAGCTAAAGAGAATATTGTTTTAATTTATACTGGCGCTTTAAACTTAGAATATCACGATTGTGGAGTTGTGTGCTTGAATTGACGAAAAACTGCCCAATGTTCGAAGCTGGTTCTTTGCTTAATTGTTAATTTGTGTTGCTTCTTAAAAATGGAATCTGTTAGGTAGAGGGCGATTATTGATGGCGGCTCTAGGGGCCATATGCATACATATGAAGCAAAAATTATGAAAATAATTACAGCGGATTCAGGCAGATTACTTTGTAAATGCTATTCTTCACATTCCAATGAATTTTATTTGAGAATTCTCTCCAAGTCGGAAGAACTTAAAGTACAGGTGACTGCTGTAATAACATACAAAGAAATAATGTGTTTTCATATGAATTGCATTTGCGAAATTAGATTAATAGTAGGGTCAGCTGAAGTAATTTTTATTATTTTAAATATATGACCCAGTCCCTTTCGGATACCATCTGTTTGCTCACCATATTATTGAAAAAGAAAGAAAATACTGAGTTATATTCTACTTGCGCAATGATTTGTATCTTTTCACGGTAATTGACGAAAACACGTACGAAATATTGATCTAGTTTTTCAAGCTGAGTCTCATATGATTTATATTTTGAGACGTCCCTCGAAAATGGGAAAAGCTTAAATGGGAAACAAGAATTGGTGGATTATTACAGAGCATGGACTGCAGAGCCCATTATTCTGGGATTGTTGTGTCTAGACCCTTTAGAGAATGCACTGTGAAGAAATTCTTCTGAGTGAACTAAATAAATTGAAAGTTGGTAGTTGATTTGTGAATATCTGTGTCATATCTAGACATAATGAGCTCTCCCATGATTTAAAAGCTGGTGAAATCAGACCAATGATCTACAGTGAGGGAATATATAACTCTTTATTTCCAAGGGAATGAATAATTATATAGTAATGAATTATCTTTCGAAAACGGTTCCTGTTAAGGAGGAATGGAAACACAGATCATTTCTACCTATCTTGAGATTTCAAATGAAATAAAAAAAAACAAGTGAAATTGAATCACCGAATGCAGCAGAAAAACTGCTTTTTACTTATTATTTTGAATATATTGTCGTGAAAAATAATTTTTTTAAAGTAATTTAGATTATTCTGAAAAATGAATTAAAAACAAAACAAATACGATCCCATTCCAGTTTCAATGATAAGATTATAACACCAATCTAAAGGACAAAAGCACGCTCAGGTTCTCGAATTTTCTAAAGTGAATAATTTTTAAATGATGTTACCAATATTTTTTTCCACTTTTCTACAAGCTATTAAAATTTTGCTGAAGCGCCTTTAATAAATTTCAATTTAAAAAAATGAAGTTACCTTAGAATAATTTATCTATGTTTTTTTTTTTAAATGTGAGATTATTCTTTCCAAAGCACCAGTGTTATGATCTGTTTTTCGGAAAAGAATTTCGAAATCATGTGATGCTGCATTATTTACCAGAATTCAACTCTCTTTAGAATGGGTGTCGGGAGAAACATGTTCTCAAACTGGACCCCTTTTCTGGTTTATAGATTCAGTTTCAATGGTATTTTCTATATTAACTGCGCCTTTCATTTTCCATTCAGTAGTTATTTACAATTAAGATATCTCTGACAGTTTCCATGTGAATATTTAGAATCCAAAATAAATCTTTAACTAATTTTATAAAACTTTTCAGCGGTTTGGAACAGTTTTTAAGGTAATTTATAGCATAAGACAGGAGCCAATATTTCTCTTTCTTTTGCTTGTCAATGATGCGAGGAAAGCTCCTGTTGATCTTCCTCTCCGACTTTAAACAAGACAGGCTGCAGAGTCATCTTTACTATTTGCTTTGGGGAGGGGATTGTATTCAGTGTTTTCTTCGTTTTGGAAGCAATAAAATGGCATGAATATGTATTTTCTTATTTTATAGTTGAAATATTCTACACAAATGTGGTAAATGGTAAAATGGTTTTTCCATTTGAACCCTCCTTTCTACATTCTTTTCAACTTTGATGTGTACATTGGCATACTAATAAATTTTTTATTGAACCTTACAGACGAGCCATTTGTCGCAAGATGATAGGATGTCAAAATTAGATTATCTACACAGCAGAGCTATAAGAGTTTTGCTCATCATTTTAGAAATAAAATATAGTTCCGCCGTTTCCGCTGTGTTATAATTACATTTATAGAGATAACTACATGATACTTTGAAATCGCGGACTACATTCACCTTGATTTTTCTTTCTTTCCATTGGGGATTTTCATATTGATTGCGTCGAAATGTGATTACGACTGAGATGATCTTTTTGCACTTTTCATTCTTCGTCGGTAGATGGTATTTGATATTAATCTAACTGTATACAATATGATGACTTCATATTGTATACACTTCATATTCAGTCCCCGTGTCTTGCGATCCTACCAATGAGGTGCATTTCGTAGTTCGACTAATCAGCATAAAGAATGGTATTTGGTTGTTAGATTAGATTAAATCTACGAAAAGACGTCAGAAAAGGGTTGATTTATTCATTCACTAGATTTGAGGTAGATATTTGCCTTCTATCATAGAGTAATTTTTTCCACTTTGTTAATACACTAGATGCATATACACTGACAATTTCTTATATCTTGAATTTGTGTCAGCCCCCACACATAATTTTTGAAAATGTAGGTAATTATTTTTAATCATTTATAATCTTTGTCGATTTATCAGAAAAAAAACACTAAAAGCAGTGTCATTACATATTAGTATTAAATTTTCAAAATCTCGAACGTTTGACGTTTATCGTTTTACCCAAGGATTTTCATATCCTTCTACATTTTTGTTAAAGATAAACTTCGATACAAAATCCCTAATTATTTTTTAGCAGTAATAGTAAATTCTCAGTGTACTTTCGATATCTGATTTTGAAATGGGAACAGGACATTAAAAAATGTCCCCCTCTTTATCTAAATCCTGTTATACTCTGTCGTTGTTGACAAAATGACCTCGAAGTTTTTAATTGAACTAAACAGTTTTTTGCTTTAAATAAAGTTCTACTCTATGAAGATGCTATAGGCGAAGTCTAATGGAAATAAATGCTAATCAAATGTTGAAGAAAATGCCATGATATATTCAGAAGAGTACTAAATTACTTTGCATAATAGTTGCCGGAGTAAGCATCCTTCCTTCAAAATTGGAAGGGGCATTGAAAAGATCAAATAGAAGTAATTACAACACATATCATCTGTTAAAGGTAGGTGACGATTACTGTTTTTCCTATCTTCTTCATTATTTTCTATTTAACAATTGCCAGAAGATAATATTAAAGGATGATAAACAATGGGTAAACTTTTAAACTGTTAAATATGCTGTCAATTCTATGAAATCTGAACTGATTTCATTAAATCTGAACAAATGTGCTCAATAATGCCAACTTCCAATTTTAATCCTTCATGAGTATAAAATAAAGGCTCTAGGACTTGCAAATGTTTGAATAAACCTCCTTGAAAACTTTCGCTCTACTTCCTCTTGTATTATCTTTATCTCGGCTAAATGAACTCTTTACGATATTTGACAGATAGGTGAAATGTTTTTCGTATTTATCGGATATTTTGCTCTAATTTGTCTAGGTTTCCTTCTGATTTAATGACTTCCTGATACCAAAGCTGTGCCTAAATGCACTGTTCTTTCTGCCTGATATCTTGGTCTTGTGCTATCACTTGTGGAATTTTTATTTGTCCAAGGTCAGTTCTTCTTTCCCACAGAACTGTCTCCACAAAAGAAACTACAAAGTTTGTCTTAAATAGTATGTTCTTCCTGTCTGATGTACATATCTGTTAAGGAAATGGGGATTTGCTTGAGAATGTATGAGCTGTAAATCTCCTTTCCGTCATTTTGTATGGTTGATGACGGAAAAATTAATACACAATGAAGAGTTTGGATTTTGTTAAACTGAATCTTTGCACTTCTCCTTTAAGTAATTAACTGTGTAGTGTCACACTTCCTGTGCGTTTTACAATTTCCGCCTTACAGTTATTGCTTTCTTTAAAATTTTTCTTTATAGATCGCATGGCATATGTCTTCAAGGAGTATATCGGCATGACTCCAGTCAATTAGAACTTATGATGCGTTTTAAAAGTAATGTAACACTTTTATTATAATTACAGTCAACCGGCCATCACAGAACTAAGCTGTATAAAAAAGGATTATTGTGACTGGTTGACTATTGACATTAACTATCCAACTTTGCATAAGAGGACAACTACCAACAAATATTCAAAGAAGCTTCAAAACATCGGTAAAAGGCTAGATATCTTTTCCATCATTCTTTAATGCTTCTTTTAAAATTTTCAGGATATTGTAATATTTTGTTAAAACTATCATTATCCATATTTCCTCTAATTGCATTGTGTTCGACACATTCTGTTGTGTAGTGCTGAACCATGCCTATTTCCTCACATATACATGCACTGTCTTGCATCCTTCCGAATCTGTAAAAGTATTCAGGAAACATTCTATGTTTTGCGATATATTCCTTTTCAAAATGTTTGGCTCAGGTATGAATGCATATGTTATGCGTCCTTTGCAGGACATTATCCATCTATCCTGTCACTGAACAGCCAACTCGCTTCTAATTTCCTTCTTCAACGTTTGGACTGTTTGTGGGACTACGGTATCTATTTATCTTTCTGTGCAGCATTTGTTGCACATTCATCTGTTCTTTCGTTTCCGCATATTCCAATGTGAGCCTTAATCCAATCCATTTGATCTCTTTAGAGTTCCTTAAGTTTTCTTTAACTTTCCAAATTTCTTCATTTTTGGTATGCGTGGATTGCATAGTCTGAAGGGATACAATCCACGTACCTGACATAGATTCTAAGAATATGGACCATCTATGACGATTCTCCAGCCCCTTACAATAATCAACTGCCTTTTTTATTGCTATGACTTCGGCTAGGTAATTTGTAGAATGATTAGAAATACGAATCTGTTTTTTTTATCCATTGCAAGTATACTACCATTGCCACACCTACCCTTTTATCATCTTTAGATCTGTTGGTGAATATGCCCATTCTTGGTCGTTTTGTTTGAAAGCTGAAGGCTTATCTGATTCGTCATGTCGTGTTCTTTCTTATATTAGTCATTTATCAAATATTTAATCAGCTTATCAAATTATTTTATCACCAATTTTTATATTTACATTTTTGACTTTCAAACTGAAACGCGTGTGTCCATGGTCCGAAGAGCCATGCGTAGGATCCCAGATATAACTTGAAGTATTTCCATTGATATAGTTCTATAAGCCCCTGACATTGCAATTAGAGGCCAGCACTGTATAGATTTCAGGTTGTCCCTGATTTTCTTAACATTTATCATGTTATCAGAGACAAATTAACGAACGGATCGATTATCCTATTATATAATTTTCTTATCTTTTAAAAGAGGAAGTCTAAGTGATGCATTAATCATAGGATTTCAAAAGAAGGGACAGCTGAAGAAACTCTGTGGAATCTCCCTATTTATGCAAAATTCCCAGTTATTTATTTCACTTTTGTATATCCCTTATCTGTCATGAAAGTAATCCTTATTTAAGCAGAATGGGTTACTTGGGAATCTTTTTTCTAAAAAAGCATAGAAGATATTTTCTCTCCAGATAAAGTCGAATTCCCCCTATACATCTAAAGAAATGAGAGTTACCTTCATCTTACTTTTTAATTTTGCTCTCACTTTTCTCCATAAGGAATCATGATCTGTTTCAAATGAGTACCCATTACAAAGTTCATATTGATTTGTGTCAAATATTTTGGTTCCTCTTTAAAAGATGTTGCAACATTTGTGTAATTTATTTATCGAATATATTGGAGATGAGGTTGACTTGTCTGTAAGATCCTAAATTTTCTGAATTCCTATTTGATTTGGAGATGAAAATTATTTTTGAGGTTTTCTATGAATTTGGAAATGATTCTAATTCCAGACACTTGTTGTAAAGCTTCAAAAGTATGTTCGGATTTCCGTGGTTTATTTTGTCTCACATCCCCGTAGTTCTATTATCTAGTTCTGGAGCTTTCGTGTCGGCCATCTTTTCTATTGTTGCTACAGCCTCATTTCTAGTGAAGGAATCGTCCTTCTTTGTCCTTTTATATTCTTCAAATTGTTTTCTTATCATATATTGCCTTTTGCTTTCATTATTAATATCATCAGCTTGGAACAAATTAATGAATATCAATTTTATTGTTTCTGATTTGTTTCTTGCCTTAGAACCATCTACTCTTTTGCCGGCGAATAACATTGGTTTTCCTTTTAATTTATCAGACGCAAGTAGTGGTGTATCACTTAGAGGAAAATACAAGTTGAACTAGAAAAATACGAAGCAATTAATTTCTCTAATATTAGACATTCGCTCTAAAATATATCAGGCTGAAATTCAGTGGGAAAAAAATTTCAAACTCCTTAGTATATATTTTTTCTTTCAATTTAACTTTTAAAAGCAAATTCCTCATTTAAAAAAAATATTAAAAGATTGATACACAGCAGCCAAAAATTGCGGGTCCTTCTCCTATAATTTATTCAAAATAATCAATTCAGCAATTAGAAGGATGCCGGAATATGTACGCCATGTCTTCATAACTGCAAAGAAATATTTTTCTATTTGGGAGACTCTGTATGAAATTATGCTTGCTTCGTAAATCGATTACCTAAACGCGTGCTTGTTGTAATTCTGTTGAAAGAGGCAGTTGAGATACTTAGGTTTCTTCATTGTAAAATGCGAATCGAATGTTATCCATCAAATATTTAGCTCTAGGTTTCTCATTTGAGTTATTCAAATATTTATTTCCAATTCGCAAACCTGATACTCGAAAGACCTATGAATCTAAGAAAAATTCCTTGAAGATCGCCTTAATAAATTTGTTCGACACCTAGGCTTTTGTAATCGTTGTAACATGTCTTTCTTTATATTCATTCATTTCTTTTTGGATTAAAAAATATGTAGGAAACAGCTATTCAAGGTTTGTACCAAAATTATGAGCTTTAGAATTATGGATAAAATAATTCTAGCGACAGATGCATCGAAATTAAACAATAAATACGCAACGCCTTTCACAAATATTATGACGGGGAAATAATACCTTAGGATCTATTTTAGTTTATAATAGCAGTTTTACTGATAAGTTCCTTGCAATCAAATATGCCATTAATAAGTTTGTCAATCAACCGAGACAGTACATATTATTGATTGATAGTTTGTTGGCTTTGAAAATCCTACAGTCCTCGCAAATTCCTTCCAGAAATATTGGCACAGGAATTTCAAAAGTCAACAACAAGGTCCTTTCCAATGATTTAATTTGGACTACAGTACAGCGCAGCATCAACGTGAAGAAGATTGCAGATAATATCAATATGAGGCGCATATGTTTCTACACGGATATTTTCAAGCGACTTCTTCCATTACTTCTTCCATTAAGCGGCTCGAAACAGAAACAACGTGGAAGATATCTAAATATTGTGATAATATTGAAGAAATCAATAGTATCAAAAATATTGTTGAATACCGTGCAAAAGAAAATCTGTATCATGCTTTCATCCATTTCAGAACTAAATTCTTTCCAAAGAAAACTAAGCCTATTCAGAATCAATGAACTTTTTCTCTTTTTTTTTCTGTTTCCACACAAGAGTTGGGGCATATTGTGTTTCAGCATATAAAATATGAAAACAACTTAGAAAAGGCCACCAGCATAAGGAAATTATTTTGTTGCAGGGCATTCTCATTCAACTGTATTTTTGCCATCTCTATTGAAGCAAAAAAGATAGCAATCATCATCCAGAAATTCGATGTTTTCATTCAATGTTAAATTTGATCGCCGCATTCAAGGTTAATTTTATTTCCTTTCCTGCATATCAATACTCAACTCATCCCTTTTCTTATTTCTTTGAAAAATATCATTTCCGCAAGTGATTTCAAAGATTTATAAAAACAGTGATTTGGACAATCAGAAGAAGCATCTGAAGCGAGCACAAATGTCCAAACGCTTTTAAATAAATCTAGAAAAATCTGAAGATTTACAGGCCGCTTTCAGTGACGAGCTTTTCGCGCACCATACTAAATAGTAAGATTTTATTCATGGAGTTCACTTTGGTGAACTCCATTATCACAACTAAAGATTTATATTTGCACACTAAACATAAACAAATACATCATAAGTAATTCAAACTGCTGAATTGCTCCAATTTTAGATTCTATGTTTCCATCAAATTTTTGTTTTGTAATGTTTGTAGAAAATGGTGAGGAGGTGAATTGAGGATATATTAAAGGGATATGATCTTTTCAACAAAAAAAATGGATAAATTAGTGCAGGCGTTACTACTGGGAACGCTGCAGTTGTCGAGAGAATGTGAAGAGAAATAGGGGTTTTGAGACTTTTATCCAAAATGCGACCAAATTAAGAAACATGATTATTGTTAATGTCCCTCAGGGTTCGGAGTTTTAATATAAAAGTATAAGTAAAATTATTGCTGTGTTTGGGGTTGGAGATCCCATTTATAGAGAAGCAGGTTTTATATTTCTCTCCAAAATTCAGACTAATTTGGTAAACATATGACTGTAGATGTCATAATTAAAGTTTATAAAGATTAAGGAATCTTATAAGAAATAAAAATTTACTATGTCCATTGAATTGGACATAGCCCATTATCTATAGAAAAGGAAAAGTGTTGCAGGAAATTGAAACCATTCATGATGTATCAAGACTTCATAAACCTCATATGAATTTTTTTAAAAATTGCGGAAAGAGATTATTGAATTCTTCTGGAGGCGAGTTTATTGATTTTCCATTTTCTTTTAATACATATTAGTAATCTTCATTGCAATAGGTTTTCTCGCGATATTAAATTATCACGCCCTTTTAATGCGATAATTTACTCATATCAACAAATTCTGGGGAAATATTTCTTTATCACAACCAAAGAAGACTCTAGTTTTAACGGCATTAAGAAATAATATATTGATACCTTATGGTTTATAGCTATGATTGCAGAATGGTGAAATAAATGGGTGAATAAAACGCCTTTAAGCGATTCGATTATTGTATGCTTAAAACGCCTTAAGCGATTCCTATTTGAAAATGGAGATAGGACGGCGATCGACAATTGTTGAAGAAAAATTGACCTAATCAGAACAAGAGATGCGGCTGACATTTTCCGTTACTTTTTTTATTATTTATTTTTATCGCGAGTAGGTTCAATAAGGTAGAATGATTTCTCTCCTGAATGGAAGCTTAAAATTTACGAATATTATTGATGTATCTAAGGGTAATTTGCTTTCTTGTGAACGAGAAACCGACCGAGAAAGGACCCGTTGTTAAATTTGGGGAACACTGTCACGCAATGATTTAATAAATATTTAAGTTGGAGTTTGAAGATTTCTTCAAAACTCGAACTTGGATGATCTATATAAGGCCATAATCTCTCATATAAAATAAGAAATGACGAGAAATGGTTGGAGCTGGGATCCTAGTTCATTAATTTTTTTTTTGTTTCAACATATAGTCTAGCCACCTTCTGAAGGGAATCTGTTTGCTTAATCTATTCATAATAATATGTCATACCTCTGATGAAAGGCTTCTCATCACTATCGAAAAATCTATTATTATAAATATACGTGAACGAAAAATAAATACGATTAATTAGCGAGTTTAATTGTCAAATTCATCTCAGTCATTAAAGCTGGGCCTCTGAAAAATTTTATTTTTTGATGTCTCTAGAAAATGAATGTCGATAGTAAGGAGTTAAAAAATCACGACATACTTAAAAATCATAATGTTTCCTATGAAATAAAATTTGATAAAACCATATAAGTGATTAAAATGTGGGGACAAGATGCATGGTTTTCCTATTTTTTTTAAATGCATTTTTGAAAGCTATTCGAAAATAGAATTTTGAGTCCAGTTGTTGACGATCCGAGCAGAACTAATATTTCATTTGCGATATATTCCGGAATGCAGTAACCGTAGGTGAATATTGATAGCATATCTAGGTGCCATAAGTTTTCATATGAAACAGAAATTGACAAATTCGGTGCGCTGTTTGGAATTGGGAGATTTTGAACCCATTTTTCTCGGTACTTGAAGTACAGACCAGTTGTTTTTTGATATTTCTCTCGTGTCGATTATTTCTGATGAATTGAAACGTGTTTGCGATTTCATATGATATAAGAACCGATGAAGTCATTACAATTGTTGGAGAGTTTTGGAAATTTTAGGGTGCTTTCTCTTCATAGAGAAAGTAAAATGGAACTGTGCTTTTTTAATTCCTTTCGAACCTTCGGAGTGACAATAGGGTTCATCATTATCTCATATGAAATAAAAACTAGCTACATCGGTTCAGTGATTGTAACAAGGTCTCTGATTCTTTGGAATTTTTTTAAAGTAATTAGGCTAGCCAACTTCAGCGACAATCCCTTTACCCATTGCGGAAATAGATCCAATTTTTGTGATAGGGCTCAGCAAAAGTTTTGCTTTTCTCTATAATAGATACCATTGATAAGGCAGCTCAGGATTATGAGTTTTCATATTATTTAAAAGTTGACGAAATTCGACTTGTGGCTGAGGCGTTGGGATTTACATTTTAAGTTTTTTAATTTTTTTACAAATAGATAGATGAATAATTTTTGGGAACCTTCGAGTTGTTTATGTTGTCTAGTTGTTCAGTCAAGAAAGTTTACTTTAAATCGTACTTTCATAACCGACACAGAAACATTTGACTGATTAAATATGATAGCAAAATGGTGATTAAAATGGAGAATAAATTTGTCGAAATGAGTCCAATTTTTTGATATGATCTCTTTTAAATATTAAACTTCTGATATGATTTGAATTTGGAAAGAATTGGTAATAAGAAAAAGACCTTTGATTGGATACCTGGAAATCCCGAGTTTTGAAATGAATTACAATTTAATGTTTAAATGCATTGTCCTTATAAAATATAAAGTGAAGAAATATTTTTGAGATTCCACGAGAAATTTGAAGGTTTTGATCAAATGACTATTGATGATTATTGTTCATTTAATAGCTTTCAGTTGAAATAATAAATGCAAAATTGGTTTCTTTGACTTGGCAGCTCTGCCATGGCCTTTTATCATAGAAATGTACATTGGGTTCCGTAACTTTTGTATTTGCTTACAATGTTGTGTGATCAGGGGTAGGTGATGGTGATGACGGTTTTTGGGATCCCGAGTTTCCAAATGAAAATAAAAGTCGGCAAATCATTGCAGCAGCTAAGCTTGAGGTACATTCTATTCTCTTCGAGGAAAATATCGAAACAGAGGACATTTTTATTTTGAGATTTCTTTTGAAAATACGGACCAACTGGAGATAGGCGACTATTGTTAATGTATAGTCGGTGATTAATTTTCTTAGAAAATCAAAACTGGTTAAAACGTAGCAGTGATTAAAGTTTGGGATTGTGGCCTTTTTTACGCAATGACAATTCTCTGTGCTTGTGTGCTAGAATGTATGGAGCTGGGACGGTGAGACGACAGATAACATTTGGGAAAATAAAAAAAAATAATAATATATTATACAGAATTGTTTCCTAATGATAAAAGCCAATTGATCTCAGTAAACTTGACAAGTGCATTCTAGATTTTTAATTAAATGATATTGAACCTTGTTTAATAAAAATTTCTGGAGATCCCGAGTTGGACGACAGGAGACTTGAAACAATTACTGAGATTATTATTTTTTTTTTTGTCTGACAAAATTTGGTTCCGACTTTTTCTTAATTATTTATTAAACAATGGTATTTTCCCAAAAGCTTGTAAAAAATGTCAAAATTATTCCAGCGAAGATATATTTGCTCCTAATTTGTATAAAGTACTGAAAAAGTTGAATGCTGGCCGATTAGCAAACTTCTTGAAGTCGAACAAGTTCTTGAGTATTAATAGGACTTTTGTAAGGCACGACTGCACCCTTAAAATTATCGATTCTTTCAATATCCATGCAAAAGAACGAAAGTAATTGGTTCATTTCATATCACCCGACATTCAGAATGGATTTAATTTTGTAAAATGGAAGTACATTAAATCAATTTTCTGAAAATTTTGTGCTACTCCTATAATCGCTGGAGTGATTAATGTATTTCTTACTGCTAGAATTGTACAGTTTCTAAACAAATATTATTTGAATATAATATAAGAATCCCCAGAGATTCAGCCTTGGTCTAATACTTTAGCTATTTATTTTCTATGAAGTTCTGAATTCTAATCGTGTGAAAAATAAAGGATTTTTATATACATATGCAGATGACATTTTTGTCATGATGAAAAAATCATCTTCTTACTGTTTTTCATTAAGTATTGGCTGGTTTGGAGAACAAGGTCGAAAAAATCTGATTCAAATTCAGAGGACAGAAAATTAGGTTATGTTTAAACTATTAATTTATAATTTTGCATGGTAAAAAATTATCATACGACAAAAATCTTATTGAGTATAACATTCGATACAAATTTGAATTTTTATATCATAATTAAATGATATATGAATCTGGTTGAACAAATTAAATGAAAAAAAATAAGAAGAATTGCGAAGTATGCGATTTGTGGCACGTAATAATTCTGTTTAATGCAGTTAGTTCAAGGACAGAAACAAACCTAATATTAACCTTCTGCAGATTCAGAGGATACCTGGTTGCAGTAACTGTTAAGGTTCCGTTTCCAATGCGATGTTACGTAGCGCGATTTTCTGTCCCTCTTTGGATCTGACGGTTTATTTCGAGAAGAAAAGTTCAGAAGATATTAAGAGAGCAAAATAACAGAAATTAGTGGATCACGAAAAAAAATCCTTTACTATGAGATCAATTTTAATCTTTGGAATTATTTAGTAATACCTTTAAGGTTTCTTAAGATGAAGGTATCAGTCAGTATATTTACATGATGATTGTTGGTCAACAGAGTGTATATGTTCATTGTTTGTTCATTGCTATAAAGGTGTAGAAATTAAAGATGCATCGGCTGAGTTATCACAATGAGATTTTTATAGCTTCTGTCTTCTAAATTATACTAAATCTAGGAGCATTGGCAACGTTAAGATTGTCAGAGAACTCCAGGTCCTCTCTTTAATGGACAGAAGTCCTACAAATGGGAACTTAAAAAGAGAATTGGATCTGCTGAGTGGAACATCATACTGTAATGGCTTAAGACTCATTAGGGTGTTAGGGGAATGGAGAGAGCTGACTCTTTACCAATACTTGAAGGAATTGGTGGAACAAAATATATAGAATTTGCACTCTCTATGGTATAAATTAAGAATTTGGAAGAAAAAAAAACTTTTCGAAGAACAGCAAACTAGGTGGGGTCTAAATAGTAAAGATAAAGGACAAAAGTATTTTCATTTTCCTTAACTTAGCCAGAATGTTGGTTTTGAAAGAGATATTTGCGATTTTGTCAATATTGCAGCATTTTGGAGGGCAATCGAAGAAATATTTCAGGCTCTGCAAATATCGAGAACAGCTTATTGAGCCTGCGAGCATACTGTTGCCTGTGTATTTGTTATTTTCTTAATGTATGATCTTTAGTGCTTTTGTTGTTATCAAGTAATATATCTGTAATTGATGTATTTGTGAATTATCTTTTAAACGCTTAAAGATGACTGTTATTGATATATGTTATTGATTTAGAGAATTTTAGTATATTCCATAATTTGTAAAGACGTGACGGGCCATTCCAGTTGGAGAATTCGGTTCAGTTGCGAGTTGGATTGGTGTGAAGGATAGACTTCCGTTTTCCAATATCGAAAGAACTATAAATTCGGTAGGGTTGGAATAACAATCATTTACTGTGACAGGTTGTTATGAACTCACCATTTTACTATAAGCCTTTTAGTTAAAATAAGATTGTAGCTATGACTACTCTATGGTAATGTAGCGGTGAAGTAATTTTTCGAGATATTTGCCTTAATATAGGTTGGAAGGAGCCAGACCACCATTGTGGAAATATATAGATGCCAATAGTTCACATATTAGATACAACCAGAGGGAGTAGTCTCTCCGAAATTTTCTCGCAAACTCTCTAATAAATTTATCAAGCCAGAGAACACATTACATCGCACTAGCGTGCAGTAGTTACGAAATGTTAACTTTTGACGTGAGTTTGGCATTTTTTTTTGGCATTTACCGTATACTTGGCGATGAATCCTGCATGCATTAATAATACCCAAAAACTGAATTTGTGGTTTAGACATGTTTTTCTCAACCGACTGAAACAAAAATTTGACATAAAACTGCTATCGTAGTCTTAAATACTCATACCAAATTGGATACATTTAATTCTTGACGTGTTTGAATAATCGCGACTAATCATTTCTTAAAGTACAGACCGACAGACAGTCAACCCGTAATTAGATTTCGCTCAAACTTTAGCAGGTGTCTACACGATGTATATAATTTATATCTGTGTACCGAATTTTATCAATCTAGCTCTCTTCGTTTATAGTTATTGTGTTAATTTATGTTCGGACAGACGAACTTCCTCTGAACGGATTTTATTCAAAATTTGATAGAAACCTGCAAAGCATAAAGATCTTACACCAAATCCCATTCGTCCTGCTCTAATGGTTTTCGATATATTTTTGTCACAGACATTTTGCAACATTTTACAAAAACGTGTTTTTTTTTTAAAACTCAGTGTGGTCTAAAACTTGGAGATTCGTCAAAATCTCGAGTTCGATTTTTAACGATTATTATACTTTCTCTATACTATTTTTCGAGAAATTTAAAAACACATTATATGATCAAGAAATAAATGTTGGGAAAATGGCACTTTGATTTTCCTTATTATTTTTAATATAGAGACTAGCAGCCGTTGGCGGAAATTTGTTCTCCTACCACGTTAAGAAAATAAAAATTTTCACTCCAGCCAATTTTTAAGTATTTCTTCTTAACGCAACCGAAGAAATTCCTATTTAAAATTATATTTGCATAATTTTTAGTCTGAGATGTGATCAAACATTGTGATTTGATAGCAGGGATTGCAAACATAAAAAATGACTAGCCGAATAAGATTGGCGAAGTCGGTCATATTGCTGACTCTAAAATGTCTCTAACAAAATATCTCTAAAAAAAAAGGAAACGTTCGAGGAGAAGCAACTATCTCTGGCTTATCCAGAAATGATAAGCTTTTATATACACTAAAAGGGCCATATTTGTTCAATTCCTACGCCTGTGGGATGTGTCACATGGTTTCTAAAATTTAAAAACATATATTGCCAAATAATATCGAATGTTCATGTATTTAAAGGCTATGTATTTTTTTCAATAACCATTTCAATAAACCGTAAACATTTTCAATTTGAACAACCTGATTGGGGTTGAAGGAATGTCTCGTTGAAATTCGTTTCTGATTTGAATATACATACTGCAAAACCGGTGGCAACTCTTTTGTTCTCCAATGATGGTTTTCTAATATAATTTATTAAAAGATTTTAATTAATGATCCTTCAAATAATAAATGAACGAGGAATAATTTTATCTATGATTGAATGGTATACTAACCTCGTGTTTAAAATATTTTGTTACTTTTGCTGCTACCTTTCAGAAATGAAAGCGAAATGATACGTTGAACTTGTATTCTAAAGATTAATGGAGGCATTCTAATCCCTCTGGCACCCGAAGTGAAAGTTTACTTTCTCATTTATTTTGATTTGCGCACATTTTCTTGTATATTAATGTCAATTTTCCATTAAGTGTTGAATGAACATCTTTTAAAATTTGTGATTATCTCAAATCGTTTCTGCATATACTAACTCTTTTCTCCTAGTTTCAGAATGGCACTGGAAAATGTATTTTTTGATATAAGGATTCATGATCAAAAATCCTTGAGTGGCTTATATATTATTATGTAATTTCAGGGAATAATCCACATGTCAGAATATTTTAATTATTAATTATCAAGGCCAGGTAATCGATAAATCACAGTGCTTAACGAAAGTTGAATGAAGAAAACTGACTTCTGCTATCAGACATTTTATTGAGAAGTTTCAATGCTCAATCTTAATACTATTTGAACATTAAAATATTGTAATATGTAAACATTAAAATATAGTATGCAACTTTTATTCTTTTTCTAAATCGATTCAAATTTAGAGAACAATATGGCAAATTATTTCCAGAAAATTTGATTCGAACGAAATCACTTTTCGCACTTATCACACATTGGAATAAATGAGTCTCACAAGCAGCATATTCTACTGTCGCGAGCACTTTTTTTTTTCGGAACATAAAGTAATCCGTCATAAATTATGACAAAAATTTCGCCACTTTAGAAAAATAAAAAACATATAATTAAATTAAATGTTTCACGTATCAATAGTGTATTTAGATTAAATTTTATAATGCCATAAACTTTGTTGAAACCAATTAAAATTGATTTTACTATAGCATTTTCTTGGAAATTTTAATAAATATGAAACTATGCACATATTGAGAAATAATACCAGTTTACACGGATTTAAATCATAATTCAATGCACAAAAAACATTTGTTATATTATAATTATATGCAACACAGTGAATACATTTTCGGAGTATCGCTGATAATTTATTTTATTCAGTATGCAATTCAAAAATGAAATGATCTATGATATTTATTATTCTAATTCAGTATGCAATTCAATTTATTTTTTCAATTAATATAATTATAATTTTCAATACAAAATCTAAATGAATATACACAACCGATATTACAAGTCATTGAATCATGAAAGCACCCAAAATGGCAAGGCGGTTTTCTAACATTGTTCACAATGCTGAAAATACATAACGCTTCTTTTATTTTCAACGGCAAAGTAACAGTTATTCTGCAATTAATCAAACTGATTGGAGCCTGAAGAATTGCTTAAAGGGAAGATGAAATGCAATAGTTTCATCGTTCAATTTCTCTCTAAACTCCTTTTCTCATATTTCCTCAATATCTTTTAAATAATGGTTTATATTCGAGGAGTTATATCGAAATTAAATGCGTACCTCACTTCTGAAGTATTCTGTATGCATTATAAAAATTTTGTCAACTCAAATATGAAATTTTTATATATTTTCTTTGCTATCAGATACTTTTCAATATAATCATATGAACTTCATTTTATATGAACCGGAGCCTAATTTTCTCATTTTCAATCGATGCTATATTTTCAGGCAAAATTCCTAACGGAGAGATAATTCATTTCATTGCAGAGACATTGCTTTGACCAAAAAATAATCTTTGAAATTCTAAACGTAATACGATTTTTAATTCTTATTCTAATGCACTGAATTATACATTCTTTATAGAACACAATACAAAAAAATATCGATAGTGAATGCCATTCTACAGAGTTTAAAAATAAAAACTAAAACCTTAGAGGAAGCTTAAAGAAAGCTTAGATTCAACTTCCGGGCGTTATCCTTTGAAACTCGTCTCTGATACTCCTAAATTGTGGCATGATTCCTCTTTCCTCATATAAAAATTATTGGACCCTCAAAAAGACCGTGAATGCTACAAGAATTCAAATATTTTATTTTCAATGCTGCAAATGAGGATTTTGAGTTTAGCATTATGTTGAAGAAAACCATTTTCGAATGTTGAATGCCCTTTTTTCATACGATTCAAATAAAAATTAGATATAGATTTACAAATTTTGAAAACAAAATTACTTATAAATTTAGTTTATATAAATAATTATATTTTTAAGTTATCATATTTGTATGCGTGCAACTGCAAAGAGCGCTAAATCGTTAACCCGTTCATGGATTTGGTTCTAAACCTGATATTGATCTATACTGTAAGTACTAAGAAAGTGCTCCAAGTTTTATTTATCTAATGTCTTAAGTTTCATAGGTATTGTGCCTACTTGCTCAACCCTTGTTCTGAATGGTTTTGAAAACAAAATACCTCTATAAATTTAGTGTAAAGATTACATATCAAATTTCACTCGACTATCAACGAAGCATCATTGTATTCTCGTAAAGTCAAAATTCCAAAAGTACGTTTTTCGTTCTCAGGCAGGTCTGAAATGTGATTTTCATCAATATCTCGAGTCCGGAGTTTTTGTTGTTTACAACGCTTGCTCTTTATGTACGAGGAAATAAAAAATGGAACCGATGCAAATAATGAGATTAAAATCACGTTGTAACATTTTTAAAGAATGCATCTTTGAAAAATCAAAATCCCTGAGAATTTGAGCTCAAAAGCATTCAATGGACATTTCAATTACTCTATAGTGTAGTGTTACGCCAAATTAGATGCTAACGAATACCTTAACATTTTATATTTAATGTATAAGATCACGCCTGTGATCTCACCAGTGCCGGATAAGACTTACATTAAGATAAGCTTTGGTTCAAAATTATCATTTTCATGCACATCTTGAAAATGCTTTTTTTTTTTTTTGGACATATCAAATATTAAATATCATTGCTAACATTAGGAGTGGTCAGGAAATCAAATCTTTGCATGATTTAGGTTTCGAATTTTCCAAGGAATAACTACTTATAGACTTTAGCAAAAAAATATTAAATATTTCCTTGGGTATTCTCGGCCGGTTTTATGAGCCAAATCAAAGAATTTATAACTCTAGGTTTAAGATATTTGTAATGCATTCGGTTGTTGCTATTTGCAATAAAAGAAAATTAAATTTCAATTCTGAATAAAAAAATTAATTATATAATTAAGAACTCTAAACTCTAGCTCTGAAAAAAAAATCAGAAAAACAATAGAAATGTTTATGTCTTTTTACGGGCACATTTTAAATTCATTTGGAAATCAAAAACTGAGGAGCCTCTTTCAGGGCATTCTTATTTTAGAATGCATCTTAAAAAAATAAAAAATACTTTATATATACAAAATAAATGAACTTCGCTGGTGAGTCGAAAGGGATAAACAACAATTTTTCAATACATTTGAATCCACAGCTAATAAAGTAATGCTCACTGAAATATAAATATTGAATACGTTCCACCTTTTTTTTTCCCTTGAAAGTATTTATTTTAAACTACTCTAAATACTTATGACATAAATTTGCACCCTTCAGAGTTTCATTACGATTATTAGAAAGACATCACCTTTTACAATCAAATTAAATTTCGTAACGCTCAAATGAATCAGCTCGATTACTTTGGCTGACTATTCTTTAACTCTTTACACTCGCGGACTTTTTCGCTCCCGTTGTAGCAACGAAGTAAGCGGAGGCCGAAAGTCCCATCTTGAGTGCAAAAGGTTAATGTGTAAAACCTTAAAATTTATTCGACTAATTTTATAATGAACCCCGGAATATATGGGAGCACCGCTCAAATAATTTTGGTGATATGCTTCTGTGCTTCTAATGCAAGGTCAAATTGACTTTCATTTATAGATTTAAGAGGGATTTTTAGAGATCCAATTGTTTAAGCATATTTTATTAATTTACTATCTCAGTATTGAGATTTTAACACTAAAAATGACTGACGCTATTTATCTCGCTAAATTTATCCATGCGTACATACTTCACAGATGTTTTTATTTCAACTAGAACAAACATTTCTGTTTGCTACTGATACGTATTATTCTGTTATTTCTTTTTTCAAGACAATTTTAATTCTCGAGAAGATATTGCAGAAATCGATTGTTCCTTCAGTTTCTTTTTTCCCATTCCTATTTTACTAAA
Organism: Argiope bruennichi; assembly: GCF_947563725.1. Lineage (NCBI taxonomy): Eukaryota > Metazoa > Arthropoda > Arachnida > Araneae > Araneidae > Argiope > Argiope bruennichi. The sequence goes on from NC_079152.1 coordinate 4,151,016, forward strand.
TTCCTAAAAATACCTTATTTTCAGGTATTTCGCTTCATGTATTTTTTAATTATGTTTCCAAATGCCCTAACTTTAAAGTTGTAATTTTGTTTACACATTCCAATTTCAAAAGGTAACAAAGCGTAATCTAATATTTCTCGAGATTTAATTTTAATATATTGGAAAGATGAATTACGTTTCTTGTCAAGCAAAAGAAATGAAGCAACTAAATAAAAATTAATTGGTCACTGCATTATTTTATTAGAAAAGGCAACTATAAAAAATATTTCAAAAATTTGGATTAAATCAATATTCTCAAGGTTCAGAGAATATATATTAACAGTAAAGTTAAGCAAGAAATATATTTCTCATGAACCGGATTTACTTTGGAATGTTTTAAGAAATATCGAAGAATGCATTTATAATCTGTATACATGTAACTCTACTTAAACTGAAAAATAGATATTCATATTCCAAACGAATATTTTACTTTTTCACACGATCATTGCTTTTATTTCATTTTTATCAGATAAATATATAGTAGATAACAGCAGATGCTTTTTGTGATTTTCTGCGTATATAGTCATCATTAAGTATACGAAGTCAAGATATTTTACAAATTACGGTTTAAATATTCTCATTTTCAATGAAATTTATTCAGGCAATTAAAGACACTTAAAGTAAAAAGTTCATTATATGCGGGATTTACAATAAATTTATGCATGTTTTGCTTTCAATTTATGCAATTTAAATACAACGAAAATACCACTCTTGCTTTCATTTTAAAATTGAAATCGCATAAATAATGTCATGTTTTTATATCCGACCAAAATCATTAATTCTATTTTAAAACACTGGAACGTGGACGATAAATATTTCATATAACACAAAAATCGGTTTATATTATATAATGAATGTTGAAAAGTTTAATAAAAAGTAGGAAAATGAAGTAAATTAGATTAAACTTGTGGGAAATTCATCTGAAATTCTGATAAAGAGTGCTATAATTAATATTGACTTTGCCATTTCATTGACTTTTGGGGATGTTAATATAGACGGATATAAACTCATTAGTTTTGAATCTCAGTTCTTATTCCTATTACATTCTTAGATACAAATTCTTTTAAATTTGTTAATTTAATTTTGTTATTTTAATTTTGTTTCGTCGTTCGTTTCGTTAATCCCAATCAGGATGTTAAGAACTGCTTAACACTTTTCATTGAAGATTTTCACGAAAATATAAGCATCAAAATGTTGCATGACCCAGTTTTGGACACTTTTATTTAACTTGAAATCGCTTCATGTTTGGATGTTTGGAAATTAATAATAAATTATACAGTCCAAGAAAACATTATAAATTTTTAAAAAATGTACATTTTTAATGACAATTCATGATATTTTAATATTTTTAGAATTAATTATCAATTAGTAGAATTAAAAAATTAAAATTTTGAATGCATTCTAGCAATGCTATCCCAACATTATGTTGGGAAAATATTGATTTCAATATTCTAAAAAAATTCTATTTTGCTCCCTGCCCAATTTAGATTGAACTTATTAATAATTCATAAAGTGTTGAAATATTTGAAGATAACTTGCAGTTTTAGTGTGCAATTTTATTTTCACTGAAATTTTATTCACACTGCTGGCATTTAAATGCCTTTTAAACCCTTGCAACTTTAAAAACGTTCTAAAATCACGCGTTTTGATAGATTTTCTTAAATAAAAGAACACAATTTTTCAAAATTTTCAAACGGAAAAAAATTGAAACAATAGAGTAAAATCCTTTTTGCTATATTGTATTATAATACTTCAAAGTATTCTACACAGTTTGAAACGCTAAAATTGCGCTTAAACACACGCTTTGCTTATTTAAACATTACACAAGGAACTATATTGAACCTATATGTATTTTCACAATATTTTTTTAAATACATCCTTTTCATGGCGAAAACTAACTTATTAACAAAGCCTTACCATCTGTTCTTGAGAAGATGGATTGAAATTGCAAAGAGTTCTGCAGACATGCACTGTATTATTAATTAAAAATGAACTAAGATGTTTTAGATTTTAAGAATACTCAAAACGTTTGCAATATGTAATGTAACATCATATTATAAAGACTTAAAAGTATTATTTTAATCTTTTTACTTCGGTAGGTAGTAAAAAGATTATTTCTTTTCTAAAGAAATTAATGGCTGATAATTTTGATTCAAAATAATCAAAAAAATTCTTGAGAAAATATCGTCTGCCAATGAATTGTTGAATAATGTAGAAGGCGAATTAGTTTCGATTGCATTTAAAACTAACCTGTAAAGCATCATCATTTTTAGCTAAACTTTTTATCGTGCCTATTATGAATAGAAAATAATTCAAGGGAAAAAAGTAGCATATTGTTTAAGAACTCTGAGGTTAGTTATTTTTCAATAAATGACATGTTAACGACAAAACTCAAAAGACCAAAGGAGAGCTTAAGTAATTGAAATTCTGTCTTTATTTCTTCATAGAAATATATTCCAGACCATCCAACAAATCCTCATTACGTGATTTAATGCTCAGACTTGATAATGCCTGAGACTGTAGATTTTCTACCATCACATCTGAGAAAACTGACAGACTGAAACAAACCAAAAATTGTAAGGGCTCTTGAACTGATTACGCAATTCATAATCTCTTCGTACGAGCCACACAACATCCCATCTAAAAATTATTTGACAGTGTATAAAAATCCATTATTCATATTATTTTGGACAACCTAAATTTAGAACACCGAAATGCCGAAGGAGTCTTAACCAACTAAACAGCCTAGATTCAAGCGGATCATGGATAGACTATTCACCCCAAAGAGAATGGCACATCCACTGATAGTTAACAAAACATTCTACAATCTCATGGCCAATGAAACTCTGCTCACACGTTTGAGGTGAAATGACAGATAATGAGAAGTGTATACCTGAACTGGAGACGAGCGAGTTTCAGAACAAATCTAATTTTTTTTTTTTTTTTCAGAATTGATATAGAAATGATTGAAAGACATGATCCAAACGATCTGATCTGTTCACCAAACTCGTTACATTCATACAAATCTCTCTAACGAATAGGCGAAGAGAGTTTTTCGGGAAGTCAGTCATCACCTTCTCACTTCACCAATATCGTTATTTTGCAAGATCACAAGGACAAGCATATCAGCGGACCTTATTGTCATTCTTATAATAACATTTTTCAAATGTTATTAGTGTTGATATAATTTATTTAGTAAACCTGGATTAAACCTATGAATTTGACCACTAGCTATTCCATTATTATAGGAATGAAATGTTTTTTATATAGACACACAGACTTTCCTCTCTAGATTAGTTTAATTCAATTATATTAAATTCACTTTGAAAGGGTCACTAGAGCAATTTAGTAAAGAACCTCGAAAATATGGCCTTCATTCCAAATGATGAGTTCCACACGGGAAGGCATTTCACCGAAGACTACAAATTTTATGTGCGTCATGTCCGAATTTATCATTAGTGCAATCGGGTTCGAGCCTGAAATTCTTTGATTCCAATACAGAGTCAGTCCTTTAAACGTTAACTTCCTTTAAAGAGTTGGTACGATTCCTTCCTTCCTCAGTGGCACGACAGCCATGGTGGGCCCTGGCCTTCTCAAGAATTTTCTTCCAGGTCGGAAAATTTATTTATGAGAGATTACGTACCAAATGGTTTTTATACGGAGTGGAGCTGTTTGAACCACGGACATCCCCCAACCTGGAGGACCAGAGTGTTGCTCTTCGTCTGGTACCTCGACGCCGGCCTATCCGGCTTGGGAGACCTTACCAGCAGCTAAGCTACCACCGGCATAGCTTCCTAAGTACACCCAAGGCCAATCACCACAGGACGGTGGCAACACCACATCATGTGCACGACTAGCTTTCGTATTTATTGGAGATGGCGACGTCTTTCGAAAACCTTTCGTCAATTTTTGCTGCTTTATCGGGGTTTAATGATGAGTTTGTAGCTAAAACTGACTGCACAGACATTGGGAAAAGTTACCTAAATAATTCTAATACCAGTTCGTATGTTAATTTATAAGTTTCTTCCCACAGGTCGTCGATTCACATAAGTTCGAAGGATTATAAATACGTCCTCGGCAAAAAAGTTTTTTTTTTAATTTTTGTTTTTTAAATATTTTTATAGGCTCATTGATTCTAGATTTGTATTTACTTTTCAGAATACCAATACTAAAATTGATTTTTTTACTATGAATTTTTTCGTTCATTACATCCAAGCCGAAAGCTATATAAATGGCGAATCACAAAGCTTGATATAAGAATTTGGATTATGGAATCATCATACCAATAGCTTCTCCATAATACCTCTGAGGAAAAAAAGTGTATTTTCTTTTGTTCATTTGTACTTTAATACTGAAAATATTTGGTCACGAATGTGATATTGTGCGTTTTTGGGGCCAGATTCATCCGTTCATACTAAGTCAAAGCCAGTTTTCTATATTGCACAAAAATATGAAATTCAAATGCATGAGAACGTTTAGCGTGTAGGATGGAACTCGTTGTTTTTATCATCATAGTTCAGATTTATAAACCCATGATTTAGACTCAATAATTTGGCCCGGAAAATGCACATCTCATTTATGAATTCCAAAAGCAATAGAGATAGCAAGATCAACCAATCCAATCTTATAATTCTTTCATAAAATCCTCGCTAAAAAAGCAAGAATCAAGTGGAGCTTCAAAAAGAAACTCCATCTCGGTATGCATTTGGTTTTTGTTTTCTATGTGTTTTTTGTTTTGTTAATTTGAAAGAATCATTCAACATTGATTACAGTTTTGTATTCTCTCACAGAATGTTCAGCACCATACAACAGACATTTTATGTTTACATTTCCGAACAATTTAAAACATCAAACACAGCTGTACTATTTCGAAGCCTTTCTGTTTGTTTGTATCTTAATACCCATGAATTTGACATGTACTGTAGTAACAAAAGACGGTCTAAATAACCGTTTAGTAAACAAGCTATTTTCGCAATAGATTACAAAACAACGCGACTCACTCAACAAGGATTGCAACCCAGGAAAATGACACAGTATCTTTATGTTTGACTCTCAGATGTGGTATAGTTACGAATGTATATTTCACTCCTTGCTAAACATCCCCATGTCTCATAAATAGAATCGGATAGGAAAACTTGACATTCATTACTCCGTACTCAAGACGGATCTTCTAGAAATAGAACATGATGCAGAATCTGTGAGCTTACAAGATAAGAAGGAAAAAATATCTGAAATGACGCCGGAGTATGTCCCCAACCTATGTTCAAACTTCCAATATAGCAACACCATCATGAATGAAACTCACCAGTTTTTCTTGATCTATTGTAGGATAAAAACTAAGTTCACTAAACTAAGTACCATACGAGCTATGAAGCTTCAGGCACCTTAGCCAAGAAAACAATGGAGAATTTATAGACATCCCAGTGTCCCAGGATAGACATCAGAGTAAATAAAATTGGTAAGAAAATTGTGATCGAAGCTTTGTTAGAAGTTTTTCATTTGGTAGCCTGGAATCGGAACGACATTCTATTTCACATTAAGAAAGGGTCCTTTTCCTACTTTCTCCCGAAGGTAGAACTTAAATAATAACGACATCGATAGCTGCAAAGAATGTGGACATCCTGTTAGTCTGACAACAACCAGCTCGTGAAACATTTCTTTCCAAATCAACAAACCAACACAAGACCTTAAAGGATTTTGAATGGGGAAAAATGGTAATTAGCATTCAATCTACGACTAAATTTCGCATCTGAAGGAATTACAAGCAGAACAAAGATTTAAAATGCACTGAAGGAATCACTTAACATTTTATTTTGTAATTTTAAATCCTTTTTTCTTTCCTTTTATTATCGCTTTCCTTATTCCTTTAAAAGATTGAAAAATTTTGTGGTCCAAATTATAAAGAGTGTCAAATCACTTTGCCAGAGTATACATTATCTTTGAAATGCTTGAATTATTCATTTGTTAGCTTGCGTTTTTGTCTTGTTAGGTTTAAATTAATTTTTATTAATTAAAAGTAGGATTTTTTATAATTCTGAAACAATATGTGGCACGTTTCTTCCATATTCGCTATTTTATCTACTGATTTAATCAAACCACAGTTATTAAAATTAAAGTGAATGAAACTTTTCCCTTGCACAGACGATTATAGCATGTTATGTATTTTCTGATATCAGCTCAAAAATGTATCAGCAGAACGGGAGGGGGTGGTACAAAAGATGATGCAGTTTTTGATGTTCTAATGTAAATTACATCCATACATTTGAAGTTACTTGACTTAGAAAAAATAAGATGCCAAATTCGTTATCATTTGGTAGTTTTTCTTATATACATTGGACATAATGAATATATATTCGATTCATGCTCCCAACCCAAAGATTATTCAAAGAAAACTTTGGGGATCAATTATTCATTCAAAGAAGAGAAATCCAAAAGGATTTTAAATAATTGGCGGTATAAAATGAATTCTTAGCCATCATGCAATTCCTTTGAATAAAATAGTTTGAACATCATGCATTGTAATATTCATTAATGCATATAAATAACTATTTATAAATGGATTTTGCAGAACTGAAATCATTTTAATAAGCGTCATTATTATAATTATTCTTTCAATTGGGATTTAACATAAAATGTGAGCAACAAAAAAGGGTGCATTTAATCCTAAAAAAAAATGTATTTTAAAATGAGGCAGGAAATATATACATTAAACGCACTTCTAAGTAATGAGGATTTAATGTTATAAATTCAATGGTTAAAGAATTTCATGCTTTTCATATAATTTTTGAAAGAAAAGATAAAATTCTTTGATAATTAATACTGAAATGTTTGGGACGCTATAGTTCCAGGCAATAATATTTGACATTTATTTACTGGGCGCTGTAAGCAGTCTACCCAAATTAGAACTTCAGTTGTTGAATCAAGAAAGATATTACACTTTACTATTGATTCTCTTGTAAATCGGATATCGTAGATATTTAATTAAAGCAATATGAGTGCATTCTTCTCACTTTAAAAATTTATTTTATGCCAATAGCGAATTTGAGTTGTTGGAAAGGTAGGAATTGGTTCTTTTAGAATTGTTTTTTGAAACAGTTTGCATGGGTTTTTATAAATTAAAAGGAATAGAACCTCTATTTTCTTCATTTATAAACAGTATATTAATGGCTCAATGCGCTCTGGGAATGCAATTGAAAAAAAACCGCAATATCTAAACATACAGAAATAAAGCATTAGTTTTGGGATTTTAAGATTTTAATGATTTTCTTGAAAGTGTTTTAGTTAGCAATTCTTATTACAATCTCATTTAATAAACAATAACAATTTTCAAATTTCAAGTTTTTGCAGTGAATTGAGTTTGGATTAAGGGTAAAATATTAACTTCAAAATTTAGAAAGGAAATAATTTATTCTTATTTAATTATAAATTAATACATTATAATTCAGGAAGACAGTGTTTAATTTTCAATGCTGCTTCAAAGGTCTCCGAATTTGAACGAATGCTCATTTCGAATAAATTCTTAGCTTCAGCAATAAATATAAATTCATTCAACATAAAAATAAATAATTTAATCATTATTTTTTTAAAGAGTTATTTATGTTCCATTAGAAGACTAATTCCAGATGCCCTTAGAGCACTGTGGGAATTGCATGATAAACTTCATCGTAACAATTAATCCAACAATTAATTGAATTATATAGTGGATTTCAATCAGAAACTATTTAACACCATTCAATTTAAAATTGATTTAAATAATAATTTTTTAAAAAAAGAACTATAGGTTAATCCCAGGTTGCTCAAGATAATTCTTCATATCCTTGTCAATTAAACTTATGTCAAAATTATAAAATTCCTGATAATTCTCTAAATTTTATAATTAAAAGAATTAGTATTTTTACTTATAAAAATTGTAATATTATCTGAGGCGATTAACACAAATCTTTTCATCATGCTCAATGACAATTGGAAACGATTTTAAACAATTAGGAAACAATATTACTAATATTTTTTAAAAGAGATAAGATAGTGCTTTTTAGAAATAATAATTCAGAAAGAACGATAATTGTTCTTATACAAAGCACGCAGATGCACTACAAACATCTTTCTTTCCTTTTCCAGGACTTATATATACTTCAGTGTCAAAAAAAATCTTGAACATTATATATTTACATAAATCGATGAAATATAATATTTTACATTTTATATAAAAATCCAAATATTACAATATTTCTTCAGTAGATAAATGGCAAACAATAATACATAAGGATACTTTGTCAATACAAATTGAATCAAATCATTATTTACAACAATTATAAAATAAGCTGATTTTAAGGGAAATTTTTAATTTTTTTTAATTTTTTATATTACTTTTTTTTCTATATATTTTTTTTATTTTTTTTCATTTTAAGCATTTTTTTTCCTTTTAGTTGTATTTTTTTCTCTTTAGTTTTTTTTTTTAATTTTTTATATATATGTTTTTTTTCTTCTTCTTTTTAATACTTTTTTTTCTTTTTTGATATTTTTCTTTCTTTTTTTTATTTTCAACTTTTTTTTTGTATTTTTTTAAAATATTTTTTTTCTATATTTTTTTCCAATATTTTTCATTTTTTAATTTTCCCTTTTTCAAAATATTAAATTAATTAAGAAATAAGCAGCAAACATATAGCATGTATAAATACATAAAATCATAAATTATTTTAACAAAAAAACAATTATAAATTTTCTACATGGTATTAAAATTTATACAAAGACAGGAGCGGCATTCATGTTTTAACAGAGATAGAAGAATATATATATATGCTAAAGTTATTTATTATCTGATTGATTAAAAATTTTGCAAAACAATTTCACTTAAACATCGAAACAAAATGATTTTTAAAAACTGAGACTTCAAAAATGTTCTAAATTCTCAAAATATGAAATTGAATGCGCTAAAAAATTGTCAACTAAAAAAAATATTGCTATTATAATTTTAAATGATTTTCTTATTCACTTAGTTCATTTTAATTTCTTAATTCTTTATAATATTTAAACTATAACTGCTTCATTCAGAACCAACTACGTAGGAATGATCACCATATAAAAACATAAGGTTTTTATTTTTTAATTTCAGTTGCTGACTGAATTTAAGGCATCTTTTAAATACACGAACAATATTTCTTCAGATATTGGCCATCTGAAAGTTTTATCTCAGAAACTACAAGAATAAAATTTAATATAATGTAAATAATATTATATTCTATCTAATTTAATCCAAACACAATTAAATTGGACTTAAAAAAAGTGGTTGAAATATTACTTTTTTTTTAATGAAATTATGAGAATCTCAAGATTTATCCATGAAAATTTTTACCGAATAAATATCTGAAACTTATATTTAAAACAAAATCCAACGGTGTTTTTTATTCGCCATCTTTGTTAAAAAGAAGTTTTAAAGCTTTTTATTAGATTGCTTCAAAGGATTAATATATATATATATATATATATATATATATATATATATATACTCGTTTATATTTATAAATTTTTAAGTTCTTTTTTTTATTATTTTATTTTATAGGCATAATTTTATAATCGGTTTCACATTCATATACTTAAGTGTATCATTTTTATACTATTTCTCGTAAGGTTCAATTTCTAAATGAAAGTACACTATTGGAATATTTTCAAATTTATGTTGTCAATGATTCGT